>NW_025766803.1:0-1337528 GCF_003918875.1 Haliotis rubra | reverse complement strand
CGGCACAATTTACATATGTTTGATACTGAATGATTTCTTTGTTTAACTGACAGTCATTGCAAAATTCTTCCAGTAAAACCTTAGTAAAACAGACAATCCACTCACATATATTATCTTGAATGTGAGGAATCTGACTGGCCAATGTTTGAAGAATGCCACCTCCAGGAATACTTTCTAAGTAACCATGGTAACTCATGTCCATGACACCACCACAATTAATATAGAACCTGGATCAGAGTCCATATGCATTTCGCGACCATTTCTAAATCAGTACAAAAGGTCACTGTTTCTCTTAGTGTTTGTTCACGAAGCATTCCTAAAACACATTATAATTCAGTAATTCATCTTGACACATATTAGCGACCATGTCTAAAACTAGAAGTCACTGATAAAAGCTGAACATTATATCATTGTGTGTCATTTACACAGTGTTTGAACGCCATGTCATTGAGAACCATCAAAGGAATATTATGTTATTTGAGTGCTATATTTGACTAAAAATTCAAATCAAGCTATTATAAATTACATGACAAACACAGCAAAAATATGAAATCTGATTGCCTCAAGAATCCATGTAAGTTAAATTTTAAATCGTCAGTGAAAGTTTGCTCGGAATTCATATATTGAGACCCTCTAGTCCCTCAGATCTACAGAAAAGATGTGTGCATTGGAGTAAAGCTCTGTTCAATGAGTTCATCCAGACTTACCTCCCTTAGACCTTTGTGCGGCCCCAGGGCAGACACTGTGTTTCCTTGTACCAGAACATAGCAGTTGGTCAGCAGCTCTATAGCCTGCAACATACAGAGTATGACACTAGCATGACAATACTGACATATTGACACAAACATGGCATGACAATACTGACATCAACACAGTCATGACATGACAATACTGACATATTGACGCAAACATGACATGACAATACTGACATATTGACACAAACATGGCATGACAATACTGACATCAACACAGTCATGACATGACAATACTGACATATTGACGCAAACATGACATGACAATACTGACATATTGACACAAACAAGGCATGACAATACTGACATCAACACAGTCATGACATGACAATACTGACTTATTGACACACAAAATACTGACATCAACATGACATGACAATGACTGACATAACCTTATCAACACAAACATGACATAACAATACTGACATCGACAGTCATGACATGACAATACTGACATATCAACACAAACATGACATGACAATACTGACATATCAACACAAACATGACATGACAATACTGACATTTGACACAAACATGATATGAAAAAATCTACTCAAGTCAAATATACTAGCCACATAAAGAAACTGTGCACACAGAAAATTCCTTCAGAAGTGAAATACAACACAGGAAAGGCGAGATGATGTAGACACTTTATAAGCTGAAGTATTGGAACACAAAATAATGTCAAAAGAACATGAACAAAATCCGTAATGATGACATCAGAAGTTCAAAATTGAGTCACGTCACCACGGCGAAGTTACAAAAGTCAATATGAATTATGACCACCATGTGCATGAAGCACAGCAGTGAATCGACGGCGCATAGAGGCTACCAAATGAGCATTGAAGGCCTGGGGACTGGTCTGGGGCGTGGCCACTGCCGTCTGGACCGTGTCTGAGATCGTCACCTGAATCCATCTCTCCTGTCTTGGCGATGGATTACTTTTCGGGGCGGCCAGAACGTGGAGTGATCCAGCATGTCATTACTGTTCGATAGCGCCTGGTCAATGCAGATATTAGCGTTCACGCATGGCATTGGAAATGTGCTGCCACCTGTTTTGGCTTATTCCTGCTCGAACCATTCCAAATGACTTCATGGCGTTGAGCAGATGTTAATCTTGGCAGGGGCGTGCATATTGTGACTTCTCATGTGGATTTGTGAGCGTTTTAAATGACCAAAGATCAAGCTTTCGACAGTGACAGCAATTTCTGAGTTTCACATCTGTTGTGTGCAGCTGCGCGGGGCAGCTTGCGTGCAGTAACACATTACAGAAGTATATAGGCCACCATCAATGGCGTCACATCACCTGGCATGTTCACACCTGTATTTATGTATCAAGGCGCTGTGTACACAGTTTTCTTTATGTGTGGCAGTATATGACATGGTTGAGTGAGTTTAGTTTTTACGCCACTTTCAGCAATATTCCAGCAACATCATGCAGGGGACACCAGAAATGGGCTTCACACATTGTACTCATGTGCAGGTAAGGACAGCAAGTATACGAGTGCAAAGCAAGGATCTCAATTCCTGATGTAATGACCCCCTATCATTCTGATCCAACTAAGGGACACAACTCTGTATAGCAAAATGAAACACCATAGATGACTGGCCTATCAATGCAAAAACAACAGACCAGTTATAATCAGTGTATGAAATAAGCCACAAATCAGCCAGACATCAGGGCTGGCTACTTCAAATGTTACCTGCCCCAAATGGATTTAACCAGACCAAATATGGTGAATTTACTCAGATGTATGGAACATCTCAAATTTTTACCAGACCATCGGGCTGACTAGCTGTAAATGTAGACCGTCCGTCAGAAATCTAGACCGTCTCGGGCAGTCGGACGGGCCTTATTTCATACACTGTAATAATGATGGGAAATACATTCACAGTATGACCTCAATGAAATAACTAAGGAGCCTGCCTTCACACAACATCAGAAACATATCATACAGACCTTGGTGTTGAGCCATCAGGACCCATAAGCCTTTATTAGATTAAAACTTTATAAACCTCTCCTTGTTTTTGGAACAAGCGAAGAGATCTTGATAATGTCACAGAATGTGTCATCTTCCAGAACAACATGGCCTACAGAATACAAAGTCTTTAAGGTTATGGCATTACAAAGGCAGCATTGATAGAATGAGTATTACACAAAAAGCCAAAAACTACATCCACAGGTTTGCTCAAAGCTTGTCTTAGTTTCCAAGAGGCTCCTACAGAACTCTTCTAGAAAGATGACAGACTGGGTTGTGGGACTTGACAATCATGGTTCCTACCTGTTCATAGGGAACACTCCTACTGAGAAGTTTGATGAGGTCTCGGGCCTTGACTATCATGAAGGGGTCCCACATCTTGCGTGTAGTCCGGACACTCATGCTTCCTTCAACCACATCCAGCTCTGCCTTGATGTTCTGCGGATCGAACATTCAACAACCAGAAGGTCAAACAAAACAGACACAGAGATTTACCTTGAGTCCTGTATTTGAGGGTCCCTGCTTATAATTTTCAGGGGACCTGGACAACAAAATGGGGGCCAGATACACTTAAATATTATTGCTAATACTGTTATTGTATTGTGTATCATGATCATCACATTAATTGTTACAGTAATGAAATTGCAAATGATACCATAACTCAGCTAGTTGCAAACTCAGTGATAGCTTATTGCTACTTGATTGGAAATTTTACAAAAGTATTTTGACTTTTTCTGCGTCCCTGTGGATGCGCTAATAAATTTCATTGCGCCCATTGTCAATTTTTTCGTAAGGGGCTTGGGAATATCGCGTTCTGTAAATCCCTACAGACAACAATAGAACAGGCAACAGAACAGTCAACACAACAGACAAAAGAACTGTTAATACAAGAGTAACCAGAACTGTCAATGACAGATCAGTGAACAATGGAAACTTCGAACAATAGAACAGTGTGTGTGGAGAGTGAGTTTTACTGCTGACACTCAGCAATATACATAGTAGTGGTCTGTCAAAATCGAGTCTGGACCAGACAATCCAGCAAGTCTGACCACCTGATCTTGTTAGTGCCTCTTAGGACAAGCATGGGTTACTGAAGATCAAGTCTAACCGGATCTTCATGGGTCATCAACACAATCAAGAACAGCATGTAGCACTGGAAGTTGCACGCCAGCTTAAGTGGATCTTACACTATTTTCCTATAAAACATTGGCTTCATTTCAAGTCATTTTTTCCATCTTCTTTATTGCATTGCAAAGAATGTCCCTAATATGTGCCCAGCTTTAAAACATGACAAAAGTAGGCACCAAAATATAAACTCCTTACATAGTTTGAGAGTGTCTTCTTCACCAGAGGCCAACACTCCCTGATGTACTTCTCCCTGTACTTTGGGAAGAGAGTTGCGAAGGAGCTCTCTGCCAGAACACCATGTGGATTGTCATCCTGCTGGAACTTGGGCTCCTTCCATCCTTCAGGTACCTCCAGCAAGTCATCACCGCCCTTCTTCTTCTTCCCCTTCACACCTGATGAGGAAAAGTGTTTGTTCTTAATACAGGGTTCTGACGCCGAAGACCCGGGTTCAAATCCCCACATGGGTACAATGTGTGAAGCCCATTTCTGGTGTCCCCCGTCGTGATGTTGCTGGAATATTGCTAAAAGCGGCATAAAAACCAAACTCAGTCAGTCAGTAATACAGGGTTCCTATTTTTTGAAAAAAGATTCCTTGATTTTTCAAGAGAAATATTGCTTTTTTCCAGACACAATATATGTTCTAGGGTATTTTGATACCTTTAAACATATATTACTGTGTCTGAAATAAAACAATATCTTAGATACGGCCTCCCATCTCCCCTTGCAGATGTCCATTCACACCTCTTTATCAGGATGACATAATAAATATGAAACATCAACTTTAGAAGCAACCTTTGACTACAGAAATAACTTTGTGTATTATGTGGGTGAAGTGAAACTAGCTTTCATCTCAATAGTTTTAGTAAGATATTATTGATCTCACAATTTTCCTATCCATTAAAAAAACGTGAAGATTTGGGTTAGAATCTGGGTCTTCAACAACCCATGCTTGTCATAACAGGCGACTAACGGGATCGGGTGGTCAGGCTCGCTGACTTGGTTGACACATGTCATCGTATCCTAATTGTGTAGACCGATGTTCATGCCGAGTGTTGATCACTAGATTGTCTGGTCCAGACTGGATTATTTACAGACCGCTGCCATGTGGCTGAAATATTGCTGAGTGCAGCGTTAACAACGACCAAACCCAAACCAGATGGCTCAGTCATATAGCTACCTCTAGTACCTGTACTGATTCATTTATGTGGCTATCCAAGCCATACTTTTTTACATGAGTGAAGTATATATAGTATCAACACAAAGTACACACTTTGTAACCAACATGTGACAATCATACGACTCTATTTACTTTTGCACTTGGTGTTGATCAAATGACTTGTTGATCTCTGACAGACACATCAATTAAAAGTTTCTTTCAAATGTAGGTGTGACTGAGAGTAACTAGCCGAGAGCCGCGATGCGGTCTTGACTGTATAGGACCGCATCGCGGCTCTCGGCTAGAGAGTAACTAACTTGACAAGCTGATCATGAGAGATCATGGATCATACCCTGTGTTTACGGTGTAGAAAAACTCCCTTGCCACCATATGGGCTGTCAACATATTACGGAAATGACTGTGCATAACTAAAAGATGACAACATCATCAATTTGTTGTTTGAAGCAACGACACAAATTGGGTGATCGAAATTAGGACGATACAGATCTACTGACTCCAACAAAGTGTACCTCAGCTGTTAGCTATATGTTATTGCGTTGAATTACTCAAAAGCCTCGAATATCACATAATCAGTCCCAACCTGAAGACTAATCAATAAAAACATACGTATTTTGCCACGGCTTTCGCTTGTTGATGTTTCTTCTTCGCTCTCCATGCTGCCGGAAGTGACCGGAAGTATTTCTCGCGGGGAGAAATCATTGCCCATTTTGTAAACGTATCACGGTAAGACGTTTTCAAATTTATTAAGTTACTGATATCTTAAACTGTTTGAAAGACATATTGAATAAAAATAGAGATATCTGGAAATAAACTAGAGATAATTATCGATATCTGCAATAACATTCGTAATAGATATGCGAAATTAATTATATGGTTTTTGGTTGGTTGGCTGGTTCGTTGTTTAACGCCGCACTCAACAATATTCCAGCTATATGGCGGTAGTCTGTAAATAATCGAGGTTGGACCAGACAATCCAGTGATCAACATCATGAGCATCGATCTAGGCAATTGGGAACCGATGACATGTGTCAGCCAAGCCAGCTAGCCTGACCACCCGATCTCGTTAGTCGCCTCTTCCGACAAACATTGGTTGCTGAAGACCAATATTCTAACCCGGATCGTCTCTGGTCGAAATTAAGAATATGATGAAGCATATTAATGATATCTTGAAAACATTAGCAGATTTCTTATTTTGGATTAATGATATCAGACTAGGATTTAAAGATATGTACAAATTCATGCGTTTTAATTATGGTCTGTAATTCAATTTCTGATATCTTGCAATTAAATACAGATATCTTTAATTAATTGAAGACATCCTGATTGAATTGTATTGGAAATATCTTTTATGTATTTCAAATAGAGATAATGTTTTGAGAAATGACAGATAACTTAAATTGTTTTGAAGATATATTGAATGTAAATAGCGATATATCTGATATAAAGACATCTTCAAAATTAAGAATGATATCTTTGATTTGATTTTGGATATCAGTAACGGCTAGAGGTGAAGATATCTCTCAGTGAATTGAGAATATCTCCAACTGAATTGAGGCTATCTCTAACTGGGTTGAAGATATCCTTTATTCGTTTGTGGATATGGTTAATTATATCAAGATATCTTGAACCGAACTGAAGATATATTAAATTCATTTATAATATAATTATGTACAATATGATCGTACTTGGCTTAAATTGACATCTTAAAGGAGAATACGAGTGAATTGCAATAATTTGCTTGGTGAAAGATAAAGTTATCAGAAACATATTCCCTAATTTTCAATTAAAAATTATGTATAATTATGTTTTAATCGCGAAAACAGTTTCTGTAAGTTCTCAGCTTCAGCCTTTATGCATATTTAGCTGGAACCCACGTGACCTTTCAGCTCGTGACGTCAAATGTGCCTGGAGTCCGCCATATTGCCAAAGACCAAGCGCTTCGGTAATACAAATCGTGTTGTTTCTGTCGTTTTTATAAATGGTACGATGGTGTATTGCGTTGCCTGGAGATGCATGGCATCATCGAACAATGGAAAGAGACACCATTTCTTCCGTTTTCCAAGTGAAATGACAGATTTCGGCAGGAGAAATGCACCGATCATTCCGAGTCGGACGCATATGAAAGAGACATGCACGCATGGGGTATGGAAATCCCCAAGCTAGGCTGAAGAAGGAAAAAGTATCCACGAGATTCATTTATACTCCATCATTCCCTGTAACAACTTACTGTCAGTGGTATTTTTAACATAAATTAAATCAAGTCCGGTTGCCAGTCGAATTGCCCCCGCTACAAAATGCCCCAGCAAATTGGGTCAATTTGCCCCAGGAAACATACTTGTCCTGACTAGTATTTTATAAATCACCAGTTTTCGGGGAATAACTTATCTGCGTCGCGAATATTATCTCTGCTCGACCAGGCTGGGATCTTGTATCGAGACTTGATACGTTATTAATGAGAACTAGGATCCTAATTTTTTTCAACAAAATATAATTCCAGTGTTATTTTTGAAGCAGATACTTTTTTTATTTTCCCTCGTCTGAAGCATAATTATTTTGTTTTTAAATCCCAGACACCCTACAGTCACCCATTTGACACAAAATGAACTGTAATCACATTTTTTTAAAAATAATTCTTAGTGACTGGTCATATATTTATAGGGGTGAGTTTGCTGGCTGAAACTGTATGACATTTTGCTGACAAATAGTAATCTTGTTAAATGATATGGTCTATTTTTTTATTGATTTTTACCTCAAGCGGTGCCTCCGTTTCGCTTGATTCTTCTTCTTCATCTTCAGTGGAAGACTGTTTTGCAAGATGTAAAATCGGATCGTATTGATACGGTCTAACATCCATTTCAGAAATGACATCAGGAACATCTTTTACTGCTTCAGAATCCACGGACACTGTTAAGTTGTGAGGTAAAATCAGAGAAAGCCATCAGCAACAGGCACTTATGACGTCATGTCACGTGATACCCCCTCTGCTCATTAACTGTCTGGTGTTTCCGTAATAGGCGGAAATACGAGTACGTTTTTGTGTTGTTATTGCTTTTTTACAAACTTTTTGTTCAATTTTAATCACGGAATGTGACTTTTAGAATATCCTTAACAATATATCAAAAGTTTTGTTTTCGTTCGTATTCTCCTTTAACACATGAGAGATGTTACAATATATGTTTAAGATAACTCAGTATGATATCATTAATTCTACTTTGGATATGATAAATTAATTAGATATACCTTAATTATTCACCAATTCCTTAAAATGCTATTGGTATCTTTAAGTAGAATGAATATATCTTTAAAACGATTGAAGATATCTTCAATTTCTTAATGTTCTACGTATTTACACGTTGACAAACTGCTCCCAGTCTGAGTTCGTGTGCCATCTTTTAAACATCCTAATTTATATAGTTTATAAGGTCCAGTCGAATGCACACAGCACGAAAATGTTGTCTGTATCTCGTACAATGCAATACAAAAAACATGATTTCTTGAAAACAAAGCACGCAAAGCATAGATAGAGAAACTTCAAATTCATGACTCTGCTGGGAACTGTTACGAAACGGCAAGAAATAAATGTACATGGCAATCCATCTTTTGCAAGTTACGTAAACGTGTTTTATACTTGATTAGATTACAGTGACCTCAATGAAAAACGTGAACCGGTTTTCCAGTTCTTTCCAAATAACGTTTCTCATCTATCAGTGGAATAAATACTGATAATAATATCAGCATAGTTTTGAAATTGTGTCGGAGTCAGTAATGTGCGTGTTATGTTTTCAGAAACTTTGTCGAAAATCAACGGATTTACATGAAGCATACTAACGTTGTACCACTTTCTGAAAACACACACAAATCCATAAGTACACTCTGATTATACAGCCCGCGGTCTC
The DNA here is from genome assembly GCF_003918875.1 of Haliotis rubra. NCBI lineage: Eukaryota > Metazoa > Mollusca > Gastropoda > Lepetellida > Haliotidae > Haliotis > Haliotis rubra. Next base: position 1,328,596 of record NW_025766803.1, on the reverse strand, counting down.
TCTAACTTCAATTGCTGTGAAATGTTTTTAACGTGTTGCTCAAGAAATATTGTTGGCGGAATTACTGCACATACTTGGTCCATTGCAGTTTGCCTATAGGGCGAGGAGAGGATTACGATGCTGCCACTCGTCTCAATACTATATATAAGTAGTTCGAAATACTGTAACACTTGTCGGACACACATGCATGTCAAGCTCGTTAGCATATAGACAGCCAGTCACAATATGTCCATGAGAACTGTCGAAGTACGCAGATTATGTTCGTAAGAACTGCAATCTGATGCAGATTGTCGGTCGCTCATCTGCCTTTAAAAGCAGGCAGGACGGGCGAGTAGAACAGAGACGGAAGACGCTGAGAAGAGCGCGCACAAACAAGAAGAAAGGCAAGCCAGGGACTCGAAGGGACGAACTGACCAGTCAATGCAGCTATCTACTGCCTAAGTGTCAGCAGCACTTCGCCGCCTTCTCTCCGCTGGACTCTGCAAACATTGTGCAAGTTGTTCGCCCTGCCCCACAAGTTGTACATCAAGCAATAAAGACGACCATTCTTTGTTGCCACTACGCCTCGTGTTGTCCTAAGAGCTACAATGAGGTGTTACAATACTGATTCATATTTTGAAACACATTTTGGTGTTTTTTTCCTCAGGATGTACCACCGTTCAATAACATCAGTTAATGGAGAAGCGCATGAAGAATGTGGCGATCAACTAAAATATTTTGTGGTTTGAATATTTTCTTGTGACGATGTCACCTTTGTGTCAACGGTTCTTGTTAGTTTCATTTATGCAAGTCTACGGGTGTTCCACAGGGTTGTGTACTTTCTCCATTCTTATGTATCCTTCATTATCCTATGCCCTTCATTTTCAGAATCTAGACCTCCCAAATTTTCCAATCTTGCAAGTGGATGTTTGTTTCCGGGTCTTTGTGACAGACTATCGGGTGGTCAGGCTCGCTGACTTGGTTGACATATGTCATCGTATCCCAATTGCGTTGATTGATGCCCATACTGTTGGTCACTTGATTTTTTGGGCCCAGACTCAATTTGTACAGACTACCGCTATATAGACGGAATACTGCGGAGTTACGGCGTTAAACAACAAACCAACCAAAAATGTGACAGACTATGAAATTCGCACGGAATGACACATGTTGAATAAAGCGCACATAAAAGACACCAAGTTCTGCCGCCGTTCAACAGCTGTGAATCCAGTCTTTTTTAAATATAAATATTTATCCAATACTAGATGGTTATAGGAGTGTATCATCTATTTTAATAGTACTGTCGTCCTCTTTTACAAGCGTACGTAGCACGCACATCTATGTGACCATTTGGCAGCAACGGGAACAGGCATTAAGATAGTGTTTATCGTTATAAATACCATCATATTTCTGGTCAGCGATATCTGTTTCAATTCTCGATGAAATGGTCAGTGATACACGAATATATAAAAGCTTTTAAAAGTCGTGTATAAATATATCACTGAAACGGTAAAGAAAGCAAACCAGGGTGTGGTTTCTGAACTTTCTGTGTATAATGAGGCGACAGTTAGTCTGTCAGACCCTGAAAAATTAAACCCAATGTAGCAATGGAAGTGTAGAATATGTGTCAATTCCAGATTACCACAGTTTCAGGAAATGATGAAAATCTATGGGCTCATTTTTAACATTTTATGGATGTAGTTTAGAAACTGTTTTATCTGTAAAATATGTTCATTTCAGAGACTAGATATTACTCTTCGTACTCCGAGATTGGAAATGCCTGACCAGAACTAACTGAAAGGGGCTTACTCCGAACTGTCTGAACCTTTACCTTAAGAGAAAAAAGTACGTTTCAAACATAGTAGAACATCCCCCAAATTGGCTGTTTTGACCAAAGTGAGACTAGACTAAGGGATCAACAAAATGCCCGTGGAGCAATAAGTACAATGTAAATTTATAAGCTTTCTATATAAATTGGGTTCAGTGTTTTCATATAACACTCAACATTCCATGGTCCACAAGTACGATGTGGGGCTGACCAAATAAGCATTCAAAATCCTGTCTCGCCGGGTAACGTGAGTTGAGATCTTTCCAACAACGCCTTGGAACAGAATGAGTAACGACGGGACAAGGAAGAGAACAATAGAATTGCATTAACTGAAAATAGCCACACGAGGCTATGTTTGTATCACCGATAACAATAGGAAATATTAGACCCAGGCAAATTGCTTAGCGTGAAGTCAAGCCTGACAATAGATAGAGCTACTAGGAGATGATGCACAGGTCCCCAGACAGTTCACTCCGTCTAACGACTTAATCTTGGGAAACTGAAAAATTGTTTTTTGTCGGCGATATCTCAGCGTATTTCAGTATAAAAAAGTATACAAATTTTCTTGTAAAGAAATAGGAGGATCGATAGTCACTAGGGAGCTGTTTGTTTCTTCTCCAGAACCACTTTCTTTACTTTTTAACAATTTCTATCGCCACAAAATGAAGAAATGTAAAATGTTTGTTGTTTTACGCCGCAGATTACCCTAAGTAGTATAGTCTGGACCAGGCAAACCTCCTCGTGTCCACCTCGTGTCATTCCGGGACAATCTATTGGAAACTGGAAGGTAATGGAAACATACAAGTGAAGACGAATGCTTTTGTTGGTCTAAGGAACAGCACCAGTGGTGACAGGAACTGGAAAGAATTGAATTGTAATGAATGCAGACAGCAGGCGCTTAAGATTGTGAGCAACGATCCCCGCCAATAGTATACGATGACACTAAGGATTAAGTGCGCTGGGAACCATTTCTGTCTGTACTGAACGGCCGCATACCTATTTTATTTCAAATATTTAATTCACTCAAGGCACAGATAAATATATAGGGACATATCATTTGATTATTTCTGTTAGAAGGTCGAAAGGCAACACATTGTTAGTGACTGGGTGTGTCGCAGTGTGCAATATTCCAGTGATTTGATATGCATCTGATGGCGTTTTGTCCACTGCTATATTCAGAAGACCCTCTTTTAGATTACCAATCAGCACAGGTCACCCGTAGATTACCAATCAGCACAGGTCAACAGCAACCTGTACTTTTTGAAAAAAGCGACTTGCATCGTTGATTGGAGTCGGCGACTTGATGATGCCGGGACATCGTGCCCCTGTTGAACTCCGCCGACAGCAGCACTTCTTCTACACGACATCAGCTGTACATATTTGAGTGTGGACCTAACATACATTGACGATTGAGCCTCCACTTTCACTAACGTTGGTTAGACAAGACCAAGAAAGAGACAAAGAAATTCCCACAAAACGTTGCCAAGAATCAGTCACGAATATTTAACATTCCATATATTGTAATATGTCTTTTGAAAAATTAAATTACAGCTAAAAGGCGAATGGAATTCCCAACCACGTGGACTGTCGTAAAAGAAATCGATTTGTTGCTGGAACTGATTCTGGAAACGTAGAATGTCAAGACAATTTTGCCTTCTCGGACAGGACGTCCGACCCCGACATTCATACCGACGCTAGTCTGGGGCGTGATTTGTACAAGTGTGACACACGGCAATCTACAGAGCACTCCAGCAGATTACTGCCGATGTTGAAGGAAATGAAGGGCATTACTGCTACTATAAACTGGACGTGCCTCTTGTGCTAGCCCTTGAGTTATACTGGATCAATTAAACTTTGAACTTAGCTGAAGCATTCGTAAGATCGACTAAGCATCGGAATGGTTGTGTTGGAACCACCGGCGGAAAGAGAAGGTCAGATTTTTTAGTTTTCGTAAGATGATGATTGTCTGAACAAGTGATAGCGTCCTCACAACTGATGACATTTGATGCTGATGATAATCTGTTGGGGATAGCGGTTTGGGGGATTGCAACACAACTCTACTTGAGAGAGGAATGTTATATTTAATTTACTTGATTAACTTAGTTTGTTTTATATTTGCCCATAATCCAAAGTGATGCATTGAACTAAGCCTTCAAAATATTATTGTTAAATGACTCTGAAAATGTTGCTCTTTTCAGATATTTGGGGTTGTCTGTCAGCAGGACAGTGGAATAAGGCTAAGGAATACATTTAGGTGAGAGTAACCTACAAGTTCAAAACCTATATATGTTCATGGTCATTCCGAGGAAAAGGTCGATATAAGTAATTAGTACTGAAACTCCAGCTACACGTGGATGTAGGAAGTTACTGATACGCATTAGCTGTCTATTGATGTCGACATAGAGAGTCACTAAACACTTTAGCTGGAGGAAGTGTTAAAAATCACATAAGTGTATCCAAGCGTTCATTTGGGGAATCACTAAACACACGACACGTGACCAGCGACGATGACCCCACTAAAATCTATAGTCAGTATTAAGATTTGTAAGGGACAACTGAATCCGAGGCGGACAAACATGGAGATGAGCTGCAGGTAGCCGATTTCTTATCGTCTGACCCGCCACTCGTAATACAGTAGTCTGACCAAGTTTGATGCATTTTCAATTATCGCTTACAGTCGATTTCGTCGAGCTTGCTTTCAGATCAGTCGATGTGGTGTCTATGTCATTAGCATGTGACGAACGGAACGGGGTCGATCGTTTCGGGTTTGTTGGCTCCAGTCCCATAGCCTATTAACCACAGACTGTGGCGTATTGGCCACTGAACGTATTGGCCGTTGAAAGTATTGGCCACTGAACGTATTGGCCGCTGAACGTATTGGCCACTGAACGTATTGGCCACTGAACGTATTGGCCACTGAACGTATTGGCCACTGAACGTATTGGCCGCTGAACGTATTGGCCGCTGAACGTATTGGCCGCTGAACGTATTGGCCGCTGAACGTATTGGCCACTGAACGTATTGGCCGTTGAAAGTATTGGCCACTGAACGTATTGGCCGCTGAACGTATTGGCCACTGAACGTATTGGCCGCTGAACGTATTGGCCACTGAACGTATTGGCCACTGAACGTATTGGCCGCTGAACGTATTGGCCGCTGAACGTATTGGCCGCTGAACGTATTGGCCGCTGAACGTATTGGCCACTGAACGTATTGGCCACTGAACGTATTGGCTGTAGTCTGTCTCACAGTCCCTGAACCACATTAATTTCCCTACTGCCTAGCCCTCTCTGCAGTGCTAAAGCCCTAAATAAAGCAAGTCTAGATTTCCTCAGGTTCAGCAATCTCTGGTCTCCCTAGGGCTCCTTTCCAATATAAATGGGCTTGTTTGTTCCTATCAAAATTATATATATTCAGAGACTAAGCCTTAGTCTAGTATTGGCTGCTGCAATCTGACTTAGTTTTCTGTATGTCAATAGACCATCCACGCATCGCTGCTTCACTAGTTCATACACAGACATACAAAGTCACAAGGGAATGATAAATAGAATCAATAAAGCTGACATAAATAATGGTCCATGGATATTAATCGATTCACCTTGAAAGTTTCAGAATAAGGAATGACATCCAACGCACGAGTGTGGTGGTACTGCTGGATACATTTGTTAGTCATATATACAATCTTGCACAGAATATTGACGTCGATCCTTTCTTTTCATGTTTGATATTAACATTAATATTTCTGTTTTGAAGATGTTGAAAAACCATCACAGGAACATCAATAAAAGCCGTCTTGTTCCATTTCATGTCTGTGTTTTTTGCAATTTCAATGAACGACTACTGGCGAAAAAAGAAGTCATGCGTGTGTTACTGTTTTTACCATATGTGACAAAGAATTCTATTAACGAAAGACCAGATGGGTTCATAAATAACATGACACACAGAATTACCTAACGCAGTGACAACCTAATGATTCTTGACGGGATAATATCGTCAATTACATGGAACCAGCTGTGTCTATAACCAACATTGCAGGACATCCTTTACACTGTAGTGGTCAAAACGTGATCGTAATATATGTCATTTATCATGGTGACGTCCATGTATTCGAGAGGATATCACAAAGGTTTCAACCTGTGATATTCAGTTTGATTTATGTGAGACATATTAGTTTTAACCGGCAGTCTAAGTAAGCTTAGGCTCAGTATTATTCGTTACACTGCTTATACTGAGTCTAACAAAACCTTGTAGAAGGTCGCGTCAGCTAACCTTTTCAATTGACCAATCAGCACACAGCTTACCAAATCGCGAAAGTTGACATTCGCACATACCTTTTGAACTTTTATCTCGAAAAAGTTTGTTCCCGAACGATTCCGAATGCTATGTTCCGTACGATCGCTTCCGAGTGATGCACATGGAGCACGCCACAACAGTGAGTAAACAGTCGCTGAAAATAGCGTTTTGTCAGTATTCAAGGATGTCAGCTTGTGGAAATATTAGCTAATGATATCCATGTCAGCAGAAAGCACTGTGCGTATATATACTGCAGGTCAAATATCTGCGTTTTATGCGGATGTTCGTTTGTTGAAAGATCAGTGTCAGTGACCGGGTAAGTTTGTAAGTCCCGCCGAACCCTAAACAGTAGCCGTTATCTGATTGGTTAAATCTCGCATTTGATTGGACGGTCATAGGTCAGTCAAAGGTTAGCTGACGCGACCTTCTACTAGGTTTTGTTAGACTCAGTATAAGCAGTGTAACGAATAATACTGAGCCTAAGTTTACTTACACTGTTTCAACCGGGTGATTCATCTTTCATAACTTGATATACATAAGTAAAGTGAACTCTTCAAGATTATGTGATGGCGTGGAATGTTGGACATAATGATTGTCTATTCCAGGTTCAAATATATACAGAATAATAACTGGAAGTTTGCAGATTGCAAAGTTAAACATACAGACACATCGTGTGATGCTGAATCCTTGCCTAGAGCAGCATTTCTATTTTCTGTGTTTCTCATCGCCCGATCGACCCTTCCAATTTTATTGCCGAAGTTACACTCGCCCCAATTATACTCTGTGGTCTTGGAAACATCTACCGCCTCCCTGACTTGCAGTGATGGCTGTTTTTGAAGTCGCGCCAAACCCCACTCAGTTGAAAAGTTGGATAAAAGTTTCCATTCATTAACCATCCACGGCTTGCCAGGGCATGACTAACTTGATTATACAATCTGTACACTTTGATTCCGATTTTGATCAATCCTTGCAGTATTTCAGCTGTAACTAGACTTACACAGATTTATATGCTGATCTTGATCGATGCTGACAACAATCGGCGAAGGTTTGGAAATTGGAAGCATACAGGAGGGATTTAGAATTGTTAGAATTGCAGCTTGTATCATGCATATGCCACTTGGAAACCATAGCAACCTAATCTGTCTAGGACGATATGTCTGTGCTCACTCATTAAACAATTCCATATTAATGCAGACGCAGGATTTCACACAGTTACTGTTTTCACGACTTAAAAGGACGTGTACCCTACCGACAACCACCTCATCACATCGCATAACGCTACCAAACATAATTGTCTGCAGCTGCCGTCCAACTGCGATTACCTAACAAAACCTACGGTAAGAGAGTAGATGTTAGCTTAGATAAACATTATTTTCAGCGAGCTGGATGATAAAACGCTCATACCGCTGATAAGCACCGTGCTGGACGGCTTCCCAACGTGATCTTTGATGGTACTTAACACGTGTTGCATGAATATTAGGAGATGATGAAGGCCTTGGTGCAAACTGATGAGCAGATTACTGGGTTCTTACTATGAGGCAGTTGGATGGTGGCAGTAATTTCATCCATAATTTACCTCAGGAAAGGACCAGTTTTCTTGAGTGAAAAATGCTACTGGAACTGTTGAGATCATGTTTAGGGTGTTCAACTTTAATCATTTGTAGTTTTAACCTTCGGAAAGTAGCAAATACATATTGGAGTCGGTATGTTTGACAAGTGAAGCTTATAATGGGAACTTAACCCCTAAGGGGTTCTTAAACTGAGTTTATCCGATTTATTAAATATTTCATTACTTGTGCTGAGGACGTTTTGTTATGTTACGAAATGTATTGATCCTGACATTCTTTTAGTGTGTATATATATTTACCATATATAGGATATATATATATATCACATGCCATAGAATTAAGGGATATATTTTTAGTCACATACATTCTTGCACAGAATATTGTCGTCAATCCTTCTCTTTGTTTTAACACTTCATATTAACATTTATATTTATATTTTGAAGGGTTGAAAAATATTGGTCACAATGATTGTCTATTCCAGGTTCAAGTTTATACAGGCTGTTGTTTAATAACTTGAATATTGCAGATTGTCGAGTTAAACAACACAGACAGCTACAGGAAACACCTCATACACTTGCTCAGGCCTTAAATCGACTCAATTATCCTTTGTGGTCCTGCAAACATCTAGCCCCTAAGTGGCTTGCAGTGATGCCTGTTGTTTTAAGTCGTATTAAACTCATCTCAATGGGTTGAAAAGTTGGATAAAAGCTGATATCCATTAGCAATCCTCATGGCAGGGCATTACCTCCTTTGATTACAAAATCTGTACACTGTGATTCTGTAAATTATATTCGATTTTGACAAAGCCTTGCAGTATTTCAGTTGTAACTACTCTTAAGTAGATTCATATGGAGATCGGGTTCGAATCCCCACATGGGTACAATGTGTGAAGCCCATTTCTGGTGTCCCCCGTGATGATGTTGCTGGAATATTGCTAAAAGCGGCGTAAAACCAAACTCAGTCAGTCAGTCAGTCATATGGAGATCTTGATCGATGATGGCAACAATCACTGAAGGTTTGCAAACTGTATCCCGGAGGGATTTAGAATAGCAGCTTGTATCATGCATATGTCATTTAGGAACCATAGCAATGTAATCTGTCTGTGCTCAATCTGTAAATATTAGACTGCACAAAGTTAGTGTTTTCAACAGCAAGTTGACAGCAAGTGTTATGAAAGAGGGACGTGCACCCTACCGTCAACCATCTCATCACAAGGCGTACAAACCTTCCAGAATATTTTATGCTTCGACAGAATGACCTATTTTCTTCGAGGAACTTCTACATTATTATTACCTATTCTCTTCGAGGAACTTCCACATTATTATTACCTATTCTCTTCGAGGAACTTCCACATTATTATTACCTATTCTCTTCGAGGAACTTCCACATTATTATTACCTATTCTCTTCGAGGAACTTCCACATTATTATTACCTATTCTCTTCGAGGAGAAACTTCCACATTATTACCTATTCTCTTCGAGGAACTTCCACATTATTATTACCTATTCTCTTCGAGGAACTTCCACATTATTATTACCTATTCTCTTCGAGGAACTTCCACATTATTATTACCTATTCTCTTCGAGGAACTTCCACATTATTATTACCTATTCTCTTCGAGGAACTTCCACATTATTATTACCTATTCTCTTCGAGAAACTTCCACATTACATTATTATTACCTATTCTCTTCGAGGAACTTCTACATTATTATTACCTATTGTCTTCGAGGAACTTCCACATTATTATTACCTATTCTCTTCGAGGAACTTCCACATTATTATTACCTATTCTCTTCGAGGAACTTCCACATTATAATTGACTCCTAAGATCAACTAAATTTAATAAATTCTATACGCCTTCAACGACAACCTCTTTGATATGACCGCCTCCGTGGTGCAGTGGTTAGAGCGTCCGCCCGGAGAGCGGAAGGTCGCGGGTTCGATTCCCGACCGTGTCATACCAAAAGACGTTAAACTATGGTACTTGTTGGTCCCTGCCTGGCGCTCGGCATTAATGGGTACAACAAGGACTGGTCGGCTCGGAGTCAGTATAATGTGTCTGAGTGGGGTATTCATGCTTCACTGCGGCATGGTATCTCAGTGGGCTAGCACTATAAAACCAGCTTCAGTCTGGGCTAGTACAAGCAGCCGCACTTACACATACACACGCATGCACGTCGTCATATGAGCGAAATATTCTCAAGCACGACGTTAAACTCAATTTCACCTCACCTCTTTGATATGCCAATCTTCAATACGATGCGCCTCAAACCCGTACTCTTCATGTACATTTCCCTCTTTTTAAAAAAATTCCGTGTTAACCAGCTGTAGCTGTTATGCTTTCAGGCTGTAATATCATGTGAAGTTAGGATAATGATACAGATTGGTTCCGATAATGTAATCTTTCAGTATGTATTACGTAATATAGCTGGGGTTAACTACAAATGAATTTGAAAAAGTACAATAGCTACATATAACCTGATCCTTAATTTGTTGACAACTTAAGGCTGATCATATCTAAATGTACATAAGACAATAATGCCCAGTTCTTTCGTACGTACTCTTCTTTCAACCTGTTCCTTGCAACAAGCCCCTTCCAATATGCGCCTTCTAACAGAATGACTAACGGTAGGACAAGGAAACGTACAGTAAAATTGCATTCACTGAAAATAGCCACACGAGACTATGTTTGTGTCACCGATAACAATATGAAATATTAGACCAAGGCAATTTCCTAAGCCTGAAGTCTAGCCTGACAATAGATAGTGCTATTAGCAGATGATGCACAGATCCCCAGACAGTTCACTCCGCCAGACATCTGTCTAACGACTTACTCTTGAGAAATTAGGGGATTGTATTTGTTGGTGACGTCTCAGTATATTGAAGTATATAAGAAGTAAACAAACCGTCCTGTAATCAAAGCGGATCAATACTAACGAGGGAGCTGATCGTTTCTTTTCCTGAACCACTTAATATTCACTGATGTCATGAAATGAAGAAAACTAAAATGTTCGTTTTTTTGTTTTTGTTGATCAATCTTAGTGGTAGTCTGCACCAGACAAATCATTTGTGACCAGCTCGTGCCATCGCGTGACAATCTATTGGAAAACTGGAAGGAATGGAGAGGCAACGCATTTTCTGCTGAGTGAGTTTGTTCAAGTGTGCAATATCCCAGCGATTTGATACATTTACTATACACGAACCGCCTCTAACCATCAACAATGGCGTATTTTCCAGTGCTCTTAAAAGTTGTCCCTGGTATTTGCCATTCATGATGCCTGGTCATTGTACCAGTGTTGAACGTCATCGAGAGCTGCACTCCTTTTACACGACATGGAATTATTGGAGTTTGACAAACACGTTTTGGATTCGAACTTAAGATCATAGATTTCTTGCATCCATGCAAAAGTCTCCGTCTTGACGATTGTGATTTCTCTTGCACTGAAGTTGGCTAGACAAGACGAGGAAACAGACAAAGAAATTGCCAGGAAACATTAGAAAGAAATGATTGAGAATACTGGACATTCCACATCATTTCTAATCTATAAATATCTTATGAAACATACTATTTTACACCTAAAAGGCAAATGAAAATTTACAAACATGTGGACAGTCGTAAAAGAAGATTTACAGCAGGAACTGATTCTGGAAACGTAGAATGTCAAGACATTTTTGCCTTCTAGGACAGGACGTCCGACACCGACATTCATATCGACACTAGTCTGGGGCGTGATTTGTACAAGTATGACACCCGGCGATCTACAGAGCACTCCCGCAGATTACTGCCGATGTTGAAGGGCACTACCGCTGTTTTAAACTGGCAGTGCCTCTTGTGCTAGCCCTTGAGTTATACTGGATCAATTAAACTTTGGACTAGGCTGAAGCATTCGTATGATCGACTAAGCATCACGACGCCAAAACATCGGAACGGTTGTGTTGGAACCGCCAGTGGAACCATAAGGTCAGATTTTGAGTCTCTGTAAGATGATGATTGTCTGTGATAACGTCCTCAAAATAGATGATATCTGATGCTGATGATAATCTGTTGGGAATTCGGAATGATAGCGGTGTCAGGGATTGCAACATAACTCAACTTGAAAGAGGAATATTATATTTAATTTACTTAGTTGAAGAACCACTAAACTTTGTTTTTTGTTACTCTTTTAACCATTACATATGAAAGATTTGTGGTTAGTCTTATGCGGAACACCAAATTTATTCTTTAAAAACTTGTGGTTAATTAATACCGAGCGATTAAAAGTGGCCAAAAAGTCGCCTGCTTCACTCTCGCCCGCCAACGAAACCACAGACAGGTTACGTAACTCTGTCTTCAGAGCACTGCAGTGACGTCATATGAGGAACGATTTTCAGTTAGTTGTATAGAAAGTGTGTAGCACGCTCATCATTTTGATGATTTCTCGACATGAACGACGACATGCCGAATCGTTGCTTTGTCGTCAATTGCTCCTAGGGGTCGGGTGATGGTGTCACCATGCACAAATTTCCACAGGACCCCGCAGTTCGTGCTAAATGGGTTATGTTTGTGAGTGCGAAGCGAGCGTTGTGGAAGCCTGAAACGATATCTTACTTGTGTTCAGATCGCTTCACGGAAGTTAAAGAATCAAAACTACTTACTAGTTATAGTAAAATATGTATATGATTGATGACCATAAAGATTTTCCATAACACAACTTGTAACATAACGATTTCTTCCTCGGAAGTGAGGTTGTGGTCGAAGTAACAATAATATTATAAGTAGTATTATATTGATTACCCACCTCGCTGCCAGGAGAGAAATTGTTATGTTATACGCTATAATCATGCAAAATCCTATTGGCCATCAATAAAATACATATTTTACTACCAGTAGAAAGTAGTTTTGATTTTGTAACTCGGTGAAAACAAACCTAAATAGCATTTATCCACAGACTGGCGGATGTTCCCGACAGGGCGCCGCCATTTTTGAAAATCGTAAAGTCTGTTAGAATTAATGAGATTATAGTTTGTTTTCATCAAGTTAGAAAATCAAAACGACTTTCTACTCGTAGTTAAATATGTATTGGAATCATAACCAAAAGGATTTTGCATGACACAACTTATAACATAACGATTTCTTTCACAGAAGCGAGGTGGGGGTCGAAGTCACAATACTGCGCGATAAATTTCTTGCTACATTCACATGGTTAATGTCCACTCACCAGTATGTAGATACTAGTCAATGTGCGTCTTTATATTTGGTCTTATAATCCTAATTAGTTTATTATCATACTTTTATGCATTTTGAAACTAAATAAAAAGCTGACGATCTGCTGATACTTACAGTGAATTTATAACAGAACTGTAATATCTAGACATTTTATAGTTTGCCAATGTGAATCATAATTCGCACACACACCCTAGTGTATGTTGTCTGTCTCATTACACTTCACGGCGAAAGCAATGATTCTGTTGAATGCTACGACAGATGAATAAAAAACAAAATGCAAATATTAAAATTAAAACAGATTAAAATTATAGGACCAATCTCAGGCCATTACCTTGTTTGAGGAATGTATCCATCAATATCCACAAAACTGTTCCAAATGATGTGTCTTTTAACAGTTTAATATACGAAAAAGTGATAAATCTTTTCAGGTATTGGTGTATAGTCTCATTGGTCACCCAAGATAGCACACCTGGCAACTAATTGCATAATGTCCGCCTTTCATTAAAACAGTAATTTAGTTAGCCAATAATGGGCAATCAATCAATGTATTGCCGGTTAATCCTTTGAAAGAAGGACGTTGTTTTTACGCAGACACCGACACGGCAGAGTGTATTCAGTATAGATTAGTAAATCTACATACATAAACACTACCTTTGACAATTCCGCTGTGTAAGATAAAAGTAATTAATCAATCAGCGTGTTATCGGTTAATCCTTTGATCGATGTTTATAATGTTGAATATTTACTCCAGACACAAGCAATGCGAAATGGGAACCTTTGTCGGGTAATCTAAGTGTGTTACCACTAATTATACCTGTTATAAATTCATTGACTGACCATCAAGTGAATGATGACAAATAACATGTGTAGGTTTATACCACCTTACACGGGTTACAACAAGGGAGTATTAATTGCTGTATTGCATGTGAAAACTTATGGGCCGACACTGTTTTGAGAATACAAACAGATTTTTACATGACATGATTAAATATCGAGGAAAAAAATCCACAGAAATGGGATCAATTTGGATCAGTCATTATACAAATAGGGCCTAACGACACCAATCAATTGTGACAGAAGCGCCTATGAAAACAAGTTGTAACTCGGAAACTAGGCAAAGCAGGAGACAAAATTAAATGACAGTAGATTGTGAGAACATATAGCTTTCATTTTCCACAACAATTGTCACGATTTCAGGTTTATACAGGCCTGTAAACAAGATAATTTACCCCATAAAATGTAGATGAATTCTGCATCGGCCCTCAAAGCTATTCCTCATATGACGTCACAGAGTCGCGCCGCTCTGATTGGTTGAAATTTCGTTCGCGGGTGAGAATTGTGCACTGTTGTCAAAAAGGTCGATTTAAGTCAATTAAAGGTCGAAATGAGTAGTTTTAATGACGGGGTTTCATTTATAACGATGCCAGTTAGTGATTTATGTATTTTTTACCCCCTAGGGTTTATGTGACCTTTAACTTAGTTTGCTTTATATTTTGATATATTCTAAGGTCATAATCGAAAGCAATGTTTGAACCAAGACTGGAATGTATATACCACTTTCAAGATGTTATTGTTAAATGATTCGGAAAATGTTGCTCTTTTCACATATTTTGGGTTGTCCATGATCAGATTTCTATATTTTCATGGTTATTTTGGGACACAATTTTACCTCGAGGAAAAAGTTCATGGAGGTAATTAGCTTGATGTTGGCATTAGTGGTAGTCCGATTAATTGAAATAATCGAAGATTGGTCGCAGTGACTAAACGACCAAGCAATCGATCATGTTTTCTCATAATCGAACACAAACACATTCTGGAATACTTGTTTTCATTAACAGTATTTTTCAAAAGGTTGGTAATGTCTGTTACTTTTCATAAGCACTACAAGCTCATTCCAAGTCATGATTGAATTTATCTTAAAGACTCCAAGAAATTTATGTTCCTAACATACTAGTCATGCTTTAAAGATGTGAAATTTTGCCCCAAAACCCCCAAAGAACTACATGTGTTTTCCCTTATTTGTTTGTACATTAACAAATTTCATAAGTGATCCTAACCAATTATTTTCGATGATTGATCGGTTGTAATGAACAAATCATCAATTATGAGATTTTAACCAATTCCCAACACTAGTGGACATAGGAAATTACCAAATTACCAATAGGCTTTGGCCAGCTGTAGATGTCGATATAGAGAATCACTAAGCACTTTAGCTGGAAGTGGATCTAGGAAATCACTACAACACTTCAGCTGTTCGAAATCATTTGAAAAGTTGGACAAAAGTTTCCATCCATTATCCATCCACGGTTTGCCAGGGCACTTTGATTACACAGTCTGTCCACTTTGATTCCGATTTTGACAAATGCTAGAGGTATTTTAGCTACACTTGCACAGATTTATATGCAGATCTTGGTCGATGCTGACAACAATCGCTGAAGGTTTGCAAATAGTACAGGAGGGATTTAGAATTGTTAGAATTGCAGCTTGTATGATGCATATGCCACTTGGGATCCATAGCAAAGCAATCTGTCTAGGACGATATGTCTGTACTCAATCTGTAAATAATTTCATGGAAAAGCAGACACAGAAATGCATACATTTATCGTTTTCTATTTCCAAACAAGAGTTAGAAGGACGTGTACCCTACCGACAACCACCGCATAACATCGCATAACGCTACCAAGCACAACTGTCTGCAGCTACCGTCCAACTGGGATTACCTAACAAAACCCGTATCATACTCTACGGTAAGAGAGTAGATGTTAGCTTAGACAACCATTAGTTCGGCGAGTTGTATGATGAAGCACTGATACCGCTGATAAGCACTGTGCTGGACGGCTTCCCAAGATGATCTGTGATGGGACTTCACGTGTTGCATGAATATTAGGAGATAATGAAGGCCTTGACACAGACTGATGAGAAGCTTACTGGGTTCTTACCATGAGGCAGTTGGATGGTCGAAATAATTGCTAAAAATGCTACTGAACCTGTTGACATTATGTGTAGGGGTTCAACTCTAATCATTTGTAGTTTCAACCTTCGTGAAAGTAGCAAATAGATAATTGAGTCAGTATGTTTGACAAGTGGAGCTATCATAGTAAATATACCCTTTCTTAAATTGAGTTTTTATCTGATTTACTAAATATTTCATTGGTTGCGTGTAGGGCGTTTTCTTATCTTTGGAAAAAGAGAACGTATCTTAAGATGTATTTATTCTGATGTATCTAAGTGTGTAGATATATTTCCGATATATAAAATATATATATACCCTATGCCATCGAAAAGCCGTTTTGGCAAATCAATTTTTTTACCAACTCAAAACTCTTCTGACAAAAGAGTTCACTGTGAACCAACAAACAATAAACAGTGTGCAGGTGAGTGAGTGAGTTTAGTTTTACGCTGCACTCAACAATATTCCAGCTATATGGCGGCAGTCTGTAAACAATCGAGACTGGACCAGACAGTCCAGTGATCAACAGCATCAGTATTGATCTTCGCAACTGGAATACGATGACCTGTGTCAACCAAGTCAGAGAGCCTGACCACCCAAACCTGTTAGTCGCCTCTTACGACAATCATGGGTTATTGAAGATCAATTCTAACCCGGATCGTCACAGGTCAAACAATAAAGAAATGTTAAGAATGAACAGTAGTATTATATAATTAATTACTTTTATCAATGGATACACATTAACAGAAGAATGAAATGTCGCCTCTTACGACAAACATTAGAAGAACAATTCTAACCTGGATCTTCACGGGTAAGCTGCGTGAAGAAAGTATTTAATCAACTAGATTTAATCAAAGATATGCTATACACAATGCATCATTTATGTTTATGAACATTTTGATTATAATAATGTTAATTTCCTGCAGTATATATACAGATCGCAGATAATAGTAGAACCTGCATAAAGACAATTGAATAAGTGTGTCATTCCGGTTCATTCCCATCCTCGATAATCTCCAGGGTATACGTTACGATCACTCTCCACTACACCCTGGATGCATCCACGGCTTCAGGCGATGAAGTATTACCTCCCTTGGCTGGCGTTTTATCCAATCAGGTGCCTACGCTGGGATGTTGAGCGTACCAATCACAACTCACTTTCGTTTCTTAAATTATCTAACCCTTTTTACTTGGCAACACAATTGATGCAGAGGTACTCTGAAAGAAGTAGAAGGAGTTCTTTCATATATTTTTTTTAAGTTTCAGATCTGTCAATTTGTCTTTATTATTTCCCAAAAAATCTGAGTGGCACTGCGAACCATTGCAACTGCGACCGCTATCTTTGTTGACACTGGCAAGCTCGGTTGTAACGGCGACTTAGTTGATTGGCTACTGTGAGAATGCGGAGCCAGCCAAGGGAGTTAATAAAATCATCGCCCCAAGCCGTGGATGCATCCAGAGTATAGTGGAGAGTGATCGTAACGTATACCCTGGAGATTATCGAGGATGGTTCATTCCACGCTCGGCAATATATATTGGTGTCACAATAACAAGATGGACCAGGGAATCATGACTTGAATCAGAAACTGGCTTTTAAGTGTGATGCACTAGGGGAAATATAACAATAAAAGATACTGTGTCCATGTCTCATAGGCTTTACAGATTAACTATTGAAACAGTTTGCTTTAAGACAAACAATTAAGAGAAACCTAGAAAGAAGTGAATGGGGAAGTGTGATTGCTGAAGGAGAGAACATGTCAGGACAGGACAGGACAGAACTTTTAATACTCACACACCGGGATACTCGGCATAAGAGATGGGGCGGTGGGGTAGCGTAGTGGTTAAAGCGTTCGTTCATCACGCCGAAGACCCGGGTTCGATTCCCCACATGGGTACAATATGTGAAGCCCATTTCTGGTGTCCCCGCCGTGATATAGCTGGAATATTGCTAAAAGCGGCGTAAAACTAAACTCACTCACTCACTCGGCATAAGAGGTACAAATAAACAGGTAAGTGTACATACATTTAGGATGACAGGATGGTTTAGATGGAAGATTGTACAGTTTTCATGATGGTATTACAAAATATACGTATTTTCATAAGTCGAATTCGTTTACAATTAAACAATTCGTTATATTTTAACACATTTGGGGTTTTTTTACATAAAGGTTTGAAATATAAGTTTTCCGATGATGCTTGAAGAAAGGGCAGAGAAAATTGTAATGAAATTGATCGCCAACATCACAAGTGTCGCAGAGGTTACACATTCCTTCTTCGGGTGGAATTCTATGCCACCTGCGTACTTCTATTGGTAAACGATGGCAGGGAGTTCTAAACAAGAGCAATTTAAGAGTCAGGTGTTCACAGAATAATTTGGTACGCATGATGGTCAGTAAGAGTTTTCGGTTTATGGTGACACGGTAACCTCAGTTGTCCTGTCTGAAACTATCACCTACAAGATACATGTACATAGACATTAAATGCTGTGTTTACTTGTACACGATTAACACTAACAAGCAATATTCTACAGACTGTGAAGTAGCTTGGTACGATGGTGCCCTGTCATCTGCAATCAAGGACTTCAACAAGTTGCAGTTGCCCGTGAAACGACACTGCTTTATAATCTTGTCGGAATTCGATCACTGCCGACACCAAAGACATATTTACAAGACTGATGTCCCAGGAGCGTGCTTTTTAATGGCGAATCTCAAATGTCGCTGCTGATTATTTCGGTTCATGTCACGTATAGGTCAAAAGTCAAGGTCACACAAAAGTGAGTCTGTTTCAATTCTAATCATTTCGATTCAATAATGTCAGCGTCAGGGTTAAGTATGGTTATGGCATGGCTATCCTCTGAGACGTGCTATAGATTTCCATGTTTCTGTACAAATCCTACCACATCAAATGTCAGTTGCAATAACGTAAGAAGTCAAAGTCGACTTTGAGGTGATTGTGAATAATAATTGTATTTGTATTCTCTTGTGTATGGCCTCATCACTTGTGATGGAGAGTCCAACCAACAACTGTGGTTGTTTCCTGTAATCCCGTCAAACATTATTATGGATCATATGAATATCGCACCGCTGCAGCAGCAGCACCGACACGCCGATGTCGCTGTTGTCCATACTACTACAGGCGTTTGCATCTCGCTGAGGACCTGTTGCTGCCATCGAGCTTTCCTTTCGCGAAGGGATCCTGCCAGGGCGTGTCTGGGTGGTATTGTGACATGCATATTTGAACATTTAAGCATGAAATACCCCAGCCCTTACATAATGTGAGTCAGAAACATGACAATGTACATGTAGACCTAGTTATCTGTCTGCATCAGCTCATGAGAACAATGTATTTGAACACATGCATTGTCATTTGTCTTTTCTTTGCTGTTTCCATTAATAACGTCAAGAATGTTTATCATCGTGGTATATTTACGACTGGCATTTTCAGTGTTGAACAGGTCGGGTGACCCTACAACTCATCCCCTTCACAAGCTGACAAATACATCAGAGAATCAGTCCAAAACCTCCTTCTGACACGTCATCTGAATACCATATCAGGTTCTATGGACATGGAATCTCCAGATTGTGATGTTTCCCAAAATGGTGCCATGTTAAAACCTACAACAAAACACCACCATAAAGTGCCCGATTCTGAAGGGGTGGATTCGAATCTCGGACGGGACTCAAGCCAACAAAAGTACTAGAATCTGTACTTTACTATGAAAGTGTACTCCCAAATATAACATATGTTACATTTGATCACTTTGTTAATGGCTTTGTGTATTCAAATTACCACCACTTTGAAATGCTATGCTAACATGAAAATGAGAGTGTAAAAACAGCATTACCATCATGGTTCTTGGTGCTGTGATTGTTTGTTCAAACACAATCCTGCCAGTCACATGTAACTGTGGCATATAAACATATACGGTATCAAATCAGATTCCCACTGGCAGCGCTATTGATCATGTTACACCGACATCATCCAACACTGACATCTCAATACATTGGCTCGGGGATACTTTTACCCTTTTGAAACAGTGGAACCAAGTGTCCTCGAGCAAGTGTGGCACAAAACATATCCATAGATCATTATATAAGATGGCAATCGACGTAGAGCATAGCTGTAGTTCAGAGTGAGTGAGTGAGTGAGTTTGGTTTTACGCCGCTTTTAGCAATATTACAGCAATATCGTGGCGGGGGACACCGGAAATGGGCATCACACATTGTACCCATGTGGGGAATCGAACTCGGGTCTTCGGCGTGACGAGCGGACGCTTTAACCACTAGGCTATCCCACCGCCCTGTAGTTCAGAAGCTGTGTACAGAATATGTACTATTGCTTACCTAACACCGGATCAATCGGTCGAACTGATCTGAAGCTGTGGACGAGGGTTTGTTTGTTTGTTTGCTTTTGTTTGTTTGTTGTTTAACGGCACACTCAGCAATATCCCAGCTATATGGCAGCGGTACGTAAATAATTGAGTCTGGACCAGATAATCCAGTGATTGATATCATGAGCATCGGTCTACAAAATTCGGATACAATGACATGACGTCAGCGAGGTTCCGTGTGTGTTAGCTTTCAAATATAACACACGATAACGTCTCAGAAAAGACAATTTCTACATAAATAGTTCTGGGGTTCTATCATGAATATTTTCTTGAGACAATACGTCATGTAAAATGTATTATGTATATATGTTTAAAAGCAAAAATGGACAGGGCACGAATCTAATTTCAAGCAGATTTTGCACAGTAAATGTATTACATTGGTATTATGCGGGTTTCAGACGGTTTCAAGACATTATGTCGCTATGTCTCTAAAACTCTGTCACATAAAACTGACGAAAATCATTTCTAGATTTAAGAAGAAAATTATGTTTTCGTTAAAATGTGTTGTAAAACGGAGCCAAACAGGGGCGATGACATCTCTGTCATGACACATGACAAGGTGTTTTGGGCGTTGTTAGATAGAAATAGAACGTTCTTGCATAAGACGTCAACAATTATCGTTGTTCTTTGTTCTTGCACTTCTATATTTCACGACACTACATTTTTAAGGATATATATTCTCTGCTCTGAGTCACATGTTATCCTGAGAGCGAAGTTTAAGTGCACCTCCAAGAATGACCACCACACCATGCAATCGACCTAAGTCACCCATGCCGTTATTCAAATGTCACCGATTTTACTCAAATCCGAACATCCAAATGGCAGTCGTATCTTTTGGTTGCAGGTGATGAAGACTGAACATCCTAGGAAAGATGCACTCAAAGGAATGCAAACGCATGGGAGCATAATGAAAGGTGAGACGGGCTAGATTTAGAATTTAAAAGGACATATAGAAATATTTTCGCAGCGTGTCTACAACTCTCTCCCTACATGCAGTGCAAGATTGATGAGAAGGATGACAGATTAGAGAGATCGGTGATGCAGGCTAGATGTGGAATTGAAAAGAAAATATAGAAATCGTTTCTTGAGTAATCGTCTTCTCGCTTTCTAAAATGCAAAGACGGATAGGCGTGAAGGGTCACATATCATGGGCATTATGTCCAGTAAGTAATGGCAAATATTCCACTTACTGGAAGTGGCATTACTCTAACTGAACCTACCAAGCAAAGACATGAAGTAAGATGCGTTTGCTTCCCCTTAGATACTAAACAAGAACGGTTTCAAGGCTACACTACCGATAAGTGTAACGTTAAGGGTCAATTTGGCCAAAATAATTTGCTTTTGCAGATCAGAGACTCTTCTGTTTGTGATAGATGAACTACGGTACGGTACAGTACCAACAATTTTTCACTAGCCGAAGACGAATATACACAGCAGACAGGAATTGGTGACTAAAAAACTGAACATAAGAGCTACAAGAGGTTTGACACGACGATACCGTGCGTCTAAACAATTTGTCCACATTCATTGTCTACAATTCTATAAATTATGGACCACGTGTTGCATGGTTTCCCTTTTTGGGCTTTGTCATGGAA
This sequence comes from Haliotis rubra, assembly GCF_003918875.1. Taxonomy (NCBI): domain Eukaryota; kingdom Metazoa; phylum Mollusca; class Gastropoda; order Lepetellida; family Haliotidae; genus Haliotis; species Haliotis rubra. The sequence goes on along the minus strand of NW_025766803.1, from coordinate 1,306,784 downwards.
TCTGTAAAGTTTCATTGTCACTCAGGTGGAGCAATTGTCCCCCAGGAACTCCGATTGTATAAAGTGTTGCATCTCTCTGTTCAGGAATCCAGAACAACTGATAGAAGCAAAGTTTCAAAATGTACGCCTGTGATTGGTTTGGTGAAGAATTGTACAGTACCCCAAGTAGTTTTCCTACAATACGACATATATCAGTTTAAAGTGAACTTTACTACAATGGTGGAAAAGTCAATAGAAATCGGCTTCGATAAAAATATGAATAAATTTCTCCAGGCTCATTCAAATGCAACAATTCAAGTGAGCACTCCATTTCCATCATACTACGTTATAGGTTTGCTATAAACGTGCGCTTGACATTATTAATGACATTCCCTGACATACACAATGGAAAACTCCCTTCTCGTACCATCTGATCATTTCCTTCAAAAGGCAAGAAATAATTGCACTTCACAAAGGATTACATTGAAATGCTCCGTCGGGTGCTTGTGTATTAATTACACAGAAGTGAAACCGATAACAGTGAACTTGTTTTATAATGCCATCCTGAAAAAGAGCTATGTTAGACGATTCTCCAAATTACAACATACATCAGTTTTAAACAGTCAATTTGAAATCGGCTTTGATAAGAATATGTATAAAAGTCTCCATTATCTTTTAAATGCAACAATTCAAGTGAGCACATCATTTCCATAAAACGTCCGCTTGACATTATTAAAGCTATTCCCCGACATATACAAGGGAAAACTCCCTTCTCGTACCATCTGATCATTTCCTTCAAATGCGAGAAGTCATTGCACTTCACAAAGGATTACATTGAAATGCTCCTCGGGCGCTCATGTCTTGATTACACAAAAGTGAAACCGATAACAGTGAACTTGTTTTAAAATGCCAGCCTGAAAAAGAGCTGTGTTAGACGATTCCCAAATTGTAACGCGGGAGCGGGTTTTGCAAAAGACTAAAAACAGGATTATGAAGGCCTGGACGTATCACATAACGCGATAAATAATGTATCAGCTATTTTAGATCTTCAGATCTCTTCTTTCACCTGCCCAAATTTATTTCATATTTTTGTCAATGCGTCATTTTTTAAATGAACATATAACAGATTGAGTTGGATTATACAATGGTGTACTTATTTGGTTCAGTCACTCTTCTTTACTGTTAATGGTATCCTTGAGGTGGCCCAATGGGAACAATAAGACGGACTTGTGTTACACATATAGCATATTCATCGTTGATGTAGCATTGTCAGTGATTGGAATATTAAAGTTTTGTTAGAACGTTAAAGTGTTTCATCTCAGCTTCTTTTCACTTAACGGGGCGGTGGGGTAGCCTAGTGGTTAGAGCGTTCGCTCGTCACGCCGAAGGCCCAGGTTCGATTCCCCACATGGGTACAATGTGTGAAGCCCATTTTTGGTGTTCCCCCGCCGTGATATTGCTGTAATATTGCTAAAAGCGGCGTAAAACCCAACCCACTCACTCACTCTTTTCACTTAACACTTTTGCGTTTTAATGACTGATTGCCCCAAACTATTCTGGTGAGTATTTAAGCTAAATCGATTGAACGAGTCAATTATGACTTTTAAACAACCTATTCGATATCTCAAAACTAATGGTATTTTAGATGAGATGACGTCAGTTTTAACTGAAAGCCTGTAAATTGAAATGATAAAACAGACTATGGAGATGAGAGACAATAACAGATGACAGTTTGAAACAAGACATTAATCTTATAATAGAATACCCTTAAAATAACATAAAACCAAGTTACTGACAGTACAGTTCATCCAGCATTATAGTGCTAGCTGTACACAACTGTGGCACAAAATTGTCAACATATTACTGTCGATTTAGAGAGTGTAATGCACCAGAGACACGACTACTCTTGCTTTACTTCCTTAAGACTGGATCGATCAACTTCAGTTGAAATGGGCTTGTGTTTTCTCATTTGGAGTTAAAATGTTTCTATAGGAGTGCTTGATGTGTCATTGGCAAGAATTTGCAGTGCTTGGGCTCTTGAAGATAGTGAGGATCTCAAAGTCTTAAAGCATGGCTCTATGTTACAAGCCAACATTTATAGTCACAGTCAAACAGTTGAATCCACTTTCAAACAGCAATAATTCTCGGTTCTGTCCGTTAAACATCACTCCTCTTAAGTTATTTTGTGATCACGACTTTCATTTACTGATGTGGATACAGAGGGTTATACCACAACAATCAGATGATGTTGATGACTTTGTTGACGGAAGGGCCGACGGGTTCCATGTAAGGATCTTTGGTGTTTTCTGCAAGCGGTATCCCCTTGCATGATTTTCTCATTTTAGGTTTTTAAACTATTGCAAGCACATTACATTTGACACACACACACACACATATCATGGGGCTTTGTTTGTAACATGAATTACACTGATGCGGTTTGGTAGAATACTAAACTGTAGTCTGTCAAGTTTCGGAAACGTATAATTTCCATGATAGCCAAGTATCTCAGGTCTGTCTAAGAAAACAGGGTCACAGTGGTATGAATTTAGTTTCATCGATAATTATTCCAAGAAAGCTTATGTGGAGGGACGTGCACCCTACCGCCACCCACCTCAGCACAGCAGTAATCCAGCATGGTAAGTCATCTCAGAACGTTATCGTAGCAAAGGCCATTAGTTCAGCTTCGCATCATGCATGGCACATCATGTTAAACAGTTTCTCACAGGGATGTTGATGGCACTGAATATTGCCTGAATATTGGGATATGATGAAGGCCTTGATACTGACTGATGAATAGGTTATTGGGATCTTAGCACAGGGCAGTTAGATGATGATAGTCATTTTAACCATAATTCAGCTCAAGAAACGAGCAAACTTCCGTGACTTAATTAACTGATACTGAAATGGTTCAAATTGTATTAAAGTCTGAAGTTAAACATTATGTAGTTTCAACCTTCTAAGCAGGTGGAAACAAATAAATGCTTGACAAGTGAAACTATAATGGAAATTTCAAATTAATTTTTACCTGATTTGATAAATGCTTCAATACTTTTGTGAGGGACTGCATGCATTAATTTGGGTACTATTTCAAACGTTTCTGCCACATGCTTATAAGACTATTATTCCTGTTTTAGTACAATGTATGCATACAATCCTCCTCCCTCTTTAAAAGAAATGTTCGCCTCACTGAACCTGACAAAATATTGTCACAAAGCAACAATGAAATGTGAAATTGCTATGTTCCATGCTTATGCATAATCTTAATAATATTAATAACATTAGCAGGTGCATTTCTGTAGGACCGCAGGACAAAACGAGACTTTATGTCCGAAAGTAAAATTTATCTTTACCACGTTTTAGTACAAATGTTACTGAATTCACTATCAGTTATCATAAAAGTCGTAACAATAGCTGTCTCTAGATTAATTCAGTCCATAAATGCATTACGTCAATGATCCGTTGTCAAATACAAATTCATCAAATAGAAACTGAATATGAGAAGGGACAGCATTAGATGTAATTCACTGATGATGTAGGACAAACAAATATATTTTAGCTGTAATCTTGGAAGCATCGAAGGATAAATCACAAGTAAATGAGGGTTCTAGTACAGTATAATCCAGGGTAAAAACATATCTGTTATAGGACTTTATGGAAGTCATGGTCAACTGGTATCGTACTCAAGCATCAAACAGGATTATGGAGTGGAGATAACAATCTTGTCAAAACACATTATGGATGTGATATTATATTGTTTGTCCATAATGGTCAGGTTATCGACTAGAATATGGACCAGACAAACGAGTGGGTGTGATAGTATGGGCAACTGGGGCTAAGATGTATCTGTGGGCCTATATGACTTGGAACCTATATGATTCAAGATTATTGACGCCTACACTCCCAGTAATGCTGTTGACGTTCCGGTTTCTGTGTTTCTCTCTCTGATGTTTCGAGTGGAAAGAAAGACAATAAATTCCTGATATCCCCCTTCTAAAACACATCAGTGCTTGCCGCCAATGGGATGAATTAAGCCCGAATCATCATCACCATCACCACCATCATCATCATCATCATCATCATCATCATCATCATCATCATCATCATCATCATCATCACCGTGGGTTAGCCGCAAGGGAAGTAATGTGTAATATGGTATATTGCCTGTTTTGTACTTTTAGACGGAACAAATAATATTATACAAACTTTTCGATGACAACTTTGAATCTCAAAGTAATCAGTCATTACTCATTACTGTCTCAGTGAAAAAAGGAGTGACTGGCGGGATGACTTTGCTATAGGGATATAAACACAAAGGATTGATAAATATCCAATTCAATCATTGAAATCGATCTGCCACACAACCACATCACTCTACTACATCATCTGCAATATCACTGTTCGAAGCAGTGTTGAAACAGGTGTTGTTAAATTTACGCTTGTGCTTTGTTTGATGGAGAATTAAATAGGACCCAAAGACGTCTTTCGGGCTCATGTCCATTCCTACAATGCAATATGCATCAGCATTAGGTCAATAGACATAGAACAGACAATTTGAACACGGCTTTGATACATATCATCCAAAGACTCCAGTATCTTTAAAATGTAACATTTCAAGTGAGGCAAAACATTACATTACACTACATTGTCCTTGATAGTTTTGCTATAAAATATCTGCTTGACATGTTTTAGCGATATTCCTTGACGTAAAATGTGGAGAACTCATTTCTCTTACCAACTGTTCATTACCTTCAATGGAAGAAATGATTGCACTTTACAAAGGATTACATCGAAATGTTCCCTTGGGCACTTGTGTCTTAATTGGATTGTAGTGAAACCGTGGACAGTGAAGTTGTTTGAGAATGCCAACCCAAAAATGATTCCAATTGGTGATCCTCCCAATTAAGAGTGAGTGTGTTTTGGAAAAGGCTGGAAACGTTGCTGTTAATGAAAGACTAAAATACTCATCCAATCTGTATTTACGAAACGTGTTGACTTATATTCCAAACTTGTGCTTTTACACAAAAAATAATTCGTAGTTTACAATGTGTTGTAAAGGTCATTTCACGATGCAACAATGTCAGAAAAAAAATATAGTTGCAAGCAACGATGTTGACTCCTTGGCTTTAGTTCTATCTATTGTATTTGAGGGCTAGAAATCATCGTCCAAAACGGAGCCAGAACACGTTTTTTGACAGACGAGCGGATCTTCCAAATACAGCCGGGTTCGCGAGGGTCATGTACATTTTAAGAAGTTCCGGAGAAGAAATAGTTCCCTCTTTAAAAGGCTGTATCTCAGTTGTTCTTGGGTCTACGGTCAAAACAATTAGTGTTCTGGAATCACCAAGACTTCATCTACTATACTGGCACTATTTGTGCAGAGTTTGCAAATGGTTACTGGACATCAGTTTTGGAACGTTTGGAATGTCTAGAGCTCATGGTTCGAGCTCAGCACATTTTGGGAGCAAACTACTCAGAAAACTGCTGAAAACATGGCCAAACACTGAAAACAAAAATAACTGCCAAACGGTACATTTTAGCGACTTGACCCGTCCAGGCAAAATTGTTGGGAATTTGATTGTGCATCTGTACAAGAGATTTGGAAGTGTTGGAACAATTAGTTCTTGAGATATCTTCACCTCGGTGGGCATCTGTGTGATTTTTGTAAGCGATTCGGAGAATTGGGTTAGGAGGTATGTTTGGTACAAAAATCGGCGGAATAATAAATAATAATAATAAATAATAATAATACATAATAATAATAATAATAATAATAATCCGAAGTCTGGTTATGCATGTGAAGACTCATGATGAAAGGAAGGAATTCCACAGCTATCTTAAGCGTTCCAGGCTTGTTGGACAGATTCTGAAATTTGAGGTTGATTCTACTGATGGCGATGTACTGTTGGACGGTACAGCGATGGGAGTAAACCAGGTGAAGTTCTTCACCAAGTCTGCCCAGAGTCGGTCTTTTGCGGAGAAGCTTTCTGAGAGGCCATTGCATCGTGTGTACATGCAGTGTGTGGAACAGAATAGCAATCCCACCGACTCCTTCGCCTGGATGAAGTCGGCTGGTCTTAAACTGAGGGCTTCCTTTTAGCTGCTCAGGACCAGTCACTTCCCACTCGTAATCGCCAAAATGTGATTCTTAAAGAAAATATCAATATGAAATGCCGACTGTGTAATGAATTCTCAGAGACTGTCCAACACCTTGTCAGTGGATGCCCTTCCTTGGCACAAACAGCATATCTGAAACGACATGATGGCATGGCTCGTTGCTTTTACTACCGTCTCCGCCATGCCTGTGGCTTTGACTCCGAGGTCCATCCATGGTACGACCCTGAACATGTCCAGGGCGTCATGGAAAATGATGCTTTCAAACCTCTCTGGAATAGGCCCATATACAGCCTCAGAAGAATTCCTGCCAACAAACCTGATCTTGTCCTTTTGATAAAGCCAATGAATTTATTTATATCATTGAATTTTCTGTCCCTTTTGACAGCAATGTGATTGGCAAGATTCAGGAAAAGCATGATAAATATGCGGACCTCGCCTTTGAAATGTCTCGCTTGCATCCCAAGTACACTGTCGTCAGGCTCCCCATTGTTCTCGGTGCCCTTGGTTTGGTAGTTCCTGATCTCTTGGCGCAGATCAGGAGAGTGCCCGGGTTCTCCACCGGGAGCACAGCCCTTCTGACACTCTGGGTAATGCAGAAGGCTGCAGTGTTGGAGAGCCTTCATATTCTCCGGAAAGTTCTTGGTGGGTTTGACTAGGCAGTGTTTCCTGGGAGAAGTCCCATTCGCTGTCTGGGCTGCGTGTAGAAGGGGCGAGGGCCCTGAGCTGATGATGAGCCTTACCAGCCTGACTGTGCCAGGATCACCCGAACCCTCTCTGCTGCATTTTCATCCTTAATCTGTAAAAAAATAATCCGAACGATTACAAAGGTCTCCTGCCTAGAGGCAAGGAGCCCTAATTAACTGTCCATTCCAGAAAAAAATAACTGCATGTGCCAAAAAAAAAAAATGAAAAAGATGTCACAGACTTGTTTTGATATTCTCTATGTGAGGTCATTATAAACAGACAAAGTAGTCTTTTGTCTTGATGTTATACACGACTTTAATACATTTTACAGAAATAATAATTGGAAATTAAACATAAGAAATGTACAAAATGACATTTAACCGTGCAATAACGATTCTCAGCCAATACTTCTTTTTGTGATTTACACCGATTAGAGGATATAACAACGGGATATTTTGTCGAAAAGCCATCTTAACGGCATTTGTAAGAACAAAAGTGGTTATATTTGTCAAGACATGTTATGGCGTCAGCATTTACATCTTCCTTAAATCATGATGACATGTTTCAAACATTCCAAACGTCGAACTGTTTTGCAAAAGGTGTTCCTTTCCTATAAAAAATCACATCGTCATCCTCAGTCCTGAAAACCGTTGACCGTTTTATATCATATTGATGTATACATGGCATCGTGTTTTACTGTTTACGAAGATAGAAATAACACAAAATCAGATAGGATACTTACTCAAAAGAAATTGCTTAACTATCCTTATGAATCTCACGACGGATACTTTACAGTTTCGTATGAAAGTCTCACGATTTATAGATGTCTATGAGGACAGGTCTAATGGGCACTCACTACAGTTCAACAACAGTTTTTGGATATAATCACTCACTACAGTTCAACAACAGTTTATGGATATAATCACTCACTACAGTTCAACAACAGTTTATGGGTATAATCACTCACTACAGTTCAACAACAACAGTTTATGTTCATGGGTGTGATCACTCACTACAGTTCAACAACAGTTCATGGGTGTGATCACTCACTACAGTTCAACAACGGTTTATGGATATAATCACTCACTACAGTTCAACAACAGTTTATGGATATAATCACTCACTACAGTTCAACAACAGTTCACGGGTGTGATCACCCACTACAGTTCAACAACAGTTTATTTACATAATCACTCACACAGTTCGACAACAGTTCATGGGTGTGATCACTCACTACAGTTCAACAACAGTTCATGGGTGTGATCACTCACTACAGTTCAACAACAGTTCATGGGTGTGATCACTCACTGCAGTTCAACATCGGTTTCTTTACATAATCACCCAGAACAGCTTATGGAATAAGAACATAATCACCCACTACAACTCCACAACAGTTAACATGTAACATACGACATAAACATTCAATAATCTATCGCCGATCTAAATCTAGCTCTACATCATACTGGATCACATACCTCACTCAACAACAGTCTATGCCTATTAACTTTCCCTTCAAAATCAGTTCAAAAATTTGACTTGACATGGAAACATTACACCCGACAATGTTGACTTGGTGCATTGTTACCATTATATTTCGGTGGCCAGGGTTGCGCATTTCTCCGCCACTGTATCACTGACACAGACTGGATTATTTGTAAGTCACGGTGATGTTCCCAGATCAATATACTAACTTTGCCTTTAAAACACATCCCTTATTGATCAGCTGATACAGAAAACCAGGTCAGATATTGACACAATGTTTACGTTGCATTAATTGTGTCTAGAATTTTTCAATAATATTGCTTTCCCCAACCCTCCCCCCTCCCCCTACCTAAGTAATGGCATTACATTGGTCCCTTTACACTTCCCTCTCTTGCATTTTCAAATTTTACAAGTTTTTTCCCTTAAAGGTCACATGCAACCAAAAAATCAAACATAATTAAAACACAATTATCACTTCTTCATGACATATAATATGCATTGCTGATTATGAAAAAACAAATAAACAAAATTATAAGCGTATAATCGCAAATCAAAAGTGCAATATTTTGTACTTGGGTTTACCTCCCTCGAAACGAAGCAGGCGGGATACCGAACCCAATCAGAGCGGGTGGGTGTGCACTCAAGCGTAACGGCTGGTTCATCAGCAGATGCTGCCTTCACGGCTTATTGTGTGTATATATATACAGATGTTGGGTTTTGTAATTACAAGATCAGTTTTTGTGTATAACATTTTGCAATAAACAGACATCATAACATGTCATGTGTTCAAGTATCACACCTGCCTGTCTGTGCAATTACATAATGTGACAGAGACCGATTGGTGTTAAGTTCAAATTGCATGTGGTCAGTGATAGCAGTTGTGTACTGAATATTGTCATTAGCAGACAGACAGGCAGACACACAGGTGTCAATAAAACAAGACATTGAGTTTTGTCTGTGACAACGACATATCTATATCACAGTTAGAAATTGTGTCAACGCTAAATAATGACATTGCTTTTAAGTATCGAACTGAGAAAGTGACTCGGTAAGAAGAACGTGTGGTGAAATAGACAAATGAAATTATATAAACAGTTTATTTACTGTCATAACATATAAAAAGCTCGCGCCTGTGAGATATCAACAAAGCATTATGAAAATAGCTCACACCAAAGCCTTCACCGAGTTTTCACCAGACAGCCCGCTTCCAAGTTGCGCGAACCTATTTCACTGCGCACATGCTATGAGCGCAACCCAGCTGTTGAAACCCGTTTTCCCCAGAAAAGTCTGGGGAAATTTAGTGAAACGTTTGAACTCCGATTTCGCGCGTTTTTTTTCATCGCGTTATTTTTTAACTTTATAACTTGAATTTGCATTTTTGATGATTTGTTTCGGTAAGTCCATACCGAAAGGTATCAGAATCTGCAAAGTTGTGTTTTACGTTGCATGTGACCTTTAACTGTTTATTTTTTATTCATAAAATGTCAAACGCAATCTTCAGTTCACACACCCTGTCACAAAACAATTCCACAAACGTGATAATACTAACAACTGCGACAACTCCGACCTGAAAGTAGTACAATACAAATCCTTTTTGATTCTTTCACACAATCTTTTCGTTAGATAATATCTCGGTATTGATGCATGTAGGTGAAAGTTTGTTATTTTGGGTAAACACAATTTGAACATAAATCATCGATGAATATTTAGTCTCGCCCTGTACAACATCTAACTGATGTAACTTTGTTCTTAAATAACGGTATAGAATCGGTCTTTCGGATATTTGACATCATGTCTATCTCTTGCCTTTGTAACTGGCATATTTACGTTTCTTTCGTTTGATGATTGACAGGTGGAATATGTTTGATGGATGTTTATAAATTTCTCTGTATCATAACTGACAAACATCCTTTATTTCCATGAAAAGTCGGAGAATTGCAAAAATACCCCTGTCTCAAAGAATAAGCTGTAAAACATTAAATTATCATGCTATGACCATACAAAATAACTTGTTTTGTGCCCAAGCCATCACGTTAGGAGAAACAAGTGTCAAAACACATCAAAAGTATCAACTTTGGATGTAAATGGAAACATTCAGTGTTCATATTTTTGCAGGAAACCAAATATGAAGGAAAATGCTCGCAGACCCCCACCACATATAATGGCCTGTAAAAAACCCTTATACCACAATCTGAGAGTATTGCAGGCTCTCATGAACCCAAGACATCATAATAACTGAAAATAGTGTCAAACAAAATCAGTACTGGAGAGGCTACGATTTGAAATTTTTCAGCTGCCTCCTCCTGGACTATTAATGTTTTGTCGTATGTATTTTTTATGCATGAAAAATATCTCTAAAAACAAAAATCAGTTCACTTTTTATACTCAGCCTTCTGCATCACTGACAAAGATGCAGAGGAGTGTCGTGTCGGTTTCATCCTTCTTATCTGGGTGCAGTGCATTGCAAGATATCAATTGCATCTTATTTTTTTCTAAACATTACGATTGCAATTCATGTGATGCATTATTCGACAATGATAATTCAGACTCTCCTGTATACAGTGAGAGAGTCCGGTTTTACGCCGCTATTAACAATTTTGAAATAATATCACGCCAAAATGGGCTTCATACACTGCACCCCTTTAGGAAATCGAACCCGGGTATTTAATTAGGCGTAATGACGCAATCTGTTACATGTATATTGTAGAAGGTTTGACTGATAAGTGCTAGGCCACATATAGAACGAATTGCATATTAGTGACATATTTTCTAGGGACGCTACATAATGTCATAAAGGTGCAGGCTAAACCATTAAAATTTAAAAGTCAGTTGATCGAAAGGTTTTGGAGTGACTAGTCGGTACAGCAATCAGGGGCCAGTCATCTATACTCGGATTTTCTGAGCATTGTGGTTTTGTTTCCCATGTACAGTGTCCTCACGAAACCATTTTCTGAAAGCCGGTAAGTCCTTATACACATATATGCACTGCCAAACTACTTACAGTTTGTGTTCATCTTTGATGTACAGCATGCTCTGTAAGACGCCTGAAGTCCAGCGTTTATATGAGACAATTTCCATCAGTTTACATGACATCACCCGATACGACGACGCCTCTAAAGCAGGTGGATGTTCTACTTGATTTTACTTTGTCGCACGATTCCGGTCACTGGCTATACTTAACGGATGCTTCGTGCATCTGCGTTATGTTTAGCGTAACTTCGGGATTTCCTCCCACCTAACACTGACACTACATGGTATAAGGGACCGTTCATAATTTATGGCTGGGTGTGTGTGTGTGTGTGGAGGAGCATGTACAATGTGAATGTCCCCCCTGAGATTTATGTACAAAACAAGTGACCCACCCTGCATGTAATGTTCTAAATGAATGAACCCCCTCCCCCTTCCTACAATTTCTAAGCATAATTTCTAAACATATATTATGTACAAAAATTGCTGACCCCTTACTAAGTGTGTACAAAATTGCTTCACTATAGGTGGGACAAATCATCAATCAGCATCTGCAAGGTTTTAGCTTATCTGACACAGTTGCTTCTTAGGAAAAGCTATTTCCTAACGAACCAAATTGACGGGCTATGACAAAAGTTCATATCACTGTCAGGCAGGGGAATTAGGAAAATAGAGGGCCTGTAAGTCTTGCGAGGCGCTACTCCCGGTACTGAGCTGGTGTCCGACTTCCTATGCGTGTGCTAACTTTCCATATGCGAAATGGGGCCCAGCTTACTTCCGGTACCCTATTTCCGGTGACAAGTGTATTCAAGAACCGGTTCTGGTTCCAAATTGCGCGACCGCCCAATATGACTTTACTAGACCGGACCAAGAGTACAACCATGCTTAGCTGTTGACGGTCGTAATTGTTGGCTAATATGGGGATAGTTAGATCGGAAATGTGTTATTCCTGCAAGCATTATCGGTTCCTTACTGTCAACTGACGGCCACGAGACCATTCGAAAAGATATATAATGTTGTTTGTCACCGGAAGTACTAAGTGCCGTGACCTACTTTCGGGCCCTATTAATCGTGTTGCTTACCACAAACGCGGATTGAAATTGTTCAACGAAAGGTGTCAGCCCAACACAAAACATGACCGATCTTTTGTGACAAGAGAGATTTCTGATATTGCAGCTGTTGAATCTAGTATTTTCAAAAGGGTATAGATGCATGTTTAAATTAGTGTTTTGTCTTGACACAATGTATGAAATAACATTCCCCATTTTACCGAAGTAGACGGTAGTGCAGGTATTATGTGCAGCAAAACCTCGAAGATACGGACGGAACCTTTCCTTTGGATAATGAATCATCCGAATGGACGAATGTTGACGTAATTATCTCTTTAATTTCAAATATTACACATATTGCTTCATAATTTAACATATTATAACATGATTCATAAAAGGATTCGTCTAGCATCAGGGTTGTCGGGGAAAGAGACGACAGATTATATCAGGGCATCATGATCTATTCTGGTAACCCGAGAAACAACATTAAATCGTAATGCTGTAATGCACTGCTGTGGAGTTTTATGTGATACGAGGCACATAATTCAGTCTGAGTGAGTGATGTTCTATTTATCGAAATATTAATACTTGACAATGCATGATCAAGGGTTCAGACACAACTTTAAATATCACATAGTGGAAACTAAATACAGCTGAATGGGCTTCAGACGATGAAATCGGCTTTTTACTCCAAGTACATCGCCATAAAAGCCTATGGTTGATATGTAATATCTTTGAGTGATTGATGTTGGAGGAAGGTCCGAAGAGATGAAACTTGTGATAACAAAGACCTTGGTTATGTCGCTGATGAAACATATTCATTCTCTTCTTCATCATCATCATCATCATCATCATCATCATCATCTTCATCATCTCCTATCAGTGGAAACAGTTGTGCCCAAAGAGGTGTGAGGTGAGTTTGGGGTCCTCAGCGACGAGTAATAAATATCCCCAACTGGCAATCCTACCTACCCAAATGCAGTTCATGTTGGTCTTTCAATGTTAAAGATTATAACACAATTATAACCATTGAGCAAAATATTTATGACACAGTGTGTTTCATTTCCTTTCATGTTTCGAAAAGTTGTTGAACCATAATATATCATTGTGCAAGCTAAAATGCTTGTTACCGAGATGATATCCCGTCCTTTGATGTACAGCCTTCAGAAGACACCTACGCTTGGATACATACATCAGTGAGTGAGTGAGTGAGTGAGTGAGTGAGTGAGTGAGTGAGTGAGTGAGTTAGTTTAGGTTTACGCCGCACTCAGCAATATTCAAGCTATATGGCGGCGGTCTGTAAATAATCGAGTCTGGACCAGACAATCCAGTTATCAACAGCATGAGCATCGATCTGCCCTCCCGATCCCGTTAGTCGCCTCTTACGACAAGCATGGGTTACTGAAGATCAATATTCTAACCCGAACCTTCACGGGTCACATACATCAAACACCCGTGTTCGTCCCAACGGTAAAAACACATGTGCTTCCAAACAGTGTGAACCGCCTCCCTGGTGTAGTGGCTAGAGCGTCCGCTCGGAGAGCGGAAGGTCGCGGGTTCGATCCCCGACCGCGTCATACCAACAGACGTTAAAATATGGTACTTGTTGGTCCCTGCCTGGCACTCAGCATTAATGGTACAACAAGGACTGGTTGGCTCGGAGTAAGTATAATGTGTCTGAGTGGGGTATTCATGCTTCACTGCGGCATGGTAGCTAGCACTATAAAACCAGCTGAAGTCTGAGCTAGTACAAGCAGCCGCACATACACATACACACGCATGCACGTCGTCATATGAGTGAAATATTATCGAGCACGACGTTAAACCAAATTTCACCTCACCTCACCTCACCTCACCTCACCAAACAGTGTGAAGCCGACAATATACCTTCTTTGGTTATACAATTACACTGACATCGTGTTGTTTGCAGGCTATTGGTTGAAGAAAGACAACATCAGCAACAATGCTGGACGTGTGTGGATTCAGACATACATGAGGTTAGACGTGATCAAGCTAAGGCATAGAAGAGGTTAGTTTAGTTACATGAGGTGAGCGGAGATCCTGCTCAGACATACGTGAGGTTAGGTGTGATCAAGCTAAGGCATAGAAGAGGTTAGTTTAGTTACATGAGGTGAGCGGACATCCTGCTCAGACATACATGAGGTTAGACGTGATCAAGCTAAGGCATAGAAGAGGTTAGTTTAGTTACATGAGGTGAGCGGAGATCCTGCTCAGACATGCATGAGGTTAGGTGTGATCAAGCTAAGGCATAGAAGAGGTTAGTTTAGTTACATGAGGTGAGCGGACATCCTGCTCAGACATACGTGAGGTTAGACGTGATCAAGCTAAGGCATAGAAGAGGTTAGTTTAGTTACATGAGGTGAGCGGAGATCCTGCTCAGACATACGTGAGGTTAGGTGTGATCAAGCTAAGGCATAGAAGAGGTTAGTTTAGTTACATGAGGTGAGCGGACATCCTGCTCAGACATACATGAGGTTAGACGTGATCAGGCTAAGGCATAGAAGATGTTAGTTTAGTTACATGAGGTGAGCGGAGATCCTGCTCAGACATACGTGAGGTTAGGTGTGATCAAGCTAAGGCATAGAAGAGGTTAGTTTAGTTACATGAGGTGAGCGGAGATCCTGCTCAGACATACGTGTGGTTAGATGTGATCAAGCTAAGGCATAGAAGAGGTTAGTTTAGTTACATGAGGTGAGTGGAGATCCTGCTCAGACATACGTGAGGTTAGACGTGATCAAGCTAAGGCATAGAAGAGGTTAGTTTAGTTACATGAGGCGAGTGGAGATCCTGCTCAGACATACATGAGGTTAGACGTGATCAAGCTAAGGCATAGAAGAGGTTTGTTTAGTTACATGAGGCGAGCGGAGATCCTGCTTAGACATGCATGAGGTATGATGAAAACCGGCTCAGCAATACATGAGTTTAGCGGAGCTCCTGTCTAGACACGTTAGGTCAGCTGTGTTCCACATAAAACACATGATTAGCAGTTTCCAATTCAGGTAGATATACAGAGATAGACATCACAAAACGAGTGGGTGCTGAATATGGAAAATATTCCAACGAGATATTTATAAACGATTTGATTTAGCGAAAGCTAGTGAATAAATCAAAACGTTGAAAAATATATGTAGGGATATTTTTCCATATTCAACACATCACCTGCCTCCCCACGCGTTCTGTGATCTATTTATTGCACACATTACATGAAAACAGTGTGATCCATGATGACAAATCAAGCGGACGATGCCGGATGTAAACAAAACGAAAAGGAGATCACTCTGTCAAGACAATTTTATAGATGTAAAATAAGGAATTATACATATTCAGTTGAAAAAATTTCTAATCCCCAGGAGACCGAAGTTGAATTTTAATTATCCACAAACCCAATGTTTTGTTTAGATGACGTTTTTGGTCAAAAACTGCTTGAATGTAGTCATAATGGTAATTTAAAATATCGAGGTTGCAACAGAAAGTTGGGCATTATGATGTCATTATCGTTGAATAACCTAGTTTGGTGACACTCGTTGGATAACTTTCAATTGGTTACACAACACCCGTTTCAAATAACCAAAATGAAAACATATGCTATATTTGGGATTATGTAATCATTGTGTAATCATAACCATTGTGTAATCATAACCAAACTGATCTCATAAAGATATTCAGAACGTAATAATAGAGGTTGTACACTTAAAGTTAGCGGAATTACAGTAAAAAGCTGTTCAGAGACATTATATGGATACAGCAGTAACAGTGAGAAGATGCTCTATTGATCGACATTATTATCCATCCTCTCCCAGTGCAACGTGACATACACATAGATGACAAGGTGCATACAACGTGGGAACTCCTGGATACAATCTGTCCCCAGGAACATACTAGTGAGTGAGTGAAGTTAGTTTTACGCCGCACTCAGCAATATTCCAGCTATATGGCGGCGGTATGTAAATAAACCAAGCAATCCAGTGATCAACAGCATAAACATCGATCTGCGCAATTGGGAACCAATGACATGTGGCAACCAAATCAGCGAGCCTGACCACCCGACCCCGTTAGTCGCTTCTTACGACAAGCATGGGTTACTGAAGATCAATTCTGACCCGGATCTTCATGGGTTAGGAACATACTATTCAAAGGAAGTAAAGGTGAGGTGAGGTGAGGTGAAATTGGGTTTAACGTCGTACTTGAGAATATTTCGCTCCTATGACGACGTGCATGCGCCATATTTTAACGTCTTTTGGTATGACGCGGTAGGGGATCGAACCCGCGACCTTCCGCTCTCCGGGCGGACGCTCTAACTTTAACACCACGGAGGCGGTCAGGAAGTAAAGGACCACCCGTTTATTTTTATATTATATTAGTATACATGTACGTTATTACAAGGGATTAACTGTAGTAACAGAACATGGCAGTCCTACACTGCTTTTGAGTGTCATTAAGTTGAGTTTACTTTTGTAAAGGTGGTTATTTTCTTTCAGCGCCATTTACGGTTGTCACGAGGCGTGCACTTCTGATGCAGTTACCGGAGATTTACGAGCAATATGTCTCATGCAAAAAATATTTTCAGTTCCTAATGACGTCTGACTTGAAAAAAGCCGAGTGTGTTCAGTTCAACATCTTCTTTAATCTTTCAGCATATATTGTATAAATAAAATACGATCAGGTAACTTCTTCAAGTGGCATTAAGAAGTAGGTATGATGAAGTGGAACTATGGACAGAAAACTTCTCTATAACAAAAAAGAAGTTGTCTATCCATAAAAAAATGTTCCTCTACAATCAAGTAGTGATATATGTTGCAATCCTGAAAGGTATCCATCGACCGCCCGTTCCAGGCGCTGGTTCATTCAACACAGAAATTTACATCATCGTCTTATCTTAGGTGAATTTTTTTTTTTTCTAAAGATATCTGAGTGGGTAACTACAACAGTCCCTTTGATATATATCAGGTCACGTGTTACGTCACGTCTTCCAGTCTTTGGGTACAGTTCGATGGCTTCCACTATAGTTTTCTTTTATATGTAAGAAGTTGGAATGTTTTGGTTGCTTAAGAAGAAAGCAAAGGGAAATGAATGATCGTTAGTAAAATGTGATCAGATTTGGAATGATCAATGAGTGACTCAGTCATCCATACTGACACGTTCTACAAGGTTATTTGAGAATTATTAATCACTTGATACTTGTTGATGAGGAGTTACCTCATCACTTTCCAACACGTTATTGTATTGTGAAAGCAATTTTCCCAGATCGTTTGGATAAACCAGACGAGGAGAACAAAAGGATGACGTCAGATAAGTTCACTTGGTTACAGCCCTACAATAAGTCAACTCTGATGGTCACGGTTTTAGACACATTTCTACGTTATACAAAGTGTGCAGGTTGAGAAGGGTTTAGGCTGACATGTCACGGGAGAAGAATCCAAAAGGTGCAAGATCGCGCCTGTTTGAAATGCGAGCAGTGACATAGATCACAGTAAAGAAGCCCTGTTTTCAGAAGTTTTTAAAACAGGTGAGGTAAGGTGAAATTGGGTTTAACGTCGTGCTTGAGAATATTTCGCTCATATGACGACGTGCATGCGTGTGTATGTGTATGTGCGACTGCTTGTACTAACCCAGACTGAAGTTGGTTTTATAGTGCTAGCCCACTGAGATACCATGCCGCAGTGAAGCATGAATACCCCACTCAGACACATTATACTGACTCCGAGCCGACCAGTCCTTGTTGTACCCATTAATGCCGAGTGCCAGGCAGGAACCAACAATTACCATATTTTAATCGTCTTTTGGTATGACGCGGTCGGGAATCGAACCCGCAACCTTCCGCTCTCCGGGCGGACGCTCTAACCACTTCACCACGGAGGCGGTCTTTTAGAACAGAGGGAAGGTTTCAGTTAATGTACATTCCTATGCTTGGGATTACTTGTGGTTTCCATGATTTTGGAACATGGCTCCTGTTTAGTACATTTCCTTACTTAGATTCTTACTTGGCTAATATTTGGTTTCTAATAAGTTTACAACCATGTTTGAGATGTATGTTGATTTCCATGCATCAGGAATGTGTTATATATCAGTTCTCCCGCGGGACTCCTGTTCTTGTTTATTAAATGTTATAGTATTTTTATTTTACGGTTTAAGTTAGGTTTTCTGTTGGATTCCATTAAATATTACACAAAGTCTTGATATGGTATATGCTTTACACTAGGTTTCCGTTCACACAAACATTGACGTGTAACGTCATGAACATACCAATATTCAGCTCACAGACAAGGAACGACCATCGGCTCAACGAAAGGCAACACATTCTTCCGGTAATTTTACCAATGTCATTCATAAGATACAAACACGGATACCCTTCACTTGCTTCCATGAAAGCAAAATCAATAAATGGGTGATCCTGTTACTCGGTTGT
Organism: Haliotis rubra; assembly: GCF_003918875.1. Classification (NCBI taxonomy): domain Eukaryota; kingdom Metazoa; phylum Mollusca; class Gastropoda; order Lepetellida; family Haliotidae; genus Haliotis; species Haliotis rubra. The sequence continues at coordinate 1,288,082 of NW_025766803.1, read as the reverse complement.
CTGGTTCAGAACTTGATTGTTTGGGAGTGAGTTTGGTTTTACGCCGTTTTAGCAATATTCCAGCAATATCACGGCGGGGACGCTCGAAATGGACTTCACACGCTGTGCCCATGTGGGGAATCAAACCCGGGTCTTCGGCGTGACGAGCGAACGCCTTAACCACTAGGCTATCCCACCGCCCCGTTTGGGAGTAGATCGGAACGACAGTAGTAGTGAAAGTCCTCAAACACATCCTGTGGGTGGCGGATGCTACAGGCAGGGCAGATCATGCTTACAGATTTTCTGCTGTCTAGTCATGCAATTTTCACCGCTAATTTGCGTTTCGACAGTTACTTGTAATCGGCACTGATTATCGTTGACGTTGACGTTGACGTTGACGTTGACGTTTTACATTTTATGAGTTTGTGAGAGTTTCCTTTATGTAATTTCCAAATGAGAAATTATGTCTTCTTTGCTGCAGTACTTTCCAACTGGCTGGATAGATCTGGCGAACTGATCCGGTAACACCATTCTGCACAGAGTCCCACATATGGGATGCCAGGAATTCCATTCCTTCCATCAAAGCTAGAATTGGTTGTAGGGTTTCGAAAAAGAGGGTTCATGCTTCATATCCCATAGTTAGTTTCTAGGTACGTATTCGCAGTTCTTAGAGCCGTTAGGCGAGCACGGTGTTGAAGATTATCTGAAAGATAATGGATTTGAATTTTATGGATTATTCAATGATCTCTTAGGCGAGAGTGTAGTGTGTGTTAGAGAAGATGAAGCTTCGGGATAATAAATTATTCAAAACAGGACAAGAGCTTCAGACACGGCTGTAGATGTAAGTCAGCATATGGAACTTAAGCAGGCGTGCTTTAGGTTTCGAAGCAAGGTCTTCTTTTAGCTGAGCTGCACCTGCATAGTTAGTCTCACGTCTCGGCAACCCCGGGGGGTTGACATATACATTATTGATGACAGAAAACATTTTCCCTGCCGTAACACATGTAATAAATCTAAAACTGTACTTTTGTTTTTCTCATAATTCAAAATGAAAGTAGGTAATATCAAGTGGTAGTGAATGTTTAATTTTCACTTCGTACTGCTATTGAAAGTTAGCTAGATATCATGTTGAACAGTCCACTTTCAGCAGAACATGGCTGTAAAGATGAAACAAGATTGCAAAACACCAGCATATATAATACTCTCTTAACGAAGGCTGAGTGGTCTGTACTGGTTAAAGAAAGAATATTTAAAGCTGAGGATGCATATGTTGCTTCTGTAACGAGGTTGAGACTTAACCTTGAAAGGTATCAGACTATAAGATATCCTAAAAAATGTTTACAGACTATGGTCTGCATGTTATAAAATGACAGAATCTATCTATCTATCATCTATAATACGGACGTCTTGTATTGATCTTCAAAGATGCAAGGAAGAAAATATTCATATGGAGGTGTCGAAGCGTTGTTGAGTGCTGAAGTAAATTGCTAGCTTACACAGATAATCATACAACTGTCTCCTTTAACTTTATCCCAGTTTGTAACGGTCACCTGGGGGAGAGCTCGAATTGAATCAGGTATAGGTATAGGACACCTTCAACATTTTTCCTGCTGCAAAGAAAGATATACCACCTGATGCACAATAGCACTCATCGTATTTCAAGATTTAAAAAATGCATCATGGTTCTATCTCTCCATAATTGTTACTTGCAACAGTACAGAGACTCCGATGCCTATAACTAAAGTAAAACATTTGGGAAAAAAGATTGTTTTACAAAAAATAGGGGGCCAGTCTTAATGTCTGGACCTAAACACTGAGGTTGAATAGTTTTGAATATTGGAGCTGCAATTGGATTCAGTATATTCTTCTCTTCAAAAGTTTAGACTCACTTAAAACACTCAATATATGTTATGTATATATGGTTACATCATCCACATTGGCAGTCTCCACATTGGAGTCTCTTACATAGGTGAAACGTCCCGCCCTCTCCCACAACGCATTAAAGAACACAAAACTTCAGTTCAGAAAAAAAGACTCCAAATCCGCCATAGCCGAACACACGCAAACCAACCCTGACCACGCCATCATTTGGAAGAACATCCACATCCTGGAAACCAACCCAGCAGACTACAAGATTAGGAAACTTCTTGAAGTCATAAAAATCCAACGCTTCAACCCCACCATGAACCGGGATCAAGGTTATTTTATCTCCTCGGCCTATCACCATCTAATTAAAGATCACCAGTAATCCACCCATACCTAGTCCAACTGGCTTCCATGCTCAATTTATGTATTGTAATAACAACAAATCAATGTGTACATCAACATACTCGTTTCAACTCACTGTTACCATCTCAGTGTACATCAACTCATCTATTGTATAAACTCATTCTGCACATTGTTTTAATCACAAATTAGCAATCCAATGTATATCAACTCTGTCAATTGTATATACTCACTATGCAGCTGCGTATATATTCTCCACGTTACAACTCTTTGTATCACTTGCTTGATAACGGTGTCAGTACCTACACCAAAACGCTGCACTCATTGCAATAAAGAAGTTGACTATCCATAGAACTTGGTTTTCCTTCATCTATACAACTTCTAAAATGCCTCTCAAAGAAGTTATGGTTACATCGAAGATTGATTTCTCCACTAACTTGGGGGAACCAACTGCAAACTCTATGTAGCTGAATTGCACGAGGATCATGGATCAAATTGCTAAAAAGCATGTACAAATATCGTGCATGTGAACAGCTGCGTTGTGATGTAAAGTTTTGTTAAGAATTCGCCAATTTTCACAGATTTTTATCATTAACTGAACTCATGACAATGATCTTTTCAACGTTACGAATTTGTTTTAAGGTACATCAGTTATTGTGTAAACAGTACCTTTAAAAAGTATGGCATATTTTGCAAAATTTAGGATACAAACAGTTACCTGATGTAAGTGTTATATTTACACTTGTTAGTCTAAACTTTTGATGAGAAGTATATTTGAACAGTATGTAAGTAACGTCAGTACGTACACTGACAAATATCGCTATCACAACCAGTGTATTTGAATAAGATCGTTTCAGAATGTCACATCATATAAACAGCAAACCAAAAAAACTATGAACCCCTGTGAAATGAGGTTTGAACACAAATTGGTCCAAAGAGACAGGTTTATTATACAGCTTAAAAAGTGTTCTGTTATTTTTTTCCAGCGCCAAATATCGTGTGTCCTCCTCGTGTCTCCATTGCATGCCAGTGCATGGTGTTGTACTGATGTTGTCAGTCTAAAGACGTCATGGGGATTCTGCTCCATTCCTCTAAAAGAGCTTGTTCAAGTTGATTTATGATTTTGGATGTTTACGGTTTTTGAGTTGTCTGTCCAAGTGGTCTCACATGTGTTCAATAGGTTTCATACCCGTGGAACAGGCAGGCGATGACAGAACCTGAACATTGTGGTTGGTAAGGTATTCCTGAACAATTCCAGCAGTATGTGGCCTTGCATTGTCTTGCTGGAGAAATGTTCCCCGAGGCTGTCCACAAATCGATGGTAATTCCATCGGTTGATGAACCTCGTGTACAGTCCGTTTGGCTCAAAAGCGGACCGATGAATTGCAATCTAACTCGCAAAATAATAAACATAACATACTCAATGAAACGCTGATCATAATCAAAACATCATACCCACTCTGTGAGGTTTTTGCAGATGTTTTGTCCTAAAAATAATAAAGTTGTTTAACAAACTATCATTAAAATATTGACACAGTTCACTGTTTGTTACGAGGGAGGAGTGCAGAGAAAGGGGCAGCCAGGTGTTCGAGAACGGATGGAGACGGCACAGCACAGGTTAATGAATCAATAACTTTGTCTGTGAACGTGCTTCTCGAACACCTGGACAAAAATTCTGCAAAAAACTCACAGAGAGGATATGATGTTTTGATTATGATCAGCGTTTCATTGAGTATTTTATGTTTATTAGTTTTCGAGTTAGATTGCAATTCATCTGTCCGCTTTTGAGCCACACGGACTATAGATGCTTTGTGCGTTCAGGTTACCATTGATATATTTTCTGATCACCGCAAATTCCTCCCTATACAATGTGGGTAGTATTGCTGACGCACCAAGTGACAATCGCTCGCCTCTGCTTCTGTAAACACGGATTCTTCCATCAGCATGGTGGGGTAAGAATCGACTTCAGTTCGTCAGTACCAAAATCACGTAGGCGTCGTATGACCATGGACCGGCTAAAAGTATGTCCCAGTGCTGATGCTGCTGTTGACATAGTCGTCGCAAACCCATTGCATAGTTGCATGGTATGGATGTGTCGCCTTCCTCTAGTGTTCTGGAAACGCTGAAAAAGTGCACACACCATAAAACAGATGAAATGCCTTTCAGTATTGACCTGTGACGCTACCACAACAATGACTCTCTCGCTCTCTTCCAAGCATATACGTGGCGAGTTTTGTGTGTCTTTTCCTAATGTGAAGCAACGAGTAAATGAGTCGAGTCACTTTGAACATAATTTTAGTTCTATCACGAAATGACAGCAGACATGATTTATGCTAGAGAAAATTACATACCACTTTGGTGTGGACAAACCAGAAGAGCTTCTCATCGAAACCGGGATTTAGACCGAAGGTAATAAGTTTATGGATTACTGAATTAAAGCAACCATGTTTAAGTAACCGCGGCGTCTTAAACGATGCAAACCCCACTGTAAACAGTGTCACTTCACTCTGCAAGGTAAATCAAAGGAGAGTGAAAATCTCTGTGAAACTGGCAGCACATATGCTTTCAGAAAAAACATGAAGAATGACGCTATTTGGTTTCTATATGTGGATTGTGAGACCGTGAATAGGCTTTCAGAAATCTTGAGAATTATGTGGCTAAAAGGGATTTTGTTACACATGTCAAATTCACCAAGAATCCAATGATTAAAGGAAATTAGATTTCCCTTGAACTTTGATAATACAACAAAATGAGACCAATATCATTTGAACTTTACAATTGTGTTTGATAATGAAATACAATCAAATGATATCTGACAAACACCCTTCCTTTACAATACGAATGAAAGGTTCCCATTTGAAGGAAAGGTTATGTGGCAAGTAGAATGTCAGCGGAATGATCATACAAAGAAAGGTGTCTTTTGCTAGTTAACTGTGGTTAACTGACCACACACGATGATTCTTAGGGCAACATTTTGAAGAAAAGAAGAAAAGACTTGTCTTGAAAAGTATCTCACTGGCCACAGCTCATAAAAATGTTTTGAAAGATGAGCATCCTCCACACTTTGTCCCTTCTGGTGTGAGAATCACATTTGAGCACATTTCGCTGGAGTTGTCTGTCTGATCAATCTTCATTATGTATCAAATAAAATGTTTCTTTTTTGTCAAAGTCAATACTCATAATATTAGAGGGATGTTTTAGATAGAGGACTGATCAAAAGTTTTCGAAAATATCAGCTCAGTATATTGTGCTACATTATTATGGCAGTTCCTGGGGTGAGGCAACGTAAAATTAGTGTCTCCTGGTGATAGCATCAAAGTGCAATTATAATTCACATTATTTCAACACTGTTGTAGTTTATGGCTAGTACTCTCTTAGACTACCAATGGCTGGAGAGATCATGTTGGAGTACCATCCAGGAAGCTGTAACGTAGATGCGATACCGCTCCATGGTTACCAGCTTTGAGGCTTAGCTTTGGTTGCTGATGGTATATAATTCCGTTTAGATACGAGAAAATGTAATATCGACGTATTCAGTTTTTTAAACTTCGACCTTTGCTATTGTGTTAATACTGTACTGTATTGTTTGTCACTTTATGACATACTGACATGACTTTTAACTGACTCGTTTTCTCATGCAAGTTAAACTTTTTTGCTTTTGTGCTGGCTTTGACAATCCAAGCATAGGTTAGGATAAGGTAGTTAGAAGGCTTAGCTTGAGAAAATCTAAACTTAAATGTGTACTTAAGCACATGAAATGTGTAGTTTTTAAAATTCGATGTTTGTTTTTGTGTTCATATTGTACTGTATTGTGACAAATATGTATTTTATATAGTTGTTTTTGTCACTTCATGATTGACACACTGACGAGATTTTTAGCTAACTCTTTTTCTCTTACAAGTTAAACGTGTTGCTGTTCTGCTGGCGTTGCCGAATTCCGATTCGCAATCATAGAGAAACGGAGCAAGTTCGTGAGACCGTCTTCTTACCTTCTGTCACATTCCCCGATATATTTTAGATAACTTCAGATAACAGTTGCTTTCATTTCGGTTGTGCTGAAATTTTGAAGATAGTTATAAACTTTATTTATGGTCACCACGTTTAGTGAAACATGTGCCATATATAAAGAAAATTCTTGATTTCCCCCAATTTGATTTGAATAATGCAAGAAGTGGCTTATTACCTCACTCATTCAATCGTTATTCGGAACTGCTTTGATATATGTACCCCGTAAGCGTGCACATTTAACACGTTCCAACACACGCGAATGATGACATTCATGATAACCCATTTGAAGGTGTAATAAAATAGCGATATTCTCATTTCTATTCGACTGTTGAGCTGACATTTATCATGGCACTACCGGCAGGAACTGTGCTAGTAATTACATTGGAATTGGAAAAGTGACAATATTTGTTTGAATGTTTCAAAGGAATACCCTATATTTTTCTTCAGGGGAACATTGGACTTGTTTCCCTTTGATATTAATGACACCATACGCTTTTATTGCTAATCTAGTGTCAATAACGTGGCGATCAAATGCTCATTCAATATTCTGGAGTCATGTTTTCAAGGAATATGTCAAAGAATGATACATGTTTATTGGACAATTGTGAGGCTGTAAGCTGATTCATCTGATTATTCAATGTTTCTGTCCTTTTTATGTCAAATTTGCATTCAAATTCATATTACAAATGTGGTGAACATGATATGTATTAGATGAAACGACTAAACTTAACCAATTTTTTGTATCACGGTGCTCATTGTTTGTACCAAATGATTCGATGGTTCATGTAAAATCGGGCATATTTAACAGTGCCATAAGACTATTTTATCGTCCTCTTGTAAACAAATTGCGCATCTGTTCGAACAACAAGATAACAGGGAGAACAATCGATGATGTTTCATTTCACAAAGGAATTAAGGAGAATGTTCGTCATAGACTGTGTTCATCCATAACCTTAGAACATAATTAAGTTTTGATTATATGATGGATCCAGACAACTATAGTTTGTCATCATATACATAATCTGAGTGGTGTCCTTCCCATAATTGTATTTACAAGACACGGCACTGTTTATGGTTACAGCAATCCACAAAAGGAACTCCTTTTCTACCACATGGTGATGGAAGTGAGAGAAAATACTTGAAATCCTTCACCACCTAGCTTGAATTGTAGTGCTGCACGTACATACCATATACATACTTCTGAGTAAAACACATGCCGAGCTGTGAGTGGAGTATAACATGACACAAAAAAGCCCCACACATTCGACACACAAAACGTAGTGATGCAGGAACATGAGAGAAGAACCAACATAATTGTTTTGTCAGTATAGGTAAATGCATTTTTTGCTATACTTTGCCAATAGACAACGCTATCCCTCATTTAAGTACAAGCTGCTAAGAAGCAGAAATAGAAACAACGATGGTTAAAACATGTTGACACGATATTCTGTTCGTGACTGAAGTATTATCTTCCTCATATTTGTAATAATAGATATTGTGACACAATGGCTGTACACCCACTTTCTGATAACTTCGAGACTTGTAAAGCAACACCTGAACATTGTATGTCCATCAGAATGTTTTGCTCACGTTTTAAATCTAATAATAAATTCTGAGAGGTCTGAAAGGACAATTGTTTGTTGCGAGGGATTCGTATTATTTTCACTTTTTAAACAAAAGACTTTTATGTTGACAATGACCCTAGGATGGTAAGCGTTTTAAACTGTCCAGATATCAAGGTATTATTACTGAAAGCATTTGTTTTTGTAAATAATGCATATATCGTCGTGTAAAGGGCTTCTTTAAGTTTGATTTACGAATGGCGGTAGAATGTTTGGGCCTGGTGTTTGATGAATACAAGAAATTCCTTCTAATGTAGGTAAGGCATTGTGCTAGGAGCTATCAGCTAGCTGTCTCGTACATAGCACGTAGACTGTTTGAGTGATGAAGATATATATATTCTGATAATTAGCTCCTTTACCACCTCACCTGATTTAATGTTTTTATAAAAAAATAATAAAACGTTTTAAGTGACAATGACATTGTTTTGTAACAGTGAGTGTTGGCAGATTGAGGCTTTTGTAAAATGTTGAGTCGACGTATATTTAGAGTAGCCTCACTTGGTTGTGGTTTCGCGCTTGACACTTTCGCTATCCTCCCGATACAGAGAACTGTGAGGAGCTTGTCGACAGTCGTTGATTCACTTCAGGTACATACGTCCAAACTGAAAGACGTGTACAGTAGTGAGACTGGCTCATGATATTCTACGCTCTAATTTGCGACTTGCCTGAATGCACAGCGGAGACAGGATGCTTATGTGATGATACCTCATTCCACTGCGACAAATGGGGCGATTTACAGGATTGGTTGGTCAGGCTCGGACTTGGCTGACACATGTCATCATATCCCAATTGCGAAGATCACTGGAGATCACTTTATTGTCTGGTCAAGACTCCATTATTTACAGACCGCTGCCATGAACCAGTGTGGCGTTGTACAACACAACCTTAGCGCTATGAATATCGTAAGTCTGCGTTAAGGCACGGGACTTACGATCATCTTTGCGCTAAGGTTGTTTGGTACAATCGAATGAATTTCTTATCTATATGGCATGTTCTACAAGGAACATATAATTTTGTCCCCCGCCGCAACGCGGAACGGGGGACTATGTATTCAGCGGCGTTCGTCCGTTCGTACGTCCGTCCGTCTGTACGTACGTCCCGACGTCCCGACTCTTGTTTACGCGATATCTCATGAACTGTTGTACCAAATGTCTTCATATTTGGTGACATCCTACATTGGGGCATTACCCAGACACCAGTCGATATGGGTGACCTTGACCTTATCTTCAAGGTCACCACAACACTTTGAACACTCTTCAAACTGTTCTTAAAGTGACATCTTATGCACTGTTGTACCCAATATCTTCACATTTTGTGACAGCCTATGTGAATGCAGATTTTGTTTTCAATACTAATTGCAAATTGTTTTTATAATTTGCTTTTCCAAAAGTATTTTTCTGTCATTTAAATTATATTTCAATTATATTCTAACAAGTTACCAAAAAGCAAGAAGTAATTTCAGTGGTCTTTTCATGTGATCATTTTTCATAAGAGCCTAGCATTAAGTCTAGAGAGGTGCTGGGGCATTGTGCTGTCATGTGACCCAACGCATGTGCAGTTCATGCAATCCAGCCACATGGCATAACAGTGGAAGGCCTCATGGTGTACAGATGTGTGAATGACAAGAGTGTTGGAACATAAATGTAAGTTTATTTCATGTATTTTGAGGTTATCTGTCAATTCTGAAGGTGTTTGAGTAATGACTTATTTTGAGTATAGTCTTTTATCATGCTTATGGTTATTGAGTAGGAATTTGAATTCTAAAGTAATGTTTGCATTTCAATGCAGAAATATTTCTATTTTCAATTCATGTTTTCATTTGAATTATTATTCAGCCAATGTAACATCTAACCTAGCAGTAATTGAGCCTTAAAGTTATGCTGCTGTAATTAATTTGTTTGAGAAACTGTTTTATGGTACCTTTTGTCAAAGCATATTTAGTAAGGTATTTTTGTTTCTTTTTTGTAGTTTCCCGACCTCGCCATTTAATGAACAATGGTCTATCTAAAGGCTAATGGAAGAGACCAGCTTTAATGTTACCATAATTCATGGATTTGTGTAGTATTGTGCCGACAGTTTCTAACCGTCCCTTGACATGTGGACTTCAATGTCGTCAAGGTTATATTGCCAAATTGTCACCAGTAGAACAGTTAATAAACGAACATGACGAACATGCTCTAGTGAATAAACTTTGTTCAAATGGCGTGAGTTTTTCGGATTTGTAGTTCTTGCAACAACAGCCTACATTTGGGGATTACGCAGACACCAGTTGATTTTTGTGACCTTGACCTTATCTTCTAGGTCACCCAAATCAACCTTATCTTCAAGGTCACCACGACACTTTGAACACTTTTCTAATTGTTGTTAACGCGAAATCTCATTGGCTGTTTTACCTAATTATGTCTTCAAATTTGGTGACAGCCTACATTGGGGAATTACGCAGACACCAGTTGATTTGGGTGACCTTGACCTTATCTTCTAGGTCACCACGACACTTTGACCACTTTTCAAACTTATGTAAAACGCGATATCTCATAAAACATTGCATCCAATGTCTTCAATTATGTTGACAGCCTACATTGGGTGATTATGCAGACACCAGTCATTTCAGGCATCTTGTATGTGACCCAAAAATAAAAGGTAGTAAATATGTTATAAATATTCCATTCTTTAGCGGCGTTGGACATTGCCATATCAGTGGCAAACACTTGTTTTGTTAAATATTCAATGATCTTGTGTGGTCGGTTAATGGTTCACCATAGGAGAAGCATATGAATATTGGTATAGTACTCATGGTGAAATAGAACAAAGCTTAGATTCGAACACGACAAAGTTGCATACCTCTGCACATGCTATGCCAAGAGTCTTCAGTCTTTATTACCATGATTCATCAACGCCATCTCGTGTTACTAAAAACTAAATAGTGTGATTTTAAATTAAATTTTGAATTGGAAACATTAGAAATCTCCACTTGAATTTTTTCACGTTTGTTGAGGGTGACCTTTTCAAAATGCTGCATTGTCCAAAGGACTGTTTTGTCACTGGCATTTCAACACAAGCAATCGCTAAATGTCAACTGAGCACTTGTCTCGGTGTAATCCCAATTCCAATCATCTTTTGGTTTTGAAAACACTTAACTGAGTGTGGAAATGAAGGCATCAAATTACTAGCCATTATATTGCCGCAGTTTAGCATAGTTAAGCTTGGTGTAGTTAAGCTTTAGAATCTATTTTTCACACTCCAGATACCCAAGACACTGTTTGCAAACTACAAATGTTGAAAGAAGGAATTTGGTCGATTAACAACTCTTGTCTTTTCAGTTTATTGTCGTTCGTCGATAAAAACACATAAGGACCACAGATGGTCCTCAGATACATTACATTTCGAGTCTTTAGCATGTGTTCGTTAAAATGTTCAATGGCGGTGGGGTAGCCCAGTGGTTAATGCGTTCGCTCGTCACGCCGATTCCCCACATGGGTACAATGTGTGAAGCCCATCTCTGGTGTCCCCTGTCGTGATATTGCTGGAATATTGCTAAAAGCGGCGTAAAGTGTGATGCCGAGGATAGATGAGAAAGGAACACGCAGAAAGATGGGGAGTTAAGGGGAGCGTAGTCACATAAAGGGTGGGAATCAACAAAAAAATGTCGCAACGTAAAGGTTGTTTCGTGAATCTGTAGTTCGAGATTAATTAGCAACATAAACCAGTAAGAAATCACGTTCGAAACGAAGACGAATTATTACATCTATTTGCTTGAATATAATCTATCAGATAAAATTCGGTCTGTTTGTCACCAATTTCCGTTAAGCTCTACATTTCTGGGTGCCATGGCGACCATTATATCTTGACGTCAGAGCATTCTGAAGTATCTTTGGGACCTTCAGATATACATATATATGTAGTTTGCAGTTTCCAGGAGCGAAAACGAGGATCCCAATGTAACCATGTCACCTTGCAATACGGTATTCCTGACATTCTGTTAAAAGAATTTACTGGGAGTTCCTTGTTTGAACCAAACTGTTTGGACATTGATAGTATTTGGTATCTCAATAGAAAGATTTATAAGTAACTAACGTAACTGCCTCAGTCGAATTAGGTTTGATAACTAGAATAGACGTTCTCTTTCGCGCCCAGTTGAACCGCATCCATCTCCCTTATCACGTCTCTATACTATACGTTATAACTGGTTACTGAGGTGAAGTAGCGTTCCTCGACGTCGGGGTTGTATTGATTAAGTTGTGGGGAATATTGTATCGCCAGTGTTGGAATTTATAAGAAAGCAAAAAATGGGATGCTAACTAGACAGGCGGAAAGTGAATTCAGAATTGAAGTGAAACAGCTTTGAAATTAATCCATTGTGACTCACAAAATTCAAGGTTTAGATCGGTCCCCAGTTAGTCATTCTTGCAATGCGGTTTGGTGAGTTGATTGTTGTTGTTGTTGTTTAAAGCTGCACTCAGCAAATTCCAGCTAAATGGCGGCGGTCTCTAAATAATCGAGTCTGGACCAGATAATCCAATGGTCAGCAGCTTGAGCATTGATTTAGGCAAATGGGATATGATGAGATTTAATGTTGCATTAAAAATCTATTCACTTACTTCTGCAAGTGTGTACTATTCCAGTTTTGTACTGCTTCTCTGACACAAAATACCACCGCAGGCACACTATTATGACTCCGCGCCGAACACTCCTTGTTAAATCCCCAGTTACCAAACGCCAGACTTAAACAAAATGTTTTGTTACCGGGGAATGGAACCAGCGACTTTCCTTCATTCGGACAGGATCTGCTTTACACCACGGAGGAAATTTTGTCCTCAAAACAGATGTATTCGGATGTTCCAGTTCGGCCGTTGTTACCTGGTCGCGTGTGTGTTGTTGAGCTACCTGGCTCAGGGTCGATCAGTTTGGACTGTTGTGATTATGACTGGGATAATGGAGGCTCAAGCAAACAATAGGGCCCGTAAGTCTCGCGAGGCGCTACTTCCGCTACTAGATTTCCGGTGACAAGCGAATACGCAAGAACCAGTTGTGGTGCCAAATTGCACGACCGCCTAATATGACCTCACTAGACCGGACCAAGTGCACTACCATGCTTGGCTGTCACAGCTGGTTACAGTCGCAATAATTGGATCATTTGGGGACGATAAGATCGAAAAATTATTATTCCTTCAAGGATTATCGGTTCCTTACTGACAACCGACCACCATGAGTCAATTCGAAAACATATGAGTACCTTTCTTTAGCTATAATATATTTTTGACAACCAGTGCAGTTCTATTGCTAAACGTGTTTCTTTTCAGTATCGCAGACAGTGTTTGTCACAAAACATATTTCGGGAATCAATGACATGGTTAACGTAAAATGCATTTGAGTAATCTGTATTTATATTGAATTAGTAAAACTAGTAATTAATATACTGCTATTCATAAAACAGCCATGTGTTACCAACTTTATCAAGTTGATGTTCTATTCATATTTGGCCACATTGACTCTGTCATTTCCCTTTTCAATTAAAGTATGTAATTCCAAATTAGAATATTTTTGTTTGTTTAATTTGTTATTTATTTTTCTAAATACATTTGTTATGCTACAGCAATATTTTGTAACTATTCCAAATAAAAAAAACTGTTTTTTACATATTCAATATATTTATATTTGTTAGGAACTATTTGAGATCAAATAGTTCCTAACAAATATTAATATTGATATGTAAAAAATAGTTTTTTAAGTTGGAATTGTTACAAAATATTCAATAGAGACAATTGGCTTTATGCAATGTAAAATGCATTTGTATAAATACTTGAAGTACTAATATAAATACTTTGCAAACTAGTTGGTAGGCTTAATAATTTTACTCTCTTCCAAGTCCAAGGGATGACCGTATGCAAGTTCAGGTGACAGAATGACTCAAACATACAAGAAATAAATTGTTTGTTGTTTTGCAAATGTGAAAGAAAATACATTATAAAGTTTACTTTGGATAGATGACAGGGATCTGCTTGTGTCAAATTCTTTCTTTGCCATGCTGTATATATACTGATAATGATATATTGAATACAGGGATTGGGATGGATACCTTCGACAATTTCAGGATTATTAGCCATTTTCTGAATTTAGAATGGGCCACTGCCCTTGTATCAATAGTAAACTTCAAAATTTTAATGGGGCATTTTAATTCTAATGTGCAAAATGGCCCCTGTCTTTCCCAATGCCTGGAATAAATAACAGTTGTTGTAACATTATAATTTTGTTTATAAATATATCAACTTTCCCATTTATGGTGACGTTTTTATTCACACAAGAAGTCATAGTGTCACAAATCAATCAACAGCTCGACAAAATAACCTTGATGGCATGGTTACAATTATTTTGGTTACTACTGTCAGATATTCATAACAAAAATGTGAAAACCCTCAGCCATATGAATATTCATCATGAAACAATTATTTATCAAATTATGTAAACATTATTTTAGAGGTGATATATAAAAACAGGTTGTTGGACAATATTTATTACACTTTGTACTAGATGTCTTGGAGTGAGTGAACTATGTACTTTGATCTAAAGTACATGAGTGTTACTTAGTTCTTGGTTATGTAGGGGTGAGGTTCTGCTATGCTGTAAGCAAAAGATGAAGCAGCACACAGCACCTTCAAGTCACAATTGGCAAAATGCAAGACCAAATACACTCAAAAAATGGAGTAATCACTCAAAGACATTTCCTGTATAGTAAAATATACTGATTAATACATGGGGAAACTAAATGTGCATATATACTATGTCATGAGTGTAGATTCTGCAGACACTGGCTGATAGCAGCATGAGTATGATTACTTGTCATGTAAAATAGTGTTTTTCACCCATTTCTAGTAACTTATATATTCCAAATATTCTGCCAATGATTCCAATGAGGCCAAGGTTGGTAACTGGCATTCCATATTTTCCACTATACAGTTAGACCAATATGTTTTAAAATAATGGAAAAGAATAATGTGTACTGGTTATTGTGCTATGAACCAGTGTTGTAATCTTACAGCAAATAAAAACAAAGAATTTCATATTTCAACAAAATTCCATGTCATGATTAAGTTTAACTTTTCATTGGTAAGCATGTTTTTTCCTGGGCAACTGGAGTAGTAGAGTAACCTAGTGGTTAAACTGTTGACACTTGTCACACTGAAGGCCAGGGTTTGATTCCCCACATGTGTGCAAAGTGTGAAGCCCATTGCTGCTCTCCCCAGCATGATGTTGCTGGAATATTGCTAAAAGCGGTGTAAAACTCTCTCACTTGGAAACCTTTGCTATATACACTGAAAATCTAATCTCCTACATCCATCGTTGTATATTTACTGTCAAATCAATATCATGGCTAAAAGCAGAAATCTTCCAAACCATTCAATTTGTGCTTGCTTTATCCACACTTAAAAAACAATAAACAAGTTTTAGAACTATTCTGCAATTACTCATAACATATCAAACATTCTTTGCATTTCCCAGATGCTAAACCTGAAAAAATACTGTAACAGTATCATCTGGAATACAAATGTTCTTCATGGTCACTCATCTAACTTCTCACTGAATTATCTGAGAGTCCCAAGATGTCACAAGACTTTCCACAACACCTTGCTGGTTACAAGCATTTCCTGTTCCAGCAAGTGTCCAAAGGATGATGTGTAGGGCTTTAATATGTTTTATAACTGTACATACAACACTTCAATGACTTGCTGTTTCTTCATTTGAAATGTATATTGCTTGACCACCAGATGTTGAAAGAAATCTGAAGATCTGTTTCAGTTTGTGTTGCTCTTCATGCCAATGGTAATTGTGGTGATAAAGAAATCTATTCCTCCTTCTTTCTCCTCTTAAAGATGTGCATCTGTTCCAACTGAAAAAAATACATAACACACGTGAGACCAAGTATGATATACTTAATAAAATGTAAACAGTTCCTTACAATGTTGACATCAAGATATTATTGATAAAATAAGCATGTGGATGTTATGTTTAACCGAACATACTGCACCATAACCAAATGCTAAATGGGGTTGTAATAATATATTAATCAAGCTCATATTACAGAATACCTTTGTGAGAGACACCTATTCAGAGCTATTGGTATCAATCAAAGTGTGGATAAAATCATCATTTTTTACGCGCTATCAAATTATTATTTAATTCATTACATTTATTTTTTTAGAATTACACCTGGATTTTCATTGCACATTAAGTTATCTTCTGGATAATTCCAACTGCAAGATACTTTATTTATTAACACAGTTTTTTGGGTACATATGAATTATACCGGATACCTGCCTGCCATATTTTATTAGGTCCCCTCTCCGGGGGACAATAAAATCCCACTGTAAGATATCAAATGCAATCAAACGATTCACCAATCTGCACACATGTCAACTCCACCCTTACTGTGCGTGCCATGCTTAAACAGTACCACCCTTTAAATGAAAACAAAGAAATCAATGTAACAAACTTACCTCGACTAATGAATGGGCCAGCCTGAAGACGACGCTGTGACAACTCTGCATCTGTTTGGCAAATATTCACGTGCTGTTCATGCAACATTGCCTTAGTGCTTCAGCAGTCCATAGTCTGTTACATGACATATGTTTCTGATTCACACAGCCAGTGTCGAGTATGATTATCCACGGCATACCCCATGTTACAGTGTTATCGCCATTGCCGAAAAACGTTGTTTGTCACCGGAAGTACTAAACAACGTAATCTCTCGCGAAGTGCCGTGACCTACTTACGGGCCCTATAGGGACCGTCTCGCGAGGCGTTACTTCCGGTACCAGATTTCCGGTGACAATCCTATATTCAAGAACCGGTTCTGGCTCCAAATTGCACGACCGCCAAATATGGCATTACTAGACCGGACCAAGTGTACAACCATGCTTGGCTGCCACAGCTGTTGACAGTCGTAATAGTTGGCCAATTTGGGGGATTGGTAGATAGCAAATCTGTTCTTCCTGCCAGGAGCATCGGTTCCTTACTGTCAACAGACCACCATGAGACCATTGGGAAAGGTATGAAACTTTGTTTGTCACCGGAAGTACTAAACAATGCAAGGTCTGCGAAGTGCCGTGCCGTGAGCTACTTACGGGGTCCTATATTCACATATTCCCCATAACAGAAACACAATGGGTATTATCATTCCAACCGACATCACTTCATTTAATGTTACATGATTTGAGATCGCTTGTTCTTTAATCTGTTGGCTCTAAAACCGTTTCTGAAATATCATGTAATATGTGTCAAGTGAATATACGTATCGGTGAGAATGTGTCCGCCCGGACGCTATCTCACACCACGCAGCTTGTTTCATCATGATGTCATCTCTCTTGTAATGGACACAGGAATGCGATGATTATGTTATTCAGCTAATCAGGAATTTCTTCTAATATTCAGATAGCATTATCAGTCAAACACGAGTAGTTGTTAATAACGTGAACAAAAATGCCATCTGTCCTTGTCACTGAAGCACTTCGGGCTATAATTAATCATCACGGAATTTATTCTTATTAACAAACCTTATTCGTCACTTCGGACATATATGACATCTGACATCAATTACATTTTTGAATAAGCCCTTGAAGACACGCGATAACAGATAAACTGTCAACCAAACATGGCAGTCCTATTTTCGGTTGATTATTTTCAGATGACAGATGACGCCTGAATGAAAACGAGTGGAGCACATTTATCTAGCAATTCACATGGAGGAGATTCGTTTTGGGTGTTATTAAACGTATGGATTATGATAGAGCAAGAATATAATACAAACATTTATCATTTCAAGTATTTTAAAAAAGGCGTAATGTTTAATTGCGTTAAGGCGTAAGATTAATTTCTTCGCAGTCATAGCGACCATATTCTGGGGGATGAGTGTTCTCAGTATAGAAGACTTAAAGTATCCGTGCTGGATCCTGATTGGACTGGTCCACAGTTGTCTGGCTGATGGACTGGATCGGTTGGTAAGGATCGTACACATCATGTACGCACACATTGTAATCCAAACAGATCTGAAGACCTTTTGAAGAAATTTGGAGGTCGAACATCGCAAGACGAACAACGTTCAGCGGATCATTCCATTCGCTTTATTTGCTGGACAACTTATTTTCATGTTAGAACTCTCGACAGATTCAGAAAATATTAAGAGATCATCATGATCAACAAACACCAACACAAAAGTACTAAGAGCTTTACACTTATGATAAAAGCAATTACGTTCCAAAAATGTTGTCTCAAAATGATTCAGTGGAGAGGAGTAATTAGCATTAAAGGGGATATGTATTATACTTGGATATCTGCCACTGAACATGTTGTGGTACTCTGCTGCTAAAAATGACATTTTCAAAGTAAACTTCCATTGATCATACAAAAAAAGGTTCTGTATCTATTCGTCTATGGCATTTCCGAGGGTTTTCTCAGAAATGTTGAGCATTTGAGATAATTCGTAACTGCTTATGGACGTAATATTTTGCGCTCAAGTGGAGACCTATCAACTGACAGAACATCCGAACGTAGTGTACATTATACTGAAATGATCATCGTGAAGATCCGGGTTCTTAGGAAACCCGCACTTGTTGTAAGAGGCGACTAACGGGATCGGGTGGTCAGGTATGGTACCCAAGTTCGACGCTCGTGATGTCAATCAGTGGATTATTTTTCCAGACTCAATTACTTACAGGTGACTTCCTTACAATATTTCGTCAAATAGCTGGGATAGTGTTCAGTGCTACGTTGAATAATACCAAACGCACTGAAATTATGTTGTTGTAAATGCTTGATATCGTGTTTGAAAATGGCTTGGTGGTTAAACAATTGTCTGCGTTTCATATTTCCTGAAATAATGTCTTGCTTGAAAACTTTGGCCTCGCTGGCGTCCGCCGGGAACACACTTCCTCACACATTACATTCAACCACAGAATTTCATTAGCTTCTTTCACTTGCTGAGTCGTATCGTATTGCAAGGACAACTTTGATGTTCATGCCAACAATTTCCACAGGAGCCACAGTCCATTCAAATGTTGACATCATTGATGAGATGTTTGATTGATGTTGAAAGGAAGATATGACGTGGAAGACAATGAGATACTGAAGATAATCCTCAAATTGATGTGAGGCAATAACTTCTTCATTGAAAATCCTTGATGTCAAGTTTGGAAACAATTATATCAAATGTCTTGATGTTACTACTTCTATCGAAGCTGAGCGTTCTCCAACTCTAAGTGACGACTGTTGGTCGACCCATTGCAGTGGTCACAGTGGTGTTTCATACATCAATATAAAGGCTTATCAGAAACGCTGGCTTCAGTGGGAATAAATCCTGAACGGACATATCTGATTGAGAACGATGCTATAAGATTGGACACAAATGCCACTTCCTGATCGGAAAGAAGTGACAAATATATTGTACACAGATGCGTGAATGTAGTTTCATTCTTTTGAAACTTATCACGATTAGTAATATACTAGATGATGTAGATGATATACTAGATGATATATTTAATCATTAAGCAAACTAATGGAATCCGGTGATATGGGCATTCATTGTTGTCTTACAGTAGCTCCCAGCGGTACATCAGTATATACCTGTCAGCTCACTGATGCCCATGACATATTTGAATATAATTTGATCTTACCGTATATCTACAATTCCCTGCAGACTCCTAACACTTCTGCTTGTTAGGAGGGTACTGTCAGCACCAATTTGAAAATACATTACGCGTCTGTGTATCTTAATGTTCTTGAACATGAATAATTCAAATGATCAGTCATACGTAATGAAGATTAAAAAGAGCGTTTCAGACTGGCTCCTTTCAGCACTTGCTTTTTGTTGATTTCTTACACATGGGATGAAATGTCGGTGCAAAAATGTGTAACTAATGCTGATTTAGGAGTTTTTCAAACAGGATCTGGTCGTCCCTCTGGATCAGTAAAGGAGGAAAGCAGGAAAGACTGTAAGATTTGGATGAAACCATTGAGCAGGAGCTCTTGTCCTTGAAGAAACATAGCGCTATGTGGATCGTTACTCTCATACTCTAACTTTGTGCAGGATGGGATAGGGACATGCTAACGTTGAAATATGACGAGTTTGTATTAGTCGAAACGACCCGAGACAAACAAATACTTTGGTCTTCGCCTCGCGGGTGTTAATTGAGCAGCACGTTTTGATAATTGTCTTGACAATTATCAGTGTTTGAAAGATGTTGTGTTTTGTTGAGCCAAGAATCAAATCTGTGCTACTAACAGTTGACAAATATATATGTACATGCAGAACTTGTCTGCATGTAGTATGTTCCCTTGTAGGTACAGTTTAACGACGTCAGAACGTGTCAGAACGTCTCAGCATACGGGTATATACGTACGTGCACATACGTACGGTATTACAGGCTTTGAGACTATCTGTGTAAACGGAGGAGTGCCCTCAGTTTTCAGATCCATAACAATTAACTCGATTCATTAACGCCAAGTCAATGTGTCAGATGCGAGACCATCACATATCGTTTTGCAGGAGAGAGGTTTCATTAGGAGCTGTGGAATTTCACTATTAACGGGATGAGTGACAAGTTCAGGGATGCTCGTCATTACCAAATAGCCATATCTTCTCGTACATTCCTTCATCAACGTTTATTACCAACTGCGATTGTGAATGGACTACTCAATAAACATGACAAATATAAAGTTTCAATAAAAGTAAAGTTCTAAAAGTACATGATCGGATCTGTTCCTGAAACTGATATGTAGACATTTTGTCTGCCGCCTTTGCCTTAAGAGCCGGCAGTTTAGAGTTTCAGGAGATAATCTTTCTCACTTAACACAATTTGTGCTGTTCTCAATCTCATTAAGACAATTTCTTCAGCGATACAATACCACTTTGCGACACCCCCATACTCTTGCGCGTCATTGGGATTCCGGGAAGACCTTGACCGACCAACCTAGAAGAAGCATATCATGTTTATTCACCCAAATAGGTGACAGGTTCCGTAAACAATTCGCTATGATTTCTATACAAAATCGATTCGGAAATTCGATTTATACAAATGAGAACAGATATTCCTTCCATTGTACTCTCTTTGGCTGTAGATGACATGGCGCTCTGAAACGACAGGGTGCATGAGATATCGACAACGCCTGGTCATTTCTACAGAAAATCAGACACATTTGTTTGAATTCTTCGCTTAATCGTACCGATCATTTAGAAGCTATGACCCTGACTATTTTATTAAAAGGCTGACCAGCAATCGCTGTGGATGTATGTTTAAATCTTCACACAAATGATATCGGAGAAACAGGTCTGGAATACGAGCCAGGCCTTGTTACCTATATTCAGTTTGTCGGCCTGTCACTGACAAACAACGCTGTCAAGGAATGTGACAAGCAATCACCAACGTCAGCCATTCTGCCATCCGATACGTAACTGTTTCTGTATACAAACAAAATGGTCCTGGAGACTTATTCCTACCTGTATGAATTCCTTTTCCAGAATCACCCGGCGTCGATATTGCAAAATGTTGTTTGAAACCTAAAATAATCATTTTTGTGTGTGAATGAAAGACGAAACGTCTGTGCACGTGAGCTTCTTAGCTGCTTCAGTTACGACATAGCAAAGGTGTGCAGCTCTCAACAGTGAACTGTGGTGCTTAGGTCAAACATCAAACTGACAAACTTATATATCTGGAACAGCGTTTACCTCACTCACTCAGTTTACTCACTCATTCACCTAGTTTCTGTTTGGACAGTAAGTGATATGTAAACGAATGAATAAAAGACATTTCTAATTTCAATCATTACAACGTGTCATTTGAATTCACCTTGTCCTCATTGCAATGGGGATGAATCCCAATAGACAAGTACTTTGTGCCCCCTGGGGGCACAATTATTTAGATATTGGCTTTTAGACTCGCGTCGAGTTGACCTGTTTTCCTTCAAGTCTGATGTCAACAAAGGCTAGTCGTAGCCATGCTCCGTTTCTGGGAGACTTCCATCGTGAATTACCACTCCTATGTAGGTACTTTGCAAACATACCACGAAAAGCTGAGACTATCATAAACTATTTACATCTACGTAAATTGATCTAAACCTTACAGCTTCGTGTTTTTTGTAAGTTAAACCTTTGACTTAAAAGGTTAGTATTTTTGTATGAAAATGTATCTGCTATATTTTTATAGTTCAATAAATTATTTACCAGTCCTTTGCAGTTAATCATCTATATTTGATCCTGGTTCTAAAGCAATCGTTTCGTTTCTTGGTGATATATAATGAAATCCATATTTTAGTAGTTGCTGAATATTGACTGAAGTTCTTATGAATTCTCAAGGTAAAAAGGCTCAGATTTTTTAAAAAGATATTTTATAAGATTCAGCATGAAAGAGAAATCGATGTAGCTTCGGTAAAATTCCTTACTCGTTGGGCCAATCAACAGTCATGGAGACAACGAGACTGTTTGAACAGTGAATTTACAGGTAACACCTGTGGCACAAGTCTTCTGATGTTTGAAAGGTGGCTGGCATTGTGTTAACGCTTATAATCCCGAAAATAGTCGCAAAGGTAATAATGTCTCAGGTTTTGTAAAGAAACATTCGCTTGAAAACGTATTATGTCAACAAAAACCTTTTGAATCTTCATTTCAGAAAAAAAGTGTATGTTTTCGAACAGAGATAAGTGCAAGAATTTGTATTGGTCGGTACCTTAATTATTTTCTCTCTTACTTCCTCAACGTCTTGATTCTTCCTCTTGTCAGATTTGTATGACTGGTTATATATAGATTAAGAGACGGTCCCCCTAGAGTATGTAACTCATACTCCAAACTAGTATGGGAGTAAAGTCGTTATGAGCACTCACCAAAGAAATATGGGTATTGACCGATGACAAATTCTATCAGTTACGTTTTCGGAATATTTATTTCAATAGCTCTTCATAATATCAAATGAAGACTTAGTGCCTTTGTAGAAATGTCTTGAACATAAACTATGTCGAACTGGTATTTTGGTTTAGTTTAGAGAACGATCGACTACTTAAACGGTCAGACTTGCCAATTTTTGTCGAACATTAAATCGCATAGGTTCATGGTGTATCAGTTGCCTATTATGGCTTATCCTCAGTTTCCTGCCTTATGTATCACAGGGGCCAGACGCTTATGAGGGAGTGAGAAGAGCTGGGTTTAACGCCACAATGAACAGTATTTCAATTATGTCACAGTGTGGCAACTCTTCACAGAGATTTGCGACGACCGGGTCACGTTACGTCTATGAAGAGGGGACATAGTCACATTACTCCAAGTTCGTGATTTCTGTGCTACTATTCATTCCAGTCATGAAATCGATCAATAATTTAATCAAACGGAAGGAAATAGTTTTCCAAGACTTGCCAAAGTAGTAACGTTTTCGTGTCTTCAAGATCAAGGTTTCATATGCAGCTCGTAACCAAATAATCCATTTCACTTTCAGCTCCCGATTGACGTTAATCAATGCTCGTTTATCTGTCTAGGGTTTAAGTTTAGCTACAGTCAATAAACAGAGAATGCTTGTATGTATAGATCTGAGAAACAGTCCCAAGTGGTTTCAGGAAATTGGAAGTATGGTCTGCTAGTCGTTTATGGTGCCGAAAATCCACGCCCAATCAATTGTCTCTGCCTGCCAAAGAAACGAACGTGATACAACCGAAATATTAATTCAACGTGGCGTATAACCCATTCTAAATTACATTCAGGGGTAAGCATGATTTTGAATGATGTACCCTCCCTCCAACGCCCTTTACTCCAATCTCCACACCCCAAAAATCACCTTTGTCTTCTACATTCATCCCTCCGCAAATAATCAATGGCTCTGAACAACCCTGTTCCATCACTGAAGAGAGGACATACACCCATTGCTCCCATGTGATTCCTGACCTACCACTCATTACAGTCATGATATCGATCAATAATTTAATCAATCGGAAGGAAATAGTTTTCCAAGACTTGCCAAAGTGGTAAGGTTTTAGTGTCTTCAAGATCAAGGTTTCACATGCCGCCCGTAACTAAACAATCCATTTTACCTTCAGCTTCATCATGACATTAATCAATGCTCGTTTATCTGTCTGGGGTTTCAGTTTAGCTACAGTCAATAAACAGAGAATGCCTGTATGTATAGATCTGAAGAACAGTCCCAAGTGGTTTCAGGAAATTGGAAGTATGGTCTACAAGTCGTTTATGGTGCCGAAAATCCACGCCCAATCAATTGTCTCTGCCTGCCAAAGAAACGAACGTGATACAACCGAAATATTGATTCAACGTGGCGTATAACCCATTCTAAATTACATTCAGGGGTAAGCATGATTTTGAATGATGTACCCTCCCTCCAACGCCCTTTACTCCAATCTCCACACCCCAAAAATCACCTTTGTCTTCTACATTCATCCCTCCGCAAATAATCAATGGCTCTGAACAACCCTGTTCCATCACTGAAGAGAGGACATACACCCATTGCTCCCATGTGATTCCTGACCTACCACTCATTACAGTCATGATATCGATCAATAATTTAATCAATCGGAAGGAAATAGTTTTCCAAGACTTGCCAAAGTGGTAAGGTTTTAGTGTCTTCAAGATCAAGGTTTCACATGCCGCCCGTAACTAAACAATCCATTTTACCTTCAGCTTCATCATGACATTAATCAATGCTCGTTTATCTGTCTGGGGTTTCAGTTTAGCTACAGTCAATAAACAGAGAATGCCTGTATGTATAGATCTGAAGAACAGTCCCAAGTGGTTTCAGGAAATTGGAAGTATGGTCTACAAGTCGTTTATGGTCCCGAAAATCCAACGCCTAAGCAAAGGTATCTGCCTGTCAATGAGACGAACATGATACAACCGAAATATTGTTCAAAGTGGCGCACAACTCCTTCATAATTACATTCAGGGGTTAGCATGGTTTTGAATTATATGACCACACCACCGCCCTCCAATCCAATCTCCACACCCCAAACATCCCCTTTCTCTTCTACCTTCACCCCTCCACGAAGAAGCAATGACTCATGACAACCCTGTTTCATCACTGCCTACAAAAAGTACAATCCTTTACAGTGTAAATCATGTTCTGTTATTGGAAACCGGTAAGATTAGGTCTCTGAGTCAATGTATCAAAGTGTGTTAAGAGGAATGGCACTTGAGTTTTATATAGCTGAGGAAGAGAGTATTTAATGACGGTATAGTGGAAACAGTTACACCTAATGTTTGCGTCATATTGTTCAAATGCTATCATAAGAATTTCCACCACTACAGTTCATAACTGCCGTGCATACTAAATATATTAAGGTCGCTACCTGTAAAGGTCCTGTGAAGGTGTTTTATTGAAAGAATTAGTGATTCTTACGCAACAGTACATAAAACAATAATAGTTGTCATCAAGCGATCATTCCAAGAGCTGCTCAAATCAAACACGAGACCAACAGTACATTGCACATTAATAATTCGAACGCAGTTTCTTGTCACTCATACAGGTCTTAAGTGGTCTTATATTACGTTGTGTTTTATACATACATACTCACGTGTTGTTTGGGTCTTTGAGTCTTTGAGTAGCGATTGATGGCTTCCTTTTCAAAGGTTGACTTAATGTTTACGATATTTCCAGAGAAAAAGAAGCTTATACACGTCAAGGTGAGGGTCACACTTTGCAGTCAAGTGGTGACCTGTCGTCTGATCGAAAATACATCGAATACAGTGTGCATCATACCGAAATGATACCCGTGAAGATTTCCACATGTGATAGAACTGATCTTCAGAAACCCATACTTGTTGTAAGCAGCTAACGGGACCATCTCCCAGTCCAATGCTCGTGATATCAATTATATTTCACACTACACTTTGTATGTCATAATCCTAGTATTAAAGCAACAACAACGTTAACTGAACCATCATACGTTTTACTTGCCTGGTACAAAAATGTCAAAGAAATATTCCATTCACGCTCGACATGTATGAGCATATGGATTTGGCGTATGCATTTTGCACTTTGGTCCCGAACTATAGCTCAAGTGAGTTGGTAAAGGTTTTCAAGTATATTCTCTCTTGCATCACTCAGACTCGTTGACTTTACAGGTCATCATATTGCGAAGATTGCTGCTTATGTTGTTGATAACTGGATTGTCTGGTCCAGAGTACTTACAGACCTCCGTCAAATAGCTGGAAAATTGCTAAGTGCGATGTTAAACAACACAATGATGTTGTAAATGCTAGATATCGTGGATTAAAATGTTTGCTTGTTAAACAATTCAAGTCAAAACATTGACTACACAGTCTCGTTTCCTGTTGACTGGGTTCCGTCCTATCGCGCAACTTAGTACAATAACCAGTCCAGAATTGTGAGACCAATTCATGTAATCTGGATACATAAATATTTATCAGTATTTTTTTGATACATCTAAGCATTCGTATATTGCAACACTACGCTCCTTATAATCCTTGCAAACATGTCGTGCAGCGTGCTCTGTCGTACAACGAGCACTGACAAACGGAAACCTGGAAATATGGAAATCTCAAAACGAGGCTCTGGTACGGACTCGATATTGTATCAGTCATATTGTGAGTTACAGAACTACACTGAATAAGCGCAAAAACACATAACAGGTGTAACCAGTGAGCCAGATGCATTGTGAATCATTTTTCGACCTCATCAAACTGGGGCAGTCTGTGACGTCTTTGTTAAGGCCATGCTGCCTACACCTCGCCATAAAATATTGAAATACGATGTTATTAAAGTTTAAAATTCTTATTCATTTGTAAATAACACTTTCTTATGAAACAAGGAATTGGAATGAAGTGTAACCATAGTTGTTTGTTATGTCTATTTTCATTTTCACTCGAGAAAATTCAGATCGGCTGAAAAGTAGGTCATTGTCTAAATAGGTTAATGAGACTCATGTTTCGGTTTGTACGTGTTCCAAATTTTCTTAATTAATGTTTTGCTTGAAGCCTTTGGCCTCGCTGGCGCCCGACAGGAACACACTTCCTCAGACATTACATTCAACTCCGCATTTCATTAGCTTCTTTCACTTGCTGAGTCGTATCGACTGACTGACTGAGTTTAGTTTTACGCCGCTTTTAGCAATATTCCAGCAACATCACGGCGGGGGACACCTGAAATGGGCTTCACACATTGTACCGATGTGGGGATTCGAACCCGGGTCTTTGGCGTGACGAGCGGACGCTTTAACCACTAGGCTACCCCACTGCCCCGAGTCGTATCGTATTGCAAGGAGCCACAGTCCATTTAAATGTTGACATTGTTGATGAGATGTTTGATTGATGTTGAAAGGAAGATCTGACGTGGAAGACAATGAGATACTCAAGATAACCCTCAACTCGCTGTGTGGAGATAACTTCTTCAATGAATGTCCTTGATGGCAAGTTTGGAAACACAATTATATCAAATGTCATGATGTTACTACTTCTATTGAAGCTGAGCGTTCTCCAACTCTAACTATCGATTCTTGGTCGACAACTTGCAACGGATACGTCGATATTTTCACAAATCATTATAAAGGCTGATTAGAAAATTACATGACAAATACATTGTACACCGAATCGTTTTAGTTTAATTTAGTTTTCTAACGTATCAAGATTAGTTATAGTCGCGAACACCTGGTGTCATCATTGATTCTGGGTGAGCAATTCATATAACTTTCACAAATGTTTTCCAATTACACCAAGCGGAATTTGTTTCTGAGGATTGTCAAGACAGGGTCCTCATTTGCACTATCGTTCTATATTATATACTTAACGAGATGCTCTATTTAGTCATCAACGCAACTTATTAAATCATCTATGACCTACGTTAACATCGTACCTTACATCTATAATTCCTGCAGACTCATAACACACTACTTCTGTTGGTCTGCAGGATGATAATGTCAGCCCTGTATATCTTGAACGTGCATAATTCAAGTGATCATTCAAACGCAATGAGTGTTAAAAGGAGTGTTTCAGCCTTGCCTCCTTTCAGCACTTACTTTTGTTAATTTCTTACACAAGGGATAAATTGTGAGTGTAAATGGGTAAATAATGCTGATTTAGGAGTTTTTCAGAAAGGATCTCTTTGGTAGTTTGAGTCAGTAGATGATTTAGTTTGGATGGACGCCCATTTGAGCAATATATCGAATACCATATCGGCGTATTAGGAAAGAATGAAACACTTTGACGGAACAATTGGGCTTTCAATTTCAGCAGCGCTTGTAATTAAAGAACTACATTTGTCAAGTAAAGTCCACGGTCAACTTGCGCAAAGCAATCTTAGCGCTACGTGGATCGTAACTTTCATACTCTAACATGGAATTAAGGTCGTTGTACCACTAAGCCCGATCGCTTTGTCGGAGAAGGCCCAGTGCCATACATGTGTTGAGATATGACGAGCTTGTATTTTTTATTCTATACGGCCCGAGACAGAAAAAGGGCGTTTATTGAGCGGCACGTTTTGATAATTGTGTTGACAATTATCAGTGTTTGAAAGATGTTGTGTTTTGTTGAGCCAAGAATCAAATCTGTGTTGCTAACAGTTTGCCAATTATATTTTCCAAGGATATGTACGTCATGTAGTATGTTCCATTGTAGGTACAGTGTCACGACGTCAGAACGTGTCGGAACGTCTCAGCTTTTCTGACATCATGAGGCTTCAGAGCGGTTTGTGATGCTGCAGTCAATGGATGGATGCCGTATTATCATTTGTGTAGTATTCGGGGATATACAGTTCAATGTGGGCGTACGGCTATATACGTACGTCTACAGAGGCTACGGTATTACAGGCTTTGGGACTATCTGTGTCGACGGAGGAGTGCCCTCTAGGTACACATCCATAACAGTTAACTTGATCCATTAGCGCCAAGTCCAAGTGTCAGATGCGAGACGATCACATATCGTTTTGCAGGAGAGTGGGTCCGACACATTAGGAGCTGTGAACTCATTAAACCTTTCACTATTAACGGGATCAGTTGCAAAGTTCAGGAATCCTCGTCATTACCAGATAGACATATCTCCTCGTACATTCCTTCATCAAGTTGGTTTCATCTGAGTTTGGGAACCCTTAACAGTTGGAACAGATTCACGTTTATCACCAACTGAGACTGCGAATGGACAGCTCAATAAACATAACGAACAATAATTTTCAATAAAGTAGAGTTCTGAATGTACATGATCGGGTCTGTTCCTGAAACTGACAACTAGACATTTGTCTGCCACCTTTTCCTTAAGAGCCGAGAGTTTCGAGTTTCAAAAGATAATCTTTCTCACTTAAAACAATTTGTGCTGTTCTCAATCTCATTGAGTGTCCATTTCTTCAGCGATACAATACCACTGTGCGACACACCCATACTCTTGCGCGTCGGGGGGATTCTGGGAAGACCTTGACCGACCAACCTAGATGAAGGATATTCTGCTTAGTCACCCAAACAGGTGACAGGTTCCGTAAACAATTCGCAATGATTTCTTGACTAAATCGATTCGGAAATTTGATTTACACAAATGAGAACAGATATTCCTTCCATTGTACTTTCGCTCAGAAACAACAGTGTGCATGAACTATCTAACAACTGGTCATTTAGTTTGTTTTCAAACTACAGAAATAAGATAATTATGTTTGTATGAATTCTTCGCTCAATCGTACCGATCATTCAGAAGCCATGAGCCTGATTTGCTGATTAGAAAGCCGATTAGCAACCCTTTTGGAGGCGTCTTTAAATCTTCATCCAGATGATATCGGAGTATCAGAGAAACAGGTCCGAAATATGAGCCAGACTCTGTCTTCAGCTAAGTCTCAGTCTTCTAAAATATCGAGCAATTTCTTCCACAGATTACTGATTTGGCACAAATGGGTATCTATATTGCTTTGTCCGGTGTCAAATACACAAACCTACGTTAATTAATATATGAATAATATACCGATCTTCTTACCTTTAATGAAGCATCAACACGAGTGGTAAGTTTGGATTTACGCTAAATTCAATATTCAATGTAAATCACGACGGCCTGTTACCTACAGTCTGTATTCAGTGTGTCGGCCTATCAGATATTGATGCTTTTGTCAGACAAACCAGTGACCCACAAGCTGTCAAAGAATGTGACAAGCAATCACCCACGTCAGCCATTCTGCCATCCGATACGTAACTGTCTCTGTATATAGACAATATGGTGTTGGAGACTTATTGCGTTCCAGAATCCCCTTGTCTTGCTCACTCATATTTATTTGGCCATGTAGAACATGTCAATAACCTATTATTTGTTTAAGGGGGCGAATCGGTTTGCCTTGAGGCTGGCACCGTTTTCTCAAGTAGGTACAATGTATGATTTAATTTTCCAGAGTCACCCGGCGTGGATATTGCAAAAGGTTGCTTGAAACACAAAATGAATATTTCTGTGTACAAGTGAAAGAAGAAATGTCTGAGCATGTGAACTTGTAGCTTCTTCAACCCGTTTCCAGTTGCATAACAGCATAATGTGAGACAAATTCTGAAATGATGCAGATTTGAATGTGAACTTGGTCTACTTTGGTGAAAGCCACAAAACCAGAAAGTTAAACAGGATCAATCTGGGTTACGTACCCACAATTAGGTGTACATCGTAAGACTAACGGTCTTCACAGATTCATGTAGCAAAGAACGAAACGGAAACAGAAAGAGGTATAATCAGTAGTATGACTAAGTTGAAGATTATTCACACAATATCACATTACGATATATCAGGGTGAACATAAATCATCATCAAAACAAGTCTGGGATTCAGACCCGTGAGTAGCTGATTAGGCTGACTGACTGACTGTGTTTGGTTTTACGCCGCTTTTAGCAATATTCCAGCAACATCACGGCGGGGGACACCCGAAATGGGCTTCACACATTGTACCCATGTGTCGATTCGAACCCGGGTCTTTGGCGTGACGAGCGGACGCTTTGACCACTAGGCTACCCCACCGCCCCTGCTGATTAGGACATGGTTAAGGCGTGCAACTCTCAACAGTGAACTGTTGTGCTCAGTTTACTGGACCCTCCGTTCCCTCTTCATGGGTATATGATCCGAGATAATATCATCTTGGGACAACGGTACTGTTTCCCATAACGTTAGAGGATTGAGTTATGAATACGGATGGCCACATCTACTGTGGTCCCTCAAATGGTTGTTAATTGTCAACTAATTATCTCTCAGAAGACTGTCTCTTTCCCTCTTACTCTCTCTTTTCTCCTTGTGTACTCGGCAATTTAATATCATTATGACCGTAACACCAATTGGTCCACGCCTCGCGCATATAAACAGGGCAGCAATCGTTCTCTGTAATGCTGACAGAATGTTTGAATGATGTGTTTTGCTGATGAAAGACTCAAGTCTCTTCATATTACCATAACGGTAGATCATCAGTCTCCATTACCCATCAAAACAAATGGTGTCTGTCAGTATACTGACAGGATATTGTGGCGGACATGAAACCAGTTTAAGTCCTGAAAAATGACAGCTCATCTTTATAATACGCCAAATAATACACACTGTGATCGGATGAACCCCATCGATTCCCCGGTCACGAATAATTGATGACCCCGACCCAGGTCATACTGTTATATCACACTGACCTAGGTCCGAGTGACGAAGCATTGGAGAAGGGTCACTCAGGGCGTTGTATGATGAGTCTTGTACATCGTGTTCAATGGGTGTTGCGGCGATGGTGTAGCCTAGTGGTTAAAGCGTTCGCTTCGGGTTCGATTCCCCACATGGGCACAATATGTGAAGCTCATGGTGTCCCCAAGTACTGCTGTGATATTATGCCTGAACATCCCTAAAAGCGGTGTAAAATCATACTCAAGCATTCAGTGATTTTAGGTTCTCTCATGGGCGCCAGAATCGTATGTTTGGGCTTCGAATCCCTAGTTGTGATTCTTGGTTGGTCACCAAAGTCGTGCTCGTGGTGCTCGCGGTATTTCTGCTCCATCGACATACAGCAAATGTACTGAAATAATTCTTGAGTCTTTCCAGAAGATGTTACCATGCGGAGGGGCGGTGGGGTAGCCTAGTGGTTAAAGCGTTGGCTAGTCACGCCAAAGACCCGGGTTCGAATCCCCACATGGGTACAATGTGTGAAGCCTATTTCTGGTGTCCCCCGCCGTGATGTTGCTGGAATATTGCTAAAAGCGGCGTAAAACCAAACTCAGTCAGTCAGTCAGTGTTACCATGCGTCATACTGATGGGGACACTATTGCCGTTGGGAGTGCCACTCATAACCAACCTCGTGAATGTTTATCACGTTGGAGTGATCGAGTGAGTGAGCATATTTTACGCCTCTTTCAACAGTATTCCAGCAATACCAGGACAGGTGAAATTGGCATAGCACACCAAATTCTAAGCCGGGACCGTCACTATGACGAGCGAAAGCTTTTCCCTCCACGCCGTATCATAGAAATAGGGTTGTTGTTTAAAGCTAGTACTGTATCTATGTATCAACGTATCGCTACACGTTTGTTACCTGATATTGATGTGGTTTTTCATATTTTCAGCCTCCAATGAAGGAAGGAACTGATTTTCCTACATACTACTACTTGAAGATATTTAAAGTATCTGAGCTTCAAGCTGCTACCAAAGAGTGTTTCCAGTCCTATCACGGTGTGCATTTGTCAGGAATGGTAGGGGTGACAACTCGGCCTGTTCTCCTTGCAAGTCTGATGTCAGCAAGAGTTAGTCGTGGCCAAGCTCCGTATCTGCGAGACTTACATCGTGGATTAATACTGCTATGTACGTACGTATATGTGAGAACATAGCACAAAAAAGCCTCATGAATAAAATGTTTCCAATCTTGAAGTTCTGCGTAAATCGATATGAACCTCATAGACTAGTACTTTTGTAAGTTAAACCATTTACTTAGAAGATCAGTTTTTAAATAAATATTGATCTACTAAGTTAGTAGTGGACAAAATTATTTTCAGGTTCTTAGCAACTTATTGTCCATATTATCCTTTTTATAAAGCAATCGTCTCTAGACTCGCTTCTTCATGTCAGAATATTGACTGGAATTCTTTTGAATTCTCAAGGTAAAAAGGCTCAGTCTAAAGGGGTATTTTATAAGATTCAGCATGAAAGAGAAATCAATGTAGCTTCAGTAAAATTCCTTACCCACTGGACCAATCAATAGTCATGGCGACAACGAGACTGAATTATGTTTGAACAGTGAATTTTCATTTGACGCCTGTGGCACAAGTCTTCTGATATTTGGAGGGTGGCTGACATTGTGTTAACGTTTATAATCCCGAAAATAGTCGCAAAGGTAATCATGTCCCGGTTGTTGTTTTTTAAAATCGCTTGAAAACATATTTATTATGTTAGCAAAAACGTTTTGAATATTTATTTCGGAATTTCAGAATTTGTATTAATCGGTACCTAAATTCTTTTCCGTTTTACTTCCCAGCGTCTTAGCTCTTCCTCTTTTATAATTGTATGATTTGTTATATATACAATATTATGCGTTACTATAATTAAGAGACTGTCCCCAAAGGGTATATTATTTAGCTGCTGCTCCAAACCAGTATGGGAGCAGAACCGTTATAAGCCCTGGCCAAAGAAATATGGGCATTGACCATTGACATATTCTGTCAGTTACCTTTTTGGCTAATTTATTTCTTTGGCTCTTCATAATCAAACTGTCATTTTGGTATTTCGCATAGGTTCATGACTTATCAATGGCTTATTGTGGCTTATCCTCAGTTTCTTTCCTTATGTATCACACTGGTCAGACGTTTATGAGTGAGTGAGGGCAGTTGGGTTTAACGCCGCATTGAATAGTAGTCCAATTATGTCACGGTGTGTCAGCTTGAAGGGGGGGAAGGAATAAAACAATGCAGGTCTCAGACATTTGCTAAATGTGTGGAACACTCAAGCACAGAGCTGTTGCTGAAAAAATTACACACGGGATTCACAATTACGACCATGGGTTTCTAGCGTGTCCAAGGGACGCAACTCTTCATAGCGATTTGCGACGACTGGGTCGTGACACCTATGAAGAGGGGACATACACCCATTGCTCCAAGTACGTGATTCCTGAGCTACCACTCATTACAGTCATGATATCGATCAATAATTCAATCAATCGGAAGGTAATAGTTTTCCAAGACTTGCCAAAGTGGTAAGGTTTTAGTGTCTTCAAGATCAAGGTTTCACATGCCGCTCGTAACCAAACAATCCATTTTACGTAGAGGGTAATGTCCGAGTTAATGTTACGAGGCCGAGATTATTTTGAGGAATGGAGAGATTGAGATATTACCCTACTTAAATTACATTCGAAATATTGGGAATATTTCTGTTATCAAAATTAAATGTCAAAATGACAAAATGAAGGTTTTATTTTGAAACTGGTACACATCGCTCCATTCCTGAAAAGTAATGGAGCGAACAGACAATGGAATGACGTCACAAATGTAATTTAACTTCAGCTTCATCATGACGTTAATCAATGCTCGTTTATCTGTCTGGGGTTTCAGTTTAGCTACAGTCAATAAACAGAGAATGCCTGTATGTATAGATCTGAAGAACAGTCCCAAGTGGTTTCAGGAAATTGGAAGTATGGTCTGCTAGTCGTTTATGGTCCCGAAAATCCAACACCCAATCAAGGGTCTCTGCCTGTCCATGAGACGAACATGATACAACCCAAATATTGTTCAAAGTGGCGTAGAACTCATTCAAAATGACATTCAGGGATTAGCATGGTTTTGAATTGTAGATCCTCCCTCCACCACCCTCCACTCCAATCTCCACACCTCAAACATCCCTTTCTCTTCCACCTTCATCCCTCCACGAAGAATCGATGACTCTTCACAACCCTGTTCCATCACTGCCTTCAGGGAATGCAATGCATTACAACGTAAATCAGGTTCCGTAGTTGAAAACCGGTAAGATTAGGTCTCCGAGTCAATGTATCAAAGTGTGTTAAGAGGAAAGGCAATTGAGCTGCTCAATACCTTCATGTTTGTATAGCTGAGGAAGAGAGTCTTAAAGTATCGTACACTGGAAGTTAACCTTTATGGTAACTCATATTGTTGAAATGCGAGCATAGCAATTTCCAGCACTGCAGTTTATAACTGCAATGCAGATTAAATTTATTGAAACCGCTACTTGTAAAGGCATTCTGGTGTAAGAATCAGTGATTCTTTCGCAACAGTTAATAAACCAGGTAAATCGGGTAAAGGGGTTAAGATAGTCACTTACTACAAATATCTTGGTATTGTATTTTCCTCAAGATTAGTTTGGTCTGAGGCTTGTGAAACTCTTCAGTTCAGGCTAGGAAGGCTTTGTTAAATTAATTAAAGTTTATCCTTCACTCCCATTTGGAGTAGTTCAGATTTGATACCAAAATAATGCCAATATTATTATATGGTTCGGAAATATAGGGTTTCACTTATAGAGGAGATATTGAGAAAGTTCAAAGTGTATTCTTTAAAAGGTGTTTGAATATTTCTAACTTTACACCAACCCGTGTTGTATTGGGCGATGTTGGGTGATATCCAGTTATTTCAGTCGCTGTGTCGGTTAATGGTGCAGGCTTCTTTGTATGCAACCAGGTCGTATTCCTAAAGCGTGTTACGAAGTACCAAAGTTGTATAGTACTAATGGTAAAGCATATTGGGTAACAGAGGTTCGTATGTTATTGTTTTCAATGGGGTTTTCTTATGTTTGGATATCCCATTATTTTGGCAATTATGATATATTTATGCATACCTTTTCGACACGATGTAAGGATATACAATTCCAGGATTGGCATGGTAGGCTATCAGGAAGAAGTGATTTCTCCTTTAATTCTTTTATTTAAATCTTTGTTAGACACAGAACGATATGTCATAGAATTGTATAGTCATACAGATTTATTGCGAATATTTTGTAAATTTATATTCAAGTCACACAAATTAAAGATGTGTAACTTAAGGTACGATAATGATATTGATACTGACCAACTTTATGATCTAATTGTACTATGAGTGTTGTAGAAGATGAGTATCACTTCGTATTAGTTTGTCCATATGATAAGCATCTAAGAGAGCAACTTATATTATTTCACGTGTCCTACAAGGGTAAAATATGCATCAACTTTTAGCATCTAACAATCCCGAACATATGAAATTCTGTCCATATACTTGAAAAGAAATCTACCAACATGAGCTGTCATGCGTACACTGTTGAAATGTAAACGTTCTTTCATGTGCTTTTGGCCACGAGACCTTATCACAGAATAAACTTGTCACCTGTCAAAACTAAACCAGGCAACACAAACTAATAAAGGTTGTCATCGAGCGATCATCCTGGGCGCTGCTTACAGTTCCGTGTACATTAACTACTAGAACGCGTTTTGGGTCACACATACATGTCTAAAGTGTTTTTTATAACATTTGGGTTTTTAGAGAACTGAAATTCAATGCAATGTGTTTTGGTCAAGTGTTATTTTGGGTCTGTGAGTTTTTCTCAATAACATGGTGCTTGTGGAAACTGGACAATTAAATGTCCATTCGTGCTTGAATAATTACGAACGTCAAAAACAACAGTCTTGCCAGAAATGGTTAGTGGTTGAAGTCGGTGTTCCGCTGCATTGAACGGTATTTAGTAATACCTTGATTCTACATAGGTGTATGTCCTGACCAGGCTGCTCATCGGGAAAGATTGACTGATACAATTAATACCAGGATCTACGTGCTTACCACACGTATAATAAAGTTTAGAAAAATATTAACTTTGGGTTTGGCCAGAAGATGACGAACGTTACAAAAACGCTATGAGGCCGAAAACGGTCTCCGAAACAATGCAAAGGTCCAAACCACAACCATGTTATCCTAATGAACGCCATCGTATGACCGTCTCTTGGTTGCTTCATACTTAGCCACCAAAACACATGGGTGTACGATTGGTTGGTTGGTTGGTTGGATGGTTGGTAACGCCGCACTCAGCAATACCCCAGCTATATGACAGCGATCTGTAAATAATCGAGTCTGGACCAGACACTCCAGTGATCAACAGCATGAGCATCGATCTACGCAATTGGGATACAATGACACATGCCAAGCAAGTCATCGAGTCTGACCACCCGAACCCGTTAGTCGTCTTTAACGACAAACATGGGTTGCTGAAGATCAATTCTAACCCGGATATGCGCGGGTTCTTGACGAAAGCCCAACCCAACAGCTATCTATAACCTTACCACCTTGTATACAAGCTTGCCACATTGGACAGGCTTCGTTACAGCTTACAAAGATGTACTGGATAGCCTCAGATTTATCAGACGCTTAACATACCTGCAGCATCTTACAGCCTCTCTGTAGTTAGGTCCATAGTTAGGTTCGCTTCCTTTGTGCATGCATTGTTCAAACTAACCGATTTAATGTTCACGTATAGATCATGACAAGATTCAAGTCATTTGATGGATGAGGTAAACGAGTATGTGAGTTCTTAGATTAATGTTACTGTATACCTACGTCCGTTCAGGTTCCAGTGATTTATCTGCAAGCACCTGTTGAGGTTAAATGCACACTGGCAGGTGCATGCGTCAGAAACGCTGTACCAGAATCCATGGCAACGAGATGGTAATTGGTACTGAATCCCCAGACACGCTGATTTACTGCTTCTACAAACCGTCGTATCGCCACAGCTAAAAACTATTTAGCACATCTGGCGGACAAATTCAGGAATGTATTTCATTTCAGCACCACCAGACACTTGGCTTTACTCATTGGAGGTGAGGTGAGGTGAAATTGGGTTTTACGTCGTACTTGAGAATATTTCGCTCATATGACGGCGTGCATGGGTGTGTATGTGTATGTGCGGCTGCTTGTACTAGCCCAGACTTAAGCTGGTTTTATAGTGCTAGCCCACTGAGATACCATGCCGCAGTGAAGCATGAATACCCCACTCAGACACATTATACTGACTCCAAGCCGACCAGTCCTTGTTGTACCCTTAATGCCGAGCATCAGGCAGGGACCAACAAGTACCATATTTTAACGTCTTTTGGTATGACTTGGTCGGGGACCGAACCCACGAACTTCCGCTCTCTGGGCGGACGCTCTAACCACTACACCACGGAGGCGGTCTTTACTCATTGGAACTGCTAGAAGAGGAAATATCATCAGGGTTACATATGAACATGTACGTAGGTAACAATCTCTCCCTGCATTGATGAGAAAGAACACTTTACTGGTTTCGCTCGTTCATGGTTCTGTCTGCCATCTTACACAATGAGCTCATGCGACAGTCGCGGAAATGTTTTTCGATCTCAAAGTACTATGTATTTTTCGTAAAATAATCAATACATGCGTTTAAGTCAAATACTTTTCTGAAAACCGGACGTCTTTTGAAAGAAAGTATAGGGGGATTAGCAGGCCCCGTATGTGGTTTACAGTGAAATATAATCATGCATTCCACTGCTGCTCAAGATATAGCGTAGGCGACGGAATAAGTCGACTGGATCCGAATGACTGGTTCGTAACACGTTGGTGCGAAATATATTCTGCAGGATAACAAAAAATTATATTTTATTACATTAAGAAGAAAACACATGAACTTGTATTGTTTGCAACTTCGCTTTGAAACAAGTTGCAAAGATGTATGCGATCGTAATATGTCTGTAGCATTGATTTCATTAGACGTAGTCTGTCTTATCTTAACGAAACCATGCGATCAACTCGACAACCGCACGTTCTCAGAGGGCTGTAATTAACTCTGAGGGACTTTACATGATTACTTTACAATCTCGTCCAGCCCTGGCATTGAAAATAAACACAATCTGCGTCACAATCCCCACAATGACTGAGCGTTGAGCAAGAATCAAACATCACAGAGCTTTCGATCAGCGTTCACAACACTGCTTCTTCATCGTGATTAGTTTTAACACCGGTAACGTCATTGACTATGGCGTTTGACGATCCACAGGCAACATTGGGCCCGTCAACTTGACAGTTGATCACAGTTATATCAAGGTGTGTAAATATGCAGTATGTTTGAGAGTACAATGTGTGACTTCATTAAATGTGTTTTATATTCATGGTACGGAAAGACTGAGGGAATGCGAGGCGGTAAGGTTTGGGGTTTGGAGTTTGGGGCAGTAGTTAAAGAAGTTCAGAAGGTTTTGGACTTCATTTTGGTGACAGCCCGTGTCTGGTGCTGACAGGCCGAGTCGAACAATCAGGGCGAATATGTGATTTGAGCAAACAGGCATAGGTTTCTGGCTCGTCAAAGGGACGCAACTCGACGTTGCGTTGCCTTAGAGAACTGCGTCACCAGTGCCAAGATCACATCACTTGGAAGAGTGTGGTGCGTGTGTTCGTGTGTGCGTGTGTGTTTTGTTTATGTGTCTATTCTTGCGCGAGAGGAGTCCGAGGTTCGATGGGACAGGGGGAAGTAGAGGGGACGGGTGGTGTTTAGAGATAAGATTGGTCACACCGACACTGGTGTTGCTGCTTGAGAATTAAAAGATCTGCTTGTATTACTCTCCGATTTGAATACTCCATTTGCCGTTGTGCACACGCGCAGAATGTTACATCCAATTTTCCGGATGATAATGAAGGGCGTCCCATCCACCATGCACCAGATGATATACAGAGACAATCGGTTAATATGAACAAGATACGTCATACCTAGCAATGTCGTAGGGGAGAAGTGTGTCCCTCTGGCAAATAAAATATTGATAACAATGAACGCAAGATGAGTTCCAAAAGATAGCCACGAAACAAGCGTCAACGCTTTAGAAAAGTGTAGATCATCACGAAGTGAAGCTTTGTCCACAGCGCCTCCTAACCGGAACTCGCGAATACAGATGGCGCTGCCGCAAAGAAGGGCTACTGCGCAAGGCAGGAGAGCAGTAAGGAGGACGTTGTACGCCATCCATATGTCACTGTGTTGGTTGACGGAAGTGAAGTCACCGGCACACACGCCCATTTCTGAAACACGAAAAGTCTGTTACAAAATGTTCCAGCATTAATGATAATTGTAATACGTGCATTTATAATGCGCTGAACACCATTCACTCATAGCGCTAGCAATCAATGCGCAGCACAATCTGATTATCATTACCCCGGATAAGCCAAGCTACCTGTGAGGCGCTGGAAGGTTAAGAGTCACATGACTTATCCCACCGGGTACCCATTTTCCAGTCATGTCTCTGTGTGACAGTATCTCTAGTCATGTCTCTGCATGACAGGATCTCCAGTCATGTCTCTGTATGACTGGATCTCCAGTCATGTCTCTGTATGACAGTATCTCCAGTCATGTCTCTGTATGACAGGATCTCCAGTCATGTCTCTGTATGACAGTATCTCCAGTCATGTCTCTGTGTGACAGTATCTCTAGTCATGTCTCTGCATGACAGGATCTCTAGTCATGTCTCTGCATGACAGGATCTCTAGTCATGTCTCTGCATGACAGGATCTCTAGTCATGTCTCTGTATGACAGTATCTCTAGTCATGTCTCTGTATGACAGTATCTCCAGTCATGTCTCTGTATGACAGTATCTCCAGTCATGTCTCTGTGTGACAGTATCTCCAGTCATGTCTCTGTATGACAGTATCTCCAGTCATGTCTGTGTGTGACAGTATCTCCAGTCATGTCTCTGTGTGACAGTATCTCTAGTCATGTCTCTGCATGACAGGATCTCCAGTCATGTCTCTGTATGACTGGATCTCCAGTCATGTCTCTGTATGACAGTATCTCCAGTCATGTCTCTGTATGACAGTATCTCTAGTCATGTCTCTGCATGACAGGATCTCTAGTCATGTCTCTGCATGACAGGATCTCTAGTCATGTCTCTGCATGACAGGATCTCCAGTCATGTCTCTGTATGACAGGATCTCCAGTCATGTCTCTGTATGACAGTATCTCCAGTCATGTCTCTGTATGACAGTATCTCCAGTCATGTCTCTGCATGACAGGATCTCTAGTCATGTGTCTGTATGACAGTATCTCTAGTCATGTGTCTGTATGACAGTATCTCTAGTCATGTCTCTGACAGTATCTCCAGTCATGTCTCTGTGTGATGTCTCCAGTCATGTCTGTGTGTGACAGTATCTCCATGTCTCTGTGTGACAGTATAATTAGTCATGTCTCTGTATGACAGTATCTCCAGTCATGTCTGTATGTGACAGTATCTCCAGTCATGTCTCTGTGTGACAGTATCTCTAGTCATGTCTCTGTATGACAGTATCTCTAGTCATGTCTCTGTATGACAGTATCTCTAGTCATGTCTCTGCATGACAGGATCTCCAGTCATGTCTCCATGTGACAGGATCTCTACTCATGTCTCTGTATGACAGTATCTCCAGTCATGTCTCTGTCTGACAGCATCTCCAGTCATGTCTCTGTATGACAGTATCTCCAGTCATGTCTCTGTGTGACAGTATCTCTAGTCATGTCTCAATGTGACAGTATCTCTAGTCATGTCTCTGTATGACAGTATCTCTAGTCATGTCTCTGTATGACAGTATCTCTAGTCATGTCTCTGTATGACAGTATCTCTAGTCATGTCTCCATGTGACCGGATCTCTAGTCATGTCTCTGTCTGACAGGATCTCCAGTCATGTCTCTGTGTGACAGTATCTCCAGTCATGTCTCTGTATGACAGTATCTCCAGTCATGTCTCTGTGTGACAGGATCTCCAGTCATGTCTCTGTCTGACAGTATCTCTAGTCATGTCTCCATGTGACCGGATCTCTAGTCATGTCTCTGTCTGACAGGATCTCCAGTCATGTCTCTGTGTGACAGTATCTCCAGTCATGTCTCTGTATGACAGTATCTCCAGTCATGTCTCTGTGTGACAGGATCTCTAGTCATTTCTCTGTGTGACAGTATCTCCAGTCATGTCTCTGTATGACAGTATCTCCAGTCATGTCTCTGTGTGACAGGATCTCTAGTCATGTCTCTGTGTGACAGTATCTCCAGTCATGTCTCTGTGTGACAGGATCTCCAGTCATGTCTCTGTCTGACAGTATCTCTAGTCATGTCTCTGTGTGACAGGATCTCCAGTCATGTCTCTGTGTGACAGTATCTCCAGTCATGTCTCTGTATGACAGTATCTCCAGTCATGTCTCTGTGTGACTGGATCTCTAGTCATGTCTCTGTCTGACAGCATCTCCAGTCATGTCTCTGTGTGACAGTATCTCCAGTCACGTCTCTGTATGACAGTATCTCCAGTCATGTCTCTGTATGACAGTATCTCCAGTCATGTCTCTGTATGACAGTATCTCTAGTCATGTCTCTGCATGACAGGATCTCTAGTCATGTCTCTGCATGACAGGATCTCTAGTCATGTCTCTGCATGACAGGATCTCCAGTCATGTCTCTGTATGACTGGATCTCCAGTCATGTCTCTGTATGACAGTATCTCCAGTCATGTCTCTGTATGACAGTATCTCCAGTCATGTCTCTGCATGACAGGATCTCTAGTCATGTCTCTGTATGACAGTATCTCTAGTCATGTGTCTGTATGACAGTATCTCTAGTCATGTCTCTGACAGTATCTCCAGTCATGTCTCTGTATGACAGTATCTCCAGTCATGTCTCTGTATGACAGTATCTTTAGTCATGTCTCTGTGTGACAGTATATCTAGTCATGTCTCTGTATGACAGTATCTCCAGTCATGTCTCTGTGTGACAGTATCTCCAGTCATGTCTCTGTGTGACAGTATCTCTAGTCATGTCTCTGTATGACAGTATCTCTAGTCATGTCTCTGTATGACAGTATCTCTAGTCATGTCTCTGCATGACAGTATCTCCAGTCATGTCTCCATGTGACAGGATCTCTACTCATGTCTCTGTATGACAGTATCTCCAGTCATGTCTCTGTCTGACAGCATCTCCAGTCATGTCTCTGTATGACAGTATCTCCAGTCATGTCTCTGTGTGACAGTATCTCTAGTCATGTCTCAATGTGACAGTATCTCTAGTCATGTCTCTGTATGACAGTATCTCTAGTCATGTCTCTGTATGACAGTATCTCTAGTCATGTCTCTGTATGACAGTATCTCTAGTCATGTCTCCATGTGACCGGATCTCTAGTCATGTCTCTGTCTGACAGGATCTCCAGTCATGTCTCTGTGTGACAGTATCTCCAGTCATGTCTCTGTATGACAGTATCTCCAGTCATGTCTCTGTGTGACAGGATCTCCAGTCATGTCTCTGTCTGACAGTATCTCTAGTCATGTCTCCATGTGACCGGATCTCTAGTCATGTCTCTGTCTGACAGGATCTCCAGTCATGTCTCTGTGTGACAGTATCTCCAGTCATGTCTCTGTATGACAGTATCTCCAGTCATGTCTCTGTGTGACAGGATCTCTAGTCATTTCTCTGTGTGACAGTATCTCCAGTCATGTCTCTGTATGACAGTATCTCCAGTCATGTCTCTGTGTGACAGGATCTCTAGTCATGTCTCTGTGTGACAGTATCTCCAGTCATGTCTCTGTGTGACAGGATCTCCAGTCATGTCTCTGTCTGACAGTATCTCTAGTCATGTCTCTGTGTGACAGGATCTCCAGTCATGTCTCTGTGTGACAGTATCTCCAGTCATGTCTCTGTATGACAGTATCTCCAGTCATGTCTCTGTGTGACTGGATCTCTAGTCATGTCTCTGTGTGACAGTATCTCCAGTCATGTCTCTGTGTGACAGTATCTCCAGTCATGTCTCTGTCTGACAGTATCTCCAGTCATGTCTCTGTGTGACAGTATCTCTAGTCATGTCTCTGTGTGACAGGATCTCCAGTCATGTCTCTGTATGGCAGTATCTCCAGTCATGTCTCTGTATGACAGTATCTCCAGTCATGTTTCTGTCTGACAGGATCTCCAGTCATGTCTCTGTATGACTGAATCTCCAGTCATGTCTCTGTGTGACAGTATCTCCTGTCATGTCTCTGTGTGACAGGATCTCCAGTCATGTCTCTGCATGACAACTTTGTTGTGGGGCAGGACTGAAGTCCTACAAACTCTCAGGAGTCAAGCTGCCAAACACGGTCACCCATCCAAGATCTCTCCGTGCCCAACGGTCCTTAACTTCAACTGATTTGCGACCTGAGCTCTATGCACAGGACCACACACCACCAGTATTAGACGTTCAACATTAATATTTCCACGTTATTAGGACAATGCTAATATTTTAACATACCTTAATATTTCATCATAAATAGTTTATGATGAACGGTTCAACATCATATTTTCCAATATGATTCAACATTAACATTAAAACACTTATATCTCTACATGCTTAATAAAAAGTATTATAATAAATATTTTATTGCTAATATTTCAACAACACCATTTCGACATAAATATCAAAACAGAAATACTATGATGCAATGTGCGACATGGGTTGAAGCACAAGTTCAATTCTATTGCTGGTAAGATATGATATTATTATAGGATTAATCATATAGCG
This sequence comes from Haliotis rubra, assembly GCF_003918875.1. Lineage (NCBI taxonomy): Eukaryota > Metazoa > Mollusca > Gastropoda > Lepetellida > Haliotidae > Haliotis > Haliotis rubra. The sequence continues at coordinate 1,243,833 of NW_025766803.1, read as the reverse complement.
CACATATCCACGCAACTAGTGCATGCTCAAGGCGCTGGTATTCTTTCCCTCGATCATTGGATGTCAATCTCAACGGCACAACGTATTATCAATCTCAATTCCCCGGGGAGTATACAACTCTTGCTGCCACTAGGTGCACCGAGTTATTGTGGCTCTCTCATCCTAACATACAATATGTTATGGTGAGCCCCCGTGATATGGTAGATTGCGTGTTGGTCTCCCCTGAAGCCATCGATTTTATCTTGCCAAAATTCAATTTTTCTACAGTTGTAATGCTACCTTTAGAGAAAAAACAGAACAACTATATTGTTCAGTGTCATAGAAATGCAAAGCCACAAAAGTCCGCCCGTATCCGTGTTTCTTGCAGTTACGGAACTGACACAAATGAGAATCAGGTGGCCATTAGCACTCTTGTTTTGTCAACGTCGTACTCGACAACATCAGTGGTTGTCCCACCATCAACCACCAGTTCGTGACTCAAAATGATTGAGTGGGTGAGTGAGTTTTGTTTAACGCCGCACTTAGCAATATTCCAGCTATATGGTGGCGGTCTGTAAATAATCGAGTCTGGACTAAACAATCCAGTGATCAACAGCATGAAGATCGATCTAAACAACTGGGAGGCAATGACATGTCTCAACCAGGTCAGCGAGACTGACCACCCGATCCCGTTAGCCGCCTCTTACGACAAGCATGGGTTACTGAAGACCACTGCTAACCTGGATCTTCACAAGTGACTCAATAATAGACAGTCCGGTGTGAAATATATGGTGTCTTGGTGTCTTGACGGTTACAGCGTAAAGTAATAATATCATATGGTGAATGTTAATGTTATGTTTTCCTGAAACTGACAGTGGTCGGTCAATACATAAACGAACAATAATCGTACAAACTCATATTAATCCACAATCGATACTCATATTGTATACACAAAAATAAACTAACAATCGATGCTAATTGTACAAACGCATATAAACCAACGGTGGATAATCATAGTACATAGTACACACAAAAACAGTCTATACTAATAGTTCATACGTATATAAACTGACAGTTGATACCTATAGTATGATATGAGCTTTCTTCCTCCAAGGGAGAGTACAATAAGATGCATTTACATTAAATTACATACACACATACATACATACATACATACATACATACATACATACATACATACATACATACATACATACATACATACATACATACATACATACATACATACATACATACACAGACACAGACAGACACAGACAGACACACACACAGACACACACACATACAGACATACATACATATATACATACATACATATACATATACATACATACATACATACATACACACACATACATACATACATACATACATACATACACACATACATACATACATACATACATACATACATACATACATACATACATACACATACATACATACATACATACATACATACATACATACATACATACATACATACATACATACATACATACATACATACATACATACATACATACATACATACATACATGCATGCATGAAAGCATGCATGCATGCATGCATACATACATACATACATACATGCATGCATACATACATACATACATACATACATACATACATACATACATACATACATACATACATACATACATACATACATACATACATACATACATACATACATACATACATACATACATACATACATACATACATACATACATGACAAAAGAGACTGTTCTCAAACCTGTGGTTCTACCACCACTTGAAACATATATTTGAACGAACACAGGAAAACAAAAAATACAAAATTTGTAAATACGTACATCTTAACCTGTGTCAATATCAAGTAAACAAAACAAACATCTTAACATCCTTTCTAAATTCGTTTTCAGAATCTCCTGCAAATATCCCTGAGGTAGGTAAGTAACTTTATTATACTAGGATCAAAGAGTGTTAATACCAGCTGCCGAATAAGCTTATGTGGATCAGTCCGGGTAAGTATTCTCCCGCATCGAAGTCAAAGTGAGAAGCCCCTGATGAGTGATGACGGATTCAGCAGCTTACAAGTGATACAGACCCTGTACTGTTAAGCCTGTCGTATTGGAACGAGAGGAAAATGACGACTTCCCTGTAACGAATTGGATTTCCGGGAACAAAGGATTCACGGCTTTTAAGCATCAATCATCAATGAGGAAATCGATCACGATGCTGACATACGTGATTTCTAATCGTTGATGTATAACTAAGTATCCCAGCTGATCATGGGTAGAAAAAGGGAAATGAACTATATGGATTAAATACAGAGGGTGGCCGTTGGCTGCAGTGTTGGTGAGATAAGAGGATTAAGCACGTCATCGGCAAGAAGTAAAGCAGTACTGGCTGATTAATGTTTAATAAAACCCTAAGACTGGTAATTATTTCATGACTTCTTGAAGAAGAGTGAACGAGTAGGGTTCACGCCGCTTTGAACAATAGAACAAAGGTATTGCTGGAATGAGTGAGTGAATGGTGTATAAAGTCGCAATCGGTCAAAGTCTAGTTATATATATCTATTACCCATTCTGAAATTAAACCGAGAAACCAGTATTTATTAACTCAAAGCCGAGATCGTCTTATGTAAGTGTTTACAACTAAATCAGCTGATCTGTATTAATGCGCGGATGACACCAAACTGCCCAAGCCTCATGGAATCGCATTCGAACCACAATATAGTACTTTAGAAAACGGTATGAAAAACAACACAATTCATCAGTTTCCCAAATTCGTTTGATGGCGATTTTATTAGACACATTCCCTTATAAAGTTTAAGTTTATTTTCAACGAGTACAATCATATTCAATATTTAGTGGTAGATCGCAAATGTGTTGATCTAGCCTACTCGTGTCAGAAGGTTGGCGACTGTTGTTGGATACAAAACAGCGAAAACTTGTCAATATTATTTTAACGTTAAGTTACAAAACAGTGAAAATCTGCATGGGAACAATAAAACGCAGGTTGGTGACCCTTTTTTTAAGAAGACGATACACAATTGTGAACGTTTGTCAACATGTTGCTGAAACGGACTGTGACCTAGATTTGGCTCGCGTCTGTGGCCTTGTCAGGAACGATAACTCTAAATTTTGTCTGAGTCTGAATCCACGTAAGGCTCTTAAAGAAATTGTGCTTAACAAAACCTTGGCGATAATTTAATGTATGGTTGCATACAAAGAGCTGTTTTAGACTTCCTCGTTAAAACGGGTAAGTACGACGTAATTTAACTGAACAAAAATATAACAGATTGTTAAGTGTTGGGCGCATATAGGCCTTTTAAGGCCCAAGGTCGCCCTAAAACCTTATCTACCTACCTACCTGAGTCCGAGTCGACAACAGTTTCGTTCGCAGCCCAAAAGGTTCCAATGTCATGGTCAAAAACAGGAACAAACCTGTCAAAAGTTTTGGTTTCGATTTGGTGGGGATGGGGGTAAAAAAACATCTTGCAGTAAGTTATTTATAACAGTCTCAGGAAAGTGGCGAGATGTCGATTCGCTCGATATCGTTTCCGGCAGCACTTTAAGACTATACCTTGCGACTTCCATTTCACCGTATCCAGTGTTTATCACATACAGGTGAAAGGAATATAGTGGTTGTATTATTCTCGTTACACGTCCTGTAATGTCTCCGTCCACCTTGTTTTGCTGAGTGCGGCGCAAAACTAAACTCACCCACTCCGTCCATCTTGGCCAGATCATTGACTGTGATTGGAGTTAACTGGGTAGCCATGTTTGTTTACAAAATACGATTTTATTAATTTTAGACAATTTTTTATTACAAAACATGTTGTTAAGTGAGCGAGTGAGTGAGTTTAGCAATATTCCAACAATATCACGACGGGGGACACCACAAATGGGTTCCACACATTGTACCCATGTGGGAATCGAATCCGAATCTTCGGCGTGACGAGCGAACGCTTTAATCACTAGGCTACCCCATCGCCCCTGTTGTTAAGTAAACGGCGCCATATTGTCAATGAATGAAGTATGAAATGAAGCATCAAATAAGCATCGAAATCTTGTATGTATTTTGTTGTTGTTGTTCCACGTTCAATTCATCGTTGAATCGATGAATATTATGAATGAACGTAGTGGTGTGAAAGTAGTTCCGGCATCCAATGAAAATGCATAATTATACCATCGACCCATCAACGTCGATCTAAATTGCACATTGTACAAATATCGAAAAGATATTACACGGGATCTCCTCACCCGTATGGGTCATAAAAGCATATACCTAATAGTATTCGTTTTGAACAATAGTCCAACAATATCACGACAGAGGGTATTAGGGAAATGAGTGAGTGAATTTTGTTGAAAGTCGCAATAAGTCAAGTCTGGTTATATCAGCCTATATCTATATTGAACAATAGTCCAACAGTGTCACGACAAGGGTATTTTAGGGAAATGGGTGAGTGTCATTTAATGTCGCAATCAGTCAAAGTCTAGTTGTCGATATTAGCGTAACTCCGGGGCGGTGGTGTAGCCTAGTTGTCCAAGTGTTCGCTCGCACGCCGAAGACCCGGGTTCGATTCCACACACGGGTACAATGTGTGAAGCCCATTTCTGGTGTCCCCCCGCCGTGATATTGCTGGAATATTGCTGGAATATTGCAAAAAGCGGCGTAAAACCATTCTCACTCACTCACTCCATATATACCCGTGACACCTGGTATTAGTGATGCATCAACACATGTCCGCGACACCTGGTGCCAGTGATGCATCAACACATGTCTGCGATACCTGGTGCCAGTGATGCATCAACACATGTCCGCGACACCTGGTGTTAGTGATGCATCAACACATGTTCGTGACAGCTGACAGTAAGGAACCGATAATCTTGCAGGAAGAACAAATTTCCGATCGAACCTTCCCCAAATTAGCCACCTATTACGACTGTCAACAGCTGTGACGAAGGGGGACACCAGAAATGGGCTTCCCACAAAGTACCCATGTTAGGAACAAACGCTTTAACGGACGGAAAGGGTTATATCGGTTGTAGTTACCACACCGAAATGGTTCAACGCAATTGGGCGCTTTACATATATTTTTAAAAAAACCACTCACCCCAAACCTTTAAGAGTTGTGAAATGATTCACGTACTAGATGAGCTTTTAATAGTGGCTTAAGCTAGGATTTAGAACACGATGCCCCCCGTTGCAAAGGTAAATATGGCGGAACTGTGACCGATGCGACGTTGAAATATTGTAACTCTTTAGCAGAAATTGGAAACACCCAGACTGTGACTTTTAAATGTCTCAAAATCCGTGAGGAATTTATTATCCGAATTTTATTCGGATATGATCAAGCAAATTAGATTCCTGATAATAACTTGTTTACGTGATATGTATATGGCTATGACGGCCAGTTCTATATCGGATGTTGCTAAATGTATTAAGAGAATCTCGTTTAAAGAAGAGCCTCTTCACGTCAATTTATCTCAGCGTTAAGTCAATTAGAACGACGTCTGTGTCACGTAACACGTAATAGCGTTACGTTGGTGGTAAGGTTAAAGGGAACGGACGAGGGCTCACTCGAAGCGTTGTTTAATCCTCAAACAAACTTTGTCATGGTTAATCATGGGTTTCTATATACGTAGGAACTATTTACCTGACTAACTACCAACCAACCTGCCCACCTAACTAAAGTCTTCCTGCCTGCCTATCTATCTGGGGCGGTGTGGTTGATGCATTCGCTCGTCACGCCTAAGTCACGGGTTCGATTCCCCACGTGAGTACAATGTGTAAAGTCCTTTGCTGGTGTCCCCTGCCGTGATATTGCTGGAATATTGCTAAAATCTATCTGTCTATCTGTCCATCCATCCATCCACCCATCCATCCATCTATCTCAGTTCCCTGGGAAGTACCCAGACCAAGAAGCCGTATGAGGCGCCAACAGGTTTACAGTTATTTGCCAGGTACCTGTTCACTGCTGGTTGAATGAAGCATGTTATATTGCCTATGAAGACACGAAACGTGACTTTTCGGTCGGGACGGGTCCAAAGTCCCAGATAATCAGGGGTCACGCAGCAGAACATGGTGCCCAGTACAGCTACCACACCACGTTCCATCATAACCTCGCCTGGCCAGGTAAGGAAAACAACAGTCCACACCATCTTGACATGATGATCGGCCAAGTCAAAGCGCCTGACCACCCAATCCAGTACAGACGCACTGCTTGACCTGTTCAGGGATGCTGGGGACATGATTTTAATCTTGTTACGCTTTCGGTTTCTCAGTAGACCTACAGAGCGTCAAAGCACTGATCTGAGTGCAGCTTGACGAACAGTGTATGTCAATCCATAGGCTTGACGAAGGATGTCTAATGACATATAGCCAGTAACAGGGTGCGCCGCTCTTTATGGGTATCAGGGAGTGGGGACAGTGACGTGATCGTATACGCCGAGTGTACGGGATACCGTATATCAGTTAAGATAATAATAATAATAATAATAAGTGTTCTTGTATAGCGCACAAATCAAACTGCAAGGCAATTTCTCTAGGCGCTAAAAGATAGAGTGATCTGAAGAAAGGATTAAAGTTCATAAGCTTGTTTAAAAAGGAAAGTTTTTAGTTGGGACTGGAAAGATTCCACGGACGCGGCTTGTCGGATGTGAAGAGGCAGTGAGTTCCAGAAAAGGGGAGCTGTGTAAGAGAACTGTCTATGTCCATATGACTTTAATCTGACCTTGGGGACATTCAACTGACAATTAGAACTTGATCTTAAAAGCCGTGGTGGGACATATTCACTGAGGAGATCTTTCAGATAGATTGGAGCTTTGTCATGGAGGCACTTGAAAGCGAGAGTGAGGATTTTATATTCTATTCTCTGTTTCGTGGGCAGCCAATGTAAGCGTATCAGCAATGGTGTAATGTGACTGCGCTTGTTGACTCGGCAAATCAATCGCGCCGCAGAGTTCTGAATCCTCTGGAGCTTGGACAATAGATCTTGGCGGATATTTACAAGAAGACTGCAGCAATAATCCAAACGTGAGAGAACAAGTGAACGAACTAGGTGGTGAGCTGCATCAAATGTCAGAATATCACGAATGGAAGCAATATTTCTGAGATGAAAATAGCATGACTTACAAACAGAGTTTACGTGTGTTTCCATGGATAAATTTGAGTCTAGAAAAACACCAAGGTCTTTCACGGAATCACTGAAAGGAACTTTCTCATTACCCACTACCAACGAAGACACATCCACCTTAGCAGTGCTACTGGGTGATCCACACAGCAAAACCTCGGTCTTACTGTCATTTAATCTCAGCTTCCTTTGTATCATCCATGCTTTGGAGTCAAGGATACAGTCGATGTGATACAGTCACAGATATGCCGATGTGAGTAACTGTAATTTGCCCTTCGGTCATCATAAGTCATATTGTTCATCATCATCATCATGGCCACCATCCTGATCATTATTATCATCATCATTACCACAACCACTACCCCCCAGCCACCGCCCTCGTCATTATCATCATCACCACTATCACATCCATCATCATCATCGTCGTCGTAGTTATTGTTATTGTTGTAATATTTTCGAGCAGTGGACAAGAAATCATACGGAGTAAGAGCTGCAATGCACATATACCAAACAGCCATGTAAATATCCACAAAACGTGTGATACGAGTATATTATCATTCTCAAATACTCCTTGATATAGTGTTTATCACAATTACTAATAACTCTCCCTGTTTTCTATCAGCAGGTTCCTAATCCAATCATGTCGAAGTAATCAGTCCCCTCCCCGAGATCCTCCCGTTAGTTCCATGACCTTCTCCCCTCCCAGCAGCAACATGTCTACAGGAAATTGAAGCTGACCGTTTTCCCCGGTTCCTTAATCCCATTATTAGACACTCACTACCGTAGGTGGTCAAACACAAATTGGAGCTTGTAACTATACACCAGTTCAAGAAAATATGAGATTGTCAGGAGAGGTTTGATGATGTTGCGAAAGATTTCATGGCTTCAAATTCAAAATGTGTTGAGATGAGACAACATATGAAAATCTATTGAAGAGGTCCAGATGGAAGGGTCGACGCGTTGTATATTAGTTGCTCATGTATGTACTCCATCGGTTTATAGTAATCGTTCAGGCGATAGATTGGATCAGCTTTGTATCAGACCTTTTAGTTCTACTAGCTTGTGTATATTTATTTGTCTGGACGGCAACATGATGTGTGAGTGCAGCTATTAAATGCGTGCTTAAAGCATTAATGCTTTTATTTACCTTATCAACCTATACGGCGGCGGTCTGCTTAACCAAACGATTTTGGTTTGTTATTTTGAAATCTAATGTTTGTGAGTGAGTGAGTAAGTTCAGTTGTACGCCGCACTCAGCAATATTACAGCTATATGGCAGCGTTCTGTAACTAATAGAGTGTTGACCAGGCAATCCAGTGATCAACAGCGTGAGCATCGATCTACTCAGTTGAGATACGATGACATGTGTTAACCAAATCAGCGACTCTGACCACCCGATCCCATTAGTCGCCTCTTACGACAAGCATAGCTTACTGAAGATCAATTCTAACCCGGATCTTCACTGGTTCTAATGTTTGTGATGAACAGCGTGGTTCAAATTTGAACTAATTCATCTTAGACTGACTGAGTTTAGTTTTACGCCGCTTTTAGCAATATTCCAGCAATATCACGGCGGGGGACACCAGAAATGGGCTTAACACATTGTGCCCATATGGGGAATCGAACCCGGGTCTTCGGCGTGACGAGCCAACGCTTTAACCACTAGGCTACCCCACCGCCCCAAATTCATCTTAGAGAATGATATGTTAGCCTAGAGGTTAAGGCGTTCGCTCGTCAAACTGACGACCCGGGTTCGATTTCCCACATGGGTGCAATGCATGAAGTACATTTCTGATGTCCCCCTGTGTGCTGTTCATGGAATATTGCGGCGTAAAGCCATACAGTCTCACTGTAATATTAGAATTCCGCTGTAACCCGAGGTCCAACGGAATTAGCCGGAGGGCACGACCAAAGTGATCAAATATCTCAGATTCGGGTTAAGCAAATCATTTCTCGTCGCAATACTGACCGGAACAGTGGCGGTATATTACCTGGGGCTCTATCAATAATGCACAGTAGTTGTATATAATTAAGGTAGAATTGGCACCTATGGCACTTTGTGTCGAATGGTACCAAACTACTTGAGGACATAATTAACAGCATTGATAAGCTGGAAGTTGTGGTCCCAACTCTCGTCTCGTGGGAACAACGGTAAGTTGTTCAATCTACGGCCGTAAAACAAAGATGGAGATTTGTTGGTCGCATTCGTAATGAAAGCCTGCGATTGTCTGAATACTGAACAGTAGACCCCCATTAGGTTTATTGTCCTGCAAATGAGGGTTACCCTTGTGAGTGTGTTGTTTGTCGACGCACGCGGCAGTATTCCAGCTATATCTATAAATAATTGAATTTGGGTCAGACAATCCGGTGATCAACAGCATGAGTATCGATCTACGCACTTTGGATACGATGTATGTATTGTAGAGGTACGCATAGACTCATCTTTTATATAGGCGACACTCTGATTGACACAATCTAATTTACGATGTAATTTTGAATGCGCACTATCGAACATAAACATACTCATGTTTCCTTTCGCCCTTAAACTAAAACAAAAATGTCCCCACCCTCCTCGCCTGTTTCTCTGCTTGTGGTTCTCTCGCCTCGCCGAAGACCCGGGTTCGATTTCCTACATGGGTACGATGTGTGAAGCACATTTCTGGTGTCCCCCGCCTTCATATTGCTAGAATATTGCTAAAAGTGACGTAAAACCATACTTACTCACTCTGCTCTTGCACATTACGTGGACATTATTTTATTTTATTTGGGGCTGAGTCGAGGATAATTCCAGCACATACTATATAAATTCAGATGTACCAACCAATGCAACATCAGATGCTCACGCATATTGTGTTACATTCTTATCATCCCTTTAAGAGCTTCAGTGCAAGGAGAAACTTGAACTACAAACATGTACATAAAGAATGTCCTATGGCATGTTGAAGCTCATTTCGATGAGTAATCCGTTGCTTAATTTTTGCAAAATCAGACCCAAAGTAGTTAAATTGTTGGTATAACATTGTTGCAAAGACATTTAATCTCTTTCCAAGTTTCAAAACACAGACTAATAGACTATCTGAGATAAATATATTTTTACTTACTCCGTTTAATGTATTTAGAACAAAGAGGTTTAATCTTATGGGGACTTTAATGATCTTAAGCTTCAACTTTTTCGTGCAAAGTAATATAGACTTTGAAATAAAAAAACAGACTGTCATTAACCTATCCACATGTAGGCATTTCACATACATTTGAATTCCTTTCGTATAGCTTGTGACATTTTAGAAGAAACATTAAAACCTTGAGCATTAATGTACACATGTTCAAACCATTAAACGAACAGTAAAACACAAGGATGAAAGCAAATCACTGACGAAGCAGGCACACAAAATGTCGACTTCTTCAGTAAAGTCATGTTCAAAAGTTCAAAATTAAACTGGACAGATTAAGTTAAGTAAGATCAGTATTCAGTACATGGCAAAACCACATGTCGGACGGAATTACGAACTACACACATACTATGAATACTAAGAAACGACATTTTTAGAAAAGACAAGAATGCCAAGTTTCTACTTCTTTGGTTCTCAGAACGCAGACAACGACAAAAACAATATCATCGTATACGTTGCCGTTTAATAAATCTATTAAGTCATCATAGATTACCTTCTTGCCTCGAGCCTTTATGTAGAAAGGTTTGTGTAAGTACTGTTTTTTTGCTAAAGGGACCGCATTGTATTGTTTGAGCGACTTCTTAAAAATGCCAATTGTGCCAAAATATGACGAAAGAAGCTTATGTGGCCAAATATAGTTATTCACTAAACGTGCTGGATGTCCTGAAATATTTGAGCTGTCGAACTGAAAATAACGCCTTCTCCTTCCACAGTCTCATAAAAACAGGTCTTTGGCCTCAAGAATAAATGTCAACAGTTTGAAACTGGTGTCGTCAAGCTCGAGAAATCTGCTTTCTGATTGGTTGATATTTCACCAGTCGGTCAAAGTTCGCAACATGCAAGGTTCGCGTTTACAAGGTCATTCTGACGTGACTTGCAAATGGACGACCTCAGACCTTTGAGCACCGAAAGCGAGCTCTGAGATCTGCCTTGAATGAGATATTACTGTTTCCTGAAAGGAAATCGAAATGCCCAAACCAGAGTGAGTGAGTAAGTATGGTGAGCCGCTTTTAGCAATATTCCTGCAATATCACGGCGGGGGGACACCAGAAATGGGCTTTACACATTGTACCCAGAGAAATGTCAGCCTCTGCAAGAACAGATTCCCTTAGGCAAAACAGGAAAATAGTGAACTTTACATAGTGGATCGATGAAAATAAGTCCACTTATTTGGGCAAAGTATAAACATATGTGCTAGGATGTAGCACCTACAACTGTCAGGGAGGAAATAAGGAGGAGAGCATGTGAAAAGAAAGAGTGACAGGAAATATACTCCTTAAAAAAAGATTGGAACTTCATTTTTAATGTACAATTGAAAACATTAGGAGATATATCGGAGTCAACCAATGTTGCTATGATAATAATGAATGTTTTGAGAGTGCATCACCACTTGCACTTCCTTAGGACCATAGCTGTTTGTACAGTAATCGCTCTTGAAAGATGATTGGTGTACGATTTTCATTTTAAAAAAAACCACACACACAAATAAACCCGGCTAGAAACAAATACTAAATAACGAGAAATGATGGTGCGTAAATAAGCTGTCTGTCTTTGGAAAGTTTGTTAACGCTATACTTCCTATCCAAATTGAAAGTTCAGGTTCCCCTACTGTTTTTGAGGACTATTCATCATCCAAAACTGTGTTCCACAAGAGATATCGCTTGTATGAGATCAAACGATATCTCCTTTGACAGTAGACTCTGTACATTGCCCTGACAATGCTATGACGTCATGAACTTGATGACGTCACAATGCTATGACATCGCTGCACTGCAAGTATAATGGCAGAACTGTGTTCAGAGATGTACATTTTTCATTGAAAACTCATGGAGAGTGATTTTTTATGATTAATAGAATCTCACCCTCATGTTTTCTGATATCAAATATATCAACACTCGTTGATAAAAGTAAAAATATCCTCGACAAGAGTCGGATATTTGTAACTTTATCAACTCGTGGTGATATATTTGATATCAAAAGACACTTAGGTGAGATTCTCTATATATCCCGGCTCTGACAAAAAACAATGATACCAGGAAGTCAAATCAATAAACAGAAGAATTTATGAATTAAATGGTTAGAAAGCAGTTCCGGAGTGGGCTCAAGGTGAAAAAACATGATTTACTCTCTAATACAAATATGTCTACATACCTTGTGAAGGGAGATAACTGTTCCTCAACATGGAATAATCACTAGGGTTCATCACACAAACTACTTCCGGGATGTGCGGACCAAGGATTTCGACCACAGGTTTCGAGTACACAATCGTACTTATCGTCTCACACACAGACCCGGATGTATATTCCTCCCAGAATGAATCCATTACTGTCGTGTTGGGCATGCGCATTAGAAACAACATTCCATCATCAACCCAGCGAGATCGCGCGACAATCACGTGAAAGACTGACGAGAGGTAGTGAGTCGAGACGAATACAGGGTCAGGAACGTGTTTCGGCATCAGCTTGAAGTACGTCCCTCGCAACGTCGACATCAACGTCTCCAGCGTGCATTTTTCGTCGTCGGCTGGCACTGATGAGGCGTTCAGCGTTACAAATAGTGACAGCTTTCCTGTGAATGAAGAATGTTTACATTCCAAGTCAGGCCATACGTATATTTGGCGTTAGGTTTCACCAAAACAAAACAATTATTGTAAACCAATATTTTAGTCTAATGTAAACGTAAACGTCTGACAATATCACACGCCACGTGAAAAGAGACCCAAAGTCATGGAAGACAAATGAAAACAAACCCCTTAAATTGCTATAAAAAGATGCTTACTGAGAGAACGATCGTACCTGAATAATCAATATAAATCATAGAATCATCTTCGATCATTCAATATAATGTATTTCCTGTCTAATATGAATCCGTGAAGATCCGGGTTAGAATTGGTCTTCAGTAACCCATGCTCGTCGGAAGAGGTGACTAACGGGATCGGGTGGTCGGGCTCGCTGACTTGGTTATCACATGTCGTCGTATCCCAGTTGCGTAGATCTATGCGCATGGGCGTAGATTCGATTATTTACAGACCGCCGCCATATTGCTGGAATACTGCTGAGTGCGGCGTTAAACAACAACCAACCAACCTTTCTGATGTGATATACACTGTCGATCAATTCCCCGACATAGCTGAGTTTAAACCTCTTGAAGTCTTAATATCCTAGGTAAGTAAATCATCAAGTTTGAACCAGATGAACCAACCCAAAACCTCAAGGCCAAACGTATACCAGAAGTCGCAGATTATTTCCCTCCCATCACCAAGAATATGTCCCTGAACTAGTACATACAACGAAATCCAATATGGGCTACATGTAAATAGCTGGCAGTGCCAACTTGGTCCTACCGACTCGAAAGAGTGAGTGAAGTTTTATGTGAATGAGTGAAGTATTCCAGCAATATCACGGCGAGGGATGCCAGAAATGGGCTTCACACATCGAAGGAAATCGAACCCGGGTCTTCGGCGTGACGAGCGAACGCTTTAACAACTAGGCTACCCTACCGAACCCGACTAGAAAGAGAAATTAGAAATTATATCATGTAAAAGATTCTTTGTAGTCTATATTGTGCATAGACATACCTGTTACTGAAACAGGCGCCATTTAGAAATGATTTATGATTCGATAGGTTCATCCTCCTCTCAGAAAAACCTTCTGCAGTTATCCAAATATGTTGAGAAATTGCATTCATGGTCCGTCAGATCCATTTGTACGTTGTTTTGAACGATAAAAAGTTTATGATACTTGTTAAAAGTGATGTTTACACGCTCTGAACTTTATTTTTAACCAGATTAAAACGCTAAATGCTTTAGCGTCATGCAATTTAGAATGCCGAATTCCAGTCGAGATGTGATAGTAATTGGATCGCCGGGCGCCCGATGTCTCTGGTGAACCATTAGGCAGAGGCTACTAAGCAGTTCATCAGGCTGTTAAGAATCAAATTCACGGAAGACTGCTGACAGGTATCAAATTCACTTGTGTGTATTTGTGTGAGCATGAAAACGATTTATTGCGAAAAGTTTGAAAATCGATATCTAAATAATTGCGCTTTGAGGTGGTACAAAGTACCTGTCTATTGGGTTACATCGCCACTGGAATAGGTTTAAGGTGAAATCGTAGGGATTCAAAGTAACACGAAGTGAGGTATAATGAATTTAATTGGGGATTTTTGCATTCTTTCTTATTGCATAGTACACTTCATATACATAGCTTCAGTCCCGAAACTCGACTTGGAGTGTCATTCAAAAACCGAACCAGCTGAAATGCTGGCAGACACGAGCTTAACACACAGTAAGGTTCTATGTTTGTTTGTTTGTTTGTTGATATTTAACGCCGCACTCAGCATACTTCGAGATATATGGCATCGGGCTGTAAATATTTGAGTCTGGACCAGACAATCCAGTGATCAATATCATGAGCATCGGTCTACGCAATTGGGATCTGACAATCTAGAGATAGACATCAAAAGCAACGGTTGGGATACGATGACGTGTGTCAACCAAGTCAGCGAGCCTGACCACCCGATCCCGTAAGTCGCCTCCTACGACAAGCATGGGTTACTGAAGAACAATTCTAACCCAGAGTGAGTGAGTGAGTTTGACGTCGCGTTTGACAGTATTCCAGCATCTTACAGTGGGAGGAAACCCCGAAGTGATGTAGATCTGAAACGTACACCACTTTGGTGAAACCCAAGATAGGACACGGCAAAACATAAATCCCCAGACCGCAATTAGGGTGAATCTCTAGATCTGTAATACAGAGTAATATCAAAACTCGCTGTATATTTGACATTACACTTGATTGAAAACAGTCCTCAATGTATATTCTGATTTAAATTTACAAATTTTGCGGCGACAAGTTCTTCGGCTATCATGCAATGTGTTTTACAGCGCGTATCATTTAAAAGGTGTAAAGGTAAAACGCTAAGTATAAAATATATGATTGTGTTCATGTGATAAAATATTCACCGATTAACCATCTCACGCACATACCTTTTATACAATAATGCGCAGCTTGACAGGTATGAAAGCCTAATGTCTTGGCACGATGAATAATTACTTTTATACCGAATGTTCTTGTTATTTCAAGGATTTATTTATTGTTCGAAATGTAGGTTTCTTTTCTTATAACCTGTGTAAGAGGCGGCTAAGAGGATCTGGTGATCTGGTTCCCTTGGTTGAAGCTCGTCAACGTAAACCAACGATGTGGGATGCTGCTTATGATCATGGAGTCTCCAGTACACATTCAAATGGGGGCGGGTAGCCCAGTGGTTAAAGCGTTCGCTCGTCCCACCGAAGACCCGGGTTCGATTCCCCACATGAGTAGCCCATTCCCCACATGAGAAGCCCATTTCTGGTGTCCCTCGCCGTGGTATGGCTGGCATATTGCTAAAAGCGGCGTAAAACTAAATTCACTGACTCACACATTCAATATTTACCGATCACCGTCATAAACACGTATCAGGATTATTGCCTAGTGCAGGGTTCATCCAAATATACATTCGTAAACAAAACATGAGCATTTACAGGAATTATACGGTAATTCCGTTACTCACCCCGGAACACAGAATATTCACCCAGTCCATAGAAGGGCCCCACCGCCATCATGATTTGTAAGATGTACAAGCCCGCTGCGAGGATCTTCAGGTTGCGGACGGAGAATGTGGATGAATGCTCAGCAGGTGCCCGTACGAAAAGATATCTGTAAACACATCACCAGACATAGTCTTAACACATTGACTGTGTGTTCATTTTAAGAATACAAGACGGTGGGAGACTCAAGAAATGGGCATTAGACATTGTACTCATATTTAACCACTGGGACACCCTACTCTCTCAAACTTCGAGAGCGATAGACCGCGGGTCGTTGGCGCGAGGTACCACCGCTGTAGGCTACCTTGTTGCCCTTTTGTGAGAAACTGATGTATACTTCCTTTCAAAAAGTTTAGACTCACTAGTGTAAATGTTGTTACTTACTTCAGGCAACTGTTCTAAACTAAACTTTGCAAAATATTCCATACTGTTTAAAGGTACTGTTCACACATGAACTGATGAATTGTAAAACAAATTCGTAACGTTGAAAAGATTATCGTCATAAGTTCAATAAATGATAAAAATCAGTGAAAATTGGCGAATTCTTAACAAAACTTTACACCAAAACGCAGCTGTTCACATGCACGATATTTGCACATGCTTTTCAGCAATTTGATGTTTGATCCTCATGCAATTCTTCTGCATAATGTTTGCAGTTGGTTCCCCCAAGTTAGTGGAGAAATCAATATTCGATGTAACCATATATACTATCCCAAAAAAGAAACGCATAACCCAGAAATCTGTTGCGAAAATGTTGTATTTTCAAACATGTATAACTCGTCCACAAACAGATTTTAAGAAATCAATTTTCCCATCAGCTAGAAAAAGGTAATGTCTATACAAGCAAGTGGATAATTTTAGATAAAGGAGACGTTGAGCGCGATGGTGACCACGTAACATGGTCCCGACGTCGGATCTCCTGGCTCTGAGTCCAATCTCTCCGAAGTCCAGGCACCTTGGCTGCTGTGCTCTCACACGTGGCAGTACGATCACGCAAATGTAGTACCCGGATGTACCGATCTTGGGCTGCAGTGGTGACTCGAGGTCTGCCTGTACGGGGATGGTCATTTTTTTATACCTGTTTGGTTGTATCGAGCTGCAAGCTGTGATATCGTGCTCAGACTAACATTCAGACGCCTGGCAACAGCAAAATTGGTAATCTCCAGCGTGCATTCTTTCAATGGCGATGTACCGTGTCGCAGCGTCAAGACTTGGCGTAGTGATTTGACCTTGAAACTCCTTCAAAACGGATGCCGATTTCCGAAAGTAATCTGGATTTTTATAGCCAGACAGTGCATGCTCTTTGCTGCACAATTTCAATTGGAAGGTGATTTCTATTGCTTTGAGGCGATGCCTTTTTGATTCTTGTAAGAAATCTCATCAAAATCAACATTTTCAGGTAAAGTCGACTTTTCACTTGTGCATTTGTGTAAAAACATGTTATCAACACTTTTGTTACATATTTTGACGATTGTTTGAACACAATAGGTAATTAATATATTTTTAAAAAATACAAAAGGCCTATGCGTTTCTTTTTTGGGATAGTATATATACAGTTGTATTTCGCGTTACCATTTTAAACGGTGTTTTGTTTACAGATTATAGGATTTTATAAAGAAAGTGTATTTCAGGTATATCACGTCATGTCAACTCCAGTGATAAAGGTTGTACACCTTTTTTTAAATTATTGACACACGCAAGCCATGGTATACCATAGGCATCGGATACTGGCTCAAGGAAAGGACAAAAATCTGTACAGAGAAGTGTGTAGCTATAAAATAGTCTCCTAAATAATTAAGATGATCAAGCTCAATACACATGGCCCTTGATATTTAATTAGCACTGATTTGTCTTGTTAAAACGATGATATATGAATGGGTCGGAATCGAGTCTAAGTTTTTTTAGCGACATGTTTTCAAGTATTATTTCAAAATTAATAACGATTTATTTGGCATTGAATTTCAACTGAAACACTAACACGCATGTAAGGACATTTAGGTGACATTATTTGTCCGAAATGAACAACGTCCAATTAACTAGGATTTCAAAAGAGTGAGTGAATGAGCTTGGTTTTACGCCGCTTTAAGCAATATTCCAGCAATATCACCAGAAATGGGCTTCACACATTGTACCCATGTGGGGAATCGAACCCGGGTCTTCGGCGTGACGAGCGGAAGTTTTAACCACTAGGCTACCCCACCGCCCCTCAGATGAAACTGGACGTGACCATAAAAGCGTAAAATCCACAAGACCAATTTGATGTAATGTACCTCTCTACAGCAATGATAGCCAACATCCAGTTCGCTCCTCCAGCAAATACGTGGTCAAACGTGGCAAACACTTCACAAGAAAATGTTCCTTGTAGTGGACCATCTGCAACAAATATTTTGAAGTTAGCTC
The DNA here is from genome assembly GCF_003918875.1 of Haliotis rubra. Taxonomy (NCBI): domain Eukaryota; kingdom Metazoa; phylum Mollusca; class Gastropoda; order Lepetellida; family Haliotidae; genus Haliotis; species Haliotis rubra. Next base: position 1,225,547 of record NW_025766803.1, on the reverse strand, counting down.
CACATTAGGTAAATCATACGTTGATGCATCGGAGGGAAAATGAAATAATACAAGGCTGCAAAACCACAGAGCCGTGGGCCAGGTTCCACAACCATACTTTAACACTGACTTAGAACAGTCGCAGAACTAAAACCTTGATACCGAGATTGAGATGGGTGTAACATGTGGCTCTGTTTAAACACGGCGTGTGAGCTTAATGTGCAATATCCCAAATAATGTAATGAAAAAGCTGCTCCCAACTTAATACAATCACTATTCTACCATTACTTATACACACACGCATGCAAAATATCTCGTATGTATTTTCATATGGCCTAGAGTAATGTCATCATGTCATCACGAATGCTGTGAAGTTTAATGTGTATAATATCATCATGTCATTATATAATTTCATTGTGTAAGATGTTCACCATGTCATGTCATCATGTAATGTCATCGTATAGTATCATCATGTAGTGTCCTTGTTTAAATTAATCGTGTAAGTATATCATGTGAAGTCATCATGTAATGCCATCATGAATTTCATCGGTTAATGTCGTCATGTAATGTCATCATGTAATGTAATCGTTTAATGTCGTCATGTAATGTCGTCATGTAATGTCATCATGTAATGTCGTCATGTTATGTCATCATGGATTTCATCGTTTAAAGTCATCGTTTAATGTCGTCATGTAATGCCATCATGTAATGTCGTTATGTTATGTCATCATGTGTTCACATCATAAATGGTATGTCACATAGTGAGAAAAGATGGAACTTCTGTCATAAATGTCTTGTACTCGCCGGTTTAATAAACGAAAACCGAAAAAAGGGAACAGCAACACATCAATAAATACGTGTCAGGTTGGTGTGGGAGGAAAGCCCACACTGACGCCGGTCTCTGACGTTTACCACTCCAAACGTACCTGAGATAGAAATGTATTCAACGCGTGTTTTCCTTGAACTGCACTACAGCCTTTCACTACCCATGACACGAAGACTTAATCAAACCCTGGATTCAAGCGAAGTGATTTACCCTCCAATAAATCTGTCACTGACGTTTAAATTACTTCATTGCACAATGACATTAAACTTGTGTTTCAGTGAAAACAGGAAATGCAAGCTTGATGTTCAGTTGAATACGTTGGCTATTTTTGCAAAGGAATTTGCTCAGCTGAGTGGAGAATTTTCGATCGTCATACTACACAAATGTCAAGGGTTTGAGTGAATCCATGTAAACCTACACTTGAAAACATTAACTTACAAATTAACTATCTCGAACGAGTTATTATTGTAAAATCAGTTTACGAGTGACATTTACCCGTTGTTGTCAATGGCAAATGATGAATGAATGTGTTTCCCCATAGCAGTTTCTTAACACAAAACGTTCACCAAAATACCCAGAAAAAAACCCATCAGTACCCGTTGCATTACTCTCAAGTAAATGATAGTATTAACTTGTAGTGTAGTTTCCAGCTCTATTCATCATATGCATCATGGTAGCGCGTGGTCCTGTGCACAGAGCTCAGGTCACAAATCAGTTGAAGTTAAGCAACGTTGGGCTCAGACAATCCTTGGATGGGTGACCGTGTTTGGCAGCCTGACTCCTGAGTGTTTCTAGGACTTCAGTCCTGCCCCACAACGAGCACATGTGATGCATGTGATCTCACCTGAGGGAAGTGAGTTTGTTCAAATTGCCTCTGTTCACCCAGCAGAAAATGGGTACCCGGTGGGATAAAGTCATGTGACTATAACCTTCTAGCGCCTAAGAGGCAGCTTGGGTTATCCGGGGTAATTAGAATCAGATTCTGATTAAGCGCCGCGAGCAATCACTTGGTGTTTGGAGACTGTGCGCTATAGAAGATGACTTATTATTATTATTATTTATAGAAACCCGGAAGTGAGCTGGATTTGTTGACGCTTGCCAAGTGATATTTAAGAACAAAATACAGGGTACTAGGATTTCTTTACAATGAAAAACGGCTGACTTGAATTTGAAATTTTAGATTCCAAAGCAATTCCCGATTACAGTGTTGAAATATTTTCAAACTATTCACTCAAACTCTCACACCCACTTACTCATTCTGATATCAAGGATTTCCTATAAGGTGTATGGGTACGTATGTGTTGTTTAACACAGTATCCGGGGTAAGAATAGTGTTGAAAGCTGGTCAGCTGGTCCCACTAATTAAGTACATGCACTGGTCAGTGAGGTACCGTTGTCTTGACAATATTCACAAAGGTGACTGTGGATAGAAAGGCCAGACATCGATGACCAGCCGCCCCACGTTAATCGGGCACATGCTTGGCCCACTAAAAATAGGACCGGTAAGTGGACTGAACAATAACCACTGACCAGCGGAACACCGGGCAAATTATATTTTGGCCGGCAATTCCCGAAATTAAATCGTGATAATTGAGCCCCTAATTACGATTAAGACTTAGGAAGCAAATGAAGAGGACAAATCACTGGCCAGTGGGGACAAGGAACCAGCAATTGATAACCCTGTGGACAAAGGACCACAATTGCGAACCCTAAGGACAAAGGACCAGCAATTGCCAACCCTAAGGACAAAGGACCAGCAATGGGTATATAAGCATGAGCAGGCAATGGATAAGGTTAGGTTAGATTTGAGCCAGAGCTAAGAGAAGTTCTGGCCTACTCTTAGAAGTGAAGACTGAATAAACAGTTGCGGACCCTCAGACGGACTTGTTGTTCACGCCAAAACATCCACCAGAGACGAGACACAACACGTTCTTCTACAAGTGCGATACTAACTTTGAACAGTATTGCAGTTATATGCGTGTCAGCTTGTTGTGGAAGGAATGCCAGAATTGATCCATGTCTCTTACGTTTACCACTCCAAACGTACCTGAGATCACCGTGGGTGATAATCCATGACCAAATGCACTATACAGACTTTATTGTACTATTTGTAAAGGCCATTGAAGTAAAGAAAAGTAAATTAGCTAACTAGAACTTTATGTACGAAAGAGCAAACGCACGTAAAATACCAATAAGTTTCGTATTCAGGCTTAAAAATTCACCTAACGGATTATGAACAAACATATTTGTCCCTGGTCAGCCAATTAATTTGATGAAAAGGCATGGCAATATTTATTCGCGACTTGTGTTTTTAATCCCTACTAAAACATCACAAACATGGCTAATTTGAAGTGGCGATCATGATTTATAGAGGATTCAGTGATAAAAAGCAGGAAAAAATCTTTCATTTGTTTTTCCTTATTGTCCTCAAGACCAGGGCCTAGATTTTCGTAGCTCTCTTTACGCTAAGATAGTCGTAAGTGCCATACATTAACATTAATTTACGACTATCTTAGGGCTAAGAGAGCTTCGAAAATCTAGGCCCTGGTCTCCTGCTGAAGGCAGGTGTCAGGACTGCTCAAGAAACACGTAGTTAAGATGAAGGACTAGTCCCTTTGAAAAACAGATACCATCTGTCTTCCACTAATGAAACCCAAAAAAGTGGGACGGTTGACAAATCAAAGATGATCTGTGGCTTGCAAGAAGATGCGATGACGTCATGGAATCAATAACCACCATTCTAGGTGTGGGACTCAGTAGAACACTGAATACGAGAAGGGCGTTGACACTGAACGATACCGCTCTCTGGACTCCTGTCAATATAACCACTGGGTTTATCAATTACAGCAATACCTTCGACTAGCCTTTGGTGAAGGGTATCTAACCAGAAGATAGGAACTCCAATCGGTGGCCAGTAAATACCTGAAGTAAAGTGCAATGGAATTTGATGCACTCATGTGAGTTAGCATTGGTGGCCGTTCAGCTCATACCAGCTTTAGTCGGTTAACTGATTAACTTGATTCTGTAACCAGTATGACAACACGATTGCCATGTGTTGATCTGGAAATATCCACTGACGTGATTTGTGTGGTATGAGTATGAACTGTGACTCGAATAATGAGAGTTCCCACACAAATCCATGTAACAGCAAAAACAAGAGCACCGAGTCTCTGTACTTTTAATGGCAACACTATAATACATATATGATTGCATATAATGGATACCATCATAATAAATAAAGCTGTTTAAGTTATCAATCTTCTTGCACTGGATTGTGATTCGAGCCATTATCTGCATGGACAACAGTACACAATATATGATTGTATGATTATATATAAAAATGTATCACTACATAATTCTTAATTAATAATGTTAAGAAGCAAGAACATTGCATTTTCTATTTCTGTTATCTGGTGGGTGTCACACTATTGAAAACATGTCTGCCTATTGAGCTTAAGTTAAGTCACGAATTTACACAATGTCATGCATAATCAACCAAATGACAAAAACATGTTCCAAGAATAACCTGTTGTATAACTTTGAACCTGTCTGAGTGGTACAGCACATTAGTCTTTGACACGTTAGGATCTGGGTTAGAATTGGTCATCAGCAATCCATGTCTGTCGTAAGAGGCAACTAGCGCGGTCGGGTGATCAGGCTCGCTGACTTGGTTGATGCATATGATCGTAACGCAACTGCGTATATAGATGAACCTGGTATCCGCAAGTCAATGGGTTGTCTAGTAATGACTCGCTTATTTACAGACCGCCGTCACAAATTGCTAAGTGCGCCGTTAAACATCAAGAAAGCAAATAAGCTTTGACACGCTTTCATGTACACTGTTTGAAGACAAAATATTTGTTAAGGAAACGGAAGCCAACCTCAGGTCTCAAGTGCATTACATATCAGGAAGCTGCAGCTGGAACCTTGGCTTACAATTCATCGTAGAGGAGAGACGCAAAAGACTACATCAATGGAACACTGTCTCGCCAGCAATATAGTTTATATAATACATATATGATTGCCATCCTCATCTTTTATCCAGACTTAATCGGAATGAGACACTACATGGCTATGAGTGGGAAGGGATTGGATGGAGAGCAAGACTCCAGTCCTCTTTCATCTGAATTCTTCAGCCACTGATTGAACTCTTGGGTGTATACTGTATTATCATCTGCGTCTAGCCTGAGGTCTGTAAATACACTTTGATTTGACAAATATTATTTCCTAATTGACCAATGATTATGAAACTACCAACATATTGGAAGTAACAATAGGATTTAATGGCAGTAACGGTATGATGGCGTGATCAGAGAATGTTAACTATCACGTTATCATGTAATGGCCTCATGACGTTTTGAAAGAAAGGTCAACTCTAAAAGTAAAGATTCTCTTACCAAACTAGCATGTGATTTGTGTTTCATTTTAAACATGGGCTGAGGGGACGCCAAATTCTAGTATTGTCCAAACATCGAACGAAGTCCCCTGAATGATTATTTTGTTTTTGCATTTCGATGGACTGCTTGGGTTTATTAATGTACGCTGCAATATGAATAATTAATGTGCAAGGGGATATGTTGGAATCGTTAGGCGAGATCACTAATTCTTGAATGTAATTACCAAGAATCGAATGACGCATTTATGTTTCAAGTGATGGGTTCTCCACATGAAAATGGGTTATTATAGTTTATTCATGTATGTATAATGAACGTGTTATAGTATAAGTTTGAATCATTTCGCAAGCAAACTTTGTCCAATTCATTTAATGTCATCGTGACAACGTTTAGGTTGCCTTCAGCAAACAGCACCAAACACTATCCAGGATGGTTCTCGGAAGGAAGCTATATGCATGCACGGAAGAGTTTTATTGCCACGATAAATATCCAAAGGCAGAAGCTGAAATGCGTAATGAATACAAACGTCCATTTTCTATTTATTGATTACATATAGTCCATCAGAGTGGCAAACGGAAACAGGAATGGAATCGCGTTAACGGAAGTCAATCTAAACATAAAAACATGTCTTCCCAATTCTGTTTTTCCAAGACGACATCACTGTGCTAAACCTTCTCCTCTCTATGAGGAGAAGATGTGACTGAGGCACTGTACACAACTCAGGGCGCCAATCCTTGAACGCCCGCCAGAATTGTTCCCTCTCAGCACTCACACATCAAACGTTTAGTTTCCAATGACGCTCACCTTGTAAGAGAATGCTTTGGAACTAACAGGGAAACGGTATAACCTACTTGGTTAAAAGCTCGACTGATAGATATATAGAAATACACAATTGCAACCATGACTAGTAAAAAGTAAATCAAAGTAATTGCGGAACTGTTTTGACGAAAAAGCCCAATAAAGCAACACAAAACAATCCGCAACCTCAATTATACGAAAATGTTGCTAAAATATTAATGAATCAGGAACTAACGTATTAATAGTCTTCAAGGTTAATCGTTCATCAAGACGCGCGCATAAACATCTTGCCAGGCAAACACGGATGTCATCTTTATCATGATGACATGCGATATGGATGCGGACAGATCGACAATATAAATTGAGAATCTCACCCAAGTGTCGACTGACAGACACGAGTTGATAAAGTTACAAATAGGCTTGCCGATATATTTGATATCAGAAGACAAGAGGGTGAGATTCTATTTATCATCAAAAATCACTCTTCATTAGTTTTTAATAAAAAATATACATCTCCGAACACGGTGCTGCCATTAGACTTGCAGTGCAGCGATGTCGTAGCCTTGTCGTCATCGAGTTTATGACGTCATAGCATTGCCAGGGCATTGTACAAAATCTACTGTCAAAACGTTTGACCTCACACAAGCAATATCTCCATTGGAAGATAGTCTTGGATGATAAACAGTGATATATTCAATGATAAAAAAATACTTCCTGTAGAACATCTTGTTGACTTTCATTTAACTGTTTAGTATTGATATGTGGACAGTGAAATAACTATAATCATAACAATCAGCACATGTATTTGATATATTCATTGAAATTGAACCCTTATTGGCAGCAGAAGGAATAGGTTTCCAAATCTGAATACAAAACCACATTGTATAGTGGATGTCGCGGTCTGACTTGTAGAATATTCTGAGAGGAGGCGTTTGGTTATTGCTTTAAATTCTTAATGGTGGCGAGTCAGCTTATTGTGGGAGGGAAAACCAAATTGATTTTGGCTTTAAATGTTTAATATGCATGTAGTTTGATTGCAGATGGTGACATTTACGGATTAACGCCATAGACATTTGAGTCATCCATACTTCGTACCAAGATCCCACAGCGTTAAGTGGAAAGGTCCCTTGCGGTAACTGATCTCTAATACGTCACCGTTTGGAGGTGTTTGACAAAGGTATTCTCACTGTCTGGCTTCATAGAAATTCCAAACATATAATGCTTTCATCTCGCTTGTGTGATCTGAGTCAAAGCACCAATAACTACATGAGTGCTTTATTACTACTAAGTTTGAGAGTTGCGTTAGTGTTAACAAACACATAATACATGCATTAGTTCACAAACGTATTAGGACTAGAAATGACCCCTGAAGAAACGGGTTAGCATTGGTTTTGAGGAACCCATGCTTATAAGAGGCGACTAACGGGATCGGGTGGTCAGGCTCGGTTGTTGCGTGTCATCGTGTCCAAGTCGATGCTCATGACGGCAATAACTGGCTTGTGTGGTCCAGACTCGATTATTATAAATCATAAAGACACAGAAGTTTCTGTTTTTGGAGCAAATATGGCAGCTGTGATATCAACACAATTATATTCAACTTTGGTTAATGCTCGGCTTCATCTCTCTTGTGAAGCTTGCACCTGATTAGAAGGCTTCGGTTCTTTGAAATCGTTGTATTACTGTTGTTAAATGTCTTTACATCTTTGCATAAACAGCAATGAGAAGATGTTCATATTAATTTGATTCATTAGACTTTTCCTTGATGTTCCAGAGACGTGAGTTGGAACCCAAATGAGGAGTCACTACTACTCAAGCAACACTTGGTTCAGAAGAATCACTTCCTTACTGGCGGACAACATAAACCATGAATCTTTCGCTAACGAAATGGAAAAAATACAATCTTGGACGGTTGACAATCAAAGATAATCTGTAGCCTGACAGAAGACAGGAACTAGAAGCAAGGAATCAATAAGTGCCAGGCAATGTAGGTGTGGGTCTCAGGATTGGGAACACTGTTGATATGAGAATACGTGATCGGCGTTCACAGTGACCGATACCTCTTACTGGACCCTTGTCAATATACACCGGGTTTATCAATTACAGCAATACTTGGCACCTAGTCTAGCCGTTGGTGATGTGTATCTGACAAGTAGACAGAAACTCCATTTGGTATGCGGTAAATATCTAGAGTGAAACTCATCGGAATTTGCGCACATTCATCTTGCAGAATTGGATAACTCGAGTCCATCTGTGCCAATAATCATATAACCAGAATATGGCAAGACGATTACAGTGTTTTCATCTCAAAATAGACACTGTCGTGATTAGTGGTGTAGCCGTACCAAGCTGCTTTCATCTGGGACCAGATTCTGTGATTTTGATGATGGTATGGTTTATAACCGGCATACGTAAAACTGTCGGCGCTGTCCAGTATGGCAGGAAGGTAGCTTTGGCGTTGGTTATGCTTTTTCAAAATATGCTGCGCGATCCTCAGGTAGTTCCGAATGGTTACCAGTCGGACCTTGATTTACATTACTGATTCTCGTGATGACTTGTGTGTCAACTTTGAAAAATGATGGCATATTAGATATATTTATTTCAAAGGCTTTCAAAACTGATTTTGAAAAACAATACAATTATATTTACAAGGCGGACTAAGTTCAAAGGTCGTTTCCAGTCATTTCGTTGCGAAGAATGACTGAGGATGATACTAGTGAATGAAGATTTTCCAGAAGAATTAAGAACGTTGTGACTTTTGTGACTTTGGTGAATATAAAATGTTATTCAACTCCTAAGTGAACGATGGAGGGGAGAAAGATTTACCCTTCCAGCATCTGGGATGTCGTTAATCATGGGTTCACCTCCTCCTCAAAAGTTTGATTTCAACAACAATAATTACAACACACTGCTACGCTAACGTTGATATTGATAAGAACACTTTTCATTCCCAAAGAAACTTCTCGGTGTCCGCTGTTTGATTTCAGCGAAACCGATGACCAGTCGAAGCCTGTCTATAATCTGCCACCACCTGTCTCTTAAAATAGGTAGACAGGAGACGATACAACAGAACATGTATTTTTTATCAAGACGAGTCTGGGATTCGATCCATCCAACGCGAGAAACAGGGAAACGCTTGTATTTTATAGCGCCAACACTATGGACAATTACATCCATAAAACGTGTCATGTATTCAATTACACCGATAGACAAATTAAACATGGCATCATCTATGATGGAAAATTGGGTTTCCCTTACAAATAGAAATCCTATATTTAGTTGCTTTGAAATGTTACAATACCTTCCACTCGCACGAAAGGAATATCTAATACATTATTATGACAGTTATCCAGTACGGAGTTCTAATAAAATGCAAGGCTTGATATTTTGATGAATTCAAAATATCTCACAATATCTTGTTTAGTATTTCATTGATAAGAGGAAATTCATTTTAACGTTAAGTAATGGAGCGGTGGCCAATTCCTTTACGGCGCAGGAATTTACTACTTAGAGTTGCGTCCCTTTTACGTGCAAGGATCACGATAACAATCGTTCACAGCACCATGATCGTTCTTGTTACCTCAACAAGGAGGTCAAGTTTTAAGATGTGCGTCATCATCCCTTTGGGTATCGATAATACATTACACACGCCTCTTGACGTAGAGTTCGAAGCGGCGTTGAACCTAGCACTAAACTCAGTAATGATGTCAAACGTCTAACTGAATTTGTCATCAAGTTTCTTGCTGAACGTTGACGGAAACACTGATATCTCAAAAGCAAAATTACCATTTCGTCACCCGTGAAGATCCGGTTAAGAATTGATCTTCGGTAACCCATGCTTGTCAAAACAGGCGACTAACGGGATCAGGTGGTCAGGCTCGATGACTTGGTTGGCATGTGTCATTGTATCCCACTTGCGTAGATCGATGCTCATGCTGTTGATCACTGGATTGTTTGGTCCAGACTCGATTATTTACAGACAACCGCCATTTAGCTGGAATTTTGCTGAGTGCGGCGTTCAGCTAAACTCACTCACTCACTCTTTGTAAGAGAATCCAACAACATGTTTTACATGAGGTCTCAGTGTCTTTCTCGCTCTGCATTTGAAACTATTCCGTTACCGTTTGTTTTATGTCCAAAGCAATCATGTTTTCCAACGCTATGTGCGAAAAAACGCAAGAAATTCACAACTGTCCGTTTCGATCGCATTCATGTTCGTCTTTAACCACACCGTTATCACGATAAAGACCTCAACGGCTTCTCATATGGATCGGCTGCCATTCGAGATGGATTGCATGGATTGTTTAATAGTGAGCACTGTTAGTACGAAACATTAGTTCCTGGGCCCACATGCACAAAGCGATCTTAGCAATACACTGATCTACATTTTAACATAGACATGCCATAGTCTAAGAGCTTAGATCGAATAGAGCAAGCAGAAAATGGGCCCGCTCGCACAAAGCGATATTAGCACTCTGACAAAACGATAACAGCACTTCGACGATCGGAACTTACATACTTTAACACAGATATACCATAGTATCAGCGCTTGAGTAGACAGGCAATATTGATCCACTCGCACAAAACGATCTTAGCACGACGACGGCCGCAACTCCTTTAGTTAAACATATACCACAGTCTCAGTGCTTGGATCGCTTTATGCAAGTAGTCCATGAAGCCCAACCTCTCCACACATACGGTGGGAATGTTGAGCAATATCTTACAATTACGGACACTTGTTTATCCGGGAAACTGTTAATCCAGGCAAATGTCTATTGCAACCTCACTATCGTGTTCAAAACGCTTTCACTGGTGTGACATTATATAATAATTATAATAATAAGTACATTTATAATGCGCTAAACTCAATTCAGTAGGTGAATGCGTATAGCGCTAATAAACATAATCTGATTATTATTACCCCGGATAGCCCAAGCTGCTTGTGAGGCGCTAGAAGGTTAATAGTTACATGACTTATCCCACCGGGTACCCGTTTCATGCTCGGTATCACATGTGTTTCGTTGTGGGCAGGACTGAAGTCCTAGAAACTCTCAGGAGTCAAGCTGTCAAAGGAGTCACCCATCCAAGGAATCTCCGCGCCCAAGGTTGCATAACTTCAATTGATTTGTGACCTGAGCTCTATGCACAGCACCACACACCTCCACTATAAGATAACTATAAGAATATAATTGGATATAATCCGAGTTATGAAGGAACAACTCATACGACCTTGCAAATGTTCTGACTGAGGCTTCTTCACTTTTAGCTTGATAACGTTGTTAGCGGGTATGGTTTTACACTGTTTTAAGCAATATTCCAGCAATATCACGGCGGGGGACACCAGAAATGGGTTTCACGCATTGTATCCTTGTTAGGAATCGAATCCGGATCTTCGGAGTGGCAAGCGAACGCTTTAACCACTAGGCTACCCCACCGCCCCTGATAACGGTGTAAGAATCTACACCGAAACGTCGCTCTGCGCAATAAACAGGAGTTGTTATCCATAAAGGTTCATGCTTCATTATTGAGGTGCCTTAGTCGATGCTTACCTCAGGGGCGCTCGAAATCTGTGATCATGGGTTCGAATCTCATATCCGCCCTGATTATATAACAGGGGGTTAATCATCATACTCCTGAAACCCAAGAAGATCTGGGTTAGAATTGATCTTCAGTAACCCATGCTTGTCGTAAGAGGCGACTAGTCGGATCGGATGGTCACGATCGCTGACATGGTTTGCACATGTCATCGTATTCCAGTTGCGTATATCGATGCTCATGATGTTGATCACCGGAATGTCTGATCCAGACGCGATCATTTACAGACCGAAGCCATATAGCTGGAATTTTGCTGAGTGCGGCGTACAACAACCAAACCAAATCAAACCAAAACCATACTCCTGATCTAGGTTTTCACCACAGTGATACATGTCTAAAACCAGCATCACCTCGGGCTCTTCTCGCTGATCAAACAGCCACGTCGTGGTATAAGTGCTTAATTCGACGTTGACTTGACCCAGTCTCCTTTGACCATCACGGAGTTCTGACCAGGAATCCTCACTGACCAGCATGCTTGACAATCTGTTCACCCTCGTCAATCACAATGGGAGACGGATATTATTGGGAACACACGTTTTTCTGCAAATTATTTTTAATGACCATATGTCGGTTATCTTTGGCTTGTTATTTGGTTGAATGTTTCTAAGGTACACCGCTGCGGTGGTGTGCTGTAAGTCAAAACATTTCCCCTAAACCAGCTACTTCTGACAACTTCATGACGCTAACATAAAACACAGTATGGTTCACCCGCTTTCAGCAATATTCCAGCAATATCAAGGCGAGGGACGCCGGAGTCGGTTTTCACACATTGTACCCATGTGTGGAATCGAACCCGGGTCTTCGACGTGACGAGCGAACGCTTTAACCACTGGGCTACCCCACCGCCCCGACCCGTGAAGAACCGGGTAAGAATTGGTCTGAAGCAACCCATGCGAGTGGGGCATGACGGAATATCCAGTAAAACCTGACATTGACTTCATCATCTATGAGAGATTGATGCTCATGATGTCACTCACTGGTCGGGATTCTATGTTTTGCAGATCGGTGTCATATACCTGGAATATTGTTGAGTGAGGAGGTAGACAACATACAAACAAATAAATATAAGTCAGCGCAACAAAGTTATATTTGTGGCATAACATAATCATCCCAATACACCAATAGTGGTTTGGCTATGATTGATTCTGATTCGATGGCTGTTGAATTGGCTTCTTCGGGAAACTGGACACACAGATTTATTTTTACATCAAGAAAATAAGCATCTTGAAGAGCATAACGATGGTATACGTTTGAGTGAATAGTTTCCTAAAGAGAAATGTGTAACGTTCGTCTTATTCCTAATGATAGCAGTGATACGTGATTTTATCTTTGATGTTGTATTACTTTCCTTATTTCTAAATAGCAACAGCAAGGATGTAGGTTTAGCTGTTTAAGGCGGACATTGATCAAGTGCATGATTATCAAGTAACCATTTCTTGTTCGTTTTAAATTCAGCTAGCATCAAATATTGGTCCTACACTCTATTCTTTGTTCTACTCATGTTGAACATGAGTTTGTTATTAAGTAGTCGGGGCTGTAGGGTAGCCTAGTGGTTAAGGCGTTCGCTCATCACGCCTAAGACCCGGGTTCGATTCAACACATTTGCATAACGTGTGAACCCATTTCTGGTGTCCTCTGCCGTGATATTGCTGGAATATTGCCAAAAGCGGCGTAAAACTAAACTCCCTCAGCCACTTACGCACTCAATCTTAAAACAGCAAACAAATCAAGCCCTGGGAACACATTACAACCGGTGGTGAAGTATGACAGTGCAACATTCATACGTTTTGAAGAGAAAAAGTATGTGTTTTGAAATGTGCACACATGGTCTTCTCATACAAATCTGCAGTGCAAATCATATACATTCTACTCAAAGATATGTTCATAACTGCGAGATTCAATGCATAATGCATTCACTCAAGAACAAGTGATTGAAGGACCAGTTTCTTTCACACCTTCATGATAATTCAAACCTTCAAATACCAATAAAATATAAAACATCAATGTTGAAGAATAATCAGTCTCGTTTATGTGTTCAAGAAGATTCCATTGCCAGAGAAACACACCCATGTTGACCAGACGAACAAGATTGGTGTCTTTCAGGAATCTGTTTACTCTCATTTTCTGGTCTCTTCCTTTGAAATGGTCTGCACACATAAATGAGGCAATCCTCCTTATACAAATACAGGTTTATTTCTGTATTGCCCAGTGGCGAGCAACCGCTGCCTATTGTCGAATTCCCGACGGCGCCATGCAAGGTTCTCATTTACTGCTATACTTAGTGTATATTTACCATAGCCCTGTTATAGCAGGCTGGACATCATTATCGACAGAGCATGTTCAATATTGCCTTCGTTGCAGGTATCAAATTACCAATTACGCCTTCAATTACTTGCACTGTTCTCAAGCAGTTAACTCTCATCCACACAGAGCAAATCGCGAAGTCCTTGGTGCTGAACAACAAGCTGGTTAATGCTGATGTGGCCATTACTTAAAGTGTTGTTTCCTTTAATTAGCAGCACGCCTACACAGTTAGAATGAGAAATAAAGCTTTCAACAACAACGGTTTTTGTCTCCAGTGAAAAGAATTCAATAATGGCTCCACAGATTGAAATGACACTTCCTGGCCGGAAGTCAATTCATACATGTACTGATGACATCCAGTACGAAATATAAGGTCAGCACCGTTTCAAAGAACAGTTACTATATTTATTTTATTTCTCCCCTTTTTATATAATGAATAATTATGGAGATACATGACAACCTTGTCCCAGTCTATCATTGACCACTGAACATTAGACATCGAACGAAGTCGGCAGGCCTTTTACTTCTGCAGGTGTATTCTAATACAACGATCTGGCTATCGATATCCCACTTCAGTGTAATTGTGTTAGATCAAATGTAATCATTACCTGCCTCAGTGTAATTGTGTTACATTAAATGTACTAATTATCTGCCTTCTTGGGATAATAAATCCAGCACATTTTGTCTCTGAAAGTTGTTGTGCATTGAAGGATCAATGGACAGTACTCTACCGACAACCTTTTATTGTTCCGCATAAAAGGCGTTCGATGTCAACCTACTGTCAGCACGACAACGCCTGTTTCACCACGCAAGAATCGTCAAAGCTAATTTACAGCAGCACAACATCCATGGAATGACATGACCAGCAATGAGCCCAGATTGTCACACATTGAAATCATCTGTGACTAGAAAGGAGACGTGTGCGTCAGCATCATAAGCCGCCAACCACGATGGCCCAACTTGGCCAGGCACTGCAAGAGGAGTTGGAAAATAGTCCTTTGATGACTGTTTTCCCGTATTCCTTGTCGAGAGGGTGAATGTTTGTCAGCGTTATGCAGTGTAGCAATCCAAGACGTCAACTTTGACATTTGTTATTTGTAGACTTTTCATCCTTCAAGATCATTGGTAGTCATAATATCTACTATCATGCTTCCCTACCGGTTGTAATGTGTTCCTAGGGCGTGGTTTGTTTGCTGTTTTAAGAATGAGTGAGTGAGTTTAGTTTTACGCTGCAATCAGCAAAATTCCAGCTAAATGGCGGCGGTCTGTAAATATTCGAGTCTGGACCTGACAATCCAGTGATCAACAACATGAGCATCGATCTACGCATTTGGGATACGATGACATGTGTCAACTAAATCAGTGAACCTGACCAACCGATCCCGTTGGTCGGGATCGCCTTGTTACGACAAGCATGGGTCGCTGAAGATCAGTTCTAACTCGATTCTTCACATCTCGTTTCAAGTGTGCCACATGAATCGTAAGCTGATATGAAGGTAAAATCATTCACACCACAGCAACGCTTTCAAATAGGCTTTGGTCGACATATGAAGGGCATTTCCGAATATGATAGGCCGGTGATCAACATGGTGTCCAATGTAGTTACCTAATAATAAGTGATTTGTACCCTTTGTTACAAGTTTTCTTAATGTGTAAAATTGGCGTGCCTTTGTACGTCTTTGTTACGGGTGTCACTAGTGGGCGGGCTATTCACATCTTTGCGAACACCTTGGATCAGCAATATTTGTTTTTTGTATAACCGGCCAGTGGATTGTTGGTTTGTAGACATTGACGGAAATATTTTTGTGGCTTATCTTTACGATCAGCTCGAGAAGGTTTCAGTTGTGCATGTAATCGAGCCTCGAGCAGCCAAACGATTGATGCTATGAGCAAGTTGTTACTGCAACAAAAGCGTCAGGTATCATGTTGAATTATCTGGTATCAAGAGGCGTCATTTGGCATCATATTCATCTGACTAGTGATGGGGAGTAATGGGGCAAGGGAAAGGGGGAAAGGAGGGAAGGGGAGGGGGTCTTAATTCTAGCTGGAATGGACATCGAACAAAAGAAACGATAAAACAACATAGTCATAAGTGCTTACTTCTCCTAATATTCAACTTTTTTTGTCATCAATTTGTGATTTTTACATCCAAATCTACATCTCTAGATTGACATTAACAATAAATGAATAATCTCAATACCCGTAAACTAGTTTACACATTTTATATCTTTGAAATTTGAAGAGTGACACGTTTCTTTAAAACATAAATACATGTACAAAGATTCGGTTAAACATTAGACTTTCATATGATACTTAGAAATAATTGAATAAGATATTATCAAAATGTTTTAATGAAAGCTCGACATTCATTATCATTAAAATAGAATACTTATGCAAACAAACTGACAATGTTTGCCCATTTTGCCAAACCTATTACTTCGTGGTATAATCGGATTAGAAGTAAACGCATTGCAGCTTAAATGTTTCGTAGATGAAAAGCAAATGCTCATTTCATAGCCTTCCATCTTCATCTTTATGAGCAAAGGAAATAGGAAGAACGTGCCACCAAATGAAATCGGCACCATTCCACATATGGAGAACATGACATAGGACACGGTGGTACTCCATAAAGGACCAGATGCATATGATTTGTGTGTGTGCGCGCGCACACGCACGCACGCACACGCACACACACACACACACACACACACACACTTTGATAAATAATGTATTTTGTAAATACAGCTTGGAGGTTTCTCACTGACGAGCTCAGCTTGTGACTCTGTAAGATAAGGACAAAGACGTATGCTTGTACGTTAATCTCTGTAATTACATGTTCTTTGATGTTCTGAAAACAAATGATTCTTGAGGTGTGTGTGTGTTTCTTGTGCAATTTAACAATTAATGGCACGGAAGAACGCAACATTCATCTTCAATCGGATTTGGGTATTGTAACACACACAATATATATTCATCATCCATCCTGAGTCATCTGGTACCGTATGGGGGTTTAGTAAGCTTCGTCATTGAGAGAGGGGGTGGTTTGGTATTGATAACGCTTGGAACAGTGTACGTCATATCTGAATTAACGAAGTTTGTAACATTCAAAGGACATGAGAGCCACATGGTGTACATATATATACTGTATATATGCGCATGCCTAAATGCAACATAGGCAGAGAAAGTTTGTTGTTTGGTTTGTTTGTTGTTTGGTTTGTTTGTTGTTTGGTTTGTTTGTTGTTTAACGCTGTTCCAGCTATATGGCGGCGGTCTTTAAGTGATCGAGTCTGGACCAGACGATGCAGTGATCAACAGCATGAGTATCGATCTACGCATTTGGGAAGCGATGACATGTGTCAACCAAGTCTGTGAGAATGACAACCCGAACATGTTAGTCGCCTCTTACGACAAGCATGGTTTACTGAAGACCAATTCTAACCCGGATCTCCATGGGTCTGAACGAATACAACCTAGACATAAGTGCTTAATTCTTACTTCTCCTAATTTTTAACCTTTTTCTGTCATCACTTTGTGACTATAGTGAAACCTGTCTAAACCGGCACCCCCACAGGACCGAAATAAAATGCCGGTTTAGACAGGGTGCTGGATTAGACAGTGACGATCATTCAAACATGACTGCCATTTACACTCGTCAATCTCTTTATCTCTATAATGCCATTGACCTTTTGAAATTGTGCAACAAATTAAATTAAAACAATTTTGATGACAGATAATTATTCAATAATATCAATGCCTATTTATTTACTCTCTGACACATGTCACTCACATGAAAATAGTTGATGCAATCTGCGGTAATCCTACTCATTGGACTGCTCATACCCATGCCGGTTTAGACAGTGTTTTAATTACAGTTAGAATTGCTTGTTGGGACCGGTAAGTCGTGCCGAAATACGGAATAGACAGGTGCCGGATTAGGCAATGTTTTAATGATCATAATATCCTTGTAAAATGGGTTGTTTTGTGCCGGTTTTGACAGTGTGCCGGATTAGACAGGTGCCGGTACTGGCAGGTTTCACATCTAAATCTACATCTGTAGATAGACATTGTCACAAGATGAATAATCTCAGCACCTGTACAACTAACAGATCCCGTTTGTCGCCTTTAACGACAAGCATTGGTTGCTGAAGACAACAAAATTCCCGGATCTTCACGGCTGGACAGAAACGGGCACACAACACATTTATGATACGAATTCTTTTTAAAGATTAATATTTTGCTGTTTTAGTAGAAATATGTTTTATCCACCAGTGTAAACATATTTTGTGACAAACGTGGATAGGATTACACACAAAGTTACCCATTCACGAGGAAGCATCTTCTGATTGAAATACCACATGGATGCCTTGACATCCATGCAATGTGTATACGTTCGGAATGATAGATTTACCACATGCATGCAAATACGTACACTGTGCAGTGGTACAAATATTGATCAAACTGACAGTTATAGCACGAAGAACGTATCTGTGGGCATGGCTATACAAGGGACCAAATTACTAATCTAGTTGGACAAACATAATTATGCTTTGACCACTGAAATGTTTTTGATCGCCGGTATGCAGTGAGTGAGTATAGTTTTACGTTGCCTTTAGCAATATCCCAGCAACAACACAGAGTTGGACACCAGAAATGGGCTTCACACACTGTACCCATTGTACACATGTGGGGAATCGAACCCGCGTCTTCGGCGTGACGAGCGGACACTTTAACCATTAAGCTACCTCACCGCCCCTATCGGTATGCAGAATTTTACACAGTATGAAGCTGCCTGCATTTGCTTGTTTCCTCCTTTGAGCAATTCCAGAAATATTTATCTTCCTTGAAAATAAAACAAATTAGATTCCTCAAGGGAGACATTTGTCTTCGTAAACAACTCCGTATTAACCAACTTCGCAACTTATTTTTCATCATGTTAAATTAATAAGCATTGTTTTTCTATTTCAAGATCAGATTACACGAAAAGCAATTAATCATGTATTTTTCATGCAAGGGCCATAAGGCGAAATGAAAATATTGTTTTATCAGAGGAATTGCGAATCCTCGAGGCATTAAAGGCAATAATAGTGTTAGCGAGAAACCCAAGGGTGTTATTTCCTGTGGTACATTTCACCGCACCAATCATCTACCGGTATTGTTGATGTTTTATAACAAAGTACAGATGACACAGATTTGTCACACCTTTTTAACACAGTATTTAGACACCCTGTTTCATGGTGATAGGTCTACCTTGTAATTGATCGATGACTTCCCGAATGCTAAGTCTCGCATGCAATCTTAATCTTGGAACTTCATCGTTGCGTTTAATTCAGAATGTCAGTTGTTTCAAATTGAATGCATTTGTTCTCTACAATGGATGTTATCTAAGAACACACGTGAAGGTAAAATAAAAATGGAAATAACTAACTCCGTTTTCTTTTAAGGTTATATTGAAGGTTTGAAGCGAAATATAACCATGTCTTGATCAGCTGTTTACTGAAAAAGGAGGCGTGATTGTCATTCATTGTGCGAAAGTGCGTTTACTTGTCGTAATACGTAAATTCACAGAGAAGAGGTGCGTCGTCTACGCGTACTGGCGTGATCGTAATTCACTGCGCAGAGGTGTGTCTCCAGATCGTACAGGCGTGATTGCAATTCACTGCGCAGAGGTGTGTCTCCAGATCGTACAGGCGTGATTGTAATTCACTGCTACATAACTACGATTACTTAGTGCGTCATCTACTCGTACCGGCGTGATCGTAATTACCTGTTCAGAGGTCTGTCTCCATGTTGTACTGGCGTAATCGTAATTCACTTTGCTAAGGCCAGTTTCCATGTCGTACCGGCGTGATCGTAATTACTTTGCTCTATGTCGTACAGGCGTGATCTGTTCCCAAGTCATACCGGCGTAATCGTAATTTACTTTGCTAAGGCCAGTTTCCTTGTCGCACAGGCGTGATCGTAATTCACTACGTCCCCTATTCGTACCAGGGTAATGTTAATGCATTGCCAACTTGTCGTATCGTCGTGATCGTAATTCACTTCACAAGATACGTCCCCTATTCGTACCAGGGTAAAGTTAATTCATTGCCAACTAGTCGTATCGGCGTGATTGTAATTCACTTCACAAGATACGTCCCCTATTCGTACCAGGGTAAAGTTAATTCATTGCCAACTAGTCGTATCGGCGTGATCGTAATTCACTTCGCAAGATACGTCCCCTATTCGTACCAGGGTAAAGTTAATTCATTGCCAACTAGTCGTATCGTCGTGATCGTAATTCACTTCACAAGATACGTCCCCTATTCGTACCAGGGTAAAGTTAATTCATTGCCAACTAGACGTATTGGCGTGATCGTAATTCACTTCGCAAGAAACTTCCCTATTCGTGCCAGGGTAAAGTTAATTCATTGCCAACTAGACGTATCGGCGTGATCGTAATTCACTTCACAAGATACGTCCCCTATTCGTACCAGGGTAAAGTTAATTCATTGCCAACTAGTCGTATCGGCGTGATTGTAATTCATTTCACAAGATACGTCCCCTATTCGTACCAGGGTAATGTTAAAGCATTGCCAACTTGTCGTATCGGCGTGATCGTAATTCACTTTGCTAAGGCCAGTTTCCTTGTCGTACAGGCGTGATCGTAATTCACTGTGCCGGATATGTTCCCAAGTCATACCGGCGTAATCGTAATTTACTTTGCTAAGGCCAGTTTCCTTGTCGCACAGGCGTGAACGTAATTCACTACGTCCCCTATTCGTACAAAGGTAATGTTAACGCATTGCCAACTAGTCGTATCGGCGTGATCGTAATTCACTTCACAAGATACGTCCCCTATTCGTACTAGGGCAGTGTTAATGCATTGCCAACTTGTCGTATCGGCGTGATCGTAATTCACTTCACAAGATACGTCCCTTATTCGCCAGGGTAATGTTAACGCATTGCCAACTAGTCGTATCGGCGTGATCGTAATTCACTTCGCAAGATACGTCCCCTATTCGTACCAGGGTAATGTTAACTAATTGCCAACTATCGGCGTGGTCGTAATTCATCATGCGGCGTTGTATAATCGTTTTTCATTGTGCTTCTCACATTCTGTAATCTCATGGGGCATAAGAAGCATTAATTAGTTATAATCCAGGGAAAAGCGGATTGTCGTTCAGTCCAACAGAAGCCACATAAAAGTGAGTCGTTCTCTTTGTAAAAACAATCACCGGATGTGCGAACCAGATTGGTCACAATGTTTGTGAAGACTGAATAAATATTTGTTCAACTGCATAAGAATATTTGACTGATTATACAAGAAAGAAGCGACAGATCATTTTGAATTTTATCTCAGGAAGTAATACTGCAAAAGGACAGGAAATCAAATGCACGGATTTGTGTTCCGTTTCTTCTACTGTTTTCAGGACAGCATTTCTTTGTAGACTCATTTCAGTGTCCAAATAATCGATACGTCGATGATGTAAACTTGCATCAGAAATAAACATATTCAGGCTGATGATCCCAAATTGTATTTTCTGATATTACATTTAGATTAAACATTCTCCGAAAATAAAATTAAAATTACTTTGTAGAAACCTACACCAAACTCAAACAAATGTTTGTCTGATAAAGCCTCGATTATTGACAGTACGTCGTCTAATAATTTCCTCTTCATGAGTGACCCGTGAAGATCCGAGTTTCTTTGAGCAAGACGTTGTACAGCCATCACTGTAGTATGGGGACTTCAAGTTAGATTTAGACCGCAGCTGGTCGTAAGAGGATCGGGAGTCATCGTATCCCGCCTGCTGAGATAGTGGTGCACAATATCAAACAATAGATGTCTGGTCCTCACTCGGTTACTTACATCAGGTACTGGACTGATTGACTGAGTTTGGTTTTACGCCGCTTTTAGCAATATTCCAGCAACGTCACGGCGGGGGACACCAGAAATGGGCTTCACACATTGTACCCATGTGGGGATTCGAACCCGGGTCTTCGGCGTGACGAGCCAACGCTTTAACCACTAGGCTACCCCACCGCCCCTGACTGGAATACTGTTTAACCTGAATAATGAAGATCCGGGTTAGAATTGATCTTCAGTAACCCGTGCTTGTCGTAAGAGGCGACTAACGGGGTCGGGTGGTAAGGCTCGCTGACTTGGTTGACACATTTCATCGTATTCCAATCGTATAGATCGATACTCATGCTGTCGACAACTGGATTGTCTGGTCCAGACTGCCGCCATGTAGCTGGAATATTGCTGAGTGCGATGTAAAATAAACTCACTCACTCACTCACTCTTATGCAAGTGGGTGAGAAACCAATGTGAGATTCCTGTGTTAAACGTTTGTGTGAAATCCTATTTCATCCGCGATTGGCTTTCCCATTGTCATTACCTAAGGTCATACTTTGAAGAACTACTTTCCTGATTATGATTTATTGATTTGTCAGTCGTGCTTTGTGGCGATCTCTCTCATTTCGGTGAAAGTTTACGTGTTTTTAGTATAAATAATCGTTCTTGGGTCTACTCTAGTTTTTATTGTCAGCTTTGTCTTGATCCACGTAGTGCCGGAAATGTAAGTGTGGAGGGTCACTCCAAGAATGGACAGTGAGGAGTAGGACAGATGACGTCATAAATGACTGTTTGTGTAGTGTAGTAATGCGCCATCGTATCCAGATACGTTTTTAAAACCGCGAAGATTTCAGGTTAGGATTGATCTTTAGCAACCGCGTGCGGATGGTCAGAATCGGGTGGTCAGAATCGGGTGGTCAGGTTCGGTTGATACATGTCATCGTATCCCATCCGATGCTCATGGCGGCAATCACTGGCTTGTGTGGTACAGACTCTATTATTTACAGACTACCGTCATACCAAAACCATACGCAAAACCCTAGCCATTAAGCAAAAAGACCCTGATCCCAAGTCCAAACCAGTCCTCGTCGGCATCCAATACCAACGTCCATCCAGTCACCATATCAGCAGGCTGTTCACCAGAATATCCAAAATAGACGTCACTTCCACTTCAGACAGAACACTAAAAACATGTTACATGCCAAGGGAAAAGGTCCCACTGAGTCCAGCTTCTAAATGTCTTTACAGCTTGAATATTTCTGAAGACAGGTTTTGAAACAACTCGTAAGATGAATGGTATCTAACAGACACGTGTGCAGTAATCTCCATGTACCATTGTTGGAACCTTTGTTTAACACCACTCACTCACCCATGCGGAACTAAAACCGATTAAATATGTTTTATTACAAGAAAGTGACAATGCCATTATGTGATACTACTTCACGTCTTCAATGCTGTCGGCCTTATGTCACTGATGGTGGTTGGTGAATGAAAATAAAATAAATGAGTGAGTGAGTGAGTTTAGTTTTACGCCGCTTTTATTAATAATCCAGCAATATCACGGCGGGGGACACCAGAAATGGGCTTTACACATTATACCCATGTGGGGAAGTGAACCCGGGTTTTCGGCGTGATGATCTAACTCTTTAACCACTAGGCTACCCCACTGCCAGAAAATGACATAAAATGGTACAGTACTTCTTGTAGATTTATCAGGAATCACGTGGATACGCATGTGCAGTACGGTGTCTGGGTTGAAAACATAATGTCGGGATATTGCAGGAGTATTATAGATGTTACATAACGTCGCCGACAAAACACGCGTTCAAGTTAACAATTGTTAACAGCCTCAAAAGAATGTATACATTTGAAACTTGACCAAAAAAAGTACAAACGCTACCAAAATTTGCTACTTTGTAACAATCGCCGAAAAACCAAAGTCCAATTCAGTATTGTGATACCTGTATGAAACACATCGCCGTCGAATAACCATATGTCGAATATTTAATTATCGCCTACCCTTGAAATGTGATACACATCACACGTGGAAATTTAGATAACTTGACATTTTCCCTTTATCATAGGGCAAAATCCGAATTTGTTCAAATGTGATTTCTTAAAATAATGAAGAATAATGAAGAATACTTGTGATATTTGTCTTTTTCTCAAATAACCGCACGCAATCGTCAAAGAAATAGAATAATTCTGAAATATTTCACTCTTAAAGTTTAAGATAATGGTTGCCATTTGTAATGACTACGTGTATAATTTGAACGCTACACGCCAAACCTCACAATTACTGGAATTGTTGTTGTTTTAATTTATTACAGGAACTATAGATTGTTCCTCTGGTCGACGTGAAGGAAACGATGATGACATTATACATGACTTTGACTATTAACCTTCTGATAAGGAACAAAACTTCATGGATGAACAACTTCTTTATTCGGATGATGCGACGTTTCGATACAGATTCTTGTATCGTTTTCAAGCATGTATGCCACTCAAAGAAGTACTAACCTTCTTGCGCCTCATTGGCAGCTTGGGGAGATCCGAGGTTATAATATTCAGATTATGCGCTTGTGCGCTTTGAGCAGGATATGAAGCCTGGAAAGGCGTGTTATAAATGTTCTTACAAGGTACTGGGTTTATGTAACTGTTCGCCCTAACCATCCTTTGCACTGCGCCTCGTGTTGTTTAAAGAGCTCCGGAGGTGTGACAGAGACCTACACCACTATGGCTTTTCATCCCACGTTAATCCAGCGCTGATACCCTGTATTATACATGTAACTGCTCCAACACTCTACAAATTGGAAGGTGCACATAACAAGACCAATAGTATGTTGGTGAATTCACGAAAGTCCATCATTTGTCGCTGTCACAATGTGTTAAGACTGATGACCTGTCCGTACTTGGCAAGTAGATAAAACGCACGGCAGGTATTCAAAATGCATCGCTTTCGTTACAATCACATAATTATACTCATGCCAATAATGGTTGTCACCCCCTTCAATTGTTTTTATTGGAGAGGGGGTGTGGGGGGTTGTAATGGGGAGGGGGGTGACAACCATTATTGGCATGAGTATTTAAGTACAACGGGCCTTCTGGAACTCGAGTCATTGCTAATGACTTCAATTGCAGCGTACGAACGATACAACGCCACTAACAGCACTGATGACCGTCCATGTAGTGGCCGACCCCGTGTAAGAACACGTCGCCAGGACCGTCATATCGTCCATCAACGCCTGCAAGACCGATTCGCAAGGGCCACAGAAACAGTTCGGGTGACCATAGGAAACCACCAGCGATCAGTCAGTGACCGAACCATTCGGTGACGTCTCCAAGCCAGGAAAACTGGCGTGGGAGACAATGGAGGGTGGGTATCTTCTCTGATGAAAGTCGGTACTGCATTTCTGTGGCGTATATCTTTAACAAAAATAGGTTCAAATACTCCATTGATATTTAAATGTCATTTCCAATATTACCACGTTTCTTTTGCCTGACAGTATATTTTGCAAATACTACAAGCAGAATATGTTTATGAGATTGACATTTTAATTTTTTTGTATTATTTTCAAAGATTGGGTATTATTGATTTTATCAGAGTTTCATTCTGGTTTAATACGGGTTTTTCTTTCAAGACTACTGAAACGAAAGAAAGATAATACAATCAAATATAGTCATCTATATGTCTGTGGGGTTTTGTAATGGAAAAACGGCATCGATCCGTCGGACAATTACAAAAGTTCTACAAAGCATGTGACTCAACGGTCGTAGACAACTATATTATGTCGATTTGAAGAAACGTTAAACGAGACAGATATCTACAGTGACCATAGGTCACAGATAGCAGCCTTTGATGAATAACATTCATTCAACAAAACCAAAACGACTAACATTCAACCAAGCATAAATGCATCAGTCGTTATTTATGATAACACTGAAACTAAATATGGCGAGACGGCCGTTAAACCTCTCGTAATATCAATATCATATATGCTCTCGAAAAGCATTCGATTCATTGAAGTGTTCGAGTTATCGTGACCCTAATACATGCTGTTACCTTACGTGACTATCTGCAACAAATCGATTACGATAGTAAAGTACGGTTATAACGAACTCAGTGGGACATCTAATTTTCGTTCGTTGTAACCGTAGTTATAAGCAAGACCAAGAACACGGCATGCCTTCCTTTATTACTAACTGATAGAAACGAGTGTAAAAAGTAAAAAATATAGCAAAATAAGTGATGTTAAGTGTTCACTTCACACGGGCGATCAGTCGAATGTATTTTTACTAGGTGGTCCTGGAGTCGTGAACATCCGGATTAGAAATGGTCTTCAGGGACCAGGGACTAACGGGATCGGGTGGTCAGGCTCCCTGACTTCACACATGTCATGGTATTCCAATTGGGTAGATGATGCTCATGTTATTGATCACTGGAATATCTGGTCCAACTCAATTATCTGGTCCAGACTCGATTATTTACAGACTATTGCTGAGTGCGGCGTAAAACTAAACTCACACACACACGCACGCACGCACGCACGCACGCACGCACGCACACACACACACACTGAATTCCCGATTTTCATTCTCTGCATGTTCGTACCACACCCACCAACAATCGTTTTTCCTACACCTTCGGGTCCTGGGGGGATCTGTCCACTCTAACAGGTCGTCATCAGGTTCAATGAACTGGAATAAAGCGTTCGACAAATCAGTTTAACTGAGAATTTGCCAGGAGAAACATCAACTTAGAAAGGGAGCAAAACACAATTTGTTGATGCAAGCACCTCCATATAATCCTCAATTTATCTCAACGTTTCACTCGCTCAGAGCTGTAATATCCGCTCCAGCGACACTTTCTCGATGCAATGGCTGCAACGTGCACTTAATGGCCGGTCTCAGGGCTGACATAAATAGGTAATTTCTGGTATAAACGTTTCCAAAACATCGCTGTCTCGGGAACGTTCACAACGTCACGTCTGTATTACACGTCAGTGGA
The DNA here is from genome assembly GCF_003918875.1 of Haliotis rubra. Taxonomy (NCBI): domain Eukaryota; kingdom Metazoa; phylum Mollusca; class Gastropoda; order Lepetellida; family Haliotidae; genus Haliotis; species Haliotis rubra. The sequence goes on along the minus strand of NW_025766803.1, from coordinate 1,198,809 downwards.
TATTAACGACGCCGTCCACAGTTTTAACGGAAAGTTCAGAACGTTAACGTTTCTTCCACTTCATAATAGGATCATAGCATCATGATATTCCCCAGGGGCATCAGTCTCCGGGCAGCCTCAAACAGCTGAACGTACGTCCTCGTTGTTGCTGTCAGGAATTTAGGGAAGTAATACCTCATCAATGATATAATAGGGTATATAAGGTATTTAATACAATAAGACGAACGTCACACGTCGCTCTTTCGTTCTTAGACAAAAGAAATATGTTTGTGTCTCCCCGACTGATATCGGTTATTTCGTAGCTTATGGCACAAACCCAGTATCTTATACAAGTGAAAATGTGTTGCGCTCCCTTATATTTGCTTATAATACAATCCCGATATCTAATACAATTTAAAATGTGCACGTGTTGCGCTCCCTTATATCTGTTTAGAGCAAACCCCAGTATCTTATACAAGTGAAAATGTGTTGCGCTCCCTTATATCTGTTTAGAGCAAACCCCAGTATCTTATACAAGTGAAAATGTGTTGCGCTCCCTTATATTTGCTTATAATACAATCCCGATATCTAATATAATTTAAAATGTGCACGTGTTGCGCTCCCTTATATCTGTTTAGAGCAAACCCCAGTATCTTATACAAGTGAAAATGTGTTGCGCTCCCTTATATCTGTTTAAAGCAAACCCCAGTATCTTATACAAGTGAAAATGTGTTGCGCTCCCTTATATTTGCTTATAATACAATCCCGATATCTAATATAATTTAAAATGTGCACGTGTTGCGCTCCCTTATATCTGTTTAGAGCAAACCCCAGTATCTTATACAAGTGAAAATGTGCTGCGCTCCCTTACATCTGATTCAGAGCAAATCCCGGTATCTTATACAAGTGAAAATGCGTTGCGCTCCCTTATATTTGCTTGTTTCTTGATGTTAAACCAAGCACTCAGAAATTGTCAAGCTTTATGATGGCGGTCTGCCAGAATTCGTGTCTGGACCAGGCATTCCCTTGACTAATAAAATGAGGGCCAAGCCTTCATGGATACACCAGTCACTGTCTTCATTTAAAATCAGGCTTACTTCCTGTTCCTGCATCAAGTCACCGCTTTCCAAAGAATAAAAACAAACCAATCTATCGACCTACTCCAAACTGGGGATGGCTGGAAATTGGAAACTGACACTTCGTTTGTTCTTGCTGATGGACAATTATATATAATTGGCCTCAATACGATCCATGATAAGACATATCTTATACACTGTTTCGTTTCCTGCAAGCTTCTTTGTTGTGGCAAATCCATTTACTTTCTAATTATTTCAGGCTATATAACTGAAGGTGCCTGGCGTTTCCGTCCAAAGTATCTGTTATCAGATGTGCCTGAAGAGTAACCGCCCACTCCTCTTTGCATTTCACATTGATCGTCAACTCTACATTTCTTTGTCTGTAGCTATGAATACACACCTATAGAGCCACGATGACATTTCCAAACCCTTTGTCTCAAGAGCTTCTCCCAACAGGCCCAAGGATGCAGATAATCACCCTGGAGATCTAGAACAAAATGTCGTCCCCCTGAAATAACTTTACCGAGATCCATATCTTGTGGAATGAGTGAGTTAATATTTAACGTCACATCGGCAATATCTCAGCAATATCGTGACGACCATATCTTGTGTTGGGGCGTGGGTGAATTTCTCTAAGCCTTACTGTAGAGAGGCTTAGGAATAAGTTTCACGACTATCTGTTGACTTCGTTTCAATTGAATTGTCGATATGACACACACGTGCACGTTTTTAATTAGCAAACACTATGCCAGTTATTTAATTGTTCCAGAAACACCGCTTGACACTAATTATTGAAAAAAAATCCTTTGTAACACAAATTAATTACATTGCTGCAAACCCCACCCCCACTAAAGATAAACAAATAAAATAAAAAAATGAAGCAACACTGTATTGGTTTGTAGTTATGTTAAAACTATAAACTATTCTTGTTTTCCATCGGTAGCGGGAAAATATAGCGTGCCTCCCAGACAAAATCACCCCCATCCATACGATGAAATGGTCAGTCCCTTAAACGACAGGGATATCTGTCCCCAAGGCCCATTTGACATTTGTAAGTAGGGTGAGTGATTCAACTGTCTACCGCTGGGGCTACCTCAGAGATTAGATAGTTTCATTGCATTATATTACTTATACCCCTGAGAGCTATCGCGTTAGGATTGGTCCCAAGTGGACGATGTGTGAAGATGGAACTAAACGGGAGACGCTTGTCTGGCTCTGTGACGACAGTGCCTGACTACCATGTTAGCTGTTAGTTTCTTTGTGTCATTTCTGAAAATTCTGTATGGCACTTCTATGGCCTATGGGGTCAGTGGTATAGCTTAATAGTTAAAGCGTTCGCTCGTCACGCAGAAGATCCGGGTTCGATTCCACACATGGGTTCAATGTGTGAAGACCAATTCTGGCGTCCCTCGCCTTGATATTGTTGGAATATTGCTAAAAGCGGGTGAACCATACTGTCAGTCGTACTTCCGCAATAAATCATTGAGCTGTGTTTTATGTTAGCCTCATGAAGCTGTCAGAAGTAGCTGGTTTGGGGAAATGTTTTGACTTACTGCACATCACCGCAGCTGTGCAACTTAGAAATATTTAACCATGATATTGCCGGAATAACGATCGGAAGACTATTGGGTTGTGTGTGTTTTGTTTTTGTTTTTAAAAAACCCCGTATTGGTTCATGTTTCCATCTGGAATACTTATGTAAAAGCTATTGTGAAGAGACTGCTGCTACAGATTTGGTTGTATGTCGGTAAAATAGAAGTCAAATTGTTCTTCAGCAGTCCATGCTTATTATAAGTGGTGACTAGTGCGATCGAGTGGTTTAGCTCGCCGACTTGGCTAGTGTCACTGAATGACGTCGTATTTCAATACCGTAGATTGATGTCTAGGGTGTCTGTGAGGTCAAATACTGGATTGCCTTTCATAAAGATGGGATTTTGCTGAGTGACCATTCAACAAAAGGAACAAAAACAATGAATAAATTAAAGGAAGGAATTCACGAGTATATTTTAAAATATTTAAGATTTGTAACCGGCAAATGTTCAGAAAGGATGATCCAGCGACGTTTGGAAATGATCTGATCATGTAATCTGGACCAGACAATCCAGTGATCAATAGCATGAGCATCGATCTACGCAACTGGGATACGATGACATGTTTCAACCAAGTCCGCGAGCCTGACCACCGGATTCCGTTAGTCGCCTCTTACGACAAGCAAGCATCTTCACGGGTGCTAAAATCGTAAGGGTGGCAACGTGTACATGTCAGTAACCACTGAATTGTCACGACCGGAGGCTCTAGCGTATTGTTGTACGGCGTAAAACAACATGGTAACGGTAATCCTCACACAGCCTTTCCATATTCATTAACAAGGACTGTAGATTTCTGAAAGTTCATAAATCCTCATTTGTATTCTGGACAAACCCTTCATATACGCTATTCTCGACTTCCTTTGTGCCTGTTCTGCCATTGTTCAACACTGCGTAGTGTTTAGATGGGTCGCATTTGCAATACTCTCTGGTGTAAGGAAATGTATTGAAGTCCAAGCATATAGACATGCTTACTTCCTCTGCTTCTTAACACGGATGATGGTGTAGCGCTGGTCAGCTTCCTGTCAGCTAATGTAGTTCATTCAGCGAGTTTGGGATCCTTTCATGCCAGCTGTATTGACCAAATCGAAAGGTATTGGTGTTATTAATGGACTGCTTTTAATGAACACGGGGCGGTGAGTCGATGATGTACTTTTCACTCATCACACGCATGTTGATAGAAAACCTTTACATACCGGAATGTTCATTGTTTTTGTGACAATGTACACAAATCAATCGACCACTAAATGTATAAAACCCTGATCGATACCACGTCGGTGACGTCGGGAACCCATCAACATTCTATATTAGGAAGAGGAAATGTGAAATTGTTCTAAACATAGGAGAGATTTTGATTTTAGGCGGATTTCTTCCTATAAGGCAGGTCACACTCTCCGTCTTGTATACACCTGGTCTTGTCATAGTAAAATCACGCGAAAAGGCTTCAGGTTCTTATTTCCCGTTCACTTTCCGTTACGAAATTCCGTCATGACGAACAGGGATCTACGTCGTATGTTGTCTATTTGTCAAAAGTGAGTGAGTGAGTTTAGTTTTACGCCGCACTCAGCAATATTCCAGCTTTATGGCGGCGGTCTGTAAATAATCGAGTCTGGACCAGATAATCCAGTGATCAACATCATGAGCATCGATCTGCACAGTTGAACCGATTATATGTGTCAACCAAGTCAGCGAGCCTGACCATTCGATCCCGTTAGTCGTCTCTTACGACAAGCACGGGTTACTGAAGATCAATTCTAACCCGGACCTTCAAGGGTCCTATTAGTCAAGAAAGAGCAGCACCTCCTCATTGTGCTCAGCTCTGAATATACATGTATTTGATTGATTGGTAGGAAATCGAAAGAAGACCAAATTAAACCACCTAGTGATTCTTTTTACAGAAACAGGAATATGTTGTATTGTTTCCGTGTTATAATTATTTGCGAACTGCGGAATGTAAGAAAGGGTAGGTATGGAACGTTGGTAGTTAAGTCGAAGACACGGGTTCCACTACCCACATGGATACAATGTGTGGAGTTCATTTCTGGTGACCATATGATGAACATATTGCCAGAACTGGAGTAAAACCGTTCTGACTCAGTCACTGGGAGGCAATATCATATAACGAAGATGGAACATAGCTCTGATAAGCCTCTTCTTTGAGTGGCATTTAGAAGCCGGTGATAAGGAACGATTTCTTTATTGCAGTGGATGCGACGTTTCGGTGTAGATGCTAACACCGCTATCAAGCAGATGACTTGCGTGATAACGGTGTCAGCATCTACACCGATGACGGACTTGCTTGATGACGGTGTTAGCATCTACACCGATGACGGACTTGCTTGATGACGGTGTCAGCATATACACCGATGACGGACTTGCTTGATGACGGTGTTAGCATCTACACCGAAACGTCGCATCCGTTCCAACAAAGAAGTTGTCTATCGTTAAATAAATCGTTCATGTTCTGATAAGCATCGTTGATCTCTCCTCCGCTCATCTGGTCGGTCGTCCGTCGCTGCTTCTTCTTCTTCTTCTTCTTCTTCTTCTTCTTCTTCTTCTTCTTCTTCTTCTTCTTCTTCTTCTTCTTCTTCTTCTTCTTCTTCTTTTTTTTCTAGTGATGCTAGTTTATGTATTTTTTAAATGAATCAACATTGGAATATAAGTATGCTTGTCAGTAAGTATGGAGAATACAAGTTATCCTGCCCCATGCATTTTAGGTTTAGTTCGACGGAGAGCTCAATACATATGTGTTCCGTTGTCGTGGATACGTCTATATTGTGGTCTTGGCATACGTTTGTATCATGTTCTAACATTCTCCGACCTTCTTTCATCTCCTGCGTAAGCCTGAGTGGAGGCATATTTGCTCCGATAAATGATGGCCGTTCAGTTTGTTCAAGAGGTTCAAGTCCAATATGTCACAAAGGCAACCTGATTAACAAAAAATCTCCTGATGGTGCTATAACAATTGTAGCTATTTTGGTCCAAAGTCAAATGATTTGTAACTATTTCTGATGACATTTTGTCGACACATCACATAGAGGTGAGTGTATTCTTGCAATATTTAATATATTTATCTTTGTTCTGACCATGCTCCAATAGATCTTGTCAGCGGAAATATATTTGTTTCCTTGACCAGTGGTCAAGGATGGATACAGAAAGAACACCTAACAATAATTACAAAGAATAAATCAGAACAAACAAATATTTCGTTGATTAGTTATCCAAAAATGAGACAGTATGACCTTGGTGATGTTTTTTGTCTGTTAGCGACTACAGTAAATATTTCAACAGCTGTATGTTAGTTTTTGACGTCATGGCTCTATTCCTTGTTTCTGAACTAATGGATATATCGACGTGAGCTGTAAGTATCATGTCGTGACGTCCTATCATGCTCAGGGTTTGATTGATCGGGGTAGTAATCATCAAAGATCATCAGTTGTTGGTGTGGTGGATGGATGGTGCAGGGGCGTGTGAGGTTGTGGGGATATGGGGGTTCTAATGGGAATTCTAATCCTGGATGTGCCACTGAAATCGTCTACATTAAGTAGTACAGTAAATTATATAGTGAGTGAGTATTGTTTTACGTTTCAGAGCTATTCTTGCTCCTTCATCACCTATTTTAAAGCATTTACTGTTAGACGAACATGAATCACCTGATGAAGGAGCAAGAATTATCTCTGAAACGGCGTATAAAGATTAAGTAATGTTGTTATTAATAAAAACGTGTCATGTATTCATGTTCGTCCAACTTCTAAATGCCTTTTAAGAACTTCATTCGAGATGAGGCAATAAGTGACATCAAACAGTAAATTTCAAGCAGTATCTCTGAGGAATGATCGCATCCAAGAGCGTAGTCTTACATGTAATTTGTTTCGGAAAATGACATCTGATGTTGCATACGCTAAGACGCAGATGGGAGCAGCTCTTTCATTTATGGGTTTGGAGGTGGTTGGAATATTTCGAAAAAACTAGAACGGCAGTTGAGTTGAATTTGTTTAACATATGCCTTGCAATTGTAGAAAATATATTGACCTCCTAAAAAGCATGTAGGTCTGATCCAAAACCAAAATCCTGAGCCTCTTTGCTCTCTTTGGGTGATCCCTTGTGAATTTGGACATACATGCATCTGCGTTATAGCAAAGGTAAAGCAACTAGGGATCTGAGTAATGTATACATAGGAAATCACCATTACCCTGTTTTGACTTCCTTACGAACAACCCGTGAAGGTCCGGGTTAGAATATTGGTATTCAGTAACCCATGCTTGTCGTAAGAGGCGACTAACGGGATCGGGTGGTCAGGCTCGCTGACTGGGTTGACACATGTCATCGTATCCCAATTGCGTAGATCGATGTTCAGGCTGTTGATCCCTGGATTGTCTGGTCCAGACTCCATTATTTAAAGACCGCTGCCATACCTTAGAGTCTTTGAACGGCATTAGAAGTGATGTACATAAAAAATCTATGGATGTCAACTCAAAGAAGCTGACATCCATAAATATTCGCCTTTAAGATACAGATACAGATGCAGACAGATTTATTCGTATAAGTGGCCCTGAGGCCAATAGTATATGTGTAAAATAATAACCTCTAAATAAGCGAGTTTTGGAACATCAATAAATCCATAAACACCCATTTACAATTTACATTTTTTCTCTCAACCTAAGTATGTGGTACAACACAAGGGCTACCTTAAACAACAAGTCAATATTTTCTGTGCAAAGTAGCATACAGAATTTATGTCTCGACGGTTGGTTGTAGAAAAAATAAGGCAAATATGTTTCTCTTATTTCTAAATATTTCGGGCATATAAGTAATACATGGTGCTCATCTTCTTCCGATAAATTGCAGAATGGACATTGGATATCTATTACATTTGAAGTTTTGGCAAATCGTGCCGCTTGGACTTTGAAGCTGTGAGCGTTACATCTAAATTTAGTAAGCGTACGCTTAAGTTCTGGTGATTTAATCTTTTAAAGGTAAATTTCTGTATTTTAATAAAATATTTATATTCTGAATAAACGTTGACACAGGTTGATGACGTTATTTCATTATACCAGTCTTGTTGATAAATGTCTTTGCATCTCTGCTTGAATTCTTCGATGAAATATTGTGGATTACTTACATTTTGAGCGAGCCATTCATTTCCAAAGCCATGACTAAAAAGAATAGTTCCACGTCAGCAGATATGCTCAAGGCGCAAGAATGACAGATTAAAAGAGTCTCCCACATTTATACAGCAATATGTACACGTCCAAATACATAGCCACACACACTCACATACACACACATCATCATCTGTCTTATAATTACAATGAAGCGAACATCCAGTCAATTGTCTGTTTCTTCAAGTGGTCGTTAAAAAGATTATTTTCAAAAGTGCAGACTGTTAATGTTGAATGTTGAACAAGAAAGGGAGATTAACACAGATATCGCTCCAGGGCAGACTTGCAAAAACAAGCACCAAAGAACAAAGGAAACAATGTCTTTGATAGGTCTAGAGTTCAACAGGAGGGAAGGGCATGAAGGGCCATGGTGGCAGTTTCAACATTAATTCCCTTAGAGACTGCAAAGTGCTCATCTCGGGCGGAGCGGTCGTTTATGGCGCCGAGATTGGAGATGAAGGATTGTGTTATTCAATTTCCCAGGGTCTTATAAGCTCTGCTTTGAATTCCCGATTGCCCTTATTGGGATTCTTGGTTTTTAAGGCCTCAGATCTTTGGCCGTTCCTCCCGGTAGTAACTGAATTACCGTGACAACCTAAGGTTCTCTAACACAGTGGTCAGTTCTCTGACATCTATAATCGACTAGGACAGATATCGCACCATGCATCTAGCTGCTCCAGGTCAGTCCTATGAATGGTATTGCTCAACTGGGGCAGATATGGCGCCTTAGATGACCAAGGTCCAGCTTAGTGGTCCGTTCACTCAATCTTGATGTTGGACCGTGATATGCGCGAAACTCAAGTCTAGGCCAGTGTCAGACATATATATAGAGCTGTTTGACAGGCATTCTAAAAGTTGTAAGTTATAGGAATGACAAGTATTTATGAATGATCAACTTCTTTACTGTACAATAGCGACGTTTCGGTTTATACATAGATACTTGTACCGTTTTCAAGCATGGTTTTCGTCGCTATTATGCAGTAAAGAAGTTGATCAACCACAAATACTTGTCATTCCTATAAATGAAGCTAGCTTTTAGTTACATGGATCTTCTACACATGACTACGACACTTGTATCTAATCTAACGAAATATCCTATAATTTTGAGTAATCAGCCTTGCAAAATGTATATGTTATGCATGTAAGACCTCTAACGCATGTGGTCAGTTCTCTATTAATGCTATGGAACTCTCTTCCCCATTCATCTCAGATGCGCTCCTTCCTTGACTGCCTTCACATTTGGCTTAAAGACCCATCTGTTTCATAATAACTGACAATTGCTCATCTTTTTGAATGTTTGCGCTTAGAGCATGTCCGTGGAGTTAAGCGCTATATAAATGTCCTTAATATTAATTTATGTTCTGTTAATCCTATTTTCGTGTTTTACCTTAATTGCAAAACGGAATACAATGTCCAGTTCCATAAATCTTATATACATGCCATAACGTTAAGTACCCTTACGCAATGGTCAATGTTATGAATCTGATACATATGTCAATCCTTTAGGTACCTTTATACAATGATCAGTTCTATGAATCTAATAAACATGTCAATATTTTAGGCGCCCTTATACAACGGTCAGTTCCATGAATCTAATAACATGTCAATATTTTTAGCGCCCTTATACAATGGTCCGTTCTATGAATCTAATAAACATGTCAATCTTCTAGGCGCCCTTATACAATGGTCCGTTCTATGAATCTGATAATCATGTCAATCTTTTAGGCGCCCTTATACAATGGTCAGTTCTATGAATCTAATAAACATGTCAATATTTTAGGCGCCCTTATACAATGGTCCGTTCTATGAATCTGATAATCATGTCAATCTTTTAGGCGCCCTTATACAATGGTCCGTTCTATGAATCTAATAAACATGTCAATATTTTAGGCGCCCTTATACAATGGTCAGTTCTATGAATCTGATAAACATGTCAATATTTTAGGCGCCCTTATACAATGGTCAGTTCCATGAATCTAATATACATGTCATTCCTTTAGGCACATTTATACAATGGTCAATTCTATGTATCTAATATATATGTCAATCCTTTAGGCAACTGATATATACCCTGGTCACCTCAAACATGTCCGAAGCTACCCTTCAACATGTGGCCAATCGATAAAGAGGAACCAGTTTTACTGACCTTTCCATGCTGACATAAGCACTCCGGACAGTCCACTGACGCCTGCAAGAAAGGAAGACACGCAGAGCACGGGTAGAGCGTTCTTGAGGGTTAAGGTGCTGGGTAGAGTCCGCTGACAGTAAACCAAGAGTCTCACATTTCCAACGATGACGAAAACCAACAGAGTGACAGACACACTCACCCGAACGATGTCTAATTCCTCGTCCATAATTGTAATCCTTACGCTGTTTAAGCTGAAGCAGTATCAGTCACAAGCCGTACATGTCCACGGCATCACTGATGAGGAAAGGATAATCCTTGATAATCAGGATAATCAAGTTACAAACTTGCCAGACACCCCGACAAAAACAACGTCAAGGTCCTCAAGAGCTGCTGTGACGCTTCCAACGAACATGCTGGAAAAGTTCACAACAGACATCAATGATTAGCTTCTCACAGAAAACATTAGCACCGTAACGTCAATCCTGAACTTTGTGACATATGTCCTCGTCAGAGAAATTAGTATCGATGAAACAATTAATGGCCGGATGTGGAATCCGTGATACTGTGTTCTACAAGCAGGGACGCTCGTCTCCACTCACGCACATGATCAACAACACTGTCGGTCCACGCGAAGGCTGCTGCATATAACTGCAGCCACTGCACGTATCTGGGGCTTATCTGATAGGACCAATCATCGATTGAAGCTCGCCTATTCCACACCTCATACCTACCGCCTAGCGTTACACTGGCCGACCAGGGTGAAAGCCAGTATAGTTTAAACGCTGTGGGTTCGGTGGCAACTTCGATTTCTTTTCTTACAATGCGGTGGCTGTAGCAGGCTCTGCCATCTGTTGCTGGTGGGATGGGATTTCAGAACAAGCATTGCACAGCTTGTCTTGGATGCTGGGAGGTTAATGTAAATGTTTATTGAAAGGATTATTCTTTGTATCGAGTTTGATCCGTTGATATCTTTTACTGACACTTTTACACATTATCAGGGATCGTTTATTTTCCATGATGAACAGGCTGAAAGAAACACCGACGTCAATAGATCTGTTTTCATTCACGCTGGGTGTGTCTCAGTTGAATGTTATTTTACGCCCCTGTCAGCAAGTTTCCAGCTGTCGCACGTTCCTGAACACGATCAGAGTGAGTTTGGTTTTACGCCGCTTTTAACAATATTCCAGCAATATCACGACTGAGGACACCAGAAATGGGCGTCACATATTGTACCCAGGTGGGGAATCGAACCCGGATCTTCGGAGAGACGAGCGAACACTTTAACCACTGGGCTACCCCACCGCCCTTCTGATCATGCTAGGGGGTGTAGGGTAGCCTAGTGGTTAAAGCGTTCGCTTGTCACCTGGTTCGATTCCCCACATGGGTACATTGTGTAAAGCCAATTTCTGGTTGTATTGCTAAAAGAGGCGTGAAACTAAAGTCATTCAATCACAATGTTAATCGTCTACCTAAAAATATGCTGTGCACTCACTCTGCACCAGCTGTGGTCGGGTAGCATAGTGGTTAAAACGTTTGTTCGTAACGCAGAAGATCTGGGTTCGATACCCACAAGGGAATCATGTGTGCAGTTCATTTCTGGTGTCCCTCAACGTGATATTAATGGAATATTGCTTAAAACGGCGTAAAATTAAATTCACTCAGTGACTCACTCTGTACAACTCATTCTGATATTTCATAATACTTCCTTTTTCAATGTGGGATTAACGCCAGGCCTCATCCCTTGTTGACTATTATCCTTCAAAATGCATTATGATGTATTGCCAAATGTCCTTAAAGACGATCACAAATGGTATTTTTAACTTCATCCCCGATTGACATCCAAAGGTTGATATGTAAGCTACGTATTTAATATTTCACCGCCTGAGTGGAGAAAAATCAATTCCGACTGGTGATTGTTACGGTATCAAATCACGGTGCTTTTGACGGGCGATTTCTACAGTGTCAGATGAACTGTGTGGTGCAACAGAGATGTTGACAAAATAAGTGTTGGTGTCGACTCCGCATGAAGAAGACATACGTCACGCATTCCGTCACTAAGTGCCCCCTTAATGCGAGAGAAAAGACGGAAAATAAACACATGCTTGACGTTTACCAATTTGGTGACACCCACTAGCAAGAGAATGGTGCCGACAGGTATCGTAATTGGCTGAGTGAATGGACTGAGTTTTACGCCGTTTTTATCAATTTTAGGGACACACGAGAAGGGTTTCACATATTGTACACGTGGAGGGAATCGAACTCGGCCTTCATCATGATGAGCGAACGCTTTTATCTCTTGTCTACCGTCCGCCCCCGTTCAGTGATAGGAAGACCATTTGATTCTGTTACTGCTAAGCAAGATCGCATTGCAGGTTGCAAACTTAAATTAAAGTATTTAATTGAACAGGGAAAAAAATTTAACCCGTTTCCCATTTATTCCATAATTGCATCCCATTATGTTCTGCACAAATTCTGGTGTATTTAAAAAAAAATCGCTGAATTCATCTAAAATGAGGACCGTTTGGGGTAGACATAACGGACGAGATAGCCTTACGCATCTCTTCTGTTCTCATTTGGCAACAATGCACTCAATGCCTCACGGATACTTTTCGAGATATTCTATATTTAAGAAATAACAGATTTAATAACACCCACTTTCGCCGCCGTGCTGGCTATTTCTTTTATTAATGTGTTTATACCTGTATGTAGTTACATGTCATTAAATTCTCAGGATTCAGTTATTTAAATAGCAGCAAGCAATTATCACGTACACGATACAAGTATACTCATGCCAATAATGGTTGTCACCCCCTTCAATGTTTTTAATTGGAGAGGGGGTGTTGGGTGAGTGTGTGAGGTGTGTGTAGGGTCGGGGTGGGAAGGGGGGGTGACAACCATTATTGGCATGAGTATATTATAACAGCATACTAGTGGGGGTTCCGTGTTAGTAAGACCATTGCAGCCAATGTTTTTGTTACTCCTCTTCAGACAATGATTGGTTTGCTTTGGTGGTTGTTGTGGCGCTCAACATTATTCCAGCTATATGGCGGCGGTCTTTCAATAATCGAGTCCGGACCAGACAATCCAATGATCAACATCATGACCATCGATCTACGCAATTGGGATGCGATGACATGGTCAACCAAGTCAGGAGCCTGACCACCCGGTCCCGTTAGTCGCCTCTGACGACAGGCACGGATTTCTGAAGACCAATTCTAACCAAGATCTTCACGGGTTCTTATGACAATCGTCTCGATGACCGGAAAATAAATTGTTGTCGTTTCCAGATGGCGGGGATCGTTGCTCACAATGCTGATCACTGTTTGTTTCTGGTCTATTATTATACAGAGGTCACCATAAATATTTGATACATTGCTGAGAATATTGCTTACGTGCATTTTTTTTAATTCGATGCAGTTTTTGTACTCAGAAATAGATTGTATATATAGCGTTCTTTTCGCCTCTGTTAGTCTGATTGGTGTCCTCCCACAAGAACTACATCCCATAAAAAATTCAGCTTGAAACAACACATGTAATGGTGCACAGATTCACTACATGCTGTCACCTGCGTCTGCTTAATGGACTTGCCCAACAGAAAACAAATAAAACATATATAACATTTTAGCTGCGGCAGTTCATGTTGGTTTTGACAGTAAATAGTTTGCCTTCACAAAATGTAAATTTACAGCCTTCATTAATGATTGAACAAGTTCCACATCGAGGTGTTTGACATTTTGTTACACTGGCTGACAAACCTTTTTTCATACAAAATTGGAAGGTTTGCTTTTATAATGGGCATAATTGTACAGTTATTATTATTATAGGTACAAACAAATGGAAGAATTTCCATCTCTGTATTTGTTTCTTTTGTTTTCATAAGTGTCTCTCTTGGGACCTTTACCGCTTTATGAACAGCATTTTCAACTACCTAAGAAGATATGTCTTATATATCTATTACATATTACCTATTGTCACTAACTGTAACGTCAAACGCATGATGACGACATAGCTACTACCGTTTTGCGTCGCCTATGACGACACTTAGTTTTCATTGTACACATGAAGTAGCCGTTGAACGGCGAAAGATTTTGTGCAGATAAAGTCTGGAGTTTTATATATAGATGTATAGACAGTTCATCTATAGATAGGCTTATATATTTAGTGTGATAATGTAGTGTCACTTTCATCCTCAGTGTTCAATCTGATCCATGAAGAACTAGTTTAGCCCAGCTTCAATAAGTAGCCAACTGCATCGAGGTCCTGGATTGCAGTCTATAACAATATTATTTTAACTTAAAAACTCATTCGTCTGTATTTCACCTTTACTCCAATATACCTTTACCTTTACTCCAATACTTAGTATACTAAGCTTGTTTTTTTCTATCATATGAATACAAGAACATTCACCAACTACAGCATACCCTTCTCTCTTGTCCTTTACTTTCTGGTTATTAGATTACCTTTACAACAACATAATTACTGGTCAATAGGATTTTAAACTTGTAGTTCTTCTGGGAGAGCTGATGGGCTATGCTCATTACTTGCCATGGGGGTGCATCTACTCAGATAATGAATCCCTAATTAACCCCTGTAGTTAAATTGGGATGTAGTTAAAAAAATGGGATGTAGTTCTTATGGGATTAAACCGTCTGATTACAAGCTATTCCAAAACATGTTTTCCTTACATATTCTCAAACACGGAGTTTTGAAACCAAGGAAGTAACGCAAAATACGTTGAAACAAAAATCTTCTGCAGAAACAAAAATTTTGAGAAACATCGTGTCACACTGCTCGCGTGGTCATGACTAATCTCAGATAAATCTCATTCTGAAAATAGGACAAACCTGACACGTTAGAGAGAATATGGACACCCACTTAGGGCAGAACAAGTGATAACCTTTAGGTTTTAGCGATAGTTGTACATACAGCTGACAAATGGATATTTGATATCAGTATCGTGCATTCTTTGCACTCACATTGTGGGCAATTGAAAAGGGTAAGGGTTACAAAAGATATAATACAAAAATAATAGAATAAAAGACCTGTATGTGAGTCGCTAGAAAGTTAATACTCATATCTCTTATCCTACCGGGTACCCATTCACTGCTGGGTGAACAGAGGCAATGTTGAACAAAGTCACTTGCCTAAGATGATAATACATGTGTCACGTGCTTCGTTGTGGGGCAGGACAGAACCCTTGGGACTTGCCTAAGATAAGAATACATGTCTCGCGTGCTTCGTTGTGGGGCAGGACAGAACCCTTGGGACTTGCCTAAGATGAGAATACATGTCTCGCGTGCTTCGTTGTGGGGCAGGACAGAACCGTCAGAAGTCAAGCAGTCAAACACGGTCGCCGTGACCAACGTTGCTTAACTGCAACAGATTTCTGTGGTGCACAACATCACACACCACCATATACTGGGCTACACTATTGCCGAGTAAAGATCTCTACTTGTAACACCTTGTGTCTAAATATTGACATATTATGCCGTACGTAGTGATAACTGACCTCACTTCTTCGTTTACTGTTCGAGAGGAACAATAGCACAGCACAGTGCAATGTACAGTGCTCACCAACAATCATTTGTAGAATGCGCCCCCACGTGAGGGAAATATTATTTCGTATATTGTGCGTAGGACTACATTGGGTAATGAAGCGGGAGATAATACACTTGATGGAATAGATCATGATGATGTACAATTTCTCCTGTATTCCTTTTTATGTGATTGTTTGAAATGCGAGGATTAAAATATATATGTTTCTTGAAATAAGCCGGAAATAAGAATCATCTGTAGACGCATTTTCTTCCAGATCTGAAATCCATTCAGTTAAACAAGGATACTAATTGACGTGAATTTTAGTGTGATGACTATTATTTAATAAAGAATAATATTACACCTCGCGTATGGAACAACAATTATGACGTTTTACGAGTCAACGTTTGCGGTTATGATTATGTGTACATTTTGCGACAACTGAAGTTCGTTTTCAAGCATGACACCGTAATCTGATCGTGGCTGCTGTAAATACTGGTGAATTGGTGCAATTTGTCTGTTAGATCAATCAAGATTTTGACGAATTCATTTTAAATGAATAATTGTTAATTTTGAATAAATGTAGTAAAAAAGATATTAAGAAAGTTCAGACCGAATATACACTGAACACCTTTTATGAGCAGGCAGTGTAATAACATACTAACAGGATCACCATTCGTGTGTTTCCGGCTGTATTTGTTGACTGCAATGTACCTTATTCTGCCTCTTGACAATGCCATTGCACACACATACAAAACAACTGAAGTCATCGATTGTGTGTATTATAATCTCACACCCACCCCTCAGCTGTAAAGTTGGGAGAATAGGATACACAAACACACGAGAGTATCGTAAGCAAGGTTATTTTCGATGCATTTGATGTAAATATTGTCGCTGTTAGTTGAGGTCGTAAACTTGTTAGCGGAACGCCCATTTCACCCACAGGCCCTCGTGCCTTTGCGAGGATTAATTATTAAAATAATATTGTTTTTTGAGATGACCCCCGACTCTAAATGCTTCACAGTACAATACACCATGACAAGGTCATAATTTTATTATACTGTGAAGCATTTCGAGTCGGGGGTCGGTCATGATGTATTGTACTGTGAAGCATTTAGAGGGGGTCATCGGGGGTTCATCTCAAATTTTTGTATATATTTTATAAAATCTTTAATCCTCGCAAAGACACGAGGGCCTGTGATTTCACCTACAGCCACGAAGTCACAGTTGCTGCCTCTCTCAGTCTTGTGTGCCGAGCACTGAAGGTTTATGTATGGTGTACACATGCAGCTGTAGATCATTCAGGGAGACAGGAAGAGTAAACACACGTGGAATAATGACACTGTTTCCTCTCTAGAAACATCGATGCGTGTCGACCGGCCAGTCAATTATCTGTACCTTATTATAGGGGATAAATAAATAAACTGTATAAGTTACCACGGGTTCATATATAACTGCTGTGTGTTACTGATACTGGTGAATTATATATTTAAAGACTCTTGTGTCGATACACAGCAGAAACAAGATAAGCAATGATATGGACGACCCAACTCTGGTTCTTCCAGTGTTGGGGTTCGATATCGCGGTCAGCACACATACACGCACGCACGCGCACACATGCACACGATATAATGCTAGTTATCTACACTTTAGCCATTTCTTCTCATCGTCATCAAATCAGAAATACGTGTCACAGATCCAACAGTTGCGACGTATTACAGTATCTGTTTCAAACATCCACAGAATCGAGCAGGCACGGAAACTGTGAGCAAGGTATTAAACAAGCCGCAAACGCAGAAAGGCAGAAAGGCTTGTTCTGAAAGTGGTTATCTCAGAAACAGCACTTACAGTTGTGTGCATTTATCGACCGCCTTATTCAAAGCAGAATAATTACACAAGTCTCGACTTTTACACAGACTTTTCCCATCTGTGTTCGTCTAAGACAAAAGCCAACTCTATATTTCTGGGTGACTTTAACATCCACTTCAATGGAAAGGATAAACCTGATGTGAAAAAGTTCGTATCTCTCCTGCATACGCACGGTCTTCAGCAACACGTTGATAAGGCAACTCACAAATCAGGAAACATTCTCGACTGGGTTTTGTCTCGTGATGACTCTAACATCATCACCAGCGTGTCCGTAGAAGACAGACTAATGTCAGATCACCACCTTGTACTTGTTAACACCAACCTTCATAAACCAAAACCCGAACACAATTATGTGCTGTGTAGAAATTTGAAGAGCATTGACATGGATGCTTTTCGGGCAGACCTAGAATATTCAGACTTGTTGACTAAAGATACTCCCCAGGATGTTAACCAGCTTGTACAGTTGTACAACCTGACACTACATGAGCTGCTCGATAAACATGCCCCTCCCATGGAGAAGAAAATAACTCAGCGTCAAGGTCTTCCATGGTATAATGAGCAGGTACAGGTAGTGAAATCTCTACGAAGAACGGCTGAACGAAAATGGCGTAAGTCCCGTCTTGAAGTTCATAGGCAACTCTACTGTCAGGCCAGAAACAACACAACTAAAGCTATATCCCAAGCTAAACGGGACCACTGTCTGAATACCCTTCAGAATTCACAACGAGACCCCAGGAAAATGCACAAGTTCATGAAATCACTGCTGGGCAAGAACAGCGATAGTAGACTCCCTTCTTGCTCAGACCAGAAAGCCCTAGCTGAGTCATTCAATGTCTTCTTCATAACCAAGATAGACAAGATAAGAAATACACTCCAAACTGACTCACAAGCTGAACACAGTCTCATATCATCACAGAATTTCAGTGGTGAACCACTTACAAACTTTCATCCGTTCTCCTCTAATGAGATTTCTGACCTCATAACTGCTTCCAAGCCTACAACGTGTGACCTTGACCCGATTCCAACAGCGATTCTGTTGCAGCTACTAGATCAGCTGCTTCCTGTCATAACAGAAATTGTCAACATGAGCCTGGAATCTGGAATATTTCCTTCTCACTTTAAACAGGCAGTTGTGAGACCTCACCTCAAAAAGCCGAACTTGGATCCTAATGACCCTAAGAACTTCCGACCTGTGTCCAACCTTTCCTTCTTGTCCAAGCTACTAGAAAGAGCTGTCAACACCAGGCTAAAGGTCCATCTATCTGTCAATGCTATCCTTGACAAGTTCCAGTCCGCATACCGCCAATATTACAGCACCGAAACAGCCCTGATACGTGTCCTCAATGACCTACTGTCTGCCCTGGATGATGGCTTCATGGCTTCCCTTGTCATGCTCGATCTGTCAGCGGCATTCGATACCATCGACCATGAAGTTCTCCTAAGCCGTCTTTTAGTTGAATCTGGCATCCGTGGTAACTGCCACAAGTGGTTTTCATCCTACTTGGAAGATCGTAGACAAGCAGTCATCATCGGCAATGAAAAATCCGATTTCGTCAAACTACACTGTGGTGTTCCACAAGGATCTGTTTTAGGTCCGATACTCTTCACGCTGTACACGGCAAATCTGGCTAACATCATCCAACACTTCAAGCTTCTTCACCATGGATATGCTGACGATACACAAATGATGGACAAATTCAAACTCAATAACCTTCAGGTTTCCTTCCAACGCATATCTGATTGTACGGCAAGAACAAAGTCATGGATGACAGCAAATAAGCTGAAACTGAACGAAGAAAAAAACAGAGGTGATGCTGATTGGCACTAAGCAACAGTTGTCCAGAGTAGAAGAACAATCCATTCTGATAGCGGACACGGAAATAGTTCTCAGTGACCACCTTAAAGATCTGGGAGTATTTCTGGACTCACACCTCTCCATGGAGAAACAGGTTACCCACATCAGTAGAACCTGTTATTATCATCTCCGATCCATCAGCAACATTCGACACTTAATAACCGCAGAAGCTGCAAAGGTACTTGCCCATGGTCTAATAACATCAAGACTAGACTACTGCAACAGTTTGCTTCAGGGCATCAGTGGTAAACTGCTATCTAAGCTACAGGTGCTGCAAAATTCTGCTGCACGGGTCATCACAAGAACACCAAGACACGTGCACATGACAACAGTGCTCAGAGACCTCCACTGGTTGCCAGTAAAGCTAGAATAGAGTTCAAGCTTCTCTGTATCACATATCGATGCCTCCATAACACCAGCCCTGACTATCTATCTGAACTCTTGACTCCACATACTCCAGCACGTAAACTCCGATCAAGTGACCAAAATCTCCTCAAGTTCCTAAATATCGACTGAAGACATTTGGCTCCAGATCCTTCTCCAGCACTGCCCTATCCTCTGGAACTCACTTCCATCAGAGTTGAAACTGAGTCAACTTTTGAGAAATTCAAATCAAGACTAAAGACCCATATGTTCTCCAAGTATCATAGTGACATTTAACTCCACTCAACACTCCTGACTTTTATCTTTATACATTCCCATTGTAGCGCCTTGAGCAGGCATATCTGTCTGATATTGCGCGCATTCCTTATGGTGGCTGATTAGGGCCATCGCTTTCTCGCCTTAAAATTCGGAGGCCACCATAATTATCTGAGGGAGCCGTGAAGTTCCGGGAAAGAATTGGTCTGCAGCAACCTATGCTTGTCGTAAGAGGCGACTAACGGAATAGGGTGGTCACGCTCGCTGACCTGGTTGACACATTCCATCGTATCCCAATTCCGTAGATCGGTGTTCATGTTGTTGATCACTGGTTTGTGTGGCCCAGACTCGATTATTTACGAACAAACACTCGGGAGGTGACCAATGAGAACCCAGGTCCTCGGCGTGATGAGCGGACGCTCTCACCATTAAGCTACTCCAGCGCCCCCAATTTTCATAATAATGATAAAAGTCCACTTTTAATGCGCTGAATCCATGCTCAGTTCGTGCTCTAAGCTCACATGTCCGAGAGGAGATGACAGAATCTACACGGAGAAAGCAAGTCTGAACAGGAAGGTGTTGAGTTGGGTCTTAAAAGATGACAATGATTCACAGTCTTTCAGGTACTGGGGCAGAGAGTTCCAGGCTTTAGTGGCTGAATATGCAAATGTTCTCTCCCCACAGCGGGATGTTCTAACCATGAGACTGTGGTTTGTTACATGACGTTGGGCATTGGTATTATATAAAATAACCATATAAACACAAGTTTTCGATGTGTATTTACACGCTGTGGTGAAATGATTGGAATATTGTTGATTACTGCGCTTAACAACAATGATCACCAAATAGACATATGTGACGGTGATCAAGTACGTTCACCCTCAAGGAAGCGGGTAACATAAAGCGGATTCACCATTAACCCAAATTGTCTAAATCTACTTGAATCTATCGATACATACACGTTTAATTGGATGTCTCGTCCATCGCCATTGGTATCCCGAGGCCGTGTTTCAGCAGTTATAAATAATTTAACCCCATCTTCAGACAATTATCTTGGCCCAACCATTAGGGCTATGATGGCGTTGTTTGTAGAATGCCAGACAAATTTGCAAATCAGTCCACCTGTTTGAAAAGGTGACCATTCCTGAATACTAAAGACGGAATGGCTATTAAACCATGGGAACAATTGGGTGGTCGATCGTATGATTCCTAATTTCCCAGTACAGTTCATTCTTAGCTGACAGCACCGTTGGAGCAATGTGGTTGATTGTTTCCTAAAATACAACTGGTTCCAGTCTGTATTGCTCATGATGTTGATGCTATTTGCTTATTGCTCAAATAATTTGTAGCAGAACCATCATAGAAGTTTCTTTCTGTGTTTGTTAATTAAATTTGGTTTTTAACGCCGCACTCAGCAATATTCCAGCTATATGGTGGCCTTCTGTAAATAATGAAGTGTACACCAGACAATCCAGTGATCAACAGCATGAGCATCGATCTGCGCAATTGGGATACGATGACATGTGTCAACCAAGACAGCGCGATTTGCCACCCGATCATGTAAGTCGGCTCTATCGACAAGCATGGGTTGCTGAAGAACAATTCTCATCAGGAACTCCACGGGTAATCAAAGTGTATCACGACGTAGATGTATACCTTCAAACAGTGGTTTGCTGCAAGAATACGCAGCTCTCTCTCTCTCTTTGCTCTCTAATCCTTCCATCTTTCTCTCTTTTCTCTCTCTCTCTCTCTCTCTCTCTCTCTCTCTCCTCCTCCCTCTCACTCTCTTTTGTCTCTCTCTCCTCCCTCTCTCTTCTCTCTCTCTCTTCTCTCTTTTCTCTCTCTCTCTCTCTCTCTTCTCTCTCCTCCCTCTTTCTCTCTCTCTCTCTTTGTCGCTCTCCATCCCTCTTTCTTTCTCTCCCTCTCTCTCTCACTTTCTCTCTCTCTCTCTCTCTCTCTCTCTCTCTCTCTCTCTCTCTCTCTCTCTCTCTCTCTCCCTCTCTCATTCTCTCAATGCTACTCTCCTAAGACCTACAACAGTTGCATTTCCTTCATGGACAATAACGGTGGAGAATACTAATCGATATTAACCCAGGCTGCATCTCATTTCATACTCAGCATGTATTGTATGCCTACTTGTCTTGGTTCTTCCCCGGCTAGTTTATACGACAGATCTCGAGGGACGGGATGGCCAAATATTGAGAAATACGCCATCTGGCAACACGAAAAGAACAAAGCATGTCTATTTCATTAACCGCAAGTGAATAGTGGCTTTTAACGCCATGTGTTGAATGCTTCAAGAAAGTGGTTGGAGCTGATTACATGACCATGATTACATTCTTGACGTCTACGTGTGCGACGTCCCCCGGCGGCATTTGATTGATGTTTCGCTCATTATAAAAAAGGGTTTAATATTATATGTACCCATTCCCAGCCCTGAATATGTAGTTCGGGAAAGAAATCACGGATTTATCGTTTCAGGTGGTCCTTGTCTTAAACGTGCTATTAGCAGGGGTATTAGAAAATGGGTATTTTTCACGCGTTCTTGTCTTCCACTTTATCCATATATGCCACACTATAATACAGCTTGCAGTTTTATAATTTATTCATTCCGGTTTTAAAAATATTCACAGAAAAAGCAATATTGCATCCTATGAACCAGCAGCCAATATTTACCATATTCATGTTGGTGATCATGAGGAGTCACGTCACGTCGAAGACCCGGGTGCGATTCTCATAATGAGGCAGGGGCGGATACATCTTTTGAGAAGGGGTGGGGTGCACACTCTATTGAGAAAAGGCGGGGTGCACACTTCATTTTCACCCAAGTTTCAATGGTCATTTAACAAACATTTTGGCACAAAGGGGCGGGTGGGGGGGCACCCCTGCACACACACCCCTCTAGATCCGCCTATGTGAGGGTAGCCCATATCTGGTGTCCTCTGTAGTGATATTGCTGGAATAACATTAGTGTTGTCATCTTGACGTAAGGAATGTTATTCATATTTACAGGGAAGAGGAAAACATATGTGATTACTGTGACACGCGGTATATGCTACACTGACTTCAAGATATTTTTTGGTGCAAAAGTATGAAACGCCATCTGCAAAACGAACTATGAATCAATAGTCACACAATGTAAAGACCCAAAGTGCTAAATTTCTAAAACATATAAAAACCTGAAATGGTTTTAAAACTGCAGATGTATTTATGTCATATAACCGTTTTTCATATCACCTGATAGTCTGGTCCAGAATCGATTATTTACAGACAGCCGCCAATCTGCTGTAGAATCGATAAGTGCTGCTTTAAACAGCCAACAAACAAAAGCTTATACACGACATTAACATAATGTTCACAAAAGCAGCAAGAATCAACGGTAATTTCAACACTGCGTTAAAAAGATTAAATGGAACTTAGTTTAATCAATAAGACTTATTGAAACCAAGCAGCAGATGCACGAACGTGTCAATTTTATGTCTTACGAGCTGGCGCTTCAAAGAAATGGAAATCTGCCCGGTGAGATAAGACGCCTACTTCCATTAGAGCCCCCCAGCATTCCATGATTAATGAAGCTTCTCAAACGTGATCACAGAGGTTTAGCTACCACTAACGTTATGTATCAATTCTTTATTGCCATCGTGTTGAAGCACCTGTTTGGCAAAACATAGGGTTCACCTGGCCATGAAACAGCCATGTCGACGGTTGGTGGACATGACAAGAAAGATGCCATCTCCCAATGACAATGCCAAGCCTCATGGTTACGAAAGAAGTGCCAGACAAATCTTCTGACTAATATTTCGTGAATTGTGTCGGAATATGATCACAGGTACTCAAGCAAGCCTCATGGTTACGAAAGAAGTGCCAGGCAAATTTTCTGACTAATATTTCGTGAATTTTGTCGGAATATGATCACAGGTACTCAAGCAAGCCTCATGGTTACGAAAGAAGTGCCAGACAAATTTTCTGACTAATATTTCATGAATTGTGTCGGAATATGATCACAGGTACTCAAGCAAGCCTCATGGTTACGAAAGAAGTGCCAGACAAATTTTCTGACTAATATTTCGTGAATTGTGTCGGAATATGATCACAGGTACTCAAGCAAGAGAGTGAGCCTAAAGCCTTGGCCAGTTGAGTTGTCTCTACGTACAAGAAACATAGTGATTTGGAAAGTAAAATTTCTAATATAAGTCCAAAATTACGATCTTGATTCTTCCGGACGTCGAATGAACAAGGTTGGATTTAACGAATTTTATCAGATAGTACAGTAAGTAGTTTAGTTTATAATTAATTACTGAAGGAAATCTTGCGGAATGTGCGAAAGCCAAAATTCTTTGTCTACTGGCATCGTACTCTTGTGTTTGGGTTTCGCGAAAGTCTCAAATGTCTACCAGCTTAATGTGTGTGGGCTGTTACTTCTGGCCAGTCGAGATGTACAGTAAGACACAGGTCAGTCACTCACATCAACACGTGGAGAGCGGCCTACTGGTTTGTTCCCCTGACCGCATCAGACCAAGATGTTGAACCACGACTCCAGATTGGTACAAGCCGGCACACTCGCGCACATCCCCTCATCGGGGAAATCATAACGTCGTTCGCCTCTTGACCATGTTCCTTCCTACATTAATAAGGCCTTGCCAGCTAACCTGTGCCGCTCTTTTTGTCGCCAATTTAGACACAATCGTGCATGTCTTATTGCGCCTCACCTCAGCAGGGAAGTCGTAACGTCATTCCTCTCTGGACCAACACTAAGGCATTGTCAGCTAACCTGTGCCTCTCTTTTTGTCGCCAATTTAGACACAATCGTGCATGTCTTATGACATCACCGTTATATGATGGGTACTGTTATGTGGATGGTACCGTTATCTGGATTGTACCGTAATTCTACGGTACTTTTTTTTTGAGAGGAACTGTTTTCTTGATGTATCGTTATGTGGATGGTACCGTTATATGAAAGGTACTGTTATGTGGATGGTACCGTTATCTTTATTGTACTGAGCACTGATTCATTGTAACTGTGTTTGTTTGATGTTATCACTTTTTAAAAGAAAATTGTCTGCCATCAATCTTTGATTACATTATGAGCTAAAATGCTGTGAATGAAAACACACAGTGACACGATAATCTAAAAATCGTTTCAAACTGACGTCAGTATGTCTTGTCTTTTTTTAAGATTACCGTGAAATATTTTTACTCGTCATTTGTAAAATTGTTGTACAGGATCATGTCTTTTTATATCGACCTTAATTTTTATTTTTGTAATTGATCGGAAATCATGCACGTGTAATGTGATGAAGAGACTGAAAATCTGAGTTTATTGTTTAGTGTACACAGGAAAAAGGTATCATTACTTCTAGTATCAAAATATACTGTTATATCTAACCCGAAAAACATGCATTGAGTATTGGTTGTAAGTGGGCTTTCCGTGAACTTCCTTTCCTGGAAGCCATGAAGTATTTCGAGTGCCCGAGTTGTTTCCCGGTACTTGTAAATCACGACCTTCGTGTTCATAGAATCTGGATCGTGCAAAGCATTTTGAAACATAAGAAAGATCCTTGCCGCCGGCATGCAGTGGCACACAATCACCCGGGTCAGAAATCCGATCCTCAGTGTAAGTTTTTTACCACCAACACGTGTAACTGGAGACCGCTTCTGCTCCAAAGACAATGTGTACATGTATTGTATTTGGAAGTGCGTTAAAACATTCCGAAGACACTCATTCACCACGCGATACTACACACAGATAAATAACGGATGTCAGTAACAGTTTATGTCATATGGAGGAGGATACACGAAGACATGACATTTCACAGTCAGGAGATGCGTCTTCTTGCTGCAAAGCACTGATTCAACGCTGGTTGTACACAATAATGTTGAATGAAAAAAACAGAAACTGTTTGGGCCGAGACAGAAAAACTCACTATAGGACTGCTCAACATATGGTTTGGATTGCAATCCTCGGGTGGTCCTTGGGGGTATCATGAAATCACAAACAACGTGGTACAGATGTAATGGTGTTGAAACAAATGCATCCTCAAGTTATAATCAGAATTGTACAACTAATACTACTTTCAGATTTCTTATAGATATAGAAGCTTAGGGTTTGTCGCATCTGCTTCCAGTGCCATTGGTGGTTCAACCACTCAGTGGGCCAAGGAAGCAAATTACTTCTGCGACCTGATACACTTTGATTTTCCGCCACATAACACCTGCTAACTACCATGCATTTCTACTCATTGTAATATCTCAGTGTCGAGATATGTATGTCATTACTAAATATATCTCACAAAGAATGTTTCAGTGGGAAATTTAACGGTAAGTATTAAATGCGACACAACAAAGTCAGGACATCAAAGGGTCAGTGTATTTTACATGTAAATGCGACCGCATCCTAGTGTAGCAGATAAAGCATCTGTCAGGAGACTGGGAATTTGTTGGTTCGATCCCCTACATATAAGACGCCAAACGATGGCACTTGTTGATAATTAGTCGGTATTAAAAAGAAAAACCAAGCATGAGAGTGACTATTTCGTTACAGATATTTTCGCGAGAAATGTCATAAGCAAGCACAATTAATGTGATGTGGATTTATTAATTTCGCAGTCAAATATCACTTGCAAGGGTATAAACTGGAATATACAAATGTATATTTGGTAACATATTTTCAGTTCGTGTAAATAGGATTAAGTCAGTTGACTGAGGTGAAACATTTGGATAATGTATAAATATTACCATAAAGCTTTGTCTGATGAGTGCAAAATCTAGACAAGCAAACAAAATGTGCTTGATAGTAACTAGGGCAATCTTTACATTTCCATGAAATGAATGCGTGTAAAAACTGTACCCAACAAGGCACCATTGCATGGTGAGATAGACCAGAAAGCCTTGAACTGGCCGATTACGCATCTGTAGTACGCACACTCATGGATGCCCGTCGATATCTTGGTCCACGAATCTTGAACTATCCTTTAAAGCTCGTTCCATTTCATCTTGTGAAAGGGAATGGACACGAATTTCGCTGTAAAGTGTTCAATGTCTTTGACGTTCCTGAAACATTTGATCGTGGGCTGGAATTACATTTATGCCCTGGTTGAACTTATATACCTGAATTCGTTGGTTTCACAAAAGTTATCAGACCAGAATTACATCTGACCTTCAACCAGCATCAAAGAGTGCACATAACTGAATACAGTTAGCTTAACAATTTATCACGACGTATCACATAACAGTGAATACAGAATGTCATAAAACTATTGGAGCAAAAATTATTCACACAACATGTTACATGTGTACGACCTTTCAGGCAGTCAGGAAACGTCCTCGAAATATAAGCTGACATTGTCCATGTCGATGAGTGCTTGATCACCCAAGAACTCTCAGCAATCCACAGTATCGTGCCACTCTTTAAATACCATAGTTGCTTTCGACAAATTTAACGGCATAGCATACAATTCTGAATCTACTCCTAGTATGGTATGCAGCTTGAGCCGGGTTTATCAGGATCCCTAGTATGGTATGCAGTTTGAGCCGGGTTTATCAGGAACCCTAGTATCGTATGCAGTTTGAGCCGGGTTTATCAGGATCCCTAGTATGGTATGCAGCTTTAGCCGGGTTTATCAGGATCCCTAGTATGGTATGCAGCTTGAGCCGGGTTTATCAGGATCACTAGTATGGTATGCAGTTTGAGCCGGGTTTATCAGGATCCCTGACAAACCCTGTTCCAAAATACCTACGATACAAGCTATAGTTTGTAATTGCCACTTTCTTTGATTACTAATTACTATAAAACATCACCCAACTACTTAAATATAAATAAGGCAAATACAATTTAATAAAAATAAGAACACTTCATTAAAATATTATGAAAGCGTTACTTTTTTTTGCTGAGAATAATAAAGATGAACTATCAAACGTTAAATCATATGATTCCATGTCATCATCTAGAGGTACAAACATTTCTCTCGAGCTCCACCAGACAGGGGTCCACAATGGTAGTCAGTATATATATATGCCTTGATTCAGGTAAATTAAAGGAGTATTGATCCTGTTCCGGAAAACACTGGATGTTCTTCCGAAATTGCTCGCTGTAGATGTTCTGTATGCATGTCTGAACTCTTGAAGTCAAAAAACCAACTGTCCACACGGATGTTTCACTCATTAGCAATGATTCACAGTCTGCTGTACCAAGGTATCGATCAATGAACCCTTAATGACAATGTTGTGTTCGATATTCAGTTCACATGTTACGGTGTTCGATTCCCTACTTGAAACACGAGTTTTACTCGTTTGCCTGTCATCTGCGTTTGGTGACTAGCTGTTGGCTAGTGTATCATTGTGTGTCTAGACTCGAACTGATCAGGTATTCGGTGACTTGCACCGGGTCATCTCCCCAGAAAGCGTGATTAATGCTATGAACTAGTTGCACTTGTAAAGAGCATACAACTGAGGCTTTGGGATGCTTTCAGAATCTGGTTATACAGGAAATGACATTTTCGTGATTTCCCTGTGGGTACTTCTTGACCCTAAGTCTTTATTTGAAGGAACTGGATGTAGTCTGAAAGTTTTGTAAGGGACATTGCATACCTGTTTCATGTCATCCTGTTTACATACCCGTGAAGATCCGGATTAGAATTGGTCTTCAATAACCCATGCTTGTCGTAAGAGGCGACTAATGGGATCGCACTCAGCAATATTCCAGCTATATGGCGGCAGTCTGTAAATAATCAAGTCTATACCAGACAATCTAGTGATCAACAGCATGAGCATCGATATACGCACCTGGGATACGATGGCATGTGTCAACCAAGTCAGCGAGCCTGATCACCCGATCACGTCAACATGGGTTGCTGAAGACCAATTCTAACCCGGATCTTCACGGGTCAACTCTGTCTGACACCAGGTGACTCTACTGACGGTTAACTACCAAGAAGGTCTACAAGGTCTGAATGTTGTTACACCGAGCTTAATAGAAGGATATAAAACTGAACAAGATATTATTTAACTGAAAACGGAAGGTACATGTAAAAGAGGGAAAATCCTGTCCTAATTATTCTGTTGTTTTTCAAGCGCAAATTGATAATTGTAAAGTGCGTCTTATAACTTTTGGGGGGCCTTTTGGGCCCTGTCGTCTTATGCGCATCGCATCGCTATGCAGCCAAGATCTACCGATCGCGGTTCTAATAAGTGATTCGTCCGATTATGGCCCTTGGTATCAGCACCTACACAAGCTCTATAGTTTCATTGGGTGGTACTGTAGCCTTGTGCTGAAGTCGTTTGCTCCTCACGCCGACGTTCCGTGTTCGTTGTCCCTGTGGGTACAATGTGTGAAGCCAATATCTCGTATCCTTCACAGTGATATTGAAGGAAAATATTACAACAAAAATATATGATTACCATGTGTGGAAGTCGCGGTAGCTGAGCGGGTAAGGCGGCTGACTTTGTGTGCTGGCGATTAGGTGCCTGACTCTGAGGGTGTGAGTTCGAATCCCGGATGGGGCTCAACTCAAAAAGTACTAGAATTTATACTTTGTAATCCCAAATATAACACATGTAACAAAAATATATGAAAAAATAAATCATTACTCATTCGGTCAGTCTAGTGTTTCAACAAGTGGTAAACATCCAAGACACAACTTTGGGGCATGATATAGATGGAATAGTATTAAAGTCCTCATGAAACACAACTCATCCTTGGCATTGGGAGAGAACACGGGTTTGCTGCCAGGAACACAGACTTTCTTTTTGTCTGGGTAATGCAGAAGGCTGATGAGTTTTCATATTAGCGGAAACGTCGTCGGTGTATTCGACAAGCAGCGCATCATTGGAGAAGCTGATGATGAACCTTAACAGCCTGGCTAAGCCAGGATCACCCGAACCCTCTCTGCTGCATTCATTTATTTTAATCCTTAATAACGCTGACTATTGAAGTCCTTCGATAACCAATTTGAAATATGATGATCGCTCTCACAACAAACGTCAGATCAGACAACCCGAAAAAAATGCTTTAAGGCAAGGTAGATAAGAAGAGGTTAGTTCTTGGAGAGCCAAGGCTGAAATCTGATATAAAGAACACGTTCTGAACTTCGAGACAACGTTTGTTTTCAGATTCGCCTCAGTTCTAGATTTGGGAGATGCACACCCGTGCCCGTGGGTTTTACAACATTGATAAGTGTCTGAAACCTCCATCAGACTTCTCATATCACGATAACACGCCACGGTATGTCTGAAATACCGCCCAAAGCGGTATTATTCCCTGTTTACTCGACCATGAAGATCCGGGTTAGAATTGATCTTCAGTAACCCATGCTTGTCGTAAGAAGCGGCTAACGGGATCGGGTGGTCAGGCTCGCTGACACATGTCATCGTATCTCAGCGTAGATCGATTCTCATGATGCTGATCACTGGGTTGTCTGGCGCAGACTCGATTATTTACAGACCGCCGCCATAAAGCTTGAATATTGCTGAGTGCGGCGTTAAACAACAAAACAACCAACCAAACCAATTCACTCCGTCTAGCACCGCCTCACCTCGTGTGCCAACAAGCAAAGGAAGTGTATAGTTTCTCTGTCTGCTATGCGACTCCGTTCAATTATTGCTGCCAGCTATGAGCTATGGGATAGTTATTCACACCTCATCCTTTAACCATGTTTCAGTACGTAGTGTATTCACGCCATACGCACTTAGGTCATGTGCAAAGCATTTTGTTTGGATCGTTAAATGATGATGATGTTAATGATGATTGACAATAATTGGTGATGATGATATATTGATGATTGAAGACGATTGATGCTGCTGTTGATCATGATATGATGATGGTGATGTGAAGGATGGTTATAATTGATGAAGACAGCTGTTGGTGATGATGATGATGATGATGATGATGATGATGATGATGATGGTGTTGTGAAGGATGGTTATAATTGCTGAAGACAGCTGTTGGTCATGATAATGATGGTGATGTGAAGGATGGTTATAATTGATTAAGACAGCTGTTGGTGATGATAATGATGATGATGTGAAGGATAGTTATAATTGATGAAGACAGCTGTTGGTGATGATAATGATGGTGATGTGAAGGATGGTTATAATTGATGAAGACAGCTGTTGGTGCTGATAAAGATGGTGATGTGAAGGATGGTTATAATTGATGAAGACAGCTGTTGGTGATGATAATGATGGTGATGTGAAGGATGGTTATAATTGATGAAGACAACTGTTGGTGATGATAATGATGGTGATGTGAAGGATGGTTATAATTGATGAAGACAGCTGTTGGTGATGATAATGATGGTGATGTGAAGGATGGTTATAATTGATGAAGACAGGTGTTGGTGATGATAATGATGGTGATGTGAAGGATGGTTATAATTGATGAAGACAGCTGTTGGTGATGATAATGATGGTGATGTGAAGGATGGTTATAATTGATGAAGACAGCTGTTGGTGATGATAATGATGGTGATGTGAAGGATGGTTATAATTGATGAAGACAGGTGTTGGTGATGATAATGATGGTGATGTGAAGGATGGTTATAATTGATGAAGACAGCTGTTGGTGCTGATAAAGATGGTGATGTGAAGGATGGTTATAATTGATGAAGACAGGTGTTGGTGATGATAATGATGGTGATGTGAAGGATGGTTATAATTGATAAAGACAGCTGGTGGTGATGATAATGATGGTGATGTGAAGGATGGTTATAATTGATGAAGACAGCTGTTGGTGATGATAATGATGGTGATGTGAAGGATGGTTATAATTGATGAAGACAGCTGTTGGTGCTGATAAAGATGGTGATGTGAAGGATGGTTATAATTGATGACAACAGCTGTTGGTGATGATAATGATGGTGATGTGAAGGATGGTTATAATTGATGAAGACAGCTGTTGGTGATGATGATGATGATGATGATGATGGTGTTGTGAAGGATGGTTATAATTGCTGAAGACAGCTGTTGGTCATGATAATGATGGTGATGTGAAGGATGGTTATAATTGATGAAGACAGCTGTTGGTGATGATGATGATGGTTAAAATTGATGAAGACAGCTGTTGGTGATGATAATGATGGTGATGTGAAGGATGGTTATAATTGATGAAGACAACTGTTGGTGATGATAATGATGGTGATGTGAAGGATGGTTATAATTGATGAAGACAGCTGTTGGTGATGATAATGATGGTGATGTGAAGGATGGTTATAATTGATGAAGACAGCTGTTGGTGATGATAAAGATGGTGATGTGAAGGATGGTTATAATTGATGACAACAGCTGTTGGTGATGATAATGATGGTGATGTGAAGGATGGTTATAATTGATGAAGACAGCTGTTGGTGATGATGATGATGATGATGATGATGATGATGATGGTGTTGTGAAGGATGGTTATAATTGCTGAAGACAGCTGTTGGTCATGATAATGATGGTGATGTGAAGGATGGTTATAATTGATGAAGACAGCTGTTGGTGATGATGATGATGGTTAAAATTGATGAAGACAGCTGTTGGTGATGATAATGATGGTGATGTGAAGGATGGTTATAATTGATGAAGACAACTGTTGGTGATGATAATGATGGTGATGTGAAGGATGGTTATAATTGATGAAGACAGCTGTTGGTGATGATAATGATGGTGATGTGAAGGATGGTTATAATTGATGAAGACAGGTGTTGGTGATGATAATGATGGTGATGTGAAGGATGGTTATAATTGATGAAGACAGCTGTTGGTGATGATAATGATGGTGATGTGAAGGATGGTTATAATTGATGAAGACAGCTGTTGGTGATGATAATGGTGATGTGATGTGAAGGATGGTTATAATTGATGAAGACAGCTGTTGGTGATGATAATGATGGTGATGTGAAGGATGGTTATAATTGATGAAGACAGCTGTTGGTGATGATGATGATGGTGTTGTGAAGGATGGTTATAATTGATGAAGACAGGTGTTGGTGATGATAATGATGGTGATGTGAAGGATGGTTATAATTGATGAAGACAGCTGTTGGTGATGATAATGATGGTGATGTGAAGGATGGTTATAATTGATGAAGACAGCTGTTGGTGATGATAATGATGGTGATGTGAAGGGTGGTTATAATTGATGAAGACAGCTGTTGGTGATGATAATGATGGTGATGTGAAGGATGGTTATAATTGATAAGGACAGCTGTTGGTGATAATGATGATGATGATGATGATGATGAAGGATGGTTATAATTGATGATCACCTCTGTTGGTGATGATAATGATGGTGATGTGAAGGATGGTTATAATTGATGAAGACAGCTGTTGGTGATGATGATGATGGTGTTCTGAAGGGGCTATTGATCGTCCTCAATAACTTCTTCACAACAGAAGGTGATGATGAGATGGTGGTCGTGATTGTAGTGATGATGCAATTGACATCAAGGATGAAGGATGTTGAAAGCGCTAACACCATTCCTACACTGTTTGACGGATCAGTGTGCACTGCGTCACCTCCCTGAACAGTATTCGCCTCTGAGGCGCCAGGAGAAAAAGTCACATTACTATCTCATCCCTCCGGCTTCCGGCACAAAATCACATTCTGTTACAAGATTCATACCTCAAAGCGATGTTATACCAAACTAGAGCATTCACTAAACATGTGTGTGGTTTACAAATGAAAACTTCAAAAGGTTTACTTAGTGAATTTGATAATACTGACTGAGTATGGTTTTACGCCGCTTTTAGCAATATTCTAGCAACATCACGGCGGGGGACACCAGAAATGGGCTTCACACATTGTACCCATGTGGGGATTCGAACCCGGGTCTTCGGCGTGACGGAATTTGATAATAGAGGTTCTTTACCGATACGGTGAACAGTATTCAAACGAACCATTGGCTGGAAGCCTGATGACCGGTCTGCATGTTTTGTAGACCATGCAACTGCGACCTCTTTCGTCATTTCAATTCTTGAGACGGATGGTGGAGCCTTCTAACGCCTAATGCGTTGTATTCTCCCCATGGTGTAGAAAATGCCTGGAAAGCATAAGAATCCTCTTGTCTAGGAACAAATTATTATCATATATTTGAGGATATACTGGTTCCTGGATGATATACTACTAATTGAGGTATATACAATGTCATGGATAAGAATAACAACAACAATGATGATAACATCGTACCAGAAGCTGAGGGTACTGAAAACCGATACTTCCAGCAATCTCTGCGAGGCGTATACTGAGGCGCGGAGTGAGTTTGGTTTTACGCCACTTTTAGCAACATTCCAGCAATATCACGACAGTGGACACCGGAAATAGGCTTCACACATTGTACTCATCTGGGGAATCGAACCCGATCTTCACCGTGACCGACAGACGCTTTAACCATTGGACTACCTCACCGCCCCAGGAGCTGACGAAGGGTCATGATTTATTAAATATAGGACTACACAAATTTAGGTTCCCGTTTAGGCCTTTTTGTATCAAAGCGTGATGAACATCTGCGCGACAAAAAACATTGCTTCATGATGCTAATGCTGTTAGGAATGGCTTAACGATCAGCTGCCTAATAAAAAGACTATTTTCTTCTTCAAGGAGTCGTTGAGGAGGATCATAGTCTTCATTAAAAAACATTCGTAATCGCATCAGAAGTGATTGACAACCCAATGCTTAAACATTTATTGGTTTCACCTCTATGTAGTACTTGTTTTTTTTCACATGAGATCTCTATAGGATATGGCTGTATAACAAAGGAAACTCAGGCTTAACTGTGGCAGTTGCAAACGTTACGAATGCGGTATTAATCTTTATGGTAACCGGACAAAATCCCCCCTCCCCCCCTCCCCCCCCCCTAAAAAAAGTGCATCGTAGAACTAATTCCCCAGGACAATATTTTTTCCCCCGGACAAAATCCCCCCCCCCAAGGAAAAGCAATCAAACAAGTTAAAGATATCCATTTAATTATTTGTCAATATTTCAACAAGGTCAAAGAGCACATAGCACATATTTTGAGCACATTCACATCATTAATTGTTTGTCAGTATTTCAACAAGGTCAAAGAGCACATAGCACACATTTTGAGCACATTCACATCATACATTGAACATTTATTTTTATTTGACATATTTATATGAGCATGTATTTATTCATACATTATGTGACATTTATTCATTTGTCATTTATGTTATTTGATCATAGCACATCATTTCATCAAACATCAGCTCAAACATCACTTCGCATGCAGCGGCCAATGCCATGCAAGAAATCTGGGAGCGGGATTAAGTTTAAATCAAAGATCAGGAGAACCAAGCTAAAGATGAGTAGGGGGGATTTAGTCCGTTTTTTGCCAGTTTACATAGCTAAACAATCTTCTCCAACTCCAATATTTAGTGAGAGTTACAAGGCATAGTTATACTCTTTTTATAACAATATTAGCTCTGTCAGCAGGTGATAGTACGAACGGGATACAAGTATATGTTGTATATCTATGTGAGGAAACGAGTGAGTGAGTGAGTTAAAATTTAAAGTCACATCGGCAGTATTTCAGCCATATCGTGACTTTGAAAGTTGTAAATTTATAAATGAATAAACAACAAATTTAGATAATATACTTACCTGTCTGCAAAGGACAGTAAAATAAGTAGAATATCTCTGTTATAAATGTAAAACTAGTATGAAAATCTAAAACCTCTAAACTATGAAAGATATAAAACACAGGCTATAGATTGCCAACAACTGAAGGTAGATTACCATAGTAGGAACTGTGATGAAACGAACCCGGTCTTCAGTGCTACAAATGCAAACCCTGCTGTACTTCCCTCCTGTTTATTTAGGGATCGCTAAGATCCACCTTTATCATAATTATGACGATAAAAGTAAATTTGTTCTGAGAAATGGATTTGAAACAAACGGAGATCGGATTAATTAAAAACAAACTAAAAAAACAATTCCCTAGGCCCAT
Source organism: Haliotis rubra (assembly GCF_003918875.1). Lineage (NCBI taxonomy): Eukaryota > Metazoa > Mollusca > Gastropoda > Lepetellida > Haliotidae > Haliotis > Haliotis rubra. The sequence goes on along the minus strand of NW_025766803.1, from coordinate 1,163,042 downwards.
ACTTTGAACATATAGAAGAACATATTTGTGTTCTAAAGCTAAATCATAACAGAAATAAAACATAAACTCAATTATCTATATGACATGACATTTCACAAGCATATACTTTTTGACACCTTCGCCAAGAACTTCTTACCACTTGCACTAATACACTGTCATCGCTTGTAGACCCGTTAAAATCCGTTTTTAATTGGTCTTCAGTAACCCATGCTTGTAAGAGGCAACTAATGGGATCGGGTGGTCAGGCTCGCTGACTTGGTTGACACATGTCATATTATCCCAATTGCTTAGATTGATGCTCATTCTGTTTATCACTGGATTGTATGGTCCAGACTCGGTTATTTACAGACCGCCGCCATATAGCTGGAATACTGCGCAAAACAACAACCAAACCAATCACCTCTTGTAATATACAAGGCTGTTCATTCAATAAAGTACATCATTACTTGTATCTCTTATCAATATCTGTTGTTGAAATGATGATTTTAATCCAGACTGACGCAGAAATGAATTTGTAAAACAATGTAACAAATATTCCTAAAATCATGTTTCATGCTTCTAATTAACTATTCATGTGATGAAGAAATTCTTGTCACATATGTTTTTCTTCGAACAAAAGTCAAGTTACCAATAAATTGCCCAATTTTTTTATTGGTCCTTGGGACGTTTTATATAACTTGCTTCTCTTCTTTCCGGTTTGCCTTATTAACAAAACTCACTCTATAATTATCTAACTATTGTGACAGGTGCGCTCTGGTAGAGAGGGAAGGAAAAAACAGTTTTCCTTTGACGCGACCAACAAGGGTATCCCTGACTGCAAAACACATCTTTGTCGGAGCTTCCGGATTAGTAGTAGCTGGAATAAATAAACATTGGTGCAGAGAAAGTAACGAAGACAGAAATAACACGCTGATGTTTCCAACTCATATTTTGCCACAATTGTAATAGTATGTGGGCATGGAAACATTTCGCTGTCTCAATCTAAACCGACTTCATCCGGTCGTCTCGCGTCCTGTCTTGTACCTTATAATCTCAAATGACGTACGATTTTGTTTGGTTTAGATGTTGTTTAACGCCGCACTCAGCAATATTCCAGCTATATGACGACGGTCTGGAGATAATCGAGTTTGACCACAGCGTGTCGGCTAAGTTGGATTTAACGTCATGCAGGGTTTGGACGAGTCCTTCTGCCCCATTTGTGGTGTCCCCCGCCGAGATATTGCTAGAATATTGCAAAAAGCGGCGTAAAACCAAACTCACTCTCTCACTCACTCATTTTTTCAGGGGCAGAAGGACTCGTCTAAACCCTGCATGACGTTAAATCCAACTTAGCTGACACGCTGTGGTCAAACTGGAAAACTGTAGACTGCGGTCTTAAATCTGAAATAATTTAGTTTTACGCCGCTTTTAGCAATATTCCAGCAATATTACGGCGGGGGACACCAGCAATGGGCTTCACACATTGTGCCCATGTGGGGAATCGAACCCGGGTCTTCAGCGCGACGAGCGAACGCTTGAACCACAAGGCTACCCCGCTGCCCTTAGTCAATTGACGTGAAACCGTGATCCCATATTTAAGGTATAACGCTGAGACATCTAGTCCTAATTAGTCACTCACGTTGTGTCAAACACTGATGTGCCGAACTCTGATGTGTCGAACTCTGATGTGTCGAAATTACGTCTGTGTCGAAGTTAAACGTCTTCCCTGCGTAATTCTTCTTACGTCATTATTTTACGTATGTGTCGAACCACGGATTACACGATGAGTCTACATAGGACCCATCAACTTCGACTCTCCGATGTTTATTTTTTGTATTGAGACTCATCACCATACTCGGGCAGCTTAAGACTTTACACAGTTTTCAATAAAAAATTAACTTACTCTAAAATTTAAAACTTTAAAAGAAGTACATACGTGATTCGTTACTCGTGAAACTAGAGACTGATTTAGACTGAAATAAGTGATGATAACCTGAAACAAAATATCACAAACGATTAACTGTCAGAGAATGATTTGATGTATCATAAATGCCACTTCATTTTTTGTCAGATTTGTTTGATATTTGACTATTTGATACTTTTGTCATCTTCATCAATTGAAGGAAAACGAATTAATCATTTTGCGTCAATCGGATCATCTCCAGTCACATTCATAAAATAAGACGGTTATTTGACACGACGAAATATTAAAGTTAGCTTGAATTTTGATCAGATCAAATAACATTTGGATCGATGCTGAAGGTTTCTGTTTTGCGTGAGTGAGCTGGGTTCAACACCGCTGTGAACAGTATTTCAGTTTTCTGACGGCGTATCAGCTTACTCTCTGTGTATGCGTGTGTTTGCGTTCGTGCGTGTGTGTGCGCGTGTGTGTTTGAAAGGGAAGCCTAGGACAAAACACATATAAACTGGGCGAACAAGGATTTAAACTGTAATCTATCGTTTCCTGCATGCCCAAGGGATGTAACTCTGTAGAGTGAATTGCAGCACATTAGGTGACTTGGCCATATTTCATTGTTAGAGCCTGGTTCTATTGCCTTTTAATGGCCAAACTGTATCCATGCGTGCTTGATCCTGGTGACTTGATGGTGGGTGAGTGAGTGAGTTGGGTATTTACTCCAATTCTAACAGTAGTTTAGTTATATACACGGACTGTCAGCTCAAGTCATGTAGGATTTTATTACTTTGAGATATGCTGATTACAAAAGAAAGATAATTGTCAAACTTGGGAATCGAACTCGCGCCAAGATTATTGGGTCACCCATGCAGCCATCTTCACTCGGCCACTGCGGGAACCTTATTTGTCTTTTCTGCACACATGGCGATGCCATCGTTATGCTATGCCAGATGTTGTTCGCCTGCTTAAACTTTCAACTGTACTTTTCTCCCCCGATATACCCCCAATGTCTTCCTTGCAGACACACAATATATATCCTACAATTGTCTTTTTCGATAGTAGATATGGTACTTTCTGGCAAGTTCCCAATCTCTTTGTTTGAAATTTAAATCACCTAGTCCTGAGGGATAGTCGTTGTTCTAAGAAACCCAACTATGCACAAATTAAAACTCGGACTCGGCCCTTCGGCGTGACGAGCGAACGCTTTGACCACTAGCCTACCCCATCACCGCCCCCCACCCCCAAAGTGCATGAGAACAGCGCCCGTGGCATATACAAATGAGCTGCAACTCAAGAGGGGGCCTACGTTCAAACGATCAAAAGTGTGTCTACCTTCTGCTTTAATCCAGGCATGGTACCTTCGCTTCATTGAGGCCACTAAACACCGATGATAACGTCCTGGGAAAGATATTTCTATATCCGAGGTCCTGCTGAATGATTCGGATGACGTCGTAAACGTCGGTCCATTTTATCCGAATCGTGTTCACCGGGACACAAATCGGGGGTATCACATTAACATTGTTCAATTCGAGCAGCAGGCGGTTTGAAACGTCACTTCAGGGCCGTTCTGTTCGTATCTCATCTCGATGCCATACTACATTCAGAATAGGTCTTCAGCAACCCATGCTTGCCACAAAAGGCGACTATGCTTGTCGTAAGAGGCGACTAACGGGATTGGAAGGTCAGGCTCGCTGACTTGGTTGACACATGTCATCGGTTCCCAATTGCGCAGATCGATACTCATGCTACAGCATGATGCTGATCACTGGATTGTCTGGTCCAGACTCGATTATTTACAGACAGCCGCCATATAGCTGGAATATTGCTGACTGCGGGGTAAAACTAAACTCACTCACTCACTCCCCTCAATCTCCTTCATTATCGTCCTTGCTGTAGCTGTTATCCTACCCCAGACCATAACGCGATTCTTCTCAGCTTATGTGCTCCCAGTGTTGTCTGCTCCATTGGATTCAATTCAGTTCAGTTCAATTCTTTATTCTCATAAACCACTTTGTTTCGTTGAGAATAGAGGTAAGATGGGTGGGTAAATATTGTTTCCTCAAAGTATCTAGTGCTTTGCAAAGAAAACTATAATTATATTCATCTGCGATGCTTTCAGAAGTGCATAGTTGACACGTTCTTTCGCACCTTGGAATATTATATCAGCGGTGAGTCTCAAAAGGTAGACTATGGTTAGATGTTCTAAATCTCTATAATGGCAAAGAAATACGTTTTGGAAGAAGGAGATATACGTCAAAATTAGGAAATGGCTTCAGGTGCTGATAGTGAATTCCCTTGGGACTAGAAATAACGTCATTGTGCCAGTTTTGGGTAAATTAACAATATGTTTAACTTTTGAGACCAGCCACTGGGTTGTACAAACTGAGGAATTTTCACGTGCACGTGCACAAGTGCCGACAAAGTTATTGATTCATTAACCTGTGCTGTCCCGACTCCATCCTTTCTCGAACACCTGGCATGGCTGTCCCATTCTTCGTAACAAATAGTGAACTGTGTCAAAATTTTAATGATAGTTTGCTAAAGAACTCTTTATTTTTAGGACATAAATTCTGCAAATAAATCACAGAGTTGGTCTGATGTTTTGATTATGATCAGCGTTTCATTGAGTATGATATGTTCAGTAGTTTTCGAGTTAGATTGCAATTCATCGGTCCGTTTTTGAGACAAACGGACTATAAGGACGGTCAATAATTTCTCATGTTCTGTCCAGCTGTCAAAAACGTTGAAACGCCAAATTTGGAAATGGTCCTTCACGGGATAATTGGACTCTGTTGTGATAGATGAAATTGGAAATGGTGTCTCATATCTGAGTTCATTCTATCTTAGACTGAAGATTAAAGACACAGAGAGGGCTGAAAATTTGAATCAAAGCATATTTTTATAAAGATTATGCATTGCAATCAACCTGATATGACGTTTTTATACAAATTGGCGAGAGATATATCTGAGGCTAAGATGCTTCCATCTTGAGTAATTTTCAAGCATAGTTTACTCGGTAATAGCGCTATGAAAGTCTATCGAGTGAGACAATGCCTCCATGGGAATGTCAGCCCGTAAAATACCAATGAAATGCAAGAGAGACTAAGCCTTTTGTTTTAATGTCTATATTTCTTTATTTGTAGTGTATACTTTGTCAACGATATTCAGCGATTATTTTCATATGGATATCATTGTAATTATATCTCACCCTTTCTTTCAAACAGCTTAAGTCAACTGTGACCGTCTTCTTAATCCTCAACCCATGTTCATGCTATTGATGATAGGGATTGTCTGGTCCAGACTCGATTATTTACAGGCCGACGCCATACAGCTGGAAAATTGCTGAATGCGGGGTAAACCAAAACTTACTCACTCACTCAGCCGATACCCGTACACGTTAAATGGGTGTTTCTAACTTTTTGATTTATGTAACTGGACCAAACGTCCAACCTCATGCAGATAAACTCACTCACTCTTCAAACACTCACGACAGACTCAAAATGGTATGTTAGATGTTTCTTGCAGTCAACTACAACACTCTTCTTGATTTCAACAGGCTGTGATTGATCTTGTTACATATTTTCCCATTTCATTTATCAGTGACTTGTGTTCCTAACAATACACAGTAAATGTAATCAGTCATGGAACACTGTGACGAGTGTTCTTCAGCCAAAGTCATCCTATCCCGTACTTGGCATTATAAGTCTCCCAAACATTAATTTAGTTTTGAAACATAGCAAGATTGACAGCAGATCTGCGTATCAAAATCGGACATCAGTTGTACTAATGCTTAACACTGACAAGGATGGTTTGATATGATGAAACTAATAGGTCTTGGTTTCAAGTAATCGGTTGCCCTGCTTTGCCGATTCATAAATGGTAAATATTTTATAGATATATATTCATACACGTTGATTATGCTCTCGTATTTATTGAACAGCAAATAATAGAGAAAGGCCCAGACGAAGCAATCATTGATATCAGATGATCGTCTGACTGACAGACTGACTGACTGACTGAGTTTGGTTTTACGCCGCTTTTAGCAATATTCCAGCAACATTACGGCGGGGGACACCAGAAATAGGCCTCACACATTGTACCCATGTGGGGATTCGAACCCTTGATCGTCTGAAGGTCCAGACCATACTAATCGATATATCGATAAATTCATAATTTTATTTTTGTTTTTTTCGTTGCACGTATTTTAATTTATTACGCATGAAATGGGAGTGTAAATAATCGCGCCTTGGCCAGATGAACGAAACATTGATATTACGAGCGATGCATTCATTGTCGTATATTCGACACCCTCAGGTCGCGATGGTATAATCTATAGGGGATGTCTTTTATAAAAGCTAGGACAAGTGAATGAGTGAGTTTAGTTTTACGCCGCACTCAGCAATATTCCAGCTATATGGCGGCGGTCTAGGACAAGTAAAATAACTGTGGTCGGTATTTTCGTTATTCCCTTTTGAAATGCGAATATGTATAAACTAGCGTCCAAGTGTTCTTCAAAACACAAAGTGTGTTTGGTACGACTTCAGGTGTTCATAACACTGAATATGATACGCAAGTTATCGTTGATGACAAATTTGGCCATTTGGTTTCACATGTCGTTTTTTTAATATATTATATTATAGGATATTTATATAGGGCACATATCCAGGCAACTAGGCATGCTCAAGGCGCTGGTATTTTTTCCCTCCATCATTGGATGTCAATCTCAACGGCACATCGTATTAACAATTTCAACTCCCTGGGGAGTATACAACTCTTGCAGCCACTAGGCGCACCGAGTTATTGTGGCTTTCTCATCCTAACGAGGTACCCATTCACAGCTGGGTGGACTGGGACACATAGTCACAGTTTTCCAATCAAGTGCATGGAATTGTAATCAAAATCAGTCAAGAGAGTACCCACATTTTGGGTGAGTGTCAGTATGCAGTGTGTGGACCTTCCCGTTAATGGATGCGAATATTTGCACACTCTATCCATTGAAAAGAGTGAGTGAGTTAATATTTATCGTCACATCGGCAATATTTCAGCCATATCGTGGCGAGAGCAATAAAATTATTAATAATCAGTAAAGATCAATAATAGTATAAGCTATAAAACTGTTTACGATGAACAGTAAAACTACTAGTGTACCACCGATAGAGATATAAAACTAGCATGTAACGCACACTTATACTATGATGCAAGACAACACAATATAAAAAGGGCTATAGATAACCAGCAACTGAAGGTAGATCACCATACTAGAAACCATGGGGACTTATAGTACTTTGGCTACCTGCATGGACCCTAGACCCGTTGAAAAGAAGTGATGTCTTCATACAGTCTGTAGATCTGAGGATGTTGCCTACGTCGAACACGTCCAACTAGATCATCCTAGAGATGCTGATCTCGCTATCCGCAGATGATGCTTAATGGGCAATGTATCCCGAGCCAGAGCCTCCTTTCACAAAGCACTAAGGTGATCGTAAGTCACTAAGGTAACCTTAGTGCAATGTTAAAGAATGGGAGTTAAGGTTAACCTTAGTAAAGGTTGCTTCGTGAAAGGCGCTCCAGTCCTGTACAATACGTGCCTTGTTCCGCCAGGCGTCATCAGGCAGGAATAGGATACCGCTGTTGCAATATCTGAACATGCAGAGTCGATTTTCAGCGGAAAGAACCCGTCGCCGATCACGCAATTGATACCGCCGAACAGTCTGGACCCGTATCAGTCTCTGTCTATAGAGGTCAGAAATACATTGCCTTCATTCTCCTGGTTCCTACTTGTCAGCTCACCCTATGACCCAGCGCAGTTTCTGTTGATAGCTGTCGTTATGATATGCCGGGGTATTGCTACACCCTGTCTGTCCTTTCCTGGCGAATCTGACTTCTCACCCGTCAATCTGTACCGTGGCATCAGATTTCTGACGCCAGAATAGGAGGAGGTTGTCTGTCTCCCAGACCCTTCAGAAACAGTTAAAGACCGCCTCCGTGGTGTAGTGGTTAGAGCGTCCGCCCGGAGAGCGGAAGGTCGCGGGTTCGACCCACGACCGCGTCATACCAAAAGACATTAAAATATGGTACTTGTTGGTCCCTGCCTGGCGCTCGGCATTAATGGGTACAACAAGGACTGGTCGGCTCGGAGTCAGTATAATGTGTCTGAGTGGGATATTCATGCTTCACTGCGGCATGGTATCTCAGTGGGCTAGCACTATAAAACCAGCTTAAGTCTGGGCTAGTACAAGCAGCTGCACATACACATACACACGCATGCACGTCGTCATATGAGCGAAATATTCTCAAGCACGACGTAAAACCCCATTTCACCTCACCTCACCTCAGAAACAGTTAAAAGTGAATCCAGCTCAAGACTACATGATTTTGGCACGTCTAGGCAGCTCTGAAATGACGTATTTCTTCGGGACCCCTTTGCATTTTATTTATTCTTAAAATCTTGATAAAACAAATGATTTTTAACTGGGTTATATAGTGGTCCACCACATTCAAAGATACCCGTCACATCGTAATGGGTTTCTCCCATTCCTGTGGCCTGCTCAGTTTCCACAGTCCACCATGATGATTCAGCAAAACATTTCCATTTTGCAATTCAAGCTCCCTCCCACATGAGATACGTATTTCATATAGTATCACAAAATCTACTGTGTTGCCCAGATTGGCTATGGTTCAGCAACTGAATGCAGTAGATTGTTCATCCTAATGTTTCAGTCAAATCGACCGTGGTGGTCAGTGTATACATATTGAAATAAGCCTTGCAGTTATGCAACTAGCATTCAGGTTTTTCGGTTGTGAAAGCACAAGTCCTTTCAGGCCCTTGATATAGACTTCTATCAGGATAAATCACTTTGCGTTGGTACTTGTATCACTTCTTCCATGCCCTCTAACCGCGTAGCATCGATCTTTCTCTGATGTGATCTTCTTAAGACCAGGTACGGAAGTACCAATAAAGACTCTGTATCGAGGGGGTCACTAATGATGAACTTGTCACCCCCATGTTCCTTAGGCGCCAACAGCCCATGATAGCAGCTCTCAAGTAGATAGAGTAGACGGACTATGCCACAAACCATCTGGGATATCCTTCAGTGACAAAGAGTAAAAAGCGGCCATCAATGACTTCCATGACCTTAATCTGACCGACATTTTGTTTTCTAATAAACACAATTTTTTGTATATTTGTCAGTATCACGTCAATATCATTCAAATCGTTTATCTAAAAAGTATAATTAATGTATTTATATCAGTCTCACGCTTTTGTTTCTGAACCTTAGAGCACAAATGATTCAGTCGCAGTCTGCAACGTTATGGCAATATCACAGGAGGGTGTGGGGGGAGGGAGGGGGGTGCTATTGTTCGTCACAACGCCTTCGAGGTGTTCTCCCTCAATAAGCTGATATAGTTCAATGAATGTTGTTTCACACCGCAGTCTGCACCGTTTGAGCTATATCACCGGAGGAGAGGAGGTATTCTTTCTCTGAATCTCTACAAGGTCAAAATACTCTTCCATCGAATACAACCCGCAAACCCATTAAACATCTAGACAATCCTCGGTTACACTTCAAGCCAATACAGATAGAACCTTTAACGATTATAAACTGTAGATATACGAGCCGTAAGACATCAGGCAGACTGTAATACGGTAGGCGTTGTGAGAATCCCGTATCGTGGTGTGTTTGGAGGTGAAATGTGAACAAACTTGTAATTAGCCATCAACAGTTAGGATTAATTCTGTTTAAAATATGAAACTGGTATTCATATAGTTAACCTTACAAGTAAGATTACACATTTACGTCCTGAATTATAATGAAGGACACTTACCTACCTATATTTGGATTTTGATTCCAACATCTCACTTAACTTGTTTTCGGAAATGAACTAAATGAAGAGTGTATGACAGTGAAGATGGCATTGTCCGGCGCGTCGGCTTATTAACGTCAGTTCCGATTACAGTATTCTAAGTGTTTGTGCTGATGTATATGTGTAGTGTTCTATCAATTGAAACGTCTCTGTCATCGTAAGGAGGACAATTAAGCCTCTATAGTAAACGTGATTTCGAAATCAAGTAGGATATTAGTCCCAACTCAGACATCATGTGACTAACATCACAATAGGTTTTGTCATGTCCATTTGCCAGGAAGATTAAGTTTATATCTTTCAATTTCAAATGAAACGTTGATGTAATATGAGGATTTTTGGGAATTCATGTTCGCATCAGAAAAAACCTAACGAGAACAGAGAACAGAACTGTGTATCTTTCAGGAGACACACCAAGTTTCTCGAAAGGGATGGTCATAGTATGCGTCATGATTGATGATTGAAATTCAAGATTCAGGCAAAAAAGCATCTATAAGATTTCAAGAGGCAATATTCCTGTAGTGCAACAGTTTGATGATCAATTGGATACATATACTAGGCACATAAAGAAACTGTGCATACACAAATTTAAAATCTAAATTTATCAAACCTGTGTAGACACATAAGGATTTAAACTCAGAGATTAGTGGCATGTATTCAACATGCATGCACGTGCCGCGTTCCGTGACGTCAGTGGGTTTGTCCTTGAGACGTGCAATACGTTGTTGCACGTGCATTCCGGGAAAGAGAAACAGAGCAAACGAATGCCACACAAAACTGTCACTTTGGAAAGCTCAACCCCTGCCCTTGCGATCGTTCAAAAAATTAAACGGCTATTGAAACGCATAGCATGCCAAGGCTCACGTCTGCACAACGTCATGAGGCCACTGGGATGGTCCGTGGGGGAATGTCTCAACGACAAGTGGCTGCACATTTCCACTGCCACCGGAACACCATTTCTGCACTGGTGAGACGCTACCAGAACACAAATGACGTCATCGATCGGCCCCGTTCTGGACGTCCACGTGTAACAACGCCAAGACAGGACAGATGGATAAGGGTGGCCCATCTTCGCCACAGGTTTCAGACTGCAGTGATGACTGCCCGAACCATCCCAGGACTTCGCCGTATCCGACCCAACACAGTTCGACAACGTTTACGTCATCACGGGATCAGACGACGACGTCCCGCCATACGGCCTATCCTGACACAACGTCATCGACAAGCTCGCCGAATGTGGTGCCGAAATCATGTCCGCAGACCCTTGTTTTGGTGGAGAAATGTTGTTTTTACAGATGAGTCCAGGTTTAACATTTCCCATAGTGATGGACGTCAACGTGCCTATAGACGCGTGGGAGAACGTTATGCACAGGCCTGTGTCTTGGAGAGGAATCGCTTTGGTGGTGGTTCCGTGATGATTTGGAGTGGAATAACAGCACGCCAAAGAACTCCTTTGGTGACTGTTCAGGGCAACTTAACTGGTGTGGGCTACAGGGATCAGATTCTTCGACCTGTGGCAATTCCTTTTCTGCAACGTCATGGCCCTGGGTTAACATTCCAACAGGACAATGCCCGCCCTCATACGGCAAGGGTTGCTATGGATTTCTTGCAACACCACAACGTTGACTTACTGCCTTGGCCTGCAAATTCACCGGATCTCTCCACGATAGAGCATGTTTGGGACGAGATGGATCGACGTCTACGCCGTCTTCCTCATCCGCCAGATAACGTCCTTGACCTTTCAACAGAACTTGAGAGAATCTGGCGTGACATCCCACAAGCCTTCCTTGCACGTTTGATAGGCGTCGTCGATGCACTGCTGTTCTCAATGCCGATGGTGGACATACCCGTTATTGAGCTTGTGACATGGTCGTTTGACCCCTGTCCCGCTTGTGGCCTCGTGACGTCATTGTGATTGACTTTTCAATTGAAATTCTCCCGACTTGTTATGGTCTCATGATCCCTCCATTAAAGTTTATATGTACCTTTGACATTGTTATCGTACTTATCAACTGGGATAATATTTTGACAATGCACAGTTTCTTTATGTGGCTAGTATAGTTCAAAGAAGTCCAGCGTAGGTCGTGTTCACATATCCTCTCATGGAAACAGAAACAGGTGGCATGGCTACATGTACGACAGCGTGGATCTTGTTACAAGGTAATCGATGGCTATTGTATGGTCCACAAGATGACCATATGGCAGATCGATAGCCGATCACTTAATGCTCACATTAATATCATTATTGCTAAATACTATGGCAATAGAAGTCTTGCCTTGTAAGTATTGCTGGATAAGCGTCATGATGTTACAGCCGGAAAATATACTAGGCACATAAAGAAACTGTGCATACAAAAATTTAAAATTTAAAATTATCAAACCTGTGTAGACACATAAGGATTCAAACTCAGAGATTAGTGACATGTATCCAATATGCATGCACGTACCACGTTCCGTGACGTCATTGTGACTGGCTTTTCAATTGAAATTCTCCCGACTTGTTATGGTCTCATGATCCCTCCATTACAGTTTATATGTACCTTTGTTATCGTACTTATCAACTGGGATAATATTTTGACAATGCACAGTTTCTTTATGTGGCTAGTATATAACATAAACTGACTCTTATGCAACGAAATCTAAAGAACTATATGTTCCTCCTGCTTTTATGCAGATATATAATTGTTATAATATATATATAATCAAATTGATCTGACGTATTACATATGGATGGATGGGTGGATGAGTATGTATGGAGTGTGTGTGTATGTATGTATGTATGTTTGTATGTATGCATGCATGTGTGCATGTGTATGTGTATGTGTGTGTGTGTATGGTGTGTGTGTGTATGTTTTGTTTGTTTGTTCTCATGTTAGAAGAACATTTCCATGAACCAATCGCTACTCCTGTGTTCGAACTGTACCACAAATATATATATAACATATGTATACTTAAGCTTCAATAACATTTTGATCCCGCTAGATAAACATTCCAGTAATTCGCAGTCTTAAGTGTAATTTAAACTACATTTCATAGTCGACATGTATTACTCAATCAGGATTTTCGAACGCAGGAAACCAATCAGAGTTGCTTAACCTCATGTAACTGTCACTATAAAAGCATTAATCAGACCAGTGTACTGCTTTCAGATGTCGCAAACCGATTCTGAGAAATCCCCCAGTATATATTCCGTATTAAAATAGATCCTGAAACTCAGCTCAAGATGAAACTTTCTCTCAGTAGGTGCCAAAATAGGATCTAAAGGTCACGATCAGACTATGTGACTTCATGCATTGCAGACCCGAGAAGATCCTGACTAGAATCGGTTTTAAGTAACCCATACTTGTCGTAACCGGCGACTAACAGGATTGGGTGTTCAAGCTCGTGACTTCGTTGACACATGCCATCGTATCCCAAATGAGACCGATGCTCATGATGTTGATCACTGGATTGTCTGGGTCCAGACTTGATTACTTACAGACCTCCGCCATAAAGCCGAAATACTGCTCAACCAACCTACCCTTCTGAACCAAAGATGCAGCTACCAAGTCCACATTGTTACTTTATACGTTGCATTGTTGAGCGAACGATAAGCGAATAAACAAAGCACTTTAGATCCAGTCTTTGACGTCAGCGAATTGCAAAGCGGCCACAGCGCGGTGCCTATGCTTAAACAGGCATGGTAACTCCAAGAGCACAATGCAATACATCATGAATCCTTTGCTCCTAACACTGATGCGTCTTTTTACAAAGGTTGGAGCCCGAACTATTCCATGTATTGACCTGACTTGGTATTCAAATTGGACACAACGTTGACACACACCAAGTATATACGTCACTGCGTTTCTGATCCATGTTTCGAGAGGAATGTGCCCCCACTTAACCCCAACACTATGTGCATTGATATTCCTTCTATTTAATTATACAGCATGTTCAAGGCAGATTGCATAACAATTCCTCGTTAATGTCACGAGCGATTATCTGTGTGGAAACTCCTAACCGCCTGTGACATTTGCAAGTGATCAATACGGATGCCTGTATGGCAACCAATTTCATTACAAATGCTGAATTTTATTACATTATGTGTAACTTCAAACAAATACATGCTGCTTACCCTTCATAGTTATTCACCCTTCCTTTCACGTGTTGGTCCGCCAGAGAAAGATATTTGCAAAGTGCGGTCGCTATAACTACATTTCATTCATATTTTTCATGGAGGTCTTCATCCATCGACCCGTGAAGATCCAGGTTAGAAATGGTCTTCAGTAACACATGCTTGTTATAGGAGGCGACTAACGGGATCGGGTGGTCAGGCTCGCTGACTCGGTTGACACATAACATCGATCGATGATCATGCTGTTGATCACTGGATTGTCTGGTCCAGACTCGATTATTTGCAGACCGCCGCCGTATAGCTAGAATATTAATGAGTGCGGCGTAAAACTAAACACACTCCCTCCCTAACCCACTCTGTGAATTATATTCTGGTAATTTGGCATCGTGGGCGTTGATTTAGTCCCGTTAGTCGCCTCTTACGTAATTTATAGATCTATGATCTGAATGATATAGATCTTTCCTCCCACACCGGACTGACTGGCATTGTAACAGAGGAAACTACGTTCATAACGAATTGACGGATACAACGAACTGTTTCGGGGGTCCGGTCACTTGCTGTATGGTTTAGTCGAAATGACGAAGTAGTTTAGTTTGTTATTACCGTAGTTTAATTCGTTGTTACAGTTGTTACCGTAGTTTAGTTTGTTATATATTACCGTAGTTGAGTTCGTTGTTACCGTTGTTTGTGAACTTTAGTTTGTTATTACCGTAGTTTAGTTCGTTGTTACTGTTGTTGTCGTAGTTTAGTTTGTTATTACCGTAGTTTAGTTCGTTGTTACCGTTACTTCCGCGCTTTAGTTCGTTATTGGTCGTTGTTTAGTTGTTTATGTCGTTATTACCGTAGTTTAGTTCGTTGTTACCGTATTTGAGTTCGTTGTTACCGTAGTTGAGTTCGATATTACCGTAGCCGAGTTCGTTATTACAATAGTATTCTACAACTGTGAATGCTGTCCAAAGTGGTGTCGAACCTAATGCATGTACCTATGAACAGACATTATGAGATCACCCTGTCACAGTCTCTTGTCATTCTAAAAACAAATCTGTGTAAATATTGATCCATATAACCGACGGTAGAAAAAGGCCTACATTAGTAGCTCCGTAAAAAGGTTCGACAGCTTTCTGTTGCATTTGGATAATGTGTCCAAAGTGGACGGTGCTGTTTTTAGCCCGTTATGTCTAATTCAGACGCGTTTTAGAAATTACGCAATAGAACCTAATGCAAACTGAGACCTCGAATCAATTCATTTCAATGCAGCTAAGGTCACGGAATAGTAATCTGATGCATTACCATATGTATAACAGCATCAATCAACGGATGTGCCGGAAGCAATGGCAATATATGGATAGTTTGGGTTCGAATTGCAGACTAAGGAGAATATGCTTGTTATATCCTTTTCATACCAGCATTTGCGAAATTGGACAAACGTTTTCGAGAAATATATATGCGCCTCCGGATTTCTATCTTACAGAAAATTACTCAATGACAATTGATACCAAATCATTTTATCTCAAATTAGATATTTACAAGTATTTTCATTACATTAAGAATTGTCATTAATCTCATTTTAATACCGCACCCAAATGAGTTGCCAGCGGCAAAAGGAATAGGAGATCACTCTGAGTTCGAAAACCCTTAATATGGGTCTCAACACCAACCCATCTCATGAGGTTTATCTCTAGTTATACGTTGTAAAGGGCAATATTTGCATTGTCTTCGATACTTTTAACACAATATTGAATCATTGTCATGAAGACATCTTTTTTATAGACCTTTGGCTTCTCATATGGTTCTATAATACTATAAGGACTACAATGATTCCTTCGTGTATAATATGAGTGAGTGATTGAGTGACATAATATTTCAGGTCACATCGGTAGTATTTCAGCCATGTATTGACTGTCAAAAGTTACAAAAAGAATTAATACATTATACTATAATGTAGCCTACGGTACTTCTTCTATCTGAATGGTACACCAGCTGGATCTACACCATCCCTCTTGCTACTGGTGATTATCAGAGTGAATCAGTTAAAACTATTAAACAAATACTACAATTAACAACACGAAGAATGAAAAATGCTTTTGTATCAAAGTTTACCTTCTCAGTATGACAAAACATTTTTAGGAAAAACTTCAACCCACTTTGAAGGGACAGCCATTAACAATCTCAGAAACTTGACCCCTATTATTTTCGCTCTAAAGAAAATACTACGTACCGAGTTCCCCCGTGTTCATAGAGACTTTAAATGTATGGCTGAAACGCAACATTTCCAAAGCATGGTTCACATACAAGATTCTTGTTAAACCGTTTTTTTCGCAGACGCACGAACCGCATGTGCAATTTTCGGTATAAAATGCCTCCATATAACCCGCTGTCATCAGTGTCATTGGAAAACCCCAGCGAGAATGCCCAGACTTACAGCAGGACAACGTGAACGAGCCATCGGTATGATCCAAATGGGGGCTTCTCGGGGTCACGTCACTTCGGTTGCTCTACGACGGCTATACCTAACCTCATCCAGCGGTTCCGGCAGACTGGCCAGACGAGAAGACCGGTAAATCCACAATCTCTATCTACGTAACCGCTTCCTGACGGTAACGTCAACGGCAACAACGGCATTGGGTCGCCGCCTCAGTCGACAGACAGTGGCCAGACGTCTCCGTGCCTACGGCATGAGGAACTACAGACCGTACAGAGGAACTTCCCTGACACCTAGACATCGCCAGGAGAGATTGCAGTGGGCACGTCACGTACGACGCTGGCAGAGACGTGACTGGCAAAGGGTTCCTTTTCGGACGAGAGCAGATTCTCTCTGTTCCATAATGACGGACGGACTCGAGTGTACCGGAGAGTTGACGAACGAATGACTCCTTGTTGCATTCAGGAGACGGAACCTTTCGGCGGGGAGGGCGTGATGATCTGGGGAGGCATTATTGGAGATCGGACCACTAGAATGGTTGTGTTTGACGAGGCACTGACTGGTCAACGCTACATCGCCCACGTTTTGAGGCCAGTAGCAACAGCAGAGAGGGACTCTCTTCCAGCATGACAACGTCAGGCCCCATGTTGCTAGAGTTGTACAGGACTTTCTTAATGGCAACAACGTCAACATTCTACCCTGGCCTCGTAGGTCTCCTGATATGTCACCGATCGAACACCCCGGGGACCACCTCGATCGCCGCATCAGACTACGACAAACCACCACCACAAACACGTCGGCAGTTGATTCAAGCGCTAAGGGAGGAGTGGCAGAGAAACCCCAACAAGGTCATCAGACGGCAGGGGATTGCATGCATCAAGGCCCAAGGAGGACACACCCGTTATTGACAATTGACTTTCATTGACTATGAACGTCTATGAAAGTGTACAGTCCTTATCTTTTGGCTAGTATGTAAATTTCAAGTTTCACCCCTTCTGTAAATGACACGTCAATACATCATTTCATGTTCAATAAATCTTAATTAAATTTTGTGATGTGCTTGTCAATAGATTTATCTTCATATTACAAAATGTTTAAGTGACATGGGCCTGAAATTCTGCATACAGTCAGTATTTTGTCAGGTATCAAGTTTCTTTTGGACGTGAGTATATATGATTTCCAGAACTGTACTGATTAAATTAAATTTCTTTTTAAAATGGGGTTATTTGATTAGAACTAACATCAGTAAAAAGATCCTTCGTAGACGATTTGAAATATCGATCCCTTACGATGGAAAAATACAGTCAAACAGGACGTATTTGACTGTGATCCTTTCATCACAAGGGATACAAAATGGAGGTTCATCACCTCGCAATAAATCTTCATTGGTGATATAATAATAATAGTCCATTTATATTGCGCATTTATCCATGCACATTGCATGCTCAAAGCGCTGACATATTACCCCTGGTCAACGAGTACAGAACACTCCTTGTGGAAAAAACAACCGGTTGTCTGTCCGGGGCTCAAGGTTCAACTTCAGACTATCATCGTATCATTCCAGGTACCCAATTTACTGCTGGGTGGACAGTCTCAATTTTCAACAAACTCACTTGCATAAGGTGAGATCACATGTGCTTTGTTGTCGAGCAGGACTTAAGTCCTAGAAACTCAGGGGTCAAGCTGCCAAACACGGTCACCCATCCAAGAACTCACCGCGCCAACGTTGCTTAACTTTGGTTTAATTTCATGTAGTTCATTTTGACCTACATGAACGTCCAACTTCTTCTGCTTTAGATCCCACACGTAACATCTAATAACAGGTTCATACTCGCTGTAGAGGATAAGAAGTGCTGTCATATTTGTTAAGCCTTGCTTTGGCAGCAGCATCAGCCACTGCATCACCAGTGATTCCAACATGGATTGGCAACCAACACAAGACGATATCATATTGGCCACTAGCAAGAGCATTATATATTTCAAAAATGTCAATTAAAGATGGATGTTTAAAAGACGTGTTTAATGGTCTGAAGACACGAGAGCGAATCTGAAAATATGATAATCTGAACAGAATCGATTTTGAGCCAAGTCAGGTTTGTGTTACAGCTTGCAGATGATTTGGTTACTTGACGGAGGGTGTTTTGGTCTCTGAAGCTCAGGGTTTCTTTAAGATCTGAGCTTTGGACATGTTGTTGTTGTGCATTTGCAAGACTTATGTTTTGAGCTAACCTTATTCTGTTGAATTTGCTTTTCAGAAGCCCATGCCTGTCGTAACTATCGGAATCGGGTGCTCAGACTCTATAACTTGGTTGACAGATGTCATCGTATCTATGCTCAAGCTGTTTATCACTCTATTGTCTGGTCTAGACTCGATGAGCACCTGAATCACTTCTTCCTCCGACACAGAATCGCTACCCTCGGCAAACAGGTTACCAAAATCGGTCACCTCTTACGACAAGCAATTGGTGCGAAGGACCAATTCTTCCCCGGGCCCACACGGCGAAAAAGCGGTTAGCGTTACCCAGCACTCGCCAAGATGAGGCTTGCCATAGGCGCCTGTGTATTATACAATCATTCGCACAAGTAAAATGTTTCTTTCTTTCAAGGACAATAAGCGATTGAAGGGGTTTGATTAAAGGTCAGTGAACACTATTTCAGGTGTGTCTCGGTGTGTCAGGTGAATTTTAGGAGCCCTATGTGATGCAGATCCAAGGCATTAAAATGATTATTTATTGACAAACTAGAATCATAATCGAGCAATATATTACATACTGTTGTGACTGAGGAACGGAACTCTCCAGCGCTGGAGATTGAGTTATGGACAACGTTGCCATTCCTGCCACCACACTGACCTGAAACACTACTCCACCCCCCAGACATAACAATACCGATATGTACCACTTGTGCATACCTAGAGGTACGGCTGCCTAGTGTATTGGTTACCCGTTTACATTTCCTGAAACACACTGCCCTGTGCCAAAGACCCGTGAAGATCCGGGTTAGAATTGATCTTCAGTAACCCATGCTTGTCGTAACAGGCGACTAACGGGATCGGGTGGTCAGGCTCGCTGACTTGGTTGACACATGTAATCGTATCCCAATTGCTTAGATCGATGCTCATGTTGTTGATCCCTGGATTGTCTGGTCCAGACTCGATTCTTTACAGACCTCCCACATATAGCTGGAATGTTGCAAAGTGCGGCGTAAAACTAAACGTACTCACTCACTCACGCTCTGTTCCAAAAACTAATGTGACAGTTACACAATCAATCAAAATCCAACTGTAACATGATACTGTCATCGCCATTGTTTCACAAATAGAACAAAAGTTTCAATTCCAATTGAATAGCAAATGAAATCCAAGCCAATCTGAATATAACTACATTAAATCTACGAAGTAACTTACATGTGTTAAGCCCATCTCTGGTGTCCCCCGCCGTGATATTGCTGGAATATTGCTAAAAGCGGCGTAAAACTAAACTCAGTCAGTCAGTACATCTGTACAGAATATTTTGCCAAAGGTGATCTCTCTGAGAGAGAGTAAAGGCGACAGTACTCGTATAACATCGCGGATGTTAGGGTCAATAACCACCGTGTATGATACATCTGTCTGGCTTCATACTTGACATTATAATGCATACGAGTAATCCGAGAACATTCTAGTGTTCATCTCAACACTTTGCTAAGGTAACTTCTACAACGTTGGTTGAACATTTGATGCATACATCGATATATGATGCGAACCTGATGTAACTATGTATATACCGTCTCATCGATTTAAATGGTTCCAAGACATAGGTTTAAGTAAACCAAGGCAAGACAAAAACCTGAAATTCCAATGGCATTGATAGTTTGTAATTCGGTTTGATCTGGAGATCAAAGCTTTCAAAACTGTTTTAGCATCATTCGTGAAAATTACACGAGTGTCTGAAAATTAGAGAATTTAATGACAGTGGCACTTAGAAGTGTGTGAGTGAGTTTAGTTTTACGCCGCACTCAGCAATATTCCAGCTATATGGTGGCGGTCTGTAAATATTCGAGTCTGGACCGGACAATCCAATGATAAACAGCATGAGCATCGACCTGCGCAATTGGGAACCGATGACATGTGTCAACCAAGACAGCGAGCCTGACCACCCGATCCCGTAAGTCGCCTCTTACGACAAGCATGGGTTACTGAAGGTTCATTCTAACCCGCATCTTCACGGGTTGGCACTTAGAAGACATAAAGACATACGATAAATTAAAAAGACGGCCATGCTTATTACTGATACAAACAAGACAAAACTATTTGCCACAAAAGGTACATTGAAAGAAAATGATTTCATGGCTCATGGTTTTATTATAAAACTCTGAATTGCAACTGTAAAAACATACCCATTCTCCATACAAACATATCTCACCTTTTATAGTCCGTCAACTTAACTTTTGGCACCCTGTTTTTCACAATTTACATAAAACTCCTGAATATTTTAAAACCCTGCTCTGTTCATATGGTAATTGTATACCGTGACCTAACAAGATATCGATTTTAGTAATTTTAAAACGATTATTAAAGATTTTGCCTTTAATCCTGTCATATAATAATTGTAAAACTGTGGAGAGTTTTACAAGGGGTTAATGCACGTGATGGAAAAGCCAACAACACTGTCAAATGTGTGTCAGCATGATATGTACATGCACGGGTATTTACATTAGCACTCTTAAGTGATGTCAAAGGTCAACACGCACAGGTTGTAGGGGAAACGATGTTGTACAAAGATGACCGACAAATCATCAAAAGAGTTTACAACTTTTTCAAGCGCGAGGCAAATCGAAAAAACACCTTTCCTTAACAGACAGGTTACGTAACTCTGTCGCCAGAGCACTGCAGTGACGTCATATGAGGAACGATTTTCAGTTACTGTTGTATAGAAAGATTTTCAGTTAGTGTAGCACGCTCACTCATCATTTGATGATTTCGACATCAACGACGACATGCCGAATCGTTGCTTTGTCGTCAATTGCTCCTAGGGGTCGGGCGATGGTGTCACCATGCACAGATTTCCACAGGACCCGCAGTTCGTGCTAAATGGGTTATGTTTGTGAGTGCGAAGCGAGCGTTGTGGAAGCCTGAAACGATATCTTACTTGTGTTCAGATCGCTTCACGGAAGTTAAAGAATCAAAACTACTTACTAGTTGTAGTAAAATATGTATATGATTGATGACCATAAAGATTTTCCATGACACAACTTGTAACATAACGATTTCTTCCTCGGAAGTGAGGTTGTGGTCGAAGTAACAATAATATTGTAAGTAGTATTATATTGACACCCACCTCGCTGCCAGGAGAGAAATTGTTATGTTATACGCTATGTCATGCAAAATCCTATTGGCTATCAATAAAATAAATATTTTACTACCAGTAGAAAGTAGTTTTGATTTTGTAACTCGGTGAAAACAAACCTAAATAGCATTTATCCACAGACTGGCGGATGTTCCCGACAGGGCGCCGCCATTTTTGAAAATCGTAAAGTCTGTTAGAATTAATGAGATTATAGTTTGTTTTCATCAAGTTAGAAAATCAAAACTACTTTCTACTCGTAGTTAAATATGTATTGGAATCATAACCAAAAGGATTTTGCATGACACAACTTATAACATAACGATTTCTTCCACGGAAGCGAGGTGGGGGTCGAAGTCACAATACTGCGCGATAAATTTCTTGCTACATTCACATGGTTAATGTCCACTCACCAGTATGTAGATACTAGTCAATGTGCGTCTTTATATTTGGTCTTATAATCCTAATTAGTTTATTATCATACTTTTTATGCATTTTGAAACTAAATAAAAAGCTGACGATCTGCTGATACTTATAGTGAATTTATAACAGAACTGTAATATCTAGACATTTTATAGTTTGCCAATGTGAATCATAATTCGCACACACACCCTAGTGTATGTTGTCTGTCTCATTACACTTCACGGCGAAAACAATGATTCTGTTGAATGCTACGACAAATGAATAAAACAAAATGCAAATATTAAAATTAAAACAGATTAAAGTTATAGGAACAATATCAGGCCATTACCTTGTTTGAGGAATGTATCCATCAATATCCACAAACTGTTCCAAATGATGTGTCTTTTAACAGTTTAATATACGAAAAGTGATAAATCTTTTCAGGTATTGGTGTATAGTCTCATTGGTCACCCAAGATAGCACACCTGGCAACTAATTGCATAATGTCCGCCTTTCATTAAAAACAGTAATTTAGTTAGCCAATAATGGGCAATCAATCAATGTATTGCCGGTTAATCCTTTGAAAGAAGGACGTTGTTTTTACGCAGACACCGACACGGCAGAGTGTATTCAGTATAGATTAGTAAATCTACATACATAAACACTACCTTTGACAATTCCGCTGTGTAAGATAAAAGTAATTAATCAATCAGCGTGTTATCGGTTAATCCTTTGATCGATGTTTATAATGTTGAATATTTACTCCAGACACAAGAAATGCCAAATGGGAACCTTTGTCGGGTAATCTAAGTGTGTTACCACTAATTATACCTGTTATAAATTCATTAACTGACCATCAAGTGAATGATGACAAATAACATGTGTAGGTTTATACCACCTAACACGGGTTACAACAAGGGAGTATTAATTGCTGTATTGCATGTGAAAACTTATGGGCCGACACTGTTTTGAGAATACAAACAGATTTTACATGACATGATTAAATATCGAGGTAAAAAACACAGAAATGGGATCAATTTGGATCAGTCATTATACAAATAGGGCCTAACGACACCAATCAATTGTGACAGAAGCGTCTATGAAAACAAGTTGTAACTCGGAAACTAGGCAAAGCAGGAGACAAAATTAAATGCCAGTAGATTGTGAGAACATATAGCTTTCATTTTCCACAACAATTGTCACGATTTCAGGTTTATACAAGCCTGTAAACAAGATAATTTAACCCCTAAAATGTAGATGAATTCTGCATCGGCCCTCAAAGCTATTCCTCATATGACGTCACAGAGTCGCGCCGCTCTGATTGGTTGAAATTTCGTTCGCGGGTGAGAATTGTGCACTGTTGTCAAAAAGGTCGATTTAAGTCAATTAAAGGTCGAAATGAGTAGTTTTAATGACGGGGTTTCAATTATAACGATGCCAGTTAGTGATTTATGTATTTTTACCCCCTAGGGTTTATGTGACCTTTAATTGAATGTTTCTGCAAAAGAATATTGCAAAGAGTTATCTCCCATGACACTATTTCAAAGCCTGACGATGACATGGCTGTTAACTCGGGGACAATCTCAAAAAATGCAAAGAAAACAAAGCTTGATGAATTCGATAGAAGGGTTGTGAGGGACGTCATGCGTCGGTTACATTGATCCATATTGTCAAGCAAACTGAAGGAAATATTGTTCAAAAGAAGACCATGACATCATTGTATCAAAGCATACCATATGCAAGCTCTTGCTCAAATTTGGATATAGATACAAGAGATCAAGCAACCACTCTTTAAAGACTTCAATGAATCTACTTCTTTAAAATGGATTTATGATGATTATAGAGTCCCTGTAGATTTGCTTGCAGGCGTAACAATGTAAACAAGATGCACGCGTGTCACACCATGTTGTTGGCTGTTCCATCGTATCATTTTACTCCCTTGAGAGAGAGAGAGAGAGATTCTTTATTTCCTCCAGAAATCAATCCGAAGATTATTGATACATGCAGTCAATCAAACATACAATACAATAGTATTTACAAACAGGACAATGTTATTCATAGTTGACAATTGATATGTACAGAAACATTCACAAAGGGATGGCGTCACTTGTGACTTCATTAAAATACAAACTCAAGATATTGTTTCAAATGATAGACATACTTTGCAAAGTTTATAATGACAGCATGGTATGTGTCCCAAGCAATTAGGGATCGTGTGAACTGTGTATCTGCACCTTGGAGAGAGTTGACAGCATTTCCTCGTCTTCCAACATTTCAAAATTTAATATAGGTTTCAACATCAAGTAGATCAATCAGAGATGAGAAAAAAGTTATTTCGAGACCCTGTTAATTTTCACACAGTGTAGTATCACATGGTTGTCATAGTCATAAGCGTGCTTTGTTACAAAGCAAACATTCTTTGAGATTTTTATTTCACAGATGAAAGTTTCAAACATAATTGGGTAAGGGCTGCTCTGTAAGTTCAGGGTATAAAAATGCTAAGTTCAAAAGTATGTGATATGTCAGTGATGTATGACCTCGCATGTAACGAGACAGTCCTTGCATTATGATACTTTGTTACGCCAGATGTAAGTTCTTCATATTCTTGTACGTGTCTGTTTGTAATTCGTCCCCACTGGTGTTTGGGGGAAATGAACCACTGTATAAGTAATTCGTATGTAAGTAGTTTATAAGGTTGTATTTGCACAAAACAGACTGAAGATCTCCACAAATAGTTGATTTTCGGGGTGTATTAGCCATGGAAGCAATGGAATATGTGTTTTATGAGATTGTCACAACTAGCGTTGCATAAAGAGCCAAAGAACTGAGTTTACTTTATCAATGTAGCCAATCATGCGAACCAATAATCCTAAATTTGCAAATAGTGGATTCAGACGGAGATCTTTAACCTAGTCCCTGGACAGTGCGGGCAAAGTACCGTTGTGTGTTTTCTAGCAACCAAAGTTAGCTGCCCTTGCGAATGTCAAACAATAGTTCACAGCTATAAAACTTGTTTTCAGAATCATTCTTTGCCATGACTTAACACTGGTAGCTGGATGTAGGTCAGTGTTATTTAGCCCCAAGCATTTAAGGGAATTAACACTCTGTCTGCTTTCTCGACAGCACTTTCGATTCTCAGATTTATATGGTAAATCAGACGTTAGAAGCCATACCGCCGTAAGTAGTGAATCTGCTGGTGCGATGTTTTCATTGCCAAGAGGAAGCTTGATGTGCGTTTCCACCTTACGTTTACGTTTCATATTAAAAATGATTACTGTGGCAGGATTGTATGTTGCGCCATTTATGGGCATATGTATGTAATAGTATCGAGAGCAGTTTGAAGTCCCTTGCAGAAGTACTTTACAAGTTGTGCCAGTCAGCAAAGCAATATAGTCGGAACATTCACACCATACACACTTAGGCCATTACTAGCCTTAGTCTTAGTGAAGAAATTAAAACCATTGATAAAACACTAGGAAGAACCAGGGACGACATGACTCCTGCCTTCTGTACAACACCTTGCTTAATAGGATACCTGGTCAGAGTTTTCACCCTTATATCTTACAGCAAAAGCATAACCATTTGTATAGCTAGTAGTGCAGTAGTTCTCCAGATGTTTCCCTGGATACCCAGTTGATGTAACTTGTAAAATAGACCATCGTGCCATATTCTGTCAAATGCTTTTCGTTATCTAAAAAGGCAGCATATACTGTAGAGTTTCTCTCAATGTAATATCTGATACTTTCAATAAGAGCAAAAACGCTCATAACTGCGCCATGTCTCTTTCTAACCAAACTGGAGTATATCAGGAAGTAAGGATTATTTTCAAGTAATTTAGTTTCTATTCGTTTATAAGATAGCTTCTCAAAAGTTTTCCAAGGCAAGACGTTAGAGTAATTCCCCTATAGTTTCGGGGATCGGATTTTTCCTTTTACCTTTTATAGATTGGAAATCGACCATACCCAGTCTATAGTTAAAAGGCACATAGCGAAATTTAATTATTTTGTTAAACAGGTCAATAAAGGTGTAATGAGGCCCTGACCCCGTGTGATAATACTGTGCTCATTTGTAATGTTATCTGGGCCTGAGATTTATTTTTTGCAGAGAGATTTTGACAATCTCTCGTACCTCGTTATCTGTAAAATCCCTTTTTCCAGTCCTTCAATGGATTGTAAATAGTCATCTAATACTTCAATAGATTCAACCCTCTGACATATTTCATCTTTAAAATTCATCATCAAACATCTGTGAGGTGTGTGGCTGAGCTTAGGTCCGAGTAATATTTACCCCACAATCTACATACCGCCAGCAGGTGTTGATTCATTTTCATTATCATAGTTATGTGTGGTTATAACATCAGTTGTGGATCTTTGTTTTCTGACAGCCTTTGTAAAAGGCATTGATATCAAGTTCAGCTGCATGTTCAATTTCACAGTCAAAACCTTATGCTTTTAGATCTTTTAGATTTTCGATGCTGACGTCTAAAAGTTTGACTTTTCAGTTTTATATGTATTAATTGACATAAAATTATGAAAAAATAATATAGGTCATAAGATATAAAGAGGGTATGCACAAAAACATTTTGAAGGCATGTTTGGTTAAAAGGTAAATTGTGAAAAACAGGGTGCCAAAAGTTCAGTTGACGGACTATAGTGGAATGTGATGTTCTGCAATTGTGTTGATATCTTGGCACTTTGGCATGATCATGTAACAAGGACAAGTATCATTTAATTGACTCTAGAAGTTGAGGAGTTCATGCTACAATAGCTGTCCGCATTGCAAATTCGCTGATCGCAGAATGATGAGTTGTCAGATGGGCGAAAAGCCGTAGCATACTATCAGGAACATATTGGAACTGGACAGAAACTGGACTTGGATGACTTTAGATGGGATACTCTTTTCCTACTGTATTTGTGAAGAAGTCTGTGTGTACTAAACAACGATGTAAATCATGACCCCGACCATGGCCAGTTTATCAGTTTATAATTGCAGGTCTCGCTTGTGCCTGCAGTATAACGGTTGTACCACAAAGGTTCACTTCACTTTGATGAGTATTTCAAGTTTTCCATCAGCTTGTACTTCTGCCTCAACCGCAAGTGGTACTGATACCAGACACCATTTTGGGGGAAACACCTCCATTGATACAAGATGAGAACCAATAACCAGAAAGACGCCACACATGTACGTTCCCTTTGAATATGACGCACGAAGGTCAATAAAGTATTGTCACCGTGTTTGCGTCGCTTTACGCATCAATCACGCCAACAGGTTCGTATTGATACCGGGGCGGTGGGGTAGCCTAGTGGTTAAAGCGTTGGCTCGTCACGCCGAAGACTCTGGTTCGAATCCCCACATGGGTACAATGTGTGAAGCCCATTTCTGGGTCCCATCGCAGTGATATTGCTGGAATATTGCTAAAGCGTCATAAAACCAAACTCAGTCAGTCAGTCGTATTGATACCCATTATGCTATAGGATGTACACCACAAATGTGATTTCGTACATACATCAGACTTTATTTGGCAGTACCGCAAACACAATTCTAATTTATATGTACGTATATAGCTCTCTGTTTCCTAATCTTTCACTCACCTGCTGAAGGGTTAACAATATAATCTGAAACGTCGTGTACATCAAAATAAAGAAGTTGACATCCATAAATTTTTGCCTTTATGTGTATCTCTTTCTAAATAGCGTTCAAAGACACAATTCTAGTTGTCTATCACGCAATCACGATAATCAATAATCATGGTCAATTTTCATTGCAGGAACCAATTATTGTTGACATAAATTGATTGAACAAACAGGATGGTGGGTGATTGTGGATGTTTGATCTTTGACCGGAAGCAGATAATTAGGTTAACTTATATATACAGTGATTATTGGTTCTCAACAGTTGACTTCCCAAACATGTTGGCGGCCTGTCAAACAGTGATTACATTTTTCCAGTAATGAGTGTTTGATCTACGACCATAAACAAGGGATCCATATGATGACTTGGCCTTCTGTCGAAAGGAAATCAATTGAAGGACAATATAGTAAGATGCACAAATGTTTGGCCTCAGTATACATACCTTTCTCAACGCATCGTGCATCTCAGATTCACACTCAGATTATTGGGACACTACAATCCCAGACCAAGACACTGTCAATAGTATATTAGTAGAGTTTTTGTCTGTACATAAAATATCCCCATTCTGAAAATCATTCTTCTTTCTTACATTCCTGCAGGTGGAATCTGTTAAACTTCATCAACTTTGGGCACAAGTTACGATACTTTATGAACCTATCAATATACGTGAAAAATACAATACAATATCGGTGTACCCGTAGCTGAAAGAAGAAACATGTATCGGTTATTCAGGAGTATCTTTAGAACCTTTTTTATACGAGTGAGTGAGTTTATTTTAACGCCGCACTCAACAATATTCCAGCTTTATGTCTGTAACTAACCGAGTTTGGACCAGACAATCCAATGATCAACATCATGAACAAAAATCTACGCAATTGGGATACGATGACATGTGTCAACCAAGTCAGCAAGCCTGACCACCCGATCCCGTTAGTTGCCTCTTACGACAAACATTGGTCAATTCTAACCCGGATCTTCACGTGTCCCGGCCCATTGAGTACAATAGGGGGACCTCTTTATATGGTATTTCTCCGAAGTACAAACTGCTACCGTTCTGAAACAATTTGTGTTTTATGTGTAATTTAGTTTTTATAAATATGAGATTTATTTGTTATTTACTTTGGGTTTGTTAACAATTAACTTTTGCGTTATCTACATAACAGTAAGATATGAAAGTCAGTGTTTGTATTGATAAAAACACATCGTTGTCACCTGCCCTCCGCGCAGATTTCCATTAACTGTTAGGTCGTTACCGTTTCCTAGTAGGCTTACGAAATAGAAAGGCAAAAGTTTCGAATCATACGGTTTTGCATTAAGGCTAGCAAGGATTTCGAGGAGATTTTACTATATTACTCTCCATCCGCTTATGCTTTTTATAGACAAAGTAATGTTTAATTATGGCATATAGACATGCCTATATATGCTTTGTGTATGTTCACATTGCAAATATTTATTGCGAGAAACACGGTTAACAGCAGTGTGTCACAAAGATCAATGCTATGATGGCACGAATTTACCAACTCACGCAGCGTAGAGAGCCTGGTCGTATTCTCAGCTTTAGTCACTCACGAGAAGAATCACGTAAGTTCGTTATTTCTTCAGAAACTTGGCCATTGACATGCATGCTTAACTCATTAATTGCATACCTTACTCCTTAACCAAGCCTTTAGCATTAGTTACCTGAAAGGAACAATTGTTTTCTGTGACTTTTGTCTAAACAGATAAAAATAAATAAAGGGGCTACTGTCTCCAAAATGATCCTGATGAATACTGGCGTCGAGGTCTTGAAATACACATAATATATATTATCAGCATAATTCTAACGTAAACGAGTTTAAACCATACATATCTACGCTTCGTAATATGCGCAATGCACACATATCTACGCTTCGTAATATGCGCAATGCACACATATCTACGCTTCGAAATATGCGCAATGCACACATATCTAGGCTTCGTAATATGCGCAATACACTCATATCTATAGTTCGTAATATACGCAATACACATATATCTACACTTTGTAATGTGTGCAAGACACACATATCTACACTTCGTAATATACGCAATACACACATATTTACAGTTCATAATATGCGCAATACACACATAACTACACTTCGTAAGATGCGCAATACAAAAATATCTACACTTCATAATATGCGCAATACAAAAATATCTACACTTCATAATATGCGCAATATACTCATTTTCTACACTTCGTAATATGCGCAATGCACACATATCTTCGCTTCGTAATATACGCAATACACGCATATCTACAGTTCCTAATATGCAAAATACACACATATCTATAATTTGCAATATGCGCAATACAAGAATATCTACACTTCGTAATATGTGCAATACACACATGTCTTCGTAATATGCGCAATACATGCATATCTTATACACTTCGTAATATGCGCAATACACACATATGTACACTTCTTAATATGCAAAATACACACATATCTACACTTTGTAATATGCGCAATGCACACATATCTATAATTTGCAATATGCGCAATACACGAATATCTACACTTCGTAATATGTGCAATACACACATATCTTCGTAATATGCACAATACATGGATATCTACACTTCGTAATATGCGCAATACACACATATCTACACTTCTTAATATGCAAAATACACACATATCTACACTTTGTAATATCAGCAATACACGCACATCTACAATTCTTTATATGCGCAGTGCACACATATCTACGCTTCGTAATATGCACAATATACGCATGTCTACACTTTGTAATATGCGCAATACACACATATCTACACTTCATATTATGCGCAATACACACATATCTTCACTTCGTAATATGCGCAATACACACACATCTATACTTCGTAATATGCGCAATATGTAAAAGTGAGCAGGAAGTATATAACGTGGAGAGCAAGCCATGATAAGAGCACGCTATGTCCTGCATATTAAAATGGTCTAAACGACGTCTTTGCTAGGTCAGAACCTTACAAGTAGGATTCGCCATGCCAAGCTGCTGACCATGATCTAAAGTGGTGGACATACCGCATTATACAACATCAAATGGGGGAAACAGGATGCGTTTTGCGGTGGATTATTTCAATAACGTAAAACCAGTATATGCCCAGGCAATGGATATCCTCTCAGACAAATTAGCACCAATATTGGTTAGAAGGAGCTGTGTCTTCAAAGTGATTTCTCGTTGTACTAATCCACGCTGTGGACAAAGATTAAAAAAACATCAAAGGAATACAGAAATACTGAACATGATCAGAGTTTGTTAGGAAACTATAAGAAACAACAGGAAAAGAAGTGTTTTGACAGAGGTTTCGTGCTCCTTGGGAGTTTATGATGCAGCAACAGACTTTGATATTCTTTACTGTCAGCTCTTCAATCATGACATACGATTCTTTACAATGTTTTCCAGATTTATTTCCCTTTCTTTCTTTTCTTGCTGCAATGGCTGTGTTGTACCTATAGGTTCACAAGGCAGAGATAAGACATATCAGTCTATTTTACAGTTTTGTATTTTGATTTTTTCTGCGTGTTGACGCTTCTCGACCATTTCTCGCAACCCTATTGCAAATACATTTCCATAACCATCTGCATTGTTTCTCGCCAAACGGAATTCATTCAAAGTCAAATAACAGCCACACGTTTCGTACTTTATGCTAAAAAAAACAAGACCAGACCAATTTATTTCCATGTATGGTGCTTCTGTTTAACGTATGTTTTCTTATTTCGAAAAAACCCCAACATTTTGATGAAACTCCCTGACAACACCGAAATTTTGGTGGATATTGATATACATACTAAAGTCTACATCCTATCTTTGCCAGTTCTTATTTCTTTCAGGAATATTGTGTGTGTGTGTGTGTGTGTGTGTGTGTGTGTGTGTGTGTGTTTATATTTGTCACTCTGGGATTAGCAGCCGGGTGTGTTTAGTTGACGATTTCAACGGGACATTTAATGTGATTAACACAATAAACATGACATAACACATGTCTTGAATGTCTCTTTGTCCTGAAGAAGAGGAAGTGAAGAAGGTACTAATAATTGCACACATACATGGCATTGTGAAATGTTTCATATTTTTCCATCTTCACAATTGATTGTGAATATAGCACATCGTCGCCTGAAAACCAGAGTGTTCTAGGTCCTAAAAACCTATTTTCGAGAACAGTTTAGACCATATGGCAACAATATTTCCAAAACCATTCCATCATGTTTTTTGGAATTGTGCACATACATGCGTTATATTAAAAAGACTTGGAAAATAACCAAAAGTATGTTAAAGCTCTTGAAATAGATAAGAAATTAACGAAAATGCTTGGAGATAGAACACTCGGCCAAACCGATTTCTAATTTGGTTCAGAGCCAGAGTGTTCTATGTACACAGAAATGCAACTGAATCATTATTTTATGAATATTTCTTCCGTACCAGGTTGTATTTTTGTTGTATTAACTTGTTTTAATAATCACGAGTTACATTACATAAATCAAAATAAGGGCAATGCTGCAATGTTCCATTTGTATGTCCATAATGATGATAAGAACTTCCAGATGGTTCCATCCCCATGTCACGTGATCAAACTTGATTTGCTGATCGGTCCAATAACCACTTAGAACACTCTAGAACTGATATTTAATGGAGATATAACACTGTAAAATCCCTTTTTTGGCTATATATCAGGGTGAAATTTTGCATAGAGATAGGATATGCAGTAAAACATAACCTGAGCTTCCTAACTCAGTTTTCACCAAAAAGTCGTCTTAGAACGCTCTGGCGACGAGATCATTTCAGAATTGTTTATGTATCCCAAAAAGGAATGATGTCTGAGGCTAAATTGGACTTATCTGGCATTGTTTTATGTCACATTGGTTAATATTGGTGAGATAATTTCAACTAAATAGATTTCTTTCTGTTCTTGGCTTTTCGATTAACGTTGTATGAAAATTGCTGTTAAACTACTTCCTCTCAAGATATAAAGAAGTAAGGGCAAGAAGTCACGAAAGGTTATGTATTAAAACAGACACATTTAACTCCGTATTTATGGTCTCTAACAAATAATTTACCAAATTATCCCTGGCTTCAGATCATTAGCAACCAAACCGTACATCATATTGCATGTAACTGTAGTCAGTCGTTTATCAAAGAGTTAATTTTATTACATCTTTGGTGTATCTTATTTACAGGACATTACCATGTTCTTCAGTAGGATGTGCCACTCGAATCGTACAAAGGATACTAGAACTAGTCATCTGGCAAATAATGTCGTAAATGGTATTGTGAAATGTTTCACAATGATAATGTGAATATAGTACATCATTTCAGAGTCAGTGATTATGGTTTCACGCTGCCTTTAGCAATATTCCAGCAACATCACGTCTGTGGACATCAGAGATGGCACTTCAGAAGTGTTTATGCATACAAAACGGAAATGGCGGCTGAGGCTAATTTTGAATTTAACTGGCAGTGCTTTAAGTCACATCGGTTCAGATTGATTCGATAACTCCAACTGGGTATGTTTCTTTTTCAATCTGGTGTTTCAATACACGTTGTGCGCAAATGTTATATCGAATATTTCAGTCATCTGTAACACTGAAAAAGAAGACTTGTAAAATATGTAACTACCTTCTTTGTTTAATAAAGCAAAGCAAGACCGGACGGTTTGTAATGCTAAACCGTATTCATATTTATGTTTCCTATTTATTGAAATGGTTATAGTGATCTAGAATTAAGCTGTACTAAAATCCACAACAACTGTTTGTCGAGAAAACTTACTTAATAAGGCACGGCCAGTTTTTTATGTGCAGCTGTGATTTTTATGGTTAAACCTCGTAAGCACCAGGGGCGGTGGGGTAGCCTAATGGCTAAACGTCCGCTCGTCACGCCGAAGGCCCGGGTTTGATTCCCCACACGAACACAATGTGGGAAGCCCTTTTATGATCTCCCCCGCCGTGACATTGATGGAAGATTCCATCGGAATATAAAAGCGGCGTAAAACCATATTCACTCACTCAACATAAGTACCAAGGGTTCCTGTTCTTTACACGGAGACGATTATCTGGAGCTTACCATGATGCAATGGCACTAAACTATATAAAAGCAGCATTAACAGATTTCCACGCATTCACCTCAAACTACTGTTGTATGATTCTTGCTGTCTTTATGTGTACAACGTCCTACACTAAACGTTCGATTTAGTTTCTAATTGTAACACTTTATCATGAACTGTGTGATGCCGTGGGAGTCTCCAGCTAAACACAGGCAAACGAAATTTGACCAAACATTAGCCATCATAATTGAAAGTTATGGATTCATGATCCGTAGATCACATTACTGTTTTGTATAAACTTACTCATATGTTTGTTGTTCAAAGTTACAATAAATCAAATATGGAACCGCTAAGAAAGCCGACAATGGTTTGGCGTAAGAGTGTATCAAAGGGACTAGAAGGGCTTGAAGGAGGTGAGGTGAGGTGAGGTGAAATTGGGTTTTACGTCGTGCTTGAGAATATTTCGCTCATATGACGACGTGCATGCGTGTGTATGTGTATGTGCGGCTGCTTGTACTAGCCCAGACTTAACCTGGTTTTATAGTGCTAGCCACCTGAGATACCATGCCGCAGTGAAGCATGAATACCCCACCCAGACACATTATACTGACTCCGAGCCAACCTTGTCCTTGTTGTACCCATTAATGCCGAGCGCTAGGCAGGGACCAACAAATACCATATTTTAACGTCTTTTGGTATGTCGCGGTCGGGGATCGAACCCGCGACATACCAAAAGACGTTAAAATATGGTATTTGTGACCTTCCGCTCTCCGGGCGGACGCTCTAACTACTACACCACGGAGGCGGTCGCTTGAAGGAGTCTCATTTGTATGTTTGTGCACTGTTAATGCAAATTAACCTGAACGTATATATCAAGCAACATGCAAAATATAACATAACAATCACAATACTAAATAATGCCGACGTGACTTGAAATTGAACTCACTAACATTAACGGAAGCATATTGGTCATTTACACCCACACACTCGTTAGGACTCCGATAATTCCAGAAACACACATTAACTTTATGCTCGTCCTTAAGGAGACGGACACGTGTTCACATTCCGTGAAAGAACTAACAGAGCCATTCGACCTCGTGTTTAGATCATTAATAGATAAACGATAGTATCTTTAGCTTAACCTCTGACGACAACGACATACAAGATGATATACATTTTGCTTGCTTATGACGGGTAGTCAGGGATTATTTGGTTAGTTATATTCTGGAGACAATATATACAGTGTTTAATGTTATGTGTCTACACATAACCTGTCGTGACTCCTTGCCTCTCCATCAGGTTAAATGCCTGATTTTACCTCGATACGCTGAGTACAAACTACAGAGGGGGGATCTCTCTATATGGTGCCTCTCTGAAGTACAAACTGCTATGTTCCTTCACCATTTGCGATGCATATCTAATTTAGTACTGTTAAATGTTAGATCTACGTTTTTCACCGAACTCATTACTTTTCCTTTTTGTAAAAATGAACTTTAATAGAGAGTAACAGCCAGGTGAACGCGATGCACGTGCACAAGTGCCGACAACGTTATTGATTCGTTTACTTCTGCTGTGCCGTCTCCATCCTTTCGCGTACACCTGGCTGTTCGTCTCTTTGCACTCCTCCCTCGTAACAAATAGTGAACTGTGTCAAGATTTTAATGATAGTTTGTTAAACAATTCTTTTGTTTTCAGGACATAAATTCTGCAAAGAACTCACAGATGGTCTGATGTGTTGATTGTGATCAGCGTTTCATTGAGCATTAATATATGTTTGTTAGTTTTCGAGTTAGATTGCAATTCATCGGTCCGCTTTTGCGCCAACTATAACATATCTGAGGATAGTCACCAGTTTGCTTCCGATAGTCAAATACACTCAATCATAGTCATATTCGTGTCACCATATGGTCATGTGTGTCTGGAACAGCACCGGAACAACTCATACAATAATGGACGCTACGCCCTTGTATTACAATAAAATGAAACGCCGAGAAGAAGTAGGGTTGGTCTGAGCTAACGCTCATCACGTACCGCACGTGCATTTGTTTCACTGTTCCAACTACTGGGCTTACCCCCTTGTAATACAAACCAATAATAGCGATTTGAATCTATGATCGTTTATAAAATAAGTTTTATCCTAACTTAAACAAAATTCTGAGATTGAAATGTTCATTTGGCAAGGAAACATTATGAGGAATCGCAATGATCTTAATTTCACTATATTTGATTTACTATTTTTGTTTAAAGTGAAATTCATCGGTACATTTCCACTGCCAACATGGTATAGTCTAAACGTCTTCTTTGTCTGCTCGTCACGCCGAAGGCCCGGGTTCGATTCCCCACATGGCTACAATGTGTGAAGCCCATTCCTGGTGTTCCCCGCCGTGATATTGCTGGAATATTGCTAAAAGCGTCTTAAAACCACACTCAGTCACTCACTCACTTCTTTGTCTGGTTTGTTTTGCAAGTTAGATAGAATTCAGAAACAGGGTTTTCTCAGCTACAAAGCCGCTGACTATGATCTAAATATGAAAGTATGGTATTATATAACATCGAGTGGTAAGAAACAGGATGCCTGTAGCAATGAATTATTTTAATAACATAAAACTGATATCTGCCTAGGCGATGGATATCCTCTCAGACAAATTAGCATCAGTATTGGTTTGAAGGGGCTATGTCTTCAAAGGGAATTCTCGTGCTATTATCCCAAGCTGTGGAACAAGATTAAAAACACCAAAGTCAGATGCTGCATAAGAAATACTGATCATCACTAAATCAGTGTTTGTTAGAAAACTATCAGAAACAACAAGAAAAGAAGTGTTTTTTTACAGCAGTTTCATGCGGCTTGAGTTAGTTTATGATGCAGAAGCAGAGTTTTCTATTCTTCACTATTAGCTCCTCGATCATCTGCTCGAATCATGACATGCGATTTTTGTAATGTATTTTAGTTTTATTTCCCTTTCTTTCTTTAATGCTGCAACGGCTGTGTTGTTTCTATAGGTACACAAGGCAGAAATAAAACACATTAATCTACTTTGCAGTCTTGTATTTGCTTTTTTGCGCATGTCGTAACCTATTACATAAACCATAAACCATATGCATCCTCTCACGCCATAAGGAATTTATTTTAAGTCAAATAACAGCCACTCGTTTCGTATTTTATGCTGAACGACGCAAGAAAAAACAGACCAATTTCTATACTTTCCTTTCATGTCGAGCAATATAAGCTCCAGCCTTTGGTGTTTACGTTTCACAGTTAATTCTGAGACACTTTTTACCAAGATTTCAAAGAGCGTCATACCACTCTTGCACTCTTGCTCAGATGTTGTTCGATCAATGTTACACCATTCAAGACCTCAGTCAAGCTTTCAAAAGGTTTCATGACAGACATATAGAGGACATTTCGAAATATGCTGCATCAGTGACAAAAATGATGACCGATGCAATTCCCTGTTTTTACTTCAACAAACGTTACCGAATTATTTCAGGTGGACAACTGACCATTGTCTAGTCCAAACTCGCTTTGTTTACAAACAACACCATACTACGAAAGCCTAATACTGCCACTTTTGTAGCATAAATATTTTTTTCTGCTTCAATTCTCGTTGTTTCGAATATTTACTCGTTATTTCGAGTAGTTTCTCGTTACTTCAATAATTTTCTCGTTACTTCGAGTTCTTTTCTTGTTACTTCAAGTTTCTGTCAAAAACTTGAAATTTCAAATATGTTCTCGTTACTTCAAGTTTCTGTCAAAACCTTGAAATTTCGAGTATTTACTCGTTGCTACGAGTATTTTCTCGTTACTTCAATTATTTTTTCGTTGGTTCGATTAATTTCTCGTTGCTTCAAGTTTCTGTCAAACACTTGAAATTTCGAATATTGACTCGTTGCTTCGAATATTTTCTCGTTATTTCAAATACTTTTCGTTGCTTCGATTAATTTCTCGCTGCTTCAAATATATTTCGAAAACTTGAAATTTCAAATATATTCTCGTTACTTCAAGTTTCTTTCCAAAACTTGAAATTTCGAGTATTTACTCGTTGCTTCGAGTATTTTCTCGTTACTTCAATTATTATGAAAGAAAGTTGAAGGAACGAGAAAAATACTCGAAACAACGAGAAGGGGACGTCCTAAAACTTGGTCCGGGCAGAGCCGGGTCAAGGAGACCAAGTATATAATTGGCTACTGCACTGATTATCGAAAACCATGTCTACAATTAATTAATCCAGCTTACACCCATGACAATATGGGCAGCAGGAAGCCACACATGTGTGTCATAATAACCTTATTACGAGTAAATCGCTTATAACTCTGGAAGACGAGTGGCCTGTGAAAGTGACTAAGCAAGGTTACGTCTAAAAGAGAAGTCGTTAAACGAAACAGGATTCAAAACGTATAAATACTTCAGTCAATCCCGATATACATTTCTGTCGGCCCGGAAAGGTTTTTATAAATACTACCTCAGAAGTTCAATGTTCATCGTATTTAAAGCACGCCCACAGGTAAATGATACGATCTTTTCCCCACACTGTGACAATTGTTCGGTTCTGTTTGGCCCGGGCCGTCAAAAGCAATATAAATCTCCCACATGTATCTTGAATTTTGTTTAGATCCATAGAGTAGTATTATATCTACCTAACTATCATTTTCAATGTTACAAAATGCCACATGTAAAGATAACTGGTCCGTTAAAGTGAAGCCCGTTTCCTTTCCATTATCAACATATCCAGCCTCTATCAAAAGTGTTAAGTCTCTGACTTGTCCCATGCCATCATAACAACTTAAACATCACACATGTATCCTGAATTGTACAGATATCTAGTTATATCTACCTAAAACCTCTTTATGAAGTCTCAGATTGAAGTAATTTGAACGATCACGTTGCTCAAGCGGGGCCCTTTGCCTCATTCTCAACATGTCACAAGTCATCGGACCGAAGCAACGAGAAAAAATTCGAAGTAACGAGAAAATTATTGAAATAACGAGAAAATACTCGAAGTCTCGAGTAAATAATCGAAGCAACAAGAATTGTAGCAGAAAAAAAATATTTGTGCTACAAAAGTGGCAGCATTAGCTTTCGTACCATGCAGCTGTAATACTGCTAAAATACATATATGCTCATGATATAGTCACAATTGTGCAATCGACTCTGCTTTTAGAAGAGATGTCTAATGAATGTGGAAAGGGTTTTGTCGCTTCTATTTTTTTGCCTGGCGTCTCGGTTACACTGATATTTCCTCATTTCGAACAAAACACATACATTTTCAATTTCCTGACAACACTGAAATTTCTTCTGCATTTGTCATCTGATATCAGTAGAGGTGTAACTAATTTCATTAGATGAATGATGCTTGTCTGTCTAGTATCAAATCACTTCTTGCCAGTGAAACATTTCACGGGAACTTTATTGGGATCAGCATAATATCATTAAAGTCTCTTAGCCCTGTAAAAGTGGACGCGAAGACGGTACAAATAATGGCCTACGTAAATGGCATTGCGAAAAGTTTCGTTTTGGGGTCCATCTTCACAATTTATTATGAATATAGCACATCATTTCAGAAGACTTCAAGTGTTTATGTATCCCAAACGGAAATGAAGTCTGAGGCTAATTTTGACTTATCTGGCATTGTTTTATGTCACATTGGTTAATATTGGTGAGATAACTCCAACTGAATAGATTTCTTTCTGTTCTTGCATGTATGAAATGATCTGTTAACCTACTTTCACTTTAGAAATAAGGACAAGAAGTCACGAAAGCTTATGTGTAAAAACAGAGACACTAAACACCATATTTATTGCCTCTTGCAATTAACCTAAAAAATACGCCCTGGCTACAGGTCATTAGCAACCAAAACCGTAGATCACATTGCATGTAATTGTCGTCAATCGTTTATCAAGGAATTAATTAAATTATATCTTTGGTGCGTCTTATTTACAGGACATTACCATGTTCTTCAGTAGGATTTGCCACTCGCATCGTAAAAAAGAAGGCTACTAGAACTAGTCATCTGGCAAAGAATGTCCGACGTAAATGGTATTGTGAAATGTTTCACAATGATAATGTGAATATAGTACATCATTTCAGAGTCAGTGATTATGGTTTCACGCTGCCTTCAGCAATATTCCAGCAACATCACGTCTGTGGACATCAAAATGGCATTTCAGAAGTGTTGATGCATACAAAACGGGAATGGCGGCTGAGGCTAATTTTGACTTTAACAGGCACTTCTTTAAGTCACATCGGTTCAGATTGATTCGATAACTCCAACTGGGTATGTTGTTTTTCAATCTGGTGTTTCAATACACGTTGTGCGCAAATGTTATATCGAATATTTCACTCATCTGTAACACTGAAAAAGAAGACTTGTAAAAATGTAACTACCTTCTTTGTTTAATAAAGCAAAGCAAGACCGGACGATTTGTAATGCTAAACCGTATTCATATTTATGTTTCCTATTTATTGAAATGGTTATAGTGATCTAGAATTAAGCTGTACTAAAATCCACAACAACTGTTTGTCGAGAAAACTTACTTAATAAGGCACGGCCATTTTTCTATGTGGTTATATTTTCTTTTATGGTTAAACCTTGTAAGCACCAGGGGCAGTGGGGTAGCCTAATGGCTAAAGGTCCGCTCGTCACGCCGAAGACCCGGGTTTGATTCCCCACATGAACACAATGTGGGAAGCCCTTTTCTGATCTCCCCCGCCGTGACATTGATGGAAGATTCCTAAAAGCGGCGTAAAACCATATACACTCACTCAACTTAAGTACCAAGGGTTCCTGTTCTTTACACGGAGACGATTATCTGGAGCTTTCCATGATGCAATGGCACTAAACTATATAAAAACAGCATTAACAGATTTCCACGCATTCACGTCAAACTACTGTTGCACAATTCTTGCTGTCTTTATGTGTACAACGTCCTACGCACAACGTTCGATTTAGTTTATAATTGTAACACTTTATCATGAACTGTGTGGTGCCGTGGGTGTCTCAAGCTAAACACGGGCAAACGAAATTTGACCAAACATTAGCCATCATAATTGAAAGTTTAGAAAAATCACATTACTGTTTTATGTTTGTTGTTCAAAGTTACAATAAATCAAATATGGAACCGCAAAGAAAGACGACAATGGTTTGGCGTAAGAGTGTATCAAAGGGACTAGAAGGGCTTGAAGGAGGTGAGGTGAGGTGAAATTGGGTTTAACGTCGTGCTTGAGAATATTTCGCTCATATGACAACGTGCATGCTGCTTGTTAGTCTGTCTCACAGTCCCTGAACCACATTATTTTCCCCACTGCCAAGCCTTCTCTGCAGTGCTAAAGCCCCAAATAAAGCAAGTCTAGATTTCCTCAGGTTCTCTGGTCTCCCTAGGGCTCCTTTTCAATATAAATATATATTCTGAGACTAAGCCTTAGTCTAGCTGCCTGTACTAGCCCAGACTTAAACTGGTTGTATAGTGCTAGCCCACTGAGATACCATGCCGCAGTAAAGCATGAATACCCCACTTAGACACATTATACTGACTCCGAGCCGACCAGTCCTTATTGTACCCATTAATGCCGAGCGCCAGGCAGGGACCAACAAGTACCATATTTTAACGTCTTTTGGTATGACGCGGTCGGGGATCGAACCCGCAACCTTCCGCTCTCCGGGCGGACGCTCTAACCACTACACCACGGAGGCGGTCGCTTGAAGGAGTCTCATTTGTATGTTTGTGCACTGTTACTGCAAATTAACCTGAACGTATATATCAAGCAAATTGCAAAATATAACATAACAATCACAATACTGAATAATGCCGACGTGACCTGAAACTGAACTCACTAACATTAACGGAAGCATATTGGTCATTTACACCCACACACTCGTTAGGACTCCGATAATTCCAGAAACACACATTAACTTTATGCTCGTCCTTAAGGAGACGGACACGTGGACACATTCCGTGAAAGAACTAACAGAGCCACTCGACCTCCTGTTTAGATCAATAATAGATGAGCAATTATTTTATAGTATCTTTAGCTTAACCTCTGACGACATACGAGATGATATACGGTTTGCTTGCTAATGACGGGTAGTCAGGGATTATTTGTTAGTTATTTGCTGGAGACAATATATACAGTGTTTAATGTTCATGTGTCGTGACTCCTTGCCTTTCCATCAGGTTAAATGCCTGATTGTACCTCGATACGCTGAGTACAAACTACAGAGGGGGGATCTCTCCGAAGTACAAACTGCTATGTTCCTTCACCATTTGTGTTGCATATCTAATTTAGGCCTGTTAAATGGTAGATCTACGTTTTTCACCGAACTCATTACTTTTCCTTTTTATGAAAATAAACTTTAATAGAGAGAAACAGCCAGGTGAACGAGATGCACGTGCACAAGTGCCGACAACGTTATTGATTCATTTACTTGTGCTGTGCCGTCTCCATCCTTTCGCGGACACCTGGCTAACGCTGTTCCTCTCTCTTTGCACTCCTCCCTCTTAACAAATAGTATACTTTGTCAAAATGTTAATGATAGTTTGTTAAATAACTCTTTTAATTTTAGGACATAAATTCTGCAAAGAACTCACAGATGGTCTGATGTGTTGATTGTGATCAGCGTTTCATTGAGCATTAATATAAACTCTGTCAAAAAAGAAACGCAACCCCTGTATTTTAGAGATTTTGATCTGAAGTTTTAGGACGACACGGCATTTTTATTATTTAAGACAGAAGTCTGAAATTTGGCAGAATAATAACCCAGATGGGCATGTTTAAAATTGTTATTTCAAAAGTCATCTCACAGACACCAGTTTGTCACCAGGGGGGCGTCTTTCTCAGTATCTCGTATGAGCACCACGAGCTGCAATCACTGCACGGCATCTCCTTGGACAAGAACGGATAAGACGCCGGATTCTTTCCTGGGGAATGGCTCTCCACTCCTCCTGCAGTGCAACGGCGAGCTGTTGCAGCGTCTGTGGCGGCGGCTGACGTTGACGTACGCGTCGATCCAGAGTATCCCACAGGTGTTCAATAGGGTTGAGGTCTGGTGATTCAGAGGGCCATGGCAAGACATTGACGTTGGAATTCTGCAGAAAGTTCATTGTTGCACGTGCAGTATGAGGCCGGGCGTTGTCCCGTTGAAAAATCTGTGTCTGTTGGTCAATAATCGGGAGAAGGTGAAGCTTTAACACGTGGTTGGTGTAACGTTGGGCTGTCAGGTTCCTGGAACGATCACCAAGTCTGATTTCTGGTTGTATGAGATGGTTCCCCAAACCATGACGCTTTCTCCGCCAAATCTGTCCACCTGTCGGACGCAGATGGGCGCAAAACGTTTATGACGTCTCCTATACAGACGCTGTCTTCCGTCGTGACGTTGCAAAAGAAAACGTGATTCATCAGAAAACCAGATGCGCCTCCAGCTTTGTAAAGTCCGTATCCTTACGTTGTTGCACCACCTGAGTCGTCGGCGTCGATGTAGGGGCGTAGTACAGGTCCAACAACTGGTCTACAGGCACGTAAACCCGCTTCTTTCAGACGGTTCCTAATCGTTTGAGCTGACACTCTCCTCAAACCTGGTATTTGTGTGGCAGTCACGGTTGGTAGGGCATGCCGATTACGCAGGTGATGGACCCGGATGTACCGATCTTGAAGGGGGGTCGTGATTCTTGGCCTTCCACTTCTCGGGCGATCGTTGGTCAAATTGAAGTTGTTGTAGCGGCTCCAAAGTCGGGATATCGTTGTTTTGTGAACATTTAGGTGCCGTGCAACAGTTCCAAAACTTTCTCCGGCTTGAACACGACCAATGGGGATATTTCGGTCGGCAGCACTCAATCGTGGCATTTTAACACAGCTTTTCGGCGACAAATGAATGAATATAATACGAAAGCACATGGGCTTTTATACACCCCTACATTAACTGCCATTTTCATGATTTGCATGTGTTTTTTTTGTGCGAAGTCACCATGAGGGTTATTTCATGCGTTGTGACGGAATAAGCAATAAAATACACTTATGCGTACAAATGCAGTTGTTTGGATGGTAATCTTCATTAATTACGTGTATAATTTCAATACATTCGAATAAAATTTAGTTTGGAAGCAATAACTTCATTCAAACGAATTTTTCATATCTGAGGACAGGGGTTGCGTTTCTTTTTTGACAGAGTTTATGTTTGTTAGTTTTCGAGTTAGATTGCAATTCATCGGTCCTCATAACATTTCTGAGGATAGTCACCAGTTTGCTTCCGATAGTCAAATAGACTCAATCATAGTCATATTCGTGTCGCCATACAGACATGTGTGTCTGGAACAGCACTGGAACAACTCATACAATAATGGACGCTACGTCCTTGTATTATATAAGGGGTATGCACATGATATGAAACATCGAGAACAAGTAGGGTTGGACTCAGTTAACGCTCATCACGTACCGAAAGTGCATTTGTTTCACTGTTCCAACTACTGGGCTTACCCCCTTGTAATAAAAACCAATA
This sequence comes from Haliotis rubra, assembly GCF_003918875.1. Taxonomy (NCBI): domain Eukaryota; kingdom Metazoa; phylum Mollusca; class Gastropoda; order Lepetellida; family Haliotidae; genus Haliotis; species Haliotis rubra. Next base: position 1,118,835 of record NW_025766803.1, on the reverse strand, counting down.
ATAGCGATTTGAAACTATGATCGTTTATAAAATAACTTTATCCTAAGTTAAACAAAATTCTGAGATTGAAATGTTCATTTGGCAAGGAAAAATGATGAGGAATCTCAATGGTCTTAATTTCACTATATTTGATTTACTTTTTTTGTTTAGAGTGAAATTTATCGGTACATTTCTACTGCCAACAGGGTATAGTCTAAATGTCTTCTTTGACTGCTCGTCACGCCGAAGGCCCGGGTTCGATTCCCCACATGGCTACAATGTGTGAAGCCCATTCCTGGTGTTCCCCGGCGTGATATTGCTGGAATATTGCTAAAAGCGGCGTAAAACCACACTCAGTCACTCACTCACTTCTTTGTCTGGTTTGTTTTGCAAGTTAGATAGAATTCAGAAACAGGGTTTTCTCAACTACAAAGCCGTTGACTATGATCTAAATATGAAAGTATGGTATTATATAACATCGAGTGGTAAGAAACAGGATGCCTGTAGCAGTGAATTATTTTAATAGCATAAAACTGATATCTGCCTAGGCGATGGATATCCCCTTAGACAAATTAGCATCAATATTGGTTTGAAGGGGCTTTGTCTTCAAAGGGAATTCTCGTGCTATTAAAAACACCAAAGTCAGATGCTGCATAAGAAATACAGATCATCACTAAATCAGAGTTTGTTAGGAAACTATCAGAAACAACAAGAAAAGAAGTGTTTTTTGACAGAAGTTTCATGCGGCTTGAGATAGTAATGATGCAGAAACAGACTTGATATTCTTCACTATTAGCTCCTCGGTCATCTGCTCGAATCATGACATGCGACTTTTTGTAATGTATTTTAGTTTTATTTCCCTTTCTTTCTTCAATGCTGTAATGGCTGTGTTGTTTCTATATGTACACAGGGCAGAAACAAAAAACATCAATCTATTTTGCAGTCTTGTATTTGCTTTTTTGCGCATGTCGTAACCTATTACATAAACCATAAACCATATGCATCCTCTCACGCCATAAGGAATTTATTTTAAGTCAAATAATAGCCACTCGTTTCGTATTTTATGCTGAACGACGCAAGAAAAACAGACGAAATTCTATACTTTCCTTTCATGTCGAGCAATATAAGCTCCAGCCGTTGGTGTTTACGTTTCACAGTTACTTCTGAGATACTTTTTACCAAGATTTCAAAGAGCGTCATACAACTCTTGCTCAGATGTTGTTCGATCAATGTTACACCATTCAAGACCTCAGTCAAGCTTTCAAAAGGTTTCATGACAGACATATAGAGGACATTTCGAAATATGATGCATCAGTGACAAAAATGATGTCCGATGCAATTCCCTGTTTTTACTTGCACCAAAAGTTCCCGAATTATTTCAGGTGGACAATTGACTAGACTTTGTATATGTTTATGATGGGTGCCACCGGTGGGGCAGGATACACTCACCTTTTCGCGACCACCCGGTATCATCACTATTTCATAGTGATTCATAAGCACATGCTCTGTCATCGTATCGCATGGTGACAATCACTGGATTGTCTAGTCCAAACTCGATTTGTTTACAACAACACCATACAACAACACCGAAAGCCTACTACTGCCACTTTTGTAGTATAAATATTTTTTTCTGCTACAATTCTCGTTGTTTCGAATATTTACTCGTTACCTCGAGTATTTTCTCGTTACTTCAATAATTTTTTCGTTATTTCGAGTTCTTTTTTCGTTACTTCAAGTTTCTTACAAAAACTTGAAATTTCAAATATTTTCTCGTTACTTACAGTTTCTGTCAAAAACTTGAAATTTCGAATATTGACTCGTTGCTTCGAATATTCGTTATTTCAAAAATACTCGAAACAGCGAGAAGGGGACGTCCTAAATCTCGGACATGGCAGAGCCGGGTCAAGGAGACCAAGTATATAATTGGCTACTACATTGATTATCGAAAACCATGTCTACAATTAATTAATCCAGCTTACACCCATCACATTATGGGCGGCAGGAAGCCACACACGTGTGTCATAATAACCTTATAACGACTAAATCGCTTATAACTCAGGAAGACGAGTGTCCTGCGAAAGTGACTAAGCAAGGTTACGTCTAAAAGAGAAGTCGTTAAACGAAACAGGATTCAAAACGTATAAATACTTCAGTCAATCCCGATATACATTTCTGTCGGCCCGGAAAGGTTATTACAAGTACTACCTCAGAAGTTAACTGTTCATCGTATTTAGAGCACGCCCACAGGTAAATGATACGATCTTTTCCCCACACTGTGACAATTGTTCGATTCTGTTTGGTCCGGGCCGTCAAAAGCACTATAAACACTGGAAAAAAAGTCCATGTTTACAAGACATTTCCAATTTTGGAAAGATGATGTTTCCAAAGATTTACAATTTTGGAAATGTCCACAAGGGGAGATAACTGGTGGGTGATGGTAAATCATTGTTATTTTGCACGCCCCGGGACCTAATCCCTTGTTGATTGATGAGTGAGTCACGGCAGTTAATAGTCACCAATTAACAAGGCCTACTACCATGTTAATTAACAAGTTATTATGCCTCTTAAAGGTCACATGCAACCAAAATATCAAACATAATTAAAACACAATTATCACTTCTTCATGACGTATAATATGCATTGCTGATTATGAAAAAACAAATAAACAAAATTATAAGCGTATAATCGCAAATCAAAAGTGCAATATTTTGTACTTGGGTTTACCTCCCTCGAAACGAAGCAGCCGGGATACCATACCCAGTCAGGGCTGGTGTAACGGCTGGTTCATTTGCAGATGCCCTCACGGCTGATTGTGTGTGTATATATAGAGATGTTGGGTTTTGTAAATACATGCTCATTTTTTGTGTATAACATTTTGCAATCAACAGACATCATAACATGTCATGTGTTCAAGTATCACACCTGCCTGTCTGTGTAATTACATAATGTGACAGAGACCGAACTCGGGCCATAAATCAATGCGTTTTGTTTATGGTGTATAGCCTGAATGGTGTTAAGTTCAAATTGCATGTGGTCAGTGATCGCATTTGTGTATTGAATATTGTCATTAGCAGACAGGCAGACACACAGGTGTCAATAAAATAAGACATTGAGTTTTGTCTGTGACAGCGACATATCTACATAGTATCTCACAGTTAGAAATTCTGTCAACGCTAAATAATGATATTGCTTTTAAGTATCGAACTGAGAAAGTGACTTGGTAAGAAGAACGTGTGGTGAAATAGACAGATGAAATTATATAAACAGTTTATTTACTGTCATAACATATAAAAAAGCTCGCGCCTGTGAGAAATCAACAAAACATTATGAAAATAGCTCACACCAAAGCCTTCACCGAGTATTCACCAGACAGCCCGCTTCCAAGTTGCGCGAACCTATTTCACTGCGAACATGCTATGAGCGCAGCCCAGCTGTTTTTTCGGGGGAAAATTAGTGAATCGTTTGAACTCCGATTTCGCGCGTTTTTTTTCATCGCGTTATTTTTCAACTTTATAACTTGAATTTGCATTTTGATGATTTGTTTCGGTAAGTCCATACCGAAAGGTATCAGAATCTGCAAAGTTGTGTTTTACGTTGCATGTGACCTTTAAAGAAGCCTCTGGAAGTAAGTTAAATCTTTGATGGGCATTAAGAAGTGGAATGCATTACTGTGACCTGATTTTCACCTGATGAAGGAGCAAGCATATGCTCCGAAACTTCGTGTTATTCACAATAAAGAAGTTGACATCCATAAATCTTGCTTTTCTTATTAAAAAGGTAAGTTATTAAAATCTGCTGAGCTGTAGGCTTGTTAATCATGTCGCGGTGTGATTATCGCTCTAACACACCTGAGAGATTCGTCAACAGTGTGGTATGCACAGGCGGTGAAACTTGTATTGTATTACATTGGGTTGGTTGCACATTGTTTTGTGTTATGCTGTCAGCTTGTATGTATGTGTGAATGAGGAACCTCACATATTATGACATTGAAAACAGACTAAACTTAACATTTATTCCATGGTCAATATCGCAATGTTAGTGATATGGTAGTATACGCAAGTTTGTTTCACAGTTTTGATAATACCTTCTTTTATGCAGATAAAATTATTAAAAAATGAACGAATAATGCCATGCTTCTCTCAGAGAGTAAGGGAAGATAATTCATATACTGATTCTGATCAAATGAGATATTTCTTTATCGTCCGAACAGAATTCACAAATTACGGATGTTTTGTGTGGGTGTGTGTGCATGCACGCGTGTATAACATCTAACTTGATAGGTATTAAAATCAGGTCGTTTGTAACCATAATGACTATATTGGTTGGAAGACTTGAGGAACAAAAATACTTTCACTCTTCAAAAGGAACTGGAACAGCAACATTTTTCATGTTTTCATATGAGCTTCAAAACATTGAATGAAATAAATCCTGAATGATGAAATGGATCAGAGAACATTATCATGGCTTAAATGACGTGTGAATGACACATGTAATGGTCAAAAATATATAATCACTATGTTAGTTAACTAATGACCAGACACGTCAAACTGGTACCGATAGATGTATATCTAATACGTAAAAATTCAGTATTTCTTAGTACCTGAAATATAAAACACGAATTTGGAATGAGATGTTTTAATCTGAGATCAATCTGTTAGGTAGCAGTTTACTAAAGTAGAACTTAAATCAACTTCAAAAGATTGGTCATTCGCAAAGTGAAGCAGATCTTACTTATACTGCAGTAAACAGTATGGGGATACACAACGAAACATACCACTTACGTGATAACAACTCCCTGTTTATTGCATAGAGCGGCATTTCGATGTACAACGTTCAGGATAAACAAGCTGATTGAATGTTGATTGATTCCATCACTTGGAGAATGGAGTGGATTTAGACTTGTTGATCTTATTCTCCTGTTGGCCCCAACGACGTGCTACTTGCTGAATTACCTGTTGTTAATTTGCTGCTTGTCACTATGCATATATACCTCTATTCACCTGGTTGTAGTAACTTTTATCTTGATAACGGCGTGAGAATATACATGGAAACTCCCCTCTATCGACCTTTGATCCAAACGGATGAGTTAACAGAAATGTTGATGCCCGTCTGTTAGCAAATTAAAGATCACATATACCCTAGGGGGTACAAATACATAAATCACTAACTGGCATCGTTATAAATGAAACCCCGTCATTAAAACTACTCATTTCGACCTTTAATTGACTTAAATCGACCTTTTTGACAACAGTGCACAATTCTCACCCGCGAACGAAATTTCAACCAATCAGAGCGGCGCAACTCTGTGACGTCATATGAGGAATAGCTTTGAGGGCCGATGCAGAATTCATCTACATTTTAGGTGGTAAATTATCTTGTTTACAGGCTTGTATAAACCTGAAATCGTGACAATTGTTGTGGAAAATGAAAGCTATATGTTCTCACAATCTACTGTCTTTTAACCGATAACACGCTGATTGATTAATTACTTTTATCTTACACAGCGGAATTGTCAAAAGGTAGTGTTTATGTATGTAAATTTACTAATCTATACTGAATACACTCTGCCGTGTCGGTGTCTGCGTAAAAACAACGTCCTTCTTTCAAAGGATTAACCGGCAATACATTGATTGATTGCCCATTATTGGCTAACTAAATTACTGTTTTTAAAGAAAGGCGGACATTATGCAATTAGTTGCCAGGTGTGCTGTCTTGGGTGACCAATGAGACTATACACCAATACCTGAAAAGATCACTTTTTCGTATATTAAACTGTTAAAAGACACATCATTTGGAACAGTTTTGTGGATATTGATGGATACATTCCTCGAACAAGGTAATGGCCTGATATTGTTCCTTTAAGTTTAATCTGTTTTAATTTTAATATTTGCATTTTGTTTTTATTCATTTGTCATAGCATTCAACAGAATCATTGTTTTCGCCGTGAAGTGTAATGAGACAGACAACATACACTAGGGTGTGTGTGCGAATTATGATTCACATTGGCAAACTATAAAATGTCTAGATATTACAGTTCTGTTATAAATTCACTATAAGTATCAGCAGATCGTCTGCTTTTTATTTAGTTTCAAAATGCATAAAAGTATGATAATAAACTAATTAGGATTATAAGATCAAATATAAAGACGCACATTGACTAGTATCTACATACTGGTGAGTGGACATTAACCATGTGAATGTAGCAAGAAATTTATCGCGCAGTATTGTGACTTCGACCCCCACCTCGCTTCCGTGGAAGAAATCGTTATGTTATAAGTTGTGTCATGCAAAATCCGTTTGGTTATGATTCCAATACATATTTAACTACGAGTAGAAGGTAGTTTTGATTTTCTAACTTGATGAAAACAAACTATAATCTCATTAATTCTAACAGACTTTACGATTTTCAAAAATGGCGGCGCCCTGTCGGTAACATCCGCATGTCTGAGGATAAATGGTATTTAGGTTTGTTTTCACCGAGTTACAAAATCAAAACTACTTTCTACTGGTAGTAAAATATTTATTTTATTGATGGCCAATAGGATTTTGCATGACATAGCGTATAACATAACAATTTCTCTCCTGGCAGCGAGGTGGGTGTCAATATAATACAATTTATGTGTTTTATATTTCAATGTATATATGCTAAGTATCGTTGTCTCTATAATCCAATGTTAAAGAACCACTAAACTTTGTTTTTTGTTACTCTTTTAACCATTAAATATGAACGATTTGTGGTTAGTCTTATGCGGAACACCAAATTTATTCTTTAAAAACTTGTGGTTAATTAATACCGAGCGATTAAAAGTGACCAAAAAGTCGCCTGCTTCCCTCTCTCGCCCGCCAACGAAACCACAGACAGGTTACGTAACTCTGTCGCCAGAGCACTGCAGTGACGTCATATGAGGAACGATTTTCAGTTAGTTGTATAGAAAATGTGTAGTACGCTCATCATTTTGATGATTTCCCGACATCAACGACGACATGCCGAATCGTTGCTTTGTCGTCAATTGCTCCTAGGGGTCGGGCGATGGTGTCCCCATGCACAGATTTCCACAGGACCCCGCAGTTCGTGCTAAATGGGTTATGTTTGTGAGTGCGAAGCGAGCGTTGTGGAAGCCTGAAACGATGTCTTACTTGTGTTCAGATCGCTTCACGGAAGTTAAAGAATCAAAACTACTTACTAGTTGTAGTAAAATATGTATATGATTGATGACCATAAAGATTTTCCATGGCACAACTTGTAACATAACGATTTCATCCTCGGAAGTGAGGTTGTGGTCGAAGTAACAATAATATTGTAAGTAGTATTATATTGACACTCACCTCGCTGCCAGGAGAGAAAATTGTTATGTTATACGCTATGTCATGCAAAATCCTATTGGCTATCAATAAAATAAATATTTTACTACCAGTAGAAAGTAGTTTTGATTTTGTAACTCGGTGAAAACAAACCTAAATACCATTTATCCACAGACATGCGGATGTTCCCGACAGGGCGCCGCCATTTTTTGAAAATCGTAAAGTCTGTTAGAATTAATGAGATCATAGTTTGTTTTCATCAAGTTAGAAAATCAAAACTACTTTCCACTCGTAGTTAAATATGTATTGGAATCATAACCAAACGGATTTTGCATGACACAACTTATAACATAACGATTTCTTCCACGGAAGCGAGGTGGGGGTCGAAGTCACAATACTGCGCGATAAATTTCTTGCTACATTCACATGGTTAATGTCCACTCACCAGTATGTAGATACTAGTCAATGTGCGTCTTTATATTTGGTCTTATAATCCTAATTAGTTTATTATCATACTTTTATGCATTTTGAAACTAAATAAAAAGCAGACGATCTGCTGATACTTATAGTGAATTTATAACAGAACTGTAATATCTAGACATTTTATAGTTTGCCAATGTGAATCATAATTCGCACACACACCCTACTGTATGTTGTCTGTCTCATTACACTTCACGGTGAAAACAATGATTCTGTTGAATGCTACGACAAATGATTAAAAAACAAAATGCAAATATTAAAATTAAAACAGATTAAAGTTATAGGAACAATATCAGGCCATTACCTTCTTTGAGGAATGTATCCATCAATATCCACAAAACTGTTCCAAATGATGTGTCTTTTAACAGTTTAATATACGAAAAAGTGATCAATCTTTTCAGGTATTGGTGTATAGTCTCATTGGTCACCCAAGATAGCACACCTGGCAACTAATTGCATAATGTCCGCCTTTCATTTAAAACAGTAATTTAGTTAGCCAATAATGGGCAATCAATCAATGTATTGCCGGTTAATCCTTTGAAAGAAGGACGTTGTTTTTACGCAGACACCGACACGGCAGAGTGTATTCAGTATAGATTAGTAAATCTACATACATAAACACTACCTTTTGACAATTCCGCTGTGTAAGATAAAAGTAATTAATCAATCAGCGTGTTATCGGTTAATCCTTTGATCGATGTTCATAATGTTGAATATTTACTCCAGACACAAGAAATGCGAAATGGAAACCTTTGTCGGGTAATCTAAGTGTGTTACCACTTATTATACCTGTTTTAAATTCATTAACTGACCATCAAGTGAATGATGACAAATAACATGTGTAGGTTTATACCACCTAACACGGGTTACAACAAGGGAGTATTAATTGCTGTATTGCATGAGAAAACTTATGGGCCGACACTGTTTTGAGAATACAAACAGATTTTTACATGACATGATTAAATATCGAGGTAAAAAACACAGAAATGGGATCAATTTGGATCAGTCATTATACAAATAGGGCCTAACGACACCAATCAATTGTGACAGAAGCGTCTATGAAAACAAGTTGTAACTCGGAAACTAGGCAAAGCAGGAGACAAAATTAAATGCCAGTAGATTGTGAGAACATATAGCTTTCATTTTCCACAACAATTGTCACGATTTCAGGTTTATACAAGCCTGTAAACAAGATAATTTACCACCTAAAATGTAGATGAATTCTGCATCGGCCCTCAAAGCTATTCCTCATATGACGTCACAGAGTTGCGCCGCTCTGATTGGTTGAAATTTCGTTCGCGGGTGAGAATTGTGCACTGTTGTCAAAAAGGTCGATTTAAGTCAATTAAAGGTCGAAATGAGTAGTTTTAATGACGGGGTTTCATTTATAACGATGCCAGTTAGTGATTTATGTATTTTAACCCCCTAGGGTATATGTGATCTTTAACTTACTTCCAGAGGCTTCTTTAAGAGGCATAAAAACTTGTTAATTAACAAGGCAGTAGGCCTTGTTAATTGGTGACTATTTACTGCCGTGACTCACTCATCAATCAACAAGGGATTAGGTCCCGGGGCATGCAAATAACAATGATTTACCATCACCCACCAGTTATCTCCCCTTGTGGACATTTCCAAAATTGTAAATCTTTGGAAACATCATCTTTCCAAAATTGGAAATGTTTTGTAAACATGGACTTTTTTCCAGTGAAATCTCCCACATGTATCTTGAATTTTGTTTAGATCCATAGATTAGTATTATATCTACCTAACTATCATTTTCAATGTTACAAAATGCCACATGTAAAGATAACTGGTCCGTGAAGCCCGTTTCCCTCTCCATTCCCAACATATTCAGCCTCTATCAAAAGTGATAAGTCTCTGACTTGTCCCGGGCCATCAAAAACAACTTAAACATCACACATGTATCCTGAACTGTACATATATCTAGTTATATCTTCCTAAAACCTCTTTATGAAGTCTCAGATTGAAGTAATTTGAACGATCACGTTGCTCAAAGCGGGGCCCTTAGCCTCATTCTCAACATGCCACAAGTCATCGGACCACAGTCATATAAATCCCTGTTCTCATATTTGTTTGGTATGTAGCGTTCCATAGCAAATATCAAACCCATCGAATGTTACCATTTATAAAAGTATGCCAGAAACACAGGCGGACAACCAGCCTTATATAAGGTAGTATTGTTGTATGGTTGTTGTTTAACCCCTTTCACGTACGAATCATAGTACTATGTATCATTCACACTCCGATATGTTTGTCAACTTATACCTGTAGTATGGATGCACCCAGTTCGTCCGTTGCGTCAGTTTTTAAAAGTAAAGAAAGAAAGGAAATCGCCCACGCAAACGAACCACATGAAATAATAGCGAAAAAGCCCGTTCCATATCAAAAAGAAATCTCTTAGAAAAGCAGAGTCGATAGTAAACGTTCCGACTATATTATGAGCATTTGTTTTGGGTGTTTGTCTGGGTTTTTGGTTTTTTTGTTTGTTTGTTTGTTTTTGGAAGGGGGGGGGGGTGGGGTGGTGGTGGTGGTGTGTGGTTTTGTTTGTTGTTTAACGCCGCTTTCAGCAATGTACCTGCCATATGACTGTAAATATCGAGTCTGGACCAGACTATCCGTAGGTGGACATAATGACAGAGTGCGTGTATATGTTTATGAATAACTAGATATCAGGTGTTCTCGAAAAGGTATGGGTATCCTGTCCCACCATATGGACATCCTAGGGAATTGTTCACCTAGGAACAATTAGGGAACGTGGTACAAGCCTGAATACGGAACTGCAACGTGTACCATTTGTCACTCATGCAACACATTTTGAGAATGTTGCAACCTTCTGTGTTGCAAGTATCCTACCTTCACCGACTGCTTAGCAGTGGCAGATAAAGCAGCTGTCAGTTGGGACACGAGAGAAGAAGATATGGTTTTAAAGAACAAATCAACATCTCGCAAGGGGAGACTAGCCACTTTTGATTGACTCTATGTTGGGAATGGAGAGGGAAAAGGGCTTCATTTTAACGGACCAATCATCTTTACATGCGGCATTTTGTAACAATGCAAATTGATTTTTAGGCAGATGCAATACAATTCTATAGAACACGTCACAATTTAATTCTGGACTCACAAAAGTCCAGAAACTCTCCGCACTGTGGGCACTTTCTGACAAGGGATTTGACCAAATTAAACATGCAGTTGTTATGAATATATGCCAAGGATGAAAAAATGAAAAATAATTCTTTCGAAAACTTTAAATTTAAACTCGCTCGCCCATGGGCAGGCCCATGGGCGAACAGTGGCCCATGGGCGAGAATGTTTAATTTCGATCAGAATTCATGTTTTGGAGGTTGTAAATGAATGAGTGTATGTTTGTAAGCATCATGAAACAAATTTCAACTCATTTTGACTTAATTCGACTAATTTAGAGCGATATTAAAAAATCTCGCCCATGGGCGAAACACATTTTGGCCCATGGGCGAGAATATTGACTTTTACTCAAAATATATGTTTTTCCATGTTTTGGAAGTTGTAAATGAATGAATGTATGTTTATAAGTATCATGAAACAAAATTCAACTCATATTGACTTAATTCGACTAACTTAGAGCGATATTAAAAAATCTCGCCCATGGGCGAAACACATTTTGGCCCATGGGCGAGAATAATGACTTTTATTCAAAATATGTGTTTTTCCATGTTTTGGAGGTTGTAAATGAATGAGTGTATGTTTATAAGTACCATGAAACAAAATTCAACTCATATTGACTTAATTCGACGAACTTAGAACGATATTAAAAAATCTCGCCCATGGGCGAAAAATAGGTTGGCCCATGGGCGAAAATATTTACTTTTACTCAAAATATGTGTTTTTCCATGTTTTGGAGGTTGTAAATGAATGAGTGTATGTTTGTAAGCATCATGAAACAAATTTCAACTCATTTTGACTTAATTCGACTAATTTAGAGCGATATTAAAAAATCTCGCCCATGGGCGAAAAATAGGTTGGCCCATGGGCGAAAATATTTACTTTTACTCAAAATATGTGTTTTTCCATGTTTTGGAGGTTGTAAATGAATGAGTGTATGTTTATAAGTATCATGAAACAAATTTCAACTCATTTTGACTTAATTCGACTAATTTAGAACGATATTAAAAAATCTCGCCCATGGGCGAAAAATAGGTTGGCCCATTGGCGAGAATAATTACTTTTACTCAAAATATGTGTTTTTCCATGTTTTGGAGGTTGTAAATGAATGAGTGTATGTTTATAAGTATCATGAAACAAAATTCAACTCATATTGACTTAATTCGACTAACTTAGAGCGATATTAAAAAATCTCGCCCATGGGCGAAACACATTTTGGCCCATGGGCGAGAATATTGACTTTTACTCAAAATATATGTTTTTCCATGTTTTGGAAGTTGTAAATGAATGAATGTATGTTTATAAGTATCATGAAACAAAATTCAACTCATATTGACTTAATTCGACTAACTTAGAGCGATATTAAAAAATCTCGCCCATGGGCGAAACACATTTTGGCCCATGGGCGAGAATAATGACTTTTATTCAAAATATGTGTTTTTCCATGTTTTGGAGGTTGTAAATGAATGAGTGTATGTTTATAAGTACCATGAAACAAAATTCAACTCATATTGACTTAATTCGACGAACTTAGAACGATGTTAAAAAATCTCGCCCATGGGCGAACACTAGGTTGGCCCATGGGCGAGAATATTTACTTTTACTCAAAATATGTGTTTTTCCATGTTTTGGAGGTTGTAAATGAATGAGTGTATGTTTGTAAGCATCATGACACAAATTTCAACTCATTTTGACTTAATTCGACTAATTTAGAGCGATATTAAAAAATCTCGCCCATGGGCGAAAAATAGGTTGGCCCATTGGCGAGAATAATTACTTTTACTCAAAATATGTGTTTTTCCATGTTTTGGAGGTTGTAAATGAATGAGTGTATGTTTATAAGTATCATGAAACAAAATTCAACTCATATTGACTTAATTCGACTAACTTAGAACGATATTAAAAATCTCGCCCATGGGCGAAAATAGGTTGGCCCATGGGCGAAAATATTTACTTTACTCAAAATATGTGTTTTTCCATGTTTTGGAGGTTGTAAATGAATGAGTGTATGTTTATAAGTATCATGAAACAAAAATTCAACTCATCTTGACTTAATTCGACTAACCTAGAACGATATTAAAAATCTCGCCCATGGGCGAAAAAATAGGTTGGCCCATTGGCGAGAATAATTACTTTTACTCAAAATATGTGTTTTTCCATGTTTTGGAGGTTGTAAATGAATGAGTGTATGTTTATAAGTATCATGAAACACAATTCAACTCATATTGACTTAATTCGACTAACTTAGAACGATATTAACAAAATCTCGCCCATGGGCGAAAAATAGGTTGGCCCATGGGCGAAAATATTTACTTTTACTCAAAATATGTGTTTTTCCATGTTTTGAGGTTGTAAATGAATGAGTGTATGTTTATAAGTATCATGAAACAAAATTCAACTCATATTGACTTAATTCGACTAACTTAGAACGATATTAAAAAATCTCGCCCATGGGCGAAAAAAATAGGTTGGCCCATGGGCGAAAATATTTACTTTTACTCAAAATATGTGTTTTCCATGTTTTGGAGGTTGTAAATGAATGAGTGTATGTTTATAAGTATCATGAAACAAATTTCAACTCATTTTGACTTAATTCGACTAATTTAGAACGATATTAAAAAATCTCGCCCATGGGCGAAAAATAGGTTGGCCCATTGGCGAGAATAATTACTTTTACTCAAAATATGTGTTTTTCCATGTTTTGGAGGTTGTAAATGAATGAGTGTATGTTTATAAGTATCATGAAACAAAATTCAACTCATATTGACTTAATTCGACTAACTTAGAACGATATTAAAAAATCTCGCCCATGGGCGAAACACATTTTGGCCCATGGGCGAGAATATTGACTTTTACTCAAAATATATGTTTTTCCATGTTTTGGAAGTTGTAAATGAATGAATGTATGTTTATAAGTATCATGAAACAAAAATTCAACTCATATTGACTTAATTCGACTAACTTAGAGCGATATTAAAAATCTCGCCCATGGGCGAAACACATTTTGGCCCATGGGCGAGAATAATGACTTTTATTCAAAATATGTGTTTTTCCATGTTTTGGAGGTTGTAAATGAATGAGTGTATGTTTATAAGTACCATGAAACAAAATTCAACTCATATTGACTTAATTCGACGAACTTAGAACGATGTTAAAAAATCTCGCCCATGGGCGAACACTAGGTTGGCCCATGGGCGAGAATATTTACTTTTACTCAAAATATGTGTTTTTCCATGTTTTGGAGGTTGTAAATGAATGAGTGTATGTTTGTAAGCATCATGACACAAATTTCAACTCATTTTGACTTAATTCGACTAATTTAGAGCGATATTAAAAAATCTCGCCCATGGGCGAAAAATAGGTTGGCCCATTGGCGAGAATAATTACTTTTACTCAAAATATATGTGTTTTTCCATGTTTTGGAGGTTGTAAATGAATGAGTGTATGTTTATAAGTATCATGAAACAAAATTCAACTCATATTGACTTAATTCGACTAACTTAGAACGATATTAAAAAATCTCGCCCATGGGCGAAACACATTTTGGCCCATGGGCGAGAATATTGACTTTTACTCAAAATATATGTTTTTCCATGTTTTGGAAGTTGTAAATGAATGAATGTATGTTTATAAGTATCATGAAACAAAATTCAACTCATCTTGACTTAATTCGACTAACCTAGAACGATATTAAAAAATCTCGCCCATGGGCGAAAAATAGGTTGGCCCATTGGCGAGAATAATTACTTTTACTCAAAATATGTGTTTTTCCATGTTTTGGAGGTTGTAAATGAATGAGTGTATGTTTATAAGTATCATGAAACACAATTCAACTCATATTGACTTAATTCGACTAACTTAGAACGATATTAACAAAATCTCGCCCATGGGCGAAAAATAGGTTGGCCCATGGGCGAAAATATTTACTTTTACTCAAAATATGTGTTTTTCCATGTTTTGGAGGTTGTAAATGAATGAGTGTATGTTTATAAGTATCATGAAACAAAATTCAACTCATATTGACTTAATTCGACTAACTTAGAACGATATTAAAAATCTCGCCCATGGGCGAAAAAATAGGTTGGCCCATTGGCGAGAATAATTACTTTTACTCAAAAATATATGTTTTCCATATTTTTGGGGTATGGTGGTTTATCCCTTATTATAAACATATTAATTATTACTTTAGCTCTCACCTACCTCATCGTATGTAGTCACTAGGCACTTAAAACATTAGAAGTAATGCTATGAAATGTGGCTCGTCAATGGTATGCGTGTACGAACAGATAATATCAAAACATACACGTCAGAACAGTCAAAATTAAGAAATTGTTGAATATGAAATATTACTGTTAATTTGTAATTCTTGGAACATAAACAGTATTGTGAGAGCTTAAAAATGTAACTGCATTGAAATATGTCTTGTCAATCCTATTGACATTTGCCAATAACCACTTCCAAATAAAATAAATAGTCCATGCTGCTTCAGAACAAATAAAGGTCAATTAGGAGCCCCAACTGGGTAATTAAGGAGAGAAGTCAATACACTGTCACTTCCTGCCCAGGACGTCACACGTCACCACTCGGGAGCGAAGGGCCTTGTCAAACCTCCTCACAAAGGAAACAAAAGCATCAAAACTGTGTTTTTATTCTACGTGACACTCGGTATGTCGTCATAGTATTCATTGTTGAATAACTTCTATCGTGGGCAACCCCACACTTGCGAGGTGTACCTACCCAGGTTCGCACGTTTCGTTTTAATATTTTGTGATCAATTATTTTGTAATTCCTGTCTGCCCGTCACGGCTACTCTTCGCCCGAGGTTTAAGGGAGTGAGTCTATTATATTAATTGTATTTTTATTGTGTCGTTTAACGAGCTGGACACGGAGTGCTGTTATCATGAATGTTATCATATATTAGTGGGATGCATTGATAGTAATGAAAACTTATAAGAAGATAGTGTACCTCAACATACAAACCTATCCCGATAGCTCTCATCGTCACTCTCATGTCAATCCATTGTGACTGTTGCAGTCCTCCTGTACATCCTGTATATATAAGCAAGTTGGGTTTTTATTTAGGATTTATTATTGCTAAACACACATTTAACCGAGATGAAGAAGGGGTCTCAAATTCCATGTATGCTTTTGCTCTCATAAGTTAGACATCCCATTTGTCAGACACGCCAATTATCAGACAACTTTGGATCAATCAGGCGTGACTGTGATTACAAACCTAGTTTTACCCAGTGGCGTAATAGACCCGTCCCATAGACTAACGAGATGTTTTCATATTAGTGGTTAGTGGTATATTTTAACACTAATTATGAGTTTGTTACTTTTTGTGCAGAAATACTTTGATCAGAATACTAATATTAATTGACTTCGGCTTCTCACAGTTTGTGTTCATAATGTTCACTTTGATCAAAACAGGATTATAGATTTCCCATGTAACTAATTGAGCTACTCCCAGCGGTACAATGGTGGATACGAATGGCTGTTGGGCTTCCTCTGCTCCCCCTATGAATAACTGACAAGAAACTTGAAACCAAGATGGAGTAAACAGTTAAAACATAAACTCAATGAAGCTGCAGGTTTGCACATTAACAATAAAAAAATCAAAACAACACAAATATTTAATAAGAATAAATAACCATCACTAAGCTATCGATAGTCACACATTCTATTGATGGATCGATAATTTTTCATTTCTACCATCGATTAATTGCTTTCGGAATAATTGCAATTCATCGATAGTTTGATGCATCATTACAGCCCTATTAATTATATGGCTTAATATATTCTTAAGCTCATAACTTTGTTAAAGGTAACAGTGCAGTGTACCTGCGTGCAACCAACCATAACATATGTTGATTTGACGTGTCTGGGACGTCTAACTGATCGGAGGACACCAGAGAGTAAGTTGCATGCAATATTTTTAATATTGCCCTTGTGGATTGCCATTATGATTTGCACACATTAAGTTTTGCAGACAGTGTACATCACTATCTATGTAATTGTATTATTGTTATGGAGCGGCATTGACATGCATGTTTATGTTTGTTTGCCAATCCCGTCATGATTACTTGAAGAAAACATGTTTAAACTATACATTGAACTATCCATAGTATAAATATGTAGTCTTTACATTAGGCAATGAGGAATACACAATATATTCAAGACTGAGTTTGATTTTACCTTTTAAAAATTGTCAATATTTTTGCAACAGCCGAAAAGATTTACCTTGACCTCGTTATGCACAGGTCCGTGGATGTGGTCTCTCGGTATTTTAGAAACTATGTCGTTAAGACAGTTGAGAGTGTTGATCTGTATGCAGTCTTTCTGCATGCATTTTCACGAGATCCATTCTCCCCTTTTCCTCTTTTCACTATGAACTTATAACCATTTACACAAAGGTATCTTTCACCACGAAATGTAGGGTGAGCTGAGTTAACACATTTTACATTTGGTAGAAAGCTAGTGTCCTATTCCCTTAAAACAACACCGTCGTCACAACATCAAACATCCAAGGATTTTTACCTCGACCCAAAGGTCTAACCAGAGACCATATAACAGATCTATTATATGGTCTCTGGTCTAACTTACGGGTCTACCCAGTAGACATCAGTTGCTTGATAACGGTTTTAGCAGCTACGCCGAAACGGGGTGTCCCCAGTTTGCCAGCAGATATTTTTAAAGGTTTCAGGTCACTGAACCATGCTAATCTCTTGAAACAACAGGTGATACACTTTTTAGGCCTAAAATTATCCAGTTAGGCAGATACCGCTCATTAGGCTATGTGGGACTTCATGCCTCACTGGTTTTATGGGATTACGGTTCACCCCGTGAACAGAGTTCACCTGAACTGACACTAACACGAGTGAGTCATTAAATTAATGATTGGTGTTATGTTTAAACTGAACACATCACTTATTTCGTTGACATATCAATCTGATAAGGTCATAACAGAACTACACAGAAATAACATTGATGTAGTTGCAGGGTCGTGGTTGTGTGAGACCTAAGAAAAACAAATATCGCCAGCTTGAAGAACGGCTAGGGTAGACTGCTGCAAGATGATGTCGAGACTCCACTTGCTTACGGTGTGTCTCACCTTGTGGGACTATGAATAATGATGTATGCTTGTGATATTGTGTATAATGTGATATTTTATAATAATGTATGTTTGTATCATGGTGGTAGTGCTAATATTGCCTAATGGTTGTATTTCATAATACTGTTGATGAGATTGATGATGATGATAATATGTATATTGACATAAATGAATGAATGAAGTCACAGCGTCAATTTTATGGGCAGCCAAAATACCCTGGACCATATTACATACGGAACAACCTGCCCTGCACACTCATTCATGTGTGTCCTCGTATCCCAGGTAACCCCTGCTGCCTGTTGGGGGTACAGCGCCGAAACGCCGCTTACAATTTAATAAAGAAGTTGTATATCCATATAACTTTCTCCGTTGTTCAAATTATCATGGTCTCAACAGATATTGCATTGTCATAAGAATTCAAGAGAGATTTTCAAGTTATTGTGTTGTCATCCACATGTTGATTTAGCTGGTTTCTTCCTCATTTCCAATTTCATCATTCTGAGTTTCACCTCAGTTGAGTATTTCAGTGTGGCTCGCAAAGACGAGGTCACGGAGCGGAACGATGACGTTTAGTGTATCTCCGCGTTCAGTTACGTAATTTCCGCAAAGCGCCTGCGGCAACTTGCGTCGAAAAAGTCGTTGTGTCCCATCCGTTGGTCTTGTGTATTGGAGTTATACAGCCACGACTTTCAAGTGTATTTTGCTTTCCAAATATATACAATCCATTGATCACTCTGGGCTAGGTGTGAGATGTACAGGTGCTCGTGAGGGTGTTTTTTTAAAAAAGACTGATTGCGCTTATCGCGCAGCCAAATATCGTACATTCTAAGGAAATCTCGAATTGATTGTATTATAAGGTGTCGAAATGGTGTTAAATTCTCTTTTGTGCATCAACTTATTTGTCATGCAAAATTGGTGTGTATATATGTGTGATTGAACAACCCTGTTTACTGAGACAGGAATAGGAACTTTGACCTTTCTCAAGAAGTGCACATTTATGCGTATATGCTCTTGAAAACCTTGTTTGGCAAGATGTGCTTTTCAATTTTGCTATTGTGTGTGCATGTTCATATTGTATTTCAGTTTTGAACATATGGTTTAAACATATTTATATTATCAGAGAATCTGGTTTGGTAAACAAGCAAAACATTGCTTTTATTAATACCTCACCGGTACATATAAAATATAACAGAATACACAAGAACTGGATAAACAAAAACGTCAAATTAATTCCTATCATAAGTAGTAGCAAACTGTCACTGACACCTTCGGCTAGGTGGATAAAACGGGACGCAAAAATCCTCGAATACACCGCATCACAATAGTAAACAGAATTTATCTTAACGAATGTTTAAAGACAGACAGACAGCTAGACATAGTTTATCAAAGTGCCCCATGTATGTAAACAAGATATATAATACATATAACATAAACGCATAATGTTTTAAATACATCCAGCCTTAACAGGCTTATGAAACACTGTTATCTAGAGGGTCAAAATATACATCATAGAAAGATTTTTATAAAACCACATTTATACATAACCTCAGGCAAAAATATCTTAAATCTCTCTTCATGTAAATATAGCTTGAAATTCAGTCATATATTTCACTAACAAGGTATTGACCAGTCGATTTGAACCACTGCTTCACGGTTTACTGACTGCCGTGGATGCACATTTTCAAGGGTACAGCTTCATTAAGCCTTATGCAACCAACCATAAAACGTGCTGTTTTAAGCGGTCTGTCTTTTTGGGAGGTCTATCTTATGTACATTCACGTGACACATAAATAAACTATTTTGTCTGTCTTATTGGAAGATACCGTTTTTTTCAATGGGGCGGGATATAAATGATTTATTCTGCCTAATGATTTGTACAACACCACCTGAAGCAGTGCACAACCGTGCACCCGGCATACATTGTAATTTGTTCGGTTGTAGAAAAAAGTCATAGGGAAAAAGTAATAGATTTGGGTAGGAAAAAAGTCATAGGAAAAAGTCATAAACTCAAAAAGGTCCTTATTGATGATGTATTTTTTTTAACAAGTCATAACAATATTATCATCAACAGCACTACCACATTTGAACCTAACTTATAAAATTAATGTAATCATTCAAGTAAAATACATGACATCAGAAAATGCACTGTCATCATAACACTTTGATCTGCAACAGCACTACATCAGTCAGTTGTCCCAGCATATTTTTATTATATTTAATCGAATGTTCCAGCCAATGCCATGAAGAGTTTGGATCACAGTCTGACGGCCAGCGAGTCTTATATTAGCTGCTAGAACAAGGGAGCCATTTGAGTAAGAGCATTAACTGATAATCCCATGAGTTCATTAATCGCTGTGATATCGTCAAGCTCAAAGCTAGTTAAATAAACAATCAGGTGACTTGTGACTTTTAATCCCACAATCTGTTCATCTCTCCTGTTTTGATAAGATCCAATTGCTTAAAGCGTCACACTAAAGGAATAATTAACTTGAAAGTGAAATAGTATAAACAAAGTAAATAACTGGAGGACATGATGTTTTATAATAGTTATTTTTTTCTATGTCTTTTTTTTCATGACTTTTTTTCCTATGACTTTTTTTCCGTCCACCATTTGTTCAAGGTCACGTGAATCAATCAGAGATGGACATTATTACATGAGGTAGGGTAAATGTGCATTGTACGTACGTGCTTAGGAACCTTGAACTTGCAGTTACATTTAATTATTTGCGTACAGATATTGGTCTAGAATAATTTATCGATTCGTTTAGTCTTGAAGATGTATTGATGCAGGGACTCCATTATGTTCTTGTTGACATTGTTGGTAGCTAGAGGTGTTCCTAATTTTCACAGTTTGGAGTGAGTGAGCGAGTAAGTTTAGTTTTAGGCTGCACTCAGCAATATTCCAGCTATATGGCGACGGTCTGTAAATAATCGAGTCTATACCAGACGATCCAGTGATCAACAAATTGAGCATCGATCTAAGCAGTTGGATGAGTCAGTTTAGTTTTACGCCACACTCAGCAATATTCCAATTATATGGCAGCGGTCTGTAAATAATCGAGCCTGGACCAGACAATCCAGTGATCAACAGCATGAACATCGATCAGCGCAATTGGGAACCGATGACATGTGTCAACCAAGCCAGCGAGCCTGACCACCCGATCCCGTTAGTCGCCTCTTACGACAAGCATGGGTTACTGAAGATCAATTCTAACCCGGATCTTCACGGGTTCGGCACAATCGGGAACCGATGACATGTGTCAATCAAGCCAGCGAGCCTGACCACCCGATCCCGGTAGTCACCTTTTACGATAAGCATGGGTTACTGAAGGCCAATTCTGACCCGGACCTTTACGGGTTTCACAGTTTTGTCTTCTTGAGAGGGTACGTATGTCTAAAACATTTGAAGTAAATTTAGATACACCAGGTTTATAATAGTAGGATACTTGTGTTTTAAGTGATGGCTAAATTTGTGCACAGTCGCCAACGTATGAAAGGACCTTGTAAGTCCTTCTAGGGTGGGTGGGGTGAAGGGGTGGTATGGGAGCATTGAGGGGCAAGGCAGGCTGAGCGAGTGTAGTAATTGAGGGGCTATGGGCGGCCTTGACCGTGGAGTTTGTTATGGATGGTACTTGAGAGGCGGCGGGGGTCGGTGGTGGCTGTAGGCGCGCGGACCTCGGAGGAGACAGTAGTTGTTGGGAGGTAGAGTTGATGTGAAAAATGAAGGAATATAGAGGCGCGCGGACCTCTGAGAAGACAGGTGGTTGGAGAGAGAGGTGAAGTTGTGAGCAGAAAGTGGATCGAGATTGCTAGGTTGAGAGGTGGGCGCGGACGTCGGAGAGGACAGTCACGCACATATGGGTGAATTTGGAGTGACTACATACCAATCCGTGAAACAATTAAGTAATGAAACAATAGGCGAGAGCTTTCAATACAACTGATAGCTCATGACAGGTAATTAATGACAGATGGTCGGATTGGGGTGTGCTGATAGCTATAGTCCGGGAAAGCCACTTTTAAGAGAACAAGAGTTGAAAATGGTTTGGCTCAACCGGCAATGGGTATGGTTGAGTGATCGTGTGAAAGTGGGTCTCCCGGCAATTCGCTATTAGCTAATCCATGTTACCGTAAATAATCCAGATTTTTAATGTCTCTCTACGTTAGTCAAATTAAGTCAAAATGAGTTGAAATTTGTGTCATGATGCTTATAAACATACACTCATTCATTTACAACCTCCCAAACATGACTTCTGATCGAAATTATACATTCTCGCCCATGGGCTAACCTCTTTTCGCCCATGGGCGAGATTTTTTAATATCGCTCTAAGTTAGTCAAATTAAGTCAATATGAGTTGAATTTTGTTTCATGATACTTATAAACATACACTCATTCATTTACAACCTCAAAAACATGGAAAACATATACTTTGAATAAAAGTAAATATTCTCGCCCATGGGCCAACCTATTTTTCGCCCATGGGCGAGATTTTTTAACATCCATCTAAGTTAGTCGAACTAAGTCAATATGAGTTGAATTTTGTTTCATGATACTTATAAACATACACTCATTCATTTACAACCTCCAAAACATGGAAAATCATGTATTTTGAGTAAAAGTCAATATTCTCGCCCATGGGCCAAAATGTGTTCCGCCCATGGGCGAGATTTTTTAACATCGCTCTAAGTTAGTCAAATGGAGTCAAAATGAGTTGAAATTTGTTTCAAGGTACTTATAAACATACACTCATTCATTTACAACCTCCAAAACATGGAAAATCATGTATTTTGAGTAAAAGTCAATATTCTCGCCCATGGGCCAAAATGTGTTCCGCCCATGGGCGAGATTTTTTAACATCGCTCTAAGTTAGTCAAATGGAGTCAAAATGAGTTGAAATTTGTTTCAAGGTACTTATAAACATACACTCATTCATTTACAACCTCCAAAACATGGAAAATCATGTATTTTGAGTAAAAGTCAATATTCTCGCCCATGGGCCAAAATGTGTTTCGCCCATGGGCGAGATTTTTTAATATCGCTCTAAGTTAGTTAAATTAAGTCAATATGAGTTGACTTTTGTTTCATGATACTTATAAACATACACTCATTCATTTACAACCTCCAAAACATGGAAAATCATGTATTTTGAGTAAAAGTCAATATTCTCGCCCATGGGCCAAAATGTGTTTCGCCCATGGGCGAGATTTTTTAATATCGCTCTAAGTTAGTCAAATTAAGTTAAAATGAGTTGAAATTTGTGTCATGATGCTTATAAACATACACTCATTCATTTACAACCTCAAAAACATGGGACAACATGTATTTTGAGTAAAAGTCAATATTCTCGCCCATGGGCCAACCTATTTTTCGCCCATGGGCGAGATTTTTTAATATCGTTTTAAGTTAGTCGAATTAAGTCAATATGAGTTGAATTTTGTTTCATGGTACTTATAAACATATACTCATTCATTTACAACTTCCAAAACATGGAAAAACATATATTTTGAGTAAAGGTCAATATTCTCGCCCATGGGCCAAAATGTTTTTCGCCCATGGGCGAGATTTTGTAATATCGTTCTAAATTAGTCGAATTAAGTCAAAATGAGTTGAAATTTGTTTCATGATGCTTACAAACATACACTCATTCATTTACAACCTCCAAAACATGAATTCTGATCGAAATTAAACATTCTCGCCCATGGGCCGGCCCATGGGCCACTGTTCGCCCATGGGCCTGCCCATGGGCGAGCAGTTTAAATTTAAAGTTTTCGAAAGAATTTTTTTTCATTTTTTCATCCTTGGCATATATTCATAACCACTGCATGTTTAATTTGGTCAAATCCCTTGTCAGAAAGTGCCCACAGTGCAGAGAGTTTCTGGACTTTTGTGAGTCCAGAATTAAATTGTGACGTGTTATAGATATAAATACAATGCTAGATACATGTGTGAGGTTTAAGGTGCTTATGGGAGCCCGGGCAAGATCGAACACGTATAATATAGCAACTATTTTGAGGATATAGAAAAGAGGGCATCACTTTATGCAACGTGTTTGCTTCAAACATTAGCCAATATCCACTTTGCATTACCATAAACGGCCTGCGCTGAGTTCATAAAGATTAATGAGGGAACCTCAACATTTTAATTAAGTTAAGAAATGAAGTCAAAACACTTTCACTTCCTGCCCAGGGCGTCACACCCTAAGAGAATTAAGAAACCTTCTCACATAGACATATCAAGGAAAACACATGTCTTTTCTACGTGACTCTCAGTATGTAGTCATAGTTTTCTTTTTTATCTCATCGTTAAACATACATTTTCAATCAAACTATACATTTGTGATGGTGGGAAGGGTTTCTCCCCAACTGTGTGGGTTTCGTTTCAATATTCTTAAATCCATTTTTAGTAGTACCCGGTGACCCGGCCGGCCCGACTTTTCTTGGCCCGAGCTTTAGGCACTCACTCCCAACGAGAAGTTAACGGAAGCAACGATAAAATAATTGAAGTAACGAGTAAATACTCGAAATTTCAAGTTTTTGAAAGAAACTTGAAGTAACGAGACAATATTTGAAATTTCACGTTTTTGAAACATACTTGAAGTAACGAGAAAATACTCGAAGTAACGAGAAAATTATTGAAATAACAAGAAAATACTCGAGGTAACGAGTAAATAATCGAAGCAACAAGAATTGTAGCAGAAAAAAGTATTTGTGTTACAAAAGTGGCAGCATTAACACTGCTAAAATACATATATGCTCATGATATAGTCACAATTGTGCAATCGACTCTGCTTTTAGAAGAGATTTCTAATGAATGTGGAAAGGGTTTTGTCGCTTCTATGTTTTTGCGAGGCTTTTCGGTTACACTGCTATTTCGTCATTTCGAACAAAACACATACCTGACAAGTTCCTGACAAGTTCCTTGACAACACTGAAATTTCTTCTGCATTTGTCATCTGATATCAGTAGAGGTGTAACTAATCTCATTAGATGAATTATGCTTGTCTGTCTAGTATCACTTCTTGCCAGCAAAATATTTCACGGGAACATTATTGGGTCAGCATAATAGCATTAAAGTCTCTTAGTCCCGTAGAAGTGGACGCGACGACGGTACAAATAATGGTCAACGTTTCGTTTCGTTTTTGGGTCCATCTTCACAATTTATTATGAATATAGCACATCATTTCAGAAGTGTTTATGTATCCCAAACGGAAATGAAGTCTGAGGCTAATTTTGACTTATCTGGCATTGTTTTATGTCACATTGGTTAATATTGGTGAGATAACTCCAACTGAATAGATTTCTTTCTGTTCTTGCACGTATGAATATTGCTGTTAACCTACTTTCCCTTTAGAAATAAGGACAAGAAGTCACGAAAGCTTATGTGTAAAAACAGAGACACTAAACACCATATTTATTGCCTCTTGCAATTAACCTAAAAAATACGCCCTGGCTACAGGTCATTAGCAACCAAACCGTAGATCACATTGCATGTAATTGTCGTCAATCGTTTATCAAGGAATTAATTAAATTATATCTTTGGTGCGTCTTATTTACAGGACATTACCATGTTCTTCAGTAGGATTTGCCACTCGCATCGTAAAAAGGATACTAGAACTAGTCATCTGGCAAAGAATGTCCGACGTAAATGGTATTGTGAAATGTTTCACAATGATAATGTGAATATAGTACATCATTTCAGAGTCAGTGATTATGGTTTCACGCTGCCTTCAGCAATATTCCAGCAACATCACGTCTGTGGACATCAAAATGGCATTTCAGAAGTGTTTATGCATACAAAACGGAAATGGCGGCTGAAGCTAATTTTGACTTTAACTGGCAGTGCTTTAAGTCACATCGGTTCAGATTGATTCGATAACTCCAATCTGGTGTTTCAATACACGTTGTGCGCAAATGTTATATCGAATATTTCACTCATCTGTAACACTGAAAAAGAAGACTTGTAAAAATGTAACTACCTTCTTTGTTTAACAAAGCAAAGCAAGACCGGACGATTTGTAATGCTTAAACATTCATATTTATGTTGCCTATTTATTGAAATGGTTATAGTGATCTAAAATCCACAACAACTGTTTGTCGAGAAAACTTACTTAATAAGGCACGGCCAGTTTTTTATGTGCAGCTGTGATTTTTATGGTTAAACCTCGTAAGCACCAAGGTCCGCTCGTCACGCCGAAGACCCGGGTTTGATTCCCCACATGAACACAATGTGGGAAGCCCTTTTCTGATCTCCCCCGCCGTGACATTGATGGAAAATTCCTAAAAGCGGCGTAAGACCATATTCACTCACTCAGCGTAAATACCAAGGGTTCCTGTTCTTTACACGGAGACGATTATCTGGAGTTTACCAAGATGCAATGGCACCAAACTATATAAAAACAGCATTAACAGATTTCCAAGCATTCACCTCAAACTACTGTTGCATGATTCTTGCTGTCTTTATGTGTACAACGTCCTACGCACAACGTTCGATTTAGTTTATAATTGTAACACTTTATCATGAACTGTGTGATGCCGTGGGTGTCTCCAGCTAAATACAGGCAAAAGAAATTTGGGCTTGAAGGAGGACTAGAAGGGCTTGAAGGAGGTGAGGTGAGGTGAAATAGGGTTTAACGTCGTGCTTGAGAATATTTCGCTCATATGACGAAGTGCATGCTGCTTGTACTAGCCCAGTCTTAAGCTGGTTTTATAGTGCTCACTGTGAAGCATGAATACCCCACTCAGACACATTATACTGACTCCGAGCCAACCTTGTCCTTGTTGTACCCATTAATGCCGAGCGCCAGGCAGGGACCAACAAGTACCATATTTTAACGTCTTTTGGTATGACGCGGTCGGGGATCGAACCCGCGACCTTCCGCTCTCCGGTCGGACGCTCTAACCACTACACCACGGAGGCGGTCGCTTGAAGGAGTCTCATTTGTATGTTTGTGCACTGTTACTGCAAATTAACCTGAACGTATATATCAAGCAAATTGCAAAATATAACATAACAATCACAATACTAAATAATGCAGACGGGACTTGAAACTGAACTCACTAACATTAACGGAAGCATATTGGTCATTTACACCCACACACTCGTTAGGACTCCGATAATTCCAGAAACACACATTAACTATATGCTATATAAGGACACTGACACGTGGACACATTCCGTGAAAGAACTAACAGAGCCACTCGACCTCGTGTTTAGATCAATAATAGATAAGGCCTAAAAAAATATGTTTCTGGTTTCTGGTTTCCGCCCGCGTCAGTTTCAACCCAGCGCGTCAAGCGTTTTTTTCCGGATTATAAATGGGCAAAGGGAGTGTGTACGATTAGCTGATCAGTATTTTCTGCTGAACTTTCAGCAATCATTGAAGTTTGGATTCATTTTTTGAGACCTGTATCGGCGGTCATTTTCAGCGATTTTGTCAGTGCTTTACAAGCAGTTCAGACAGGTTTCTCCTCAGCATATCATTAGCATATTATTATACTCGACGCTTTAATGAATTAAGTAAAGATCTTTTAAATGTAGAATTTTCATGGATACCTGCTCATGTTGGACTATTTGGAAATGAAAAAGCTGATAAATTGGCAAAAGCTGCATTAGACTTTGGTGGATCAGAACAGGATGAGACAATATTGCCCTCTCCTGAAGAATTATGCACCGTCAGCAAGATCCATGCTCAAACGTAATAGCAACAGAGATGGACCTCATCCTTAAAAGGACGCCATCTGTATGGCATCGAGCGTTTTGTAACTAAATCCAAATTATCAAGAAGCAACCAGAGAAAAGAGGTTCTTTTAACCAGACTTCGACTTGGGCATTGTGGTCTTGGTGCATATCTAAATATTATTACTAAAGATATTTCTGCAAATTGCACAGTGTGTAATAAGCTAAATAATGTGGCTCATTATTAACTGTGGCAGCTTTACTACTTTATAAAAGTTTAGCAAGTTAGCAAACTTTTATGATGGGCAAGGTTTAAATGGACCCTGTTGCCCAAACACCGAATTAAACTTTTAATTATCTATCTGTCTGTCGTAACTTGGGAAAACGTGCAGCAGGGAAAACCAAAATGCTACTCGTTTCAGTTCAAATAGAGTGTGGGGTAAGATTATAAGGTCGTTTGGCTTTGTGGAATGTAGTCTAGATGTATCGCTACTTGATATTCGAAATTACTTTCAGACAATGTATAATCATTTTATGGATAAATAAATATTAAAATCTAATTCATTGTTTTTATTTTTCCTTTGATATTTCAGACAAATAAATTGACAAAATATAAAAGTTTCCCATTACAAAAGTATAAAAGTATACACATCCTTCAATTCATTATTTTTGATATGTACATTTTAACTTGCCTGCTACTAGGCGATGGCCTTTGGATGGTTGATCCCCATACAACAAAACTGAAGCTGCAGCAGTGTATGCTGCCACCAGAGTTTGATATTTTTCAAGGGTACGACATCCCCAAAAGTCACCAACATGTCCCCAAAAACCTGTCAGCAGATGAACCAACAGTTCTTTTTTATTGCTTTCTGCGAAGAACTAGTAGCATCATTATTAAAAAAAACACATTGTCAAAACAAAAAGTCGCATCATCGCATCATTTTAGTCTGTATGCTTATACCAGAAACATTTTTTTTTTTTGAGCCTAAACAATAGTATCTTTAGCTTAACCTCTGACGACAACGACATACAAGATGATATACGGTTTGTTTGCTAATGACGCGTAGCCAGGGATTATTTGTTTAGTTATTTGCTGGAGTCAATATATACAGTGTTTAATGTTCATGTTTCTACACATAACCCGTCGAGACTCCTTGCCTTTCCATCAGGTTAAATGCCTGATTTTACCTCTATACGCAGAGTACAAACTACAGAGGGGGGATATCTCCGGAGTACAAACTGCTATGTTCCTTCACCATTTGTGTTGCATGTCTAATTTAGGTCTGTTAAATGGTAGATCTACGTTTTTCACCGAACTCATTACTTTTCCTTTTTATGAAAATGAACTTAAATAGAGAGGAACAGCCAGGTGAACGCGATGCACGTGCACAAGTGCCGACAACTTTATTGATTCATTTACTTGTGCTGTGCCGTCTCCATCCTTTCGCGGACACCTGGCTGTTTCTCTCTTTGCACTCCTCCCTCGTAACAAATAGTGAACTGTGCCAAATTTTAAGGGTAGTCTGTTAAACAACTCTTTTATTTTCAGGACATAAATTCTGCAAAGAACTCACAGATGGTCTGATGTGTTGATTGTGATCAGCGCTTCATTGAGCATTAATATATGTTTGTTAGTTTTCGAGTTAGACTGCAATTCATGGGTCCGCTTTTGCGGCAACTACATGTATAACCTATCTGAGGATAGTCACCAGTTTGCTTCCGATAGTCAAATAGACTCAATCATAGTCATATTCGTGTCACCAAACAGTCATGTGTGTTTGGAGCAGCAATGGAACAACTCATACAATAATGGACGCTACGCCCTTGTATTACAAGGTGTATGCACATAAAATGAAACACCGAGAACAAGTAGGGTTGGTCTCAGTTAACGCTCATCACGTACCGAAAGTGCATTTGTTTCACTGTTCCGACTACTGCGCTTACCCCATTGTAATACAAATCGATAATAGCGATTTGAATCTATGATCGTTTATAAAATAACTTTTATCCTAAGTTAAACAAAATTCTGAGATTGAAATGTTCATTTGGCAAGGAAAAATATGAGGAATCGCAATGATCTCAATTTCACTTTATTTGATTTACTGTTTTTGTTTAAAGTTAAATTTATCGGTACATTTCCACTGCCAAGGGTATAGTCTAAATGTCTTCTTTGTCTGCTCGTCACGCCGAAGGCCCGGGTTCGATTCCCCACATAGGTACAATGTGTGAAGCCGTGATATTGCTGGAATATTGCTAAAAGCGGCGTAAAACCACATTCACTCACTCACTCACTCACTTCTTTGTCTGGTTTGTTTTGCAAGTTAGATAGAATTCAGAAACAGGGTTTTCTCAACTACAAAACCGCTGACTATGATCTAAATATGAAAGCATGGTATTATATAACATCGAGTGGTAAGAAACAGGATGCCTATAACAGTGAATTATTTAAATAACATAAAACTGATATCTGCCTAGGCGATGGATATCCTCTCAGACAAATTAGCATCAGTATTGGTTTGAAGGGCTATGTCTTCAAAGGGAATTCTCGTGCTATTATCCCACGCTGTGGAACAAGATTAAAAACACCAAAGTCAGTTGCTGCATAAGAAATACTGATCATTACTAAATCAATGTTTGTTAGGAAACTATCAGAAACAACAAGAAATGATTTTTTTTGACAGAAATTTCATGCGGCTTGAGATAGCTTATGATGCAGAAACAAGACTGATATTCTTCACTATTAGCTCCTCGATCATCTGCTCGAATCATGACATGCAATACTTTGTAATGTTTATTTAATTTTATTTCCCTTTCTTTCTTTAATGCTGCAATGGCCATGTTGTTTCTATAGGTACACAAGGCAGAAACAAAACACATCAATCTACTTTGCAATCTTGTATTTGCTTTTTTGCGCATGTCGTAGCCTATTACATAACCATAAACCATATGCATCCTCTCACGCCAAAAGGAATTTATTTTAAGTCAAATAACAGCCACTCGTTTCGTATTTTATGCTGAACGACGCAAGAAAGACCAGACCAATTTCTATACTTTCCTTTCATGTCGAGCAACATAAGCTCCAGCCTTTGGTGTTTACGTTTCACAGTTACTTCTGAGATACTTTTTACCAAGATTTCAAAGAGCGTCATACCACTCTTGCTCATATGTTGTTAGATCAATGTTACACCATTCAAGACCTCAGTCAAGCTTTCAAAAGGTTTCATGACAGACATATAGAGGACATTTCAAAATATGCTGCATCAGTGACAAAAATGATGTCCGATGCAATTCCCTGTTTTCACTTGCACCAAACGTTCCCGAATTATTTCAGGTGGCCAATTGACTAGACTTTGCATATGTTTATGACGGGTGCCACCGGTGGGGCAGGATACACTCACCTTTTCGCGACCACCCGGTATCATCGCTATTTCATAGTGATTCATAAGCACAAGCTCTGTCATCGTACCGCATGGTGACAATCACTGGAATGAAATGTTTACCAAAGTCATTTGAAAATCATCACCCATTCGTGTGCACACAAAATGAGACGTCGCCTTTTTTCGTGGATTACGTAGTCGGCGACTCTATATCACTATGTACGACAGCCCATTGCAGTAAGTATTGACACCTAGGAAAGCACACTTATTTCTTGACATTTTGTAAAAATAAAATTTGGCATTAGTGGCATTACTGATCTTGGGCTATTTATCTCAGTGGTGGACAATTAGATTTAGTGTATTTACAGAACATATTCAGAACATTAATATTTTCGTCAGCGAGGCGTGGCATTGTCTGTACATCAAAAGTAGCGCTCCGTGACGTCATACGAGACTTAATTTACGAAATACCATGATAATTACCGCGATCCACGAATCAAGGTTATCCATGAATGTTGGTTACAGTTCTGTATAAGACTACTGTTGCCTTTAATATCTCTCAGTATATACCTTTGGCAACGTCTTCTGAGCAGATATAAGTTTTAATGCATTGATATTTAATTTGACTTTACGTTTGCCATTCAATTGGAATCTAAACTTTTTACCTATTTGTGAGACAATCGTGATGACAGTGTCGTGTTACTGCTGACTTTTGATTATCTTTATGTGACATCGGTTTCATGAAAGTGAACTTTTGTAAAATGCACAAAAAAATGGAAGATAATAATAATAATTCTTAAGAAGATGTGAGCATGCACAATCTCAACAAAGCTGAAAGGACAGAGACTATCGTCGTTTCCTGTTACTTGGATTCCTCAGTCTAAATATAAACTGACTGACTGAGTTTAGTTTTACGCCGCTTTTAGCAATATTCCAGCAACATCACGGCGGGGGACACCAGAAATGGGCTTCACACATTGTGCCCATGTGGGGATTCGAACCCGGGTCTTCGGCGTGACGAGCCAACGCTTTGACCATTAGGCTACCCCACCGCCCCCTAAATATAAACACTTCATCGTGTTTTCAGATTCCTTTTCGTGTCTTCAGGCCATAAATAACCGTCTTTGAAACATCCACTTTTAATTGAAAATTATTGTCTTCTGTTGGTTACACAGCCATGTTGGAATCACTGGTAACGCAATGGCTGATGCTGCAGCCAAACATTGTTTGAATGCTCTTTTTCAATTGTTCTAATTCATTTTGGATTTGTCTCATTTGTATCATGAGGCAAAAGGTACAGATTGTAGAACATTTTATATGTCACTGTTTTTACCTCTCAAAATCCATCTAAGATTACCAGTTTTCAAGAAATCGTGTTATTAATGCTGAATACAGTTGGTAATATTGTGTATCATGGGCATGTATGGCTCAAATGTATTCATGTTCCACAAATCTTTCATACTAAAACAAGATCATAAGAAGATCCCAAATCCGCCGGACCCGCAAATGTGAAAGAACCAACAATCGGACAGATCATCTGGATTAGAATATTTGTGTCTAATCGGTTTGTCCATACACAAGAGCAGTTATTGAACAATCAAAACATTGATATGGAATTGGCATTCGTAACTTTGTACATCTATGTCAGGTACACACCAATATCTAAGTCAAAGGAAAAATATAAATTAAAAACTTCCTAATAGCAAAAGGCAGCAGTGGACAACCTGGTCTTTGTGTGCGCACAGTTTCATGAAAGAATACCTATTAGTTTCAGAGATATGGTCCGGACAAACACACCGCTATAAATAGAGTCGAAGTCAAAATTGCTGCCATGGAACCAGGAAACAAATTCATTTTTTAAAATGATTAATCAAGTATGAGGTGTGAATTGAATACAAGTTAGGAAATCACAATACCAAATATGACGACCTATGGCACTGGCCTGAGACGTCAAATGATTTCCATTGCACTTTGAATATAAGTCGGATAAAATCAGGACGTAGATAGAATGCACATGGTTCATGTGGGACATATGGTTCTTTAGAATCCATTGCATATGAATCATCAAATTTATATTTTACAGATGTAACATTATGCCTCTTACCGTGCAATGCTTAGAAGTCAGGACTTAGTAATAATGAGATATATGGTGGCATTAAGTGATCGGTTATCGATCTGCCAAATGGTCATCTGGTTGACCATACAATAGCTATCGATTAACTTGTAACAAGATTCACGCTGTCGTACCACCTTCTTCTGTTTCCATGAACGGGATGTGAACACGACCTACTCTGGTCTTCTTTGAACTAGGTATCCAATTGATCATCAAACCTGTTGGACTATAGGAATATTGCCTCTTGAAGTTTTGTGGATGCTTCTTAGTCATCAATTCCGATGATAATACCTATCCGTTTCGAGAAACTTGACTCTCCTGAAAGATTTACAGTGATTCGGTTTACCTTATCTGTTCTCGTTGTTAGTATATTTTTCTGATGCAAACATGAATTCCCATGATGACCTAATATGACAGCAACGATTCATTTCGAACTGAAAGATATGAACTTTATCTTCCTGGCAAACGAACACGTGAAAACTTATTGTGATGTTAGTCACATGGCGTCTGAGTTGGGACTAATATCCTACTTGATTTCGAAATCACGTTTAATATAGAGGCTTAATTGTCCTCCTTACGATGACAGAGACGTTTCAATTGAATAGAACACTACACATATACATCAGCACAAACACTTAGAATACTGTAATCGGAACTGACGTTAATAAGCCTACGCGCCGGACAATACCATCTTGCCATACACTCTTCAATTACTGAGTAGTTCATTTCCGCGTCTGAAAACAAGTTACAATTATCGCACACTGAGGTGTTGGAATCAAAATCCAAAAATAGGTAGGTAGGTACTCTTTATTATTATCCAGGACGAACATTTGTAATCTTACTAGTAAGATTATACCATATGAATACCAGTGTCATATTTTAAACAGAAGTAATCCTAACTGTTGATGGCCAATTACAAGTTTGTTCACATTTCACCTCCAAACACACCACGATACGGGATTCTCATAACGCTTTCCGTATTACAGTCTGCCTGATGTCTTACGGCTCGTATATCTACAGTTTATAATCGTTAAAGTTTCTATCTGTATTAGCTTGAAGTGTAACCGAGGAAAGTGTAGATGTTTAAAGGGTGAGCGGGTTGTGTTCGATAGAACAGTATTTTGATCTTGTGCAGATTCAGAGGAAAAATATCCCCGCTTCTCCGGTGATACAGCTCAAACGGTGCAGACTGCGGTGTAAAACAACATTCATTGAACTATATCAGCTTATTGAGGGAGAACACCTCGAAGGCGTTGTGACGAACAATAGCCCCTCCCCCTCCTGAGATATAGCTATAACGTTCCAGACTGCGGTGAAAACAACATTCATAGAACTCGAAACCACGACCACACGATGACAGATGCAACATACATACATACATGGACACACCCACACGCACGCACGCACACACGCACGCACACACGCACGCACACACACACACACACACACACACACACACACACACATACATACATACATACATACATACATACATACATACATACATACATACATACATACATACATACATACATACATACATACATACATACATACATACATACATACATACATACATACATACATACATACATTTTCCGGCTGTAACATTATGACCCTTATCCAGCAATACTTACAAGACAAGACTTCTATTGTCATAGTAATTAGCAATAATGATATTAATGTGAGCATCAAGTGATCGGCTATCGATATGCCAAATGGTCATCTGGTGGACCATACAATAGCCATCGATTACCTTGTAACAAGATCCACGCTGTCGTACATGTAGTCAAGCCACCTGCTTCTGTTTCCATGAGAGGATATGTGAACACGACCTACTCTGGACTTCTTTGAACTATGTATCCAATAGATCATCAAACTGTTGCACTACAGGAATATTGCCTCTTGAAATCTTATGGATGCTTCATTGTCTGAAATTCAATCATCAATCATGTCGCAGACTATGACCATCCCTTTCGAGAAAAAAGATCCTTGGTGTGTACATGTAGTCAAGCCACCTGTTTCTGTTTCCATGAGAGGATATGTGATCACGACCTACTCTGGACTTCTTTGAACTAGGTACCCATTTGATCGTCAAACCTGCTGGATATTGGATTGTTACCTCTTGAAGTCTTCTAGATGCTTCTTAGTCGGAATCTTCAATCATCAATCCCGACGGGAGCTGCTGAAGATTATGCCTATACGTTTGGACAGCATCCGGCGTCTTCCCTGAAAGATTTACAGTGATTCAGATCTCTGTTCTCTTCAATATATTTTTCTAAAGCCCTCATATCATATCAATGTTTCATTTTAAATTGAAATATATGAACTTAATCTTCCTGGTAGATGGAAACCTAACAATTCATTGTGATGTCTTTCAAAAGGCGTCCGAGTTGAGACTGATATCCTTCTTTGGATTTCGAAATCACGTTTAATATAGAGGCTTAATTGTCCCCCTTACGATGGTAGTGACGATTCAATTGTATGGAACACTATACACATTTATATCAGCACAGGTACTTAAAATTCTTTTCTGATACTGCGGCAATCAGAAATGTCGCTAATCACCCCACGCGCCGGACAATACGATCTTGTCATACACTATTCATTAATTTTAATTTCCGTCTCTGAACTCAGGTTTGCTTGAAATCAAGTTACAATAAACGCATAGTGAGGTGTTGGAATGCAAATCCAATAATAGTAGGTGAGTGTCCTTTATATTATTGAGTTCGTAAATGTGCCATCTTGCTTGCAATGTGATACCATATGAATAGTATACCAGTTTCATATTCTAAAGTGAAGTAGTCCTAACTGTTGATGCCCAATTACACGTTTGTTCACATTTCACCCCCAAACACACCACCACACTGGACACTCACACTGTATTACAGTCTGTGGGTGTTGTTCTCTCAGCATTGGCTTGAGACCCATGATGATCTTGGTTTTCGACTTAACCACCAGCGTTCCATACCTACCCTTTCTTACATTCCGCAGTTCGCAAATAATTATAACACGGAAACAATACGACATATTCCTGTTTCTGTAAAAAGAATCAGTAGGTGGTTTTATTTGGTCTTCTTTCGATTTCCTACCAATCAATCAAATACATGTATATTCACTAATGAGCACAATAAGGTTGTGCAGCTCTTTCTTAACTAATAGGACCCTTGGAGGTCCGGGTTAGAATTGATCTTCAGTAACCAATGCTTGTCAAACGAGGCGACTAACGGGATCGGGGCGTCAGGCTCGCTGACTTGGTTGGCACATGTCATCGAATCCCAATTCCGTAGATTCGATGTTCTTGATGTTGGTCACTGGATTGTCTTGTCTTGACGCGATTATTTACAGACCACCGCCATATAGCTGGAATATTGCTGTGTGCGAAGTTAAACAATAACCAACCCAATCCAGTGTTGGCTTGAAGTGTTACAGGATCGGAAAACAACAATCATAGAACTATATGAGCTTATTGGGGGAAAATACCTCCTAGTGATGCAGATGGTAGAGTAGTGAGTGAGTGAGTGAGTTAATATTTAACGTCACATCGGCAATATTTCAGCCATATCGTGACGAGAACATTTGATATTGAAATGAAATATATGTATATTATAAAAAACCTGCCGACGAAGGACAGTAATACAACTAGAATATCACAGATATATATGTAAAACTAGTAATTAAATCTAAAACGTTTTAACTATAGGGGAAAAACAATACAGTATAAAAATGGGCTATAAATCGCCAATAACTGAAGGTAGATCACCATACCAGGGACCATGGGGACTTACATTACTTTTGCTACCTGCATGGACCCTAGTTGGATTTACACCATCCCTTCAGCCATTGGCGACAGAAGAGAAATCTAACCATAAATTAAAAGCACACATATTCTACGATTAAAAACGTGGCAAGCTTAAATTTACTCTAAATGGGTTGGGACTTACTGGTAGAGTAGACATGTATCGCTTTCCTGAAATCAAGTTCAAATGTATGGATCTCACAAACCAAGGCTCAAAGTCAGGGTGAACCAATTCTACAGACAGCAACTGAACCATGTGTGCTTTGAGGCTTACAAGCCGGAGATTTCGATTCAAAAACAAAAGCATAAGACTGATATAAATAGATTTATTTTAGGTAAGATATTTGAATAATATTGATGTGATACTGACAAATTAACAAATGTGCTCATTAGAAAATATAATGTCGGTCTCGTTGAGGTCATGCACGTCATTGATCGTCCCTTTTTACTCTTTGTCACTGAATGATATCACAGATGGTTTGTGGCATAGTCCGTCTACTCTATCTACTTGATAGCTGCTATCATGGGCAGTTGGCTCTCCAGGGACATGTGTGTGTGCTACGTTCTTCATTAGTGAATCCTCGATACAGAGTCTTTATGGGTACTTCCGCACTTGGTCTTAAGAAGACCCCCTCAGTGAACGATTGATGCTTCGCGGTTAGAGGGCATGGAAGAAGTGATGGAAGAACCAACGGCATGTGATTTATCCTGATAGAAGGCAATATCAAGGGCTTGAAAAGACATGTGCTTGATCACAACTGAAATACCTTAAGGTCAGTTGCATAATGCGTATATCCGTGTTGCATACAAATATATACACTGACCACAGTGCAGAGCCATAACCCAT
Source organism: Haliotis rubra (assembly GCF_003918875.1). NCBI lineage: Eukaryota > Metazoa > Mollusca > Gastropoda > Lepetellida > Haliotidae > Haliotis > Haliotis rubra. The sequence goes on along the minus strand of NW_025766803.1, from coordinate 1,080,992 downwards.
CTAGACCACACAGTCGGAGTGTGATGTTTACCCATTACCCTGTAACGGGATCTTTTGATATGTAGGCCACTTTTTAGTCCCAGTTATCAGAATCATCTGTCCTTTAATATATAATAATCTACAAATTGAAACTAAATATAATGCAAATGGAATCCGGGGAAATACATCATTCTAGAGGTGCCTAGACATGCCATGAGTTGGATTCATTCTAAATTGATTCTCAAGGGCCTGGGAGACAAACTAGCCCTTCCTGCACTGGCGTCAGAATCTGATGCTACGGTACAGATTGACGGGTGAGAAGTCAGATACGCCAGGAAAGGACAGACAGGGTGTAACAATACCCCACGAAGACCGGGGTATCATCACGACAGCTATCACCAGAAACTGCGCTGGGTCATAGGGTTAGCTGACAAGTTGTAACCAGGAGAATGAAGGCGATGTATTTCTGACCTCTATAGACAGAGATTGATGCGGATCCAGACTGTCCGGCGGTATCAGTTGCAAGATTGGCGACGGGTTCTTTCCTTTGATAATCGACTCTGCATGTTCAGTGTGCAGTCAACGGGCGTGACGCCATATGGGGCTTAACCTTTGGAGGCTTAACGTTATGTTCAGGGATGGGCTAGAATCAACACAGAACCATATATGATATAGCAACACGGATGTCCTGTTACAGCCGGGTGACGCCTGACGGAGGAAATCACGTATTGTACAGGACTGGACACCAACAACATCAACGTCTGATCTAGCTAAGCAGGCTCTCCAGACACTGCTCATCAAACATCACCTGGGATCATCTAGATCAGCATCTCTAGGATCATCTAGGTAGACGTAGACCGCATCCTCACGATCAGATCTACAGGCTGAATGAAGATGCACTACCTTTTTCAACCTATAGAGTATGCAAGCATTTGCATCCATAAACGATGATATGATGAATATCATTTTACAAGCTGTAAAAGGACACCCATCCACAATGTATGTACTCTTATGATTGACTTTCATTACAATCCCATCCACCAGACGGGTAAACTAGCATGTGAACGCTAATGGTCATTTGTTCGTCATATAACTTGCCTTTCATACTGAGGTACCCATTGTATCCAGGACAGTAAACGTGGACGCTAGTTTATACAAATTCGATTTTCACCGAGAATACCGACCCCAGTTATTGTACTGGTAAAACATCCAGTTGGAAAATACCTATGCAACCTGACGGTGTCGTATACGAGGCACCATCTTATTCCGACCAAGTACGGCATTGTTCATTGTAACTGTCTTTGGCTGATCTGGTCAAGGCACGATTATTTACGCGCATTCTTCATACGGATTAAAGTAAATTCATTAAAAAGCAGACCATAAAGCAAATCCCTTCCTCCTGGCCTGGAACCTAAGGCGACTGCTTCGTCTGGGCCGTACTCTATAGCTAGTATGTCGCTGTTCAATAAATACGAAAACATTGGAAACGTGTAGCAATGTGTTACTTGAAAAACATTTACCTGTTATGATTCGGCCAAACAGGGCAACCTTTTATCTGAAACAAAGACCTGTTAGTTTCATCATATTAAACCAACTCTTGTCAATAGTGTGCATTAGCACAACTGATGGCCGATTTTGATACGCAGATCTACTGTCAATCTTGATGAGTCTCAAAACTAATGCTCGAGGGCCTCATAATGCCAAGTACTGTATGTGATTGGGTGACTTTGGCTACAGAACACCTGTCTCAAAGTTTCATGACTGATTACAGTCACCACGCATTGTTGGAGCCACTGATAAAGGAAAGGGGATAGTGCGTACAAAGATCACCCACAGTATGTTGAAACTGTGAGTTTACTGTAAGAAACATCTAAAGGACCATTTAGAGTCTGTCCTGAGTGTCAGAAGAAGCTTATATAAAGATGCTTTTAGTTATATGTACGTGTGAATGCCCGCGGTAGTGTTTTGTTAATGCTATCAAAGTGTTGTTGTTTCTTGTTAAGGGAAGTAACCTGCATTGACAAACACGAGGTGATCGAAAGTCAAGCTCAACCTCCGGATGTTTTCATGATGGGCATAATCTCTACCAGCCGTCAGCAAGAAGTCACTGAGAATGGCGGGCGAACTGGACAAATGCATGACGGTGGGCGTTTGATCCAGTTACAGAAAATGAACAGGTGCATTACAATGTTTTAAATCGCCCATTTATCGGGTGTCGGGCTAAGGATTAAGAGGAGGGTCCGTATTGGTTGTTTTGTTGAATGGTTGGTTATTTAACGCCGCACTCAGCAATATTCCAGCTATATGGCGGCGGTCTGTAAATACTCGAGTCTAGACCAGGCAATCCAGTGATCAACAGCATGAGCATCGATCTACGCAATTGGAATGCGATGGTCAGCGAACTTGACCATGAAACTTTGAAAACAAGAAACAACTATTGTAGAATGTGTAAAATTGTAAAACATTTTCTGCTGATTTGCATTAGTGAAAACAAGTAAAACGTGTTTTTTGATATTGTGAAAAAATGTTTAGGAACATCTAAATTTATCTTTGTTAACATTTTTGCTTCCAAAGTAATATTGTTCCATTTTCTGTTTACACAGCAATGTCAATCGTTAAAACGCAGCAATATTCAAGCAGTATTTGCATCCATTTCACATGTAGAATGATTCTATAGGGTATGAAGAGAGCCTAGAATACATGATATGATACAGAAGTAAGAGAAATATGCCACGATTAACAGCTGAAGAGAGGGAGCCATTGGGATGGTGCAGATGGGGTCGACATACAATGCTGTTGCCACCGTGTCACGGTTATAAGACTTATTCAGGGCTTCAGACAGACTGGTGTCACCGTAGACAGACCAAAAAGACGACGTCCACGCATTACAACGCCAGCTAGAGATAGGTACCTCCGTCATAAAGGAAGAAGGGTAACTTTTGGCGTTTAGTGTAAGGGTTATTTATGCTTGACAATGATATCCATGTAGAATATTGTGGACACAGTACACTCGACAAATATGAAACGTATATAGTATCATAACGAAAGACTCGTACTGTTACACTGTCATTGAGCTCTCCTCATTGATTTCTTTCACGGTTAGAGTTTTCTCTTCCTCCTCACATTTTACGGGCTGACATTCTCAAAGAGGCATTGTCTCAGTTGATAGCCTTTCACAATGCTATTACTGCTTAACATGATGGAGTAAAATATGCTTGAAAACTACCCTAACCCTAAAACTATACTAACTTGGTATGTTCTTTTTTGTTTGAAATGAAGAACAACCCACTTTCACAACCTATTAGTTGTTACAACGAGTGCTTCTCAAACCAATTCAGTTTATCTCAAGATATTATTGTACATTATATCAAGTTCGCCCTTAATCATTCATGAGTTTTGCTTTGATATTTAGGAACACACCCGGATCGTCAACGCCATCCCCGGACTTGCAGGTTTCAGTAAAGTGCACAAAGTTGTCAACAAGCATCACGTCGGGCTTTCCTTCTTCATTCAGATGATAATGACAAGGCTGACCGAGTCAGATAAACCATCGAAGGACAGAAAGTCAAGACCAAATCACATGGAGCACGGTAGGTTAACACTCCGTCGACCAAGTTGAAGTCACATGCAGTACATTAGGACACTCCGTCGACCCGGTCACATAGGATAGGATAACACCGTCAACCAGGTCACATGGAGCACGGTAGGATAACATTCCGTCGACCAGGTCACATGAAGTACACTCCGGTAGGATAACACTCCGTCGACCAGGTCACATGGAGCAACACTCCGTCGACCAGGTCACATGGAGCACGGATAACACTCCGTCGACCAGGTCACATGGAGTACGGTAGGATAACACTCCGAAGTCGACCAGGTGGAGTACGGTAGGATAACACTCCGTCGACCAGGTCACATGGAGTGCACATGGAGTACGGTAGGATAACACTCCGTCGACCAGGTCACATGGAGCACGGTAGGATAACACTCCGTCGACCAGGTCACATGAAGTACGGTAGGATAACACTCCGTCGACCAGGTCATATGAAGTACGGTAGGATAACACTCCGTCGACCAGATCAAATAACACTCCGTCGACCAAGTTGAAGTAACATGCAGTACGGTAGAATCACACTCCGTCGATCAGGTCACATGGTGTACGGTAGGATAACACACCGTCGACTAAGTCACAATTCCCAATACCTACGGTGTGACGAGCGAGCGTTTTAACGACGAGGCTATATTGTACGATAATAAGGATCTGTAAATCTACCTGTAATAACATGGCTCTTGGTGATTGTGGCAGACTTCCTCTACAAATTACTTATATGACTAAAGTAATTAAATACTGGTGTCACCTATTGTATATACCTTATGATAGACTGCCAAAACATTTTTATATTATGCTCAAGACCTTAGATGATGTTGGTCGCACTACTTGGTCAACTTGTGTCAAAAATATTTTATTTAAGTATGGATTTGGCTATGCATGGATCAGTCAGGATGTTGGCAATGTTGATTATTTCATATCCTTGTTTAAGCAGAGACTTTCGGATAATCTTAAACAATGTTGGTCCACTTCAATTCAAACTTCTAATAAGTGTTTTATTACTCCCAATTGGGGCGGTGGGGTAGCCTAATGGTTAAAGCGTTAGCTCGTCACGCCGAAGACCCGGGTTCGAATCCCCACATGGGTACAATGTGTGAAGCCCATTTCTGGTGTCCCCCGCCGTGATGTTGCTGGAATATTGCTAAAAGCGGCGTAAAACCAAACTCAGTCAGTCAGTCAGTATTACTCCCAATTTAAGACATTTTTAAATGTGGAAAGGTATTTAAATTCTGATATTCCTTTACATCTCAGATCTGCACTCACTAAATTTAGATGTGGTAATTTTAATTTAGCTGTTGAAACTGGAGTATACAATAAAGTTAATTACAATGAGAGACTATGTCTATTTTGTAAATTGGATGACAAAAATGTTATTGAAGTTGAATTCCATGTACTCCTTAAGTGTGAACGTTTTCTGATTTAAGGTTAAGATATATTCAGAAATATTTTACTGATTTGGATCCAAATGCCAATTTTATTAACATTATGAAAACACATAATGATTGTATCATAAGAGATGTCAGTATTTTTCTGTATCATGTACTTCAGCGCATTAGAAATGTTCCACTTACACAGCATGTGCACTAAACTATCTATATCATATGCAAATGACTGTATGATGGGCCTGTGGCCTTTTACTGAATAAACTTGTCTGTCGGTCTGTCTGTCTGTAAATCTTTTCGGAAGAGGCGACGATGAAGATCGAGTTGCCAGTCCCGGAGATTGCATGTTATCGAACCACAGCTGCTGGTTCGTCTGGTCCACTTGATTTCCAAATCACCTTTAAAAAGTTGCAAGATTGGAGAATTATTAAGGTACTGCAATTTAATGTACCATAGCTTTTCCCATTGCCATTTCCGAATGAACAACCTCGTGACTGAGTAGGTTGGATTCACGGTCGGTTTGAACAGGATTTCATTAATATCATGGGGTGTCGGTTTTATTAGGAAGAAAGTCTTAAGTGACTTAGGTCACCGCGACATTTATCGTTATCACGTGGCCTCCAAGAACTTGAAGAAGAACGTTTGCTGATAATGACGCTGCCATCATTGAAACATCCAATAAAATGTAATGGAGAAATACTATGTGTGGGCTGGAGGCAAGCCCGTATCATTAAAGAATATCAGGAATCGTTGAAATAAAATCAATTCTGCAGTCTCAAATGTTCATAACACACATCAAATTTTATATTATTATTTCTTTTAATCTTCGGTGTTGCGCAGAACTTAATTCTACCTTGGATTTGATCAATATGCCAATTGTCATTGGTTGTTTCGGATTCTATTTTGGAACAGAAAATGAAAATCAGATTATGTTTTCATTGTATTTCGATTTGTAATAAAATGTAATCATTCAAGTTATTTTTAACGGGCAGCTCACGCTGATATGCTGTTATTAAATTCGAAACTTTACCATATGGACTGGTTGGCTCTCATTGTAGTGTTTTGCTAACCCTGTTCTACAACTTTGATAATCTTGTTAGACTCTGTATTCTGGTTGTTCTACTAAATACAGAACGTCTGTGCAAAAGAATACTCAGTCTTGACTATCCCCAGAAACAAATTCCGTTTGGTGTGAAGAGTACAATAGCTGTGACAAATATATGAATGGATCACTGGCAATCAGTGACACCGGGTGTCTGCGAGAAGAGTTATCACGTCCTGCCCCACCGGTAGCATCCACCATCCACAATAGTTTCAATGAAACCGTTTTACTGGGAATATCAGCATGTTTAAGTGAGTGAGTTTAGTTTTAGGCCGTACACAGCAATATTCCAGGTATATGGCGGCGGTCTGTAAATAATCGAGTCTGGACCAGACAGTCCAGTGATCAACAGTAAGAGCATCGATCTACGCAACTGGGAACCTATGACATGTGTCAACCAAGTCAGCAAGCCTGATTTCCCGATCCCGTTAGTCGCCTCTTACGACAAGCATGGGTTACTGGATAGCAGTATATTGTTACCAGGATCTTCACTGGTTCATCGTGGTTAAGATAAAGAAAACGTTTTCTCAGTCAGACGATGTATACCTGTCATTATTTAACTTATGCGTGTGCGTGTGCGTGTGTGCGGTATGCTTCAAGTAGCTATTTCTTCATGTTCTGGCTGGGATGAGGGTATTTTCAAATACCTATTTCTTAAATGCTTGGAAGAAAATCTTCACCGTTTTAACAAAATTGCGCATGGAGTTGACATCCTGGAAATGTAAACTGAAAATACTGTAAAACTAGCATGATTTGATAGTTACGTTACCTTCTAAAAATTAAACGCATGCCAAGCTTGGTTGCCATCAATGAACGGTTGCATCGTGCAGCCATTAAGGTTTGAGTCCCAGGCACTGTGTCTTATACTAATACCAGACTGAATTCAAACGGTTTTATTATGAAATGAAAATGATCATTATGTCAGTTAATAATAGTGATTCAATACGATCCAAATCTTTAAAACAGTTGCGGACACTTCAGTCCACCAAGAAAACCATCTGTTATGCTACTGCGTGTGAGAAAGTAGTTAATCCTTGTCTAATAATGAAAGTATTAAGGCATATACATGATTTGTAAAGAAGCCAAATGTTCATAGGCTGAATGTGATTAAAACGATATTGGATCATACTCCTGATAACCGGTTTTGACAAGAAATCATCCTGGCAAAACTTCGATTGCAATGTACTTGAAATTCAACGGTTTTCTAAAATGTCCTTATATAGAAATGAATATCATATTCTTCAGTTTCAAAAGATTTCAACACACACGCTCAACTAAAATCAGTTTCTTTTTTTCAAAGATGGAGAAACAGAACTGTTTTTCATTTTATGAGCAAACACAGGCAGACATGTTTTATCGAACCTTGAGAAAAGCATTGGACATATGAGAATAGATAAGTAGAACAATGTTTATCTCTACAGGTATACGGTATTTCTGCAGTGTCTGAAAGTACAGTCACGGCTGGGTATTAGCGAGACAATCACAGGTGACACTGGGGAGATACGTTTGACCTTGTATGCAACATCATAACATTGGACTATTTGAAGGGAGAATCATGATAGAAACGCTGTGGGTTCCTTACCAGTAAACATGAACGTTGCATGCAAAGTGCTCTTTTATTTGCGTCGATTCCAATACTGAAGCTCAGAAATCGATGTGTACAGCACTAACGTATAAAATCAACAAACAACCACAAATGATAACAATCAACAAACTATATTGATAGTTTAAAGGTTAGGTGTTCAATCAGAAAAGTGTCTGAGTGAGTATTGTTTTACCAAACAAAGCTTTCCGAACCATCGCTACTTGAGTTCTTGCTGGCTGGACTAAACATGCAGCTATTTGAAGTGTTTGAACCTAAGGTGAGTGAGTTAGTTTGGGCTTTTAGCAATATTCCAGCAATATCACGGCGTGGAGCACCAGAAATTGGCTTAACACATTGTAACCATGTGCGAAATCGAACCCGGGTCTTCGGCGTGACGAGCGAACGCTTTAACCAATACTCGACCCCACCGCCCCTCAATCAGAAAGCCCCATCAGAGCACTCACTAATCTCCAGAAACAGGTCCTGTCGAAATGTATTGACCGATTTACATATTCTGTTGTTTAATCGAGGAAACAGTGTTGGAAGCATGCAACGAGTCGATATTTCTTGACAGGCATCCCATCCATATTGGGTAAGAAGCCCGTGTAAAATAAGTCATGTCGTTCAAGGAAGCCTCCAATAGCCCTTGTCTGACTCCTATATAGGTGCAGCCAGATTTCTAGAAAAAGCAAGACCTAAGCATCTCGAAGCATGTATTGGTATTCACCAAGTAGCGAGTAGAAGAATTTTGGCCATTTCATGTTGTTTTAAGCCGCATCAGGGCCATTTCACATGCATGTAAATTGGCCAAAATACTAAAGGGATCATGACTAAGCTTGAATATATGGTGAGGACAAAGCACACCATTTTATAAAACTATCCTTGAAATGGTCATGATCCCCGCTTTTACACTGTATATCTCGACGCATGTGGGCACATGAAAACTTTGAAGGTCGATTGAAGTGTTTGGGGTTGTTAAACGTAAACAACTGTCATCACACATGCTTTTGTCTCTTTATGTCTGTAAATGTGACCAATGTTTGAACAAAAAATTGTGAACAAACATTCACTCTTTTACCCGAATCACTAACAAACTTTGTAAATATTAAATAGTATAAAGGATTTGCAAAGAAGACCACAATGAAATATTTCCTCTTTTTCCATTTTAATATGAATAGTAACCACACTAAAAAAATTTGCATGGCTATATGAAATATTTTCCATCTTTCTTATCGACCATTCCTTACCATGATTATGGTGTGACATGCCAACGCACTTACATTCAGTCAAGTGACAAGCACCATGATCAATGGTATGTACAGCACTCGCTCTTATGGATGACACTATAACGATAGCATCACATTATTGGCATCACAGAAATGCGTGCTGTATCAATAACGTGTTTTAACGTCCTGATACTATACCTAATGGCATAGATATGTCCGATCGTCATTAACTGAGACTGATATTGGTCATTGAAACACCAATGACAACGTTCCACAATGAGGTGAGGTGAAATTGGGTTTTATGTCGTGCTTGAGAATATTTCACTAATATGACGACGTGCATGCGTGTGTATGTGTATGTGCGGCTGCTTGTACTAGCCCAGACTGAAGCTGGTTTTATAGTGCTAGCCCACTGAGATACCATGCCGCAGTGAAGCATGAATACCCCACTCAGACACAGTATACTGACTCCGAGCCGACCAGTCCTTGTTGTACCCGTTAATGCCGAGCGCCAGGCAGGGACCAACAAGTACCATATTTTAACGTCTTTTGGTATGACGCGGTCGGGGATCGAACCCGCGACCTTCCGCTCTCCGGGTGGACGCTCTAACCACTACACCACGGAGGCGGTCCGTTCCACAATGAACACCACATACATCATACATATACTAATGCCGTATGCATATGGCAAGCCGAATTCACATTTATTGAGAAATACTGATATCTTATTATTTTAAATATATCTTGAATGCTAAAAGCGGCGTAAAAACTATACTCACTCACTAATGTATTTTCCAACGTATTTTTGTTTGTTTAAAAGGTCGTAAAAGCCGCCTACAACAAAGGGTCGGTAGCGAGTGACCCCAGGATATTTATCATAGGCGGGGTAGGAGAAACTGATGCTGTATTTGGAACACAGCATTTATCAGCCAGAACGTGAAAATATTTTTATCGAGCCGGGGGCCATTACAGCAAGACCCTCATGCCCAGTGAATACCCGCCCCAACCTCTCGTCTTCAATATCGAATGGGTGGTCCATTAGATGATTGTGGACTCCGAATTATAATTGGCTCTCAGCAATATGTTTTCTAGTCGTAAAAGGCGGCATTATGGATTGGGTGGTCAGACAAGATGACTTAAATAGCACCGTGTCATGATGCATGGACTACGTGTCGTTGCTCATTACATTAATCACTGGTTTGTATGGTCAAATATTTATTATAGGAATATTGCTGGATGAGACATAACCCAGCACAATAATCACAAAAGACGCGAAGTGAGTACACTCAGCATTCTGTCTACCCGTGAAGATCCGGGTTAGAATTGGTCTTCAGGAACCCATGCTTGTCATAAGAGGCGACTAACGGGATCGGGTGGTCAGGCAGCTGACTTGGTTGACACATGTCATCGTATCCCAGTTGCGTAGATCGATGTTCATGTTGTTGATTACGGGATTGTCTTGCCTAGACTCGATTATTTACAGACCGCCACAACCTATGTGGAATTTCAGTGCTCTAACCTACACATATATATTTGAAAGGATTCAGTATACGATCTGAGAATCGGGGACCCATGAAGATCCGGGTTAGAATTGGTCTTCAGCTACCCATTGTCTTGGGAGGCGAACCCGTGAAGGTTCGGGTTAGAATGAACCTTCAGTAACCCATGCTTGTCGTAAGAGGCGACTAACGGAATCGGGTGGTCAGGCTCGCTAACTTGGTTAACACATGTCATCGGTTTCCAATTGCACAGATCGATGCTCATGCTGCTGATCGCTTGATTGTCTGGTCCAGACTCGATTATTTACAGACCGCCGCCATAAAGCTGGAATATTGATGAGTGCGGCGTAAAACTAAACTTACTCACTCACTTGGGAGGCGACTAACGGGATCGGAAGGTCAGCCTCGCTGACTTGGTTGGCACATAGCATCGTATCCCAATTGCGTAGAATGATGCTTATGCTGTTGATCACAGTATTGTCTGGTCCAGACTCGATTGTTTATAGCTGGAATATTGCTGAGTGAGGCGTTAAATAAACAAATCAGTATTACTTGTGTCGAATTGAGTACTCAAACGTAGCCGTGCTAAAACTAGTATTTCCTACAACATCACGTCATCACGTAATATACGTCAATTCTAAAACAATGATTGATCATTAAAAATGAACTAAGATGGAATAGGATGTTATCGTGTAAACATGATACCTGTTGTATAACACTGATTGGAATGATTGTGTGCTATCAAATTACACGGACCACATACCAGTTACCTCAGTACAATAACCGGACATTGCACGTTGTGACACAAACTGAAACACCTACTCCAAGGAACCATGTATTTGATGGCATGCCAATTTGTGTTCATATATGTTGGAGTTACTTGTCCTGTGAAGTGGAGAGAATATCTTATGTGTATGCCTCCTGTATGTTAGTGTATGTCTCATGTGGGTGAGTGTATGTATCCTCGAATGTTTACTGTGGGTGACAGTATGCCTCAAGTTGAGCCTTGTGTTTGAGTGGGTGAGTTTAGCTTTACGCCGCACTCTGTAAATCTGGACCAGACAATCCAGTGGTCAACGGCATGAGAATCGATCTACGCAATTGGGATGCGATGACATGCGTCAACCAAGTCCGTGATACTGACCACCTGATCCCGTTAGTCGCCTCTTACGACAAGCATGGGTTGCTGAAGATGAATTGTAACCCAGATCTTCACGGGTCGAGCCTTGTAAAGTAAAATAATTATGTTAACTTAATACAGATTATGTTATCACGTTATTAATTATAGAATGTGTGTCATTTTAATTCAAGGCTAAATATGCAAACATCGCTGACGTCTGAAGGGATGAGTTCATTCCAACTCAAGGCCTATGTAGGAAGTACAAGCAATGTTCTGTGACCATGGGCTTCTGCTGCTACCGACCTATAGTCCGTATAATATATTATGTTTTACAGATGAAAGATGAAAATGCAGCAGAGAGGGTTCGGGTGATCCTGGCACAGTCAGGCTGGTAAGGCTCATCATCAGCTCAGGGCCCTCGCCCCCTCTACACGCAGCCCAGACAGCGAATGGGACTTCTCCCAGGAAACACTGCTTAGTCGAACCCACCAAGAACTTTCCGGAGAATATGAAGGCTCCTCAACACTGCAGCCTTCTGCATTACCTAGAGCGGAGAACCCGGACACTCTCCTGATCTGCGCCAAGAGATCAGGAGGTACCAAACCAAGGGCACCGAGAACGATGGGGAGCCTGACGACAGTGTACTTGGGATGCAAGCGAGACATTTCAAAGGCGAGGTCCGCATATTTATCATGCTTTTCCTGAATCTTGCCAATCACATTATGAAGCGCCTGTATCCACGGACTTGTGCATGCTCAAGGCAAATTATTGCCCTGGTTTACCCAAGCTGCCTGTGAGGCGCTAGAAGGTTAATTGTCATCTGGCCCATTCAGTTTTGAACAAACTCACTTGCCAAAGACGAAACCACAAGTGGCATGTGTGCTTTGTTGCGGGGCAGGACTGAAGGCCTAGAAATTCTCAGAAGACTCTCCGTGCCCAACGTTGCTTAACTTCAGTTGATTTGTCACCTTGGCTCTACGCAGAAGGCCACACACCACCACGCTGAATTGGTAAATATGGAGGTATATTTTTATGGTTGCAAAGTAGTTTTAAACAACATCTGTTTTCTTCTAGTTATTTTACTAACCTGTATTGACCGCATGTATTTATTGTGTGTATGGCTTTTCTAGTCTCGATATGGCTGAAATACTGTATCCTGAAGAATTCACGTGCTAAATTTAGCTCATCCATACTCAAGTGAATATCCAAGGATGACAGGAGAATATATCCAAGATTTCAAACTGTTCCAATCGATCCATATCGTCAGGCAATATGTCAATAAATGGATCAAAGGTCTATGCATCATCCTACATTATATTTCACCTAGACAGCAAATGCTAGGGCACAATTAAACACATCGCATCGAATTTGCTGTGATACCACCAACTTGTTCAATGCGCCCTCGCTTTACTCAGTTTAAAACCCTCATACTCCCAATACACTACTGCAAAACCCAGTATCCTAAAATTCTAAGTGCAACCATCTTTCTATATTGATACATATTACTACATTTACATGCAGTTGTGAACCATTTATATGACTACAAGAGACGTAGTGTGATTTAAAAAGTAAAACAATTTTATACAACACCGATCTGGGTTAGAATTGCTCTTGAGTAACCCATGCTTATCGTAAGAGGCGACTAACGGGATTGGGTTGTCAGGCTCGCTGACTTGGTTCCAATTGTGTAGATCGATGCTCATGCTGTTGATCACCTGAATGTCTGGTCCAGACTCGTTTATTTACAGACCGCCGCAATATATCTGGAATATTGCTGAGTACGGCGTAAACCTAAACTCACTCACTCAACCACAGGACCAGGCACAAAAGTAGGTTCATCATTGTCCATTGTCCCTTTATGCGTTGGTTTTGCTGTGAGGATTAATGATGACTTATGCTGCTGTGTCAACCTAGATATGAAGCTCAATGTCTGACGTCCTGAGATCCTGATCCTCATCCTGACATTCACCTTACCACCTCTGCCAGTTTTAAGAATGTCAACTAATGGTATGCATCGATTGTTCCACCATATATCCGTTCATAAGATGTCGGTGTCTACGTTTCCGTGTATATCGAGAGCACAGGAAGACGTCGACGCCGGGAATTTCTTCAGTTTGAACACGAAGTCTTTCAGCCGTCTATTTCAGCCATGTCGATAAAGCAGTAACCTATTTAAGCCTGACAGCTATCTAGTTGAGTGTTTTGCCATGATTTAGAGCGTAAATACCTACACAGAATGATTAGGACATGAATAATTTATTTCTACTCAATTCTGCCCGATCTTCAGAGAGAAAGGCTTGATTATAGTTTGTGTAATGGTTGGATGTTTTCACGACAGACCCCATGCAGGTTATAGGCTTCTATCATGTGATTACTGGTCTGCAGCATCTGTATGTGTCGGCCGGGTCCGCCTCCGTGGTGTAGTGGATAGAGCGTCCGCCCGAAGAGCGGAAGGTCGCGGGTTCGATCCGCGGCCGCATCATACCAAAAGACGTTAAAATATGGTACTTGTTGGTCTCTGTCTGGCACTCGGCATTAATGGGTACGACAAGGACTGGTCGGCTTGGAGTCAGTGTAATGTGTCTGTGTGGGGTATTCATGCTTAACTGTGGCATGGTATCTCTATGAGCTAGCACTATAAAACCAGCTTAAGTCTGGGCTAGTACAAGCATCCGCACATACACACGCATGCACGTCGTCATATGAGCGAAATATTCTCAAGTACTACGTTGAACCCCAGTTCACCTCACCTCACCTCACCTCACCTCACCTCACCTCACCTGTATATGTTTCTGGACACGTGTCTGAAACGGATTAAATGCCTTCATTGTGGATTTAAAACTATTTTCTCATCTGCTGTTGTTGATATTACGTTGATATAGATGTTAACTGTAACACTGATATTACATCGCTGTTACCTTTTATAACATCGCTGTATCACACTGTTATACTGATATCACACCACACTGATATAGTTGTTATACTGACATCCTTGATATTGTGAACAAAGTCAGGGTACCTTGATACCCTACCTACCCACACGTTACCTAACCGGGTCACCCTGTTGTCTAAGTTGCCCCATACAACAACTGCATACGTTGCTGGGAACCTGTTTAAAACCTCAGGAACCTGCCGTACAGGTGGCGGCGGGGTAGCCTAATGGTTTAAGCGTTATGAGCCGAGTTGTCACATAGCTGTTACAATTCTGTTCCGTCTATTCATAGACAACATGACTTGGCTACCCCATGTATCTGACTTGGGGCGGTAAGGTAGCCTTGTGGTTAAAGCGTTCGCTCGTCACGCCGAAGACCCCCACATGGGTACAATGTGTGAAGCCCATTGCTGGTGTCCCCCGCCGTGATATTGCTGAAATATTGCTAAAAGACAAAACTAACTCACTCACCTTAGGTTCAAACACTTAGAATGAATTCATGTAGCTACATATTTAGTCCAGCCAGAAATAGTTCAAGCAGCGATGGTTCGGAAAGCGGGGCTTGGTCTCAACATACAAACCATGTGTGGTTTATGATAGTATTAGGAGCGCCTGTCCACGAGACAATTGTAGACATATACTCATGCCAATAATGGTTGTCACCCCCTTCAATTTTTTTAATTGGAGAGGGGGTGTGGGGTGGGGGTGTGAGGTGTGTGTGGGGTTGGGGTGGGGAGATGGTTGACAACCATTATTGGCATGAGTATATTTACCTTGACAACATGCCCCAATGTATTCAAGTAACGTAGCCATTCTGGAATATATCAGCATTCTGTAATGGAGATCTTCGATGAAGAGTGAGATGTTTAATTTCAAGCTAAGCACAGATAACAGAGGATACGTCGGTTTACGGTAAAACTGGTTTAGGGGACAAACATGTCATATTGTTAATACGAAACAAATAAATGCTACCTTATTCGCACACAGTACACGTGTGAGTGAAGTGTGTTTGTTGTTTGACGACACTCTATACGACAGCGTGCTCATTAATCAAGCATGAACCACTGAACCAGACAATCCAGTGAGTGATATTATGGCCAAAGTCACGAGAATACGGGAACTCGTGATCTTCATATTGGGGATATATTACTGCCTTCAGTAAATCAACATGACATACAAATTCGTCTGGCGCCGTCTTGCGCGGCGTCTGCTAGCCAGTCCGTCAGCTTTGCGCATGCCCGATAAGGGAGCATTAATTGAAGTAATCATTGAGTAATCATTGTTTCAATGTGATAATATGACCGTCACGATACGTTGATAGGTTACCTACCAACACGTTACCTAGCCTGATCACCCGATCCTGAGAACTATTAAAAGTATTGGGATCTTGCATTGTGAAATTCCACGTCTAGTAATAATGAAGAGAATATGTCGATAACACCACACATATTTCATAAGCCAATCTGTCTAAGGTGTTTTCCAAGGAGTGTGAAGATATATTCATGGCTGCGATTCCCCTAACACTACAATATTACAAGTGACATATTGAAATTAATTAATTGGTGTATGCTTACTTCTTCGTAATGTAAAATCTGCTGACGCCGGCCTATTTGCTGGACTAGATAATGATGAAGAAGATACTGATCTCTGAAGCTGAAGCAAATGCTAGGGGTTCATACAGGGACAAATCATTACATATGGCCTGCGTTCGTCCAGGCATACTCTCCTTCAACACTCAGTTGTGAGACACTTTTCTTATAAATGTTGCGTTAATGGTTGCTTGCTGTTTAACGTCGAACTCAGCAATATCACAGATATTTAGCGGCGGTCAAAAACAATCGCGTCTGGACCAGAAAATCCAGTGATCAACAGGATGAGCATCGATCTACGCAACTGGGATACGATGACATGTGTCAAGAAAGTCAGCGAGTCTGACCACCCGATCCCGTTAGTCGCCTATTACGACAAGCATGGGTTGCTGAAGACCAATTCTAACCCAGATGCCAGTTTAAAGTACATGTACTTGGAGAAACTTTGCGTAATGGTTGAGTGTTCAAACCACTATTGATAATTCCGATGAAAGTACAAAAGACATGAAGATATCTTATCATGTGCGTATATTGTTCCGAACTGCACAAAATCATTTTCTTTATACAGTATATAATCTGTTTGGGTTCGAGTTTCTACTGGTGATTCTTGATCTTTAATGGCAATGCCTACTTCTTAGAGAGATCTGTGACCTTTTCTTGATTTTTCTTTATCGTTGTTCTGTAATGATTGGTTGGTCTGTTGTTTAACGCCGCACTCAGCAATATTCCAGCTATATCGCTGCGTGTTCTGTTATGAAAATTTCAGATGGTTCATAAGTGCACACGTACATCATTCTCTGATGTTCATCTGATAACTAAATGATCTGGTGAAGGGAACTGAACAGTGAACAGTGGTTCAATGACATTATCAGAGTGAGTGAGTGAGTTGAGTTTTACGCATCTTTTACCAATATTCCAGCAATATCACGGCGGGTACAACAGAAAGGTACTTCACACATTGTACCCATGTAGGGAATTGAACCCTGGTCTTCGGCGTGATGAGCGAACACTTTAACGACTAGGCAACCGCACCGCCCCCGACGACATTATAAGAACTTTTTCCTGAGTGCGTGTATTGTACGTGGTATTGTATGAGATTTCAGTGTGTGAGATTTCCCTGTTGGTCCCCCATTTCTGGTGTCCCCCGCCGTTAACATCAGTTGGTTCGTTATTTTAGGTCACGTCGGCATCAAATCAGCCATATTGTGACTATGTAATAGTGAGTTAGTTTTACGCCGCTTTTAGCAATATTCCAGCCATATATATCATGGCGAGGCACACCAGAAAAAGGTTTCACACATTGTACCCGTGTGGGGAATCGAACCCGGGCCTTCAGCGTGACGAGCGGACGCTGTAACCATTAGGCTACCCCACCGCCCCGACAATGTAATGTGATCATCAGTTAATTGCCGTTCGTTTCATGTCCAGACAGACAAACCTGTGGCTGATCTGTAAATAATCGAGCCCAGAACAGACAATCCAATGATGAACAACGAGCATCGATCTACGCAATTGGGACATTTGTGATCCCGTTAGTCACCTCTTACGACAAGCCTGGGTTCCTGAAGACCAATTCTCAGCCAGATCTTCACGAGTTGGCGTGGATAAGTGCTTGTCAGACACACAGTATCTTGATATCAATCACTCACACGAGTCGTATTCCCTCACAAGTTTCAAAGTATATACTGAAGGATCAGCGTTGAATGGACTCTTTTGTCAGATACAGAATACAATTCACGTACGTACAGACGGCCAGACAGCCTGGTTCCCTGGGTCTGTTGCGCCTGCGCTAACGTCCGACGAGCGCAACAGACCCGACAATGTCGGAGCGTTAGCGCAGGCGCAACAGACCCAGGGAACCAGGCTGACGGTCAGAAGGACGGACGGACACGCACTAAATTTTTAATTTACGACATAACGTAAGAAGCAGACAAGCTGAAATAAAAAAGGTATTTCTGTAGCAGCGCAAGCCGGTTTTTGACAGTAAACATCAATCCATGTACCTTAATGTGAGTTTACTGACGTGAAAATCAATGGTAATCCTGCAAGTCTAGACGAAAGACTCAATGCAGACATAACATTTCGCGTGTTTCGTGATAAACAAGCGTTGGTGACTTATATCAGGCTATGTTGGATTTATAAAATAACAGAATGAGAAGAATTAAAGAACCATAAAATGAATATGGATGTTGTGTACTTGGTCAGTAAACATTGTAACAGTTAAATCAGGGTGGCCTGTAACGCATCGAATGTGTCTCGTCACATGTAGGGCTGTTAGGGTAGCCTCGTGGTTAAGGCGTTCAGAAAGTCTCTTCCCAGATTCATAAATTTCTCCGGGTTCGATTCTCCACATGGGTACAATGTGTAGAGCCCATTTCTGGTGTCCCCCGCCGTAATATTGCAGGAACATTGCTAAAAATGTCGTAAAACTAAACTCACTCACTCACCCGTAATTCACTCGGACAAAATTGAATATTTCTTTCGTTTGACTACTTACTGTGTTTTTATAGCTGCTGAGAAAGGTGCGATCAACCTTAAATAAACAGAACCATTTCAACCTATAACATAACGTAATTAAAGAAGTATTTTGCATTCTCTCCCCATCAGGGCTATGTGTATGTAATTGATATGCGGTTTGCTGAACACTGTATCATGCCTCTGGACACGTGCATCGGAACGATTATGCAATGTCTAAACGTATAAGGACAATTGTAAAGGGCCATATTTTTAAAGTACTTTAACTGAGTGAGTGACTTTAGTTTTACCAAAATGCCAATTTCACAGTCAACTTAATGTTTTATTAATATCTGATATCATCGATTTATTGTCTGTTCAACAAAAATGCTTTGGCGTAATATGAGAATGCAGGCTTTTGTTAGTGTACATGTCTTCAAGCCGTAAAATGTGTCAAGGTAACATTCATGCATAATCGCTCTTTTATCAATGTTGTGTCACTTCTCAAAGCTTGTACACCTTTATGTAAAACAGTGGTGACAGAATCACAAGTTACACTCATACACATCTTATAAAGTTATTGGAAGGTACAGATCTGGATTTCGACGTGTGGCAGCACGTGATAACCAGGTTTCGGATTCCTGGTCCTTGTAAAGTTTTAGAGGATGAATATTGAAAGATATTTCCATAATAGATTTACATTTTAAATGCAAATAAAATCATGATTGTAACGGGTCTGTCATGGTGTCATACGTGCATGTCCTTGTAAGTGGTTAGATTCGTGCCTTTAGCCATGTTTGACAAGGTGAAAGGTGGACAAACGGCAGTGTCTCATACGTTTAGTGAGTGAGTGAATAAAGTTTTACGCCGCCTTCAGAAATATTCCAGCAATATCGCGGTGGGGACACCAGAAATGGGCTTCACACATTGTACCCATGTGGGGAATCGAACCCGGGTCTTCGGCGTGACGTGCGAACGCTTTAAATACTAGACTACCCCGCCGCCCCTCATACCATTAACTGACTTGGGTAGTTTGGTAATGGTCAGCTAAAAGTAGATGAGAGTGGAATGTTGTTCCTCATTGTAAATAAATCTTGATGAAAAGAGGGAGTAAATACACTAGGTAGACTGCGCAATATGGAAAGCTTATTTCAAGATAGTATCCAGATGGAAATAAGCAGCCATGACATGTAGTGTAGGTTCTTTCACACTTCCATACTGAATAAAAGAATGGATGGATGAATGAATGAATGAATGAATGAATGAATGGATGGATGAATGAATGAATGAATGAATGGATGGATTGATGAAGGAAGGGAGGAATGAATGAATGAAGGGATTGATGATGGGTGGGTGAGTGGGTGGCATGGATGGATGGATGATGGGTGGATGGATGGATGAAGGAATGAATGAATGAATGAATGAATGAATGAAGGGATGGATGATGAGTGGGTGGCATGGATGGATGAAGGAAGGAATGAATGAATGAAGGGATGGATGATGGGTGGGTGAGTGGGTGGCATGGATGGATGGATGGATGATGGATGGATGGATGGATGAAGGGATGATGATGATGAGTGGGTGGGTGAGTGGGTGGCATGGATGGATGGATGATGGATGGATTGATGGATGAAGGAATTGATGGATGAAGGGATGGATGATTGGTGGATGAAGGGATGAAGGGATTGATGATGGGTGGGTGAGTGGGTGGCATGGATGGATGGATGATGGGTGGATGGATGGATGAAGGAAGGAATGAATGAATGAAGGGATGGATGATGGGTGAGTGGGTGGCATGGATGGGTGGATGGATGATGGGTGGATAGGTGAGTGGTTGGCATGGATGGGTGGATGAATGGACGGATGGATGGACGGATTTCGGTGGTATGGATGAATGAATGAATGAATGAATGAATGAATGAATGAATGGATGCATGAATGAATGAATGAATGAATGGATGGATGGATGGGTGGGTATATGGATAAATGGATGGATGGATGGATGGGTGGGTTTGGGTGGTATGGATGGATGGATGAATGAATAAATATATAGAGTAGTAATTAGCAAATAAGACATACTTATAGCTAATTCCGTTTGAGGTTATAGCAATATCACCGGTTTCATTATTTAGATTGGGTACAATGCCTTCAGTTTGCAGTTGAAACACTGGCTACAATACAGCATCTTGTTTTCATTAGAATTGCCAATGTAGTTTATATTGATGTTTAATGCTATCTCCCAAACTGTACATGTATTCTTTTACACTGTTGGATCACCTTGGAACACGCACGGAAGATTTCACTGGGTCTTCTTTTCATTAATAGTCAGTGAGTCTGACCACCCGATACCGTTAGTCGTCTCTTACGACAACCATGGGATACTGAAGATAAATTCTAACCCGGATCTCCACAGGTGAACATAAATGGAAGGGAAGAACGTAAATGCATATGGCACAATATACAGAAAGGATTGTCAGACACGGTTAAATACAGACCACCGCCATATAACTGGAATATTGTTGAGTTTGGTGTTGAACAACAAACAAACAAAAATGCACCAAATTTCTAACACATGCTATGAATTTAGGGATTTCGTTAAAATATAACTGTACCGTATAACGGTAATATATAAAAACATATACCAACACTGAATTCACAGACAACTGTTGAACGAAGTTCCAATACGTTACCAAAAATTCCCATGTGTCACAGACTTGTTTCACAGAGCTGTCAGACTTGAGCCATAACCACTATAGACTTATATTGTTGGAATTGTGCTAAACGCGTCAGAAAGAGACTACAAAAATGGAGTGAGTGAGTTTAGTTTTACGACACACTCAGCAATAGTCCAGCTATATTGTGGCCGTCTGTAATTCATCGAGGCTGAACCATACAATCCAGGGACCAGCATTATGAGCATTGATCTACGCAATTGGGATACGATGACATGGGTGAACCAAGTCAGTGAGTCTGACCACCCGATACCATTAGTCGTCTCTTACGACAAGCATGGGTTACTGAAGACTAATTTTAACTACGGGTGAACATAAATGGAAGGGAAGAACGTAAAAATATATGGCACAATATACAGAAAGGGTTGTTCGCGTGACTTAAAATTACATAAAGGCTTAAATGGGTCGTTAAATACCTGTTAATAGATCATCTGAAGGACGAATCATGGTAACATTCACGAAGGTATCTTCTGTCGCCACAGCAATCGACGACACACTCAGGAATGATGCAATATTTGCTTAGCGATCTTATGAAAGATAAGACCTGCCTACATGATACTTGTGTGGGTTAAAATAACTTAATGCGATCTCTACAGACAGATTGATCAGTACAAAAACACACCAATCACATCTGTTGCGATATAGTTTAACGTTTTAGAAAAATTTATACATGAGTCATAATGTCATTCCCAAAACAAGTCTTCACACTTTTTGATACTTAACTCCTTTGGCATTTGCAAGCAGATTAAAAAGGCTTGCTCTGCAGCAAGCTTAAATGGCAAAACGTGAAGTAAACAAGTTCTTCGATTCTGTGAAAGCGGCAGCAACAGCAGTTTTTAAGTACATCTGTTCGGAGGACAAAGGAAGAAAATACCATTCTATTGTGTCACAGTGTTCCTGAGATCAGGATAGCATTAACTAATTATAAAGTAATAGTACAAAACATGATAAACGTTCACAGTTGTATTACTGGAGGCGAAACCTAACTAAAGACTGGCGATCTCGGGCATCAGGAACACAATTAACCTTAACAGTTGACAAGTAACAAACCACGAAAAAATACACAATCTGATTAGTTAAGCAACGCTTTAAACCCTAAGTAAGATAGCTAAAACCCGGGCCAGGCTAGGTCGTTTGTTACATAACAAACCATGGACAAGTATACAATCTGATTAGTCCCTGTATAACAATTGTCAAAAGCAACTTAATCATCACAGATGTATCCTCAATTCCGTTTTAATCCATCGGCTAGAATTATATCTACCCAAAACCACTTGATAAAGTCTCCAATAACAGTCTCCCAGCTCAGCATCAATCAAAAGTGTTTTGTGTCCGGCTGGTCCGATATGTGACATAAAGACTATACTGAGGTTGCGCTTCTCTTTGTGCGACGTGTTTCCCTAAAATGTATTGAGACTCTGAAAAGTGATGTTTAGGTAGATATGATACTATTCTGTGGATATAAAATCAGTTTAATCCCGGCCCAAGTTGGCAAAAGACAAAAAAAACACTTTTGATTGATTTTTGATTGAACATCGAACGACAACGAAGAGGAAGTGGCATTGTAAGAGCAAGTGGTCACCAACATCGAATTTACATAATAAGTATAATATCTTCCAGTTTTTTTCCTGTGGAGCCTATAGTTACATGTTCTAATTCGAGTTTGCCAGATTCATAAACTTACTCGTTTGTAACTGACAAGATATTGTTAAAGCATTTGTTATCTTTAAATATATAGGTTGTAGTAATGGCTTTAGCAAATTACTTTTCCTTCTTCTTCTAATTTCACTTCTTCTCCAACTTTCACTGCTACTCAAACTTTTATTGCTTCCCATTTTCACTTCTTCTCCAACTTTCACTGCTACTCAAACTTTTATTGCTTCCCCATTTTTCACTTCTTCTCCTACTTTCACTTCTTCTTCTTCTTCTCCCATTTCACTTCTTCTTCTTCTTCTACTTCTCTTTCTTCTTCTTCTCCTACTTTCACTTCTTCTTCTCCTACTTTCACTTCTTCTTCTTCTCCTACTTTCACTTCTTCTCCTCCTTTTTCACTGCTTCTCCAACTTTCAGTGTTTCTACTTTCACTGCTTTTCCTACTTTGTGAAAACTGGCCAGGTCTGTCAAAACCATTTTAACGTTAGCCTATGAGAGCTATGAACTCTGGAATGAATACCAAGAAAACAGCAACATTTACATGCACCAAGGCAGTATTTTAGAGTAACAATGTACAAAATAAGCTGTGTACAGATTCGGACACAAGTACAGTATCATCAGCAAAGGGGATAAGCAATGGTTTGAAATTTCAAATTCACGCAAGATATACTTACATTTTCAAGTTGAATAATATTGTTATCTAACAAAAAATAACAATCCAGTGATCAGCATTATGAGCATCGACATATGATACGATGACATGTTTCAACCAAGTCAGCGAGCCTGACCACCCGATCCCGTTAGTCGTCTGGGATGCTGAAGACCAATTCTAACCCGAACACGGGTGATAAACAATAAGAAATCATTTTGCCTGTGCCATAGAAAGGAATTGCAGTAAGAACACCAATCAACCCAGATCTTCACGGTCTGTTCTGTAGTCAGTAATGTCGTCATAATTCTCTAAAATGCAGACCTAAATATCTACAGAGTTCAAGACGCCGTGACAAACAAGAAATATATCCCACGGCGAGGCAGACACATATATCATACCGACATAGTGTTATTTATCGAATCAACACAGTTTTATCGAATATCACCCACTTATGTAAACAGTATAGTATCGAAACAATAAGGAGGATAGTGTCATTGTCCCCTATAGGAACTAGATAAGGTATACTTTTAAGCGGGTTGCTGTTGCAACCAGAAAGAAACAAGTGTCCTACAACTTCTAACTTGTATCTAAGAATTCATCAGTGGCTTTTGGGCCTCGTTTTCCGAAGGAATCCTTGGGCGCAACGCCAGACCCTCTGTCCATGTTAAACATGGGACCTAGACGTGAGCGTCGCTCGGATCGTTTCATTACAAGACCCCACAGACCATGGAATTGAAGAATGTATGATTCTTAGCATGTGAGATCATTGAGGTTTCATGTGAACAAAATTCTACAAACAGGTTACTGAGAGCGTCCATTTATGTCGACAACTCTCCTTTGTTTGTGGAGTATGTCTCTTTTACCAACATTCCGTGAGAGAAAGAGATGTTTGTTAAACCCAGACACGTTACTGCTGTGTGTGAAGGAAATAATCTTCTTTACTTGTAGTAGCTGAAAGTAAGTTTTATTTTCGTCCATAGCCCGGGGCCAAACCATATATACGGATGACTTCTTGGTGGTAGCAGTACAAACACTCATTACTGGAAGAAGGTGGTCGATGTTTGACAGACAAATCTAACACAACCACCATTGTTCTGTCAACAACGTCCTCGCATTACTTTTAGGTATAAACTGTAGACCTAAATGTCTACAGAGTTCAAGAGGCCGAGACAAACATTAAACGATGCCGGCGGCGAGACACATATTTATGACATACTTATATCGATAGTAGCAGTTTGACGTGCGCCGATGTACTACTAAATAATATGCCACGATGCTGGCTCCACGTTAAGTCACCTCTGAAGTTGAATCCTTTTGCTTTGTTTGCCTGTTGTTTAGCACCGCAGTCGGTAAATAATCTAGTCTTGACTAGACAATCCAGTGATTGATATCATGGGAGATATTATGACATGCGTCAGCTAATTCAGTGAGCCTGACTACTCGATCACATAAATAAGGTGATGGGACAGCCTAGTGGTTCACTCCTCACGCCGAAGGTGCGGGTTTGAATCTCCACATGGGCACAATGTGTTAAGCCCATTTCTGTTGTCCCCCCGCCGTGATATTGCTGGAATACAAAAAACTAAACTCACTCACTCACGATCACAGAAGTAGCCTCTTACGATGAGACTGGGTTGCTGAAGATGAATTATTCAACTACTCCTTACCTTCACGGGAGTGCTGTGAGATAACATTTGGTTAAATGGCGCATTAAAGATTATTGCACTAACGTGATTTAGAATACGATTCAGACGTGTAGACGTTCCTTTCTGAACACAAAATTAATGTCCAAAAGGATTTTCACTCAAATCCTAGCGAGATGAAATCACAACGTTTTGAGTCTTCAACCCATGTATTAATTACTGCCACTTACGCTCTGAGACACAGTTGGCTTCAGCTTATAACCCTCAGATGGGACATGCTCTGTAATCCTCTTAATGTTATGGCTCGTTTACACAAATATCTAATGGACTAACGTTAAACAGCTGTACTTGTCCTCTCCTCTGAGTCCATGATTGCTAGAGGTCGTAAACTTATTTTATGTTTATATGTTTCAGATGGAAATCAATAATATTGAGAATACCAAGAAAGAAATGTGATCAAAGGTTTCAGGTTCCTTGATGTCTGCGATATTATCCTAGTTATGTCGTCTTTATTATGCCTATATGTATAGATACTATTTCGTTTAGTGCCATATTCTGTCTGGACACACTGGTATTTGTTTGGGGTTATTGTAATAGCGATGTTTCCTTAAGCACGGCTGGAAACCCGATAAGGGTGCACCTTGTAAACAATAAAATGTACTTATTCAGCCCTTCAAATGGTGGCGTTTGTGCTCCGACAAATGCAGCAATCAGTTAAACATTTGACCAACACTTTGTTGATGAGATTTTACCTATGTACCTGTGTAACATCCAAGCCTGTGTAACAATTCGTAGAACGAGGGTATATATTCAAGGACATTTCAGATAATGGATAGGTCCACGGTATCACAGATGTCTTTTGATAAATATAGAATGTAGATCACTGCATTGTCTGGTCCATATTCGACCATTTACATATAGCTAGAATATTGCTGAGTGCGGCGTTAAACAACAAACCAACTACTACCAGCACAAGTTGGTAAGCACCCATTTTAATAACGAATCCCAAACTGCAAACCAAATTGCAGGCAGAATCTTTAGCCAATGGTCTATCGATTCCGCACCAACCATATATAATTTGTTAGGGAAAACGCCGGCAAGTTGTTTGGAGCACACGTTCATATATTGCACGAAGTCGTCATACCATCACATTGATTAGGCTATACCGGAAGTGACAGGCTGTTAGTATTGTTTCTTATTGTACCCTACTACTTTGTGTTTCCCCCTAATGTACACGTCTTCTATTTCCTTGAGAGCAAGACCTTACCCTGTAAATGAAGGAACTGACAGTCTAACATCACCACAAAATAACATCCTATATGAAGAAGTACTCAGAATGTGAGTGAGTGAGTGAGTTTGGTTTTACGCCGCTTTCAGCAATATTCCAGCAATATCATGGCGGGGACACCAGAAATGGGCTTCACACATTGTACCCATGTGGAGAATCGAACCCGGGTCTTCGGCGTGACGAGCGAACGCTTTAACCACTAGGCTACCCCACCGCCCACTCAGAATGTGAAATGTCGACAATGGCCAACAGAGACACAGCAGTTGGAATATGTCTTTCCGTTTTATGATATAAAGATTTTGCTGACGTAATGCCTTGAGCCAGCAGTGTTATAGACTAACGCCTTGTCCGTGAATATATAATAATAAACCCATTTTAACTGAAAAGGAACCCCAATGATATGGGAAATTCAGGTGCCTGAACCTGGGGAAATCTAGGCTTGTTTCATTTAGGGCTTTAGTATTGCAGGGAGGGCTAGGCAGTAGGGAAAATAATGTGATTCGGGGACTGCGAGACCGACTAGCATTGTTACTGTGTGCACTCGCGAATCTTCACGTTTTTCCAGCACACTTTGCACCCGATTCTGTATCGATGATTGTAGATTAGAGGTTCGGTGGTGTAGCCTAGTGGTTAAAGCGTTAGCACGTCACGCAGAAGATCCGGGTTCGATTCCCCACATGGGTACAATGTGTGAAGCCCATTTGTGGTGTGATATTGCTGGAATATTGCCAAAAGCGGCGTAAAACGTCACTCAATCACTCGTGCTTAAGGGTTTCATTATTGACGTCATAACTGAAATGCATTTCAATCAGTCGTTGCAATCATCAGGCCTATCTCAGTACAATGTCGTTCAATCCAAAATAATAAACAATAAGAAATCATTTAGCATGTGCCATAGAAAAGAACTGCAATTTAAACACCAAACCAGACTATGGGGATCTATACAGTATATGTCGCAATGATTCCGTACTGTGCTTGAAAACTCACCAGAAGACTTAGTAAACATGAAACCCGCGATTCTGGCATTCATCCAAACAAATGATGTTGTTTTGCCTCCTGCAAATAATTTGTTTGATGTCATTGTACAGGGTAAAACAGTCAGATTACATAACAAATATAATTTGATCACAATACCATGTATGTCGATATATCGACTGGAGGTCTCAGTTTTCTTTGTGTTTTGATCCACGTGAAAAAGAAGTGTAACATAAAACAGAGCTGTGTTTCTGAGAGATTAGACAATAAGGTTCCAGCGTTGCTGCCTGCAACGGTTCCATGAAATAGCAAGCATCGAAGCTGGCAACAACTCCTGTAAGTCTAATATAACACCCAACCGCCAAAACCGAGCATATAGGTGAGTGAGTGAGTGAGTTAAGGTTTACGCCCCAATCAGCAATATTCCAGCTATATGGCGGCGGTCTGTAAATAATCGAATCTGGACCAGGCAATCCAGTGATCAACAGCATGAGGATCGACCTGCGCAATTGGGAGCCGATGACATGTGTCAACCAAGCCAGCGAGCCTGACCACCCGATCCCGTTAGTCGCCTCTTACGACAAGCATGGGTTACTGAAGGTTCATTCTAACCCGGTTCTTCACGGGTCCGATCATATGGGATTTCCAATGCAGACAGGGGCGGTGGGGTAGCCTAGTGGTTAAAGCGTTGACTCGTCACGCCGAAGACCCGGGTTCGAATCCCCACATGGGCACATTGTGTGAAGCCCATTTCTGGTGTCCCCCGCCGTGATATTGCTGGAATATTGCTAAAAGCGGCGAAAAACCATACTCACTCACTCACTCCAATGCAGACACATGTAATGTTGGTTGTTTGGATCAATATTTGGCAAATTACTTGTAAAGAATACTCAGGGCAACAAAACTGTAACGAGAATATGTTATGTGTGTCCATGATAGTGTGTATGGATTATTAATAATGCCGGTTGGAACAGTATTTTATGTATATCCCCTCATATAGCTGGAATATTGCTGAATGTTGCGTTAAGCAACAAGCAAATGATATACTCATACCAATAATGGTTGTCACCCCCCCTTCCCACCCCAACCCCACACACATCTCACACCCCCACCCCCCACCCCTTTCCAATTAAAAAAATTGAAGGGGGTGACAACCATTATTGGCATGAGTTTATATATCAGTGCTCTTCAACTTCTGTGTGAGCAAGGTCTGAAGTGGGTCTTTGATTGTTTGAAAATATCGATATTGATCCTCTATATTAGCAATTAAGACTTTGAGCTGGATCTACTTGTGGATGATGTTAGTTCTCAAACATTCACATTTGCTGGAGTACAGTACTTAATCATATGTGTATCCCTTCTTAAGTTTTCTTTATGTCATACTTTATTTTAATATATATAATCTTCTTTCTTCGTGGCTGCGAAACTCGTGAAGTTTCGGGTTAGAATTGGTCTTCATTAATTGAAACTTATAATGTTAATCACAGGATCGTCCCGACCTGATTCGAATATTTGCAGACAACCTTCTTATTACTGAATACCGATGAACGACAAATTAACCAATCGTTAAAGCGATTATTTAAATGCATTTATATGTCATGTATGTGTGGGCGTGTGTGGGATTGGGTGTTGGTGTGATTGTGATTGCTGTGGGTAAAAGGGGAAGGGGTGTCGGATACTTTACATATAACACCAAAACCAGGTGTGTGAGTAGCCATCAGCTGGAGAGGGGTGTCGGATACTTCACATATAACACCCCAACCAGGTGTGTGAGCAGCCATTAGCTGGAGACTCTCATACAAACCTTTAGATCCAATTCTCTGACCTCTTACGACGAGCAGTTAAATATAGGCCCTGCTCTAACCCGGTCCCCTGAAGCACCATCGAGAACTAACTCAGAAAATAAAACCAGCTGATTATGCAGCTGTTTTCTGTGTCCATCGATCTACATCAATTACATTTTAATTTCACTTTCAACGCCCAGTATTTGCAGAAGATGGCAAATTAATGACATATATATCTCCAGGGATGCGCAAGCTCCTTACGCATTAGGTATTATTTCATGTATCTGGCACAGTTCCCACACAAGAGAGTGATATATATTCATAGAAACCTGTTCTGTGATCCCCAGTATTGGATTCATCGCGACATTACATAAGTGACCCCTGTGGGTATTCGGAAGCAGAATAGGTCAATATTAGTTGTCAGGCCAGACACATGCCATCGGGGTATTACAATGTGTGCCCTAAATGTTCTTATGCTAAGGTACCACCGATGGTAAGGGGAAATGCTCTTGCTGTCAACCACTGGATTTTATGGACAAGTTTTGAAAACAGTCTGACTTTCAGATCCAATTCTGTGACCTCTTTCAACGAGCAGTTTAATATGGGTCCTGTTCTAACCCGGTCCCAGGGAGAATCATCGAGAACTAACTCAGAAAATATGATCTGAGCTGATTATGCAAGTGTGTTCTGTGTCCATCGATCTACATGTCCATTACATGTATCTCACTTTCACTTTCAACGCCCAGTATTTGCAGAAGATGGCAAATTAATGACACATATATATCCAGGGATGCGCGAGCTACTTAAGTCTTAAGTATTATTTCACGTATTTGGCACAGTTCCAACACAAGAGAGCAATATATTCATAGAAACCTGTTCTGCTATTCCCCGTATCCATTCTACAGGATTCTTCACCACTGACACTCCTGTGGGTATTCTGATACAGAATAGGTCAATATTAGTTGTCAGATCACAAATAGCATCGGGGTATTACAAAGGGTGGCCTGAATGTTCTTGTGCTAAGGTACCACCGTGGGTAGGGGAAGTGCTATTTCTGTCAACCATTGGATTGACACGATTCCAAAATAGTATGAGGACATTAATACTTGTAAAGTAAAAAAGAATGTACCCATATAATACTTTTACATAACCTTACGAACACCATGCTACTCTCGCTCATGTTACATTTATGGCTATAATTCAGAATATATTTGATGATAATGCATAACCTTAAATACGTATTAAGTAATACTAAGTGGTCGGCTGATGGTGTACCAGGTGTTCATGAATGATTCATTCGATAGTTATAGGTTGCATTGCAGATCGATTAAAGAGTTCTAATAGTACATTACTAATAGTCGTAATGGTGGTCATGCCACCTGCTGCCTGTTTCTATCAGAAGACATATGTGACCTGACCTACTCTTGTGTTCCTCGACCAAGTACGAATCCG
Organism: Haliotis rubra; assembly: GCF_003918875.1. Lineage (NCBI taxonomy): Eukaryota > Metazoa > Mollusca > Gastropoda > Lepetellida > Haliotidae > Haliotis > Haliotis rubra. Next base: position 1,050,335 of record NW_025766803.1, on the reverse strand, counting down.
ATCATCTCAGACTTGGTGGTGGTTTGGAAATGCTGGTGTCATCACTCTTGCTATATATACAGTCTTGGGGATACTTAACTGAGAGAGTGAGTTCAGTTTTACGCTGATTTTAGCAATATTCCAGCAATATCACGGCGGGGGAACACCAGAATTGGGTTTCACACATTGTACCCATGTAGGGAATCGAACCGTGGTCTTCGGCGTGACGCTTTAACCACTGGGCTACCCCACCGCCCCCGAAACTTAACTGAAAATACATTCATATATTTAAATATGAAATTGATGAAGCGGGACAATGCCTTTTCTAATGTCAGTTGGGAAGCAAGGTTATCATCTCTGACATTCTAGATAGACTGTTGTTAGTGAGTGACAGAGTTAGTTCAACGCTGCTTTCAACAATAGTTCAGTGGCCCGTTCCTAAAAGCGATCGTAGCGCTAAGGTGATCGTAACTCCCATACTTTAACAAAGACTTACGACTGTCGTAGCGCTACGATCGCTTTGAGGAACGGGGCCCTGTTATATGACGAGAAGCTTAACGTGCGAGGAAAGACCGAAATGGTGTCGGTTTCTTCACCACTTCAGTGACACCCACGAGAACGGGTGTGGAGCTAACTAATCTCGACACGTTATCGGGTGAACCGATATTCGAATTTACATTCATAGGTGCCTGGCGTGCCAAAGGGACACCACTGTGAAAAACGACCTGTGTCTCCTAAGATGACTGGACTGAACGTGTCCCGCGGTAGTTACTCACTCGCCCATCGTTTCATTAAACTTGTTCAACTTCAAGTTATTTCCTGGAAGCTTGCGTCATGAGCACATGAATGCATGCAGTAAATACAACGTAGATATGGTCAATGTACCATGGAGACCACACCAGGCAACAAAAAGCAAAATTATTTTTAATTAAAATTATTTTTAAATATGATTGTGAATAAGTTTGATCGGATGTTATATTGCATACAATAAGTCACGTTTTTACTGGTAGACCCATGTCTACTTTACAGACAGACAGTTTATTTCAGTACTTCAGGCCCAAAGCCCCTAGTAGAAATGAAAATACCAATTTAACATTTTAACATTTCCCACATGATGTACATATTGAAATTCAAAGGCAGTTTACACTTTTCTAACTACAAACACATTTTTAAAAACCACAGCAACAGCATGGATCAGACCTAAATAATCAGAGTTTAAAAGATTTATCGTCAGCTGGCGATATTTAAATCTACCCTGCACCATAGGGAGAAATTTATACCTTAAATTAGAATATTGTTCACACATAGATAAAAACATGATATTCGTCCTCTACTTCTTAACTCTTTTTGGACCTGCATTTACAAGAAAATTATGTAGTGAAATTCTGAATTTACAATATGCTGAAACTAATTATAAGTCTTATCGATTAAAGACGTTAAGTATCCTTCTGTTTGTAACAATGGTTCCACTTTGCTATAATTACTGAGATACAGTGATGAAGAAAGATCACAGTGCCATTGTTGACAAAATATATCCTTTAAATTTTGTTTAAATAAAAATAGAAACAAGTGTGAAGCCCCCACATCTTGAGATATCCATACATATGAAAAACCGGTAACAAAAAATAAATTCCTAATACCTGAAACCCAATTATTCTTGCCTTTGTCATCAAGTATCTTTAACACTGGTGTGGATTTCTATCTGAAGACATTCTTAGTAACTTAATCCAATATACAATTACCCTTAATTGACTGCCTACAAAAATGCTACTGCGGCCAGTTTCACCAAGGATTGCTCTATTACAGGCAAACTTACCAACACCTAGAAAACGTTTAAATATGAAGTATGGACCTTTTCAATCACAATTTAATACTTAGCACCCCATAATTCAAAGCCATATGGGAGAAAAGGCATATTTTGTCCTTAAAAACAGAACTCGCTGTGAGGAAAGATACAAATCTGTTTTCCTGAATATAATATACAGGGGAATAATGCATTTGCTTGCCTGATTAGCTAATTGCTTACATGACAAAGACCACGTCAGTCTTGAAGAAAACATAAGACCTAAACATTCGTAATAAGTGACAACATGTAAGGCAGATGAACCAAGAAACATTTTTCAGTTTTGCAACAACAACACCATTTCTAAAAACAAAAGAGTCTCATTTACCTATTCAGACAATGACCTACCTTTCAGCCGATCCGAATACTCTCGCGTGAAAGTGAAACTAGACATCACAAACAACTATGGTTACGCTGAATTTCAATTTCTTGTTTCATAAGAAAATGTTATTTACAAATGAATATTAATTTTAAACTTTAATAATATCGTATTTCTATATTTTGTGGCGAGGTGTAGGCAGCATGACCTTAACTAAGACGTCACAGACTGCTCCTGTTTGATGAGGTCGTAAAATGATTCACAATGCATCTGGCTCACTGGTTACACCTGTTATGTGGTTTTTTGTGCGCTTATTCACTGTAGTTTTGTAAACGCACAATGTTATTGATATAATATCAAGTCCGTACCAGGCCGCCAAACGTTTTCTAGCGGGAGAGCCTCGTTTTGAGATTTCCACAATTTCCAGGTTTCCGCTTGTCAGAGCTCGCTGTACGACAGAGCACGCTGCACGCCGTGTTTGCAAGGATTAGAAGGAGCGTAGTGTTGCAATGTACAAGTGCTTAGATGTATCAAATAATACTAATTAATAATTATGTATCCAGTTAAATGAATTAGTCTCAAAATTCTGGACTGGTTATTGTACTTAGTTGCGCAATAGGACGGTACCCAGTCAACAGGAAACGAGACTGTTGTGTAATCAATGTTTTGACCTGCATAACATTGGATTTGCTAAGATTTACTTCTAATCCCCATTTGGTACAACAGGATTGTAAGACATTTAACTGTCTTTGCAAGCCATTTACATCATCATCAGCAAAGAGAAGTAGCATTATGTCCGTAATTTCCTGTGTAACAAATATCTCCTGACTTCAGTTGCAATCTCATTTATGAAGAATATAAACAGTAAAGGACGTAGAATACACCCCTGACGTAGTCTTGCACCACTGGATGTTGTTATTTAACTTGTACATGCACTCACAGAAGCAAACATATTTTTTAAAAGCACTGACAGTTTGCCATGGTATCCCTTAGTAATAAGTAAATATATGAGTTTCTTCCTATTAACAAAATCAAAGGCGTTCGTAAAGTCAACAAATACACATTAAAAGCGACCTTTGGATTTGCACTGACATTTAGAAGAAAGAGCTTGTAGTACAAACAAATCATCAACAGTAGAATAATTCGGACGGAAATTAGCTTGCGACTTCGACAATAGGTCATTTACTTCATTCATATTCTTAATCGTTTTTCTATGATTAACATGAAGAGTTTTTATGTAATATTTAGTGGCGAGATACCTAGTTACTATTATCGAGAGGTTATCCTTTCGAGCGAAATAATCATACTGATCTTCCAATTTTCTGGAAATACGATAGTATCTAAAATCTTATTCAAGAATATGTTTCAAATATGGTACAACAAGATCAGATTCACAAGATAGTCAAAGGAACTCTGGGGTTCACTACTTTCACCAGCAGCTTTGCCCGCCTTCAAATTATTAATAGCTTCCTTCACCTCACGTTCCGTGATTTCACCTAACAAAGTTCATCACAGATAGCACATGAATGAGATCGGAGAACTCATCAACAACACAGTCAAACGTATTATTCTCATCAGTTTCTTGTATGGGGTTAAGTAGGTTTCCAAAGTAAACAAGCCAGTCACTTTGAGATATATAACTTCTCGGTGGGCGTCCCTGTATTGCCTTTTTCGTTTTTACTGGTAGACCCACGTTTACTTTACAGGCCTAAGTGGAGTTATTCACATTTTAGGTTAATTTACTCCAACATTGACAGAAATTCGTTTTAAGCAATAAATTACATTTAGTAATAAGTTTCATTAGCGGCACTGTATCCCTGAATCTGATAAACTGATGTGTTTTTCTGGTACAAGTTTGATGTGTGCCAGTGTAGAATTTACAACCACGCTTGTTTCATTAGTACAGTTAGCTTATTAGATCAGGCTGTATTTCACAGTAATAGAAGAAGACAGATATCAGCTGTTCGCCAGGTGCAGGGATAAACACATTCATCGTACACAAGGCCAGCAGGCACGTATGTAACTGGTTTACAATGTGCGTGTTTTGTCTGTGTCTCTGGTGACCTTTTGATTGAAAAGTGGCTGGGATTTCCTGAAACACATGTGTCCTAATGGATTGTTACATGGCAGCAGTCTGGACATTTGACCATTGGGTGGGATGGTTTTATTGACAAAGAATATTGGCGAGACGATGTGTGGGGTTGGGCTTTGGAACTGGCAATGGGCCATAGCGAGACGATTCCTTTCAGTCTGTACCGTTAATTTGAAATATCTGTAAAGACATCAATTTATAAAATTTGTGATATTATTTCTCTACAGTATATTTGCGCCAATCCTCCGCATATTTTAGATACGGAGCAAACCGTGAAGATCAGGAACCATGTCTTATGTGGCGACTAATTCGGGTGGTCAGGCTCGCTGACTAGGTTGATGCATGGCATCGTATTCCATCAGTGTAGATCGATACTCCTTTTGTAAATCACTTGATTGTCTGCTCCAGATTCCATTATTTGCAGACCGCCGTCATATAGCTGGCATATTGCTGATCATGAGTGTGACGTTAAAACAACAAAGAAACAAGACTTCCGAAGTTTACTTAGGACGCAGATGACAGTTTCAGTGTATAGCAAGAGCAGGTTGTTCGTGAATACCGAGATCAGAGGATCGATCATGTCAGCAGTGTTCTTCGCGGAGAGAGCTTCTGAAATTCGCTTACATTCGTCAATACAGTCGTCAATATCTGTGGTAACCTCTTCCGAGTCTGACAGGTATCTAGCTGACTGAGGGAGTGATTTGCTGAGTGGGGAGGTTACGAACATAGGGTCGTAAACAGCTTGCATAAGTATTTGACCTTTGACGGTGAAAAAAATGCTAACGAGTTGCACCATTCAAGAAGACACAATTTAGTCTCTGTTCTAAGTACTTGAAGACTCTGTGCATGTTGTTTGTCCCAAGGAATAATACGGTTGATGAACAACTCCTTTATTGCAACCATGGTTGACTGAAGACTGGAGTCTTTTTATGTTGAGTTCTTAACATTATTATCAGTATTTTTAAAATATTTCTTTATGGAAGTCTTTGAAGTTGGTAGTTAGGGCTTTTGAATTTTGTCCCACTGGAACTTGTGGCTAGATCTGTCGCGAATATGATCTGATAAATCTGACTTTGAGTCAACTTTGCAACCTGAGCTGTAATGTTCTTTAAATCGTGTTTTTAAAAAGCTACGTTACTCTTAGCTGTTCTTCAACAAAGTTCATCGACAATTGGCTTAAAACTCTATACCCTTGAATGTAACATGGTCTTCGGTGACGAGCCAACGTTGCTACAGCTACACCACGGCGCCCGTAACGTGCAGCTACACCATGATGAATCGGTATTGTTACACAAACTTTTTTTTGTTATTGTTTACTTTTCGTTGTTGTAGTCAACGATGGGCCAAGTATGATTTGTAAATAGCTGAGTGGTGGTCATACAGTGGTTGATATCGTGAGCACTACTCACCCATCGGGGCACGATGACACGTATTAAAGAAGATCTCCGCGTTATAGTGGAAGGGACACTACTGGGTTTGCCACTCGGATAGTGATGGATGAGGATACAAAGCAGTCCTGTAAGTATACAGTTTATTTTCTTAATGGATTTCTATAATCTGGTAGGATATGGGTCGGTATTTGCACCTGAAAGGTCTCTTACCAGTAACCAGCTATTTAATGTCCTTTTTTGTGTTCGTTACATGCCGACCCGTGAAGATCCGGGGTAGAATAGGTCTTCAGCAACCCATTCTTGTCATAAAAGGCGACTATGCTTGTCGTAAAAGGCGACTAACGGGATCGGGTGGTCAGGCTCGCTGACTTGGTTGACACATGTCATCGGTTCCCAATTGCGCAGATCGATGCTCATGCTGTTGATCACTGGATGGAGTGGTCCAGACTCGATTATTTACAGACCGCCGCTATAGCTGTGGCGTACAACTAAACTCACTCACTCACTCACTCGTTACATGCCAGTATCCAAGGAATGTTCTTCACGTCCTTTACAAACGATTGGTGATGGATCTGTTTTTGAACATACTAAATATTTTTAATGCAGATGTGCTATGATTCAATTGTATTATAATTAGTGAATGATAGATCATATTGCTTACTTTGGCCACAACAAACAAATACACTGGTCATAACCATGACCATTAAACGCTGATGTTTCGTGTGCAAGTGAGTATTGCTTTACACATCTGTTAGCAATATTCCAGCAATATCACGGACTACTGGCAGAAACAGGCTTCACATGGGATAGAACCCGGGCCTTTTTGGCGTCACAAGCGAGTGCCTTAACCACTAGGCTACTCCACCGCCACCTTAGCAACTGCATTTGCAACATTAACTTCTACAGTTGAATGGGTTTGATAGCACGACACTTTAAGCAGTAAGTCAATTGTATCACGACTCGTCAGCTTGACGTGAAATAAATTCCAAGCCACGTATACACTGAAAACCATGAGCCTGGGTATTAAACGAACAAACCTAGAAACAATGTCGGGCACACCGAGATTCGAGCAAGCGACCACAGGCTCCAGGTTCACCATGCCAACGCTGCATAAGGATGTTGCTTCCTTCCACCTTCTGCAGGATGCATGTGGAGTAACTATTCGAACATATAAGAGGATATTGACCATATCTTTCACGTGATATAAATGGTCGCCCCTGCTTTCTCCAATATTGATTGAGGGAGATTTGCGTCATACTGCTTCATTTCTAATCTTCTATCCTTCAGTAACTATAATAGCCCCGATAGTATACAGACGTTCTGTCAGAATCACCTGTGGATCTCATATTGACGTTTTCTTCAATAGATCATCTTCATCAATACAAAGCAGCAGAAGGATTTGATTCAGAAGATCCCCCCGGGTCATCAATCACTGGCAATTTAAAGTAATCTTTACAGACGGATTTTCAAATTCAACTTTGTTATTTATTTCTACTCTGTTCTGCTGTAGGATTCTTATGACGTGAAAACTGCAACATATGTGGGCGACACCATCCATCATTAGATTTGTTTCCGAATACCTTGTCTTGTTAAGATCAATTATATTCGTGCTACAAGGATGTCGAAGGTTCAAACGGTTCCCTTTACATTATTATTTGGAGTATTCCACAGCTGTCACATTGTGTTTATGTCGATGTAACTTCTATGCATATATTAACGAGAAGATTGCACACATACTTCCCTGTGACACGATGCCACGATATGCTGGAGTAACTAAGCAGCTGTTAAAGGTGTCTGTGCCATCAGGATCTCACTGATGAGTGAGTAATTGCGGACAGGTAATTGAAAGAAAGCATGGTATGTTTGTAAACACCAACGGCTCGGGCTGCTGGAACATCGCTCGACTTGAGTCATCATCCTTGCAGTACAGTCCTGAGTACACGAATCCCTGTATTTATAATAAAACACATTTCCGAAGAATAGGTAACTTTATCAATAAGGTGACAAGTACATTTGGATATCAATACTAGTATTTTGTCTGCTTACAGTCTCTATTGCACGTCGCTTTATCAGCAGTGACCATATTTTATGTCTATTTTATTACATATATTTTACGTTATTATAATCTCGATTAATAATACACCCACATATGTAATCACCTATATCTCTGCAAGATGTTATAGTTAGTGTTAGACCGGTCAACTGTGATTCCAGCACAACGTTCATTTTTCAGAGCCTATCTACTTCCGAACAATATATTGGCGTCAAGGCGAAAATGATTTTTGTTGCAAAACCGAGTGCAGAGATCTCATCCGTATCTGTATACCTGTCTACCACTACATCGTTAGACGTGACAGGTAAGGTCGTAGATATACAGCTCGTGATTTACTGCGTAATGTATGAACTGATGACTAATGAGTATTTGAGTCGTGTATTGATTTGGAAGCCATCTTCTGATCAATGAGGATGAAGCAAGTGGTGGAAGGTCATCACCAAGAAACATCTCCATCATTTTGGTTAATAGACAGGAAGAAAAACTGGGGTTTACATGCAACGTGCAGTCTGGAGGGAGGCTTGTTTGCCGCATCAGAAAGACATAGGAAAGTTTGACTTCAGACAGCAAATTGCGGCACCCTATCACTTTAACCCTCTGTGGACAACATGATATATACAGTCAAACATCTTTGTGTCTTGGTGTATTGCGTATTTAGTCTTCATTTTGCGGTTACCTCCGATATTTCGAAGTAAGTCCCTTAAACTTCGAATAAATAGTGTTTGAATGTGTTTTTGATAAACAAAACGTATAAGGAACAGACTAATAGATAGCAATAGACATTCCTCATGGAATTATAACAGTATATTTCACTGAACAAAGGTATATGTCACCGTTCATGGCAACAATATCATGTTCACAATATATAGTTCCAATTAAATGTAAAACAGTCCCTGTTAAATGTACAGCCATGTAACTGTCACAATCCACGCTTGTTATTTCGTCAGATTAATTGACCTTCACACCAGCCAAACATAGTGGTGGCCATGGCATTTAGTCTCTAAACCATGCACTCTCTGTACTCTCTTGAGAGAAATGTCAAAGGCTTCTTTGGACTTCTTGAAATACCTGAGCTCCGACAAGTGCAGGCGAACACAGTGTGTTTACCTGTTGTATTCCATTGCAATGTAACAATGTAAGTTGGAAGTCGGTCTGGCATGATTGCAGCCATAGTGTGACCATGTAGCTATTGCTTGTACACACACGAGTCTGGCTTAATAAAAATAGTACAAATATACATCCCAGTGCATGATCTTATGACCAACGTTCAAAGTGGTTGGAATACGGTGAAAATCATCGACGAACCAAGACAGGCCATTAGTAGCCTCATCTGATAAAAACCGGTACCTATTCTTGAACACGAAAAACAGTAACTTATGGGTTATTAGATTTCTTCATGAATTAGTTCATCGATTCGCACGCTGAGAACAAAGGTCAGTTAAAAACGATTAAGAATACGTTACAAACACAATATATCGAATCAATCGGTAAACAGAAACATGTCCAAATAATTACAAAGCATATGATTTTTCCCTACCAGTCCAGAGTTCTACATGCATAACGGTAATATTTCAAACCGTGCTTGAAATGAACATTGTTTTAAAAAGCCAATGATTTCAAATAGACAAGTAAGAGGCCCAGGGGTCGCAACTCTACAGAACAAAAGTTCATGTTGAGCTATACGGTAACTTCAGATATGAGTGAGTGAGTATGGTTTTACGCCGCTTTTAGCAATATTCCAGCAATATCACGGTGGGGGACACCAGAAATGGGCTTTACACATTTTAGAGTCAATCCATAAAATTCTAGTTTTGTCTATATTTACTTTCATTCCTGAAAAACGGGCAAAGTCGTCAAAACCTGAAGCAATGCATGCAGACAGCGTTCACATCCATCTGGAGAACAGGTAGTATCGTCGGTAAACTGATTGAATAACTATGTATTCAACATTGTTTACGTGTATTCCTATTATTTCTGCATTATTTCGTATGATTATTGCTAAAATTTCAACACAAAGTATGAAGAGATGTGGTGAAAGTGGAGCTCCTTGACGACAGCCTCTATAGATGTGGAAGTTTGAAGAACCAAAGCCATTAACTAGTACACTTGAAGTTATATTTTTATTTAATACACATACCTAGCTTTTAATGGAATCTCCAAAACTGAAAAAGGTGAGTGTATTTTCGATGAATGACCAGTCTACTGTGTCAAAGGCTTTTTCAAAATTTACAAGAAGTAAAAGTCCAGGAATCTGGTATGTATCGGTGTAATCAATCAAGTCATAAATCTGCTTAATAATATCACCTATCTATCTTCCAGACATAAAGCCCGATTGATCTTCATTTATCAATGTGTCAAGAACAGACTTGATTCGTTTTGAGATAGCCATAGAGGCAACTTTGAAAAATGCTGAAAGTAGTGGCATCGGGAGCCAGTTTTTAATATATTGTTTAGGCTTATCTCCCTTGGGGATACAGATAATAAGTCCTTCCTTTTGAGTCACTGATAGTTCTCCATTTCTGTATTCATAATTTAAAGAACGTATAGGTATTCTCCTAGATCATGCCAGAAGAACTTAAGGAATTCAGCAGTAAAGCCATCTGCGCCTGGACTTTTTTCATTTTTAAGACATTTAAGATCAGTTAAGATTTCATTTTTGCTACGTTCATCTTCGAGGCTGGATGGTACGTTGTGACTCAGTTTTGAAATTTTAAAATTTGTCAGTAGGTCGTCAAGATTTATATTAGAAAGTATATGATTATCATGATTACTATGGAGCTTTTGGTAGAATAGTTTTACTCCATTATGGATATCATCTTGGGTGGTTAGAATGTTTCCATTCGCATCTTCAATTCTTGAAAATGATTTATTTATGAAGTTTCTAGATTCTAAATTTAAGAAGAAATATGATGTTTTTTTATTTGTAAGTTGTGTTTCTTTCTCAATTCTTTCTTTTTTTCAGAAATGAAGGGTAATGGTTTCTTCTCTTATCATCAGTAAAATAGTTTCAAAAAGAAGCTGGCCATTGATACTATATTCGTTTGTCCCAACTTTGTACTGCTGAACTGTTTGGGAAATTATGCCCTTAATTTTCAATACAAATGATTGGTCCTTAACTAAAGAATTGTTAAATTTCCAAAACCCTTTTCCGCGTGATAGGTCTGATAGTGTGAATGTCATTGATATTGCCGAGTGGTCTGATTTGAAACCGGGTTCAATTACTGATTCTGGCCCGAGTTAGGCCTGATAATGTTTCGAGGTTTGTCGGCCCCATACTCATGATGATGGGTTTCAATAAACTGACATCATTGCAGGTTTCAGTGTTCGTGGTAATCAGTGCGTTTCTCGATAGACCACGCTCCAAAATGTGATGTCTAAGGCTTCTGTCTACTTCCGGAACGAACGAGTAGTCCAGTGATTATATATTCGCTCAGTACGGGAGAACTGCGCTTGCATACCTTGGCCTTAACCTAGTTAACCCAATTCTGAAATTATATAACCTTGAAAACGAAATGCAACTTTAAAGTAGGAGATTTTGCAAGTACCCTATACAGTTAGATGTACTGATACTGTAGAGCACAATTAAAGAGTGTACACGAAATAATATCTATGTTCGCCTATCATTGTACTCTACCGGCGTATTGGAGGTGTTGAGTTTATATACTTATCCAACCCATCCAAACGAATGATACTTCCGAGAGCAAAACTAAAACAGATAGATAACTTCCCAGTTGAATTTGGATATGAGACATACATCTATTCATCCCGAATGGAAATACAGATATTATGTATGTTTGTCTCCGTTACTGGCACTAAGGTGGCCACCCAAGTCTGCCCCCTGAAGCCAATAGAGGAATAACATGGGTTTATCCGAGCGACAATTTCCAGTGGTCGGCTTTAGTAGAGCTACTTTGCATAGAACCTTCACACTTCTGTGAAAAACGTTTGCACGGCTACAATATCTACTTGTCATAGAACCCACCGTAACCGTGGAACACTTGCTGTAAAAGAACTATATTTGACATTGAGTAAGTAACAAATCCTTCATAAAATAAGGGTAAAACATTCGTTATCGTGTAAGGCAATATAATGTTTTAAAGGGGTGGGCGGTAGTCTGTGGTTACAGCGTTCGCTCCTCACGACGAAGACCCGGGTTCGATTCCCCTTATGGGTACAATGTGTGAGCCCCATTTCTGGTGTCCCCCACCGTAATAGTGCTGGAATATTGCTTAAAGCGGCTTAAAACTAAACCCACGTACTCCAGTATTAAAGAAACGCTGTATTATACTATCTCTACAGTGCATTAGTCAAACCTGGCATATGATTGCTTGTCATCCCTTTCTGTAAAGAACTGTGAACCAAATTGGTTCCAACAAGTGACAAAACCATTTATATCCGTGCTAAAAGCAGAGAACGATGTACGATTCCAACAAAAGCTACACCTCCTAAAAGCAATCTCACAATTATATCACCATCTCGTTATCTGGTCTCACCTGTACTGACTGCAAGCATGGTCTCTTTCTTCCACTACAAAATGTAATGCCACGCTGTACATTGTCTCTTATTTTTAACTAAGCGCCATTCTGACAAAGTATTAGCAGCCTATCCAACACTAGCAACAATGTGACTGTCACACGATCCTCAACTTTTTCTTCCAGAATTACTTGTTCAATTTCCACAGCTGATACCAAAGCTGCTCTGAAGGCTTTCATCTATATCAAACAAAAATATGAACGTAAAAAAATAATAACGAGCTTGGCAGTTTTTTGTGGCTAGCCTTTCATCCAATAATTACAGAGACTCTAGAACCACAAAAGGAAATCTCTACCTTCTTAATGCAACATTAAATATTATTGATGTCCTCTCGTGTTTGCATAGATGCCCTTGAAACACTACCTACCACTGCTTCTTGTCATTTTATGGCCATAAAAAAATCTTATTGGTCGAATTAAGTTTACTCCTTAACGACTGGAAATAAGTGACGATTTTGGACCTCCTAAATGTGTACGTTTTGATGAAAGGTTTACTGTCGAGCATATTCTTTTTAGGAGACGATATATTGTCCATCACGCTGTCATTGTGCTTGGGCTGACCTACATTTGCTTCAACAAACAAAATGTTGTTTGTGGAAACTCCTGAGTATATAAGATAAGGTAAATCTCTGAAAGAAAGGTCGCAAACAAACTCACTCTAAATCGCACACATGTGCACAAACCTACACTCCAACTTCATGCACACTTTCAATATCTTTATGGGGTAGAGACTTAGAAGATATGAAGTATAATTCAAGATTTCGTGGGCAACCAGACGAAAAACATTTTAAATCAAACCTGGCTGCTGAACGAACACCTGATCACTACCGTTGAGTAGTGTGTTATTATGCTTTTATATTGCCTTCTAAACATAAGCTATTTGTTTGTTTATTACTACTACACATTAACTTTCAGCCCAATATGGCCTCCGAACGACGCCAGTTTTACTAATCAGCTATGAACAATAATGTACGATTTCTATTGGTGGTGGGTCATGGCATCCTGTAATGGTTTCTGTTTCTGTGGGAAACATGCGTATTTGCAGAGTGGTCAAATTAGAGAGTAGTGAAATCCAGTACGGCTGCTAAAGACAGCAAATTGTGGCATGCATTCGCAAACAAACAATATGCAACATATTGGCATTTATGATCATTTCTTTGCAAAACCAGTGAAGATAGGTTTTCTAAATCAAACAATTTTAGAATTTTTTTCATTACATTTAAAATCCAATATTGCAGTTGAAAGGGTATTAAAGTCAACCTTTGCTCATATAGTTTCAAGAGAGATGTCCCTGGCAGATTCGGTGTGTGACAAAATGTACGAAAGCATTATCATATCATCTCAAAGGGTTCACAGACTGGTCAACAGAGGTATATTTCCCCAAAGTCAATTACATGCATTAGCTACCTTAAATGACCATATATTACATGGCCACAAAATTATTGATGCACATAATGCAATGTTCAATCAAAAGTATATTTGTTTTTGCTTTTGCCTCTCTTTAGCAAATCAATCTTCCGTCTGCAAACAACATATGAAAACATTTGAACAGGGCTCGTCCATATTAAAGCTTTCTAACTTGTAGCTAGAACATTCTGACATGAAACATTTTGCCAACGAGGGTGTTGTCAGAATGTCTTTTACAAGATTCTTAGGCCGATTTATACACTGTATTGACAGGAAAACAAATCTATGCTTTGACAGCGATAAACAAAACTGATACTGATACTGATAAACTGACACAGTTGCATTTTTGTTTTTCATTTATTTCTGAAGTGTTCAACATTGTTAGTGTAAAATTCATCGATCAGAGAAACCATCTCATAGAACATTAGGAGTGTGTCGTCGATGTTAACGTCGTGTATGTATTCCTGTTCTAACCTTCAGCTGTGAACTGTTAAAACTGTGAAAATAATGTCGTAGTGCTATTTTCTCTGTCAACATAATCTAAAAATATATTCTTTTCTGTTGTTACTCTATCACACTTCTGTTTTCCTTGGTAATAATAATCCGTCTTGTTGGTCTTCTTTCACAGCCTATGTTTTCTGTTGATATTCTGTGAACTTTAATACTGCGAAAATAATGTCGAAGTGTTATTTTCTCAGTCAACATATGATCTAAAATTATATTCTGTTCTTTTCTCTATCACACTTCTGTTTTACTTGGTAATAACAACCAGTTACAATTGTACTTTGGTTGGTGGTCGTCTTTGCCAGCGCTATTGTTTCTGTTGATATTCTGTGTGGGTTTGCCTTTTCTCTGTTAATTGTCCGTTTCATTTCTTTTTACTTGTTAATCTTCAGCCTTGGTGGTGTTTTACCCGCTTGTATTCTTGTGTTATTTGCTCTGTTAAAATTGTCACAGATCTATTTTCACACGAAGATTGTAATTTTGTTATAATAATATTAATTAAACATTGTTCAATCGTAATGTGACAGTGATATCCATTGTAAAACAGTGTTGTAATCGTACTATATTGTCTCTGTTAATATTCAGTAAAATGGAGTGGTGTGCTAGCTGTCATATTTACATTTGGAGATATGTATAATCCGGGAGCGCATGCCGATGCAGTATAATATATTCCAGCATCATTATTTCGGTTACTTATTTCATCTCACATCAAACCCGTGAAGATTTGGGCAAGAATTGGTCTTCAGTAACCCAACAAACGAGATCGGGTGGTCAGGCTCGCTGACTTCGTTGACACATGTCATCGTATCTCAGTTGCGTAGATTGATGCTCATGTTGTTGATCACTGGATTGTCTGGTCCAGACTCGATTACTTACAGACCACCGCTATATAGCTGGAACACTGCTGTGTAGACATTCGTCTGAGAAGATCGATATTTTCACACTCAGTACCCAGGCAGGGGTTGTTATGGAATCCTAACAACTGTTGCTGGTAGCTGAATATTAATTTCTCTGGCTTCATTACCATTACAGCTGTTATTTTACTTTCTTTATCCTTCTAACTGTAAAGCAACTGCATATGTACTCCTGCTCTATGTTGTACTGCCATTGTAGTTACTTTCTGGTAATGTATACTGATCTATAAACTAGTTAATTGTACAATACAGTATCTTATTTATTAGAAAGCTTCCCTGTTTGTTGGATTCCCTATTACTTGTTTGAGTGGCATTTAGATAACGTTGTTAGTAGCTACACCGAAACGTCGCTCATATTATATTAAAGAAGTTGTATATCCATAGAACTCTCCTCGGATTCCCTATTGACAGGTGACAATATATTTATAACAAACTGTCAATATTAACTATCATATTAGTAATTTTAACGCCAAGCTGCCAACATATTCACTAACTTTCAGTTCAAACTTCAAACACCGATTAATCTACTGGACTTCAATAAGAAACGAACAACACGATTTCGCCAGTTCTACGTGTCAAACAAACACAAGTAGTCATGCGATTCACCATTCCAATATAGCATATCAATCTCACGCTATGGCAAAAGGAAATTTATAATATTAATTATTAAACTTAATAGAACCACGTTATTTACCAGTAAAGTAACCATCAAAATTCAATCTACTGGCACAGGATATTAACTGCAAAGGCCAAACAGTGATTCATTATAAAACCAATTCAGTTTACCCTAAAGGAAATGCGATTCAAGAAGCTCACCTAGAAAAAAATGTAATTGAGCAGCTCACTATAAATACGATAGTTTGTAGCTGTTGAATTTCAGAGTAACTTACGCATCTTATTTTGAAACCAAGCGGGTCTTGGGCATATCAGTGATACATTATGCATTATATCTCCACTATAGCCTAGTGTAGTAATATTTTGACGCATTGATCTGTGGTAAAGTTTCCAGTCACCCCGAAGGCAAAACGGTCTAGATGTCGGTTGATGGTGTGTATTCGTAACAGCAGCCCTTTTCTTTTCATTTCCTTTTTACCCCTGAAGATCCAGGTTAGAATTGGTCTTCAGTAACCAATGCTTGTCGTGAGAGGCTGACTAACGGGATCGGGTGGTCAGGTTCACTGACAGTTTGATACATGTCATCGTGTCCCAATTGCGTAGATCGATGCTCATGCTGTTGATCACTGGATTGTCTGGTCCAGACTCGATTATTTACTGCCATATAGCTGGAATATTGCTGAGTGCTACAAATTCATAATGCAGGATCATAATCGGACTGGGTCCATATGTGAGTCTCCTTGAGGAAATGTATATGATCACTGTGTGGTTCTGGAAGTGTTGTAATTGTCATGCTAACATTTCCACCGCGAAAAGTTGCGCACCTGGAAACATCGTCGGTAGGAATATCCTATTCACCATGATTATCACCCCTGGTTGGCGATCCTTTTTCCTGATGCATTTTTTATGTTGAGACATTAATTACCATATCCTGGTACTGCTGTGGTAGTATAGCATGTGCATGTACATAGTTAGATTCGGATGTCAAATAGAAGTTGTTTACTTTGGTTTTGTTCTACTTTATGCAATTGTCCATTGACACCACTATACATGTAGTTCATAATCGGGGGCATTTTTTCTTTCATTTGATACTTTGCAACTAGAATTATGATAAACACTGAACCATTTCCCTTTATTTGACATAGCATACTTCATTTCTTCACTGGGTTCAGACTGGTAGCTTGTCATGTTGGGCTGTAGTGTAGTGTAGTGTAGTGTAGTGTAGTGTAGTGTACTGTAGTGTAGTGTAGTGTAGTGTAGTGTTGGTGTAGTGTAGTGTAGTGTAGTGTAGTGTAGTGTAGTGTAGTAGTGTAGTGTAGTGTAGTGTAGTGTAGTGTAGTGTAGTGTACTGGTAGATTGTCATGCTGTAGTGTAGTGTAGTGTAGTGTAGTGTAGTGTAGTGTAGTGTAGTAGTGTAGTGTAGTGTACTGGTAGATTGTCATGTTGGGCTGTAGTGCTGTAGTGTAGTGTAGTGTAGTAGTGTCATGTAGTGTACTAGTAGTGTAGTGTGTGTAGTGTAGATTGTCATGGTGTAGTGTAGTGTGTAGTGTAGTGTAGTGCTGGTAGTGTAGTGTGTAGTGTAGTGTACTGTAGTGTAGTGTACTGGTAGATTGTCATGTTGGGCTGTAGTGTAGTGTGTAGTAGTGTAGTGTAGTGTACTGGTAGATTGTCATGTTGGGCTGTAGTGTAGTGTAGTGTAGTGTAGTGTAGTGTAGTGTAGTGTAGTGTACTGGTAGATGTCATGTTGGGCTGTGTAGTGTGTACTGGTAGTGTAGTGTAGTGTAGTGTAGTGTAGTGTAGTGTAGTGTAGTGTAGTGTAGTGTACTGGTAGATTGTCATGTTGGGCTGTAGTGTAGTGTAGTGTAGTGTAGTGTAGTGTAGTGTAGTGTAGTGTAGTGTAGTGTAGTGTACTGGTAGATTGTAATGTTGGGCTGTAGTGTAGTGTAGTGTAGTGTAGTGTAGTGTAGTGTAGTGTAGTGTAGTGTAGTGTAGAAGACAACACAGATATGGTTTGATTCCAATGAAGGGCGCATTGTCTTAAGGCAACTGTCTTGAAGAACAACGAAATGTAGTGTGCGCAGAAGGCCGTCGAACACAGAGATATTGTGGAACAAACACGTGCGACACCTGTGTCATGTGTACAGGAGGTGGTGGGGTACCCTTTTGTTTAAAGCGTTCGCTCGTCACGCCGAAGGCCCGGGTTCGATTCCCCACAATGGTACAATGTGTGTCCTCGTGGTATTGCTGGCATATTTCTAAAACGGCGTAAAACCCAACTCACTCACTCTAGTGTACAGCTTAGTACCATCATAAACATCGTCAAAGTCTTCGAATCATAAATTAACTGAAGCCTTATGCCAGAAAAGACTCAATAAGTTCAACTATTCCAACACACCCAACATCCTACTTAACTCGATCGTTGTCAGCTGTCGATGTATGTTATGTTTTATATCAACTTGTTTTTGCCTGGCTTACATTGCCCTTACTATTTGAAGGCAGGAAATGTTCAAAGGAAGTGCTTCCCAGCTGTCTCCTAAGAAACTTTGCTGATTTTATTTCTTCATGCTCTTCTTGAGTATATGTAGGTGTTGACGGTATAGCCTCACGCTTTTACACCCTCGTGTTTATGGAGTTTCTAGGGTATACATTAGGGCTGCGCAGTTTAACCGGTTTACCGGAATTTACCGGTTCAGACATGAAAACGATACGTATTGCGATAGCTGATCGAAAACCGGTATTTTGACCTGCACTTGGAAAACTTTGTCACACACGGAAATCTTCGGATATTTCCGTTTTTCACACCGGAAGCCAAGTTAGGTTCGGTCTTAAGTTACATATTTACTCATTAATGATCAGTGATCTCTTATATGTCCTGACCAGGTCAAGTTGCTGTCTCAGGGCTTGTTTTGAGAGTGGAGAAACTAGTCCAAAGTAGTATACGTAACCACTGTGTTGATGTTAAATTATTCTTTTCTTTGTTTCATTTGTGCCAAATATTAGTAATTACATTTTCATTTTGTCATGATTAAAAGTTTATATTAAAGCTTAATCAAGCATACTGATTTTGTTGAGTTTTTGCTTTATAAATCAAGCGTTAACTCGATTATAAGTAGTTTGGGTTGTTGGGTTTTAAAAAACCCAAACTTCTTGCAATACATTGCAATACATATCGCAATATATCACAATATGAAAATTCTCTGCAATACCCACCCCTTGTATACATGTCTGAGTCATGAAACATCAGTACAGTCTTGACACCAGCGTTCTCAAAAAGGGCAAGTGTGTCCTCGCCTACTGGTAGCAGTCTCCATGACATGTTGAGCATCTTCGAGAGTTGATGTGATACTGTCAGTGCCAGAATGCACAAATCATACTGATGAAATAACTTTTTTTTTGTCAAGCCAGCTGAAACCCTTGACTACTTGAATACGTAACTATCTGACAGATTCAGTAGTGGGGTCGTACTTGTGGTTTAGATCGTCCCAATCTTCTTCCTGAGGTCATTACACACGAGTCAAACATCAAAGAGTCGACTTCCAAACTGTTGTTGTTGAAGAGTGAGTGATGAGTTTAGTTTTACGCCACACTCAGAAATATTCCGGCTATATGGCGGCGGTCTGTAAATAATCGGGTCTGAACCAGACAATCCAGTGATCCACAGCATGGGCATCGATCTGCGCAATTGGGGTACGATGGCATGTTTCAACCAAGTCAGCAAGCCTGACCACCCGATCCCGTCAGTCGCCTCTTACGACAAGCATGGGTTACTGAAGATCAATTCTAATCTGGATCTTCACGGGTCGATGTCATACGAAATAAAGTGACGTAACGCCGTCATGTGCTGTCTGTCTGGAACGACCAGTGATCAGGAAGTAACTTTCCATATTGCGAGTGTCACACAATTTAAATAGTTTCACGATGCGGTTAAGACCATCAACAAATTACAAATGCGAAAGATAAGGAGTTAATTTAAAAGATATTTTTTATTTACTTCCACAGTTTGTCAAGCCATCCAGTACAAGATAAAATAAATAGTCCTAAGTGTTTCCTAAGTAACACATTGTCACCGATGTAAATAGCCTAATCTGGAAGGTTCACTGACCGGTCACATCAAGCTGCTAACCTAACACACTGACGAATCCATACAAGTCCGTCTCCACTGTTCGCCTGTTGACGTTCTTTGTGATCGAATTATTTGTACAATTACTTGTTTATGATATTTTCCAGGAAACGATTTGATTGGTAGGTTGGTTTGTAAAACACCACACTAAGCAATATAGCTTGAGTTCTTGAGTTGAGTTGAGTATTACGACGCATTACTTCAGCCATATGGCGGCAGTTTGAAAATAATCGTCAAGAATATTTCTCTGGGCTAAAACGCAGATATGCATCGCTTTGCTGCAACATAAAGCGCGCCTGTGTCAGTTATATTCAGACTACAGCTTGAACGTATTTCGTTACAGTGAGATTCTTAATCACACTGTTTTAATGGGAAAGCTTCTTTAATTGCTTGAAGAAATGTTAAACATTACCTTAGATAAGTTAAATATGTGTTATAGCCAATGACATTTGAAGTTAATATTCTTTGCTAGTATTTCGATGGTTCCTTAACTGGGAAATAACGTGGTTTCATAAAGTTTAAATACTGATATTATAAATTTCCTTTTGCCGTAGCTGAAGATGAAGTGATATATTGGAATGACAGGTAAAATTTGTGAAATTGTGTTGTTCGTTTTTCTTATTGAAGTCCAGTAGATTAATCTATGTTTGAAGAGTGAATGAGTTAAAATGACTAATATGATACTCAATACATACAGTTTGAAATAAATAAATTGTCACCTGTCAATAGGGAACTATGGGTGAACTATTGTGTGAAGTCAACAAATAGGGATGCTGTCTAATAAATAAAGTACTGTACTGTACAATTAACTAGTTTATAGATCAGTAAAAAATGTTATAAAGTAACTACAATGGCATTACAACACAGAGCAGGAGTACATATGCAGTTGCTGTACAATTATCAGGGCAGTAGAAATGAAAATGGTAATGAAGCCAGAGAAATTAATATTCAGTTTTCAGCAAGACAAGCCTAGTCTGTATATTGAGTGTGGTACAAATAGTAATGATGGAACATGCTCCCGGATTGCACTTATCTCCAATGTAAATATGACACCTAGCACACCACTGTATGTTACTGAATTGTAACAGGAACAATATAATATGATTACAACATTGTTTTACAACGATTATACCTGTCACTTTACGATTGATGAATGTTCAATTAATATTATTAAAAGAGAAAATGACAATCTTCATGGTAAAATAGATCTGTGACAATATTAACAGAGCAAATAGCACAAGAATACAGGCAGGTAAAACACCACCAAGGCTGAAGATGTAAAAAGAAATGACACAGAAAATTAACAGAGAAAAAGCAAACCGATACAGAATATCAACAGAAAACATAGGCTGTGAAAGAAGACCAACAACCAAAGTAGAACTGTATCGGTTTATTATTAGCAGAAGTGTGATAAGCAGTAGTGTGATAGAGTAACAATTATGTTGACAGAGTAAATAGCACTACGACATTATTTTCACAGTACTAACAGTTCACAGCTGAAGTTAGAACAGGAATACATACACGACGTTAACATCGACGACACACTCCTAATGTTCTGTGAGATGGTTTCTCTGATCGATGAATTTTACATCAACAATGTTGAACACTTCAGAAATAAATAAAAAACAAAATGCAACAGTATCAGTTTATCAGTATCAGTTTTGTTTATAGCTGTCAAAGCATAGATTTGTTTTCCTGTCAATACAGTGTATAAATCGGCCTAAGAAGCTTGTAAAAGACATTCTGACAGCACCCTCGTTGGCAAAATGTTTCATGTCAGAATGTTCCAGCTACACGTTGGAGTAGCTTTTATATGGACGAGCCCTGTTCAAATGTTTTCATATGTTGTTCACAGACTGAAGATTGATTTGCTAAAGAGAGGCAAAAACAAAAACAAATATACCTTTGACTGAACATTGCATTATGTGCATCAATAATTTTGTGGCCATGTATTACAAGGTAATTTACGGTAGCTAAAGCATGTAATACAAGGTAATTTACGGCGGCTAATGCATGTAATACAAGGTAATTTACGGTAGCTAATGCATGTAATACAAGGTAATTTACGGTAGCTAATTCATGTAATACAAGGTAATTTACGGTAGTTAATGCATGTAATACAAGGTAATTTACGGTAGCTAATGCATGTAATACAAGGTAATTTACAGTAGCTAATGCATGTAATACAAGGTAATTTACGGTATCTAATGCCTGTAATGCAAGGTCATCTAAGGAAATTAATGCATTTAATGCAAGATCTTTTAAGGGAGGTTATGTATGTAATGCAAGGTCAAGCAATCGTGTTTGCCCGAAAGGGGATGGTAGGTGTCCTCCCATTACGCAGACAGGCAGTTCGCAGACGCCTTAAAACAAACAACATATACGGTTCAAAGAACTGATTAGCTACTCCCTGTTACCTACACATTATAATGGAATAGTCCAAATAAAAACACAAGAAAAAAGCTGAAACTATAACATTTACATTGAAATATAGCCGAAAAGATTTGAATTTTGAATTTTGATTGCTGCAATATTTAAAAACAGTTGCTTTTCATAAACATTTCAGTCTAACCTTCTCGTCTAACGGGAGTTGTCATCATCACATTGTCAAGAAGACATATAGAACTATTGGAGCATTTCAGAAATTAAAGTTCCCACTAAACAGAAAGACACCAGTTTTTCTTCAGGATTTACTCCCACCTGTACTAGTCAACCGGACAATCTATGAGTTAAGAAACTAGGATAATTTTAGCCAACCATGTACAAGACTGAGGTACTCAACATCTTTTATTCCATCAGCAGTTAAAATGTGGAATAATATTCCCTCAGCTATTAGAAATTACGACTCTGTTGCATCATTTATATCTTATATCCACGTGAAACAAAAATGTTTACCTAAATATTATTCATATGGAATAAATAGGTTAAATGTTTTGCACACAAGATTAAGATAGATGACAAATACGCTTAATTATGAATTATTTAGAATAAATATGCAAACAAATTACGCATCATGTCAACGTGGCCATGGATGTGAGAATATTTTTCATTACTTCCTTGAATGTTGATTGTATACTATTCAAAGAGATAAACTGTTACAATCTTTAGAAAGTATTGTTAAAATTAAAACATTGATATCCTATTATTGGGAGAGGGCTTTTTAAGTTGGAAAACTTATGCTCAATTCTTGTCTTGAATGAATAAAATATGTTGCCATCAATAAACACAATCAAACCGCTCAGTGACAAACCTGTTTTTATATTTGATAATAATTGATAGTAAAACTGTTTTGAGAAGAGAAGACAGATTATCATTTAATCACAACAATGTTCTTTTTACGCACAATTAAACTTCTCAGTAACGAACCTGTTTTAGACTCACCCTACTCTACTCACTAGACAGTGGACTGTTCCATTATACCCGTAGGTGTTACCCTAATTAACCTTCTACTCAGTGTCTGTCAATTGACTGCCTGTCAAATGGGTGTCTGTCAAATGGGAGATAACCTGATGGTATGTTGTGTATTTATACATCGGGTAAGCTCAAATGTTACATCAGGGACAAGCGAGGCCCCAAATGCCGGCTATTTACTGGAAATAAAAATTAACTTGAAAACTCCCCACATATCCCAACTTATTGTTGAAGAAATGGAATAGAATCGATTTTAGCCTTTAGTAACCTTTATATCTAAACATTTATATATATAACCCGTCCTTATGAGCAACAACACTTTAGTAAAAATTAAATCATGGATGGATAACGGTGTCACGAGGAACCGAGAACGGCGCAACGGTCACAAATTAGTTGAAGATTATCAACGTTTGTCTCGGATGGTATTTTGATCGGTGAAAGTGTTCGGATCTTGCTTCCAGAAACGCCTGGCCCTGGTCAAGCATGTTGTACATGTCTCATTGGGCACATGGCTTTGGGACAATACACCTCCGTGGACCAGGCAGTGAGTCCTTTATGATAATACGATAATGGAACATTAACCTTCTAGGAACTCACAGGACGTTTGCGTTGTAACTCCCAAGGAAGGCGAATTAAAATCTTTGATCGAATGTTGAAGATGATTCCCTGCTATTATCATTCACTCAATGAAAATAATGGACCTATTATTAGAGCTCTGAGCTGAAGGTCTGCCAGTAATATTGTATTTGATATTGTAACAAGGATAATTCTATGACTAGATATTATTCAGATATTTTTGTTTTGACCGTTGATCCCTCAAAATCCCAAGACTATAGGGTCAGTTACTAAGGGCACATCTTTCAAAATGAATCCATTTTTACTTTTTTGGGGGGCAGCAAATATCTCCCAAACCAATATCAATTGACATACAAATGTGGTATGCAACACAGGAATTAGACTATGTCAGAGGTTCCAGAGGTTTTGGGTTTTGGTGGGCTTTCTTACATTTTTTTCAGATAACGAATCTGTTAGGAACGTCTCTTCTGAAACTATATGAACAATGGGTGACATACACTAGGGGTTGTGACAACACTGAAAGAATCTGCACACAAAGTTGACGCCGAGGTTTTTACACCCGGTCACAGGTGGGCTCGATCCCGACACCTCAAGCTCGCTGGATCATTAGCCTGGCGCCTAAGATTGCTCACCCACCATGTAATAAACAAGACAATAGCTTTCATGGTAAGCATATGAAAGCATCATAACATATGTATGCGATTTAGCGTGAGTTTGTTTGCGATCTTTCTGTGATAGATTTACCTTACCTTCTATGCTTGTAGGTTTCTACAATTAATATTTTGTTTGTTGAAGCAAATTAAGGTTAGCCTAAGTACAGCGAGAGCGGGATGGACACTATATCGTCTCATCTAAAAGTATGGTCTACAGTGAACCTTTCATCACTAGGTACACTTTTAGGAGGTTCATCACTGTCACTTATTTGCAGTCGTTAATGAGTAAACTGAATGCGACCTATAAGATTGTTTATGGCCATAACATGACCCAATCATGATATTTGTATTTAAATCATGATAAGAAGTAGTGGTTGTTGGTGTTTCAGTAAGTAAAATAACAGCAATGAACACCAGAGAAATTAATATTCAGCAACCGGCAACATTGATCAAAGTGCCAAGGCAAGCCGAGCCTGTATAATGAAAGTGATCTTCTCAGGCCGCTGGTCTACATGTCAGTGAGATGAAATATGTAATAAAAATAATAATACATGATAATATTAATGTGAGTATCAGTTGCTATACCAAGGTGTATGTGAGGTGCTAAAATGTTAACAGTCATGTGACCATATCATCCCACCAGGTACCCATATACTGCTGGGTGAACTCACTTGCCTGTGGTGAGACAACATGTGATATAATATGTGCTTCGTTTGAGGCAGGACGAAAGTTCTAGAAACTGTCTGGAGTCAAGTTGCCAAACATTGTCACCCATCCAA
This sequence comes from Haliotis rubra, assembly GCF_003918875.1. Taxonomy (NCBI): domain Eukaryota; kingdom Metazoa; phylum Mollusca; class Gastropoda; order Lepetellida; family Haliotidae; genus Haliotis; species Haliotis rubra. Next base: position 1,025,147 of record NW_025766803.1, on the reverse strand, counting down.
GGTCTCTCTTCCACAAGAGTTATTTACCTTTAACTAATTTGTGACCTTTGTTCTTCTAGAGCAGCCCGTAACATGTTGGAATATACTAAGCTGCATCGGCCTGCGCTCCGGAATTACACTTATCTCCAAATGAAAATATAGCGACCACACACCGCTGCATGTTGCTGAATCTTAACAGCAACAATGCAATACGGTTACAACGCTGTTTTACAATGAATATCATTTTCACAACGATAGATTAATGTTCAATTAATGTTAATAACAGAGCAAATAACACTCTGGTTAAATACCACCTGAAGATTAACAGGTCATTAGTACTTACATCGACAATTAATAGAGAAAACGCAAACCGTAACAGAATATCAACAAAATAATTAGTCCTGTAAAATAAGATCAACAACAAGCGTACAAGTGTAACAAGTTATTATTAGCAGAAAGAAAACAGAAGTGTCATAGAGCAACAGCAAAAAAGAATGTTTTTGATATAATAGTGATAAAGAAAATTACGACATTAAATTCACAGTATTAACAGTTTATTGCTGTACTTATGACTAAATACACATCGTTAACACCGACGACACACTCGTAATGTTCTATAAGATGGTTTCTCTGTGCGGTAAATTTAACATCAGCAATTTTGAACACATTAGAAAATGAAAAAAATGTGAACGAGTTCCATGCAATACGTATAAGACTTAAGGTAGAATTTTGCTTATCGCTGTCAGAGCAAATTTTTTAACCCATTAACACGCTTTGTAAATCGGCAACACATCTGATGACATTTAAGGTAGATAATGCATGAAATGCCAGGTCATTAAAGGTAAGTAAATAGAAGCGACAAAACCATTTTCACATCCATAAGAAATGTCTGCTAAAAACAGGGTCGATTGTACAATCGTGACAATATCATGAGTATATATTTGTTTCAGCAGTATTACAGCTGGACGATGTTGTTCGTAAACAGATCAAGTCTGGACAATACAATCTAGTGATTGTCAACATGTCATACGATGACAGAGCATGTGTTTCTGAATCACTATGAAATAGTAATGATACCAGGTGTTCGCGAAAAGGTGAACGTATGCTGCCCTACCCGGGCACCCGTCATAAACATATGCTAAGTCTAGTCAATTGTCCACCTGAGATAATTCGGAACGTTTGGTAAAAGTAAAAATAGGGAATTGCATCGTACATCATTTTTGTCACCGATGCATCAAATGATGTTAAACGTGGAATCACCTTAGTCTCTGGCTAAAAGATGTTACTATATGAACAACGCTACTGCATTTGCCAGGGGCTCGAAAGGCGATGACAGACTGTGGAGTTTGTGCATCGGGTTATCTCATGGGACAAGTGAAACCATAGAATTCGGTCATTTTTGGAAACAATTAAATTGAAACAACATCCCATCATGTTCTTTTTAAATAATAATCAATTTTCGACTTGCTAAATTCGTTTCCCTTTCCGATGGTATCCCCTGGGTAACTTTTATATTTAAGCATTTCGGTAACCTAATACAGTCTATTGAGCATTAAATGTTGGATAACGGTCACAAATGAATTGAATATTATCAAAGTTAATCGCGGATGGTATTTTGATGGACGACAGTGTTTGAGCCTTGACTCCAGAGACCTCTGGTCCTGCTCAAGCATGTCGAACATGCGATGTCTCCCGGTGTTAGTGACGTAGTTCCAAATACGCTTCTGTTCACCAGGCAGTGAGCCCTTTAAGATGAGATGGAACATGTAACCTTCTAGAAACTCACAAGACGTTTACGTGATAACAACCATGGTCATTCACTTGATGAGTGAGTGAGTATGGTTTTACGTCGCTTTTAGCAATATTCCAGCAATATCACGGAGGGGAACACCTGAAATAGGTATCGCACATTGTACCCCTTCTGGAAATCGAACCCGGGTCTTCAGCGTGACGAGCGGACGCGTTAACCACAAGGCTAACCCCCACCCCACCCCACCCCCCCCCCACACCCCCCCCTCGTTCACTTGATGAATGTGGTATACCTAGTACTGGAGCTCTGAGCTGAAAATCTGCCAACCATACTGTGTTGTTTTGTTTTTTGTTTTAAACATATTTTATTTATTCAAGAAAAGGATTGGGCACAAGTTATCCAACTTAGAAAAGCCCTCTCCGGATAAATACACAATTCATCTTACAACAAAGTACACAAGTGACAGACATAGGCTTGGGTATGTACACCAGATGTTAACTGAGAAAGCGTTTTGTTTGAGAGATATAGATATGTACATATTTGAAAACATTCTGGTTTTCAGTGATTGAGAGACCTGCATTGCCAGTTAAGATAAGATTAATATCAATCAGTGTTCTATTTTCGACAATACGTTCTAAGGATTTTAACAGTTTGTCTTTGAATAGTGTACAATGAACATTCAAGGAAGTAATGAAAAACATTCTCACATCTATGGCCACATTGACATGATGCGTCATTTTTCACATTTATTCTATATAAATCATAATTAAGTGTACTCGTCATATATCTTAATCTAGTGTGCATAACATTGAACTTCCTTATTCCATATGAATAATATATAGATGCGCATTTGTCCTTCACGATTTTTCTTCATGATTTACTCCCACCTGTAGTAGTTAAGAGTTAAGAAACTCCAATAACTTAAGTCAACAATATACAAGATTGAGGTACTCAACGTCATCTTTTATTCCATCGACAGTTAAAGTGTGGAATAATATTCCCTTAGCTATTAGAAATTGCGACTCTGTTGCATCGTATCTCATTTTGTACCTGGGCGGTGGGGTAGTCTAGTGGTTAAAGCGTTGGCTCGTCACGCCGAAGACCCGGGTTCGATTCCCCACATGGGCACAATGTGTTAAGCCCATTTCTGGTGTCCCCCGCCGTGATATTGCTGGAATATTGCTAAAAGCGGCGTAAAACTAAACTCAGTCAGTCAGTCATTTTGTACTAAAGATAATTCAATACCTAACGGCTGGATTCATTCAGATTTTTTCATGTTGTGACTGTTGATCCCTCAAAGTCCAAAGGTGATAGGATCATTCACTAAGAGCAGATAATTATATATGATTTTTTTAATGTCATTTTTGGAAGCCAATATCTCCAAACTTAACCGTCCAATGGCATACAAAGAGGTAAGTCAAACAAACATTAGTTGCCCATCAGTTTCTTCGAGGTTCAATGTCGCATTCTGCCCACGAGTTGTTTTTCTTGATTTCACATAACGTACAAGAAACATCTCTTCTGAAACTCTATGAGCAAAGGGTTACAAACCTTGTAGACCTTTTTTCTGCTATATTGGATTTTAAGTCTGATATAAAGTTTCTCATAAAGTTTGCTTTGGCAAAGAAATTATTACAGATATCCAACATGTTGCTCTTTTTATTTTGTTCTCGGACGCATGTCACAATTTGCCTTATTTAGCAGCCGTATTGGATTTCGTTACTTTCTAATTAGACCACTCTGCAAATGCATATCTACGCAGGTCCTTCACAGAAGCCATTACAAGATGGCATGACGCACCACCAATAGAATTCGTACATTTCTTGTTCTTAGCTAATTAGTAAAACTGGGCGTCGTTCGGAGGCCATATTTGGCTGTCGAGGGTCTGAATGAATTAATGTGTAGTTCTAATAAACAAGCCAATAGCCCTCGTGGTAGGCATGTGAAAACGACATAACATAGTGCTCAGCGGTAGTGCTCAGGTGCTCGTTCAAACAGTTGGGTTTCATATGTTTTTCGTCAGGTTGTCCACGAAATCAAGCTTGAATTTTAAATCATATCTTCTTTGTCTCTTCCCATTGGAACATATTTAAAGTGTGCGTAGGTTTGTGTACATGTGTGCGTTTTTGTGTGTGTTTGTTGACGAATTTTCTGTCAGAGATTTACCTTACCTTCAATGCAAGTTTCTACAATATTGATTTGTTGTTTATTGAAGCAAATGAATCTCAGTTTAAGTACATCGAGAGCGTGATGGACAACATATCGTCTCCTCGACAAAATATGCTCCTATGAGGTTCATCATCGTTACTTATTTGCAGTCGTTAATGAGAAATCTGGACATGACCAATAAGATTGTTTATCGCCATAGAATGACAAGAAGTAGTGGTTCTTGGTGTTTCAAGGGCGTCTATGCAAACACGACAGGGACATCAATAATAGTTAATGTTGCATTAAGAAGATAGAAAGTGCATGCTGTGGTTCTAAAGTCTCTGTAATTATTGGATAAAAGGCTTGCAAAAAAAACACTGCCAAGCTCGTGAATTTTTAGGTTCATGTTTTTGTTTGATACAGATCAAAGGCTTCCAAAAAGCTTTGGCATCAGCTGTGGAAATTGAAGAAGTAATTCGGGAAGAAAACTTTGATGATCGTGTGACAGTCACATTGTTGCTTTAGTTGTACAGGCTGGCAATAATTAATGAGAATGACATTTAGTTAATAACTATGAGAAAATCAAAAGCGTGGCATGACATTTTGTAGTGGAAGAAAGATACCACGCTTGCAGTCACCTTAGGTGAAAACAGATAACGAGATGGTGATATAATTGTGAAATTCTGTAGCCTTTGTTGGAATCGTACACTGTACGGATTTAAAATGATTTTGTCGCTTGTTGGAACCAGTTTGGTTTAATCACAAATGTTCACAGAAAGGGGTGATAAGCAATAATTAATTTATGCCCGGTTTAAACCCATTGCATTGCATTCAAGGTTGTATGGTACAACGGACAGACTGACAACAGTAGTGGCAGTGTCACCCCGGCCTCTCTGAGAATGGAAGAAAGATTCTTCTGAAGAGTCCCCATAAAGAGATGGAACCAAATTCTACTGGTCGGTTAGAGCGTTAGAGTAGTAAGTAATTTTTACTGTTGTCTTGAGTTATGACTTGTGCTAGTGACAACGTTGTATTGCCGTCATAACCAAACCTTGTGTTCAGTCCATTTCCTTGTGAATAAAAAAAAGTATAAAATTGGAGCCGTTCAACCAGTCATTGTATGTCGACGCTTTGTCCAACATTTACAATGTCAAAGAGATTAGTGATAAGTAGGACTTATTCTCTTTTTTGGGAAAATAGAAGATTCCCTTTCACAATAACGGATATTTTACCCTTATTTAAATGGAAATGGGTTTGTCGCTTTTTTCAGTGCGGTTACAGCTGTTGACAGTCGTAATAGTTGGCTAATTTGGGGATGGTTAGATCGGAAATTTGTTTTATTCCTGCAAGGATTATCGGTTCATTACTGTCAATGACAACCAGGAGACCATTCGAAACGGTATGAAATGTTGTTGAAATGTCACCGGAAGTACTTAACCACGTAAGGTCTCGCGAAGTGCCGCGACATACTTATGGCTCTGTAGATCCTTGTGTCATTCTTCTCACTGTTAGATGCAGCCTGGATTCAGCTCACACATCGACTTGGGTGGAGTAACATACTTAGCGTCTGTATTTCTTGTTTGCGTTCAAGAATAGGTACCGGGTATGTTTTTGTCGAAAGAGGCCACTGATTGCTTGTATAGGCTCGGCGATGTTATTCATTATATACCGAATACTTTGGACGTGCTCATAATATTAACCATGTTTTTTGTTACTTTTTTGTGGCAGGGACATTATTTGTGTGTCTGAGTGTTATGATTAGTTTGCGCCAGTTAGCTTTTAAGTATTGTAAATAATCGTTAATTCTCTATCTTTATTTCAGCATCCAATAGGCTCTGACATATGCAATGTATATTTTAATATATTGCTTTGTTTCAACTCACTTCAGTGGCTGAAATAGTTAATAATTCATGTATTTTAAATAAGTTTCTTGATTTCAGCTCATATCAGCGCTGAAACATATAGTTAATCGCTTAGTTTTAATAATACAATCAATAGTGTCTACTCAACCGTGACAACAAGTTACGATTGATCCATTCAAAACTGCATGTTTCTTCTATGCCTGAGCACCTCGCACCCTGACACGTTATACCGTCACCAGACACGACTGACAAAACGTGTGTGACAGACAGAAGAACATAGGCGTCAACTTAATTCTCATCAGGTTAGTAAACTAACTATCTCAGATAATGTTTATGCATATCTAATGTAGCAATAATTCAATAAGTAATCTTAAACACATAACATATATTGAATAAGGGTAATTAATGCCGTCAGGGTAGTTAACGTGTGTAGTAATCGGCACGAGGTGAACGCAAAGTTTCTGCTTTAATGTGTAATACTATCAAATCTTCCCTTTTAAACGTAAATAACATTTAATAACTATAAACGAGGCATTGTGAGTATGCTTTGTGTATGAATGTTGTCTAATTATTATTGTCTTATTTGCACAAATAATGGCAAAGTATCTCAGTCCAATGTTTTATGGTGTATAAAATATATCGCTTAGCATTATTTCTGTATGGACAGTTTACACTGAATCGGTTTGGTTTCGATCACAATCTATCTTATTTCCAGCACACATTATTCCATCGTCTGCTATGGCAGTCCAGGCAGACACACGGCCCCTGTGTCATACATAGGGTATGTAATGTGTTGTACAATACTGTTTATATCATGTATATATATCATTCTAACATAAAGAATCATCGTTCCTTTATAAACCGCCTCCGTGGTGTAGTGGTAAGAGTGTCCGCCCGGAGAGCGGAAGGTCGCGGGTTCGATCCCCGACCGCGTCATACCAAAAGACGTTAAAATATGGTACTTGTTGGTCCCTGTCTGGCGCTCGGCATTTATGGGTACAACAAGGACTGGTCGGCTCGGAGTCAGTATAATGTGTCTGAGTGGGGTATTCATGCTTCACTGCGGCATGGTATCTCAGTGGGCTAGCACTATAAAACCAGCTTCAGTCTGGGCTAGTACAAGCAGCCGCACATACACATACACACGCATGTACGTCGTCATATGAGCGAAATATTCTCAAGCACGACGTTAAACCCAATTTCACCTCACCGCACCTCGTTCCTTTATGTTAACCTGCTAAGGTGAATAGTGTATGCTATGCGGCGATTACCGCCGATATCATTTATGACTTTGTTTAAGTCGTGTCATGAGTTATCGCCCCAGATCCTTGTAACGTTCAACCCCTTAGTGATCATTATATTTCTGTCATGTTTCAATGCACAGATAATATTGTCGGCGCATGCATTCATGCTCTATTAACATCTACTGAATATTTATATATATACTAGGCACATAAAGAAACTGTGCATACAAAAATTTAAAATCCAAATTTATCAAACCTGTGTAGACACATAAGGATTTAAACTCAGAGATTAGTGACATGTATCCAACATGCATGCACGTGCCATGTTCCGTGACGTCAGTGGGTTCGTCCTTGAGACGTGCAATACGTTGTTGCACGTGCATTCCGGGAAAGAGAAACAGAGCAAATGAATGCCACACAATACTGTCACTTTGGAAAGCTCAACCACTGCCCTTGCGATCGTTCAAAAAATTAAACGGCTATTGAAACGCATAACATGCCAAGGCTCACGTCTGCACAACGTCATGAGACCATTGGGATGGTCCGTGGGGGAATGTCTCAACGACAAGTGGCTGCACATTTCCACTGCCACCGGAACACCATTTCTGCACTGGTGAGACGCTACCAGAACACAAATGACGTCATCGATCGCCCACGTTCTGGACGCCCACGTGTAACAACGCCAAGACAGGACAGATGGATAAGGGTGACCCATCTTCGCCACAGGTTTCAGACTGGAGTGATGACTGCCCGAACCATCCCAGGACTTCGCCGTATCCACCCCAACACAGTTCGACAACGTTTACGTCATCACGGGATCAGACGACGACGTCCCGCCATACGGCCTATCCTGACACAACGTCATCGACAAGCTCGCCGAATGTGGTGCCGAAATCATGTCCGCAGACCCTTGTTTTGGTGGAGAAATGATGTTTTTACAGATGAGTCCAGGTTTAACATTTCCCATAGTGATGCACGTCAACGTGCCTATAGACGCGTGGGAGAACGTTATGCACAGGCCTGTGTCTTGGAGAGGAATCACTTTGGTGGTGGCTCCGTGATAATTTGGGGCGGAATAACAGCACGCCAAAGAACTCCTTTGGTGACTGTTCAGGGCAACTTAACTGGTGTGGGATACAGGGATCAGATTCTTCGACCTGTGGCAATTCCTTTTCTGCAACGTCATGGCCCTGGGTTAACATTCCAACAGGACAATGCTCGCCCTCATACGGCAAGGGTTGCTATGGATTTCTTGCAACACCACAACGTTGACTTACTGCCTTGGCCTGCAAATTCACCGGATCTCTCCCCGATAGAGCATGTTTGGGACGAGATGGATCGACGTCTACGCCGTCTTCCTCATCCGACAGATAACGTCCTTGACCTTGCAACAGAACTTGAGAGAATCTGGCGTGACATCCCACAAGCCTTCCTTGCACGTTTGATAGGCTCTATGCGTGGTCGATGCACTGCTGTTCTCAATGCCGATGGTGGACATACCCGTTATTGAGCTTGTGACATGGTCGTTTGACCCCTGTCCCGCTTGTGGCCTCGTGACGTCATTGTGATTGACTTTTCAATTTAAATTCTCCCGACTTGTTATGGTCTCATGATCCCTCCATTAAAGTTTATATGTACCTTTGACATTGTTATCGTACTTATCAACTGGGATAATATTTTGACAATGCACAGTTTCTTTATGTGGCTAGTATAGATGTAAATGCATGTTCTGTAAACATACTGAACATTGTTATAATATTGTTATTATATTGTTGTCACCATAGTTTCAGGGTTTAGCGTGTACACTGAAATCTCAAGCCACTTGGAAATAAACTTACAACCCTGCATTCACCTTGCTACATTTTTATGAAGCTAGAGTCGTAATGCGTATATACTTGGGCAACGTAACGTTAAAATCAACTGACATATAATAGCTAAATAGTCACACTGTGGCTGCAGTCATGCCGGAACGACTTCCGACTTACATTGCTACATTGTAACGGAATACAACACGTCGACACATTGTGTTCGCCTGCACTTCTCGGAGCTCAGATATTTCCAGAAATCCACAGAAGCCTTTGACATTTCTCTCAAGAGAGTACTGAGAGTGTCGGGTTTAGAAACTAAATGCCATGGTCACCACCATGTTTAGCTGTTGGACAGGTCCATTAATCCGGCGAAATAACAACTTTCGGAGATCGTGGATTCTAACAATATCATGGTTGCAACATGGCTGTACATTCAACAGGGAATGTCTAGCGTGACTGTTGTGTTAACTTTGATGTTTTCAACGGTAATGTATATTTTGTTCATGTAATAGGAAATGCATATTGCGAACATGATATTGTTGTCATAATCGATGACATATACTTTTGCACATTTAGGGAAATGTCTAATTTAACTGGGTTTTATTCTTCTAATGTTTTACAGATTAAAATTAAAAATGCAGCAGAGTGGGTTCGGGTGATCCTGGCACAGTCAGGCTGGTAAGGCTCATCATCAGCTCAGGGCCCTTGCCCCCTCTACACGCAGCCCACACAGCGAATGGGACTTCTCCCAGAAAACGCTGCGAAGTCGAACACACAAAGAACTTTCCGGAGAATATGAAGGCTACCCAACACTGCAGCCTTCTGCATTACCCAGAGTGTCAGAAGGACTGTGGAGAATCCGGGCACTCTCACGATCTGCGCCAAGAGATCAGGAGGTACGAAGCCAAGGGCACCGAGAACAATGGGGTTTCTGACGACAGCGTACTTGGGATGCAAGCGAGAGATTTCATAGGCGAGGTCCGTATATTGCCATGTTCGACACAACGATGTTTGACTGTATATATTATTTTGTCCACAGAGGGGTAAGGTGTCGCCGCAATTTGCCGTCAAACTTTCTCCAGATAGTCTTTCTGATGCGGCAAACAAGCCTCCCTCCAGACTGCACGTTGCATGTAAACCCCAGTTTTTCTTCCTGTCTATTAACCAAAGTGATGGAGATGTTTCTTGGTGATGACCTTCCACCATTTGCCTCATCCTCATTGATCAGCAGATGGCTTCCTCATCAATACAGGACGCAAATACTCATTAGTCAGCAGTTTGTACATTACCGGGAAAATCACGAGCTGTATATCACCGACATTTCCCTAACCTGCCACGACTAGTGATGCGGTGGTAGATAGATATACAGATCTGGATGAGTTCTTTACACTCGGTTTTGCAACAAAAATCAATATTTTTCACTAGACGCCAATATAGTTTTCGGACGCAGATACGTTCTGAAAAATGGCATGTGCTTGAATCGAGGTCACATGGTCTAACTCTAACTATAAAGATGTAGGAATGTAGGGGAACAAATCTGAGGGTGTACAAGTAATTGTGATTATAATAACGTTATAAGGAGTGAGTGAGTGAGTTTAGTTTTACGCCGCACTACAGTCCACTCCAATATTCCAGCTATATGGCGGCGGTCTGTAAATATTCGAGTCTGGACCAGACAATCCAGTGATCAACAGCGTGAGCATCGACCTGCGCAATTGGGATACGATGCCATATGTCAACCTAGCCAGCGAGTCTGACCACCTGATCCCGTTAGTCGCCTCTTACCACAAGCACGGATTACTGAAGGGTCATTCTACCCCGAACCCTCGCGGGTACGTTATAATGAAACAGACGCTGCCAAGTTCGCCTCACATTTGTGTTCAAATAGACAGTAAATATCGTCACTGCTACTAAAGCACTGTGCAATAGGAACTGTAAGCCGGCAAAATACTGATATTCAAATGTATTTGTCAACTTGTGGATAAAGTTACAAACGTGACCGGATATATGGTTTAATTTTTATTATACATGCTGTTACGGTTTAGAAATTACTGAGAAAAAAGGCTAGTGAGTCCCAGGAAAACCAGCAAAGGAAAAAGCTGACGAGTCTGTCATATTCAATTGTACATTGAATAAAAAAGGTTACAATACAGTACAGATTTCTAATACAGTACTGTTGGATCACAAAGTTAATGTAAACTATTCCCAGTAAAAACAGATGTACTGGCTGAAGATTGTTGACAGGTATTGAAAATTCAAAGTAGACGAGGCCGAGTGGTAGGTCTTGAAACGTCAGTGTTGGCAGACGGATGAACGTAAATTCAAAGTGGTCCCTGCTCATACATCTCAACAACTATCCCCTATATACCTATTATATAGTTTTTACAGCAAAAAACATAGCTTACAGCAACCTACCGAAACCGGAAGCAAAACAAAGGGAGGTAACTCCAACTTACTCTCAAAGGGTAAAATTACATAGCCTAAGTTCAAGGTGTGAGTTTGAATCCACGCTCAGCGCTTTAAACTTTTGTGACCCATAGCAACTAATTAAAAGCCAAAAGTGTTACCGATCAGAAGTTTGGGGATTTCATTCTTCGCCGGATGTCAAAAATATACACACTAAATTATGTAAATTAACTTTGGGGCTGAGTAGAAATACTCCAAATAATTTTGTAAAATTTATTTTGTTAAGAAATTATGTTAAAGTGCCACATTATTTATAAATTGTAAAAGTTTGGCTAAGATTATTAACTCAAGAAAACAACTTCATATTGAAGAAAGCTTATACTTTCCACTATAAAAGGGCAGAGAACAGTAGTGCTTGCTGGGCACTCAAGGTTAAATCATTGTTGTTTTCTTACGGATTCGTAGAGGTTTGGATTCAACAGAGCATTGGATGAGCTGATTTATTCTTACAACAGTTTAGGCAAAGATGTGTAGACATTGAGAATCAAATCTGGCATGAAAATATTCAATCCTGCTCCAAACTTGAACTGTTCTTTACTATAAAAGATCATTTTCAATACGACCAATGGGTTTGATTTAGCGATGTAAAATTATTTCAAATTAATATTTTATATTTTCTTGGATCTAATAGAAACGGGCAGATATATAAAATTCCACGAAATAAACGCGTTTGCCCATTTTGTATTATACCAGTTGTCGAGGATGAATTTCACTTTTTCCTCATGTGCCCATTTTACCTTGATCTGCGATCCAATCTCATACCTCAATATGATCACATGTTCCCAACTCGCAAGAAAATGGTCTTGTTATTTTGTGCCACTAACCATAACATATGCAAGAATCTGGCAAAATATATATATTTCTTGTGGCTAAGAAACGTGATTCCTTTTTCAAAGGGATATCTGCGGAACAATATCTTAGTTACACTAATGTTCTCAATGTACGTGTATTATATACAGCGCTCATGTTACAATTGTACTTATCATACCCTGTACCTGTATAATGGGCCGATGGCCCCTTTACCGGAAAAAAGCAACTAAAAGGCAATAAATGTGACATTTAAATTAACAAGAACACATCCTCATTACAATGCAGAAATGCGTGTACTCAGGACTGTGTGGCAAGGATGATGACTCCAGTCAACCTGTCAATGTACTATATCTATTTTGCATTTATTCATGGAAAATCTGCTTTAAATTTGTGATCTGTAAATATTTGACATATGCCTTTCTACTGCTCAGTTGTAAATATTGTGACATATATATATATATATATATATATGTATATATATATATATATATATATATATATATGTACTATAGGCCTTTTAAGTACCGAATAAAGATTGATTGGTTGGCTGATGACGAGCAATATTCCAGCATCCCGAGCCATTGGTGTTTACAAACATACCGTGCTCTTTCAATTACCTGTCCGCAATTACTCTCATCACTACGGTCCTGATGGCACAGACATCTTTAACAGCCGCAACAGTAGGTTAGTTACTCCAGCATATCGTGGTATCTTGTCACAGGGAAGTATGTGTGAAATCTTCTCGTTAAGAGGCGCCCCTTGAACCATCATAAACCACCCTTGGTTTGTATCGTGAGACCAAAAACTGTTTTCCGATACCATCGCTACACGAACGCTTTGTCACTAGAACAAATACACACCTGATATGTCTGTACATGTCGAGTGCGTAAACCTTTAGTGTGTACCGTACGTACTTCGGAGAGTTCACCGTACCAGTCTTCGGTGCTCTGGGGGCATACGTTCTGTGAACAGATACATTTGTGGATAGTTCAGCTGTTTTAGCACCCGCTGTAAAAGAAGTTGCAGCACATCAAAAATGTTTAAAGTATATCAATATAGATCTTAAGTCATGCGGAGCAGATTTTAACATCAATATACCGGTAGCACAAAATAACAACATCTGGACAACATTTAAACACATGACACAGCATTATTACATCAATGTAAACCTAACCATCGCAGAATCAAAGCAACACAAATGGAACATCACTGCAGCATCAGTGTAACATTAATGAATCTACAATGTAACTTGTTACGAATGTAACATTACTTTCCTACATTGCATTTACATCGAAATACAAATTACAGTAAACAATGTTTTCAACGAACACAAAAAGACAAATGGTTTAAGATCAACATACAAATTACATCGAAATCCGGTTATAACGAACTCAAAGGGACCACTATTTCTATTTCGGATTAACCGTATTTCTATTAAAATATACAGCAAGTGGTCGGGATTAACAACAGTTCGTTACATCCGTCAGTTCGTTACAAGCGTGTTCGTAACAAACGTCGTGTACTGTACTACTACTTGAAGTAAATGAATAGGTTTTACGTAATCCTTAATGTCAGTAAAACAGCGGTGGAATGTCAAGGAAATAGAGGTCACATCGACATTAACACAATGTCACAGCTGTGAAATATCAAGGAAATACAGGTCACATCGACATTAACACAATGTGACAGCTGTGAAATATCAAGGAAATAAAAGTCACATCGACATTAACACAATGTCACAGCTGTGAAATATCAAGGAAATACAGGTCACATCGACATTAACACAATGTGACAGCTGTGAAATATCAAGGAAATAAAGGTCACATCGACATTAACACACAATGTGACAGCTGTGAAATATCAAGGAAATACAGGTCACATCGACATTAACACACAATGTGACAGCTGTGAAATATCAAGGAAATAAAGGTCACATCGACATTAACACAATGTGACAGCTGTGAAATATCAAGGAAATAAAGGTCACATCGACATTAACACACAATGTGACAGCTGTGAAATATCAAGGAAATACAGGTCACATCGACATTAACACACAATGTGACAGCTGTGAAATATCAAGGAAATAAAGGTCACATCGACATTAACACAATGTAACAGCTGTGAAATATCAAGGAAATAAAGGTCACATCGACATTAACACAATGTGACAGCTGTGAAATATCAAGGAAATAAAGGTCACATCGACATTAACACACAATGAGACAGCTGTGAAATATCAAGGAAATAAAGGTCACATCGACATTAACACACAATGTGACAGCTGTGAAATATCAAGGAAATAAAGGTCATATCGACATTAACACAATGTAACAGCTGTGAAATATCAAGGAAATAAAAGTCACATGACATTAACACAATGTCACAGCTGTGAAATATCAAGGAAATAAAGGTCACATCGACATTAACACAATGAGACAGCTGTGAAATATCAAGGAAATAAAGGTCACATCGACATTAACACACAATGTGACAGCTGTGAAATATCAAGGAAATAAAGGTCACATCGACATTAACACAATGTGACAGCTGTGAAATATCAAGGAAATAAAGGTCACATCGACATTAACACAATGTGACAGCTGTGAAATATCAAGGAAATATAGGTCACATCGACATTAACACAATGTGACAGCTGTGAAATATCAAGGAAATAAAGGTCACATCGACATTAACACAATGTGACAGCTGTGAAATATCAAGGAAATAAAGGTCACATCGACATTAACACAATGTCACAGCTGTGAAATATCAAGGAAATAAAGGTCATATCGACATTAACACAATGAGACAGCTGTGAAATATCAAGGAAATAAAGGTCACATCGACATTAACACAATGTGACAGCTGTGAAATATCAAGGAAATAAAGGTCATATGACATTAACACAATGTGTAACAGCTGTGAAATATGAAATATCAAGCATTAACAAATGAGACAGCTGTCACATGACATTAACACAATGTGACAGCTGTGAAATATCAAGGAAATAAAGGTCATTCGACATTAACACAATGTGACAGCTGTGAAATATCAAGGAAATAAAGGTCACATCGACATTAACACAATGTGACAGCTGTGAAATATCAAGGAAATAAAGGTCATATCGACATTAACACAATGTGACAGCTGTGAAATATCAAGGAAATAAAAGTCACATGACATTAACACAATGTGACAGCTGTGAAATATCAAGGAAATAAAGGTCATATCGACATTAACACAATGTGACAGCTGTGAAATATCAAGGAAATAAAAGTCACATGACATTAACACAATGTGACAGCTGTGAAATATCAAGGAAATATAGGTCATATCGACATTAACACAATGTCACAGCTGTGAAATATCAAGGAAATAAAGGTCACATGACATTAACACAATGTGACAGCTGTGAAATATCAAGGAAATAAAGGTCACATCGACATTAACAACAGTTCAACAGCTGTGCAATACTCCACATAATAGTGTAATGGGATGGCTGTGGGTAGCCTAGTGGTTAAAGCGTTCGTTCGTCACGACGAAGACCAGGTTCGATTCCCCTACTGGGTACAAGTGACTATGTGAGTTTAGTTTTACGCCGCAATCAGCAATATTCCAGCTTTAAGGCGACGGTCTGTAAATAATCGAGTCTGGACCAGACAATCCAGGGATCAACAGCATGAACATCGATCTACGCTATTGGGATACGATGACATGTGTCAACCCAGTCAGCGAGACTGACCACCCGATCTCGTTAGTCGCATCTTACGACAAGCATGGGTTACTGAAGATCGATGCTAACCCGGACCTTCACGGGTACATGGGTACAATGTGCGAAGCCCATTTCTGGAGTACCCCTCTTTGATAGTGCTGGAATGTTGGTAAAAGCGGCGTAAAACCATACTCATTCACTCACTATAAAGGGATCCGCTCGAACCTTTGACAACTTGCCGCACCTGTGGAATCAATATACTAGTTCATTGACCTAAACAAGGCTCTATTAGAGGATGATGTTGCTCAGATGCCTTCGCGTCATAAGAATCTTACAGTATCCTTTGTCCTTAATGTGATATGCACTTTGCTCTGAATGTTAAGCTGAACTAAGTAGAAATAAATCATTCATATCTTTAACCCTTCCAGGGGCGGTGGGGTATCCTAGTGGTTAAAGCGTTCACTCGTCACGTCGAAGACCCGGGTTTGATTCCCCACATGGGCACAATGTATGAAGCCCATTTCTCGTCTCTCCCGCCGTGATATTGCTGGAATATTCCTAACTACAATAATACCGATCCACCCTGGTGTAGCCGCATGTCAAGGACGCCATGACAACCATAATTACATCCTCAGCTTCAAATCTTGGGGTTATTGAACTGGAGCCGATGTATCCTATATGGCCATGTTTGTTGAGTAATTATACACCCACGTAGGGGCAGGAAGCAGGATATAACGAACATGGTTAGTTAGGACCTAATCTCCTCCTGGATGAGATACTGTACATGTGTAACTACGAGACTGTAGACTGGCTTCATAGCTGGTTCATACCTCGCACGGAGCGACATTAATTACCTATTTACTGCTTTTCATATTTTGTTAACATCGACCGCTTATTTATGATCAGTATAACCAAGGCTGACTCTCCGGGTACAAAACAAGCAATGTGAGTTGAGAAAGTGGCATTCTAAAACAACATAAGGCCTGAGTTAGTATAGTTTTACATCACTTTTAGCAATATTGTAACAATATCACGGCGAGGGCCACCAGAAATGGGCTTCACACACTATACCCATGTGGGGAATCGAACCAGGGTCTTTGGCGTGACGAGCGAACGCTTAAACCACTAGACTACTACACCGCCCCCTCATGAGACGTTTGGGTGACATTTGACCTGCTATATGCACACTGCAACAAGCTGAGCATCTCATCACGTGCGGTCGGTGGTGTTGTGTAGTTGTAGCAACGTTGGCTCGTCACACCGAAGACTATGTTTCCTTTAATGGTGTAAAGTGTTAATCCAATTGTCGATGATCTTTCTGGAGAACAACGAAATACATCATAACTTCTTTAAAACACGAATTAAAGAACATCACAGCTCAGTTTGCAAAGTCAGCTTTATCAGACCATACCCGAGACAGACCAAACCACAGCTTCCTGTGGAAGAAAGTCGACGTACTATTCACGTCAAATACTACGATCCAGAACCCTCTGCCATTCTGCTTGTGTAACAATTGCCTTCTTGTGTAAATATCCTCTAACCTTGTACATCAACCTCATTAATTGTGCAAACATCATTTAGTTACTGTCCCAACTTTACTATGTATATATAGAGCCTTGCCTGCAGTACTGTACATAGCTTGCTTGATCACGATGTTAGAAGCCACACCGAAACGTCTCTCATATTAATAATAGAGAAATAACTGTTGTATATCCATAGAACTCTCCCCGTTGTTCAAATATAACATTAACAAAACAACAGGCAATTAGCATCAGAAGACACCAGTCATAATCAGCCATGATCGAAGTGTTCCTATTGCAATAAATGAGATCTTCATCCATCTTATTATTCCTCGCGACAAACAACATGCATAGAGTCTTCGAGTACATAGAACAGAGACGAAATTGTGTCTTCTTGAAAGGTGCAAACTCGTTTGCATCTTTTTCAGTCAAAGGTCAAATGCTTATGCAAGCTGTTTACAACCCTATATTTATAACCTCCCCACTCAGCAAATCACTCCTTCAGTCAGCTGGATACCTGTCAGACCCGGAAGAGGTTACCACAGATATTGACGACTGCATTGACGAATGTAAGTGATTTCAGAAACTCTCTGGGTGAAGAACACTACCAGCATGATCGATCCACTGATCTCGGTATCCACGAACAACCTACTCTCGCTATACACTCAAACCGTCATCTGTCCTAACAAAGCTTCGAGCCAAAGAAAACTTGGTACTTCCGTAAGCAGATCTAAAGTGTTTTGGTTTGTTTTGTTTTATTTTTGTTTTCTTGGGGTTTAATTGTGTTTTTTTGTTTGGTTTCTTGGTTGTTGTTTTGGGGGTTTTTGTTTGTTTGTTTGTGTGTTTTTTGGGGTTTGTGTGTGTGTTTTTGTGTGTTTTGTTTGTTTGTTGTTGTTGTTGTTGTTGTTGTTTTTTTGGGGGGGTCGTTTATCGCCACACCCAGCAATATTCCAGTTGTATGGAGTCTGTTTCTTTCAAGCCATAGTCAGATATGTGATATATTTCTGAAAAATACCCTCATAATGTTTTGCATGTATTTCTAAACTTATGGCAATAAAAGTTGATTGATTGGACCAGATAATCAAGTGGTTTGCATGAAGAGCATCGATCAGATAGAATACGTCGTCGATAACATACGATCGCGTTGGTTGCCACATAGGACATAGTTGCTGATCTTCACTGTTCCATATCTAAAATATGCGGATGATTGACGTAAATATTCTGTAGAAAATAACTGATAGAAGCATATCTCAAGAACTAATTACACAAACACATGTCTTTACAGATATATGAAATTACAGATGAAACGCCATCGTCTCGCGAATATTCTTTGCCAGTTCCAAAGCCCAACCCCGCACATCGTCTCGCCAATATTCTTTGCCAGTTCCAAAGCCAAACCCCGCATATCGTCTCGCCAATATTATTTGCCAGTACCTAAACCATCCTACCCAATGGTAGTGTGGCCAGTGTAACAATGCATTAGGACACATGTGTTTCAGAAACTCCCAGCTATTCTTCAGTCAAAAGGTCACCAGAGACACAGACTAAACACGCACATTGTAAACCAGTTACATGGCCTTGTGGAGGATGAATGTGTTTATCCCTGCACCTGGCGAACAGCTTATGTCTGTCTTCTTCTGTTACCTGATCTAATTAGCTAACTATACTAATGAAACAAGCGTGGTTGTAAATTCTACACTGGCACACTTCAAACACATACCAGAAAAACACAAGTTTATTAGATTCATGGATAAAGTGCCGTTTATGTAACAACTTCTAATATATTTCATTGAACGAATTTCTGACAATATTAGAATATATTTAAGCGCCTTAGAGTATTTTAGTTCCAAAATCATATAGGGAGCTAAACAAATGTTGTATATTTTCGTGTATATTATCATTATTATGTTTTACAGATTAAAGATAGTATGCAGCAGAGAGGGTTCGGGTGGTCCTGGCACAGTCAGGCTGGTAAGGCTCATCATCAGCTCAGGGCCCTTGCCCCCTCTACACGCAGCCCAGACAGCGAATGGGACTTCTCCCAGGAAACGCTGCCTAGTCGAACCCACCAAGGGCTGTTCTCCCGGTGGAGAACCCGGGCACTCTCCTGATCTGCGCCAAGAGATTAGGAGGTACCAAACCAAGGGCACCGAGAACAATGGGGAGCCTGGCGACAGTGTACTTGGGATGCAAAGGCGAGGTCCGCATATTTATCATGCTTTTCCTTAATCTTGCCAATCACATTGGTGTCAAAAGCGACAGAAAATTCAATGATATAAATAAATTCATTAGCTTTATCAAAAAGGACAAGATCAGGTTTGTTGGCTGGAATTCTTCTGAGGCTGTATATGGGCCTATTCCACAGAAGTTTGAAAGCATCATTTTCCATGACGCCCTGGACATGTTCAGGGTCGTACCATGGATGGACCTCGGAGTCAAAGCCACAGGCATGTCGGAGACGGTAGTAAAAGCAACGAGCCATGCCATCATGTCTTTTAAGATATGATGTTTGTGCCAAGGGAGGGCATCCACTGACAAGGTGTTGGACAGTCTCCGTGAATTCATTGCAAAGTCGACATTTCATATTGATATTTTCTTTAAGAATCACATTTAGGCGATTGCGAGTGGGAAGTGACTGGTCCTGAGCAGCAAAAAGGAAGCCCTCAGTTTCACATTTAAGACCAGCCGACTTCATCCAGGCGAAGGAGTCGGTGGGATTGCTATTCTGTTCCACACACTGCATGTACACACGATGCAATGGATTCTCAGAAAGCTTCTCCACAAAAGACCGACTCTGGGCAGACTTGGTGAAGGACTTCACCTGGTTTACTCCCATCACTGTACCGTCCAGCAGTACATCGCCATCAACAAAATCAAACTGAAATCTCAGATTCTGTCCAACAACCTTGGCACGCTTAAAATAGCTGTAGAATTCCTTGCTTTCATCATGAGTCTTCACATGCATCACTAGAGGATCATCCGATAAATAAATATGTGCAAACGTACACAATAAAATTCTATCATGAAGAGCCTCCACATTAATCAAACCCCGACTTCCAGAATTGATTGGGATGTATAAACGGTTAAGAGAGGAACGAGGGTGGTGGGCTCTGTTATCAGACATGATCCTTCTGGTCAGACGGTCAAGACTCTGGATGTCTTGTTTTGTCCAATCAACTACTCCAAAGGAATAGGAAAGGACTGGCACAGCAAAAGTATTGGTTGCTTTGACCTTGTTTCGAGCATTTAGCTCTGAGCTCCAGATTTTCTTTAAACAAGATTTGTACTCGGCCCGAAATTTGTCTTGAATCTGGGCATTCTGGAGCTTGTCTCGAACTTGCATTCCAAGATGGGTGTAGGCCTGATCTTCCACAAGATGCTCAATAACTCCTCCCCCTTGTAACTTGACCGATCCATCATAAGTTACCTTGCCACGTTTCAAATGAAGAATATTACATTTGTAGAGTCCAAATGTCATGCCAATATCATTAGAAAAGGACTCGACAAGGAGAACCTGCTCTTTCAAATTGGAATCTCCTTTGGCAAGGAGGTCGATGTCATCCATGTAAAGGAGATGAGTAAGAGGTGTTGGGGATCTGTGCTGAGGAGGTCCGGGATGGTAACCCTCCTCTTTATTGAGCAGAAAGCTCAAAGGATTTAAAGACAGACAAAAAAGCAAAGGACTAAAGGAATCCCCCTGAAATATTCCCCTTCTGATTGGAATAGATTCCGAAGTCTGCACCTGCCCTTGCGAGTACATCTCAAGTTGAGTCGACCAGCAACTCATTAAAGACTTGAGTAAATCAAGTAGTCGCTCAGGGAGGTCAATACAATGAAGAGACTTCAGAATCCATTCGTGAGGGACAGAGTCGTATGCTTTTTTGTAGTCAATCCAGCACATGGACAGGTTGTAGTGATATGTTTTAGCCTCTTCCAAAATCATTTTCTGTACAAGAAGTTGATCCTTGCACCCCCAACATCCCTTTCTTGCTCCCTTCTGCTCTCTGTAAATTATATCATTGGAAGAGCAGTAAGATGACACGAGGTTTGTCAAACACCCTGTGAATATTTTGTATTGTGTATTCAAACATGTGATAGGGCGGAAGGGGGTTTTCTTCTAATGTTTTACAGATAAAAATTCAAAATGCAGCAGAGAGGGTTCGGGTGATCCTGGCACAGTCAGGCTGGTAAGACTCATCATCAGTTCAGGGCCCTTGCCACCTCTACACGCAGCCCAGACAGCGAATGGGACTTCTCCCAGGAAACGCTGCCTAGTCGAACCCAACCAAGAACTTGCCGGAGATATTATTATTATTATTTTGAAATTAACCTAAGTAGTTAATGACGTCACACAGGTCGGCACAGATAGGGCTATCAGTAAAAACGATTTATAGTTTAGATTTTAATATCCGATTAACCTTATTCACAATCATACATCGAAATAAGATCATGAATGAATTTTGTTTGCTATAGCAGTGGTCTCCATGGTAAATTGACGCTATCTATGCTGTGTTTATTGTATACATGCATGTGGTTTCTTGAGACAAGCTTCCAGGAAATAATTATCTAATGAAATCAGGCGACGTTCAACAAGTATAGTTAAAATGTTGCCAAGAGAGCAAGAGCTTGGCTCAATGGCGACCCACTCGTCTAAGGCTAGACTAACATCTAGTCTCTCAAATGAACACATTTTACAGAAGAATCGTATCATGATCTGAGATGATCGGCTTCGTTCTTGATCGAGGAACACAAAAGTAGGTCAGGTCCCACATGTCTTCTGATGGAAACAGATAGCAGGTGGCATGGCCACCATTACGACACCGTAGGTACTATTAGAACTATTTAATCGATCTGCAATATAACCTATAGCTATGGTATGGATCGTTCATGAACACCTTTTACACCATCAGCCGACCACTTAATACTCAGATTTGTTATAGATGTTTCTGTACCCAGAAAGAACCCCAATCAGAGGTTATGCATTGTAATCAACATATGATCTGAATTATAACCATGAACGTTACATGGGCAACAGAAACAGACTGTTCCCTAAAGGTTATGGACAAATTATTACACATGTGTAAATACTGTTTTACTTTGCTGGTATTAATACCATCATACTGTTTTCGAAACAAGAACATTTGTTTTACCCCGATGGTATGTGCCTCACCTGACAACTAGTACTGACCTATTCTGCATCAGAATACCCACAGGGGTGTCAGCGATGTAATGTTCTGAAGAATCATCCTCTGTTGGATGGAGACTGGGGATCGCAGAACAGGCGTCTATGAATATATCGCTCTCTTGTGTTGGAACCTGTGCCGGATACTTGAAATAATACCTAATGCTCAAGTAGCTTGCGCATCCCTGGAGATATATATGTCATTAATTTTCCATCTTCTGCAAATACTGGGCGTTGAAAGTGAAATTATAATGTAATTGACATTGACATAGAACACAGTTGCATTGTCAACCGGTTTTATTTTCTAAGTTAATTCTCGATGATGCTCCAGGGGACCGGGTTAGAGCAGGGCCTATATTTTACTGATCGTCGTGAGATCTCAGAGAATTGGATCTGAAAGTCAGACTGTTTTCGAAATTTGTCCATAAAATCCAATGGTTGACAGCAAGAGCATTCCTCCATGCCGTCGTCTGTATCTTGGCACATAAACAGTCAGGTCACACTTTGTAACATCCCGATGTTATGTGTGATCTGACAGCTAATACTGACCTATTCTGCATCAGAATACCCACAGAGGTGTCGGTGATGTAATGCTCTAATGCACGATGGAAACTGGAAACAGGCGTCTATGAATATATCGCTCTCTTGTGAGTTGGAACTGTGCCAGATACATAAAATAATACCTAATGCTTAAGTAGAGATGTACATGTCATTAATTTGCAATCTTTTGAAATACTTGGCGCTGAAAGAAAATTGAAAATATATGTAATGGACATGATCGTCCTTCACGACAAGTAGATGATGAATACAGAAAATGAAACAGTTCAATAAACTGCATTGGATGTTTTTCTAGGCTGGTTCTAGATTATGCTCCAGGGCACCGGGTTAGAACAGGACCTATATTTAACTGCGTGTTTTAAGAGGTCACAATATTGGATCTAAAGGTTTGTATGGGAGTCATGGTGCATTGATAGCACGTTACATTCCAGCAACGTTAAGCCACATCCACTACTTACACGCCATCTTCAGAAAATGGTGTAGTTGGTTTTGTGGAAAGTATTAGACACCCCAGCTTTTACAATACCCATATCTACACCCGCACCTAAACTACACCTACGCCCGCACCCAGATAACACCCACACCCACACCCACACCCACACCCACACCCACACCCACACCCGCACCCGCACCCATGCACCCACGCCCACGCCCACACCCACACCCACACCCACACTCACACCCACACCCACATCCACATTCTCACGCTCACGCTCACTAACACCCACACGTGCACCCGCACTACAACCGTTCCCACATCCACATCCACATCCAGACCACATTAACACCCACACCTGCACCAGCACCACATTCATGTCTACATCCACACCCTCACATAAACCTGCACCCGCACTACAACCACACCCATAACTAGATTAACATCCACATCCACATCCACATCCACATCAACATCAACACCCACACCAGCATCTGCACCCACACAACTATAACTGCATCCACATTTACACCAACTCGCACACACACCCACGCTCACACACACGTCCACACATCAACACACACACACACACACACCGCATCGCGAAAACACGAACGAACAAACACACACACACAGACACATACGCACCCGCGCACACGCACGCGCACGCACACACACAAGCACACACACACACCTCTGACTAAAGACTATCTGTATGTGATACTCTCGGTCAGTGACCTTTACAATCCTATACAATGAGACAGGATTAATGTGCAACTGTCTCAGATGCCTCAATAATGTTGTTTCGGTGTTGATTCATGTATGTTATGTCATAGAGTTGGACAAACACTTTGGAGAGATTCATTGACGAGATAAAAGCATTCCGCTCTGTAACCGAAGCCATATTACTCGTAATTCAATAAATCAACACAATAAATAATGTGTGATACGGTCTGGGAAGGTGACTACGTGTTGAGGTCGATGTTATAACCTCATCACTAACATCATTTACGCGTAATCCATGAGGTGCTGGCAAAATACGGTCAATTTGGTACCCGTGCTTCAACAAAGTACAGTCGGAGA
The DNA here is from genome assembly GCF_003918875.1 of Haliotis rubra. NCBI lineage: Eukaryota > Metazoa > Mollusca > Gastropoda > Lepetellida > Haliotidae > Haliotis > Haliotis rubra. The sequence continues at coordinate 1,000,586 of NW_025766803.1, read as the reverse complement.
CAAAAGACACTCATATAGCAGCATCAGATTTATTCAAGAAACAAATGAATCATGAAGCGATATTTTATGCATTTTCTCTGCCCAATTCTTGTCAAGCTGGAGACACCAGTTGGTGTGTTTTGTTCTACTTCGAATTCAACACGGAGAAAATTTGCGAAGACATACTTGTTCAAATCATTTCGGTAAGTAACATTGATTATCGAAACATAAACGAACTGTATGTGTGTATAAATACATTTGCTGAATGGCAAACATGGAAAAGGACAGTTGGTTGTTTATGCCATCATCAAAGAGTAAATAAAACATAGAGCCAAGCACTTTAAACATAAGCATATCAATCGATGTGTCTAATCTTTTCTGATTCAGTGATGTATTATTCTAGTTTCAAGTGTGTGGCATGCTACTGGGAATGAACATACTGTATTTGTAGATCCTTAGTGAACCCGGAATGTCTCATTCTGAAGATCCGGGTTAGAATTGGTTTTCAGTTACCCATGCTTATCGTTAGAGGCTACTAAAGGGATCGGGTTGTCAAGCTCACTGACTTGGTTGACACATATCATCGTAACTCAATTGCGTAAATCGATGCTTATGATTTTCATCACTAGATTGTCTGGTCCAGACTCGATTATTTACAGACCGCCGTCATGTAGCTGGAATATTGCTGAGTGCGGCGTAAAACAACAAACAAAACAATCTGAGGCATCAATTCAGCCTTCAAACCCACAGGTCATACACAGGCGACGTGACTATTAATTTATCAATGCCGTATCACAGCTCAAACGTCACAAACAGGCAGGGGGTGTTTCATATACATTAATTATAAGCAACAGTCTCCCAACACGACAGTTGCCAAATGCTTCCTTTGTCCAACCCTGGAGACGTCTGTGGAATGATTTGACACACAGCCGCTGGATTGATGGTGTGTTTATTTAGGCTGCCAGACAGTGTCGGAAACAAACCTTAATAACATCATTCCGAGACTCTCAGTGAGAATATTGCCATCTTAAGAAGGACAAATCTGTCTGCGTGGTACAGGAACGTGTTAATCAAATGTCAGCTGTTCAACAGTGAAATGCATCATTGTGGAACTTACAGCGCACCGTGATGTGGCACACTGATCATGGTTTTAGTTCAGATGGAAACTGACAAAGCACAGAAAGCATTGTTATTATGTATATTACATTGTTTGTTTTTATTGCATTGTTGACTGAACTATATGCACAACTTATTGTCTCGGGTGTTTACAAGATGATGTATATAAAATGATACACATTACAGCCCACTCGTACACTGTTACAGACAACATGTGATATCACAGATGTTTAATAGTTATAGAGGGGCGGTGGGGTAGCCTAGTGGTTAAAGCGTTCGCGCGTCACGCCGAAGCCCCGGGTTCGATTCCCCACATGTGTACAATGTGTGAAGCCCATTTCTGGTGTCCCCCGCCGTGATATTGCTGAAATATTGCTAGGAGTGACGAAAAACTAACCTCACTCACTCACTTAGTTATAGATTCGCTGCCTTCCGATCTGATTGTCAGTTCACTCTAGTACCTAACTGATGGCGATTGGTAGCCTGGTCATTAAAGTGTTCGTTATATATTCACGCCGAAGACCCGATTTCGAATCCCCACATGTACAATGTATGAAAATCATTTCTGGTGTTCCCCGCCGTGATATTGCTGGAATATTCCTAAAAGCTGCTTGAAACCTTACCCTCTCACTGTACATAGCTGACACACCGACATTCGTCATGGGTGATAATTAAATCATTTTGTCCATGTTTGTAGACAATGGGGAAACCTCATGACTACCATTGCCACTACACCAATAATTGCAATTCGAGGATATGACAAATTACATAGTGTTCATCAAATTGAAGCACCCCGACCGCCTGTCTGATAACATGTTTCATTACTGACCTACGTGTTACGCTCTGAGACAAACTTCTTTGATAGGTGTTATTCATCCTATCATGAATGTTCTGTCGGGGTAATCTTTGCTCAGCAGAAGCGATTGCCATGTAGAAGTTACATTTGCTTTCATTTTTTTCGATAGCATCTTAGTGAACCGTTTAAAAAATACATTGATCATTTGACAGTTTAATGCAAGTTTGCCGACACTGTAATTTCTTTTCGCTATAATCCCTACATGATTTTTACTACATGACGTAAATCGGCTTTTGCATCATCGACCATATATGTAAGTACTCACAGGGGATTTTAGAGCCCCGCCACTTTGTCTATACAAAAGTATCAGTGAGAAAAGTTATTAACTTACAACAATTCTATACACTCAACCCCCATGTATTTGTTAGTAAAAATACATTAAACAAGTAAAACAAAGGACATAAGAACTTCACAAAAGTATTTCGATTACGTGAATGTTTGCATACTTGTGTTTAATCTACATGTACGTGTTAGTTATGACAGACACTGAGGCAGTCTTAAACGCCATTTTATTTTCTGCATTATGATTTTACATATACGAAAAAAACCAATCGTAATCATTTGACATGTTAATGCTAGTTTGGTCACCCTATATATTGTGTGATACAGACATGATTCTTTCTACATGAGGAGCAATGGGGTAGCCTAGTGGTTAAAGCGTTCGCTCGTCATGCTGAAGACCCGGGTTCGGTTCCCCACATGGGTACAATGAGTGAAGCCCATTTGTGATATTGCTGGAATATTGCTAAATGTGACGTAAAACTAAACTCACTCACTCACTTGCTACATGACGTAGATATGTACATCGCGATGGGTATATTTGTTGCTTAACGCCGCATTAATATTCCAGTCGTATGACGCCGGTCATGAAATAATCGAGTCGGGCCCAGACAATCCAGTGACTGGCATTATGAACATCCAATATCAGTTGGAGTGAGATAGTTTTACGCCACCTGTAGCAATATTTCAGCAACATCACGACGGGGGACACCAGAAATGGGCTTCACGCATTGTACCCATGTGGGGAATCGAACCCGGGTCTTCGGCTTGACGAGCGAACGCTTCACCACTAGGCTACACCGCCGCTCCTGTTGATATAGAAGAGCAACATCAATATTAATTACAAACATTCAAAGATCTTGTACAGGCATTCTTCGCACATGAGCAGGAACGCATGGACTAATATGAAATAATGTTCCAATTCGCAATATTATTAATCCATACATCAGATATTCTCGTTATGGTGTAGTTGCACTAAGTATTCTTCAAATAGAAATTTGCCAGATATTGATCCAAACATCGAACATAAAATTTATCTGCATTGGAAATCCAACGGGTTTTGGCGTTGGGGTGTTTTATTAGACTGATAGTTCCAAAAGGGGTTTGGTGCTGTTATTAGCTTCGATGCTTGCTATTCCATGGTACCGTTGCAGTTGGAACCTTATTGTCTTTTTTCTCAGAAACAGTTCTTTGGTTACAGTTCTTGTTCGCGTGGACCATAACACAAGAAAGCTGAGACCTCGAGTCAATATATCGACATACAGCGTCTGGTATTGTGATCAAATTATATTGCAATGTAATCTGACTGTTTCACCCTGTACAGTGACATCAAACAAATTATTTGCAGGGGGCAAAACAACATCATTTGCTTGGATGAAAGCCAATATCGCGGGCTTCATGTTGACTAAGTAATAGTCCGCCTGTATGGTCTGCTGGTGAGTTTCCAACACAAAACTTAATCATTGCGATATAGATCTCCATATGCTGGTTAGATGTTTCAATCGTCGGGAATGTAGTTCCTTTGAAATTGTCCAGGCGAAGGATTCCTTACTGGGTTTTGTTATGTAATGACTTTAACCACTTTTAACTAAGCTAGGCCTGATGGTTATAACGATGCACTGAAAAATATTTTAGTTATAACACCGTGTGTAGTTAGCTCGGTAAAGGACGGAGTTTTCAACTTTGGTGAAACCCTCAAGCTATTGATGAAGTGTCATAATCGGGAGATTCTTATCCTCGATCGTTGTTTACTTTCACGACTAAGGGACCCAACTCCATACAAACAACAGCGCCGTTCGTATTATTAAAATGTGTTGATTCGCTAATGAAAACAGTATCAGAGCTATCTCAAGACATTACATCAGCAATGTGTTGATGTCATGAAACGGAAAGCAATGTCTCTGTGGTGTCAACCGAAGATGAGTGAGTGAGTGAGTTTAGTTAGTTAGTTGGGGTAGCCTAGTTGTTAAAGCGTTCCTTGTCACGCCGAAGACCCGGGTTCGATTCCCCAGATTGGTATAATGTGTGAAACCCATTTCTGGTATCCCTGCTGTGTCATGCTGGACTATTGCTAAAAGCGGCATAAAACCATATTCACTTACACATAGGGCAAACCGCATCAACAAAGCTTTGGTCAAATGTTTAACGGATCGCAACATTTGTCGGAGAGCAAACGCCACGATTTGTAGGGCTGAATATGTACACGTGATGTTTACGGCAAGGTGTCACGTTATCGGGTTACCAACAGTCCTCAAAGAAACATTGTTGTAAACATGACGCAAAGAAAATACCAGCAATGTGTCCAGACAGAATGTAGCGCTAGACGTTAGTGTATCAATACATATAGACATAATGAAGACATTACTGGGATACTTTCGCAGACATCAAGGAACCCGATGCCTATCACATTTCATCCTTGACATTATCAATATTATTGATTTCCATCTGAAACAAATATACAGAGAACTGACTACGTATTCACAAAATAAGTTTACGAACTCCAACAAGCATGAACACAAGAGGAAAGTAAAGGTTTCAACGGTAATCCATTAGCTATTGGTGTAAACGAGCCCTAACATTAAGAGCAGTACAGAGTATTTCCCATCTGAGGGCTATAAACTGAAGCCAGCTAACTCTGTCTTAGAACATTAGTGGGAGTAATCAAATATGTGTCGGACAGGCACAACTTTGAAATGTCATTTCCCTAGTATTAGAGTGTGAATCAATTTGGACCTCTTTGTGTTAAGAAGGGAACATTTGCGCATGTCTGCATCTTATGCTTATCGCGTAAGTACAATAATCTTGAGCTAAATTTTACCTCACATCACACCCGTGAAAGGAAAGGTTAGTAATATCTTCAGCAACCCATGTTTGTCACAAGAGACGATTGATGGCATCGAGTAGTCAGACTCGTTGACTTGGTTGACGTATGTCATAATGTCCCATAATGTGTGTGTGTGTGTGTGTGTGTGTGTGTGTGTGTGTGTGTGTGTGTGTGTGTGTGTGTGTGTGTGTGTTGTGTGTGTGTGAGATCATATATCTACACCTGAAGAGCCGTTGAACGCCGAAAGATCTGGACTCATCTTTTACATATTTATTGCTTATACCTCTGCAGAAATCACTTGTTTTATATATTTAAATGCCAAGAGGCTACTGTAGACACAAATATGTCTCGGTATGGTATATTTGTCTGTCTCGTCGTCGGATATATTTCTTGTTTTTCTCTGCGTCTTGAACTCTGTAGATATTTAGGTCTACAGTTTATACGTTAGCGCACTATGAGGACATTATTGGCGACAGAACAAAGATGCCCGGTGTTGGCATCTGTCAAACATCGACGACCTTCTTCCAGTAATGAGTGTTTGTACTGCTACCACCAGAAGTCATCCGTATATATGGTTTGGCCACAGGCTATGGACGAAAATAAAACTTACTTTCAGCACGCAGCAGTAAAGAGTTTGAGTTCTCTCACCGAGTGATCGACAAAAATGGACGCTTTCAGTAACCTGTTTGTAGAATTTTGTTCACTTGAAACCTCCATGATCTCACATGCGAAGAAACATGCATGCTTCAATTCCATGGTCTGCGGGTCCTTTTATGAAACGATCCGAGCGACGCTCATGTTTAAGTCCCATGCTTTACATAGACAGAAGGTCTGATGGATTCTTTCTGGGAACATGAGCAAGGTCCAAAAGCCACTGGTGATTTTTAAGATAGAAGTTAGAAGCTGTAGCACACTTGTTTCTTCCTGGTTGAAACAGCAACCCGCCCTAACAGTATACCTGATCTAGTCCGTATAGGGGACATTGGCGCTATTGTCCTTACTGTTTCGATACTATACTATTGACATTAGTGTGTGATATTCGATTAAACCGCGTTGTTATTCCATAAATAAAACTATTGATGTTTTATAATTTAATAAGATAAACAGGGCAACAGGGACATCTAACTGAGATTTGCATTAGTCGGTTAACGTCAGATGTTCATAGATTTTGTTAGATGATTGGCCAAGCGCCCTTCTGTCCATCACGTCATTTAGCATGACGTCAAACTGATCACTATCTCAAGACAATCCCGGATTCAAATGTTAAGTTCATTCGATCCCATATTTCCTGCAGGAAACCGATCATTTTACGTTTTGCCATTTAAGCTTGCTGTAGATAGGGAATACGTATCATATACACAAACAAAACAGGCCTTTTCAATGTGCTTGCAAATGCCAAATGTTTTAAGTATCAAAATACATGGTTTGCGAATGACATTATGACTCATATATTAATGTTTCTAAAGACGTTAAACTATATTGTAACAGATGTGACTGGCGTATTTTTGTACCCAATCATGTACGCAGGCCTTATCGTTCATCAGATCGGTAAGTAAATATTTGATTATACCTGATTCTTAATCTTGATTCTTGTGGCAACACAAGATACCTTCGTGAATGTTAACATGAATCATCATTCAGATAATCTATTAACAAGTATTTAACGAACCATTCAAGCCTTATGCACATTTTAGGTCACGTGAAGACCCATTTCTGTATATTGCGCCATATGTATTTACCTTCTTTCCTTCTATTTATGCTCACTTTTATAGTCACGTCACGTGGAGACCCATTTCTGTATATTGCGCCATATGTATTTACCTTCTTTCCTTCTATTTATGCTCACTTTTGTAGTCACGTCACGTGAAGACCCACTTCTGTATATTGCGCCATATGTATTTACCTTCTTTCCTTCTATTTATGCTCACTTTTGTAGTCACGTCACGTGAAGACCCACTTCTGTATATTGCGCATATGTATTTACCTTCTTTCCTTCTATTTATGCTCACTTTTGTAGTCACGTCACGTGGAGACCCATTTCTGTATATTGCGCCATATGTATTTACCTTCTTTCCTTCTATTTATGCTCACTTTTGTAGTCACGTCACGTGAAGACCCATTTCTGTATATTGCGCCATATGTATTTACCTTCTTTCCTTCTATTTATGCTCACTTTTGTAGTCACGTCACGTGGAGACCCATTTCTGTATATTGCGCCATATGTATTTACCTTCTTTCCATCTATTTATGCTCACTTTTATAGTCACGTCACGTGAAGACCCATTTCTGTATATTGCGCCATATGTATTTACCTTCTTTCCTTCTATTTATGCTCACTTTTATAGTCACGTCACGTGAAGACCCACTTCTGTATATTGCGCCATATGTATTTACCTTCTTTCCTTCTATTTATGCTCACTTTTGTAGTCACGTCACGTGAAGACCCACTTCTGTATATTGCGCCATATGTATTTACCTTCTTTCCTTCTATTTATGCTCACTTTTGTAGTCACGTCACGTGAAGACCCACTTCTGTATATTGCGCATGTATTTACCTTTTTCCTTCTTTTATGCTCACTTTTGTTCTTCTGTATATTGCGCCATATTATTTACCTTCTTTCCTTCTATTTATGCTCACTTTTGTAGTCACGTCACGTGAAAACCCACTTCTGTATATTGCGCCATATGTATTTACCTTCTTTCCTTCTATTTATGCTCACTTTTATAGTCACGTCACTTGAAGACCCACTTCTGTATTGCGCCATATGTATTTACCTTCTTTCCTTCTATTTATGCTCACTTTTATAGTCACGTCACGTGAAGACCCACTTCTGTATATTGCGCCATATGTATTTACCTTCTTTCCTTCTATTTATGCTCACTTTTGTAGTCACGTCATGTGAAGACCCACTTCTGTATATTGCGCCATATGTATTTACCTTCTTTCCTTCTATTTATGCTCACTTTTGTAGTCACGTCACGTGAAGACCCATTTCTGTATATTGCGCCATATGTATTTACCTTCTTTCCTTCTATTTATGCTCACTTTTGTAGTCACGTCACGTGAAGACCCACTTCTGTATATTGCGCCATATGTATTTACCTTCTTTCCTTCTATTTATGCTCACTTTTGTAGTCACGTCACGTGAAGACCCACTTCTGTATATTGCGCATATGTATTTACCTTCTTTCCTTCTATTTATGCTCACTTTTGTAGTCACGTCACGTGAAGACCCACTTCTGTATATTGCGCATATGTATTTACCTTCTTTGCTTCTATTTATGCTCACTTTTATAGTCACGTCACGTGAAGACCCACTTCTGTATATTGCGCATATGTATTTACCTTCTTTCCTTCTATTTATGCTCACTTTTGTAGTCACGTCACGTGGAGACCCATTTCTGTATATTGCGCCATATGTATTTACCTTCTTTCCTTCTATTTATGCTCACTTTTGTAGTCACGTCACGTGAAGACCCACTTCTGCATATTGCGCATATGTATTTACCTTCTTTCCTTCTATTTATGCTCACTTTTGTAGTCACGTCACGTGAAGACCCATTTCTGTATATTGCGCCATATGTATTTACCTTCTTTCCTTCTATTTATGCTCACTTTTGTAGTCACGTCACGTGAAGACCCACTTCTGTATATTGCGCATATGTATTTACCTTCTTTCCTTCTATTTATGCTCACTTTTGTAGTCACGTCACGTGGAGACCCATTTCTGTATATTGCGCCATATGTATTTACCTTCTTTCCTTCTATTTATGCTCACTTTTGTAGTCACGTCACGTGAAGACCCACTTCTGTATATTGCGCCATATGTATTTACCTTCTTTCCTTCTATTTATGCTCACTTTTGTAGTCACGTCACGTGAAGACCCACTTCTGTATATTGCGCATATGTATTTACCTTCTTTCCTTCTATTTATGCTCACTTTTGTAGTCACGTCACGTGAAGACCCATTTCTGTATATTGCGCCATATGTATTTACCTTCTTTCCTTCTATTTATGCTCACTTTTATAGTCACGTCACGTGAAGACCCATTTCTGTATATTGCGCCATATGTATTTACCTTCTTTCCTTCTATTTATGCTCACTTTTGTAGTCACGTCACGTGAAGACCCACTTCTGTATATTGCGCATATGTATTTACCTTCTTTCCTTCTATTTATGCTCACTTTTATAGTCACGTCACGTGAAGACCCATTTCTGTATATTGCGCCATATGTATTTACCTTCTTTCCTTCTATTTATGCTCACTTTTGTAGTCACGTCACGTGAAGACCCATTTCTGTATATTGCGCCATATGTATTTACCTTCTTTCCTTCTATTTATGCTCACTTTTATAGTCACGTCACGTGAAGACCCATTTCTGTATATTGCGCCATATGTATTTACCTTCTTTCCTACATCACTGACACACAAATAGTACAGATGGGTAGGGGATGGCATATGGCTTTCTGAGTAAAGCATGAATCTTGTATTACACATTCGGAGTAAATTACGAATACGGGATAACAATAACTGAGTGAGTCAGTTTGCTGGAAGACATAGTGGCAGTTTGGGTTCGACTTTCTAAGGTAGGCACTAGCTGCCTGGGAGCATCGGTTTGAATCCTTAATTGTCGTCATGCTATTCATATGACAGTGATTCAAGTTTCAATGTTACATTTTCATTTTAAGGGACGAATAGGAGTGGAGTTCAGCCATATACCGACAAAATGTAGTTCAGTAGGTAAATGATGTCAAACTTAGACCGAAATGTCAGAGATAATTGCGTCGTGAGAATTTTTGTTATACTGTATTATGATCAACATAGTTGACACCAGCTTGAGGGTCCGCGTAGAATATGGTTATACGACACCAGATATCGTATGTGCTTCCATAGAATTAACTTCTAAAGGTTTTCGGACAATTTTGTTCTTTGTTACTCGCTTGTAGCTAAATAAATGCAATTTAATCTCCTTCGAAATGATATGAAATATACTGAGTCAAAAAAGAAACTTCACATTCTTTCTTCAGGGCACTATAAAAGAACAAGAGATGGTAAGATGGTTAAATTGTTATTATTTCATTGCTGAGATCTGTGTGATGTACTCGATACACTGACAGTGCCATAATCAGTTCCATTAGGCTACACCGCCGTTCCAAAACATGGGTATACAGAATGTCAAGTCACAAGAATAAAAATGCGAAATTTCTCAGTTCAATATCGTGCAGTATGGCCGCCCCGCGCATTCACAACTGCCAAACACCGTCTCCTCATCGACTGCCTGATGCTTGTGAACACGTGGTTGGGGATTCTGCGCCATTGCTCTTGCAAGGCAGCGCCAAGTTCCTGCAAATTCTGAGGTTGGTTCCTAAGACCACGAAGCCTTCTCCCAATTGCATCCCAAACGTGCTCTATTGAATTAGGGTCAGGGGACCTCGATGGCCAGTCCATGACGTTGATTCTAGCGTTTTGAAGGAAATTTCGTGTCAACATCGCGGTATGCGGCCGTGCATTATCATGCTGGAACTGTAGACCTGGGCCATGAGCCGCCATGAAAGGAACGAGTTCAGGGGTGAGCACCTGGTCGCGGTAAGCAGCAGCTGTGAGGTTTCCACGGATGACCAGAAGTCGGGAACGGTTGTTCCCACAGAAAGCACCCAACACCATGCAACTTCCGCCCCCGAATCTGTCGACTTCCTGTACACAACATTTGGCCGTTCACGACGTCGTCTCCAGACTCTATGCCTGCCTTCCGCGAATCTGAGGGTAAACCTGGATTCATCGCTAAAGACGACTCGATTCCAGTCTCTCTGGGTCCATCGGAGGTGACGTTGGGCCCACAGCAGACGTTGACGTTGATGAAACGGCGTCAATATTGGCCCACGATATGGACGTCGAGAATGGAGATTGGCAGCCCGCAACCGATTTCGAATGGTCTGTGAGGACAGTCGACCTCTAAACATCTCAGCCCTGGTTCGTGTAGCCGGCAGAAATCTGTCACATAGGTGACGTAGGACGATTTGACGGTCTTCTGCTCGTGACGTCACACGTGGACGAGCCGACCTTGGGCGATCAGAAGTGGTGCCAGTTTTTTGTAGACGACCTCGCAAGTCATACACAGTACGACGGCTGCACCCCATTGCTCTTGCGACGTCAATAACTGATCTTCCCGCTTGCAACATGTCAACGGCACGTTCACGTTGCACATTTGACAATCGTGGCATTTCAAGTACCGTTAGAACTGTGGTTTCAAAGTGTTTTTTAAATTCTTGAGGCCAATGCAAACACGTGCATATGAAGAAAACTTCGGTGCGAAGATCACGTGATCGACTTCACGTGCAAAACCTGATTTGACACTAACGTCATTTGCAGGACGAATGGATGGGTTTGAGCGGGTTTTGCTAACGTTTTTCTAGAGTCGAAAGATAGGGATCCCATTTCGGATACATAGATGTATCATCAGAGAAAAATTATTCATTATTTTTCAAATTACATTTTGTGAAGTTTCTTTTTTGACTCAGTATATACCGAATATGTTGAAATAAACATCTCATTCATTGGCGGTATTATGCCATCTATTAATTCCATTTAACGGATAAATTCATTTTGATGAAAATGCCTTGTATGAATACTACAGTAAGTGTTGTAAAGTTACGTAGTTACAAAAGGTGGGACCTGGAGGAAGGAATCAATAAACTGCAAGAATATACACCAACAACTGGTTATACCCATTTGGTTGATGAATTCATTTTGCGATGAGGTCATTCTGGCAACAGAGGGTTACTCAAGGACAACTTAAAACAGGACACTGTAAAGGAGAGTTTTAGGGAGAGACTTGTAAAAACGTCTTAAGATTTAATGTTTCTTAGTCCAGATGGTAAAGAAGACAAGTGAAACGTAGAAGCCAGGAGCCAATCAATTTAGGTAACTAGTGAGTGAGTGAGTTTGATTTTACGCCGCTTTTAGCAATATTCCAGCAATATCACGGCGGGGCACACCTGAAATGAGCTTCACATATTGTACCCATGTGGGGAATCCAACCCGGACGAGCGAAGACCTTAACCACTAGGCTACAGCACCGCCCCACTTATGTAACTAAACAGTGAGAGGGAAATGTTATTTTCACATTATACATATATAGCCATCTGCTTCTTCGCTTTCAATAACAATAACCTGGAGGAAGGAGAACACCCCTACATGTGATGAGACTATGGCAGATTTGAGTCGTTACAGGCCGTCCTGATTAAACTGTTACAAAGTTTACTGAGCACATACACAACATCCATGTTCATGAATTTATGGTTCTGTTCTATTTCTCATTCTGTGTATATCCAACAAGGCCTGATATAAGTCATCAACGCGTGTTCATCACGAAACACGGGAAGCGTTATGACTGTATTGAGCCTTTCGTCTAGACTTGCAGGATTACCATTGATTTTCAAGTCAGTAAACTCACATTAAGGTACATGGATTGATGTTTACTGTCAAAAACCGGCTTGCGCTGTTACAGAAATACATTTATATTTCAACTTGTCTGCTTCATACAGAACGTTGAGACTTAGATCCTGCGTAAGTGTGTGCGTGTGTCCGCCCGTCTATCCGTACGTATCCGTCCATCCATGAAATGTATTCTGCATCTGACAAAATCCTTCAGTTTGGGGACCGGTGGAAGGTCCGAGTCAGAATTTATCCTCACCAATCCACGCTTCTCTGAAAAGGCGACTAATTTATCGGGTGGTTAGGCTCGCTGACGGATCCGTGAAGATCCGGGTTAGAATTGGTCTTCGGTTACCCATGCTTGTCGTATAAGGCAACTAACGGGTTAGGCTCGCTGACTTGGTTGACACATGTCATCGTATCCCAATTGCGTAGATCGATGATCATGATGTTGATCACTGGATTGTCTGGTCCAGACTCTATTATTTACTGACCGCCGCCATATAGCCGGAATATTGTTGAGCGGCGTTAAACAACCAACCAACGCTGACGTGGATGCATATGGCACATGTCATATCCCAATTGCCTAATTCGATAATCATTATGTCAACCACTCGATTATTATCTCCAGACAATGATGCCGCCATATAGCTGGAATATTGTGTGGCGTTAAACAAACAAACAAAACAAACATCTGGTTGGAGATGAAGGACCTAACAATAATTATCATAAGTTTATGGAGGATAAAAGCTCCAGCGCGTATGTACGTTATGCGATGGTGCTCGTGTGGCGTAATATTATATTTTCTCTCACTCACGCATACGAGGGGGAACCAAGATATGGCAAAGGTCATGGCAGGCTTTTGAAGAGTTATGCAAAGATTTGATCACAGACTAAAACATCTGGTTAGTACTGGCACTGAAAGGACGACATTTCAAGTTGGTAGGATTGATATACTCACTGATCAGAAATAATGGTTCACTGATCAGAAATAATGGTTCAATGATCAGACGTAATGGTTCAATGATCACAAATAATGGTTCACAGATCACAAATAATGGCTCACTGATCGGAAATATATGCGCTCACCTTTTTCGCGAGCACCTGGTATCAGTACTGTTTCAATGATTCGTAAACACATGCTCTGTCATCGTATCGCATTGTGACAATCACTGGATTGTCTGTCCCAGACTCGATTTGTTTACAAACAACATCGTACAGCTGCAGTACTGCTGAAACAAATATATACTCATGATATAGTCATAATTGCACAATCGACTCTGCTTTTAGCAAAGATTTCTTATGGATGTGGAAAGGGTCGCTTCTATTTATGCAGTTTTTATTTTACAAAGTTTTTACTTTCATAGACCATTATGAAATAATCAAAATTATAAATGCATAGTACACATTCACATAAAACCTTTGAGGCTCGTAAATACGTCCAGTCTGAATGAATGACGTCATGATGCTGCGTGTTGCTCTGAATCACGTGACCGTCCACGACGGGCGAATCAATGAACACGTTACAAGAAGACGAATACGTTGTGCAGAAATCAGGGCAGTTGTTTGAAGCTTTAACGATAACTATGACATCTCATGACTCTCTGAGGGTGCTTATGTATTTTGTATACTCTTTTAATTGGTCTACTTCAACTTAATTATTTTGTTCCAAACAATGGAGCCCAGAACTCTAAGACGTCGGAATAGGAGTCTAACTTTGGGCGGTTGATTGTTTATGTGTCTTATTCCCGTCGCAGTGTCGTAATCGACATATGGTGCTGTGTTGGACGTTGAAATGTCTTGCAACGGCAGATTGGGACTCCCTTGCTTCCATACGTCCAGTGGCGATATTTCGGTCAGAAGTATTAAATCTTGGCTTTTTTTATCTCCGTTTACGTCGTAAATTTCGTAATGAAATGATGACTTTGGTTTGGACTTTTATAGGCGATGTATCTACTCGTGTGTCCGACGCACGTGCATTACGTGGAAAACGTTTTCTGCATGCACTTTTCATGTATCGTTTTCATTTTTTATGACAAACGTTTACACACATATTTAGGAAGGCGTTTGCGCACAATGCACAACAACCGCGACATGATTAAAGGGATTCAAACATAGGAATTGTTTTCATGACGATGCTGTCAAAATATATCGAAAGGAACTGCTGAAAACGCCTGTGCGTTGCTTTTCTTTTCGAAGAGTGTATTGTGTATATTGTGAAAATTATACTGACTCACATTTATAACTGAGCAGCTCCACGGGGCTTAAAAACAATAAACACACTCAGTGCAAAGTTCTTATGCTGTCGTTGAACAAAAGTTCACTATCGGTTCCCTTTTACCAGAGCATTTAAACATCAGAGAATGATGCACACTTTTGAAGCATCTGATAATTCCATAACCGAAAAACGATAAATTAAACTCAGGAAAAGGTCAAGAATCTTTCTAAAAAGTAGGCATTTAATATATTGATATTAAAGATTAAGAATCACCAACAGTCACTCGAACCCAAACAGATCATATACTGTATAAAGATAATGATTTTGTGCAATTCGAAACAGTATACTTACGTGATAAGACATCTGCATGTTTTAGTAATGTTATCAGAGTTACTGAAGAGGATTGACTTGAACACCCAACCATGAAGCATAAAATTTGTTGATTACCCATCATAACGGGGCGGTGTTGTAGCCCAGTGGTTAAGGCGTCCGCTCGTCCCGCCGAAGACCCGGGTTCGATTCCCCACATGAGTACAATGTGTTAAGCCCAGTTCTGGTGTCTCCTGCCGTGATATTACTGGAATAATGCTAAAAGCGGCGTAAAACCATACTCACTCACTCTTCATAAGATTTATAAGAAATATGTCACCCAAAACCGAGTGTTGAAGGAGAGTATGCTGGGTGCTACAAACGAGGCTGCTTTGTCTGTTGCTGAACGTACGAAGGCCATATGTAATGACGTATCCCTATATGAACCCCTGGCATTTGCTTCAGCTTCAGAGATCAGTATCGTCGTCATCAGCATCGGGTACAAACTGTCAAGCGTCAGTAGATTTTACATTACGAAGAAGTAAGCATACGCCAAACGTTTCAAAACATGACGTCAATTCCTTAATCTCAATATATCACTTGTAATGATATATAGTTGTAAGGATCGACAGAGCCATTAGTATGTCTTCACACTCCGATTGCCAAAGTATGAAATCAGCTGAGACAGATTGGCTTATGGAGTAGCGTTATCGACATGTACTCTGCATTATCACTAGACGTGGAATATCATAATAACAATGATAATCATTGTTCTAAGTGTTTCAATTACCGTCTTCGTCATGCCCTGCTTTGACTACGTGATCTACCCATGTTACGACCCTGAACATGTCGACTTTGGATTTACGCTCATATGTCTGCTAACATCGATGTTTCAAAACCTACTACTCAAGAGGTCTCGCCTACATTGAACTTTCAACAGCTGACAACAATCTTCAAATCAGTTTCTTCACAAGGATCAAGACTTTGGTAACTATAGACTTTTAGTTAATATTTCAGATTTGTGACCTAATCGTATTCCATTAGAAATCTGTACTGTCATTCATCGTAACCTTGTTTATCTTTTATTCAATATATAATTGAATATTATAGACTCGTCTGTGTTATAATTTTGCTGGTTTAAAATGGACTCACTAGCCTTCTTTAACCGTAACTTCTAGACCGTAACACAATGATTATATTTATGTTACTGAATTTTCTGTCTCTTTTGACAGCAGTGGGCTTGGCAAGATTCAAGAAAAGCATGATAAATATGCGGACCTCGCCTTTGAAATGTCTCGCTGGCATCTCAAGTACGCTGTCTTCTTCATACCTCCTATTGTTCTCGGTGCCCTTGGTTTGGTACCTCCTGTTGTCTTTGAGCAGGTCTTAGGAGTGCCTGGATTCTCCATCGGGAGCACAGCCCTTCCGACAATCTGGGCAATACAGGAGACTGCAGTGTTGGGGTGTCTACATATTCTCCGAAAGTTCATGATTAGTTCGACTTGGCAGCATTTCCTTAAGAAGACCCATTCGCTGTTTGGGCTGCGCGTAAAGTGGGCAAGGGCCCTTAGCTGATGAAAAGCTCAACCTGCGAGGACTGTGCAAGGATAACCTACCCTCTCTCTGCTGGGATACTATTGGTATAAGGAGGTATTGTTGGTATGAGGGGTAATGTTGGTATAAGAGGTACTGTTGGTATAGGGCTACTATAATTTACCCTCTCTCTGCTGGGGTACTATTGGTATAAGGAGGTATTGTTGGTATAAGGGGTAATGTTGGTATAAGAGGTACTGTTGGTATAGGGCTACTATAATTTATTTATATCAAATTCTTTATTCGCAGAGTGTATGTAGGCCATCGGCCCATAATGCAAATATTAAATGTTTGCAGCCATATATGATTGGCGGTGCTTTACAGCATAATAAACAAACATTGCTACATTTCTGATGACAAGGTATTGTTTGAGGTCATCGATATATTGTAATTTGACAAAGAAGGGTATGTGTAAAACTTGGCAGGAATATATATAGTGCGCAAGGAACTGTATGCAGTACACACTAAAAGGAAATGATACTCGTTTTCTATATATCCATTGTCGCACATGTTACATAACCTGTGATGTCTGGGCTTATTTGTGTATCTACCTGTCTCAATATTTAATTGATGGGAACCACAACGAAACTGTGCGAGTGCAATGCGAAATTTACTAACGTTAATAACACTTAGATATGGTTCCATAGATAGATTACACTTGAAAAGAGAATATGAATAAGTTTTAGAACTTGATGATAACGAGTTATGCCATACTTGATGGGATATATGCTGAGCCCTGATCATAAATTCAGACAGGAAGGAATTTAAGCTACTAATATACTGTCTTACCCATATATATCCAAATCCCATATTGTAAAGTTATAACTAAGCTTTGATACCCAATTTGTTTTACCATGCTTTATCAGTAAAGCATAATACTTGTAAAAAAAACATGCAGTGAAATCTTTAACTTCATTGCAGTCCATGTTATGTTGCTGTGATATATGATCAGGCTAGGTAACGTGTTGGTTGGTAACGTATCAACGTAGCCTCACTCTGTTCACAAAATCAATCACTGGATTGTCTAGATCAGTGGTTCATACTTGAATATTGGAGGCCTGTGTTTCATAAAGTGTCGATACAAACCAAACACACTCGTGCTGAGTGCGAATAGCGTAGCATTATATCCCTCGTATAAACAATAACATTCTTTTTGCCACTGTTTATCAGTTTCCCTTTAACCAGCGTATCCTCTTTTATCACTGGTAAGCAGCTCGCAAACAATCCATACAGACACTCGTCATCAAAGATACCCATTACAGAATGCTAATATATTCCAAAATGGGCACGTTACTTGAATACATTTTGGCATCTTGTCGAAGTAAATATGTGAACAATCTTCTCGTTAACAGGCTTTCATTATACCATCATAAACCACGCATGATTTGTATGATGAGCTTAGCATCGCTACTTGACTCTTTCTGGCTGGACTAAATACATACCCACTTGAATTCTTTCCGAGACGGAACATGAAGAATGGAACGGAGGTGTAACAGCAGTGTAACAATATAAAGAACACAACATAACGTCAGTATACTATTAGTGTAATGGTAACAGTGGTGTAATATTTGTGTAAAAGGTAATGGCAGTGTAATATCAGTGTGACAGGTATCAGCGGCGTAATATTAGTGTAACACGTAACTGCGATGTGACAGGCATCAGTGGTGTAATATCGGTGTCACAGGTAACAGCGGTGACATATCAGTGTCACTGGTAACAGTAATGTAAGATTAATGTAACCTCACCAACAACAGCTGAGATATATTTATTTTTTAAATTACCTTAAAATGTTGAACTCTTTTTAATTTACGTAAAGTTTGTGCTAAACATACTTTATACATGCCCATATATATGTCCAATAGAGCCATTTAAACTGTTTCAGACGCGTATGTTCATAAACAAATAATTATAAAGATGCTGGAAGCCAATGATCACGTGATACAAGCCTGTGGCATGCAAGGGGTTTATTGTGACAAACATACATGTATCTAACCATTACGCGAACCATGCTCACCCATTTCGCTCTACGATAGGGCAGAATTGAGTAGAAATAAATTATTCATGTCCCAACCCTTCCGTGTAGGTATTTACGCTCTAAAGCATGGCAAAAGAGACGAGGAAAATTGGTCCATACAGTTTACTGATTGTTGTCTTTGATTGATCGGTCGAGGGAATGTATTTAACCAAAATGTGTGCATCTTCTGATTGAGATCCTTATATGCAGCTTTGTATTGATGAAGATGATACAGTCAGACACGAAGACGTCAATATGAGACCCACAGGTGGTTCTGGCAGAACGTCTGTATGCTATCTGCACCATTAAGATTAATAGATTTGAAGCAGCGCCATAGATCTACCGCAATCAATCTGACAAAACTCAGGGGAATTATTTGCGTCATGTGAATGATATTATCGCAAAGATACTGTTATGACCACACGTGGGACCCATGTGTTCATGCATCCTGAGCCACTAGTGGGAGGTGAGGGTTTTCCAGATGTCTTAGCGCCGCAAATTGGTTGTCCCAGAGTTGAGGAGAACCGTATAAGTGAACGACCCAATATTCTAGAACTCTCCATCCAACGAAACACTTCTCCACTCAACTAGATAGCTGTCAAGCCGAAATAAGGTTACCGCTTTATCGACATGACTGAAATAGGCGGCTGAAAGAAACACGACTTCGTGTTCAAACTGAAGAAATTCCCGGCGTCGACGTCTTCCTGTGCTCTCGATATACACGGACACGTAGACACCGAAATCTTATGAACCGATATATGGTGGAACAATCAATACATACCATTAGCTGACATTCTTAACACTGACATAAAAGGAACATTTAGTGTAAGGTGAATCTCAGGATCTCAGGACGTCAGGCATTGAACCTTATATCGAGGTACGTACATCAACGTAATTCTGTGTGTTCATCATTAATACTCACAGCAAAACCAACGCACAACACGCTTACGGACAATGATGAACTTACGTTTGTGGCCGGTCCTGTTGGTGAGATTAGTTTTACGCCCCACTCAGCAATATTCCAGCTATGTGGTCGCGTTCTGTAAATAATCCAGTCTGGACCAGACGATCCTCTGATCAACAGCATGAACATCGATGTACGCAATGGGGATACGATGACATGTGTCAACCAAGTCAGCACAAATACGCGTGCATGTACATACATTGTAGGATTTTGAGATAAACTTAAACCCCACCTTGTAATAGTATTTGAATTTAAAATTCCATAAAAATTGGATGGGAAGAAACAATATGTATACGATGTTAATCGTGTTACAATATTACTCAGAGAATATCTCTCTCCTTGATCTTAGTTAAATGTGATGGTGGTCTAAGTGCTAACAGAGCGAACGCACCTGAAAATTAAGAACACGTAAGAAATTCTTACTGTGATATTTTTAAATAACATCAGATGTTTTTCAGTTGATCGTATGGATGAAAATGGGGAAAATTCAATTTAAAAGGTCAACACCGGTTTTACTTGTGACAGCCTTCATAAAATATTTACTGTCTGCTTTGGCTGTAGAGGTTTTATGTTCTTTTATGCGGGTATCAACGGGAAGATTCACGACATCCACAGTCAATCTTGCCAATCACGCCTATGGGGGATTGCTTCGTGAAGGGTGGGTTGCGGCCATTGGCTTGGAGGATTGTCCTGAGGGTTGGAGAGCCAGAGAAGATGGTGCCGATGGCTGCTTGGTGCTTTAGATAATGGATAAGCCAGGGTGTTGGCGATGTCTTTATGTTTTTAAAAGATTTCGTGATCGAGCGGTAAATATGTTTTATCAGGAATGGCATTTCACTCTAGAATGTAGCTCTCATTACGAATTATAGAACATTTAAAACTCTATTACAACCTGAACTGTATTTATCTAAACTTACTTTTAAGTGTACAAGAAATATATTTGTCAAATATAGGATAGGTTTGTTGGACTTATTGATAAATAGAGGCAGAAAAATGTCCATCCCAAAATCTGAAAGATCTTGTCGTTTATGTAATTCTTGAGTAGAAGATGAAGTACATTTTACCCTTGACTGTCCATTTTATGAAGATTAACGTTACAAGTATATCCCAGAACGTTATCTGTCGGAACCACCACTGATAGCTTTTACCAGTTTATTAACAACTAATAATGAATCCACCCAACGTAATCTAGCTTTCTATGTTAAATATGTATTTATTCGTCGTAACGAGCACTTACAATTAACCATGTCTTAATGTATGTAACTCGCTTGTATAAGGGCCGGTGGCCTAAAATACAATGAACGATTGTCTTGTCTTGACAAAACCCTTCCCACATCCATAAGAAATCCCTGCTAAAAGCAGAGTCGATTGTACAATTGTGACTATATCATAAGCAGATATTTGTTTCAGCAGTATTACAGCTGTACGATGTTGTTTGTAAACATATCAAGTCTGGACCAGACAATCCATTGATTGCCCCGTGAAGATCCGGGTTAGAATTGATCTTCAGTAACCCATGTTTGTCGTAAGAGGCGACTAACGGGATCGGGTGGTCAGGCTCGCTGACTTCGTTGACACGTGTCATCGGTTCCCAGTTGCGTAGATCGATGCTCATGATGTTGATCAGTGGATTGTCTGGTCCAGACTCGATTATTTACAGACCGCCGCCATATATCTGGAACATTGCTGAGTGCCACGTAAAACTAAACTCACTCACTCACGCACTAATAGAAGCGTCAAAACCCTTTCCACATCCATAAGAAATATCTGGTTAAAGCAGAGTCGATTGAACAGTTGTGATAATATCATGAGTATATATTTGTTTCAGTAGTATTGCAGCTGTACGATGTTGTTTGTGAACAAATCGAGTCTGGACCACACAATCCAGTGATTGTCACCACACACGGTGACAGAACATTAGTTTACGAATCACTATGACATAATGATGATACCAGGTACAATGTATTCGCGAAAAGGTAAATGCTGCGAGATCAATCCTATTCCGTGTTAGGTAACGATCCTAGCTTTGTATGTGTCTGGCAGGATGACTGGATGTACGTATAACCGGGCCTGTGTACATGCCGCCATTATGAATAAACGACTTAAACACGAACAGTGAGCACTTTGTATAAAACTGTCATGTTTACTTGTGATGTACCCACGTTTCTGTCATGTTCTCTTCAAATAGTCCAACATACTAATGTCGCAGACAAGTTTAAAACGTATCTCCCCCAGTGTCATTTGTGATAGTCAGCCGTGACTGTGCTTTCAGACCCCGCAGAGAAACCAACATTGTTCTACTCACATGTCCAGTGCTTTTCTCAATGCTCGATTAAACATGTCTGCCTGTGTTTGCTCATAAAAGGAAAAAACATTCTGTTTCTCCATCTTCAAATAAAAGTACTTGATTTTAGTTCAGCGAGTGTACTGGAATCTTTAGAAACTGAAGAATAACCTATTAATTTATGCATCTAGGAATTTTAGAAAAACGCTTGCATTTCTAATGTCAGAAATAATTGTGTACAGAGTAAATACCATGAAGTAGGTTTTGTCCCAGGTTACTTTCTTTCTAAACCAATAACATTAACATGTTTATCAGGAACGTGATGAAATATCGTTTTGATCACTTTCAACTTATTAACATTTTGGCTATGTAAAACCTTTGCTTTATGAACAATTATGAACAAATTATACAGATATCTCTTAAAATTTAAACTATCAGACAAGGGTTAAATACTTTTATACATGTAAATCATACCAATATGGAAAATGTTTTTCCAGGCATGCATACGGCACGATATTTGACGATTTGCTTATTAAACATGGCGGGTTACAATTGATTTTCAGTAACCCATGCGTGTTGTAAGAGGTAACTAAAAGCATCGGTGGCCAGGTTCGCTGACTTGCTTGATATATGTCATCGTATCCTATTTGCGAAGAACGATTCTCATGATTTTGTAATTGATCACTGAATTGTCTGACCGCCGCGATATAGTTGGAATATTGCTGAGTGCGGCGTTAAAACATCAAACCAACTATTAAAAATAGTTCAGCATATATCCATCGCATGATCATCATCAGAGGTGTTGGAAATGGTGAAAATGATAACCTTAATATGTGATCATATTGTTACGACTTAATAATATATAATGTAGGCAGGATCAAGTGTAGAAGACGAGACTAAGTTAATCACGAACTTGTGTGTTATATGTTAATATCACGATATCTTTCATCAAAACAAACATCGTACAATAACATGCAAAAAAGCCTAAATCATCAACCGGCGCCTCGCTCGTATTTAGGAAGATTGCTCATTTTTCTCTCTGCTGCGCAACCCTAGGCCTATTTGCGCTACAGTTTGCCAGTGTTTGAACCATACCGATTTTAATCTGACTACTTTTAAAACACATTTTCTAAGTGAATTTTTCTTCGTCAAATATTTCCGAAACTGTATATCTGAAAAGTTGTTCAGATGTTGAACTTCAAACCAAGTGCAGTTTGTCGTGAATGTTACATGATATTGGGGTTTCATGATGTGTGTTTCATGTTTTTGTTATAATACATTTATGTTCTTTCAGAAATTCATAACCCGTGAAGGTCCGGGTTAGAATGAGCCTTCAGTAACCCATGCTTGTCGTAAGAGGCGACTAACGGGATCGGGTGGTCAGACTCGCTTGCTTGGTTGACACATGTCATCGGTTCCCTATTGCGCAGATCGATGCTCATGCTGTTGATGACTGGATTGTCTGGTTCAGATTCGATTATTTACAGACCGCCGCCATATAGCTGGAATATTGGTGAGTGCGGCTTCACACATCGTACCCATGTGATGAATCGAACCCGGGTCTTCGGCGTAGCGAGCGAATACTTTAACCATTGGGCCACCCACCGCCCCGACCTATATACAGAGATGAGAAAAGGAGTGTATAAAAGCAGTATAGAACAACAAATGAGATTATATTTGGGTTTGGAAAAATGTTCCCCTAATGTATCTTGGAATGAAATATGGCATGGATTCCACTGTACTTCGTCATTGGTGATAAGAAGTCCGATTGATGAAACGTTATCTTTACCATGATGGTATATTCCGTAAAATGTGTCATAGAAAAAGTTGTGAATGGTGGGTGATAGCGGTAGGGCAGGACATGATTACACTTTTCGCAAAAACCCGGGTGTCATCAATGATCATTCATCACTAATCCGTTCATCAGCGATCAATTCATTCACCAGCGATCCATTCATTCATCAGTGATCTTTTCATTCATTCATCAGTGATCCATTCATCACTAATCCATTCTTCCCTGATCCATTCATCAGTGGTCCATTCATCACTGATCCATTCATCAGTGGTCCATTCATCACTGATCCATTCATCACTTATCCATTCATCACTGATCCATTCATCACCAATCCATTCATCAGTGGTCCATTCATCACAGATCCATTCATCACTGATCCATTCATCACCAATCCATTCATCAGTGGTCCATTCATCACAGATCCATTCATCACTGATCCATTCATCACCAATCCATTCATCACCAATCCATTCATCACAGATCCATTCATCAGTAATCCATTCATCAGTAATCCATTCATCAGTGGGGATAGTCAAGACTGGGTATTCTTTTGCCCTGACGTTCTAAATTTAGTTGGACAACGAGAATATGGACATACACGAGTAATAACGTCGTAGAACAGGGTTTCGAGAACATTATACTGACTCATAGTCACGTAAGAATGTTGTTAAGGTTAACAATTTCCCGTGACAAAAGGTTTAAGAGTCCCCTTTGAACCAGCAAAATAGAACACAGACAAGTCTAAATATTCAATAATATATTGAACAAACAATGTGCTAGCTACAATGAATGACAATACAGATTTCTAGTACAAATGCAATTGAGTCACAGATCTAAAATATAGGGTCACAAACATAAAATATTAACTCACCAGTCCTGACATTTACAGTGAGAACAGATATACTGAATGAAGGTTGTTTACAATGACAGCAGTTGAAAATACAAGCAGGTGTATAACTCCAGTCATGCCATAATTCCGTGTCACAACTCAACAACCAGCCTTTATATAGCTCTTACACAGTTCTCGAGCATTCTAGCAAAGCTAGGCTCCATCATTATTCTCTCAGAATGTTATGAAAAAATTCCACGGCATGACGAACACCATCGAAATCACAAGACCGGAAGTCAACAAGATAAACAAAGGAGGCAAGGGAGGCAACTCTAAAGCGCTATCAAAAAGGCCTGTCGCTGTAAATATACTATCCCCAAAAAGAAACGCACTGGCCAAAAATCTGTGGCGAAAATGTTGTATTTTCAAACATGTATAACTCGTTCACAAATAGACTTTAGTACATGAAATTTTACATCAGTTTAGAAGAAGGAAATGTCTATACAACCAAGTGGATAATTTTAGATAACGGAGACGTTGAGCGCGATGGTGAAGGCGTAGCACGGTTCCGACGTCGGGACTCCTGGCTCTCAATCCAATCTCTCTCAACCTGTTCCATACAGTTTGACCGGATATCCTCCGAAGTTCAGGCACCCTGGCTGCTGTGCTCTCACCCGTGGCAGTACGATCACGCAAATGTAGTACCCGAATGTACCGATCTTGGGCTGCAGTGGTGACTCGAGGTCTGCCTGTACGGGGACGGCCATTTGTTATACCTGTTTGGTTGTAACGAGCTGCAAGCAGTGATATTGTGCTCAGACTAATATTCAGACGCCTGGCAACAGAAAATTGATAATCTCCGGCGTGCATTCTTTCAATGGCGATGTTCCGTGTCGCAGAGTCAAGACGTGGCGTAGTGATTTGACCTTGAAACTCTTTCAAAACGAATGCCGATTCCCGAAAGTAATCTGGATTTTTATAGCCAGACAGTACATGCTCTTTGCTGCACAATTTCAACTGGAAGGTGATTTCTGTTGCGTTGTGGCGATGCCTTTTTCATCCTTTTAAGAAATCTCATCAAAATCAACATTTTCAGGTAAAGTCGATTTTTCACTTGTGCAATTGTGTAAAATCATGTTATCAACACTTTTGTTACATATTTTGACGATTGTTTGAACACAAAAGGTAATTAATAGCTTTTCTAAAAATACAAAACGCCTATGCGTTTCTTTTTTGGGAAAGTATACTATAGCCACTGAACATATATGATGCGAGATGCGAGCCAGAACCCACACTCAAAACTTTAAACATTGTGACCCATAATAACTATCCCTTAATCAATGTGACATTACAAACTTAAAAAAACACTCTCATAACAATGTGAACCAGAATGTCAGTCTGAGCTGGAATGATCACGTTTTATTACACATCGAAATACACTAAAAACATATTAACCTGATTCAATTCCCAAATAGAATTAGAAACAACCAATGACAATTGGCAAATTGATCCAATCACAAGCACAAAAATAGCTTCTACGCCACACCGAAAATAAAAAGGAATAGTAATTTGAAATTTGATGTGAATTATGACCATTTGAGATCTTAGAATTGACTTTGTTAATTTCAACGATTCCTGATATTCTTTAATGAAACGGGCTTGCCTCCAGCCCACACATAGTGTTACTCCATTACATTTTATTGGATTTTTCAATGTTGGCAGCGTCATTATCAGCAGCCGTCCTTCTTAAAGTTCTTGGAGACCACGTGATAACGATAAATGTCGCGGTGACCTGAGCCACTTAAGACTTTCTGCCCAATAAAACCGACACCCTATGATATTAATGAAATCCTGCTCAAACCGACCGTGAACCCATTCTACTCAGTCACGAGGTTGTTCATTCGGAAATGACAATGGAGAAAGCTATGTTTCATTAAATTGGATTCGTTATTTTGCCCTTCGACTTGGAAATCATCTGGACCAGACGATCCAGTGAATGATCGTTATGAGCAACGTCATTCGCCGCGGGGCGTGAAGACAACCAGATTGTCAACTCGATCTTCACGGTCAACTAGAGTATAACAGTGTCTACATCTCATAGAATATTTTTTCTGGGGCGGTGGGGTAGCCTAGTGGTAAAACGTTCGCTAGTCACGCCGTAGACCCAGGTTCAGTTCATCCCTAGTATGTAGTTTGCTGGAATATTGATGAAAACTGTGATCAACAGCATGAGCATCGATCTACGCAATTGGTATACGATGACATGTGTCAACCAAGTCAGACAGCCTGACCAGCCGATCCCGTTAGTCGCCTCTTATATTACGACAAGCATGGGTTACTGAAGACCAATTCTAATCCGGCTCGTCACGGGTACAGGCTTGTCCTGTTAACATCACTGTTTCATATTGATGGGTAAACGAACTGCTTATACTTGGTATCACTTGTTGACAATGGATTTTTTTATGTTGTGAATGTATTAAGGAAAAGTACATGAAGACAGTACCCCTTCATATATATATTCATCACGCGTCACAGATTTTCTCATGTCATTCGACTGACTTTTACCGTTCATATCTCGTCATTTGGAGTGATGAACAATAACAGATTTGGTCTTGTCATTCTGTTGACGTTTTAGAGCTAACATATACTTTACAAACAATTTTTCACAAGGCAAAATCACATTCAATATAATTCCCTTTACCAATCTCCCGTTCACATTTCGATCTGTCTCTATGTGCTTCCCTAAGTCGCTTCCTTCCCTTCCTCCCCTTCCCCAATCGCTTTCATAGTCTATCTCACAGTCAATGAACCACAATATTTTCCCTACTGCCGAGCCCTCCCTGCATTGCTAAAGCCCTAAATGAAGTAAGTCTAGATTCCCTCGGGCTCTGAATTTCCCATCTGACTGGGGCTTCTTTTCAATTTTAATTAAATGGGTCTATTTCGTACGATCAAAACTATATACATTCAGAGACTAAGCGTTAGTCTATCTCTTTCATTGCGCTCCTCCTTTTTCTCCTCTAAGTCGCTTCCCTCCCTCCCTTCCTCAATCGCTTTCATAGTCTGTCTTACAGTTCCTGAATCACAATATTTTCCCTGCATGTGTGTATTCGACTCTCGTTTGCCATCTTCCTCAGTGTGTCTCTCTTTCCAAGTGCGTCTTTCTGCATTTTGTTGTGAAACTCCTAATTTTCTTATCCACACCTAGCCGAAATCCACTCTCCGTCTCCATTTATCACTACGTGTACATTCTAATCCTGATATACCTGCCTTTAACTTCGGTACATAAAAATGTCTGATTATTGGGTGAGTTGTGTCTTGTCACCCTCAGAGTCTGGTTGGACACCTGAGGCTTTTATGCAACTCCGCCATAAATGTTCTGAAAACGTTTCCACAAGGCTTCAATTTCCGCCTATGACACCTCAATTAGAGCATCGAATTCACAAAAACCACTTATGTAGAAAATAAAACTACAGCGATAATGACGAAAAAAAGCTTGAAATGCATGATGTTTGTACTGCATGTATTTAGTCGATATTCGCAGATTCTATATATACATCAATTAGCATGTGTTGTCTATCACAGCTATGTCCTTCTGACATCGAGTCCACACCTGGCTGTGGCCCTTCAACGCAGGAAGATATTGTACTGGTCATGAAGAGATGTCAGAACTTCCTGTAGAAAGGCCCCTTCACTGGAAGACCTTTGTTTGAAGGATGCAAAAGTCCTTTCACGAGGATTTCGGGCGAAGGCTGAACAGCACATAGCGAACATTTGAAGATGGTATCATCAGGATATAAGGAAGTACAGAAAGGTCTTGGGGAGTCATGTTTGATCCAGACTAAATGTATCATGTTTATAAGGTAATGTGGTTTGCAGTTAACATAAATGTCATTCCGTAAAATTATATTAATCGGTAGAGTTATACTAACGCGTACGCTTTGGTGAATTTCTTGGAAGTACACATGATTATCTCCGATATTTATGCACCATATTATATTTAGCAGACTGATGCTGTATCCATATGCGATCTGGGGACATGCTCACAAAGTGGATTATAGTTGGATGTTGAACGCTGCACTCATATTCTAGCTATAAGGCGGCGGTCTGTAAATAATCGAATCTGGACCAGACAGTCCAGTGATCAAAAGCATGAGCATCGATGTACGCAATTCGGACACGACCAACGAAGTCCGCGAGTCCGTTAGTCGACTCTCACGACAAACATGGATGGCTTAAGACCAATTCCATCCCGGATAAAGACATTGAAAGGAAAAAAAGTTTACTTCATCCCATTATTTTCAGTATATCCTTCATCCATTCTATTGTGACATATAAATACCTTCACTCAAACATTTCGACTCATTTTGAGCAAAAGTAAATATTCTCGCCCATGGGCGAGATGTTTTAATAGCGCTCTAAATCAACCGAATTAAGTCAAAATGAGTTATATTTTGTGTCATGATACTTACATGAAAAACGTTCATTAGAGCAAAAGTAAATATTCTCGCTCATTTAGTTCCAATGTTGAGTTTTCGGAAAACGTTTTTTTTCCTCAATTTGTCATCCTTAGCATATATTCATGATAACTGCATGTTGAATTTTGTCAAATCCGTTGTCAGAAACTGTAACTGCGTATTGTAACGTTGGCATTCCAAGTGTGCTAAGAAAGGAGTTTTGGGAGATTTTGGGAGAATGTTTATGCAAAGAAATACTGCTTCAAATCACCATTATTTCAATAAAGAAATAATAAAACAGTACACATAATTATGTTTTGTTTGTAAAGTGCCATATACTAAGCATAGAAGCAGGAACACTTATAAATCGAACACATGTTCTTTAAGGTCTCAGTACAAGACAATGTGTACTGTCAACCTCTTACTATACGGGGGCGGTGGGGTAGCCTAGTGGTTAAAGCGTTGGCTCGTCACGCCGAAGACCCGGGTTCGATTCCCCACATGGGCACAATGTGTGAAGCCCATTTCTGGTGTCCCCCGCCGTGATATTGCTGGAATATTGCGAAAAGCGGCGTAAAACTAAACTCAGTCAGTCAGTCTTACTATACGAAAACACACTTGACTGTTATTATACACTCTCCTTCACAACGGATATAAGGTAACATTATCTTCCAGACATTCAGATTAATATTTAACCATTTCTTCCTTCGAATAATACGATATAACAGCTCCAGCATATTAAGCAACATGAAACGGAATTTCGGTTCTTGGCAGGATAGATGGATGAAAATATACCTCATTCTCTAAACCAACCAGAAAATAGGATCATGTTCATCTCATTTCACGCTAAGTGTATGTTACCTTATTGGTGTTACATACACTGAAATGAGATTAACAGTATTTAGATTTATTTTTATAGTTATTTACCAGACAACACTCGACTATCAGTCTCAGTACCGTAGCCATCTATTCTCATTAAGAGTTCAGCCTATGTCATAACTTGCCACCAGCAGAAAACCAGCAGGGATACCCTCTTTATTAATTGAAGACAGTTGTGAATGTACATGTTATGATATAATGTTACTATTACAGGTACTTGACTTAGTGTAAAACAGATAAAATGAATTCTGTTTCTAAGAAATGCAAAATTTCTCCCTTATTACTGAGAGTGAGAGAGAATGAGAGAGAAAGAGAAATGGCATTTATCAGCTGAAGGTCACTTACTAAATTGAGTGAGCCTTTGGAGAGTGTGTGTTCAATGTCATATACCAGCTGAAGGTCCCTTGTTACTGAGAATGAGCCTTTGTACTCTGTGTGTGTGTGTGTGTGTGTGTGCGTGTGTTAAATATCATTTACCAGCTGAAATACCCTTATGACCGAGAATGAGTCTTTATACAGTGTGTGTTGTGTGTGTGTGCGTGTTTCTGTTTTAAATGCCACTCATCAGCTGAAAGTCCTGTACTACTGAGAGTGAGCCTTGAAGTCAGTTGTGTACGAATGTTCAGAAATGAGAAGTGTAAATGAACAGACGGAGAATGTCTGTCAGTGTAATCTGACGGGAAAGCAAGAAGTTATGTATGACGGTATCATCTTGTTTACACACAGTGCTACCCTCGCAGCACTGGTTGAGAACTGACAAACACCCACTCACAAACAGGATGAAACTGGCACCCTCTGACCCCTCGGTCTGGGGGGCGTACATCTACACCACTAATCGCAATGCCCTGTAGAGTTTACTTTCAAATTACATCATTATACAGAGGGATTAGAGTTAGCAAATGAGATGGGCTGGTAATTGATGGCCCGTGGGGCATTCAATTACTGACTCGCGAGGATTCAATTTGTTGATGTAGGTCATGATTTGGATCTTGTATACATCAACACAATGTGTTCTGTCTTATAAGTACGAGGTCAACGCCAGACCAACCTATCACTGGTTCACAGTTATTTAATAGGTGCACAGTTAATGATGATGAAAGACAATCAGAAGGCGGCTGTTCTTGGTCAGCAATATTACAGCTATTGTTATTGTCTCTTCAAGTATATAACACTGAAACCGCAATCCACAGATTATCAAAAAGGGCAAGCCAAACCGAAACGGCTCTTCTGTGAGCGGGCAATCTTTCATTACATATCGGTGAAGGTTTTCATTTATTTGGCTGAAATTGTTTGCAGGAAACGACATCGAGGGAAAGAAAATGTGTTATTTATTTATTTCTTTTATTTATACAGAAACATATATGCTGCAGTCACGGCTGTATTACGGCGGTGTCTAAATAATTGAGTCTGGAACAGACGAATGACTCTTATGTTCGAGAAGACTACCATGCCAAAGCCGCCGCAAATAGCTGCAAGATTGCTGGTGCGACATTAAACATTCCATCAGGTGTGGAACTTTCCCACCACATTACGCCGAGACGTCGAATATTCCAAGGCGGTCGTCTTCCCCAACTCACATACTCCAGCGCTTTGTATGTATGAGTGGGTGGTGAGAGGGGTAATGATCTGAGTGAGTGAGATTAGTTTTACGCCGCACTCGGCAATATTTGAGCTATATGGCGGCGGTCTGTAAATAATCAAGTCTGGACCAGAACAATCCTGTGATCAACAGCATGAGCATCAAGCTACGCATGTGTCAAACAAGTCAGCGATCCTGACCAACCGATCCCGTTAGTCGCCTTTTACGAAAAGCATGGGTTGCTGAAGACCAATTGTAACCCGGATCTTCACGGGGCTGGTAATGATCTGAGCTTGACATGAGCGCAGGGTTAATTTCAGGCTCTGGCAAAACATCCCTCATGGGGCATATTCACCGCAATCAACAATATTAATACTCCAAGTATATGACGGCGGCCTGCATATAATCGACTTGGACCAATCAGTAAAATGATTCATGTTGTTACCAACGAACTACGCAGTCGGGAAAAGTCAGATTTGATATCAATCAAGTCACTGACGTCCATAAACCTCCACAAATATAAGTCGCCTCTCACAACCAGCAACAGTTTCTGAAAACCAATGGTAACCTAAAATCACAAGGGGACATCGTCAGTGAAGGAAGATTCTGCGTGCCTACAGCTTCATGCCCCAATGGATGGTACTGACTCAACTGACTCAAGGGCAAATGGCGTTGTCAAATCTAACTATACTAAATAGACTCGAGTTGTGTTTCTTCAAGAAAGCTGATGTGTCGATCAGAGGGTTCTGTGACAACTCTGATGGATCCTTGAGATAAAAAGGTCACTGTGTACTTGCTGTACTGACATGTCTCGTTGGTGTAATTTGACAAATGACAGAAGTCTTCTCCATTAAGCTGCTGCTGTTCTTTAAGGCTGCACACGGAATGAAATGTTAACAGCAACATATTCTCAAACACTGAGAAGGGCGGTGGGCAGCCTAGTGGTTAAAGGGGAATACTAGAAAATTGCAATAATTTGCTGGATGAAAGATAAAGTCATCAGAAACATGTACCCCAATTCTTAATTTAATAATATGTTTATTTATGTTTTAATCGCTAAAAAATGTTCTGTTATCTGAGCTTCGGCCATTGTGCATATTCCGCTTGAACTCACGTGACCTTTCCGCTCGTGACGTCATATATATGTGACAAGAGTCCGCCATATTGCCAAGGACCAAGCGCTTCAGTAATACAAATAGTGTTGTTTCTGTCGTTTTTGTAAATGGTACGATGGTGTATTCCGTTGTCTGGGGATGCACGGAATCATCGAACAATGGAAAGAGACACCATTTCTTCCGTTTTTTAAAGCGAAAAGACAGATTTAGGCAGGAGAAATGTTCCGATCATTTGAAAGAGACATGCACACATGGGGTATGAAAATCCAAAAGCTGGGCTGAAGAAGTAAGAAGTACCAACGAGATTCATTAATACTACATCATTCCATGTTACAACTTACTGTCAGTGGTATTTTTAACATAGATTAAATGAAGTCCGATTGTGTATAATATATATTATCAAAATCAGTAAAAGATTTCGCTATAAGTTCGTTCCGGTTTGGAGTCCTAAATACTGCCGAATACAACGGCAAATCATGAAGGACTTGTTACATTCATTGTTTTCCATTTTGTCTAATTACGCACATCGACATCAGACTCGCTATTTGTCAGTAGTGTGTGCCGAGAAAGTTGTTCGGTATTCTCATTGGCTGACAAGAAGATGTCACGCTAGGGTTATGACAGAGCACCATAACTATTTACATTAGCAAAAACTAGGGAAATATACATTGTCCTGACTAGAATTTTATAATTCACCAGTTTTCGCTTATATTAGCTCTGCTCGACCAGGCTGGGATCTTGTATGGATGCGTTATTAACGAGAACTAGGATCCTATTTTTTTCGTTTTTCAACCAAAATAACTCCTTGCAACAGTGTAATTTTTGTAGCAGACAATTTCTATTTTTCTGAAGCATCATTTTTTGTTAAGTCCCAGACTCCCTGCAGTCACCAATTTGACACAAAAGCAACTGTAATCACATATATTGCCATTGCTAAAAGCGGTGTAAAACTTACTTACTCACTCAAATTTTGAGGGGATGTTTTGTTAATCTTTCTTCAAGATGTGTAGATGGATGCTCATGATGTCAATCACTGGATTGTCTGGTGCAGATTAGATTATGTCCAGGGCGCTGTCATATAGCTGGAATAACTTTGAGTGAGTGGGTGACTGAGTATGGTTTTACGTCGCTGTTA
Organism: Haliotis rubra; assembly: GCF_003918875.1. NCBI lineage: Eukaryota > Metazoa > Mollusca > Gastropoda > Lepetellida > Haliotidae > Haliotis > Haliotis rubra. Next base: position 966,923 of record NW_025766803.1, on the reverse strand, counting down.
GCAATATTCCAGCAATATCACGACCGGAAAAAGGGCTTCACATATTGTACCCATGTGGAGAATCGAACCCGGGTCGTCGGCATGACGAGCGACCGCTTTAACCACTGTGCTATGACATGTTGTTGGATTTGCCACTTACTTGACAATTCAAAATCAGGATGCATATATTTCATGTGAGCATTCTAACCTTTTGTGGCGCTGAGGGGTTTCGGTTCTAGTGAGGAATGAGTCATTTGATCGGATTTTCACAAATTTCCTTCTCCTGTATTTGCTATGAGCCGGTTTTAGAATGCATCAGAGGCGATCCATGACGTTATGTCACGATAGAAAGTCATATATCACCTTTTGAGGGTATTGCTCAATCATTTTTATCTCTACAATGGTTCATCTACAAGATATACTTATATTTGGGAACTTTACACGGCAGTGTGGATTTCATTATACATTATTACGTAAAAGTAGATTGCATATAACAACGTTTGTTAATAAAGTTGTTTGGTTCTGCCAGGCTACCCAACGGGACAAGAACGACATTGTAGATGTTTAGGGTCACGCACAGAGTGCAAAGGAAATGATATAGTGTCTGTCGTACATTTTTCAAGATAATATTTTCAGTTTCTAGGGGCTGTGGAGTAGCACAGGGGTTAAAGCGTTCGAGTCCCCACATGGGTACAATGTGTGAAGCCCATTTCTGGTGTCCCCCGCCGTGATATTGCTGGAATATTGCTAAAAGCGGAGTAAAACCAAACTCACTCATAGTTTCTAAACAACTTCCCGACAAGTTCTATTTTAATCATGTTTCTATTTGTAGAACCCAATTTAATTCCTCTTTCTCGCTCCATACATACATGAGGTCTTGGAACAGTCGCATGTACCACGTCGTTATCAACCAGCGGGTTGTTACAGTCATGGATCCGGATTTCGGTAGAGCAGTCTGTTGAGTCTGTACTCTGTCGTTTTGGTGGACGCGGCATCAAGCCATCTAACAGTCAAAACGATCACCACCAAGTGCATGTTCCACCCGTGAAGATCCGGGTTAGAATAAACCTTCAGTAACCCATGCTTGTCGTAAGAGGCGACTAACGGGATCGGGTGGTCAGGCTCGCTGGCTTGGTTGACACATGTCATCGGTTCCCAATTGCGCCGATCGATGTTCATGCTGTTGATCACAGGATTGTCAGGTCCAGACTCGATTATTTACAGACCGCCGCCGGAATATTGCTGAGTACGCGTAAAACTAAACTCACTCACTCACCAAGTGTCCTTTTTAGGATGCCCAAAGGCCGTCAAAACTGAGGACAATGTTCCCGAATATGGAGCATAAATCTGTTAGATTTTATGCTTCAATTATTTCGTGTGCATTTGCTTTCATTATCTATCAGATTGCTATTAATCTCAAATGAAAAACTCTTTTCTGGTCCGGACTTTATCGGCAGACCGCCGCCTTACAGCTGGAATATTGTTTAGTGTGACGTTAAACAACAAAACAACTTTTTTACTCAAGATTATCATTTTAGGTCCAGACTGGATCAATATCCGACTGTCCAGAAACTGCTAAACTATTGCTGAGAACGACTTTAAATAAAACAACAACGTCGATGAGAAATCTCCGAACAAGAGAAACATATATTTTAGATTAGGGCTCAACTATTTCCTGTTAATTTCATTTCAAATTTGAAAACTATAACTACTCTTAAAATACCCGTTTAGGCCCTAACAAACATTCACAGGGCCTTGTAGCATGATCAACCCCGTATTCAGGACAGATGATTCGTTCTGATTTTCCCAACGTATGGACTAATAAGTCCCAATTACAGTATAATACGTGTTCTATAGATGTTGACGTTCCGAACAGAATCAACCTCAAGGTAACCCGTGAAGAACCGGGTTAGAATTAGTAATCACAAAACCCATGCTTGTCGTAAGAGGCGACTAACGGGATCGGGTGCACTACAGTGGTCAGGCTCGCTGACTTGGTTGACATATGTCATCGCATTCCAGTTACGTAGATCGATGTTCATGCTGTTGATCACTGGATTGTCTGGTCCAGATTTACAGACCGCCGCCACATACCTGGACTATTGCTGAGTGCGGCATTAAACAACAAAGCAACCAACAATCAATTACGCAGATTGATGCTCATGATGCTGATCACTGGATTGTCTGGTCCAGACTCGATTATTTACAAATATTGCCATATTGCTGGAACATTGCGGAGTGCAGCGTTAAACAACCAACCAACAAACAAACAAACCAACCATCCAACCACCCACCCAACCAACTAACCAACCAGCCTCAAGGTGGGGAACTAGGAAACTAGGAGTGAGTGAGTGAGTTTAGTTTTACGCCGCACTCAGCAATATTCCAGCTATATGGCGGAAGTCTGTAAATAATCGAGTCTGGACCAGACAATCCAGTGATCAACATGATGAGCATCGATCTACGCAATTGGGAACCGATGACATGTGTCAACCAAGCCAGCGAGCCTGACCACACGATCCCGTTAGTCGCCTCTTACGACAAGCATGGGTTACTGAAGATCAATATTCTAACCCGGAACTTCACGGGTAGGAAACTAGGAGGTTACGCTGAATACGAAAAACACCCACGCACAAAAGGACTCATCATGCTTCATATTATCTTTGCACATTTACGACAATCCTCATTTATATTTATGAAGAATATACCAGTCGGCAGCAATGAAACTTTATAGCTGCATGCTTTGGGTCATTTTATGCTAGTTGCGGTCGTTAACATTTATACCAAACTGCTGCGTTGTCATAAATGAGACAGAGTAGACAGTATATGTATAACAATTCATTTGATATGTTATAATAATACCGACATTCAGAAAAGGTCAACAGGCCGGCTTCATTGTGCGCGTGTTTCTATGTGTATATATCATAAATCAACCGTGAAGATGGATGGACATTTGTCGAACGTAACGTCACAAAATTAATTAGGTGCCTGTTGTCTCCGTTGTCTTCCACTGGCAAGTAGGCGGAGATTCTTGTCGGTGGCGAAGTTGGGGACTTTGTTGTGGTCCCCATCTGATGATTTCAGGAAGCCATCACCAGCTGAGTTTAGTTTTACGCCGCTTTTAGCTATATTCCAGCAATATCACTAAGGACACCAGAAATGGGGTTCACACATTGTACCCACGTGGGGAATCCAACCCGGCTCTTCGGCGTGATGAGCGACCGCCTTAACCATTAAGCTACCCCACCGCCCCACCAGCTGTAATGTCTGTAGATGTCGGTACGACGTAGGAACGACTGCGGGGAAGAGGCGGGATGTATTTGGACCTTTTACAGTACATGGAATCTTGTATACAGAGAATATCGGGATATTGGCCATTATGTCTGTGAATAAATTCCAGTTTTTCGTCCTGTATGTGTTTAGAGTGCCATTTAATTATCCTTTTAGTGTCAAATTATCCAGATAATAAGTCAAATTGAGGTTTGGATTTGTTCCTTAATGACAAATGTGAAATATTGATAATATGAAAATATGGGAACTTGCCATACTTTTGTCCATACATTTTTCCATACATATAAATAGTGGCATTAAATAACATGAACGACTATGCTCTGAGGGTGTTTACTTAGGACGTAACTTGGAGCCTTCATGCACAAATCTGTAAAATACGTAGCTATTAAACGATAAAACACCTCCTTTACTTGAAAGCTTCCCTTGATAGATGGATGGAACAGGATCTTCGGACCCTCTTACTGCTGTCCTCGGGTTAGCAAGAGAGGTATCGATCTTTATCTAATTCTGATCTGCTTGATGTTATGTTCATCGCCGTTCTGGTGCGACCTTGTTTCCAGTCAATAGGAGGACGTGTAAACTGCCATCAATGCCAGAATGTGTCAAAAAAGAGCAACAGCGGCCGAGGCAATAACTTCTAGAAACTCTGTATGTGCATTAAAGGGACATTTGTAACACTTGAATATGGAAACTTAGAAGGGAAGTGTCGCGTTTTCGCCCTAACAAAAAACAAGCCAAAAGTGACAAAATTAACCAAAGTTCGTCAACGCCATTTGTCGCATTGTCGCATTTTGTATTCATCCAAAGGGCGACAATACGATGTTTGAACGTTCCATATGGTGGGATGAATCATAGCTTCATGTTAGGGTGAGTGAGTGAGTATGGTTTTACGCCTCTATTGGCAATATTCCAGCAATATCTCATCGGGGGACACCAGATATTGGTTTCACACATTGCACGAATGGGTTACCCCACTGCCCACTGTATGTCATTCTCTTTCCACAGAGGTTACTTGTCATATCTTCCTACGAACCTCTGTTCTAATACGGCCATATTTCCCGGTTCTCGTAAAATCCCCTAGCGGCAAAAGATCGCAACACGAATTATCTCCCTTCTTTCTATCCAATCAGAACACCTGTTACATCGACTTAGATTCAACTTGACTAACACAAGCAAATGTGAGGCCACAAATATCCCCCATCTGCCGGGGACTTGTGTTGATGTTACACACAAGACGTTTAATGGCTAGCTTCTCCGTTGTCAACGAGGGCGATGGAGACGCCACTGATCCGCCATAACATGACTGAGTTCTGTCTAGAAGAAACGTTTGCTCATCGCGCAGGGGAAGAGGTTTAGTTTTCTCGAAGTATACGGAAATTACCGAGGCCTTGCGAATGATCACTTTTGAAACAACGTCGCTGATTGCACAACTAAATCTGATTGCCTCCAATCACGAGTCTTGAACGCTCACACCATGAAAGGGCCGTATTAGAACAGAGGTTACGTAGGAAGATATGACAGGAGTAACCTCTGTGGGAAGAGAATGACTGTATGTTAGAAACAAGTAAATGTCTGGTAGTGGAAAGCGCAACAGAACATACGCACTAGCTATTTCTGGGCTGGTAAAGTGTCTCATCCAAAATACGGCGGCAGCTGTAACTCCACCATTAACGCTTTGTATTGACATGCGCCAGTGGAGGCAGATACGCATATAGGACCTGTAATGATCTATGAGGGGGTGTCTCCTGCATAACCAGGGCATAACCAGTTTGTTTAGGCAGATGTTTTCTTCCGTTTTGATTCCAAGCTAGATTTGGCTGACTGAATGGTATTGTGTTATGCAATTGCCATAAACTCTTGGTTGGTTGATTGGCTGGTTGGTTGGTTGGTTGGTTGGTTGGTTGGTTGTTCTTTAATCCCGCACTCAGCAATATTCCAGCTATATGGCGGCGGTAAATAATCGAGTCTGGAATATACAACCCAGTGATCAACAGCATGAGCATCGATCTATACAATTGGGATACGATGACATGTGTTAAGCAAGTCAGCGAGCCTGACCACCCGATCCCGTTAGTCGAATCTTACAAGCATGGGCTACTGAAGATTAGTTCTAACCCGGATCTTCACGGGTCATAAACTCTAGCCTGCTGCTTTACACATTGTATTAAATGAGTTTCTTTGGATTACACAATTCTAAGTTTCAAGCGGTTTGCCCTGGGTGTAATTAAACGTCCGGTCTCCATTGCGAGTTTTTTAGGTAAAGGTTCAAAGGGTATGTGCGAATGTTAACTCTCGCGATTTGGTACGCTGTGTTCTGATTGGTCAGTCCAAAAGGTTTGCTGACGCGACCTTCTACAAGGTTTTGTTAGACTCAGTATAGCAGTGTAACGTATAATACTGAGCCTAAGTTTACTTAGACTGGGTTTTTCATTCTTTTTGAACAGCTACAGCTCTGCAACCTGTTGGGTGGTGTGGGATTATTGTTGTTCCATCCACTGGGTGCTCAGCTGTTACTGAACATAGCCATCTTGGCGATGACGTGTCGCTTTGTTACCACCTTTCATGAAGCATGAAATGAAATCTTCTTTCACAACTGTAATTGAAAACAACTTCTTTCTACCCTGTCGACTGCATCTAATTCGAAGGAGAGATTCCAGATGTTTCCTTACGGTGGAATGAGCGAGATATAATTTTAAGTCTCGTCTTGTCATTAGTTAAGTCATAACGTGACTCAGTTGCAATATATAGCATTTATGGCGACAAATTACATTGAATTCGCCATTAAAGTATCGTTTAAAAATCTAGTGAACTTTTTTAACAACAAACTCAGATCACCAGTACGCAAACTGAGGCAACCTTAAAGGAGATCGCGGTGTCATTCCCCAGGTGAAGTTGAAACAGTTTTAGACAGATTAACATGGCATCAAGGGTATATTTGTCTGTTCGCATACAAACCTCCCAGCATTTCCGTTGGCATTATTCCAATGACATTTAATTCTAACGATTAATCCAGTCTCGTGCAATTCAATACTGTCCTTAAGTGCTTGTCCTCTCTGACCGAAGTCCGACACAGAGGGTATTTCAGAGAGGTGTATGTCCGGTGCGAGTCCCAGTGGGCGTTTCGTTCACCAACAAATCAAGATCTGTATCGGCACCGGAACCTGGACATTGTACATCTCAGTTAGCCAGTGCGTTCTCCTGCAAAGATCTCTCCAGGGCTTAAGTTAACAGAATTAACCAAGATGTGGTTTCAGGATTCTTCTGGATATAACTTGGTTATTTTTCGCTTTTTCCGCCAATTAACACTGTTTTGATGTTTACTGCTTGAAAATGTCATTAACAAAGTAATGCGTCTTCATTACTGTGGGGGCTGAAGTACTGTAAAGTTACTGGGTGGAGTCCGTATCATTCAAAGAACGTTATAATATATATTTTACCACTCTTTTAGAAGTGAAAAGTTTGTCATATTAATTTTAACTAAAACTGCTAACCATCGCTCCTAAAGGGATGGTGTGAATCTGGCATCTGTCCATGCTTGTAACAAGGACTGTAAGTTCCAATGGTGCCTAGTATATTGACCTGCCTTACTGGTTGTCTATAACCCGCATTGCATTGTCTTAAATAGGTGGCTGAGTGGGTTAGATCGTTGTCTTTCAGGGCTGGCGATTAGATGATTGACTGCCGGATGGGACTAACACAACCCCACACAAGTACTAGAATCTTACTTCACTGAGAAAGTGTAATCCCAAGTATAACATATGTTACATTTCATCACTTTCTAAATGGCATTCTGCATGCCTAAGGATATACAATATGCCGCTTTTAAGGGATGGTCAATTTTATTGGATACTCTCTGAGACACCGAATACTCATTCCATGTCTGTCAGTCCTTATTGTAACCCTTAATGGCGAGTATCAGACACTGAACATTGGGAAAATTACTGATAAATGTTCTCAGTAGAAGTTATCCTCGAATTAGGAAATCATGCCTATCTTTAGCGACTGAAAAGGGTATCGGGTGGTCAGGTGCCACTGGTCGCCATACCCAATGCCGTCACTCCATTCCCAATATTTGGAAAACGTCAGAGATCCTACCCGTTCCAAAGAAGAGAAGCCACAAGAACTAAATGACTATCGGCCAGTGGCATTAACCTCCATTGCTATGATTGTCTCGAGCGCATCGTTTTGACGTTTCTGAAGACAGAAGTAAACCATCTACTAGACCCTCTGCAGATCGCATACAGATCCAAGCGCGGAGTTGTTGACGCCACACTCTCTGTTCTCAACAACGTATAAAGCATCTCGAGACCCCCAAGTCCTACATTAGAATACTGTTCGTTGACTTCTCTTCAGCCTTCAACACGATCCAACCCCACATCATGGTAAGAAAGCTGCAAACTATGGGAGTGAATTCACAACTGATTCGATGGATCGGAGATTTCCTCCATGCAAGATTTCAGTGTGTGAAAGTTAAGACAGTGTATCGGCCATGAAGGTTATCAATACAGGAGTGCCGCAAGGTTGTGTTATGTCGCCAGTCCTGTTCACTCTATACACCAATGAGTGCACTAGCGTAGAAAATAACTGTATAAATGTGAAATTTGCTGATGATGCAACCATTGTTGGTCAGATGTATGATTACGAATCACAACGACGATACAGAGATAATATACTATCCCAAAAAAGAAACGCATAGGCGTTTTGTATTTTGAAAAAAACTATTAATTACCAATTGTGTTCAAACAATCGTCAAAATATGTAACAAAGGTGTTGATAATATATCCTTCTTCTAAACTGAAGTAAAAGTTCATGTACTAAAGTCTATTTGTGGACAAATTATACATGTTTATAAATACAACGTTTTCGCAACAGATTTCTGGGTTATGCGTTTCTTTTTTGGAATAGTATATAGAGAATTTCACATCATGGTGTACAAAGAATTATTTGATTTTAAATGTGAAAAAGACAAAAGAACTCTGTATTGATTTCAGAACTAACTCCCCAACAGTACCCCCTTTGTTCATTAATGATGAACCAATTGAGACAGTCACTGAATACAAGTACCTTGGAACTTTTATTGATAGCAGGTTAACGTGGAATACAACACAGATGCCCTGTATAGTAAATGTCAACAACGCCTCCATCTAATGCGTAAACTACGATCTTTTAACGTTCCCCAATCTGTTATGATGTAATTTTATGCCACTTTTATTCAGAGTATACTCACTTTTTCTTCTCAGTGCTGGTTCGAGTCTCTTTCAGTCAAAACAAATCAAAACTTAACAAAATTGTAAATACAGCTAGTAAAATAGCCGGGGTCACTTTCGATAATCTTTCACTTCTCTATCAGCGGCAAGTACTTTCAACGTCTGAAAAAATCATTAATGACACAACACATTTTATAAATCTAGAGTATAAGCTTTTACCTTTGGGCCACCGCTATACAGTGCCAATTACCAAGACTAAATGAGCTCGAACGTCTTTTGTACCTCAAAGTATTGCAATTTTAAACAAATGTTGAATGTCAAGTTATCATCTTTAATTCATTTAATTCTATTTAAGCACATATTTATATCTTTTTATGTTTTTAGTAATGTCATATTTTATGTTGTTATTCATTTGTATTATTGTCAAGCTCTGTGAACCAAAACGAATTCCTTTTAAGGTAATAAAGTATTGTCTGTCTGTCTGACTCATTGCTCGTGCTTTCAGTCATTTGTAGCGACGTAACTGTGTACAGGTCGCTGTGATACGGTGTGCAGCATAAAACAACAATCATATGCCTTGATCTCACAGGTTCCAATTACATGTCATAATTGAGCTGGAGTGAGTGAGTTAGTGTGTTTAGATTTACGCCACTTTTACCAACATTCCAGCAATATCACGGCGGGGAGACCAGAAATGGCCCCTAATTGAGCTGGACAGTCAAGTGTTTGCCTTTAAGGTCTGTCTTATAACTAACAGCTGACGTTGTTTTAATAGGAGTATTCTTGACGCCAGGGGCGAAATCTCTAAATAAAGCTCATCAAGGGGAGAAATTACACTTGATCTATACGTCAAGCGAATCCAGTTGTACAAAACCAGCTCGAGGTCAGATGATGACCCTCTTTGCGGGCGTTTTCAGATTACATGATGCTCCGAGCAACAATGTTTGTTAGGGTGATCAATCGGCTCTACTGGGCTCGGTAAGTTGATCCTGACTCGGTCATGGCCAAGCCTTGTTTTATCCCTTACTGACCACTGTCGGACAAGGCTTCAACAAGTACAATATTTCGAGGTACTTTGGTATACGGGAAACAGTGAGTGATTGAGTATGGTTTTACGCCGCTTTTAAGCAATGTTCCAGCAATATCACGGTGGGGTACACCAGACTGACTGAGTTTAGTTTTACGTCGCTTTTAGCAATATTCCAGCAATATCACGGCGGGGGACACCAAAAATGGGCTTCACATATTGTACCCGTGTGGGGAATCGAACCCGGGTCTTCGGCGTGACGAGCGAACGCTTTAACCACTAGGTTACCCCACCGCCCCTATACGCGAAACAAGGATCTTTCGCAGACGTTCGAACAGAAGGGGGTAGCCTGGTGGTTAAAGCGTTCGCACGTCACACCCAAGACCCGGGTTCGATTCCACACATGGATAAAATATATGAAGCCGATTTTCTGGTGTCCCCCGCCGTGATATTGCTGGAATATTGCTAAAAGTGGCGTAAAACTAAATTCGGCTGAAAACCACCAACTGCACTACCCAAATAGAGTCCTGGATGACAGAGCAATTACAGCTCAATGAAGATAAGACAGAGGCATTACTGGTTGGTACGTAGCGTGAACTTGAACTGACGAATCATGACACTGTTACTGTAGGTCAGTCAACAATCAAGTTCTCCCGAACAGTGAAAGATCTGGGAGTGTCGATAGATTCACAACTATCAATGGAAGCACAGGTTAGCAGCCCATGTAGAACTTGCTACTACCACCTCAGATGTATAGCCAGATAAGGCATCTCATTACAACAAGTGCAGCAAAGACTCTTGTTCAATCCTTAGTTCTGTCCAGGTTAGACTATGCAAATAGTCTCATGTGGGGGATCAGCGGTGCTTCTCTACGGGAGCACATATTGTATCAAGAACATCAAGGACATCCCACATTACACCAGTTCTGATGGAGCTACATTGGCTGCCGGTGAAATACAGGATAGATTTCAAAGTCTGGTCTCTAACTTACAAGTGTTTCTATGGACAGGCACCAACGTATATATACAACCTGATACAGCCCTACAAACCAAACAGGGTTCTACGGTCACAGGACACAGCAGCTCGAAGTGCCACCATACAGACTTAACACCTATGGCTACAAGGCCATCCAGCACAGTTGGCCCTCGACTGTGGAATGATCTTCCTGTTCAACTCAGGACTGCCACCTGTTTAGATTCTTTAAAGTCCAACCTCAAAACATTTTTGTTCAGGAAAGCATATTCCTGCTAAACAAATTTTGTAGTGCTTTGAGCATACACTAGTGCATGGAGTCCAGCGCTCTACAAATAAACTGTATTATTATAACTAAATTCAGTCACTCTATCCGCTACACCACGGAGGCTGTCTACTGTCTTGATAGTTGACTATCAATTATAAAACTGTTGTCAACTAAAACAGTTGACAAAAATAAAAAACACACCAGATCATATATCCCGTAATTAAATCTGTAATAAATATCCTACTGGCGAATCTCACTACTCCTAACACATGAAACAATCGGTTTAACATCGTCCTACCCAAGTAAGATTAAGATAAATAATGTGATCAAAAGAACATAAAGTACCCAGATGGACAGAGCAATACTATAGACTTTTATACGTCCAGGTGTTTTCAGCTTACACGTCACTGGGACTCTGTGTCCTCAACCGGGATACTGGCAGAGAGTGCCAAATCAAAGATATTTTACGGACGCTTCGTGAAGAATCAAACACCCGCAAACCTCTCCAAAACAGAAACACATTGACACTTTCAGCAGTTCATTTCGATATATTTTGACAGCAATCGTCATTAAGACAATTCCTATGTTTGAATCCCGTTAATCATGTCGTGGTTGTTGTGTATTGCAGCAAATGCCTCCCAAAATGTGTTTGAAAACGTTTGTCGTGAAAAATGAAAATGATACGTGTAAAGTGCATGCAGAAAACGTTTTCCACATGTGGCACGTGCAATGTGTCGGACACATGAGTAGAGACATCTATAAAAGGCCAAACCAAATTCATCATTTCATTACAAACTTTACGTAAACGAAGATCAAAACTGCGAAGATTGTATTCTACTGAGCGAAATATCGACGTTTGGAAGCAAGGGAGTCCCAGTCTGCCGTTGCAAGACACGTCAACGTCCACCACAGCACCATATCTCGATTATGACATCGATATACCCACTTCAATTCGACCCAAGATTGTCCCCAAAGTAGAAGACCAAGAGTGACCACTCCTGCTCAGGACCGATTCATGCGGGTGTTTCGCCTACGTCACCGATTTGCTACAGCAACGGACACTGCAGGACTGGTGACTGGTCTTCGAAGAATTTCCGACCAAACCATCATAAATCGTCTGAGAGAAGTGGGAATCCGAGCATGTCGACCAAAAGAAGGACCTTTCCTGACACGACTTCACCGAGAACTACGTGTCCCGTGGTGCAACAGGGTACAGGCATGGAACCTGGCGTTTGGATCAGCGATGAATTGCGTTTCCTCCTGCAACGTCGGGATGGGAGACAACCTGTCTAATAGTCTCTACTGACGTCAACACGAACATTTTGCGCCGAACTGCGTTCGACAGGTGGACAGATTTGGTGTAGAAAGCGTCATGGTGTGGGGAGCCAATTCCTACACGGTATCCAGAGCTAGTGGTGGTTCAAGGTATTCTTAAAGCAAATTGCTACATCGACCAAATCCTGTGACCTCACTCACCTCCTCCCACGTTTTAACCGCCAGAGGGAGCTGTTTGAACACGACAACGCTCGACCCCATACAGCTCGTGTGACAGGTACCCATCTCGCCAATGCCAACGTCACTGGCCTTCCAAATCGCCTGATCTGAACCCGATCGAGCATCTATGGGACGAACTTGATCGGCGCGTCCGTAAACGTCACCATCGTCCTCAGACACTTGCAGAACTTGCCAACGCGCTGCAGGCAAGCTTAATTCGACTTATGTACACTAAAATACGTTTAATACATTTCCTTAGTTTGGGCCTATGCGTTTCTTTGTTTGTAGAGTGTAATAACATTTTTATAATCTCCACCCGGACATGCTCTAAGCGCATACAACATGATGGGCATTATTACTCCGAATAACGCCAAGCTGCCTGTGAGGTGTTAGAAGGTTAATAATCATATGACTTATCCCACCGGGTACCCATTTCCTGCTGGGTGAACAGGGGCAATTCAGCACTATATCATTGGTCTTTTTAATTACTTAATCCAGTATAAATTATGATTGTTTCTTAATGATGGCCTTTGTATCAAACCCACCGTACCGCACCTTAATCAAAAGAAACAAAATTTGTTTATTTTTAAACACAGTGTAAATCCGGTGTAAATCCAGTTTAAAGCTGTACATCCGGGGAATCTTGCAGAAGTAGCAGAAGTATCATAAATCCTCATAACGGTGTCCTTACCTTTGTTACTGATGTCTATAGCCACTTTATATTGTATCTTACTTGTTGGTCCCTGCCTGGCGCTCGGCATTAATGGGTACATCAAGGACTGGTCGGCTCGGAGTCAGTATAATGTGTCTGAGTGGGGTATTCATGCTTCACTGCGGTATGGTATCTCAGTGGGCTAGCACTATAAAACCAGCTTAAGTCTGGGCTAGTACAAGCAGCCGCACATACACATACACACGTATGCACGTCGTCATATGAGCGAAATATTCTCAAGCACGACGTAAAACCCAATTTCACCTCACCTCACCCCACCTTATATTGTATCTTTAACAAATAGTCAAATAGTTTTAATGTTGTAAAGCTAATTTTACATCAGTCTGTGATATATTGGTAGCTATTACACTGTCCTTCGATGGCAGTTTGTATAATATAGTAAAACAGTATAACTTGATCTAGCTTAAATACTGCCAACGTGACAATACATTTTAACTTCATCCGAGTTTCATTTAATGTAGCCAATGGGGTCCCCAAGGTAGATTAAAGGGAGATAACTCCTCAAGGTTTGGCTTACCGTGGACCGCGGACTGCGTTTGTGTGTGAAGAGACAACCACTGTTAACGAAGGATAAGCGTGACTAAAACTCTCCTATTTTGTCACTATCAAACTGAAAAAACCCCAATTTGGTATAAAGTAGTACCGTACCTTAATCAAAAATAGCGAAGTAAAACTATCTTCACTACACTGGCAGATACGCGATAAATCGATCGTAGTAGTAGTAGTAGTAGTAGTAGTAGTAGTAGTAGTAGTAGTAGTAGTAGTAGTAGTAGTAGTACTCTTACTCTTACACATAGCCGATGTCACAGTTTATGTTTCAGTGTGTAGTCATGTAGCGACCTCGTATAAACCAAGTCGATAGCTGTTATACAATATATGTTATACACTGATGTGTTGTGTGAGACGTTCTCTCTCTCTCTCTCTCTCTCTCTCTCTCTCTCTCTCTCTCTCTCTCTCTCTCTCTCTCTCTCTCTCTCTCTCTCTCTCTCTCTCTCTCTCTCTCACACACACACAACGTCATAAACCCCCACCCCTCACACGCGCATGCACGCACATTCACACACACAAAAAAACAACTTTGTCTTTCCTTATGACATAAAAACATATGTATATATACATATATACGTTCGTATAAACATGGACCCTTGAAGATCCGTGTTAGAGAAGAAGAAGAAGAAAATTATTTTATTTAAGTGCCACATGCCGTGTTACAGAATTTATGGTCATGATAATAATACATTAAAAACAGCACCCGGCCAATTGGCCTACAAGACACTAGATTACTTGAATATATGTGTATATATATTTAAAATATAAACATGGATAAAATAGTTTTAAAATTGTACGTACGTACATACATACAGACAGATACATACATGCATAGATGAACACACCTACATATATACCCACACGCACGCGAACATACCCACATAGCACACACACACACATACCTCACACACACGCGCACACACACACCAGCACGCACACATCCACAGACACACACACACATACATACATACAATAGTAGAGTCATACTCAATACAATTGCCCCCAACCCCACATACACACACCCACCCACCCCAAAGTTGTTAGAATTGATCTTCAGTAACCCATGCTTGTCGCAAGAGGCGACTAACGGGAACGGGTGGTCAGGCTCGCTGACTTGGTTGACACATGTCGCCGTATCCCAGTAGCGTAGATCGATGCTCATGCTGTTGATCACTGGATTTTCTGGTCCAGACGCGATTGTTTACAGACCGCCGCTAAATATCTGTCATATTGCTGAGTTTGGCGTTCAACAAGAAACCAACGAATCAACTGTGTTGTATTATTCATGTATATGACAGATCTATCAAATATCGTAACTTCCCAAAGTTGATGAAGCTAAATAGCATCTGCCATTCATATTGCCATAGAAAGGAATCGGGACTGAATTGATATTTCACAAAGGTAGGGAACTCTAGCCTGCTAACTTACAATCTTCATAAATCTGAAATCCTCATCTTCATAAAATTAACATAATTAGTAAAATTGATAAATATTCGTCAATTTGGGACCGGATTACATGTAGTTGTCCGTCAGAACGGTGATTTCCCGAGACACGGGGCCCAGGTAATAAAGTGAGTAAGTAAGGTTTTGCCGCTTTTAGCAATATTCCAGCAATATCACGGCAGGGACACCAGAAATGGGCCTCACACATTGTACCCATGTGGGGGAACGAACCCGGGTCATCAGCGTGACGAGCGAACGCTTTAACCACTGGGCTACCCAACCGCCCTCTCGCATGTAAAATAATGATTTGGTCCACATAAGAACTGATATTAAAACCTGACCAGTCACGATTACATTTCCATCATAACGAAGAATCACTGCCTTACACAACATTAGTCACGATATGGCTGAAATACTGCCGATGTGACTTGAATTTAAACTCTCTCACTCACTCACTCACTCACTTATAAGCAAGCGAGTGAGTAATGTTTTACGCCGCTTTTAGCAATATCCCAGCAATATCACGGCGGGGGACACCAGCAATGGGCTCCACACATTGTGGGGGAACGAACCCGGATCGTCAGTGTGACGAGCCAACGCTTTAACCACTAGGCTACCCCACCGCCCCTCTCACGACTATTGTTCGATACAAGAGTGAGTGAGTGAGTTTAGTTTTACGCAACTCAGCAATATTCCATCTATATGGCCGATAAAAGAAATATTCACGGGACAAGTGAATGTTGATGGACTACATCAAAGTTTCCACGCCAACGTTAATGCAACAGCTACCACCTAAACAAACAAAGCAACCGATATATGGCCATGCTAATATCGACTTGTTAAAATCTAAACTTAACGTAATTGAAAAATTAAACACTGTATATAGCATTTGCGAGAAATTACTTTTAACGGATAATGTCACATGTCGTTGATTAATATGATCATGTGCATTAAAATCGGATATATGGTGGGGTTGTAATTTTTCCAATTAATCGTTCCTCTTGTGCAGTGTAAATATTTCATAATATACATTTCAGTAGGAGCAATATAGATGCATTGTCTCATTTCGAATTCTTGCTTTCGTGAGACGTAAAACACAGAAGAGAGAGGTGAGAGAAGGGGGATCGAAGAGTATTATCTCTGTGTGGACTTTGATTAAACCTTTCTCTTCATGTAATCTGAAGTTACTAAAATGAAATAATGTTAAGAATGAACATAAAAAAATTGAATTTGAAAATTTTATTATCCTTGATAATATTTGAGTTTAGTGAATAGATATGGGCAATGTAATCCGTATTAACAACCTGAACAGTGACCATGGTGTGTGAATGTGTGCTTGCGTGCGTGCGTGTGCGTATTGTACGAACCTACGGTTCTTGCTACGTCTTTCAAGACTGAAACTTTGATTTGGCCTCCATAACACCTGGCAAATGTTTATTAAGGCTGAAATGACATCATCAGACAGTGGAGGACTTAAATGGTGTTTTATGTCAAGTATTAATCAAATTGTGTTGATCAAACGCAAAGTGAGTGAGTGAGTGAGAACAGTTTTATAATTGATGGTCAACTATAGACAGTAGACAGCCCCCGTGGTGTTGCGGATAGACTGACTGAATTTCGCTTTACGCCGCTTTTAGCAATATTCCAGCAATATCACGACGGGGGACACCAGAAATGGGCTTCACATACGTAAAGACAAACATACTGAAACGTACGGCTTCGTTTCAAATTTTGAAAATTAATACTTATAAAATGAAGCCAATGGAGGCCACTTTAGTTAACCAATAAAGTACACAAAAATTATCATGTGTGGTGGGGTAGTCTAGTGGTTAAAGCGTTCTCTCGTCACGCCGAAGACCCGTGTTCGATTCCCCACATGGGTGCAGTGTGTCAATTTCTGGTGTCCCCCACCGTGATATTGCTGGAATATTGCTAAAAGCGGCGTAAAACTAAACTCACTCACTCCCTGCTGTTTTATCAGACATCAGAGTGCCCTTTAGCTGAAGACCTGGGTTCGATTTCATGCATGGGTACAATGTGTAAAGACTATTTCGGGTGTCCACCGACTTTATATTGCTGGAATATTGCTGAAAGCGGCGTAAAACCTATTCACTCACTCTAAGTCTTGAGCCCTAACTTTGAATTGGTTGCTGGCTATCTTAACCATGAAATGTTTTAGATTTTGTCTTTGTTGATAGTCTAAAGGGAAGTATTTACGAAACAAGCACGATCTTTCTTTTGAGGAACAAAACAAATTTAGAATAAGTTGATATAAGTGTTTGAAAATAAACACATTTTTCTCACATTAAAAGTAGAATATGAGCGTTCAAATGTTATGCCATTCTGACTCATGTTTACCGA
Organism: Haliotis rubra; assembly: GCF_003918875.1. Classification (NCBI taxonomy): domain Eukaryota; kingdom Metazoa; phylum Mollusca; class Gastropoda; order Lepetellida; family Haliotidae; genus Haliotis; species Haliotis rubra. The sequence goes on along the minus strand of NW_025766803.1, from coordinate 949,599 downwards.
GCTAAAACAGACGAGAGAAGAGAGTTTAGAAAAATGTCACAGCATTGATTTTTATACTCATTATCAATTTACATCGAAGCAGCATCGGTTATTGATAGGAAATGAATAAATCAGATGACACGATCGATTATATGCAAATCACCTTGGATGTGGATGTCAAACAAAACCGGTATTAATAATAAAGTGTATCCATGTGTCGACTGTTTTGTCATTTGTTCATGCTTAAATAAACGTTTTCAAACAGTTTTCACACATACACATTGAAAGCTCAAACATTCGCAAATTTGACCTGCGTTTTGTAGTTCCTGTGTGACTGAAGTAGAAGATGAATTCCACATTACATTAGTATGTCCTCTTTACAATGAGTATCGTGTTAGGTATTTACCTGAATACTGTCGTAATTACCCTCGTGTTAAAATGTTTATTGAATTGATGAGAACAAGAGAGTGAGTTTAGTTTTACGCCGCACTCAGCAATATTCCAACCATATGGCGGCAGTCTGTAAATAGTCGAGGCTGGACCAGACAATCAAGTGATTAACAGCATGAGCATCGATCTACGCAAATGGGAAATGCTGACATGTGTCAACCAAGTCAGCGAGAGTGACCACCCGATCCCGTCAGTCGCCTCTTACGAGAACAACACATAATAATAGACACTAAAACTTGTATCTTTCCTAAAACGTGTTTGTATTTCGATCGAAACACATCTCTAGGAAAACATAATCCTATCTATTGAAGTAATAAGATCTATATTCTCAGTATAACGCATACACATGTTTTTGTGTAATTATTTGACACCTGTTGTACTGCTGACCTCATGCCCATCTATACGTCATAAATGATGAAGTTGCAATAGACCCGTCGTCGCCCCATCGTGTTTACACGTTACCTTTCCTGATACTTACTCAAATAAACAGCGACCATTATAACCAAAGGAAGAGGTCAAATGAAAGGTCCATACAAACTGATACACAGTCACAACTCTCCTCAGAACAGATTCCATTTGTTGAAAAGGGCAAACTAGCCGTGAAAAATCACAATATGAATGGGCCAGTGACGAGGCCCCGTTTGTCAACAGGAGCTATAAATGAGCAAGCTTTTAGAAATCGTAAATACAACCATCATTTCTCTACATGTGAATAATCTAACATGTTTGTTCTTTTAACTCTAAGTGATATAGGGCATTATTAAACTTTTCATAAGGTTGGTTTCAGGGCTTGCCATGACGTTGAAATATATATCATGGGTCATGGACAGAAACATGTTCACTTGAAGGTCATTTTGACTTATTTTACAACCGAATGTACCTTTGACACGAAATAATTCTATTCATAATTCATTTCATCCAGGACACCCAGCTTGCTCAGGATGTAATTTTGTTCACCTTATGTCAAGAATGTTTTGTCAGCATTTTCAGGAACAAATCGTATTTTCTTAAATATTCTGCCTCCTTCCGAAAATCAGGTGAATACGATTTACTGAATATTTTTATCCTTTTCTACTTTGCGATGGTGTATCACCCTTACAAATATCTTTATCAGACACATGATTGCAGCAAAAGGTTCACAAATATTAGTCCAGACTAACTGAAAAAATCATGGCACATCTAGTTGGGTCAAACGAGTACATGTTAAGGGAAAAAACTCTCGTGACGAAAATAGGAAGTGAGCGAGTGAGTATGGTTTTACGCCGCTTTTAACAATATTCCTTAATATCACGGCGTGGTACACCAGAAATGGGCTTCACACGTTGTACTCATGTGGGGAATCGAACCCGGGTCTTCAGTGTGATGAGCGGACACTTTAACCATTAGTCTACCCCACAGCCCTAGGAAGTGCTGAGGTCAAATTGGTTTTCAAAAATAGCGTTGCGTTCAGGATCATTGTACGTATAGAGCGCTACAACAAGCGTGGTGATTAACCAGAAATTGGGTCCCAGCAGTCTTAAATCACATTCACTCACTCACTCACTCACTCACTCACTTATCAAACACAGGACTCAACATCTAGAGAAATTAGCTTGAGACAATCGACAGTTATTCTACATGGCGTGCTCTAACACAGATCATTTTAATCGTATCATATGAACGTTTCTCTTAAATCTCTACAAACTGATATTTATGACTTTGACCCAAATGAAGAAGTTTCAAACTACGTTTCATCTACTTACAGCAAAATACGATAAAATATGAATATCGTCGATATCTTCCGTTTAAATGTATCATAAATACGCATAACTTTCTTCATATTAGCCTCGTGATTTATCTATTATTCTGAAAAATATATGAACATTTCACTAAAATATCCATTTCGTTATATATTTCCAGGTTTGGTATTTCCAAGACCCGGGGCTCGCTTATCGCTACTTCAGCAATCAATGAACTAGTATATACCAATCATGGTGCAAACATTACTCCGTTCTGACCTTGGTACCATTAGCTAAGTGTAAGTACAACCGGATAGGTCTGAGGCTGTGCTTTAAATGTCATGAAATATCTGGTGAAATAGGAACGACAACTCCGTCATGAATTATCTAGTGGTGTAAGATAAGCAACTCTGTCATGAAATGTCTAACGGTATGAGATGAACAGTTCTCTTGTGACACATCTCGTGATACAAGATAGAAAGATCTCATAAAACATCTAGATTAAAACAGATGACTTTGTCATTAAACATCTGGTGGCATAAGATAGACACTCTGTCATGAAACATCTCTCTTGTGACATCTTAAGAAAGCTAGTCTGCATGGGTGTGTCAGTCAGTGTGAAATGTAAGGCCCTAAGCTAGTCTGACCTGTAAGGGCCTAGGCTGGTCTGCATGGTTGTGTCACTCAGTGTGAAATGTAAGGCCCTAAGCTAGTCTGACCTGTAAGGCCCTAGGCTGGTCTGCATAGTTGTGTCAGTCAGTGTGAAATGTAAGGCCCTAAGCTAGTCAGCATAGTTATGTCACTCAGTGTGAAATGTACGGCCCTAAGCTAGTCAGCATGGTTAAGTCACTCAGTGTGAAATGTACGGCCCTAAGCTAGTCAGCATGGTTAAGTCACTCAGTGTGAAATGTACGGCCCTAAGCTAGTCAGCATGGTTATGTCACTCAGTGTGAAATGTAAGGCCCTAAGCTAGTCTAGTTGTGTCACTCAGTGTGAAATGTAAGGCCCTAAGCTAGTCAGCATGGTTATGTCACTCAGTGTGAAATGTAAGGCCCTAAGCTAGTCAGCATGGTTATGTCACTCAGTGTGAAATGTAAGGCCCTAAGCTAGTCAGCATGGTTATGTCACTCAGTGTGAAATGTACGGCCCTAAGCTAGTCATGGTTATGTCAGTGTGAAATGTCAAGCTAGTCAGCATGTTATGTCACTCAGTGTGAAATGTACGGCCCTAAGCTAGTCAGCATGGTTATGTCACTCAGTGTGAAATGTAAGGCCCTAAGCTAGTCTGCATGGTTATGTCACTCAGTGTGAAATGTAAGGCCCTAAGCTAGTCTGCATAGTTGTGTCAGTCAGTGTGAAATGTAAGGCCCTAAGCTAGTCAGCATGGTTATGTCACTCAGTGTGAAATGTAAGGCCCTAAGCTAGTCAGCATGGTTATGTCACTCAGTGTGAAATGTAAGGCCCTAAGCTAGTCAGCATGGTTATGTCACTCAGTGTGAAATGTAAGGCCCTAAGCTAGTCAGCATAGTTATGTCAGTCAGTGTGAAATGTAAGGCCCTAAGCTAGTCAGCATGGTTATGTCACTCAGTGTGAAATGTAAGGCCCTAAGCTAGTCTGCATAGTTATGTCACTCAGTGTGAAATGTAAGGCCCTAAGCTAGTCAGCATGGTTATGTCACTCAGTGTGAAATGTAAGGCCCTAAGCTAGTCTCAGCATAGTTATGTCACTCAGTGTGAAATGTAAGGCCCTAAGTTAGTCAGCATGGTTATGTCACTCAGTGTGAAATGTAAGGCCCTAAGCTAGTCTGCATGGTTATGTCACTCAGTGTGAAATGTAAGGCCCTAAGCTAGTCAGCATGGTTATGTCACTCAGTGTGAAATGTAAGGCCCTAAGCTAGTCAGCATGGTTATGTCACTCAGTGTGAAATGTAAGGCCCTAAGCTAGTCAGCATAGTTATGTCACTCAGTGTGAAATGTAAGGCCCTAAGCTAGTCAGCATGGTTATGTCACTCAGTGTGAAATGTAAGGCCCTAAGCTAGTCAGCATGGTTATGTCACTCAGTGTGAAATGTAAGGCCCTAAGCTAGTCAGCATGGTTAAGTCACTCAGTGTGAAATGTAAGGCCCTAAGCTAGTCAGCATGGTTATGTCACTCAGTGTGAAATGTAAGGCCCTAAGCTAGTCAGCATGGTTATGTCACTCAGTGTGAAATGTAAAATGGCCCTAAGCTAGTCTGCATGGTTATGTCACTCAGTGTGAAATGTAAGGCCCTAAGCTAGTCAGCATGGTTATGTCAGTGTGAAATGTAAGGCCCTAAGCTAGTCAGCATGGTTATGTCACTCAGTGTGAAATGTAAGGCCCTAAGCTAGTCAGCATGGTTATGTCACTCAGTGTGAAATGTAAGGCCCTAAGCTAGTCAGCATGGTTATGTCACTCAGTGTGAAATGTAAGGCCCTAAGCTAGTCAGCATGGTTATGTCACTCAGTGTGAAATGTAAGGCCCTAAGCTAGTCAGCATGGTTATGTCACTCAGTGTGAAATGTAAGGCCCTAAGCTAGTCAGCATGGTTATGTCACTCAGTGTGAAATGTAAGTTAAGCTGTCACACTCAGTGTGAAATGTAAGGCCCTAAGCTAGTCAGCATGGTTATGTCACTCAGTGTGAAATGTAAGGCCCTAAGCTAGTCTGCATAGTTATGTCACTCAGTGTGAAATGTAAGGCCCTAAGCTAGTCAGCATAGTTATGTCACTCAGTGTGAAATGTACGGCCCTAAGCTAGTCAGCATGGTTATGTCACTCAGTGTGAAATGTAAGGCCCTAAGCTAGTCAGCATGGTTATGTCACTCAGCGTGAAATGTAAGGCCCTAAGCTAGTCTGCATGAACGTGTCAGTTAGTGTGATATGTAAGGCCCTAAGCTAGTCAGCATGGTTATGTCACTCAGTGTAAGGCCCTAAGCTGTCAGTACGGCCCTAAGCTAGTCATGGTTATGTCACTCAGTGTGAAATGTAAAGCTAGCCCTAAGCTAGTCTGCATGGTTATGTCAGTCAGTGTGAAATGTAAGGCCCTAAGCTAGTCAGCATGGTTATGTCACCAGTGTGAAATGTAAGGCCCCTAAGCTAGTCAGCATGGTTATGTCACTCAGTGTGAAATGTAAGGCCCTAAGCTAGTCTGCATGGTTATGTCACCAGTGTGAAATGTAAGGCCCTAAGCTAGTCAGCATGGTTATGTCACTCAGTGTGAAATGTAAGGCCCTAAGCTAGTCAGCATGGTTATGTCACTCAGTGTGAAATGTAAGGCCCTAAGTTAGTCAGCTAGTCTGCATGTAAATGTCAGTGTCAGTTAGTTAAGTCACCAGTGTGAAATGTAAGGCCCTAAGTTAGTCAGCATGGTTATGTCACTCAGTGTGAAATGTAAGGCCCTAAGCTAGTCAGCATGGTTATGTCACTCAGTGTGAAATGTAAGGCCCTAAGCTAGTCAGCATGGTTAAGTCACTCAGTGTGAAATGTAAGGCCCTAAGTTAGTCAGCATGGTTATGTCACTCAGTGTGAAATGTACGGCCCTAAGCTAGTCAGCATGGTTAAGTCACTCAGTGTGAAATGTAAGGCCCTAAGCTAGTCAGCATGGTTATGTCACTCAGTGTGAAATGTACGGCCCTAAGCTAGTCAGCATGGTTAAGTCACTCAGTGTGAAATGTAAGGCCCTAAGTTAGTCAGCATGGTTATGTCACTCAGTGTGAAATGTAAGGCCCTAAGCTAGTCTGCATGGTTATGTCAGTCAGTGTGACCTGTAAGACTCTAAGGAGTTCTCGGGTTCAGGTTCACTGGTTCAGTCTGGGATCACACGACCTGCATGTGTCGCTCCGTGTAGATCAAGGTTTTAAATGTTTGCTCCACCACAGCTGACAAACAGTTTTCCTTTTATTGTCTTCAGAAGACAGTACACTTATTCCTCACAGTAAACATTTATGAGCGTCACTTTTCACGGAAACAACTAAACACACTATATCTCACAAGGGATACATATTTCTTTTCTGGTACACATCTTTTGCTTGTTAGTGCACTAAATAAACATGTCATTGTTCAAAGTTTAGGTAGATGGCTATAGTGCCAGGCAACTCATATGGGTGCCTGCCTCCTCATGTTAAAGCTTATCTCTATGGATTCACATGGAATCCTCGAGTGTAAAAAGGATTCCCTAGTCGCTGGGACAGAAAATATGCAGTACATGTATACACAATCAACATGGGACCAAGATGCAACCTTGATGTGACCTGAACGTCTGTATGTGTTTTCCTGCGTCTTTGTATTAATGGCAACAAGCTTGTGACACCACCACATCGTATTATGAATGCGTGTAACATTTAGGTTCATATTTCATAGTAGGATTGTAACCATAATCTTTGTAACAATATGAGGGTTTAGCTAGAATTTTGATGACAAGGCATCCCACAGTTTTCGTAAACCAGCCCAGGAGTAAGTGAGTGAGTCTAGTTTTTTTACGCTGCTTTTAACAATATTCCAGCAACATCACGGCGGGGAACACCAGAAACGGGGCTTCAGAAATTGTGCCCATGTGGGGAATCGAACCTGGCTGTTGAGCGTGATGAGCGGACCTTTTAACCACTAGACTACCCCACCGCCCCCAAGGATGTTGTACTGTCTCAAAGCTAATGTTGGTTTTGTTGATGGTTCTGTACCGCTTAACCGCACAGAAATAAGTGTCAATGCAGCGTAGTGCCACCTTAAATGAACACATACTCTGAACATACTCTGAACGACCTCCGAGTTTATATATATATGATCAGTGTGCTGAGTCCTTCACTTAGATTAAGTCGACTTGCCTGAAAGTGAAGGTTTTTTTGCTCAGGACCAGTCACTTTACACTCGTATTACTGGTTATTTAACTACTTGTATTTATTGTGTATGTACAACATTTCTCGTCACTATATGGCTGAAATATTGCCGAGGTGACGTTAATTTTAACTCACTCACTCACATCCCACTCGTTTCCGACCATGTCTGATTTTGCGTCAAATGTAAATATGAAGCGTAGATTTTATAACTAATCTAACGAGACTGTCCAACAGCTTGTCATTGAATGCCCAGCTTTGACACAAACAGAGTATCGGGGATCGACCCAGAATATGAAGAGGGCGTCATGGTAAAAGACAATTATAGAAATTATAGAGTCTGAGACGTTTGTAATAAAACCAATGAAATTATTGATACAATTGAATTTTCTATCCCTTTTGACTCATATAATAATAATAATAATAATAATGTCCACTTGTATGGCGCCGTTTCCACACACTAGTGTATGCTCATGGCGCCCCGTGTGTACAGCTAAAATACAACTGCAGCAATTGTACAAGTCATTCGTAATATTTCCTGAAAAGATGGGTCTTCAATGAAGATTTGAATAAGTCAAGAGATTTTGCTGTTTTGATGGTTATGGGAAGACTGTTCCACAGTGAAGGAGCAGCATAGCTGAATGATCTGTGACCGTAGTTCTTGAGATTGACAGGGGGTGTTGTTAGGAGAAACTGTTGGTGTGATCTCAGCTGTCGTGGCGGTGTGTACACTGAGATGAGTTCAGAGAGGTACTGAGGCGCTAGGTCATGTAGACATTGGAACACAATGGTCAAGATCTTGAATTCGATTCTGGCTTGGATGGGCAACCAGTGAAGAGACTTTAGAACAGGGTTATGTGAGATCTTTTAGATGTTAGGGATACAATGCGGGCTGCAACGTTTTGGATTTTCTGGAGTTTTGTCAAGTGTGCAGAGCTGAGTCCAAACAGAATGCTGTTTGAATAAGCCAGTCTAGATAGAACGAGGGACCTGACGAGAGTATGGGTTGCATCTGTTGTTAAATTATGACGAATGTTACTGATAGCTCTCAGGTGGAAGAAGCAGATTCTTGAAAGATGGTTGATCTGAGCATCAAGTGATAGGTCCTGGTCTATGAACACTCCAAGATCTTTCACGGATGAAGCTAAAGTAATTTCTGCATCAGCTATTGTGATTTTCTCAGTCGTGATTTTGTTCAGACGATGTTTATTGCCGACAAGCATAGCTTCTGTCTTATCATCGTTCATTTTGAGCATCATAGATGACATCCAGGATTTGATGGACTTTGTGCAGATAGCTGTCTTCTCTAGGGAATGTTGAATCTGATTCAGAGCAAAAGAGTCTACCAGCTGAGTATCGTCTGCAAACGAATGATGAGGAGTGTCATACTTGTCCGAAATGTCGGTCAAGGAGGTCATGAAAAGGAGGAAGAGGATGGGCCCCAGAACAGATCCCTGCGGAACTCCACATGTGAGATCTGCTGTTGTGGATGAAGACTGCTTTATCAAGACTCTCTGAGTGCGTCCTGTCGGATATGATGAAAACCATCCCAATGCCAAACCGGTGATGCCCATTTGGTGTTCAAGAAGCTTGAGGAGAATGCTGTGATCAATCGCGTCGAATGCTGCACTCAAGTCTAGCAATACAAGTGATCCAACATTGCCACTGTCTACTGAGCATCTGAGGTCATTGAGCACCCTCAGGAGAACTGTTTCTGTGCTGTGTCTGGGCCGGTAGGCGGATTGGAACTTGTCATATAGTCGATTCTGAGTCAGGTGTGATGACAGTCTGATGTAAACTGCTCTTTCAATCAACTTAGAGATGAAGTTCAGGTTGGAGACAGGTCGGACATTTTTCAGTACATTAGTATCAAGGTTATCCTTCTTAAGTGATGGTCTGACAACTGCTTCTTTGAAAACCTCTGGAAATATGCCAGACTGTAAGCTAACATTGACAATCTGGGTGATATATATGTTTGACAGAATTCAGGAGAAAACATGGCAAACTTACGGACCTCGCTTACGAAATGTCACGATTGTCCGACTTCCCATTGTCCTTGGTGCCTTATGTTTCTTGACTGAATGAGCTCGAGTGCATGGGTTTGGTATCTGGAAACAAAACCACTCTGACTCTCTGCATAATGCAGAAATCTGCAGTGTTTGGGAGTCCACACATTGCAGGTCTTTGTTACCAAGAAACACATTCCCTTCTAACGCTCTGCATAATGCAGAAATCTGCAGTGTTTGGGAGTCCACACATTGCAGGTCTTTGTTACCAAGAAACACATTCCCTTCTAACGCTCTGCATAATGCAGAAATCTGCAGTGTTTGGGAGGCCACACATTGCAGGTCTTTGTTACCAAGAAACACATCCTCTTCTAACGCTCTGCATAATGCAGAAAGCTGCAGTGTTTGGGAGGCCACACATTGCAGGTCTTTGTTACCAAGAAACACATCCTCTTCTAACGCTCTGCATAATGCAGAAATCTGCAGTGTTTGGGAGTCTACACATTGCAGGTCTTTGTTACCAAGAAACACATCCCCTTCTAACGCTCTGCATAATGCAGAAAGCTGCGGTGTTTGGGAGTCTACACATTCTCTGCAAAGTGGACTCCAATAGACGGCGCTTTCTGAGAGAAGTCCTATTAGCTGTCTGGGCTGATGTAGAGGGGACAAGGGTCCTGAGCAGATGATGAGTCTGACCAGCCTGACAAAGTCACTTTCACCGGACCCCTCATTGTTGCATTCATGTATTTTGATGTGTAAATGTAACTTATAATAACAACTTGTTGAAACATATTCTAACGAAATTGATGTGTAAATGTTACTTATAATAACAATTTGTTGAAACATATTCTAACGAAATTATTCTCTGTGGTTCATGTTCTAAATGTCGTATTAAAGTAGAAAAGATTGTTTAGTGCAAATTTACTTCTTACAATTTACCTGACATTTAAGAATCGCAAATGTTACATTTTTCCTTGCATAGGCAATTAAAATAATTTATTTTTCAGGTGTTGTAAGTTCCAATAAGGTATACGTTTGTCAGTAGGAGATACATTTATGTACATATTTGGACATCTAACACCTATATATTCATCACATCTATTGCCATGAATTCTGTCAGCAATTATTGCTCTAAATTGATAAAAAAGAGTTACCTTTAGTTGTGAAACATTCAGAATTTGATTGGGATTGTGTTTCAAGTGTCATTGCATACACATACACGCAAAGACAAAAGCACGCGAGCTCATTATTCTTAACTCTGAAAATTCATATTTCCCTCATAAACATTCATAAACAATAGGATATGGATCTGTATAATAAGTTTGTAACTTTAAAAGCTTATTGGTGAAACATAAATTACCCATAAACATCATGTTTCATCCGAAATCTGCTATTAACATAATAATTGTATGTAACAGGGATAACAAAAACGACCAGATGCGTTAGGATATGTGCGGGGCCACTTAAAGATGTATATTTCTAAAATGGAATCGTCAAATCTTTAATGGATATCTACTTTGTATTGATATTACATCAATGAAAAATCCATTTATTGCATGGCTTATGGAAAGGTATAACTCTTGAATAGTCTTTAGAACATGCTCTACAATAATAACTTTTGATTATCGTGAAATTAGCACGTCATACACAGAATATATACCTTCAGTGTATAAAATTTGTAAAATACATGAATATATTACGGCTTAAATATCCCCGATGATGTGAATAGTAAGCAAGTTATTTAACCTTTAAGTTTATTAGCTGTATAAAAAAACATATTGTTTTGAAACTCGTTGCTAAATTTATTTAAATAGATCAGCTCTTAGCAACATATGAAACGGTTATCAGTTATTGATGTTTCGACTGATTGTGAAACTTAATGACACAGCTATTGAATTAAACTGTCGAAATGATCATCCAACCTCAGTCAAAAATTGTAAGAGAGCTTTGTTTCGCCATAGGATTTATTTACTGCAAACAACTTAATATTTGGAGAAAATACAATGAGAAAGGTAACACATACCGCATTAAGTATTTAAGTTTAAAATTTCTTTTCTATCTATCTTGTCTTATCTACTCTTGAACTGAAAAATGGCACGTACTAATTAATTCCGTGGTCAAACAATAGGGGAACTTCTAGTATTATTATCAGGACTCGTTAGAAACACCGGGTTAGAACAACTTCAACAACTAGTGTTGGGAATTGGTTAATATCTCATAATTGATGATTGGTTCATTACTACCGATCAATCATCGAAAATAATTAGTTAGCGTCATTTACGAAATTTGTTAATGCACATTAAAATAAGGGGGAAAAAATGTAGTTCTTCTGGGGTTTTGGAAAATTTCACATCTTTAAAGGATGACTAGTATGTTAGGAACATAAATTTCTTGGAATCTTTAAGATAAATTCAATCATGACTTGAAACGAGCTTGTAGTGCTTACGAAATGTAACAGACAAAACCAACCATGTGAAAAATATTGTTAATGAAAACAAGTGTTCCAGAATTGTTTGTGTTTCGATTATGACAAATTATGATCGATTGCTTGGTCGTTTAGTCCCTACGACCAATCTTCAATTATTTCAGTTAATCGGACCACCACTATCAACAACTCATGCTTGTTGTAAGAGGGTACGCAGGTGATCGGGCTCGCAGACACATGACAGTTGCGTTGATCGATGCTCATGAAGTTGATCACTGGATTGTCTCGTCCATACTCGATTATATTTAGACCACCGCGATATAGCTGGAATATTGCTGGGTGCGGCGTAAAACTAAAATCACTCTCTTGTACTCATCAATTCAATAAACATTTTAATACGAGGGTAATTATGAGTGCGGCGTTTAACGACAAACAAACAAATCTTATATATTCAATAAATGAACTACCCCCGGAAACACTATCCAAGTTAAAGAGGCAAAAGAAAGACTCCAATCTATAATCTTGATTTTATACGGTGATATTACATCCAAATTATGAACGCTCAGACAGCAATCAAAGAATACTTCCTCATGGTGGATTTTTTTCAAACGTAATTTGATGCAAAATGTGAAAAACTTTAAAGAATGTTCGCTTAATGCATAATTGCTGATTTCTATATTAGACATCTTACCTTTGAAAATCAATAAACTTGCTTTTTCGGCACAAATTTGCAGCATTTCAAACTTGGTTGTCCACGTGGGTGGGAATTCATTTCTTACCCCGTTCCTTATTTAACCGTTTATTTTCACAGGGGCGGTGTGGTAGCCTAGTGGTTAAAGCGTCGGCTCGTCACGCCGAAGACCCGGGTTCGAATCCCCACATAGGTACAATGTGTGAAACCCATTTCTGGTGTCCCCCGCCGTGATGTTGCTGGAATATTGCTAAAAGCGGCGTAAAACCAAACTCAGTCAGTCAGTCAGTTTATTTTTACACAAAACTATCCAAAAGTGAGTGCTGGTAAAAATAGACGTTAATCAAATTGAACAGTTCTTTCAAAATTGAATTGATTAAAAATACTTGGTGTACTTTCGTTTGCCCCTTCGTTTGAACCCCTTCAAACCTTTCCTTGCTTGTCCCCGTTTGGACGGTGGAAATGTACATGATACTGAGGTTATCGGAGATGAATTCCATTGTCTATTCAAATGCCAGTTCTTTCATAAAGAAAGTCTAAAAATTGATAAGGGCTATCTCCTTGGAACAAACGGTATAAATTTGGACCCTGATCAATTCGAAGAATGTTCTTCATTTTTAACCACAAAAAATATCCGTTCATTAACATTAATAGTGTATTTTCTATACAAAGAAAGATATGTACCTTTAAAACTAAAAACATTCTACTGCCAAATGACGGTTTAGTTCTCGATAAAAAAGAACACAGATTAGGAGATTATTATTGTTTTGTTTGTAAATGGTTGTCTCATAGGATGTCAAGTGGGTTTTGTTATCGTCAATGAAGGGGCGAATTTGTGGATGTCAACTTCTCTACTATTAGGAACACGACCTTTCGGGGTATATTCTTACTCCTTCATCGGGTGATTGAAAAACTGGGAAACAGATAGCTATATAAGTACATGGATCATAAGAAATAAAGAAAATGACATTCATAAACTCTCGCTTGTGTGTGTATCACTTGTAAATGCCGTTCAAAGAATAGTCCATGACAACAAAACATTATCTTGCGTCAATAAGTGCAGAATATCTTCGGCCACATGTTATCATGTCACTAAAATGATTGGCCGTATGTCAAATACAGTAACAGGAATTAAAGATGTATCGCATAATGTACTGAGGCGATCCGAAATGTGAATAAGAAATTAGAATAGACCAGCGGTTAAAGCGGTTAAAGCGTTCGTTCGTCACACCGACGGCACGGGTTCGGCTACAATTTTGTTGTTCAACCGCCGTGATTTTTCTTCACTTTGCTGGAATAGGTGTAAAACAATATTCACTCGTATATATCACTGACGTAGTTTCTTTGTCATATTTGCGACAGCGAGCTTCACATTTATATCAAATTTCTAAACTATTTCCATACTGCTGGTACAATGTTAAAACCGGCGTAAGACCTCACTCACTCACTCACTCACTCACTCATTCACTCACTCAAACGTTAACTACTATCCCATATTCGGTGAGTGAGTGAGTATGGTTTAACGCCGCTTTTAGCAATATTCCAGCAATATCACGGCGGTGGACATAAAAAATGGGTTCATATATTGTACCCATGCGGGGAATCGAACACGGGTCTTCGGCTAGGCTACCCCACCGCCCCACCAGCTGCTGTACGTCTGTAGATATCAGTGCGACGTTGGAACGACTGCAGGGGAGAAACAGCACACGTTTAATGTAAAATGCAGTTTGTTGGTATGCTGATTTGCTGTTGGTAAGCATGTTTGATGGTATGCATGGTTGTTGGTAAGCATGTTTGATGGTATGCATGTTGTTGGCATGCATGTTTGATTGTATGCATGTTTGTTGGTATGTATGTTGGATGGTATGCATGTTGTTGGTATGTATGTTTGATGGTATGCATGTTTGATGGTATGCATGTTGTTGGCATGCATGTTTGATGGTATGCATGTTGTTGGCATGCATGTTTGATGGTATGCATGTTGGTTGATATGTACGTTGTTGGGATGCATGTTTGTTGGTATGTACGTTGTTGGGATGCATGTTTGTTGGTATGTACGTTGTTGGTATGTACGTTGTTGGGATGCATGTTTGTTGGCATGCATGTTTGTTGGGATGCATGTTTGTTGGTATGTACGTTGTTGGTATGTACGTTGTTAGGATGCATGTTTGTTTGGATGCATGTTTGTTGGCATGCATGTTTGATGGTATGCATGTTGTTGGTATGCATGTTTGTTGGTAGGTACGTTGTTGGCATGCATGTTTGTTGGTATGTACGTTGTTGGCATGCATGTTTGTTGGTATGTACGTTGTTGGGATGCATGTTTGTTGGTATGTACGTTGTTGGCATGCATGTTTGTTGGTATGTACGTTGTTGGGATGCATGTTTGTTGGGATGCATGGTCTCCTTCCGCAGCTGGATTAGCACCATGGCGGTTCTGAATAGATATCATTTTCACAAATATAAAAGTTAATATCTGAAGTTTTGTATGATATATCTTTATTATTTGTTCCGTATGATAATACCACGACATGTGTGTGAAGATTATTTATATTTAATAGTTTTCTTTACCGCCGAAACACAAAAAAATAATTTCATTAAGATTATCTCAGTTTGATTCATTTTATTGTCACACCTTATCACAGATGCAATATTGATACGAAAAATCTTCACTTTTTGTAAACATGAATGAATTAATATTAAAAGTGTTAATAATTCATAACTAATTTCATAAATGTATCCATGGACACGAAATAAAATCTTTCATTAAAGGCTGAAATATTTTTTTCTCACTTTTATTCACAACTTATTCGGAAATTTTATGGCCGCTACAGAAGAACCATGAAGCGCAACGTCCATGGCTAACCCACGTGGTAGAGCATTGATTAAGGGGTGGTGAATTAAATAGAGATGAGAATTAAGGCTATGCACTAAGAAGGGTGAAAGGTGCAGACAAGGAGATACGACAGCAGTGTTTTAACCAAGAACTGATCATTTGTCTTACTTTAACACTATTTGACATATACTACAAACATAAAGTATGGGAACACCCTAAATGTGATAGTCATCTAACACCTTAAACGTGGTGAGGTCATTTATACTCTATATAAGGTAAATGCAACTTTTTGTGTGCTTAATAGGCACTTTAAACGACATGTTGGAACATGCAGTGAAGCAACTGATTCAATATTCGTTGAGTTTGAGTGAAATGAAACATTGTCAAAAACAGTGAAAAACAAGGGTGCTGAAACACACCAGCACCATGTTTGATTCAAACGTTGCCACAAGCTGTAACCGTTGCCACAAACTGCATGGAAAGTCTGTCTTCCACACGTTCGAATATTGAATCCCCTTTAAGCACACAAAAAGTTGCATTTACCTTATGGTATTAATGACCTCACCATGTTTAGGTTTATATATGACTATCACATTTTAGGTTGTTCTCATACTTTTTGTTTGTAGTATATATAAACATTTTGCTAAAATGTTATGTTGCTAAAATGTTATGAGATACGATAAAACTAAGGTCAGCTTAAGATTGGCTAAAGCCAGGCAAAGTATTCATATGACCGCGTGTGTTTCATAGAAGCTAACTTTCAATCAATCTGTCAAATAAACCAACTCATTTTTTCAGGCAATTTACCAACTGACCGCGCGAATCAGGCAATTTACAAATTGACTGAACGTTTCAAGCAATTTTCCACATTGACTGTAACATATATACGATTTAAAAATAGTATAAAGGTCTTTTCACGCTGTTTTCGAGGCGAAATTTCTCTGTGGTTCTTTTTTGAAAACAGTAAATAATTTTCAAAAGGGTTTCTAGTTTCAATACAGTAATAAGAAAGCTCATCTGTAGGTTCGGAATCGGAAGGTTTGGAAAACGAGCATAGTTCACCCACACTTTTTCCAATATTTAGCAAAAACGGTTTAGTTGTTATAATTCTGGGGATAAACTTGTATTAAAGGCTTCTTGGTTTAATATTAGCGATGGATTTATGAATTATATACATCAACGTAATTCGACTGGTAATCTCAGTTTATGCCATAGTTATCTTCGAATAATCACGCGAGTTGACTTGTACTGGACTGAATAATATATCTATGAATTGACAATCGTTAGATGACAGCACATCTGAGAATATATGACAGCGTATGTCTTCATAATCTCTTTCCACAAACCCATGATCACCCTTTGCACGTGATATCGAACTCTGTGAGATAGTTTAAATATGTAACGGTACATATGAATAACGGTGGGATTCTGTCAGTCTGGCTAGCTGTTTGACAGTTGAATTTAAATTCTCTCATTGTTTGATTTGGTCGGTTGAATTCTTTATTTCTGACAGATTATTTGAATTTTTCTTGATCATTGCCTCTCCTTAATTTTGAATTTTGTCTCTCTGGCGGTTGAATGTCGTTTCTCTCAATGTTGAATTTTGTCTCCCTGGCGGTTGAATGTCGTTTCTCTCAATGTTGAATTTTGTCTCCCTGGCGGTTGAATGTCGTTTCTCTCAATGTTGAATTTTGTCTCCCTGGCGGTTGAATGTCGTTTCTCTCAATGTTGAATTTTGTCTCCCTGGCGGTTGAATGTCGTTTCTCTCAATGTTGAATTTTGTCTCCCTGGCGGTTGAATGTAGTTTCTCTCAATGTTGAATTTTGTCTCCCTGATTCATACCGGCGCTTGAAATGTGTTTCCCTGTCAGCTGATTCAGGACAAACTAAATAATAGTGAGTGAGTTAGTTTATTTTTACGCCGCTTTTAGCAATATTCCAGCACTATCAAGGCGGCGGACACCAGAAATGGGTTTCACACATTGTACCCATATGGAGAACCGAACCCGAGTCGGGACGAGACGAGAGAACGATTTAACCACTAGGCTACCCCACCACCCCGACTTAATAATAATATGAAGCATTAAATTCAGTGACTGCGAATAACCAGTCTCAATTATCCACTGACTCGTTGCGGGGTAAAATGCAAAATAGCGGAGAAAAATATATGAAGGGATTATTAAAAATCAAAGATGACATCAGATGGCTTTAATAAAGGTTTGTGAGCATTGTCTTGATTCAGATACATTTACAAACTACTTATTGACAGATTCAGTTTTTTAAATTTCATAAATACAAAATGAATGAGCAAACTTACACCACATGATTTAACGGCCCAGCCTTCTTTACCCTCTCCTCACAGCTAGGACTAAGATGAGACAAAAGCGTAAAATCAACTCCCGTAAAACTGGACGGTAGCGTTCATTACGAATTTACATAGATGACGGTCCGGATAAGCGAGGTTTGACTTTTATTGAGATCGCTCAGTCGTCGCATACCTACAATACCACAATGCACACACACGTACACCCAGACCACTATTTTACTGCTTAACCCCCACCCGCACCCCACCCCCCATACTCATCAACAGTAGCCAAGCACTAGTAAACAGATAGAAGGTTAAACTAAAAGGGGCTGAAGACTGTAGAGGGTATATATTGCGCTGTAGCATATATAAGACTGAAACAAGATTAAACAGCTGCAGCAACCATCCTGTGGACGTGTTTGGAATCAGACCAAGAGAAAACCCAACCCTCACCCCGCGGGGTTTGGCATGCTGTTCCAGAATCGTTGTAGACTCATTATTGATTACTGTGCGGTCGGTTGGACTTAATTATTAATGCCGCAGCAGTATGTACATGAATATTTGAAAGAATCTATGTAGAAGTCCGCGCGCGCGGGTCACGTGACTTGGGATCGAACTTGTGAGCTGGGAGACTCTCGCTTTGTTCCCCATACAAATGGATGGAGGCATCGTGCTTGTTAAACATTAATGGTGGATTTTAGTCGTGTGTTTGTGTCAAATATGCACACACTTCTGAAGACGTCTTACGTATCTCTCGCAAAGGATATTCGGTCTCGGAACGTTTCAGGCGTAAATTTGTGTAATCTTGTAAGCGTTATAATGACTCTGTATAAATCGATCATGTGAATGTGATCGATCTTCGATGTGATTATTTCGGGAAGTAAACATGATTTATTTGTCCTGTTCTGAAAGCAAATCGTGTTACAACAAAATCGCATTTATTTTTGATGATTTTTGTTTGGTAATTCGTAGCTGATCGCCGCGGATATAGAAGCGTTGTCATATAGATATCACCTACGTGTCGGGAGATAACACCGGCTCATGGAATAATTGTATACTGATTGAAATCGGCTGAAAAGAACAATTAAATGTTTGATAGCCTGGTTAGAGCTTGCATGCTTGTTCGTTCGTTCGCTCGTTTGTTTGTTTGTTTGTTTGTTTAACGCCACACTCAGCAATATTCCAGCTGTACGACAGCGGTCTGTACATTATCAAGTCTGGACTAGACAATCCAGTGATCAACATCATCTTCCTGGTTAGCGAGTTGAATGACAACTCCTGAAATAGTTTTGATAAGCGTATTCATGTTTCATTTATCATAGCCTCACCGTCCCGCAACCCATTCACCCAGCCTTTTCCTTGAGGCAAAAGCCCCAAATGAAGCAAGTCATTTTCTATTGTTCTGAATTTCCAATCTCGCCGGGGCTCCTTTTCAATCCCATCTGAATTATGTATTTCTTTCAGAAGTATATATATTCAGAGATTAATCATTGTGTACCTTTTTCATTATTCTTTGAAACTGTCGTACTTTATATATTTAGTTTTTGTGTGATGCATCAAATCAGTTGAAGTTAAGCATCGTTGTTCACGGAGAGTCCTTGGATGGGTGACAGTGTTTGGCAGCTTGACTCCTGAGGGTTTCTAGGACTTCAGTTCTGCCCCACAACGAAGCACCTATGTGGTCACACGTTAGGCAATTGAGTTTGCTCAAATCTACCTCTGTTCACCCAGCAGAAAATGGGTACCTGGTGGTTTTATTCATGTGACTATTATTCATGTAACTATTCTAGCGCCTCACAAGCATCTTGGGTTATTCCGGGTGATAATGTCCATTATGTTGTATGCGCTTAGAGCATGAACCTGCGGTGTGGAGTTCAACGCTATAAATCTGGCCAATCATTATCATTATTAAAGTATGGTAACTCGGTGTGGTGTTCCAAGACAGGCCTTTGTCTCAACTAACGCAAGCAGCCACAGGCATGCAATTCGCTATACAAGTGTACTCTGTGTATTAATCATGAACGTCACGTTTAAACTTCCTTCCATATCATCTCACATCGTGTCTAAACTTTCTGGATCTTAGATCCTTTGCCTTCTTGAACAATGATGGCGGTGGGGTAGCCTAGTGGTTAAAACGTTCGCTCGTCACGCCGAAGACCCGGGTTCGACTCCCCACATGGGTACAATGTGTGAAGCCCATTTCTGGTGTTCCCCGCGGTGATATTGCAGGAATATTGCTTAAAGCGGCGTAGAACTAAAACTCATTCACTCTGGGACAATGGGTTTCACAAATATCCCTAGTAGAAATGTGCACTCGGATCTGAGCTTGGTGTTCTGATACGATTTCGAACCTAACTGCTTCGGCTGACGCTTTTCCTTAAAACCACTTTTCTATATAATGTTGGTTCGAAAACAAATTATTTCCCAGTTAACATGAATTAGTTAACAATTGATGTTTAATAACACTGAATCGAGCTGTCAATTGTCAATAATTAACTCAATCTGTTCGTTATCACCCACTTTCAGTCGGTTTATTGCCAATTATTAATTGATTGTGTTCATTGTCAGTTATAAACTTAGTTTGTTCTCTGTCATGTACGTGTCTGGTGCTCGGCATTAGGGGGTGAAAGGAGGACTTGTCGGGTCAAAGTCGGGATGTGTGGGGGGTAAGCTGCGCTATGGGTACAAGGGGGTTTTATGTTTGTTCGTTTGTTTGTTTGTTTGTTGTTCGTTCGTTCGTTCGTTCGTTCGTTCTTTCGTTCGTTCGCTTGTTTGTTGATTTGTTCGTTCGATCGTTCGTTCGTTCGTTCGCTTGTTTGTTTGTTTGTTTGTTTGTGCCGCCATAAAGCTAAAGGCACTAGTACAATGTAGAAGAAGGCCCGCCCACTGTTTGTCTTACAGTCCACGAACCATATTATTTTTCGTACTGCCTAGCCCTCACTGCAATGCTGAAGCCCTCAATGAAACTAGTCTAGATTTCGCCAGGTTTTCCCAACTCATTTGGGGCACCTTTTCAATTTAAATGGGTTTATTTGTTACTATCAAAATTATATACATTCAGGGACTAAGCGTTAGTGTAACCCGCACATAGGTATAAAGTGAAAGAGTGTCAACCAACTGTCAACTTTTACACCGCGTAGATCGATGCTCATGTTGTTGATCACTGGATTGTCTGGCCCATATTATTGGAACGCTGCGGCGTCAAACAACACACAAACAAACAAAATACAACGCGTCACGGTGTTCCATTGTGTTCGACCTATAGAGAATCACTATAACTCGAAGTGTTGCTAATTCCAGTCAAACGTCGACTTTTCAGGGCCTTTTTGCATCTCGATGTGAAGGCCAGTCCAGTGTGATTCGATGTAGCAAGACTACACTTCATCTCGTGCGATCATAATTCCCTCTGTACTTGAAGTGTCCCACTGACCCTGCATGTTCCGAACACATCAAACGTAAAGCCTGTCGAAGTTTAGATAGCATGCTATTAGTCGACGTACGAGAAGGTTGTAGACATGTCAATGGTATGGTACAGGGGTTGAAGTGTTCGATCGTCGCAGGCGGGGATCTAATTTACTACATGGGTACAAAGTCTGAAGTGAACATCTGTATTCCCTTCCGTGAAATTGCTGGAAAATCAATCGATCGATCAATCAATCAATCAATCAATCAATCGATCGATCAATCAATCAATCAATCAACCACTCAACCACTTACTCAACCACTCACTCAACCACTCACTCAACCACTCACTCAACCACTCACTCAACTCACTCACTCTCACACACACTCACACACACTCACTCACAGCTAACATAATATTGTCGTATTTCAATATAAAATTATTGGAACAGTGCTGTAAGGGCGTAAATCCATACTCACTCACTGACTCTCAAATTAAATTATCGCGATTATCACTCACTCATTCACTCTCAACTTTAATCAGCGCGAATATCACTCACTCACTCTCAAATTAAATCAGCGCGAATATCACTCACTCGCTCACTAACTCTCAAATTAAATGATCGCGAGTAACACTCACTCACTCTCAAATTAAATCAGCGCGAATATCACTCACTCACTCACTCTTAAATTAAATCAGCGCGAATATCACTCACTCACTCTCAAATTAAATCAGCGCGAATATCACTCACTCACTCACTCTCAAAGTAAATCAGCGCGAATATCACTCACTCACTCACTCACTCTCAAAGTAAATCAGCGCGAATATCACTCACTCACTCTCAACTTAAATCAGAGCGAAAATCACTCACTCACTCACTCTCAAATTAAATCAGCGCGAATATCACTCACTCTCAAATTAAATCAGCGCGAATATCACTCACTCTCAAATTAGATCAGCGCGAATAACACTCACTCACTCTCAAATGTAATCAGCGCGAATATCACTCTCTCACTCTAAACTTAAATCAGCGCGAAAATCACTCACTCACTCACTCTCAAATTAAATCAGCGCGAATATCACTCACTCTCAAATTAGATCAGCGCGAATATCACTCACTCACTCTCAAATTTAATCAGCGCGAATATCACTCACTCACTCTCAAATTTAATCAGCGCGAATATCACTCACTCACTCTCAAATTTAATCAGCGCGAATATCACTCTCTCACTCTCAAATTAAATCAGCGCGAAAATCACTCACTCACTCGCTCTCAAATTAAATCAGCGCGAATATCACTCACTCTCAAATTAGATCAGCGCGAATATCACTCACTCACTCTCAAATTTAATCAGCGCGAATATCACTCTCTCACTCACTCTCAAATTAAATCAGCGGGAGTATCACTCACTCTCAAATTAGATCAGCGCGAATATCACTCACTCACTCTCAAATTTAATCAGCGCGAATATCACTCACTCACTCACTCTCAATTAAATCAGCGTGAGTATCACCCTCACTCACTCTCAAATTAAATCAGCGCGAATATCACTCACTCACTCTCAAATTAAATCAGCGCGAATATCACTCACTCACTCACTCTCAAATTAAATCAGCGCGAGTATCACTCACTCACTCACTCTCAATTAAATCAGCGCGAATATCACTCACTCACTCTCAAATTAAATCAGCGCGAATATCACTCACTCACTCTCAAATTAAATCAGCGCGCAGTGAATATCGTGATATCGTTTTGCTGGATAACGAGCATCACGACTCGTTCACGTGTGATGACACTTGTTCATTAACGACTGTTTTACAGAAATGTTTTCAGGGCTATAGCATGCTTGTAAATGATCAGCGGATGGCTGAACACAATAACTGTTCCATTTTTCACATTAGGGTTCTTGTTGAAAATGTATTGAAATCCAATAAATGACTTCATAATGTTTAAATATTGATATATGCTGCATAAACTGGTACAATAACATTCCATTTACAACACTCTAAGTATCAACCACGTGCTCCTTAAACTGTTTAACCACAGGTCTTAAAGACGAATGCATTTTATATTCAAGTTATAGAGGAGGCTGAAATATGAGTAAACTTCAAGCATCTCTCGGTGAATAGTACCGTGCAACTCTTTCCCCTATTTTACAGTAGTCCGGCTTTTCACTATTTGAATGCAATCTTTTGAAATTGAAATGGTCTCTCACTCACATAATCGAAATAGGAGACAGGACACCCTGTAAGCTTGCAGAATATTGCCGTATTTCAACAGTGCTAAAAGATTTGAACAGTGCTAAAAGAGCGTAACTCACTCATCTCACTCACTCACTCACGCACTCACGCACTCACGCACTCACGCACGCACGCACGCACTCTTAAAGGTCCAACCATGCACAGCAAAACCTAAGTGCTAAAAGCCCGTAAAGCCATACTTGCTCACTCACGCACTCACGCACGCACGCACTCTTAAAGGCCCAACCATCTACAGCAAAGACAATACTGCACTCGAGGAGGATTACAATATAGTGGTGTCATTATCAACCTGATGTACAATCCCTGAGACTTGTTCTGGGTGTTCTTCTTTCGTCTTCATTTATTATTCAAAATGTAATCAAATATGCAAGGCGTATGCATATTATTCATGATTCTTGTATTAAATTTCAATGTTGTGATATAGGCTATGAAGATGGGTTCCGTTTTCTTCAAGCTGAATTCTTGCCATAACGATGTCTGTAAACCTATACTGTACAACAGGAAATATCTCTTGACATTGAACATAATGACCAACAGAAGAGTTAATAACCTTAAGCATCAACACCTGACTATAAGAACCCTAGATTAGGTCCCGAAACTGATTCCATTGATCATAAAACGCAAAATAGATGTGGAAAGTATATGAATTGATCGCTGAAAATAATTGATGGCACAGGATGTATGTATTATAATCAATAGCGAACAGGCCCATGAATTTGGGATTCGAATCCGCCATTACTTTATACGCTATCTGCAAACGTGTGTGAGTGCTTTTGTTTTGTGTTTCTGTCTGTTTGAACTAGCCCGGACTTATATCGGGTTTACCGTGCTAGCCGAATGAGCTAGCCGCTCCAGCTGCAGTTCAAGGTGGATATCCCACTCATACAGATTATCCGCCATACAGATACAAAATGAAGTATACTATTGACACTTTGCTAAGGATCAAATCTTGGATTCAACAGAAAACAATGATGTGGGGGTCAAATTTGGTTTAAATATCTAAGCTTATTGTAATCATGGATCCTAGGTTTCAGTATGTCATTGCATCTTGTGGATCCCATACCTGCTATAGACATGTGTTGTTTACTTGTCAATGACTCGTTCCATGATTTGCAAAATGGTTGGTTGGTGCCATGACAACAATATTTATGGTTACTCATGTATCAAGGGCATACGGTTAGCAGTATATAGTGTGAGTAGTATATATCAAATACACGTCAATATCAGCTGAAAGACTAGCATGCAGCAGTTGTTATGTTTCACAAACTATTGTTAGTCTATGATAAAACATACGACTATGGATAAAAATCTTATTGCTGTATGCTTTATTACTGACTCATCAAGTTCCACAAAGCCGATACAATAACTGTTGTTATTCTATCAGTTGAAAGCATTATACTTCAATTCAATTTTCAATTTCAATTTTTTTCTCGAAACACCATCCACGGTGATACACGAGAATACAAAATTAAAATATGCATATAAATTAACATGTCAAGATTGCAAATAAAAACAAAAACAAAACAAAAACCCAGAAGTATAATTAATGTATCTTTGTGTTTAAATATTCCATTTATATACATAGCAAGATTTTTTCAAGTTCTACAAAGGCATTTAGAAGTTGGTGTAGTAATACAGGACAAATCTTATGGGTAACAACTTATGAATAATAATCCGCCTGAAGAAGGGGCAAGAACTAGCCCAGAAACTTGTGAAAAATAAATCAAGAAGTTGTTATCCATAAGATTTGTCTTGTATTAATACGAGTTGTAAGATTACGCGTTTGTTTAGTCGAGAACAGTTTCAGCCAGCAAAGTTAATAATGTTACACACAAGTGATCGAGTAAGTGAGTAATCGATGGCAATCTGTTGGCTCCCATTATCGGGACTAATGTTGTGTAAGGCGGTGATTCTTCGTTATGATGGAAATGTAATCGTGACTGGTCAGGTTTTAATATCAGTTCTTATGTGGACCAAATCATTATTTTACATGGGAGAGGGCGGTTGGGTAGCCCAGTGGTTAAAGCATTGGCTCGTCACGCCGAAGACCCGGGTTCGAATACCCACATGGGTACAATGTGTGAAGCCCATTTCTGGTGTCCCCCGCCGTGATATTGCAGGAATATTGCTAAAAGCGGCGTAAAACCAAACTCAGTCAGTCAGTCTATCTATCTACCTACCTACCTACCTACGTACCTATCAATCTATCTATCTGTGGTGCTGTGGGGTAGCCTAATTGTTAAAGCGTCCACTCGACACGCTGAAGACCCGGGTTCGATTCCTCACATGGGTACACTCTGTGAAGCCCATTTCTGATGTCCCCCGCCGTGATGTTGCTGTAATATTGCTTAAAGCGGCGTTAAACCATACTTACTCACACTATGTCTATATCTATCTATCTATCTATCTATCTATCTATCTATCTATCTATCTATCTACCTACCTACCTATCTATCTATCTATCTATCTATCTATCTATCTATCTATCTATCTATCTATCTATCTATCTATCTATCTATCTATCTCCATCCATGTTTCTATTTACAACGATTGCCCAGCGTTAGACGGGGGTAGATTCAGGGTCTCACAAATGTGGGGTTTGATCAATTGTAACAGCGTGAGGAATAGCGTGCGTTTTGTGGAAACATCCTCCAAACGGCATGCAAACCAATAAAACTGTTATTTTAAAGACACAATCAATATACTACCACGGTAGGCATTGCAGGTAAACAACGTCATCAGATGTCAAAAAGGAGGCACCCCCAGCTCCCCCAAGCACCCACCCCACTCTCACCCTCACCCCTACCCCACCCCGGGTCCGCCGGGCGCCCACTGTTAGTTATCCTTTTACGGCCGCGTTCTCCTATTTAGACAACAGTTACACACTCAGCTTGCGTTCGCTAAATACATAATTCAAGCTGTCTTATCACAAAACGATGTGATTTACATGCTCCCTCCATCATTTTCTCAAATATGAATATCCGGAGTTTGTCTGTGTACATGTCCCCATGGTAACGGGAAAAGATCAAAGTATTGCCATCTACCATGATGAAACGAATGATTGACAGTTTTGTACAATGTTCGATTATCAAACATAATCAATTTCGCTTTCAAGTTGCGACAATGGTACAAACATGCTCATGTATCGATCATGTTTTTCCTTTTCAAGTGTACAGGAACTGCAAGGCCAGCCCGACCCGAAATACATTGGTGTAAATATTGTAAACTTTCTACGATGGTTGACCCGCATAGATTATTTATCCAAAATGTACAATTCTCGTCCCGAGTGCCCCCGAGCTTCAATAACTCACTGTGAACTCCCCCAACGCTTTCACGAAAATTGGCGCTTTCCAATTTAGTGACCAAAACGCTTATAAGGCTGCTTTGAATAATAGATGAGATTGACAATTTCCAGGCGGTACGGCAGAGCACTGGCTTGTTTAAATATGCCGAGGCATGAATAATTTACCTTCCCTCCTGGCATAGCGCTGAATAATTGAAGCTAGCATGAGCGGAGGGCTTATTGTTTCGCAATATTCGTTTAATTCTGAGAGAATTCTTGTTGGCAGAATCTAAACAAGCCACTGGGCTCAGTGTGGACTGAACATTGAAGCGGGAGAGACACAGTACGGAGGGAGAGGTGTTTGGAGGAATTGTCGTCCCCGCGACTTTGGAACTTTGGGAGCACGACGTTGTGCTGCTGGATACATTTACCTGAAGATGAAGAGGTAGACACAGCGTCTCGACATGATAATATGTTTCATGTGGGTGTGTAAACTTCTTCAGAGAAGATAGTTCAATTCATTATGTGGAAGAACGTCATGCATTTTTAAACTGTGATATTTGTGAGGTGAGTTAGGCCTTTGTAACAGTATCACACTACAGATAGCGATCGGGGAAACGTTCACAGCGTTAGCCTGGAGCTACGAGATGGCGCGTCTACTACCCCGGTTTCACGCCTAAAGGACACCGAGAACAGTTTCTCACACAATGCAGTAACGTTTCCCATCATGCTGGAGATTCACGTTCACAAAAACCTAGTAATGGACGTATAATGTGATCCCCGTGTTTACGTACGCTTGGATGAACAGTGAGTTAACCAAAAGCATTGCTTGCCAAGGTTCAGTGATCTTTATGGACGGGTGCTGTAAATGGACTGGGATGAGTTGTTTCCCCTGCTAAGGTGAGAAGAAACACTTGCTGACTCCGCTATCTGTCTAATGTTAACCTGAACATTATCTGTGACCAGTTGAAGAGAAACTTTATTTTATCACAAATTTGAAGTTTTTAAAGACCACTTTTCTGTTTTGGATATCAGAGAAGACTTTGATTTCGTTTTGAATTACAAAGAAGTGTACATCTTTAAAAGGAGCGCGAGAACACAACCAACCCTCACCAGTGAATGACCACATGGGGACACTGACACGGACTTTCTAAATACTGAGTAAACGATCAAAGACAGTGAAAGGGTATGTTTCATCACGGACAAATCCCAACCGTTGTTGATTTTGTCTCTGGACAGTTACCGCTACAGTGTCAATATCTGAATTCAATTAATTATGCAACACAATGAAAAGTCTACAGGACGCAACAAACTTTAAACGGCGCGGGTTGTTTCAGTAAGTGATCAGGACACAAACAGGAGAAGGCGTCAACAGCAGGTATTTAATGTATGATGAGAGACAGCTATATTTAGGCAGGGGCTTGTTTTGACATAATATAAGCGGAATAGTTTTGTGTACTTCAATATCATCACAAGCTATGAAGGAATCAGCTCTACCAGTGCCCGTTACTAACATTAAGCAGGAACCATGTGACGACTTCCTCGTCACCCAGACCAAGACCAAACTACAGCCTGGTCCGTTGGGACAGGAGTGCGGGGGGTCTCGTGACAACACGCCACCTAGCGGAGATGCTGCTTGTCAACCAGGCGGGTTAGCAAGTACCTCGTCATTAGAGAGAGTGAACAATGATCGATCAGAACAGCTGTCGAACAGCTCCGATAGCGGGATTGTCATTATAAGAGAGGGGGAGACAGAGGTAGGAGGTAAATCCGACCTGAAATATGAGTGTCCAATTTGTCAAGCGAGGTTCAAGTCTGCACGTGCATTCCGCGGGCATGGAATAGTCCATCGGTTCGGGGCAGCGCCAGAATTGAGGACCCGTCTACCCCCCATGGACGTCGGACAGTGTACGCTTCAATATAGTCCAAAGAGGCTCGGGTTTGAGTCTTCTTCCTTCAAATGTGATGGGTGTCAAACCATTTTTAACAGTCGGGACACTTATGCAATGCATATGTTGATGCGAGCTAAGGATGAGAACTGTGGTGCTCTGACAGCTGACACCAAGCCCCGTCATCTGTTGATGGGGGATGAGGGGCTAGACAGAGATGATCTTGGAGATTCCCAGTTGAAGAACCCTGACGCTCTCAGACAAGGTCTTTGGAATCTTCAGATGCTTCAGAAGAGTCGAGCAGAGGGTAAGGTGTTTGACTATCAACCTGTTATTCCAGATCTTATCCCGAGTCCAGGAGGATCACGTGACCTGATCGTCTGCCGAATATGTGGGGAAATATTTCAAAGTAAAGACTCGCTTGCCATGCATATGATGTTTCATACGCGAACTGAAGCGGAAAACAGTCGTCGAGGTTGGACTGTCATATATGCCTCGGCAATGTCCGACCTGACGGAAAACCCCGAGGATCTCATCTCAAATCACGAGCTGATTCCAATTGAAGATACTCTGCCGGAATCTTTTGACGGTGTAGCGCATGTTCCAAATGACACGGAATTGCCTTATAGCGAAGGAGTGTCTGATGACCCTTGTTATAGCGACGAAGCTAATGAAGGCCTTGATCTTTCAATAAGTTCAAGGACCAAAGACGAAAAGGATGGAAATATGGTAGGGGAGGGGGAAAGGTCAATTTCCAAAACTCCGAACATATTTAGTGGACAGGGTAACAAGGTTCCAGCGACCCCCATCAGCATGACCTGTTCGGAGGACATAACAGATTTGACGACTGTCCCAACAGAGGTGAGAGACAGGCTTTTCTGTTTCAGATACGATCCCCCCAAAACTCCACCCACTCTCCTGCGTTCACAATCTGCTGATGTCAACGCCTTGCGTAAAACGAACAACAACGTCAACGGCGAGGAGACAGACATCAACATCATCAAGTGTCTGACCGAAAACCCTGCACGTGTTCCACGCGCACAGAACGAGACAGTTGAGTACAACACAATACACAATCATGTCCGATCGAAATCCGCAGATGTTGTCATGCACAGACATGACCGACAACTAACATCGTCGATTCTAGGGAAGATACGGAAACTGCGGAAAGCAAGAGTTCCGACGAGGAAGTATCCATTCCGGACGCCTCATCGGTTTACTAGGCCACCGGAAGTCAGGAAACAACCGGAAGTGGCTAAGAGCCCGGAAGTTACGGACACGTCGTGTATGGAAGGTGATAAGAGTGTTGCAGAACTGTTGTCAACAAAAGGCAAAGATTTATCGTATTGTAAGTATTGTGAAATCATTTACCTTGACCGCACGCTATTCCAGCTGCACATGGGATTACACAATGTCAACAATCCCTGGCAATGTAACGCATGTGGCAGGATATGTTCTAACAGGCTTGAGTTCTCCTCGCATGTCCTACACTATTGACAATAGAGATCCTTCAGATTGAAGGCGAGTCATGGAACGTTTTGTACAGTGTTACGTCATATTACGGTGGAAGGACTTGTTTGTTACCTTCACCTGATCATGTGACGTGTGTGATACTAAACCCCTATGTGCGGCGTGATATACTTACACAATGTCTACAATTATATTGTCTATCAGCGTTTGACAATAATAGGAATCAATGTTTAGTTTCTTTAGATTACTGTGATGTCCACGACAGTTCCAATCGAATATGTAATGACACATTCTTTCCGAACTTCTCCATTTTGTATTCATATTGTGTTAGTAGTGTTCCTGATGCAGTCGGATGCTCAGATATGTGTCTGATGTCTGATGTGCTATAATTACAAAGTACACGTGGTGAGACAGACCCAAAGGTACCTGTGAAGTACAACAACAGCGCTGGATTGTGTGATCGATACAACAATGGTTTCATACAACTACTTTGCCTGTTCAGCCTAACCAACCATGAAAGCAAAGATTATGTTCCATAAGTGCATACAAACTTTGGACAAGTGGTTTCACTGACCAGACAATGATAAGGCACGTGACACAAAACTGGTTTAACTATGTGAATACGTGTGTGTAGGGACACAAGACATAACGGACAAGTACGGTACTTCGGAATAGAAACCGAACTCTGTCTCACCCTTTGTTGGTAGATCCTTGCCGCTTGATGTTGGTCAACTCTTTTTCGTTTAGCGGCAATCGAACCCTTACGTCTTGGTTTGTCAAATTCACCAAATTAAGTCCGACAGTGATCCATCTCTAAATTGTTTATGTGTCCATCCTGTTTCCACACCATTTTAAAAAAATTAAACAAACAAATATCTTTTCACGAAAGCTTCAAGTTCGTAATCTTTACTGCTAAAATCTCTCAAATGAACAGCACTTGGTATTAAATTTCTTTCGGTGCATCAGCTATGAAGGAGAGTTTTGCATA
Organism: Haliotis rubra; assembly: GCF_003918875.1. Lineage (NCBI taxonomy): Eukaryota > Metazoa > Mollusca > Gastropoda > Lepetellida > Haliotidae > Haliotis > Haliotis rubra. The sequence continues at coordinate 919,052 of NW_025766803.1, read as the reverse complement.
ATCCATCTCTTTTACATAAAAATATATTTCATAATTCTTTATATTTCGTGTTGGCACCATGGAAAATGAAACTGACGAATATCTTGTAAGGAGTGTGGATATAGATGGTTAAACAATGCTGCCTTAAGAAATGCCTTCAGTGATTGGAGGAGAGATGGGAGTTGGACGTGATCAGATCTCTGTGATATTATATGTACCTGATAAAAGGCTAAGTATCTTTCACTCTATAGATCCATTTTAGAACTCTTTTATCTTGGATTTATTTTCTAAGTAAATTTGTTTTTCAGAACAAAATATACAAACGTTTCGAAATCGGTTATTGCATTTATTTTCTAACGAAACATTGTTTACGAAAATATTACAGTAAGTTACTCGTCTTCAAACGCAAACACCGAAAAATCATTTAGTTTGTTTCTGGTTTCCCCCGCCGTGATATTGCTGGAATATTTCTAAAACGGCGTAAAAACATACTCGCTCGCTCTTGGCGTCTTATATGCCTCAGAACTTGTTTCTTGTTTTTAAAATATTCTTGTGGTTAGACTTCAGTCTCTCGCAGGGATCGGTAGTATTTTAGATATTCTTCACAATTTATTCAATGCCCTGTGCATATATTTCCAAAATATCCTTAAATGTTCTGGATGAATGGAAAATTATAGAGGAATGGTCCTAAACCTTTTTCAAGTGTATATATCAGCTTTTGTACTTTCTGATCTCACTGAATGTTCCCCAGCTTTAATACAACATTTTCCTTACGGCTTGTGATATTGTATCTGCTTATTTATACACGCAAATGATGTGAAATGAACGAGATGCTCTGAACCAAATTGAGTTGTGTTTGTTTTTCCTGTTTCCTCTATTTTGGAAACAAGGCTCAACATTCTGTTACCCACCTCTTTTAAACCATCTTGTTTGAAATGTTCGTACCTTCATCAACCTATATATCTTGGATGATAAAAGTACCAGCCTCTGTATCCAAACAATGCCAACTGTCTTCCTTCCAGGTATACATTTTGTTTATTGAACTTTTAAATAAAGTGGAACACTTTTTGTGGATAGACACCCAGTGTGCGAAATAGTATCCAAAACTTGCTAGCCAGTCGGGCTAGCTATGCCTGGAAGTTACTAGTCCACAAAATACTTCACTAGTGAACGTAGAAGCTGTTTTCATCATTAAGCTACTGGTAGGATGAGGGGCGGTGGGGTAGCCTAGTGGGTAAAGCGTTCGCTCGTCACGCCGAAGGCCCGGGTTCGATTCCCCACATGAGTAAAATGTGTGAAGACCATTTCTGGTGTCCCCCGCCGTGATATTGCTGGAATATTGCTAAAAGCGGCGTAAAATCAAACTCACTCACTCACTGGTATGATGAACATTTTTATCAGGCCATAATCGTGCATGATTTAAAAGTGTGTTGTACGTTAAGTCGGAGAGAGTGATATATTTACAAAATTACCCTACGAAAATTCACTAGGCCAGTCGAGCCGGTGACAGTCACTGTGGAGATTTACTGGCCCGACTGGATTTTAACTAGCCACGGGCTAGCGGACCAGTGGCTATTTTGCCCACTGTAGACACCTTCTTTATTGCAATGGTTGCGACGTTAGGTGTAGGCCCTAACACTGTTGTCAATCACTGACAGGCTGGACTGTCTCGTTAACGATTTCTGGATGGATCGATGAGTAAAGAAAATTCATTTCAAGTCACATTATCTCGTTATTCGTGTCGATTGATAACTGTGTTAGGACCTACTTCGAAACGTCACATCCATTGCAATAAAGAAGGTGTCTATCTATGAAAAGTGTTCCTTTTTATTTAAAAAGTTGAATGAACAAAATGTATACCTGGAAGGAAAACAGTTGGCATTGTTTGGATACAGAGGCTGGTACTTTTATTATCTTCATCATACCAGCTTCTAAATGCCACTTAAGGCAATGTTATAAATAGTTGACGTGGAACACTCAGGTAAGGACTCGTGTACCTGAATACAGCCAAAAGTTCTGAGTTCGATCCCCAGTGGCGTCATACCAAAGACGTTAAAAGAATGGTAATTATTTCCCCGCCTGCAAAATGGGTTTACTAACGTCTTTGAGTGGCATTATAGAAGCTGGGAAGTACAATACTGACAAACTTTATTTTATGTCGTGAGTGCGATGCCCTGCTTGATAACGGTGAAGAAGCTGCATCGAAGCGTTGCACTCACGAAATAAATGAAGTTGTTATCTATAAAGTTTGTCAGTAAGGTGATAATAGTGAGTGAGTGAGTTAAGAGTTTAAGTCACATCGGCAGTATTTCAGTCATATCGTGACTTTATCAAGTTATAGATTTATTACAATTAAAGGTAATTTATAAAAAGCTGTCAACGAAGGACAGTAAAACAACTACATTATCACAGTTATAAATTTAAAACTAATAATTAAATCTAAAACAGTTTAACTATATAATTTAAAACTTACTAACCCAGGCTGTAGATAGCCAACAACTGATGGTAGATCACCATTCTAGGGACCATAGGGACTTCCAGTACCTTTGTTACCTGCATGGACCCTAGATGGATTTACACCATCACTTCAGCCGCTGGCGAGTGTAGGAAAATTAAGCCATAATTTAAAATCACAAAAATATACTTCGTTTAAAAAATCTGCTAAGTTCAAATTTCCTTTGACGGTTTTGGGACTTCTATCTTCTCTGGAGGACAATAATAGGTGAACACACACACACACACACACACACACACACACACACACACACACACACACACAAAAAGTCCTTTTATAGTTGCCATAATAATTAAATCGCATTTCACTTCACACCAACAACCGATTATCGAAGCAACGCAATACACGGAACAAAGGGTAAGCAGTCGCTAGTTCTCGACGTTAACACTGAAAATCCCTGCAGTATTGAATCCACCGCAATAATTTGACTTGAAATGATCATTATTCTTTGCTCATCGAGATAAGTCAACATGAGAGTCACCGATCAGTGACAAGTGATTTTGACCAATGAAACAAATAACATCACTAACTCTACCATGACTTCAGTAAATACTGGATTGGGATTGGTTAATTAGAGTCATTCAGAGGCAATATACCTATTGCTTTATATACCTCTGATTTTCCAACACAGCTTTAAGTGAGTGAGTTTAGCTTTAAGCAATATTCCAGCAACATCACCGCGGTTATGGAAGAATGGAGATAAACATACTGTCTTGGAAAATCAGAGGTATATAACGAAATTATAATAGCTCTAAAACTGAACGCGTAGCAATAGCTCGCTTGATTTTGATTTTGAGTTCGATAGTAGACTGGGAAAGTGGGATTCTCGTTATTCCTTTCATGCGCGTCGCTAATTAGATGACGAGGCTGGCTACCTTAAGGGAGTCATAGTCATGCGTAGCGTTCGGTTTTAAATCAAATTTTAAGCTATCGTAATTTCGTTATATCTCTGATTTTCCAACACAGTATGTTTATCTCCTAATTGACTATTTTAATTCGTATCATTCTAGTTAACTCAGACACTTCAACGTGAGTGATAAACACGTCTGAAACGCGTGTAGCTTGTCCTTAAATACAATTTGTCGCAGTTCTTGCCTATTTAAGAGCTTACTAGCCAACGCTACCGTCCGACCAGGTTATAGAATATGATGAATAAATATTAAAATAGAAGCGCCAAAACCCTTTCAACATCCATAAGAAATCTCTGCTAAGGGACCGTTCATAATTTATGGCTAGGGGCTGACGATGATATTTATCGAGAAGCATGTACAATGTGAATGACCCCCCTAAAATTTATATACAAATTAAGTGACCCCCTGCTTGTGATGTTCAAAATTTGTGACCCCCGCACCCTAGTACATGTGTACAAACTTGATGACCACCCTACCTCCCCAGAACAAAATGGGTGACCCCCCTTAAAATCATCATCATCCCCCTTAGCCATAAATTATGAACGGTCCCTAAAAGCAGAGTGGATTGTACAATTGTGACTATATCATGAGCATATATTTGTTTCAGCAGTATTACAGCTGTTAAGAAGCATGGTAGGTGTCCGTGTATGATGTTATTTTATCTGTGGTTTATTTCTGAAACAACATGCCATACAGTATATTTTAATCAATATTTTGTCTCTGTTTAGCACGTGTTGGAGAGTGAATATGTGAGTTATCTCCCCTGGTCAATACTCGATAAATGAAGTCAGACATGTCCATCCAAACACGACCCTTGCTCGAATTCTCGAATCCCCGCCAGTCTTAAAATCGGAATTTCATGTTTAAAATAATTCGTAAACAATTTTAATATAATAATTTAAATATTAATGAATATGCGTATCTTGTCACGTCACTGAGGACCAACAGAGAAAGGTCCCAGAAGCATTAGTGCATTAGTGAGTGAGTGAGTGAGTTTAATTTTACGTCACACTCCGCAATATTCCCGATATATGGCGCTGGTCTGTAAATAATCGTGTCTGGATCAGACAATCCAGGAATCAACAGCATGATCATCGATCTACACAATTGGGATACGATGACATGTATAAACCAAGTCAGCGAGTCTGACCACCCGATCCCGTTAGTCACCTCTTACGACAAGCATGGGTTACTGAAGATCAATTCTAACCTGGATATTCACGGGTCAAAGCATTAGTGAGTTTCATTTCTGTTCAACAAATTTATAATAAAATACGCACCAAAATTTTTCTCATAATCCTAAGGTTTCTTTACAAAAAGCGGAGTGAATTGTATGATTCCGATTATTTCAAAGGATCGTGTTTGTAAATCTCTATCAAATAGCGATGTTAGCAGGTGTTTGGGAATAGGTGATTCTGTGCCGACCTATTGCAGACTTTTTATTTCAAAACTAAAATATCAAAATATTTAATTTCTATAAAAATAAACGAGTGTGCATTTCGACATTTTAATCTTGATAAATTGTATTGATGTCACCTTTTTATGTACAAAACATATGTGTTCACACACATGCACTTTAATCACAGTATATTCAAGTGCGTATCTCCTGATTAAAATAATTAATGCTCAGTTTAAAACTTGAAGGTTTATGTTGAATATTTATGAGGTGTGGATGAAAATCTACGTTGAAAGTGGTTAATTTCTCAGAATGTTAGTTCAAAACAATTCGAATAATTTCATCTTAATCAAAATTTCATGTGTATTTTATCCAAATGTTACACAAATGTAACAGAAATGATATTGGTTTGATTATATCAAGCGTAAAAAAGCACTACAAAAACTTATGTTTTATTAATGCATCGTTTTACCATCTAAAAAGACATTTTGTGAGCGCTAGATAACGTCCATGAATAATGCATGTCTCCCCATTACTAAATATTTTCACAAGTTCAAAATAGAAAGCTCTCCCAGATACGCATCATGGGATTAAAACATTTGAACTGGCTTCTCAAATGGTACTGTAAAGTGAATGGAATAGTAACGGGGTCTGATGGCAGACCCTCAATACGACGATTCGACAATATTAACAACTCATAAAAAATCAATATTGAAGAATAAAAAATACATTCGTTGATAGCAGTTCGAGACACGTTGTCTTATACCACTGTCAGATGAATCATGAAGATGTATTCAACAGTTTTTGGATGTTCATCTTCAGACAGCAAATGTTAAAACACTTGTTTTAGATATCTTATAGGAACGTTAAATGGTGCATTTAAAGATTGTCTCGCGGTCTTACCAAAATAGTTTTTATTGGGTAATGGAATGTACAAATGTAGTGGTAAACCATTATATTATTATTGTTGTTGTTATTATTATTATTATTATTATTATTATTATTATTATTATTATTATTATTATATTCTCTCTTTTTATTAAAATACAATAAAATATATTTCACGATCCGATAAATATGTCAATGGGTCGTCTATTGCCCAGTAAGCGTCATACATTGAAGCATAAGGTTCCGAAGGAGTTATAGAGGGGTTTTCCGTTTGAGACTTACTGTAACTAAGTATGACTGCAAATTATTTGGAACTGAATATGAAATGGGTCAGTTGACTCGGCAATTCTGCTTCTGCGTGAAGCCTAAGTTACATTACTGTAGGATATGTTAAACATGTATTAATTTAAGAATGAGTGAGTATGATTTTGAGCCGCTTTTAGTAATATTCCAGCAACATCACGGCCAGAAATGGACTTCACACATTGTACCCACGTCGGGAATCGAACCCGGATCATCGGCGTGACGAGCGAACGCTTTAACCACTAGGCTACCCCACCGCCCATATAAATTTGAGAAGGTAGGAAGTATCTTACCGTTGTGTTTCACGGCACCGTAAATAACATACTAAAGTTTCAACCCTCATATACCTTCTGTTAATCGTGATAATTACACACATGCCGTGTGCTACATGCATACCTAGGAGTGGACAGGTGAAGATCCAGGTTAGAATTACGTTTTTTCATTCAAGTCTTTGATTTCCCATTTCCATGTTACAAATACAGGATCACATGTTCGATAAGCATTTGAAAGAAATATCATGTACAAATTAAGTTCAGCGTTTACATTTCACTCTAGATGTCGCGTTCATACATAATAAAATACTATCGAAAGGGAGAAACAAAATGAGAACAAATATTTGATCGGTATACAAATTACCGTATATCCAGGTTAGAATTGATCTCCGGCAACCATTGTTTGTCGTATGATGCGACACATGTCATTATATCATAGTTGCGTAGATCGATACTCCTGACTTGATTATTTATCAGACGTCGTCATTCTGCTGGTAAACTTCTGATAACGGCGTTATGGAACTAAACAACGAACAAACAAATAAAACAAACAAATGCCTGCGTAGTGAATGTTATGTTCTACAGTCAGCAGTGTTCCAGGTTTATAACAGCATGTCCTTCAAATCCATTGATTGAATGACAGCAGATACATCCCATACATACACCTGATACACATGATACACATGATACATACATCTGATACACATGATACATACATCTGATACACATGACTTGTACATACCAGACACATGATACACATGGTACATACATCTGATACACATGATGCATACATCTGATACACATGATGCATACATCTGATACACATGACTTGTACATACCAGACACCTGATACACGTGATACATACATCGGATACACATGACTCGTACATACCAGACACATGTTACACGTGATACATACATCTGATAGACATGACTTGTACATACCAGACACATGATACACGTGATACATACATCTGATACACGTGACTCGTCCATACTAGACACATGATACACGTGATACATACAACTGATACACATGACTTGTACATACCAGACACATGATACACGTGATACATACATCTGATAGACATGACTTGTACATACCAGACACATGATCCACGTGATACATACATCTGATACACATGACTCGTACATACTAGACACATGATACACGTGATACATACATCTGATACACATGACTTGTACATACCACACACATGATACACGTGATACATACATCGGATACACATGACTCGTACATACCAGACACATGATACACGTGATACATACATCTGATACACATGACTCGTACATACTAGACACATGATACATGTGATACATACATCTGATACACGTGACTCGTACATACAAGACACATGATGCACGTGATACATACACCTGATACACATGACTTGTACATACCAGACACATGATACACGTGATACATACATCTGATACACATGACTCGTACATACTAGACACATGATACATGTGATACATACATCTGATACACATGACTCGTACATACCAGACACATGTTACACGTGATACATACATCTGATAGACATGACTTGTACATACCAGACACATGATACACGTGATACATACATCTGATACACGTGACTCGTCCATACTAGACACATGATACACGTGATACATACAACTGATACACATGACTTGTACATACCAGACACATGATACACGTGATACATACATCTGATACACATGACTTGTACATACCAGACACATGATCCACGTGATACATACATCTGATACACATGACTCGTACATACTAGACACATGATACACGTGATACATACATCTGATACACATGACTTGTACATACCACACACATGATACACGTGATACATACATCGGATACACATGACTCGTACATACCAGACACATGATCCACGTGATACATACATCTGATACACATGACTCGTACATACTAGACACATGATACATGTGATACATACATCTGATACACGTGACTCGTACATACAAGACACATGATGCACGTGATACATACACCTGATACACATGACTTGTACATACCAGACACATGATACACGTGATACATACATCTGATACACATGACTCGTACATACTAGACACATGATACATGTGATACATACATCTGATACACATGACTCGTACATACAAGACACATGATGCACGTGATACATACACCTGATACACATGACTTGTACATACCAGACACATGATACACGTGATACATACATCTGATAAACATGACTCGTACATACTAGACACATGATACATGTGATACATACATCTGATACACATGACTCGTACATACCAGACACATGATGCACGTGATACATACATCTGATACACATGACTTGTACATACCAGACACATGATACACGTGATACATACATCGGATACACATGACTCGTACATACCAGACACATGATACACGTGATACATACATCTGATACACATGACTCGTACATACTAGACACATGATACATGTGATACATACATCTGATACACGTGACTCGTACATACAAGACACATGATACACGTGATACATACACCTGATACACATGACTTGTACATACCAGACACATGATGATACACGATACATACATCTGATACGACACTTGTACATACCACACACATGATACACGTGATACATACATCGGATACACATGACTTGTACATACCAGACACATGATACACGTGATACATACATCTGATACACATGACTCGTACATACTAGACACATGATACATGTGATACATACATCTGATACACGTGACTCGTACATACAAGACACATGATGCACGTGATACATACACCTGATACACATGACTGACTGACTGAGTTTGGTTTTACGCCGCCTTTAGCAATATTCCAGCAACATCACGGCGGGGGACACCAGAACTGGGCTTCACTCATTGTGCCCATGTGGGGATTCGAACCCGGGTGTTCGGCGTGACGAGCCAACGCTTTAACCATTAGGCTACCCCACCACCCCCTGATACACATGACTTGTACATACCAGACACATGATACACGTGATACATACATCCTATATACACATGATTCGTACATACCAGACACATGATACACGTGATACATACATCCTATATACACATGATTCGTACATACCAGACACATGATACACGTGATACATACATCCTATATACACATAATTCGTACATACCAGACACATGATACATGTGATACATACATCCTATATACACATGATTCGTACATACCAGACACATGATACACGTGATACATACATCCTATACATATGACTCGTTCATAGCAGACAGGTTGTACGCGTGAAATAATCACAACACACGAGTAAGACATTACATAGAACTCACCATATCCAGATAAGAAATGTCACTGGATGATAAAACTTAAGCGTGAAAATTTCAAAAGGAGTTGAAGGATGATATCACGGACCTAGAAGTCTTTACATTTCTCCTTGATGTGAATGTTCAATTATAATGATAAAAAGTAACCATAGACTGTTCTTATAATAAGACAATCATCCACCATATCTGAACGCGATTATGCTTTAATGATAAGATAAACTGTTAATTGCTTCTTCAATGTAGACATTTACTATTTCAGAGATATATTTCAGAGACTTTAGGGATGTTCTGATTGCAAAGTAATGCTTTATTTATTCTAATCTTTGAAATTCTATTATTACCGGTACTTACATATATAGTATGGACTGTTAAATGTGACATTCAAGATTTAAGGCTGTTATGAAGTCAACTATGCCATGTCAGTCAAGAAGACATATTTGCATAACATATATAACTGCTTTGAAATAATTAATGCTGGAAAATTTCAGTGATGGAAAATTGATTGATCTGAATGAATAATACTTTCAGGACCAGGGTAAGTGAGTGAGTGAATGAATGAGTCAGACAGTCAGTCAGTCACTCAGTCACTCAGTCAGCCACCCATTCCACAGACAGTCACATCACCCATTACGTAGACAGTTACATAACCATTTCGTAGACACATGGACGGTCGCATCACCGACTGAATAAACAATCACATCACCCATTTCACAGACAGACAGTCAAATCAACCATTACGCATACAGACAATCCGATCACCTATTAAACATACAGTCGCATAAGCCATTACGTAGACACATAGACGTCCGACGCAATAGACAGACAGTCAAATCACTTATTACACAGACAGTCAGATCACTCTTTACACAGTCACAACACACAGCACACAGTCAGAGTCACAGCACACATCACACAGTCAGACAGTCACATCGCACAGCACACAGTCAGTCAGATCACACATTGAACAGACAGTCACATCACACAGCATACAGTCAGACAGTCAGATCAGACAGTCACATCACATAGTCAGACAGTCACAGCACACGTCACAGCACACAGTCAGACAGTCACATCACACATCACACAGTCAGACAGTCACATCACACAGTCAGACAGTCACATCACACAGCACACAGTCAGATAGTCACATCACACAGCATACAGTCAGACAGTCACATCACACAGCACACAGTCAGACAGTCACATCACACAGCATACAGTCAGACTGTCAGATCAACCGGTACATGATCAGACATTCCGATATTAATGATTCGTTACATCAGTCACTCAGTACCTAGACAGTCAAATCACTCAGCACACACTCAGACTGTCAGATCAGCCGTTACATAGTCAGGCATTCATATTACCCGTAAGTCACAACAGTGTCATCACTCGTTACACACAGACTCCGGTCACCCATCACTACGCATACAAGGTACAATGTTTGCTTCACGCGTATGATATAGCACAGTCCATTGCCAAGAATCCAATGAATTTTCGCGTCACATTCTGAAAAAGTAAGATAAATCTAATGACTACACTTCCCTATCTCCTTTCGTTGAAACTTGTTCCACGAAAGATAGACAATAATAATAAGCTATAAAAATAAATAAGAATCGATAAAAAGAAAAGCAATTCCATCATGGCATGGAGTTTTGTTCTTTAATCAACGTGCAATATAACTCTTGTCCATGCGTTGATGCATATCTAACACAAGAACATGCCGTAACACGGGCGCTTTCATCCATGAAGGCAATATACAATAGCGCCCTGTACACGACCAGTGTTAGCTGTTGTGAAACATGTTGGCAATTCTTCACAGCGAGCAGCTTTTTCCAATGATGCCAATGCTGTTTCCGTGGATGACATGTATATCGACTAAAGGCATCATTTATTCATGCCACGAGTGTGTGTTTTAACAATGCACACATTTGTAGTCAGAGAGTGCTATTGAATATTGTATATGCTTATTCCCATAGATATATATCTGTCAATATGTAGTTTGGTGCACGTTGTGTTTGAGTTCCGTGTAATGCATTCAGGTTTCATGAAACGTCGAAGGTGCTTGTGGAAAAGAATACAATTGTTTGATTAGAATACGCTCAACGATACATTATGAGATATACATGTCTTTGCATATAAGGTGAAGAAATCTTAAATTTTTAATATTGTGTTACCGCATTGTTATATTGGTTCTATCAAAATTAGTCTGGTACGTCACGCAGTTTCCTGATTGAATAAGCGTATCCAATATTTGATTATTTTGGTGGAACACCGCACATATTTGCCAAATATTTTATTTTATTTTGTCAACACTTAGTGTTGCCTTCAACATATACTGATGACACTGGGCAAACACCTTAACCCAGTGACCAAATATTTGATTCCATTCCACTTGTGATCCATTGGTGATCCGCTGGTGTCAATTGTTTGTCCATCACGATTATATAAGAATAGGGTCTATTTCCTCCGCGGGTACTATGTATATCAGGTAACTTAACAAAATAGGCACGAAACTATATCAACTCATTTGTTAAGGAGTGGCTATGTCATCGGGGAGTGAGTGAAAGAATATTGCTGAACGCCGAAACAGTAATTCTGCAGCTATTTGCGGTGGCGTGCGTCCATTGGGAATGTCTAAGTCAAGGATTGCTGGTTTCGCACGACCTGGTCATGAATTTGTCAGTATTTATTTCTTAATACTGGGAATCCCATAGGGACTTATAGTCTGTCTCACAGTCCCTGAATCGCATTATTTCCCTTTATGTCCAATCCTTTCTGCAATGCTAAAGCCCTAAATGAAGCAAGTCTGGATTTCCTCAGTGTAGAAACTAGTTGAGGTGAGGTGAAATTGGGTTTAACGTCGTGCTTGAGAATATTTCGCTCATATGACGACGTGCATGCGTGTGTATGTGTATGTGCGGCTGCTTGTACTAGCCCAGACTTAAGCTGGTTTTATAGTGCTAGCCCACTGAGATACCATGCCGCAGTGAAGCATGAATACCCCACTCAGACACATTATACTGACTCCGAGCCGACCAGTCCTTGTTGTACCCATTAAAGCCGAGCGCCAGGCAGGGACCAACAAGTACCATATTTTAACGTCTTTTGGTATGACGCGGTCGGGGATCGAACCCGCGCGACCTTCCGCTCTCCGGGCGGACGCTCTAACCACTACACCACGGAGGCGGTCAGAAACCTAGTTGAGCTTGTGTTGACAATGAATAGTGTTTCATAGTTTGTCTCCCAGTAGTCGACTGACAGTCGCACTGAGATGGAGGACAAAATTAAATTCGAACGTTTAATCAACAGTTTTACATTCTCTGTATTTGCAAGAAGTGAATTTGAACAGGTTATAAAGGACATCATCGTACCAGTGTCACAGTTTGACAGTTTTTATTGCAATAAAAATATATCTGATGATCACAACATTTCTTGCTCATCCCAAGGGATTACGCAGTGAGGCGTGCCCTATCCATAAATATTTTCTTTATTCTTCACACACATACAACCATTGCTAATTGTGAATTTAATGAAAGCGTTTAGGAACTGTTTTCTAAGATGCATACCAAGAAAGTTAACACTGCCAAATCTTGAATGGTTTTCATTTGTAAGTGAAATATAAATAAGTTAGGATACTCGAGGACAAGATGATGAATGAAATAATGTCATCAGAAAATGGATAAACATGAAGAAATTGGTATTCATGTTCAACATTATTTAATGTCTTCTGACTTCTCTTTCAAATGCTCTCTAGTCTTTGGATATCCTGACATTGACACAACACCTGGTACTGACACAACATCACCCGGCACTGACACAATATCACCTGGCACTGACACAACATCACCTGGCACTGACACAATATCACCTGGCACTGACACAACATCACCTGGTACTGACACAATATCACCTGGTACTGACACAATATCACCTGGCACTGACACTATCACCTGGTACTGACACAATATCACCTGGTACTGACACAACATCACCTGGTACTGACACAATATCACCTGGTACTGACACAATATCACTGGTACTGACACAATATCACCTGGTACTGACACAATATCACCTGGCACTGACACAACATCACCTGGTACTGACACAATATCATCTTGCACGGACACGACATCACCTGGTACTGACACAATATCACCTGGCACTGAAACAATATCACCTGGTACTGACACACTATCACCTGGTACTGACAGAATATCACCTGGCACTGACACAACACCACCTGGTACTGACACAATATCACCTGGTACTGACACAATATCACCTGGCACTGATACAACATCGCCTGGCACTAACACAACATCACCTGGCACGGACACGACATCACCTGGTACTGACACAATATCACCTGGCACTAACACAACATCACCTGGCACGGACACGACATCACCTGGTACTGACACGACATCACCTGGTACTGACACAATATCACCTGGCACTGACACTATCACCTGGTATTGACACAATATCACCTGGTACTGACACAACATCACCTGGTACTGACACAATATCACCTGGTACTGACACAATATCACTGGTACTGACACAATATCACCTGGTACTGACACAATATCACCTGGCACTGACACAACATCACCTGGTACTGACACAATATCATCTTGCACGGACACGACATCACCTGGTACTGACACAATATCACCTGGCACTGAAACAATATCACCTGGTACTGACACACTATCACCTGGTACTGACAGAATATCACCTGGCACTGACACAACACCACCTGGTACTGACACAATATCACCTGGTACTGACACAATATCACCTGGCACTGACACAATATCACCTGGCACTGATACAACATCGCCTGGCACTAACACAACATCACCTGGCACGACATACACTGACACAATATCACCTGGCACTAACACAACATCACCTGGCACGGACACGACATCACCTGGTACTGACACGACATCACCTGGTACTGACACAATATCACCTGGCACTGACACAACATCACCTGGTATTGACACAACTCACCTGGCACTGACACAATATTACCTGGCACTAACACAACATCACCTGGCACTAACACAACATCACCTGGCACGGACACGACATCACCTGGTACTGACACGACATCACCTGGTACTGACACAATATCACCTGGCACTGATACAATATTACCTGGCTCTGACACAATATCACCTGGCACTGACACAATATCACCTGGCATTGACACAATATTACCTGGCACTAACACAATATTACCTGGCATTGACACAGTATTACCTGGCACTGACACAATATCACCTGGCAATGACACAATATTACCGTGCATTGACACAACATCACCTGGCACTGGCACAACATCACCTGGCACTGACACAATATTACCTGGCATTGACACAATATTACCCGGCTCTGACACAATATTACCTGGCACTGACACAACATCACCTAGCACTGATACAACATCACCCGGCACTGACACAACATCACCTAGCACTGACACAATATCACCTGGCATTGACACAATATTACCTAGCACTGACACAATATCACCTAGCACTGACACAATATCACCTGGCTCTGACACATCACCTGGCTCTGACACAACATCACTTTGTACTATGACATCATCTTGCATTCAAGACCATATATTTGGACAATGTCATCTTGAACTACAAGCCAGTAGAAAGGTGTGGACCTGGACAAAATGCTTGTGGACCTCACATAAACAGTGCATTTTATGTACATAAACCAGGTACAGTCCAACCGTGACAAAACCCGCGACCTTCCGCTCTCCGGGCGGACGCTCTAACCACTACACCACGGAGGCGGTCACTATCTGTGAAAGCCAACCTAATTATTGAAAGTAAACTGAGCCCTTTAAGACTCCTTTATTTCCAGGTGTGCTCCAAATTCCTTCCCAAACACCCAAGTCCGTGTGGAATTAGAACAAGCTGAAAATTGTTTAAATTTGCAATTAGCAAATGGTAATATTGATTTCGACTGGTGCATCGAAGTCAGAACGTACTCTGAGGAACCGGTGTAATGAGATGAAGACAGAGGAATGCGTATGCTGAAGGTGCTTGAGACCCATCTACACCGGCCGGGTCTACCCGAACACCCGAACATCCGAACACCCGGGTCTACATGTTTACCGTTACACCTTGTGTCGTCACTGACTTTCATGTAACATTCGACGGTATTTTACTGTTTACATCAAATGGAACCTGTCAAGATTAGTTATTCTCGGTCGTTACTGTATATTTGTTTATTTATTCTGTGCGACACTGCTCTCTGCTGCTGTCTAATGTTCTCCGATGATCTCTACTCTACTCATACGCGTGAAGATCCGGGTTAGAATTGATCTTCAGTAACCCATGCTTGTCGTAAGAGGCGACTAACGGGATCGGGTGGTCAGGCTTGCTGACTTGGTTGACACATGTCATCGGTTCCCAATTGCGTAGATCGATGTTCATGATGCTTATCACTGGATTGTCTGGTCCAGACTCGATTATTTACAAACCGCCGCCATATATCGGGAATATTGCTGAGTGCGGCGTAAAACTAAACTGACTCACTCACTCACTAATCTACTCGTGGACAGAGTGCACCAGTATGTCATTCAGTGAAGGGGTACTACGTCCATGTGTGCCCCTCTGGACTTTATAGGGTCACGCTTTTTAGTTCACTGATATTCTATGTCGCTCTAGCTCGCTGCGTAGATGGATGTTCATGACGTCAATCACTGAATTGTCTGATCCAGACTCGATTATTTACAGACCGTCGACGGGCAGTGGGCTAGCCTAGCGGTTAAAGCGTCCATTTGTCACGCCGAAGACCCGGGTTTGATTCCCCGCATGGGTACAATGTGGGATGCCCATTTCTGGTGTCCCCCGCCATGATATTGTTGGAATATTGCTAAAGCGGCGTAAAACCATACTCACTCACTTCCATATAGCTGGATAATACCGAGTAAGTTACACAACAAATATACCAAATGAATCCAGATCGCTACATATCGAACACAAACATTATACATTGTATATAGTATTCGTTGATCATATCCTGGAATGAAGGAAGGGGGTGGGGTGCTTGCTTGCACAGTAAGATAAACACTCCCTGAGTTAAATTGTACACTAGCTTTCAAAACAATAAAATAATACATTACACGCTACACTTCGACTCAAAACAAAATAAGTTCAAAAACAACCCATACTAAGATATGCACTTCCACACAACCCATGCTAAGGAATGTACTTCCACACAACCCATGCTAAGGTATGTACTTCAACACAACCAATGCTAAGGTATGAACTACCACACAACCCATAATAAGTTATGCACTTCCACACAACCCATGCTAAGGTATGCACTTCCACACAACCCATGCTAAGGTATGTACTTCCACACAACCCAAACTAAGGTATGCACTTCCATACAACCCATGCTAAGGTATGCACTTCCATACAACCCATGCTAAGGTATGCACTTCCACACAACCCATGCTAAGGTATGTACTTCCATACAACCCATGCTAAGGTATGTACTTCCACACAACCCATGCTAAGGTATGCACTTCCACACAACCCATGCTAAGGTATGTACTTCAACACAACCCAAACTAAGGTATGCACTTCCATACAACCCATGCTAAGGTATGCACTTCCATACAACCCATGCTAAGGTATGCACTTCCACACAACCCATGCTAAGGTATGTACGTCCACACAACCCAAACTAAGGTATGCACTTCCATACAACCCATGCTAAGGTATGCACTTCCACACAACCCAAGCCACGGTGTGCACTTCCACACAACCCATGCTAAGGTATGCACTTCCACACAACCCATGCTAAGGTATGCACTTTTACACAACCCATGCCAAGGTATGCACTTCCACACAATCCATGCTAAGGTATGCACTTTCACAACCTATGCTAAGGTATGCACTTCTACACAACTCATGCCAATGTATGCACTTCCACACAACCCATGCTAAGGTATGTACTTCCACACAACCCATGCTAAGGTATGCACTTCCACATAAATAATGCTAAGGAATGCACTTTCACAACCCATGCTAAGGTATGCAC
The DNA here is from genome assembly GCF_003918875.1 of Haliotis rubra. NCBI lineage: Eukaryota > Metazoa > Mollusca > Gastropoda > Lepetellida > Haliotidae > Haliotis > Haliotis rubra. The sequence continues at coordinate 901,335 of NW_025766803.1, read as the reverse complement.
ATCCACACAACCCATGCTAAGGTATGCACATCCACACAACTCATGCAAAGGTATGCACTTTCACAACCCATGCTGAGGTATGCACTTCCACACAACCCATGCTAAGGTATGCACTTCCAAACAATACATGCTAAGGTATGCGCTATCCTTCAAGAAAACCAACTACCCTTTAATGCAACCGAAAATAAGCCTTTATTGCGCACAACCTTACAACACAACACGGAATGAAAATGACTCCTACAACACCTAGCTGATGGAAAATCACATGATCAGAGAACATAATGAAAGAATATATAAGCATCATACCTTTATCATCCCTATCGCGGTGGTGTGTGATCCTGTGCGTAGAGCTCAGGCCACAAATCCGTTGAAATTAAGCAGCGTTCTGCGCGGAGAGTACTTGGATGGGTGACCGTGCTTGGCGGCTTGACTGCTGAGAGTTTTCTAGGACTTCTTTCCTGCCCCACAAAGAAGCACATGTGGACATGTGGTCTCACCTTAGGCAAGTGAGATTGTTCAAAATTGCCGCTGTTCACCCAGCAGAAAATGGGCACCCGCATGTGTTAGCCGGGATGATAATGTCCATTATGTATTCGCTTAGAGCATGCCCGTGCGGCTTTGAGTGAGTTTAGTTTTACACCGCACTCAGCAATATTCCAGCTATATTGCGGCGGTCTGTAAATAATCGAGTCTGGACCAGACAATCCAATTGACCAACAGTATGAACATCGACCTGCGCAACTGGGAACCGATGACATGTGTCAACCAAGCCAGCGAGATTGACCACCCGATCCCGTTAGTCGACTCTTATGACAAGCATGGGTTACTGAACGTTCATTCTATCCCGGATCTGCACGGGTCAGAGTTATACAAGTGGCCTTATTACTATATTATTCAACCAACAACCTAACATGCCACCCCTCACACCCAACGCCAAACACCCAACACCCAACACCCAACATCCCACCCCTCACACCTAACGCCAAACACCCAACACCCAACACCCAACACCCAACATCCCACCCCTCACACCCAACGCCAAACACCCAACACCCAACACCCAACATCCCACCCCTCACACCCAACGCCAAACACCCAACCACCTTCCTCACCCTTCTTGCTCCCTTGTCATATCTGCATCTCAGTTCTTTTCATCAATTTAATTCAAAACACGAATTCCACTGTAACAATCTCCCGTCATTACTTGAATAATTAAACTAATATTAACGATATCCTTTCGCATGTTTCTTTACAGAGCTTGAATGCACTAACACTGTCATTTGGAAACAATTCGCATGCATAATTAACAGGTGGTTGTGATTTAATTGACAATTTAGGTCTGATTTTAAAATTACCGAGATCTCACATCCATTGTGTACGATTTTTAAAACAGAATATAAAGTTTTTATTTATATTGATTCATTAAAATCAAGATGTATGGAAACAAGATCTACCCTTGGAGGAAAGAATTTATATTTAATAGCTCATTTTAAACACAGGCTCGCTATATTTTATTCAGGCAGTTAAGTCTGCCGTCCATTCTTATTGTGAATATCATTCGCTGAGTAGAGTTGCGTCACCTGGATTCACTGACCGTTGGGTACATGCAGTATGACTTCCATCATGAGAACTTCACTTTGACTTTGCGGATAGGTGTGAGTGGGTGAGTTTGGGTTTCAGCCGCTTTTAGCAATATTCCAGCAATATCACGACGGAGAACACCAGAAATGGGCTTCACACATTGTATCCATGTGGGGAATCTAACCTGGGTCTTCGGCGTGACGAGCGAACGCTTTAACCACGAGGCTACCCCACCGCCCCTTACGGATAGGAAACGGAGTGTCACAAGGTGTTGCAAACAGTCTGGAGTAATCTTTGTAACTGTCCAAAAGAAAGTATACCACTAGTTTCGAAAGCCAATTAAAAGACAACAAAAACGATTTCAACAAAATATGTTTTATATTTCATTAGAGTATTCATTCCTGCATTATTTGAACATTAACACAAGTCAGAAATAACAATGATAAAGAAATGAAAAGGAAACAAACACATGAGGGGTCCAAAAATGGATCATAACAATAAAACTGAACAAACAGAAAGTTTGTCAAAATGCCAGGTACACAATTTAGAGCCAGGTACTGCCTCAGTAGCGAGTATGTCCTCCTTGAGCATTGACACAAGCAACAATACGTCCGCGCATGGATGACGTCAAGCGTCTAATGACGTTGCGTGGAATCTGTTGCCAGGCGTCATTCAGGCACTGTTCAAGCTATCGCACGTTGACTGAGGTTAGGAGCTAAACGTTCTCTAATAGGTCTGTAGACACGTTGACGGCCATCAGTTGTGAATACGCAGAACCTGCTCTCATCCGAAAAGAGGACACGTGACCAGTCTCGGACTTGCCAACGTCGAAGTTGTCTTGTCCACTGGAGCCTGTTACGCCGGTGTTGTTGTGTCAGTACCACCCAATGGCATGGATGTCGTGCTCGAATACCATGTTCACGCAGTCGTCGTGATACTGTCTGTCGACTGATACGATGTCGGAGTGCCGTTCTTGCCGTTGCTGTTGCCTGGATGAAGCGGTTCCTGAGGTGGATCACCCAGATGTAGCGGTCCTCCTGGGACGTGGTCACCCGCGGTCTCCCACTTCTCGGCCTGTCTCCTGTCTGCCCTGTCTGGCGGAGACGCTGAAACAACCTGGTGATGCATACGCGGGTGCAGCCAAGGTTCTCGCGATGAGGGCATGTGACCCTCCTTGTTGGGCCATGCCTACGACTCTCTCTCTGTGTACTGCGGTCAGGCGTGGCATTTTTCTTGTGTGCTTTTTTATTCTGTGACAGTGCCTTGTGTCATGAGCTGCTTTTATACGGTTTTTATGCACGTGCAATTTGTTGAGCACGTGCATGTTACTTTTTCAGAAAATGAGCGTTTGAGCAAGACAGTTCGCGAGACGAGAAATTTGTCATTACACATAAGTTGTCATTACCTTGTCACATGTTTCTGTAAATTCTTCTGGATCTAGGTTCAAAATTAAGATTTTAAACGGCAAAAATATTTGGTATACTTTCTTTTGGACGGTAGTATATTTCCCACTAAGTGAACCTTATAATTTTATATAATTTAAATTTTCATGTTTTCATACACAGCCAATTATTATCTGCAAAGCTGTAGCCAGGTCACAGGTACAAATGCATGCATATGTTTTCTTATATTAGATACAGGTGTGTTCTAAGCTATACATTTATCTTATATAAGTGTTTGGTTGGTTGGTTGGATTTTTTGTCACATATAGTTGTGCATACCAATGTTTTCTACCCGATACAGATGCACTGAGTAGATGTACATCTACCCGATACAGGTGTGCTTAGATAATTGTACATCTACCCGATAGAGGTGTCCTGTCATGACTGTTCATCTACCTGATACAAGTGTGCTGACATAACTGTTCATCTAGCTGATATAGATGTGCTGACATAACTGTTCATCTACCCGATACAGGTGTGCTGACACAACTGTTCATCTACCCGATACAAGTGTGCTGACATAACTGTTCTTCTACCTCATACAGGTGTGTTGACATAACTGTTCATCTACCCGATAGAGGCGTGCTGACATAACTGTTCATTTACCTCATACAGGTGTGCTGACATAACTGTTCATCTACCTCATACAGGTGTGCTGACATAACTGTTCATCTACCCGATAGAGGCGTGCTGACATAACTGTTCATTTACCTCATACAGGTGTGCTGACATAACTGTTCATCTACCTCATACAGGTGTGCTGACACAACTGTTCATCTACCCGATACAGGTGTGCTGACATAACTGTTCAGCTACCCGATACAGGTGTGCTGACATAACTGTTCATCTACCCGATACAAGTGTGCTGACACAACTGTTCATCTACCCGATACAGGCATGCTAACACAACTGTTCATCTACCCGATACAAGTGTGTTGACACAACTGTTCATCTACCCGATACAAGTGTGCTGACATAACTGTTCATCTACCCGATACAGGCATGCTGACATAACTGTTCATCTACCTCATACAGGCGTGCTGACACAACTGTTCATCTACCCGATACATGTGTGCTGGTATAATTGTTCATCTACCTGATACAGGTGTGTTGACATAATTGTTCATCTACCCGATACAAGTGTGCTGACATAACTTTTCAGCTACCCGATGCAGGTGTGCTGACATAACTGTTCATCTACCCGATACAAGTGTGCTGACACAACTGTTCATCTACCCGAAACAGGCATGCTGACACAACTGTTCATCTACCCGATACAAGTGTGTTGACACAACTGTTCATCTACCCGATACAAGTGTGCTGACATAACTGTTCATCTACCTGATACCGGTGTGCTGACATAGCTGTTCATCTACCTGATACAGGCGTGCTGACACAACTGTTCATCTACCTGATACAAGTGTGCTGACACAACTGTTCATCTACCCGATACAGGCGTGCTGACATAACTCTTCATCTACCTGATACAGGCGTGCTGACACAACTGTTCATTTACCCGATACAGGTGTGCTGACATAACTGTTCATCTACCTCATACAGGTGTGCTGACATAACTGTTCATCTACCCGATACAGGCGTGCTGACATAACTGTTCATCTACCTGATACCGGCGTGCTGACATAACAGTTCATCTACCCGATACAGGTGTGCTGACATAACTGTTCATCTACCCGATACAAGTGTGCTGACATAACTGTTCATCTACCCGATACAGGCATGCTGACATAACTGTTCATCTACCTCATACAGGCGTGCTGACACAACTGTTCATCTACCCGATACATGTGTGCTGGTATAATTGTTCATCTACCTGATACAGGTGTGCTGACATAATTGTTCATCTACCCGATACAAGTGTGCTGACATAACTGTTCATCTACCTGATACAGGTGTGCTGACATAACTGTTCATCTACCTGATACAGGTGTGCTGACATAACTGTTCATCTACCTGATATAGATGTGCTGACATAACTGTTCATCTACCTGATATAGGTGTAGGAAAAGCAAGTTCTATGGATAGTCAACTTCTTTATTGCAATGGGTGCGACGTTTCGGTGTAGGTACTAACACCGTTATCAAGCATTTGCTTGATAACGGTCTTAGTACCTACACCGAAACTTGCTTGATAACGGTGTTAGTACCTACACCGAAACGTCGCACCCATTGCAATAAAGAAGTTGACTATAACTTGCTTGATAACGGTGTTAGTACCTACACCGAAACGTCGCACTCATTGCAATAAAGAAGTTGACTATCCATAGCACTTGGTTTTCCTTCATCTATACAACTTCTAAAATGCCTCTCAAAGACGATATAGGTATGCTGGCATAACTGTTCATCTACCTGATATAGATGTGCTGACATAACTGTTCATCTACCCGGTACAGGCGTGCTGAAATAACTGTTCATCTCCCTGAAATAGATGTGCTGGTATAATTGTTCATCTACCTGATATATATGTGCTGACATAACTGTTCATCTACCTGAAAAAGATGTGCTGGTATAATTGTTCATCTACCTGAAATAGATGTGCTGGTATAATTGTTCATCTACCTGATACAAGTGTGCTGACATAACTGTTCATATACCCGATATAGATGTGCTGGTATAATTGTTCATCTACCCGATACAGGTATGCTGACATAACTTTTCATCCACCCGATATAGATGTGCTGGTATAATTGTTCATCTACCCGATACAGGTATGCTTACATAACTGTTCATCTACCCGATATAGATGTGCTTGTATAATTGTTCATCTACCCGATACAGGTACGCTTACATAACTGTTCATCTACCCGATATAGATGTGCTGGTATAATTGTTCATCAACCCGATACAGGTATGCTTACATAACTGTTCATCTACCCAATATAGATGTGCTGGTATTATTGTTCATCTACCCGATACAGGTGTGCTGACATAACTGTTAATCTACCTGATATATATGTGCTGACATAACTGTTCATCTACCTGAAAAAGATGTGCTGGTATAATTGTTCATCTAACTGATATATATGTGCTGACATAACTGTTCATCTACCTGAAATAGATGTGCTGGTATAATTGTTCATCTACCTGATACAAGTGTGCTGACATAACTGTTCATATACCCGATATAGATGTGCTGGTATAATGGTTCATCTACCCGATACAGGTATGCTGACATAACTTTTCATCCACTCGATATAGATGTGCTGGTATGATTGCTCATCAACCCGATACAGGTATGCTTACATAACTGTTCATCTACCTGATATAGATGTGCTGGTATAATTGTTCATCTACCCGATACAAGTGTGCTGACATAACTGTTCATCTACCTGATATAGATGTGCTGACATAACTGTTCATCTACCCAGTACAGGCGTGCTGAAATAACTGTTCATCTCCCTGAAATAGATGTGCTGGTATAATTGTTCATCTACCTGATATATATGTGCTGACATAACTGTTCATCTACCTGAAAAAGATGTGCTGGTATAATTGTTCATCTACCTGATATATATGTGCTGACATAACTGTTCATCTACCTGAAATAGATGTGCTGGTATAATTGTTCATCTACCTGATACAAGTGTGCTGACATAACTGTTCATATACCCGATATAGATGTGCTGGTATAATTGTTCATCTACCCGATACAGGTATGCTAACATAACTTTTCATCCACCCGATATAGATGTGCTGGTATAATTGGTCATCTACCCGATACAGGTATGCTTACATAACTGTTCATCTACCCGATATAGATGTGCTTGTATAATTGTTCATCTACCCGATACAGGTACGCTTACATAACTGTTCATCTACCCGATATAGATGTGCTGGTATAATTGTTCATCAACCCGATACAGGTATGCTTACATAACTGTTCATCTACCCGATATAGATGTGCTGGTATTATTGTTCATCTACCCGATACAGGTGTGCTGACATAACTGTTAATCTACCTGATATATATGTGCTGACATAACTGTTCATCTACCAGAAAAAGATGTGCTGGTATAATTGTTCATCTACCTGATATATATGTGCTGACATAACTGTTCATCTACCTGAAATAGATGTGCTGGTATAACTGTTCATCTACCTGATACAAGTGTGCTGACATAACTGTTCATCTACCCGATATAGATGTGCTGGTATAATTGTTCATCTACCCGATACAGGTATGCTGACATAACTTTTCATCCACCCGATATAGATGTGCTGGTATAATTGTTCATCTACCCGATACAGGTATGCTTACATAACTTTTCATCCACCCGATATAGATGTGCTGGTATGATTGCTCATCAACCCGATACAGGTATGCTTACATAACTGTTCATCTACCTGATATAGATGTGCTGGTATAATTGTTCATCTACCCGATACAAGTGTGCTGACATAACTGTTCATCTACCTGATATAGATGTGCTGACATAACTGTTCATCTACCCGATCTAGATGTGCTGATATATTTGTTCATCTACCCGATACAAGTATGCTTACATAACTTTTCACCCACCCGATATAGATGTGCTGGTATAATTGTTCATCTACCCGATACAGGTATCCTTACATAACTGTTCATCTACCTGATATAGATGTGCTGGTATAATTGTTCATCTACCCGATACAAGTGTGCTGACATAACTGTTCATCTACCTGATATAGATGTGCTGACATAACTGTTCATCTACCCGATCTAGATGTGCTGATATATTTGTTCATCTACCCGATACAAGTATGCTTACATAACTTTTCACCCACCCGATATAGATGTGCTGGTATAATTGTTCATCTACCCGATACAGGTATGCTTTCATAACTGTTCATCTACCCGATATAGATGTGGTGGTATAATTGTTCATCTACCCGATACAGGTATGCCTACATAACTTTTCATCCACCCTATATAGATGTGCTGATATAATTGTTCATCTACCCCATACAGGTGTGCTGGTATAACTGTTCATCTACCCGATACAGGTATTCTTACATAACTTTTCATCCACCCGATATAGATGTGCTGGTAGAATTGTTCATTTACCCGATACAGGTGTCCTGACATAAGTTTTCATCCACCCGATATAGATGTGCTGGTATAATTGTTCATCTAGCCGATACAGGCATGCTGACATAACTTTTCATCTACCCGATATAGATGTGCTGGTATAATTGTTCATCTACCCGATACAGGTGTGCTGACATAACTGTTCCTCTACCTGATACAGGTGTGCTGACATAACTGTTCATCTACCTGATATAGATGTGCTGACATAACTGTTCATCTACTCGATATAGGTGTAGGCTAAGCAAGTTCTATGGATAGTCAACTTCTTTATTGCAATGGGTGCGACGTTTCGGTGTAGGTACTAACACCGTTATCAAGCATTTGCTTGATAACGGTTTTAGTACCTACACCGAAACTTGCTTGATAACGGTGTTAGTACCTACACCGAAACGTCGCACCCATTGCAATAATGAAGTTGACTATAACTTGCTTGATAACGGTGTTAGTACCTACACCGAAACGTCGCACTCATTGCAATAAAGAAGTTGACTATCCATAGCACTTGGTTTTCCTTCATCTATACAACTTCTAAAATGCCTCTCAAAGACGATATAGGTATGCCGGCATAACTGTTCATCTACCTGATATAGATGTGCTGACATAACTGTTCATCTACCCGGTACAGGCGTGCTGAAATAACTGTTCATCTACCTGATACAAGTGTGCTGACACAACTGTTCATCTCCCTGAAATAGATGTGCTGGTATAATTGTTCATCTACCTGATATATATGTGCTCACAAAACTGTTCATATACCCGATATAGATGTGCTGGTATAATTGTTCATCTACCCGATACAGGTATGCTGACATAACTTTTCATCCACCCGATATAGATGTGCTGGTATAATTGTTCATCAACCCGATACAGGTATGCTTACATAACTGTTCATCTACCCGATATAGATGTGGTGGTATAATTGTTCATCTACCCGATACAGGTATGCTTACATAACTTTTCATCCACCCGATATAGATGTGCTGATATAATTGTTCATCAACCCGATACAGGTATGCTTACATAACTGTTCATCTACCCGATATAGATGTGCTGGTATTATTGTTCATCTACCCGATACAGGTGTGCTGGCATAACTGTTAATCTACCTGATATAGATGTGCTGACATAACTGTTCATCTACCCCATATAGATGTGCTGATATATTTGTTCATCTACCCGATACAAGTATGCTTACATAACTTTTCACACACCCGATATAGATGTGCTGGTATAATTGTTCATGTACCCCATACATGTATGCTTACATACCTGTTCATCTGCCCGACATAGATGTGCTGGTATAATTGTTCATCTACCCGATACAGGTATGCTTACATAACTGTTCATCCACCCGATATAGATGTGCTGGTATAATTGTTCATCTACCCGATACAGGTATGCTTACATAACTTTTCACACACCCGATATAGATGTGCTGGTATGATTGTTCATCAACCCGATACAGGTATGCTTACATAACTGTTCATCTACCCGATATAGATGTGCTGGTATAATTGTTCATCTACCCGATACAGGTATGCTTGCATAACTTTTCACACTCCCGATATAGATGTGCTGGTATAATTGTTCATCTACCCGATACAAGTATGCTTACATAACTGTTCATCTACCCGACATAGATGTGCTGGTATAATTGTTCATCTACCCGATACAGGTATGTTTACATAACTGTTCATCCACCCGATATAGATGTGCTGGTATGATTGTTCATCAACCCGATACAGGTATGCTTACATAACTGTTCATCTACCTGATATAGATGTGCTGGTATAATTGTTCATCTACCCGATACAGGTATGCCTACATAACTTTTCATCCACCCGATATAGATGTGCTGGTATAATTGTTCATCTACCCGATACAGGTATGCTTACATAACTGTTCATCTACCTGATATAGATGTGCTGACATAACTGTTCATCTACCCGATCTAGATGTGCTGATATATTTGTTCATCTACCCGATACAAGTATGCTTACATAACTTTTCACCCACCCGATATAGATGTGCTGGTATAATTGTTCATCTACCCGATACAGGTATGCTTTCATAACTGTTCATTTACACGATATAGATGTGCTGGTATAATTGTTCATCTACCCGATACAGGTATGCCTACATAACTTTTCATTCACCCTATATAGATGTGCTGATATAATTGTTCATCTACCCGATACAGGTATGCTTACATAACTGTTCATCTACCCGACATAGATGTGCTGGTATAATTGTTCATCTACCCGATACAGGTATGCTTACATAACTGTTCATCCACCCGATATAGATGTGCTGGTATAATTGTTCATCTACCCGATACAGGTATGCTTGCATAACTTTTCACACTCCCGATATAGATGTGCTGGTATAATTGTTCATCTACCCGATACAGGTATGCTTACATAACTGTTCATCTACCCGACATAGATGTGCTGGTATAATTGTTCATCTACCCGATACAGGTATGTTTACATAACTGTTCATCCACCCGATATAGATGTGCTGGTATGATTGTTCATCAACCCGATACAGGTATGCTTACATAACTGTTCATCTACCCGATATAGATGTGCTGGTATAATTGTTCATCTACCCGATACAGGTATGCTTGCATAACTTTTCACACTCCCGATATAGATGTGCTGGTATAATTGTTCATCTACCCGATACAGGTATGCTTACATAACTGTTCATCTACCCGACATAGATGTGCTGGTATAATTGTTCATCTACCCGATACAGGTATGTTTACATAACTGTTCATCCACCCGATATAGATGTGCTGGTATGATTGTTCATCAACCCGATACAGGTATGCTTACATAACTGTTCATCTACCCGATATAGATGTGCTGGTATAATTGTTCATCTACCCGATACAGGTATGCCTACATAACTTTTCATCCACCCGATATAGATGTGCTGGTATAATTGTTCATCTACCCGATACAGGTATGCTTACATAACTGTTCATCTACCTGATATAGATGTGCTGACATAACTGTTCATCTACCCGATCTAGATGTGCTGATATATTTGTTCATCAACCCGATACAAGTATGCTTAAATAACTTTTCACCCACCCGATATAGATGTGCTGGTATAATTGTTCATCTACCCGATACAGGTATGCTTTCATAACTGTTCATTTACACGATATAGATGTGCTGGTATAATTGTTCATCTACCCGATACAGGTATGCCTACATAACTTTTCATCCACCCTATATAGATGTGCTGATATAATTGTTCATCTACCCGATACAGGTATGCTTACATAACTGCTCATCTACCCGATATAGATGTGCTGGTATAATTGTTCATCTACCCGATACAGGTATGCTTACATAACTGTTCATCCACCCGATATAGATGTGCTGGTATAATTGTTCATCTACCCGATACAGGTATGCTTGCATAACTTTTCACACTCCCGATATAGATGTGCTGGTATAATTGTTCATCTACCCGATACAGGTATGCTTACATAACTGTTCATCTACCCGACATAGATGTGCTGGTATAATTGTTCATCTACCCGATACAGGTATGTTTACATAACTGTTCATCCACCCGATATAGATGTGCTGGTATGATTGTTCATCAACCCGATACAGGTATGCTTACATAACTGTTCATCTACCCGATATAGATGTGCTGGTATAATTGTTCATCTACCCGATACAGGTATGCCTACATAACTTTTCATCCACCCGATATAGATGTGCTGGTATAATTGTTCATCTACCCGATACAGGTATGCTTACATAACTGTTCATCTACCTGATATAGATGTGCTGACATAACTGTTCATCTACCCGATCTAGATGTGCTGATATATTTGTTCATCTACCCGATACAAGTATGCTTACATAACTTTTCACACACCCGATATAGATGTGCTGGTATAATTGTTCATCTACCCGATACAGGTATGCTTTCATAACTGTTCATTTACACGATATAGATGTGCTGGTATAATTGTTCATCTACCCGATACAGGTATGCCTACATAACTTTTCATCCACCCTATATAGATGTGCTGATATAATTGTTCATCTACCCGATACAGGTATGCTTACATAACTGTTCATCTACCCGATATAGATGTGCTGGTATAACTGTTCATCTACCCGATACAGGTATGCTTACATAACTGTTCATCTACCCGATATAGATGTACCAGTATAATTGTTCATCTACCCCATACAGGTATGCTTACATATCTTTTCACCCACCCGGTATAGATATGCTAGTATAATTGTTCATCTACCCGATACAGGTATGCTTACATAACTGTTAATCTACCCGATATAGATGTGTTGGTATAATTGTTCATCTACCCCATACAGGTGTGCTGACATAACTTTTCATCCACCCGATAAAGATGTGTTGGTATAATTGTTCATCTACCCCATACAGGTGTGCTGGTATAACTGTTCATCTACCCGATACAGGTATTCTTACATAACTTTTCATCCACCCGATATAGATGTGCTGGTAGAATTGTTCATTTACCCGATACAGGTGTGCTGACATAAGTTTTCATCCACCCGATATAGATGTGCTGGTATAATTGTTCATCTAGCCGATACAGGCATGCTGACATAACTTTTCATCTACCCGATATAGATGTGCTGGTATAATTGTTCATCTACCCGATACAGGTGTGCTGACATAACTGTTCCTCTACCTGATACAGGTGTGCTGACATAACTGTTCATCTACCTGATATAGATGTGCTGACATAACTGTTCATCTACTCGATATAGGTGTAGGCTAAGCAAGTTCTATGGATAGTCAACTTCTTTATTGCAATGGGTGCGACGTTTCGGTGTAAGTACTAACACCGTTATCAAGCATTTGCTTGATGACGGTTTTAGTACCTACACCGAAACTTGCTTGATAACGGTGTTAGTACCTACACCGAAACGTCGCACCCATTGCAATAAAGAAGTTGACTATAACTTGCTTGATAACGGTGTTAGTACCTACACCGAAACGTCGCACTCATTGCAATAAAGAAGTTGACTATCCATAGCACTTGGTTTTCCTTCATCTATACAACTTCTAAAATGCCTCTCAAAGACGATATAGGTATGCTGGCATAACTGTTCATCTACCTGATATAGATGTGCTGACATAACTGTTCATCTACCCGGTACAGGCGTGCTGAAATAACTGTTCATCTACCTGATACAAGTGTGCTGACACAACTGTTCATCTCCCTGAAATAGATGTGCTGGTATAATTGTTCATCTACCTGATATATATGTGCTCACAAAACTGTTCATCTGCCCGATATAGATGTGCTGGTATTATTGTTCATCTACCCGATACAGGTATGCTGACATAACTGTTAATCTACCTGATATAGATGTGCTGACATAACTGTTCATCTACCCCATATAGATGTGCTGATATATTTGTTCATCTACCCGATACAAGTATGCTTACATAACTTTTCACACACCCGATATAGATGTGCTGGTATAATTGTTCATGTACCCCATACATGTATGCTTACATAACTGTTCATCTGCCCGACATAGATGTGCTGGTATAATTGTTCATCTACCCGATACAGGCATGCTTACATAACTGTTCATCGTCCCGATATAGATGTGCTGGTATAATTGTTCATCTACCCGATACAGGTATGCTTGCATAACTTTTCACACTCCCGATATAGATGTGCTGGTATAATTGTTCATCTACCCGATACAGGTATGCTTACATAACTGTTCATCCACCCGATATAGATGTGCTGGTATAATTGTTCATCTACCCGATACAGGTATGCTTACATAACTGTTCATCTACCCGATATAGATGTACCAGTATAATTGTTCATCAACCCGATACAGGTATGCTTACATATCTTTTCACCCACCCGATATAGATGTGCTAGTATAATTGTTCATCTACCCGATACAGGTATTCTTACATAACTTTTCATCCACCCGATATAGATGTGCTGGTATAATTGTTCATCTACCCGATACAGGTATGCTGACATAACTTTTCATCCACCCGATATAGATGTGCTGGTATAATTGTTCATCTACCCGATACAGGTATGCTTACATAACTGTTCATCCACCCGATATAGATGTGCTGGTATAATTGTTCATCTACCCGATACAGGTATGCTTACATAACTGTTCATCTACCCGATACAATGGTATCACAGATACTAATACTGCTGATGCACATTTTTCTGTGGGGCACTGGTGCATCACACATACAGAAACAGATCTGTATGTATTCGTTGCAATGTAAGTACACAAGATAGATTAACGCACCGAGTCCCATTGTCAAGGCATGGTTGTTTTAGCAATATGCCTGTCACTGATGCAAGTATGGGGTTTTTCCTTGTCAGCGGTCTCAGGTGGAATAATCCTTCTCGCTAATGCATAAATAATTAATTCATGTCAGGCCACTTGAGAATGCATGTTGTTCAGCGTGTCAGTAAATTTGTATTGAACAAGTTCAATAGTTTTATCTATATTGGTCTAATCGATATTTGTTATCGATATCGATTTTGTCTATACTTTTCCTCTTACTTTGAGCTATGTCGCTTCATTAAAAAGAGAAGAGGAAAATGTCGTCACAGAAAATAACCACAACATAAATATTTTAGCCATTTTCTAAACATTTATGGTATTTGTTACAAAGCCAGAGAACTCTTTTTAATTGCTTCATTGCATCCTGGTTCCATAAGCATGCATTTCGAAGATCAAGTGTGTATCAAATTTCATCTTTGGAATATCTTACAAGAACGGTGTATGTTCAGAAGGACATAATGGATATCAAATTTGGATTTGCTCATAAATGAAACATCCGTTTTTTTCACATGATGGGAATGTGAGCATGCAACAGAACGTTGTCCTAAATGTACGTGTAAAGGTTTGAGCATTGACCTAACTCAAAATATATGTTATTGCATCTAATTAGCGTGGGATAATGCCGTTCAACTCTTGGAATATTCATTATAAACATCTCCAAAAACTGTATTCAATAGACGTTGTGTTTTGGTGAAAGTTTTTGGTTGCTTTGTGTGGTTTTATGTTGGTCTATTTGTGTTGTTTTTGTTTTTGTTGTTTATTGTTTTGTTCAGAGATGTAGGGGTTTCTTTCGGCTATTGATGGTGGTGATGGTGGTACTGGTGGTGGTTGTGGTGGAATGTTTGGGGGTGAGCATGCAACAGAACGTTGTCCTTAATGTACGTGTAAAGGTTTGAGCATTGACCTGTTATGTTGTTGCATAGAGTGACAGTGCTCTGTATCTCCCCCTACACAGACACAAATCCTCCAGAACATAAACAAACAAACACCATCGCCCTGTTTACTCCAGCTCAAACAACTCTAAAGAGTCTTGGTGTTGCCTCCATGTCCTGTTTCCTGTTTGTTCTGAGTGAGTGAGTATGGTTTTACGCCGCTTTGAGCAATATTCCAGCAACATCAGGGCGGGGGACACCAGAAATGGGCTTCATACAATGTACCCATGTGAGAAATTGAACCCACGTCTTCGGTGTGACGAGCGAACGCTTTAACCACAGGGCTACTCCATCGCCCCTGTTTGTTGTGAGTCAGGCAAAGTGGCTGGTAATTCAGGCTTTTTGTCGTGTGATGGTCATTCTATCAACCACTGGTTTTTTCATGTCGGACTATTGGTTGGTGTTAATGTCAGTAATAGAGATGGGCATATTCCATTCAAACTTAAAGCGAATGTAGTCAATTGTGAAAGAAAAGATTTTGTTACTGAAGATTGATCAGGTTTGAATCAAGATATTAGTCTAGGATCCATTCTTGAGGCCACCTGTACAAGCCCTATGGTCTAACCAGGTCTTCAGCTCCATATTACTTGTAACGGTAACTGCACTGGATTGTGTTGTCATGTGTTGTTGATCGTTGTAGATCAATGTAGGTCATTTACTTAGTATGTCGAATGCTCACTCACTCACTCACTCACTCATCCACTCATCCACTCACTCACTCACCTACTCACCTACTCACCCACTCATCCACTCACTCATCCACTCCACTCACTCACTCATCCACTCACTCACCAACTCACCTGACCGCCTCCGTGGTGTAGTGGGGTGGTTAGAGCGTCCGCCCGGAGTGCGGAGGGTTGCGGGTTCGATCCCCGACCGCGTCATACCAAAAAACGTTAAAATATGGTACTTGTTGGTTCCTGCCTGGCGCTCGGCATTAATGGGTACAACATAGACTGTCGGCTCGGAGTCAGTATAATGTGTCTGAGTGGGGTATTCATGCTACACTGCGGCATGGTATCTCAGTGGGCTAGCACTATAAAACCAGCTTCAGTCTGGGCTAGTACAAGCAGCCGCACATACACATACACACGTATGCACGTCGTCATATGAGCGAAATATTCTCAAGCACGACGTTAAACCCAATTTCACCTCACCTCACCTCACCTCACCTCACCTCACCTCACCTCACCTCACCTACCTCACCTACTCACCTACTCACCTACTCACAGCATCAACGCAAGGCCACCATACAAAACACCATATAATGTCTCCCTCAAACACATATGTCTTTGTTTCTTAAAGAAGAAATTTGTTTTACGCCGCATTACAGATATCCCAGGAATAACTTTGGGTAACACATAAAATGACTCCATACAACTGTGTCTTCTTGAAGACGTAATGATTGTATTACGAATCAAATGACAAGCAAGATTAAATGACAAGCAATGAAAGCGGCGTAATAACAAACTCATGCATTCGCAACCCTTGAAGATCCGGGTTAGAACTGGTCTTCAGTAGCCCATGTATGTCATAAGAGGCGACTTACTGGATCGGGTGGTCAGACTCGCTAACTTGGGATGCTCACGATGTCAATCACTGGATTGCCTGGTCCAGACTCGGTTATTTAAAGACCGCTGCTATACAGCCAACCATGCATTCGTTAAATTTCAGAACCAAAACAAAGGCGCAACTTCATGCCTGATACTACGCGGTGCCAAGCTCTGGTAACCAAGGCACCTTAAGACCATTTGGCGGTAACAGTAAAGACGACTGCCATACTATTGATCTACCAGGACAACATATACATATCCCTACAAGTCAAAGCCAACTCTTTCTTTTTAGTACCGAGTTACGCACACACCACTGGATATTTTAGCTTACATGAAAAATGGATGGTTTTAAGAGAGAGTTTTGTAGTACAATATTCATGATACATTTTCAACAAATGTCAAGTGTAACTTTTCTACTTGCTTGTGACACAAATACACGGAGATTACGCCGAGCGATTGATTCAAATCAGTCCAACAATACATCTGATCTGGCCTGAGACCTCTTCCGACTTGTCTGCATTGTTTCACGATAAGTATTCATGAAATATTCAGAGTACATAAATTATTAAAATCGTATCATGTTAATGAATTATTTGAAACGAAAATGATCGCTTTGGCATTTCATGAAAGAAGGTTCGTTTTTACGAGTTATGAAGATGAAATATACGTATCTGTGTAACGACTGAACTTAATATTGATTCTTGTATGAAAGTATTGACACGTATTGCCAACCATATATTGATTAATAAGGGCATTCTTTCAACCAAATATCTGATAAAACAAAATACTTACCAACGAATGAAGTTAATATTTGCTATGTAATATAATGCTGATCAAGACATATCTGATGTAATGAATAGAAAATCACCAAGGTTCTACATTTCTGTATCTGGTTACAAACCTTTCTTCACGTTTAGTATTAAAATGAAATGATTGAGAAAATCTTGAAGACACAATTTTTTTGTGGATGAAAACTTCTTTCAGGGCATCTTCTTGCCTCTTCAGCACTCAGCTTCTATGGGGTATCCTGATTGTCAATGCGTTCGCTCGTCACGCCGAAGACCCGGGTTCAATTTCCCACATGGGTACAATGAGTAAAACTACACTCTCTCATATATCTCATGTCAAACATTATCAAACATTTAAAGATTACACTTCTAAAGTAATGATGAACTGGATTCACTAGTTTCACTAGTTCACGTGACTTTTAAATTTCACAACCCAGCCGTAATCTAAATGTTGGATATGAAATAACGTATCTAAATTCGGTAATCATACAATACGTTTACTCACAATCAGCTGCAATGTCCCTCAAACAACAATTGTATTTGAGAGTGATTGGTCAATGAAAGTTGTCCGAGTTATCATAAGTGTAATGAAATAAAGCAACTCGATATGAATTGAGTTTGGTTTTACGCCGCTTATAGCAATATTCCAGCAACATCACGGCGGGGGACACCAGAAATGAGCTTCACTCATTGTACCCATATGGGGATTCGAACCCGGGTCTTCGGCGTGAGGAGCCAACGCTTTAACCACTAGACTACCCCACCGCCCCCGATATGAATGAATAGAATTGTTTATTGAGATTAAATAAAACGCAGACCTTAATTATTGTTTGCTAAACACATTTGATCTGTACACACCTGAAACAAACATGAACAAAACGTATATGTGACATTATGCTTTACCTGTAATATATATTAATATACTATTCACACTTTGCTAAAGATAAAATCTTGGATTCAACAGAAAACTATGATGTGGGGTCAAATTGGATTTAAATATCTAAGCTTATTGTAAGCATGGATCTTAGGTTTCAGTATATCATTTCATCTTGTGGAACCCATACCTGCTATTGACAGGTGTTGTGTACTTGTCAATGACTCGTTCCATGATTTGCAAAATGGTTGATTGGTGCCATGAAAACCATTTTTATGGCTACTCATGTATCAAGTGTATAAGGTTAGATTAAAGTGACTGTTTGCCTAAAGAGGGGTTAACATATTATTATTTATCCAGTTTTCAATGGATACAGTTCAAATTATGAATCTACGTTTAAGTAAAGTTGTGATCCTTAGCAAAGTGTGAGTAGTATAGTTGCAGTAATGGCCACAAAACTATGCCCTTTGAAAAGAGATAGTTTTCAAACGATATATGAATAATATATTGTAGATTCCTTCCAGGAAGATGTATCATTGTGCCGCCATGCTATACTCGTTGGATACAGTTTGATCATTTTTTCATACATTCATAGAATTCCGTGACTATCTGCAACTATACCTAAGAAATACCCGATTTTGAAAATGCTCAAACATACGCTACTGTCAGCAGCAATATTTAGAGATAACTGTGACTGTCTGCAACATTTGAGCATGTACTAGTTGCGTGGATATGTGCGCTATATAAATATCTTAAATTGATCATTTGTTTCCACCTTTCACAGAATCCCGTGACTGTCTGCAACTCTACATAAAAAATACTAGATTTTGAAAATGCCCAAACACATACGCTACTGTCTGCAGCAATATTTAGAGATAACTGCGAGTGCCTGCAACAACTTGATCATTTTTTCATACATTCATAGAATTCCGTGACTATCTGCAACTATACCTAAGAAATGCCCGATTTTGAAAATGCTCAAACATACGCTACTGCCTGCAGCAATATTTACAGAGATACGTGCGACTGTCTGCAACAGCTTGATCATGTTCTTTCCAACATTCATAGAATTCTGTGACTGTCTGCAATTATACATACAGAAAAACATTGAAAATGTTCAAATATATACGCTACTGTCTGCAACAATATTTACAAAATATATTCATGCCAATAATGGTTGTCACCCCTTCAAGTTTTTATTGGAGAGGGGTGTGGGGTGTGGGTGTGGGGTGTGGGGGTGCGGGGGTTGGGATGGGGAGGGGGATGACAACCATTATTGGCATGAATATATATGTGACTGTCCGAAAGAACATGATCATTTGTTCCTACGTTCGTAGAGTTCCAGCTCCCGACAATTTACTTCTTGTTATCAACACCTACATGATGGTATTTTAAAGAGATGTTAGTTTCTATTTGTGGATTTCCATTGTTGTCGTGGTTTATGGCCTTTTATTACTTCCTCAATAACTATCAGAATTGTGAGTGAGTGAATTTAGTTTCACGCCGCACTCAGCAATATTCCAGCTATATGGCGGCGGTCTGTAAATAATCGAGTCTGGACCAGACAATCCAGTGATCAACAGCATGAGCATCGATCTACGCAACGGGGATACGATGACATGTGTCAACCAAGTCAGCGAGCCTGACCACCCGATCCCGTTAGTCGCCTCTTACGACAAGCAATCAGAATTGTGAGGGAGGAGATGTTGTGTAGATACGACGTGCCACAGTACATCCGCGACAGTCTGCAACTGTTCCTTCAGAAAATCTCCATTGTATGTGTGCAAACAAATACGTTAGTGTCTACAACAATACTTATAAACGTCTTACAGGCTTATCTGCGACAGTGTGCAGCAATATTTACAGAAATATCCGCGACAGTGTATAACAATATTTACAGAAGTATCCGCGACAATGTATTAACAATATTTACAGAAATATCTGCGACAATGTATGACCATATTTACAGAAATATCTGCGACAGTGTATAACAATATTTACAGACTTATCCGCGACAGTGTGTGGCAATATTTATAGAAATATCTGCGACAATGTATGACAATATTGGCAGAAATATCCGTGACAGTGTATAACAATATTTACAGACGTAACCGTGACAGTGTATGACAATTTTTACAAAAATATCTGCGACAGTGTTTAACAATATTTACAGAAATCTCCGCGACAGTGTATAACAATATTTACAGAAATATCTGCGACAGTGTATAACAATATTTACAGAAATATCCGTGACAGTGTATAACAATATTTGCAGAAATATCCGCGACAGTGTATAACAATATTTACAGAAATATCTGCGACAGTGTGTGACAACATTTACAGAAATATCCGTGACAGTGTATGACAATATTTGCATAAATATCCGCGACAGTGTATAACAATATTTACAGAAATATCCATGACAGTGTATAACAATATTTACAGAAGTATCCGCGACAGTGTGTGACAACATTTACAGAAATATCCGTGACAGTGTATAACAATATTTGCATAAATATCCGCGACAGTGTATAACAATATTTATAGAAATATCTGCGACAGTGTATAACAGTATTTACAGAAATATCCGCGACAGTGTATAACAATATTTGCAGAAATATCCGCGACAGTGTATAACAATATTTACAGAAATATCTGCGACCGTGTATAACAATATTTACAGAAATATCCGCGACAGTGTATAACAATATTTACAGAAATATCTGCGACAAGGTATAACAATATTTGCACAAATAACCGCGACAGTGTATAACAATATTTGCATTAATATCCGCGACAGTGTATAACAATATTTACAGAAATATCCGCGACAGTGTATACCAATATTTGCATAAATATCCGCGACAGTGTATAACAATATTTGCATAAAAATCAGCGACCGTGTATAACAATATTTACAGAAATATCCGCGACCGTGTATACCAATATCTTCATAAATATCCAAGACAGTGCATAAACATATATATGGACGACCGTATTAAATCGATATACATCGATGTGTGTATCGATCAATATCTGATCAGTACGTTCATATACACTTGCAAAGGGTCACATGAAATAAACATATACATTTAAGACTGTCTTCTCTAGTATATAGTATGTAAATCAGTGAATGTATGCATGCTACTTACTGTACCAATATACTTACCAATGGTGATATAGTGTTCAAGAGAAAACCGCTTTTGACTGAAATCTGACATATGTTGCGTGTGATGTTGTGTATGCGGAGATGCCAGTGACTGTCTGATGCATTATATAGGGATTTGTACTTGATGTTTGCGATAATGAACATTTACATGCACTACTTCAGTAGTACTCCTATGGCTCATGCAGAAATTTCCATGTGTCTTTCATAACAGACACTGATATTTCTACTATAACTGATCTCAGCAACTGTCTATTATGACAGTTATGCGTGAACAATCGAGTTGCGTCTGCAACGCGCTGGCGACTGACATGCTGGACGTTGGATGAAGTCAGCGTGGAGCGTTCAATGTTTCACAGTCTGTGATTAGCTCACTATCCAGAAATCTTCAATACTCACCTCCAACAGCACAACATCCATGGAAAGCCATGGCCAGCAATAAGCCCAGACATACCCCCACTGACCACGTCCCGGAACATAACGGGGAGACATGAGCGTCGAAGTCATAATCTACCAACAATGTCGGCGGAACTGGGCAGGCGCTGCAAGAAGAGTGAGACATACTCCTTCAAATCGCCATTGGGAAACTCATACGCCTCATCCAGTTAATGAATGATTGACAAATCAGCTAATTAAAGGCACTCAACTATGGAGTTCACCACAACACCTCACTATCGGTTGTTATGTGTTTACGATTCATTCATCATTATCATACATCTATTAATAAAAGCTAACATCATTTTTGAAATTTCAAGTTATTTTAGGCTGAGTGCCATCATTTAAAGAATGCATAGTTACATAGATGCATGGCTTTCCGCTAAACCTTATAAACACTCATAGAGATCCACGACTGTCTGTTCTTGTATGAGCTAGATTTAAACCCCTGCCACAGACTAATAAAGATACATAACAAATATCCGCCCCTGACTGCTATTGTGTGTGAGAAAATGATGTCTAACGGCTATGGTATATAGGTGCATCCGTGACCTTTCATGCGGTATAAAGAGGTTTCGCATTGCGCGACGTAAGATTAATTGACTGAATGATACAAAACAAGTCCTTGTGGTACATACATACACACACACACACACACATACATACATACACACACATACACACACATACATACATACACACATACATACATACACACACACACACACACACACATACATACATACATACATACATACATACATACATACATACATACATACATACATACATACATACATACATACATACATACATACATACATACATACATACATACATACATACATACATACATACATACATACATACATTGTATGTGTTTGCGTGAAAGAGAGATGGTGTGTGAGAGAGATTGTGTGTGTGTTGTGTCGGTGTGAGAAGATAAAGATATTTCGCATTTTGCGGTGTAAAATTAATTGACTGAATGATACAAAACAAGTCCTTGTGGTGCATACATACATGCATGCAGTGTGTCAGATAGTGTGAGATTTTTTTTATTTATTTTGTGTGTGTGTGTGCGCGTGTGCGTGCGTGTGCGTGTGTGCGTGCGTGCGTGCGTGCGTGTGTGTGTGTGTGTGTGTGTGTGTGTGTGTGTGTGTGTGTGTGTGTGTGTGTGTGTGTGTGTGTGTGTGTGTTGTGAGACAGAGAGATTGTGTGTGTTTTGAAATAGTCGTACTTGGGATATGTTAAACTTTGATCGGTTTCCACACTTCGGCTGACGCAGACTCCCGCCGTAAATTCGTTATTTATTCAATTTCCTCCCAATGTAAATTATTCAAAACGAACTCGACGGATAATTGGAGTACTACGTAAATTATTCATAGCACACGTAAATTATTAATACGTTCAGTGGAAGGAAATGTTTTCTTTAATTACAACTGATATATTATTTATTCAGTTATTAATATTTGATATAGCATTCGGGCGTCAATGGAAAACAGACGAAATATAGACTAAGTTTATCTGTCGAAGCTTCGAACGATTCACTGTTGGTATGCTGTTCATAAGTAAACACATTCATGTTGTTTGTGCGTTGTTGGTTTCCGTCAATGCGATCAATTTCCGTTATGTGACAAGTTTACCATGGTTCAACTCGATCTCTCAACTCATGGTATTACCGTCGACAAGCCAGACACTCATAATCGATAAATGTCACGAGTTTTAATGTTAGGCCTAATTGCTATGGTCCCAATCGTACGTTTGTAGCCATTAGTCAAAAGCTATCAAAGATTGGTATCTATCATGCCTTTGAAAATACTTTTTAATAATGTACCACGCAGTCGTTAAACATGGGATATTAATATATGATATAAACTATTCATCATAATGGCCGATACAAATAGCATGTACACAATCATTTCAAGTGCATGTTTCAACTGGGGTGAAGTGCAGCCCGGCCTATGATTAAGTTAAAATCCCCACCATCTTGGGGGCCTATCGTTGAATAAGTTCGACACTACAGGTGGACGAATAAATCACAAGACAAAAACAAACAGATGACGGTTGTATGAGTATCAAAGGGTGTGGGGTATTGTCATGATAGCAAAAGTCTTTGAGGGTTATTTTCCGTTTATAAGCCGCTGTCAACATTATTAGAATTTCCAGTTTTATCACAGCGGGAAATAAACAAATGTGTTTGGATGAAAGAAAGTAATGTCTCACATTTACGAACAACGTCACACACCATCAACCACGTCACCTTGTCCGACCATCCAATTTCATTTAGTAGTATTATTCAACTTGAAACACAGTCACACGCAGCGCAGAGAGTCCCCAAACTAATGCAAGCAACAAGATATATATCTCTACATCATTAGAACATTTATCGACAGACCGCACTCTAACAAACAAGAAAGCGGACTCCCACACAATCATAAACAACACCGAGAATCTGGGCCATACAACAGTCACACACAACAGAGACATCCCACTGTCAGAACATGGACAGACCTTCTCACTGTCACACACAACACAGGCAGACCTTCCCACTGTATCAACATAGACAAACCACCCCACTGTCAAACACAACATACACAGACCTTCCCACTGTCACACACAACATAGACAAAACCTTCCCACTGTCAAACACAACATAGACAAAACCTTCCAATTGTCACACACAACATAGACAGACCTTCCCACTGTCACACACAACATAGACAGACCTCACCACTGTCACACACAACATAGACAAAACCTTCTTACTGTCACACACAACATAGGCAAAACCATTCCACTGTCACACACAACATAGACAGACCTTCCCACTGTCACACACAACATAGACAGACCTTCCCACTGTCACACACAACATAGACAAACCTTCCCACTGTCACACACAACATAGCCTTTAGGTGTTGCTGTAACTCTTTTTGAAAGGATGATACTTCCTATCCTCACCTATGGTGCTGAAATCTTGGGACTTCAACGAGTGAAACATATTGAGAGAGTTCAACTTAAATACTTCAAGAAAATGATCTATGTCCCCCAAAATGCATGCAATGTCGCTGTTCTCGGTGATTGTGGAAGAAAGACAGTCTTTGTCACACAAGTTATCAAGGTACTAACATTTTGGACTAAGCTAATTATAATGGACAATAGCCGACTTCCAAAGCAGACTTATATCATGCTATATGGACTAGACAAGGTGCATCGTTCATCATGGGTGACATATGTCAGAGAAATCTTATTCAAATATGGATTCGGTTACACATGGATAATGCAGGACTTTGGAGATAAATTAAGCTTCTTATCAGAAATAAAACAACAGATCAGTGATGTAGACATTCAAGAATGGCAAAGCGATATCAGTAACAACTCTAAATTGTCTTTTTATTCAACTTATAAATCTGTCTTAAATGTCGAAATATATTTAACACACATAAATGTACGGATATACAGACAAGCTTTATCAAGATTTAGATGCGGATGTCACAACCTAATGATTGAATTAGGCCGAAGAATCGGAATGGATGAAGAATTAAGAATATGCTCTCACTGCAGCCGATATGGAATCCATCAAATTGAAAAACGAGTATCATTTTTTATTAATCTGCAAAGCCTTCACCCAACTCCGAAACTCCTTTATTCACTCGATGTATCACAACCATCCCTCAGTTACAACATTTGCTAATCTAATGAACACCAAATGTCCTAAAACACTGTTAAATTTAAGTAAATATGTATTCATTGCCTTTAAATTATATCCTTATCTTCACCAATAATCTACATGCTGTTTGTTTAATCTACTGCTATACTCTCTCATATTGTACGCTTCTATTCTTGTAATTTAAACTATTTTGTATATCACAAACACAACATAGACAGACCTTCCCACTGTCACACACAACATAGACAAAACCTTCCCACTGTCAAACAAAACATAGACAAACCACCCGACTGTCATTGACAGGTCACTCTACTGTCATAAACAACGATGAAAGACCCGTGAAGGTCCGGGTTAGAATGGACCAGTCACCCATGCTTGTCGTAAGAGGCGACTAAAGGGATCGGGTGGTCAGGCTCACTGGCTTGGTTGACACATGCCATTAATTGGTTCCCAATTGCGCAGGTCGATGATGTTGATCACTGGATTTTACAGACCGCTGCCATATAGGAGTGCGGCGTAAAACTAAACTTACTCACTCACTCACAACGATGAAAACAATATGTGCGTTTTTTATTTATCTTTATTTCAAGAAAGCTGTTAAGATTATCAGCATACGCTTGGATGACACCACATTGAAACACACAAGCTATATTGGTAAACAACATTCGACACATTCCAATGAGTTACAATCACATCTAAAAACTGTAAGACACATCTACAGTCTCGGGTATTAGACAGATCTACAGTGTGGGTATTTAGACAGGTCTACAGTCTCGGGTATTAGACAGATCTACAGTCTCGGGTATTAGACAGATCTACAGTCTCGGGTATTAGACAGATCTACAGTCTCGGGTATTAGACAGATCTGCAATTACGAATAAACTGCCTTGACTATTATGACATATAAGCGTTATTTTGGGTATTGTCACTGATAAACAATATCTCAATATCACGAATACGATGTTCTTTCACAAATAAACAATAATCATACATCATAATACTATGAGATTTACATAATACTGAAACGGTTTTCAAATGCACATACTGACGGGCAAAAGAAACTGCCCACTCATTTGAACTCCAGTACAAGGAAGTCACAGACAAAGTTATCAAAACTGTTTTCGAATATTTCGAATATTTAATGTTTTGTTCTCAAACCTTAAGCCAAAGAAACAATGAACAACGAAGAAAAAAGGTTTGAAAACCGGTAGTGCCCAAAATAACTTTTTTAGAGCTTTTCCGGTGCTAAACATCTTTTCGTTGGCCTTGTGTGTCCAATACACGTCATCGTACTGATGACGTCATAGGATTGCTCCAGCTGATTTTTATTGGCTGGTGTGTGTTGACGGTTTCTAAGTTGTCTGACCATGTGCGCATCAGTACAATTGGTTCTCAGAAGGATTATTTCGAAAACTCACTCATGGAATTTTACCAATGTTGCGTAACCCACTAATAGTCGAAAAGAATCTAGATTTCGAACACATGATCATCAAATCCTGTTACAACTAAGGGACGCAACTAGACACGTCTGAGCCACGACGTAACATGCCTACAGCCTTTCCACACAGTGATTTGTAACTTCTTTGTTTACTTCACGAGTTTATTAAAAGGCGCTCCTTTGTATTTATTTAATGTGAATTTCATCATCGTTTCCACTTTCATAAATTCTATATTAAATTTTTTTTTTAAATCATGTTAAATGAATGACCATAGCCATTTCCGAATCCCAAATGAAAGGTCGAAAACCGAAATCACATGAATATTTGGCACTCAATGGAAAACCATGTTTCAGATTTCACCCCTATTACACATCTCTAACGGAAAGTTAATTGCCAGATATTTCCCTGTAACACTTACTTGGCAGAATCAGAATTAGATTTTTTGGAATTTGTCTGTATCAGATGTTAAAAATAACAACAACATAAAAACGCCAGTTGAAACCATATCGTCAGGCAACTTAACGTCTAGTTCTAAACTTATTTTTAAAAATAGAGAAAAGTTACATTTTTGTGCTTCTACGCATACAAATCCCAGGTTAATTACTTGCGAGCTCTCGTTTTGCAACATTATTATCAATAGACAATGAGATTTAGACATTCAATATGCATTTACTGTTAAAATTTTTAGACATTCAATGTACATCTACTGTTAAAGCTGATCCCAAATTGACATATTTTGCATACAATTGCTATGGGAAAGAGAATCTTATGGAAGTCAATTTCTTTATTAGGAAGAACACAACGTTTCGGAATATATACCTACTTTTTACACCAATGAAGGAGTAAATATACTCATGCCAATAATGGTTGTCACCCCCTCCCCACCCCAACCCCACACACACCCCACACACACACCCCACACACCCTCTCCAATAAAAAATTGAAGAGGGTGACAACCATTATTGGCATGAGTATATATACTCAGAAACGTGTTCCTCAAAATATAGAAGTTGACATCCATACAATTCTCTTGTATTACATTCAAAGACTCGATACAACTGCCATTTTCATGTATACATATTATTACGTATATAACCTTTCTTACATAGGCAAAAGGTCATAAATACATCCATGTACATAACTTGAAACGTATCTATCTGACACAGAGCTTTTAGTAAGGCCACATTGGAGTTATATAAAGCATTGTTCTAAGAAAGACAAACAGTGACCCCTTGAGACCTCCACTGGAAGGGTGTGGGGAGTTTAATGAGTGGGTGTTTCCCAGTTGTTAAATACCCTTCACCAGACCAAATGTCTCGAATTCCCAGCCGATCTCCCCTATCTGTCCATGCTTAGCTCTGGGGAACTGGCTTCCTGGCGGGCTACGGTTCAGGTACGACACATTGTTGGTCGTCTCCATCGACCGAGCGCCAATGCCGACAGACTGGAAGTTGTTATGAACTTTGACCCGCTGATCTCGCAGTCCACTTGGTCCTGGAAAAGAGAGTGAGTGAGTGAGTGAGTGAGTGAGTGAGTGAGTGAGTGAGTGAGTGAGTGAGTGAGTGAGTGAGTGAGTGAGTGAGTGAGTGAGTGAGTGAGTGTGAGTGAGTGAGTGAGTGAGTGAGTGAGTGAGTGAGTGAGTGAGTGAGTGAGTGAGTGAGTGAGTGAGTGAGTGAGTGAGTGAGTGAGTGAGTGAGTGAGTGAGTGAGTGAGTGATCCATATACCTAAACCATCTACCTTGTATAAAGGATGTAAGATATAACTTCTTTGAGTGGCATTTTAGAAGTTGGGAAGTACAATATAGAACAAACTTTATGGATAACAACTTCTTTTTATTCGTGAGTGCGACGTTTCGATACAGATTCTTGTACCGTTGTCAAGCATAATGGGACATGAAGAGGGGGGAAGTGTATATATACTGGATGTGACAATGTGACAAAGAAAACAACATAATTAACATAATTGGCTAGGCAGAAGGCTGATGAAGCCAGAGAGTAGACAAAGGACAGGCGTAGAAGCCAATGATGTACAAATGATAATGACATGTTTATACAGCAGTGAGTTTATACAGTGGATTGGGCTTGGTGGATGAGTGCATCATAAGCGGATGGAATGAAGTATCCTTGGTCTCGGTTGATGGTGGGCTTTTGGCGTTTGATGTGGATGGCTTCTGTGAGCTTGCGTTTAGTGAAGTCTGTTTGTTTGTTAGAGAGAATGGTGATGTCAGACCACTCTATTTGATGATTGGGGCTTGCTTTGATGTGGTCGGAAATGGCTGATTTGCTGTCGGAATTGGTAACAGAGGTCTGATGTTCTTTCACTCGGGTGTTGATGGGTCGGGAAGTTTCGCCTATGTAACTCTGCCCACAATCACAGTTTATTTTGTAGATGACACATTTTGGGTTGTTGTTCTTTACGGTGGCGGGTTTTCTTCCATTGGCATGGAGAATGTTGTTAAGGTTGGAGGACGCGGAGAAGGTGGTATCTATGCCAGCTTGATCTTTCAGGAGGCGGCTGATTTGATGTGACGGTTTGCCAATGTAGGGGATGGATATCTTGATGGGGGCTAAATCTTGTTTGGGTCTTTTGGTAGGGGGTGACAGGGTGGCAGCGATGGTTCTGTTGACTATTTGGCTTCTACGCCTGTCCTTTGTCTACTCTCTGGCTTCATCAGCCTTCTGCCTAGCCAATTATGTTAATTATGTTGTTTTCTTTGTCACATTGTCACATCCAGTATATATACACTTCCCCCCTCTTCATGTCCCATTATGCTTGACAACGGTACAAGAATCTGTATCGAAACGTCGCACTCACGAATAAAAAGAAGTTGTTATCCATAAAGTTTGTTCTATATTGATGTAAGATATACTTATGCGATCCAAGTGAAGAGAGGACAGGTTACACGGCTCGTCGATATTCCTGATATTCCCACTCACTCACTCACTCACTCACTCAGAGTTATAGAGAGTCATATAGATAGTGTCATTTTTGTGTAGCGTCTCACTCACCCGTCTAACCCACCCACCCACATACCCACTCACTCACTTACTCAAACACTTACTCACTAACTTCACTAGTCTGTCATACATACCCTGAAGCAAATATATCCAAGAAATCCCTAGCAAGTCTACAAAATGTGGCAAGTCTAGATTTCCACAGCTACTGAAAATGAAGAGAGTCTCAGGGTTCCTTTTTATTATATTTTTTAGTTTTTCACTATGAGCCGTTTTTCTGTAAAATATGTTCATTTCAGAGACTAGGAGTTAGTCTAGCACTCCACCTCCCCATTCCCATTCCCATCCCCATCACCCCTAACTCATGCACTCCACCTCCCCCATCCCATCCCCATCACCCCTAACTCATGCACTCCACCTCCCCTATCACCATCACCATCACCACTAACTCATTCACTCCACCTCCCCCACCTCATCCCCATCACCCCTAACTCATTCAGTCCACCTCCCCACCCCCATCCCCATCACCCTAAGTCATTCCACTCCACCCACCCCACCCCATCCCCATCACCCCTAACTCATTCACTCCACCTCCCCCACCCCATCCCCATCACCCTAACTCATTCATTCCACCTCCCCACCCCCATCACTCCTAACTCATTCACTCCACCTCCCCACCCCATCACCCCTAACTCATTCACTCCACCTCCCCACCCCCACCCCCATCACCCCTAACTCATGCACTCCACCTCCCCCACTCCCACCCCCATCACCCCTAACTCATTCACTCCACCTGTGTATCTTGAACCACACCATCATAACCGTTAACTTTTCAGAACTAACAACTCTACCGATTGAAGTAGATCAATCAACAAGGTAATTGTTATCCTTCCTTCGGCTTATTTCACATAAAAGATCTACACTTACTGACGTTTACGATCTAAACACTTAAAAACTCTCTCCAAGGTCAAGTAACAAGCTACTTTTTTTATTCCACCATTTACACTTGTTGTGGAATCTTGCAGAAAACGGATCAAAGGCTAGACACACGACATAACACACAACAGTTCACTGAGTGAAAGTATCGACCGATGTGTATTAACTATTTAATCTACATCAGCAATAAGCACTGAAATGTTGAACAAAGGGTTCTTGGATGATTGCCGCTCAATATTTACTGCAGTATGCTTACACTAATCACCCATTCAACTTGTCAGAAAGCGTGAATCCTGTTATTGTTAATTATTAAATTCCCTACCGTCAATGAGATCTAAATAGTATTACTTGCCGCAAATCGTCTCTATTGATATGGGCTTGTCGCTTGTAATTCCTTCAGGTATTACATTTGAAAAAAGTACACGGGAGACTAAACTCGTCCTTGGAAGAAAGGTACACATATTTGACTATGTTTGTTTGATAGAGAAACGAGGCACATGGTACAAAAAAAACGAGAATTTGAATAAACGTAGTGAAAATTAACAGGTGACAGGTGAACATGAATGTCTGGGTGTTTCAGTTAGATGGCTTGTTTCTAGTCTTGACATCCTACGTTCTGTGGATCGCATCCTAATCTTCCATTCTCTCTTCCCTGCACCCTCACATCCCACACTACATGCGCCACACCCCACGCCACGCTCTCTACGCCCCTACGCTCCACACTCCACGCTCCTCTCTAACGCTCCGCTCTCCGCTCCCCACGCCCACATCCCGCTCTACACAATCCACAGGCCCTCACCTCGCACCCCTACCCCGCACCCTACCCTCCACACCCCACAAACCACACCCCACACCCACACCCAGAAAGCAACAACCCACACCGGAGAACAACACCCAACACCCAACACCCAACACCCAACACCCAGCGCCCCAAGTCCACCCACGCCCCACGCCCCACGCCATGTTTGTAAACTGTTCGTTGTACCGCTGACAGACGTACCTGTAAACATGACAGGCCCGCTGAATGGGGCCCACGACTGATGAGCAGGGAGCGGAGCTGTGGAGTCGCTTGCCGTGCTCTGTGTGCTGACGCTAGACTGAGGTCGCCTGGACATTCTCACAAAGTTTTTTCTGCAGAGCAAAAATAACAGTCAGGCCGTATCAAACTGATTATCTGTTCCCTGTAATTTCTCGTCCCCAGTATCCAATTACTGCTGCTTGATCCACTAAATGAGATTGGTCACGTCTAACCCCTGCTGACATTTAATGGCATTTGGTATCGAAAGAAACGCACACATACACACATTTTAACATCGCACTGGCTGCAGGGAGAATTGGTTGGTTGATTGGTTGGATGGTTGGTTGGATGGTTGGTGGGTTTTTAACACCGCTGTATTACAGCTATATGGCGGTGGTCTGTAAAGAATCGAGTCTGGACCAGAAAATCCAGTGATCAACAGCATTAGCATCGATCTACGCAATTAGGATGCGATAACATATGTCAACCAAGTCAGCGAGCCTGACCACCCGATTCCGTTAGTCGCCTCTTACGACAAGCATGAGTTACTGGAGATCAATTCTAAGCCGACTCTTCACGGGTTCCCCTATAGAATTGACTTCCAAGTTGTGTACAAGTGTGTCGTTCTTGTCGGTGTGTTCCAGCAATCTAGGGGGCGGTGGGGTAGTGTAGTGGTTAAAGCGTTAGGCTCGTCACACCGAAGACCCAGGTTCGATTCTCCACAAGGGTACAATATGTGATATTGATGAGATATTGCTAAAAGCCAACTCTGTCACACTCCAGGTATATAGATCTCGCGGTCTAGTAACAAACTTCGACTTGTCGCTACACATGGAAAATTAAATTCTTTCGTTTCCGAACAGTAACTGCTGCTCCGAAATGGAATACCATCTTTCCTCATCCACTTAATATTTTAAAGACAAGACTAATAATTATCATGTCCATTGTTTGACAACTGAATCACTTAACTCTATAAATTGTCCAAGAGCGTGTGCGTGTGCGCATGCGCGTGCGTGTGCGATGGCGTGAGCGCTTTCATCCCACATGACCTTACACGATGTGATGCAAGTAGCATACTGCACGAACTCAATCACTTTGATAACATGCTAAGGTAGACCATTTAAAATAGCCATTTACAAAGCGCCTTTATCCACGCACTTGTGCATGCTCAAGGCGCTAACACATTATTACCCCGGATAACCCATGTTGCCTGAACTAGCAGGTGTGACAGTGGATGATTTATCCCACCGGGTACCCATTCACTACTGGGTGAACAGAGGCAATGTTTTAACAATCTCACGTGGCTAGGGTGAGATCACATGTGCTATATGTGCTTAGTTGTGGGGCTGGAGAGAACTCCTAGAAACCCAGGAGTCAAGCTGCCAAACACGGTCACCCATCCAATGACTCTCCGTGACCAACATTGCGTAACATCAACTGATGTATGGGTTGGGTTCTATACACAGGACCAACACAGGTTACCAAACCTTTGGGTCGGTAGGGTAGCCTAGTGGTTAAAGCGTTCGCTCGTCACGCCGAAGACCCAGTTTCGATTCCCCACATGTGTAAAATGTGTGGAGCCCTTTTCTGGTGTCCCCCGCCGTGATATTGCTGGAATATTGCTAAAAACGGCGTAAAACCATACTCACTCACTACCAAACTTTTATGAGCGCTTACGGTAAAACCGATTTCACACTCCACAAGTAATTGTATATTCTGTGAACACAGGCAGCTTCAGTCGTAGTACTCCCGAGATATATCCCTGAATATTTGATACCCATTAGTTTCCATCTTAGCTTCTGCTGGAGATAAATGACTAATGCAGAATAATACATACGATCACGTAAGATATATGTATGACATTCCACGGCGTATGATAATATACAAAGCTATTATGTTCCATTAAAGGTTTGCAGCAATGGAATAAATGATGTCGTTTTGTATATAAAGCATACCAGATTGTACAATTTCCAAGGAACCCAAGTTTATGTATTTCATTTCCGATTCAGGGTGGCTAGTACCGTATTAATGCTATTATTCAGATGTTACAGAAAGACACGATATGATTACATCTACATGCAACATTTATACTGACATTTGGTTTTTAAGTTGGAAAATGGGATAGGATATAAGTATTGGATTTATAAAGGTATTGATTGGTTTGTGGTGCTCGGTTGTCACGCCCATTAACGGAAACATAATCATATGACACATCTTAACAAAAAGATTCAAACATTAGAGAATAGAATGTTTTAACTTCGATGGTTTATCCTTTATACTGGATCAGTCTCTGTTGCATCGAAATGAAATATGAATAAGGTCTAAAACTTCAACAAGCAACAACAAAAATAAAGATATGCATTTGAAAAATAGTATATGCAGCATATTATTATTATTATTATTATTATTATTGATATTTATATAGCGCACATATCCACGTACTAGTGCATGCTCAAAGCGCTGGTATTTTTCCCACAATCATTGGATGTCAATCTCAACGGCACATCTTATTATCACATTCAACTCCATTCACAGCTGAGTGGACTGGGACACATTTAGTCACAGTATTTTGTCCAAGTTTACTGCACGTTCCTGTACCCGCAACTAGGTGTTTGCACATATTCATGTGGCCACCATCTGGTCATATACCAACGGATTCGAGGGTTCTTTCAGGGGCCAAGGGTTGTGTACTGTACACTAGGGGTTGTGACAACACTGATATAGTCTGCACACAAAGTTGACTACAAAGTTTTACACCCGTGGTCACAGGTGGGTGTTGTCAAAAGCGGCGGCTAACGTAGACAGGAACAGTATTATATATCCACGCAGAGAGCGAGTGAATTAACAGTCAATAATTGAGATTAGGGCACAAATCCTTGCAAGCACCCACCAATACAAAAATGAGTATATTTCTCAACACTACCTCACCAAAGGTAGCGTAATAGGTTACCAGGGTGACGGGTGGTGGGTGTATTGAGCAATGGGTGTGAATGCTTCGGAGGGTGGAGGGTTGTTGGAAGCAATTGGATCTGTGGGGTGGGGAGAGGCAAGGTGCTATTCTGAGGCGTAAGCTTTTCAAGTTCAAATGCTCACACTGTGTAAAATGGCAAGTTTGGCAACATTGTCTCCAGTTTCTTATTTGCGTTATGTGCCTGTCAAATAAAGACACATTTGTGTGGAAGCAGCGATGGATGAGTTGGTTAGATTGCTGACTTTGAGTGCTGGCGATTAAGTGCCTGACTCCGAGGGTGTGGGTTCGAATCGCGGATGAGACTCAACCCAACAAAATTACTAGAATATGTACTTTACTGAGAAAGTGTAAATCCAAATATAACATATATTACATAAAAACACATTTCGTTAAAAATCTACTTCACGTGACACATATACAGGATTATAAACAAAAACGATTATTTTCTCTGTTGTTGCTTCTTCACCACCTAATGTGTATCTGAATGACAGTACTTCGGTTCAATAACGAATCATGTCATATTAATTGTGTAGTCAGTAAATATTAACAAAGTAGGATATTTGGCCCAGTGATCGTTATTCTTTCTTTACAAAATGTGAATCTAAAACTGTACACGGCACTAACATTTTGATGAACAAACACAATTAACTTTACGGTGAAGGGATAAACAAAAGCTGCTTTAGCCGTTGTTTGATCGCGACCTGGGATGCTGTCTGCTTCCATACATAACGTGAAATATACCCCTGGGTATATCAGGGCGTGGGTGTTTGTAGAGGGTGGGCGGAGATCAAAGCAGCAGCAAGAAAACCTAGCGATTAAACACATCACCCGCAACAGATGAACCCATCCCCATAATTACATGGAGAGCATCCGAAGGGAGACAGACACCTGACACGGTACGAACCGTGGAGCTCACACAGGCTTCCTAAATTCGACTACGGTACTCTCTTCGGCGCTAAGGGTCTGCTCTCCTGTGGTGTAGGGTGTGAGTTTATTTTTACGCCGCTTTTAGCAATATTTCAGTAAAATCATGGTGGGGTACACCAGAAATTAGCTTTATTCGTTGTACCTATGCGAGGAAGCAAATCCGGGTCTTCGGCGTGACGGGCTTTAAAAACCACCGCCTCCCCACCCACCCCCATTACCCCTCTCCTGTGTATGTATAGCTTAAATGTAAATGTCCAAAATATTTATCATCTACTCACTCACTCACCCACTCCACTCACCCACCCACCCACCCATTCACTCCACTCACTCATCCACCCACACACACACCTACCCACCCATTCACTCACTCACTCACCCACTCACCCACCCACACACCCACACACTCACTCACCGACCCACACACCCACACACCCATCCTCACTAAGAGATTACAGTGTGTTATCTACAAGCAGCGTTACTAGTATTGTACAATTCAAGTATTAAACACAAACGAACCAAGTCCATGACCAACATGCTTTGGCTGAGTCCAGTTAAAAAACCAAACGGGAACAAAATATCACATAAATCACACAATTTACACATCTGGGCATGATAAGAATCTAAGCATGTTTAATAAGATAGGTACGGTATGTCACAGGGGTTTATATGACGACGGGTCCACCAAGGACGATTCGGTTCAATGCCAGATGCCTAAGTTGGTCTCGAGTCGAATCTCCCTGTCATTATTTATATTCTCTATTAATAACCCATACCTCCCGGGTAGAGGGACACATGTATGTTTAACACGCAGACGTATGTACAGTTTCCTGTTAAGTGTTTGCAGTCTCGGCCTACACACTGAGAGGCGGTTTACATTTACACGGCTGCCATTTGGGTCTTTTGATCAACCAGTGCTGCAAGGCATACGCTCTATTAAAGGACAGGGGCGCCAATTATTTATTTTATGTAGATGTACCATCTTTTCATGACTGGTATTAACATTTCTATGATTAAATACCTGGAGACGAATTATTATTGTTGTTCTTATATCAGGGGGACAACTTAGTATTTAGGATGCAAGCGTTTTAATACCTGTAGATGAATTATTATTATTGCTGTTCTAAATATCGGGAGGACAACTAAGTAATAATTAGGATGCAGGCGTTTTAATACCTGGGGATGAATTATTATCCTAATTTCTAATATCATTTATATTATATTATATTATATTATATTATATTATATTATATTATATTATATTATATTATATTATATTATATTATATTATATTATATTATATTATATTATATTATATTATATTATATTATATTATTCTCTCTCTCTCTCTCTCTCTCTCTCTCTCTCTCTCTCTCTCTCTCTCTCTCTCTCTCTCTCTCCCTCTCTCTCTCTTTTCAATTTGATGAAAATGCAAAAAACGAGTACAGATTTCTTATTAAACCCTCACTAAAATTTACGACCCTCATATAATTAAACTATACACTTACCTGTACCAAGGCTCCAAACAATGACCTTAAGGATACAGGTATTCCTTGTAAGACTGTCCTTACCAGTTTGTTGGCCATACAGTCTACCTGCTTTATACATATGAAAGATATCGATAAGGGTTATTGAGTTACAAACAAGTCCCAGTTTAACGACTGCTGTCACGTATGCCCAGCACCGTCCGCACTGTGTATATCGATACATGCTTGTTTTAGGGTATGGTTATTGTCGTGCGGTATTTAGTTTCACAGATGCACTGATTGAGACCAAAGCCTTGTAATCTGATAATAACGGAAATTTACCGTACATACCTCAATACAGGCTGCCAACAGCGTGTTGCACGGAGTCACGGCGTGAGTGAGTGAATGGATGAATAGTTGGTTGGCTG
Source organism: Haliotis rubra (assembly GCF_003918875.1). NCBI lineage: Eukaryota > Metazoa > Mollusca > Gastropoda > Lepetellida > Haliotidae > Haliotis > Haliotis rubra. The sequence continues at coordinate 863,307 of NW_025766803.1, read as the reverse complement.
GCTAGTTGAGTGCTTGAGTGAGTGAGTGAGTCCTACGATCATGAGTGAGTGAGTAATACGATCATGAGTGAGTGAGTGAGTCAAGCGAACATGAGTGAGTGAGTTCGAACATAATACATAATAACACAATCCAAGGTCCGGCGTTCAACAACGTGTTGCACGGAACGAGTGAGTGAGTGGATGGATGAATAGTTGGTTGGCTGGCTAGTTGAGTGCTTGAGTGAGTGAGTGAGTCCTACCATCATGAATGAGTGAGTCCTACGATCGTGAGTGAGTGAGTCAAGCGATCATGAGTGAGTGAGTGAGTTCGAACATAATACATAATAACACAATCTAAGGTCCGGCGTTTAACAACGTGTTGCACGGAATGAGAGTGAGTAGATGGATGAATAGTTGGTTGGCTGGCTAGTTGAGTGAGTGAGTGAGTGAGTCCTACGATCATGAGTGAGTGAGTGAGTCCTACGATCATGAGTGAGTGAGTGAGTTCGAACATAATATATATAACACAATCCAAGGTCCGGCGTTAAACAACGTGTTGCAGGGAATGAGTGAGTGAGTAGATGGATGAATAGTTGGTTGGCTAGCTAGTTGAGTGAGTGAGTGAGTGAGTCCTACGATCATGAGTGAGTGAGTGAGTCAAGCGACCATGAGACGAGTGAGTGAGTGAGTTCGAACATAATACATAATAACATCATCCAAGGTCCGGCGCTAAACAACGAATGAGTGAATGTGCACGGTTTTACACAGTGGAAGACACACCAGAAATGGACTTCTCACATTGCACTCAAGTGGGGAATCGAACCCGTGACGAGCGAACGCTTTAATCTCGCCCCTACCCCACCAACAAATCTCAAACATTGCCATCTGATAGTTATATACCGACTACAGTATGCCGCTTGAGTTCGCCCGCAGCACGGTCAACGTAAGGATGATTATAGGGCTTAGCTCCCTTAATATGAATTCAACCTAGTCTGTCTCACAGTCCCTGAACCACATTAATTTCCCTACTGCCAAGCCCTCTCTGCAGTGCTAAAGCCCTAAATAAAGCAAGTCTAGATTTCCCCAGGTTCAGGTTCTGAATCTCTGGTCTCCCTAGGGCTCCTTTACAATATAAATGGGCTTGTTTGTTACTATTAAAATTATATATATTCAGAGACTAAGCCTTAGTCTAGAATTCAACCCTGCTCTGCCCTGTTAGTATGAGACAAAGCATGTTTTAGTTGGTTGTCTCAAACAATGTCTGTACCTTCATGTGGTTTAAAAAAGCTGTTGAAATATTCAACATTTGTGTACACGATATTGCCTTGGTCATTCTCGTTGCATCGACTATTATACAAGTTCATTAAACTTGCGAGTGAATGCTGTTGATATGCGCTAAAGAGAGCTAAACAGGGCAACAGATCGATACAGGATCGTGTATACGTACACAGCACACACAAGTCTTGCATTCTGTTCTTTTGTTTGGAAGCATGGAAGCAATCAACCTGGAATGTATTCTTTCCCTCGTTACCGATTCCATAGTCTCCTGAGAACCAAAGACATGATCATATCCGCGGTGTGTTTAGGATGGAGATGATTCCAGTGTCCAAAAGCTTTTCACAGGAGCAGGACTGCATACCATCAATAATTAGGGAGATTGCAAGATATGGGTTAGAATTGGTGTTCAGTATCGTATATTTCTCGTAAAGAGGTAAAGCTGCCTCGGTTTACACATGTCATCACATCCAAATAGCCTAAATCGATGTTTCATGATGTCGATCATTGAGATTATCACGTCAGAATAGATTATACAGCGGTCATATATACAGCGGTCATATATATGAATACTGATGGTGGGAGTTAAAACGAAAAAAGTTGGGATCATAGATTTGTTTTGTTTGTTTCGATCAACATGGATCTGAGAAATGCCCCCTTACCCAATGTTTTTAGTTGTTGAACGCCACGCATTTCATTATTCCACCTATACAACGGCGGCCGGCAAATAAACGAATGTAAGCCCAGACAATCCAGTGATTGATATTACGGACAACGATCTCAGTCGGGGTACGAGAACAAGTGATCAACCGAAGACCCGAGTAAGGTTCCCTTTTCCGATGAGGCTTTTTCAACAACAAAAAGATATTATAAGCCAGATTCTCTGCCAGGTCTACATAATACCCGAGGCGACATGAGTTGACAATGAGGCCAACAAAACAATGGCGGAAACAATCGATTCATATATACATATATATTGTTTTAATATTTAAGTTTCACATACGTTTCAGTTTAAATTGCACCACGTAGCTTCCCGCGAGGCAGTACATTTCCCAACAAACACATAAAAATCATTACAGATACTCAATATTTCATTTATAGAAAATAGGATCTCATTGGGTTATAAATAAAATATGTCACCATTTATGGACTTAATAATATTGGCTTAATGAATTGTTATCCCACGTCATTATTTATTAATGGACGACCTGAAACATTTTATGATGAAGAGACACAATATGAATAATGCAGGCTAATTACTCCAGTAATCACGAGGCTTGGCAATAAAACCACGAGCCTAACTTCAAAACAAACATCTAAAGACCTCAGTTTAAAGCAAATAAAACATTTGTGTAAAACTGTATCGAGGTTTTTCAGGTTATTAAAACATAATATCTTCAATTTGCTCCATACAATGAAAAGCAATTGCTTTCTCAAAGTTTAATATCCAGTCGTATTTTACAAACGGTTACTGACAACTATGTATTCTGTTAATGGGGTGTGGTCGTCCGACGTTTCATATTCAAACTGCAATTATGATAAATTTAATGATAAATTCCCTTTTCCTCAGCGAATTTTGCACAGTCCGAACTGAAATGGGAATATATAAACTAAACCTCGTTCTACCGTACTGTCGTGTTTGACTTTCTCATATTAAGGACACTTTTTTTGATTATATTTGTTTCAATCCAAAACATATATAACTGGTGTTGACTTGATCGAGTCTATGGAGAAAATACACTGCCTTTGAAATATACTTTATTATATCTGTGGTTGAACAAGACGTAATGGGTAGCACTTGTTACTACCGGTAATAATGATTGTATTAAATTACACATGCATGGGGTGTTTTCGTAATTCAGGGATATAATTGTTGATGTAACTATCTTTGTCGTCAGAATAGTAAAGACGACATACACTATAGTTGTTGACATTTTAAAAAGGATCTTTAATATTATGTATTTCCTAAATTACGAGATACTACGAGAGTTAACAGCTATAACCTTATCCTGAGCGTGCGTCTCTTATTCCCCTTTAAAATAGTAATAATAATAACCTTATTCCTAATCGCCAAAATGTGATTCTTAAAGAAAATATCAATATGAAATGTCGCCTGTGTAATGAATTTACAGAGACTGTCCAACACCTTGTCAGTGGATGCCATTCCTTTAAAGCAATAACAGCATATCTTAAAAGACATGATGGCGTGGCTCGTTGCTTTTACCACTCTCTTCACTAGCATGCCTGTGGCTTTGACTCGGAGGTCCATCCATGGTACGACCCTAAACATGTCCAGGGCGTCATGGAAAATGGTGCTATTAAACTTCTTTGGAATAGGCCCATATACAGCCTCAGAAGAATTACAGCCAACAAACCTGATCTTGTCCTTCTGATAAAGCTAATGAGTTTATTTATGTCACTGAATGTTCTGTTCCTTTTGACAGCAACGTGATTGGCAAGATTCAGGAGCGGACTGCTTATCATCAGTAGTTAGGGTCAAGAAAAGATATGCACATGACTAAATATGCTAAATATACGGACCCTCGCCTTTGAAATCTCGTCAGCTTGCATCCAAAAGCTCCCCATTGTTCTCGGTCCCCTTGGTTTGAGTACCTCCTGATCTCTTTGGCGCAGATCAGAGAGTTGCAGGTTCCCACACCGGGGAGCTGCCCTTCTGACACTCTGGGTAATGCAGAAGGCTGCAGTATTGGGGAGTTTGCATATTTTCGGAAAGTTCTTGGTGGGTTGGACGAGGGCAGCTGGCGTTTTCTGGGAGAAGTCCCATTCGCTGTCTGGACTGCGTGTAGAGGGGCAAGGGTCTAAGCTGATAATGAGTCTTACCAGCCTGACTGTGCCAGTATCACCTGAACCCTCCTCTGCTGCAATTTTTTATCTGTAAAACATAATGATAATAATTTTAGTCCATTGCGGAAAATCCACACCGACAGCATGCTCATAGCACAGACGGTTGAATTATCAACCCGGATAACCCAAGCTGTGAGGTTAGCTAGAAGGTTATAGTCAGGGTACCCACCAGGGTACCCATTTTCTGCTGGGTGAACAGACTTTACCTAATGAGACCACATGTATTACTGAAGTCCTGAAACCCTCAGGGTCGGAAGCTACACCAAACACGGTCGCCATCCAAGGACTCTCCGCGCTAGCGTTGTCAACTGATTTGGCGACCTGGCAGGCTCTATGCAATATCACCACCCGTCACCCCCTTTATATTATTGTTTTGTATTCGCACGCCACGCCACGCCACGCCACGACACGACGACACGACACGACACGACACGACACGCCGAAGACCAGGGTTCAATTTCACACATGGGTACAATATGTGAAGCTAATTTCTGGTGTCCCCCACCGTGATATTGCTGGAATATTGCTAAAAGCGGCGTAAAACCAAACTCATGCACTCACTCACTCCATACCGCCACAGCCACACTATATCCTACACCCCTTCTGTTACACCTGTCCACACACCGCACCGTTACTATTACACCCGACACCGTTACAGTCACACCCGACACCGTTACTGTCACACCCGACACCGTTACTGTCACACCAGACGCCGTTAGCAACATCCGACCCCGTTACTATTACACCCGACACCGTTACAGTCACACCAGACACCGTAACTGTCACACCAGACGCCGTTAGCAACATCCGACCCCGTTACTGTCACACCAGACGCCGTTACTGTCACACCCGACACCGTTAGTCACATCCAACCCCGTTACTATCGCACCAGACACCGTTACTGTCACACCGATGCCGTTAGTCACACCCGACACCGTTACTGTCACACCCGACACCATTACTGTCACACGCGACACCGTTACTGTCACACCCAAAACCGTTACTGTCACACCCGACACCGTTACTGTCACACCCGACACCGTTACTGTCACACCCGACACCGTTACTGTCACACCCGACACAGTTTCTGTAACTCCCGACACCGTCGCTGTCACACCCGACACAGTTTCTGTAACTCCCGACACCGTTACTGTCACACCCGACACCGCGTTACTGTCACACCGACACCATTACATGTCACGCGACACCGTTGCTGTCACACGCATACACACCCAAAACCGTTACTGTCACACCCGACACCGTTACTGTCACACCCGACACCATTACTGTCACACCCGACACAGTTACTGTCACACCCGACACCATTAATGTCACACCCGACACCGTTACTGTCACACCCGACACAGTTTCTGTAACTCCCGACACCGTCGCTGTCACACCCGATCCCGTTACTGTCACACCAGACACAGTTTCTGTAACTCCCGACACCGGCACTGTCACACCCGACGCCGTTACTGTCACACCCGACACCGTTACTGTCACACCAGACACCGTCACTGTCACACCCGATCCCGTTACTGTCACACCAGACACAGTTTCTGTAACTCCCGACACCGGCACTGTCACACCCGACGCCGTTACTGTCACACCCGACACAGTTTCTGTAACTCCCGACACCGTTACTGTCACACCCGATCCCGTCACTGTCACACCCGACACTGTTACTGTCACACCAGACACCGTTACTGTCACACCCGACACAGTTTCTGTAACTCCCGACACCGTTACTGTCACACCCGACACCGTCACTGTCACACCCGACACAGTTTCTGTAACTCCCGACACAGTTTCTGTAACTCCCGACACCGTTACTGTCACACACGATCCCGTCACTGTCACACCCGACACCGTTACTGTCACACCCGACACAGTTTCTGTAACTCCCGACACCGTTACTGTCACACCCGACACCGTCACTGTCACACCCGACACAGTTTCTGTAACTCCCGACACCGTTACTGTCACACCCGATCTCGTTACTGTCACACCCGACACAGTTATCTGTAACTCCGACAACGTTGCTTCTTTCTGTAACCCTGACACCGTTACTGTCACTCCGACACCGTCACTACCGTCACACCGACACAGTTTCAGTAACTCCCGACACCGTTACTGTCACACCCGATCCGTCACTGTCACACCCGACACCGTTACTGTCACCCCATCCCGTCACTGTCACACCAGACACCGTTACTGTCACACCCGACACCGTCACTGTCACACCCGACACAGTTTCTGTAACTCCCGACACCGGCACTGTCACACCCGATCCCGTCACTGTCACACCAGACACCGTTACTGTCACCCGACACCGTCACTGTCACACCCGATTAACAGTTTCTGTAACTCCCGACACCGTTACTGTCACACCCGATCCCGTTAGTGTCACACCCGACACAGTTTCTGTAACTCCCGACACCGTTACTGTCACACCCATCTGATCCCGTTACTGTCACACCCGACACAGTTTCTGTAACTCCTGACACCGTTACTGTCACACCCGATCCCGTCACTGTCACACCTGATCCGTTACTGTCACACCCGACACAGTTTCTGTAACTCCCGACACCGTTACTGTCACACCCGATCCCGTTACTGTCACACCCGACACAGTTTCTGTAACTCCCGACACCGTTACTGTCACACCAGACACCGTTACTGTCACACCCGACACAGTTTCTGTCACACCCGACACCGTTACTGTCACACCTGAAAACCGCGACTGCTTGCTTGCTTGGTTGTTGCTTAAAGCCGCACTCAGCAGTATTCCAGCTATCTGACGGTGGTCTGTAAATAATCGAGTCTGGACTAGACGACCCAATGATCAACAGCGTGAACATCGATCTACGCATTTGCTATACGATGACATGTGTCAATCAAGTCAGCGAGCCTGACCACCCGATCCTGTTAGTCGCCTCTTACGACAAGCATGGGAAACTGAAGATCAATTCTAACCCAGATCTTCTCGGGTCTACCAGTAAACAGTTATATCATGCATGTAACATTCACATGTATTACAAATGGTCATATACTTAATAACGCTATATCTTTTCCAAAAAATTATAGAAAAATCTTTAAGGGTCTTTTTATATTCCAATTCTGCATCGATTTAAATCAGAAAGGAAAACAAGAAAAGGTTGAAGCAACGTTAATAACTAAAACATTTCAGTTGATTATGATCACCAAAGATGACCTTGCCTGTTTGTCTCCCAAGTTACATTATTGTCATTTCTAGTTTTCAATTTATAGTAATGTTTTCTGCTGAACATTCCACTGCAGAAGCGATCGATTTCAGTCAGGAAATATGAGAGGGTGTGAATTCGGTTGTTCACAAGCATTTTATGTACGCTTAATTTAGTCTAAACCATCACTACCAGTACAACGAAGTCGTGTTAAAACACAGAATGAAGTGAGTGAGTGAGTATGGTTTGACGCCGCTTTTAGCAATATTCCAGCAATATCACGGCGGGGGACACCAGAAAAGGGCTTCACACATTGTACCCAAAAGGGGAATCGAACCCGTGACGAGCGGACGTTTTAATTGTAGGTTACCCCACCGCCCCCAGGTGAAGTGAATACACAATGCCATTTAGGAAGAGGTCAAATTGAACACATGTTGTATTTCGGGTTACACTTTCTCAGTAAAGTACACATTCTTTTGTTTGGTTGAGTCCCATCCGATATTCAGACCCACATTCTCAGAGCCAGGCATCTAAAGCCAGCCATCTAACCCACTCAGCCATCGCAGGTCCCAAAAAGTTGTGGACGGCTTACTGTGTGTGCTGGCGATTAGGGAACCTGACTCTGAGAATGTGGGTGTGTATGTTAATAATATGTTATAAAAATAATAATTAACTATGTGTCTTTGACGTTATGAGATGGTGTTATAGAATGTTGCTTAAATATGAAATAAAACATAAAATGAACTCTAAAAAAGCATTTGATATCTATTAAGTAGGGATTAGGAGGATGGATTAACGGATTAACGCTGTTACTATTCTAATTAACCAACTATTGCCAAGAACAATATTCCCAAAACTCCCTAAAACCCCACATCCCATAACTCCTACAGTCGCAACCACAATGTTTACAGTTAAGGGTACACCTCATACCCTACTCTCCTTAATTAAGGGTGGACCGCCTCCGTGGTGTAGTGGTTAGAGCGTCTGCCCGGAGAGCGGAAGGTCGCGGGTTCGATCCCCGACCGCGTCATACCAAAAGACGTTAAAATATGGTACTTGTTGGTCCCTGCCTGGCGCTCGGCATTAATGGGTACAACAAAAGCTGGTCGGCTCGGAATCAGTACAATGTGTCTGAGTGGGGTATTCTTGCTTCACTGCGGCATGGTATCTCAGTGGGCTAGCACTATAAAACCAGCTTCAGTCTGGGCTAGTACAAGCAGCCGCACATACACATACACACGCATGCACGTCGTCATATGAGCGAAATATTCTCAAGCACGACGTTAAACCCAATTCCACCACCACCACATAATTAAGGGTGAGGTAACTAAAAAAAAAAAAGTACTTTTTTTAATCTTCTCAACATTTTCCTTTCCGCTTTGCTCTACCCCTTTAGCCAGTTACGTTCAAATCTCTATATTCCTTACCACACTGAGTTGTTAATGTCTCATATTTAGGCATATGTTTGATCACATCCTACAGATAATATGTTTGTTAAACCGCGACTTATTTCTTCTCCGCCTTTCCCACTGGGTTTATTAGTTATTATCGTCCTTGGACTGTTCTACTGTTAAACAGACCCGTGAAGATCCGGGGTAGAATAGGTCTTCAGCAACCCATGCTTGCCACAAAAGGCGACTATGCTTGTCGTAAGAGGCGACTAACGGGATCGGGTGGTCAGGCTCGCTGACTTGGTTGACACATGTCATCGGTTCCCAATTGCGCCGATCGATGGTCATGCTGTTGATCACTGGATTGTCTGGTCCAGACTCGATTATTTACAGACCGCCGCCATACAGCTGGAATACTGCTGAGTGCGGCGTAAAACTAAGCTCACTCATTCACTCACTCACTCACTCTACTGTTAAACAAATAACACATTTGTGAAGCGCTTTTCTGGTGTCCCCTGCCACGATATTGCTAGTATGATGCTAAAAGCGTAAAACCATACTCACTCATACATGGGGTGAGCTCTAACGCTAAAGGGGCGGTGGGGTAGCCTAGAGGTTAAGGCATTCGCTCGTCAAGCCGAAGACCCGGGTTCGATTCCCCAACATGGGTACAATATCTGAAGCCCATTTCTAGTGCCCCCAGCCGTAATATTGCTGGAATATTGCTAAAAGCGGCGTAAAACTAAACTCACTCACTTTGTTGTTTAAATTATGATAGCGATATGGGATGTAGGGGGTCAGGGGAGACAACTCTAACTTGGCATTTCGAAGAGCTTGCAATCGAAGCAACATATAATACTCCCAAAGGCGTCAGTACACTCAGTAATATTCCAGATATGTGGCGGCGGTGGGTAAATAGTCTGGACCAGGCAATCCAGTGGGATGCGATGACTTGTGTCAATCCGTCAGTGAGCCTGACCACTCGATCCCGTTAGTCGCCTCTTACGACAAGCATGGGAACCTTCACTGATTTACGTACAGTTCAGGCAAATCAGGAACTATACACCACGAATCTGGACTTCGTACCCACTGGATACTGCCTCTTCTTTGATTGGCATTTTAGAAATACGATACCCATCTCCATGTTACAATACTGCTTGACAACGGTACAAGACCGTTGTCGCACTCACAACATAAAAGAAATTGTTATGAATTTGTCAGTATTGCATCCCGCTTACGACTAAGGGCCGCAACTCTGTGCCCTTAAGGGCTGATCACATCGTGCCTACTCCCGCATCCAACAAGCGATAGCTTTTAATATACTTTTAATAATTTCTACATTCAGAACTCCAACACATTGTCGGTACTGATATGATGTAACGTAGAATGTCTAGGTCCTCATCAGTATCATGTTCCATTCAAAAGAACGTACTTACCCTAATTAGTTAACACTACCCGCCGTGATGTTGCTGGAATATTGCTAAAAGCGGCGTAAAACCATACTCAGTCAGTCAGTAGTCAACGCTACCACATTCCTTTGATTCATGCCGCACCGTGTGTAAATGTGCGGAAACAACCTCAGTTCAGAGGGATACTTGCCCATGAAAGGGTTGTGAATATCGAGTTTCTTTGCAAATATCGAGTTAAAAGGGTAATTTTGCTTGTTGGGACCATGAAATTATATCAAGATATCCGAAATATCGAGACATCCGTATCGAGTTAAAAGAGCTTGAATAATGATAAATTATGAAGGATTTTGCCGGGACTGAGATGTTATATCGAGACAACCGAGTTATCAGAGTTCGACACAACGGTGCTCGAATGTACTACTTTAGTGCAGAAAAGAAACCCCTACTTGGATTTGTACATCCATATCATTAGCCGCGTATATATCTGTGTTGCTCGCCGCCATGAATGCCAACAGGTGATTGTGGTTAGTTACAAGCTATGGTTTGTCCCGATGGCGAGCCCTCAAGGTATTTGTCAACTCTTCATGCATCACAAACAGATATTTAAGTGACTTTTTGAACACGCTACACCGCACTCAATTAGCATGCTAGCAAAGAACTCACCGACACAGCGAAAGGCAAAAACAAGTGAGCCTTTGCAAAATGTTACGCCCACTCTGGTGACTTTGAATTAATTTAGCAATGATCACGATTCTGCCACGTGGATCTGTAGGTTTTGACTGTTGTTTGTTTGACGTTAACGCCAAATTCAGTGATATTACAGCAGCGTATGAAATATGGCCGACCGCCCGAGACGGGCTAGATTTCTGATTTCTGTCTAAATTTACAGCTAGCTGTAAATAACCGTGTCAGGACTTGACAATCCAGCGATCAACAGCATCGATCTACGCAATTACGATACGACATGTGTCAACCAAGTAAGCGAACCTGATTCCGTTAGTCTCCTCTTGCGAAAGCATGGGTGAAATTCTATCCCGCATGGGTGACACTTATTAAGCATATCCCAATTCAGATCTTCACGGATCTTCACTTCGCCAAGATAAAGCATGGGTTGCTGAAGACCAATTCAGACACGGATCTTCACGGGTCGCCACTTAAGATAGGCATGGGCTGCTGAAGACCAATTCTTACCCGGATTTTCACGGGTCGCCACTTAAGATAGGCATGGGTTGCTGAAGACAAATTCTTACCCGGATTTTCACGGGTCGCCACTTAAGATAGGCATGGGTTGCTGAAGACAAATTCAGACACGGATCTTCACGGGTCGCCACTTAAGATAAGCATGGGTTGCTGAAGACCAATTCTTACCCGGATCTTCACGGGTCGCCACTTGAGATAAGCATGGGTTGCTGAAGACCAATTCTTACCCGGATCTTCACGGGTCGCCACTTAAGATAAGCATGGGTTGCTGAAGACCAATTCTTACCCGGATCTTCACGGGTCGCCTCTTAAGATAGGTATGGGTTGCTGAAGACCAATTCTAACCGAATCTTCAACGGAATATTTCGCATGTGAACACCGGGCGCGTTAGCAAGGGACAACTTCTTATATGATGTGAGGGGCGGTGGGGTGGCCCAGTGGCTAAAGCTTGCTCGTCACGCCGAAGTCCCGAGTTCGATTCCCGACATTGGTAAAATGCGTGAAGCCCATTTCTGATGCCCCTGCCATGATGTCGCTGACATAATGCTAAAACCGGCGTAAACGATACTCGCTCACTCATACATGGGGTGAGCTCTAAGACATTTTAGATAATGTGTCGGACGACCAAACTGCATCAGTTTGATTTTCGCTTCGAAAGTGTTTATATGCTTATACTGCGTGGGGCATGTTATATGATTCCGGACGATTGCAAACGAAGATGAATAAGAACTATAATTCTCACGAAGTGAAAAATACTTAATGTCCATAATTTTTCCTTTGTATATGAATGTTATGTTCATGTTAACGGTAGGACTGCACGGTATTACCAGTATATGAGAATATCGTAATAAACGATACGTATTGCAATGGGCTTTTCTCAGAACCGATAGATTGGGTAAGTGAAATATATGATGTTTTGTGATTATGTCTATAACATAATAATAATAATAATAATAATAATAATAATAATAATTAATTTATATAGCGCCGAAAATCCACCTAGAAGGTGCTCTGTGGCGCTGTACGCGAGTGAGAGTTATTCAAAGGCTTGCAGAAAGAGATGAGTTTTCAGATCAGATTTGAGGCTGAGATGTTGAAACAGAGAGCGTTGGAGTAGTCAATACGTGAAGTGACGAGAGTTTGCATCATGAGTTTAGTTGTGGCTGTGTCCAGGAGATATCGTACCTTGCTGATGCTGCGAATGTAGAAGAAACAGGCCTTTGAGAGTTGGTTAACATGCTGTTCCATGGGCATGTTGCTCTGGAATGGCACCCCTAGGTTTCTGGCCCTGGCTGACAACGGTACTTCACTGTCGCCGATTCTGACACAGGGTGATGGTTGGAGGTTTTTTAAGTTGGAGTTTGTTTGATCCGAGAGTTACAAATTCGGGGGTTTTTTTGCCGTCGTTCAGCTTAAGGTAGTTAAGAGCCACCCATGCTCTTTATATCGGCAATACATGCTTCCAGTTGAAGGACACCATGGTGGGCGCGTACTGGTTCGATCGGCGCGTATAGTTGGTTGTCATCCGCATACAAGTGGAATTGGAAGCCATGACGTTTTATGATGTCACCGATCGGCAGAATGTACACAGAGAAAAGGAGTGGTCCCAGAACAGATCCTTGAGGTACTCCAACAAACTGAGAAGTTGTATCTGAAGCTGCAGAACTAACAGTCACATACTGTATTCGATCTGGAAGATAACTCTTGATCCATGAGAGTGCTGATCCAGTGATGCCGAGACTGGTCTCAAGTCTTGTGAATAATATGGCATGATCTATTGTGTCGAATGCGGCTGAGAGAGCTAGGAGCGCAAGCAGTGTTATTTGTTGGCAACCCATTGTTCTCAAAGTGTCATTGTCGACTTTCATTAGTGCTTTCTCAGTGCTGTGTCGACTTTTATATGCTGACTGAAATGGTTCTGGTAGGTTGTTCTCATCCAAATGTTTAATGAGCTGCTGAGATACAATCCTCTCTGGAGTTTTCGATACGAAGCTTAGTTTGACACAGGCCTATAATGTTTTAGAATATCCCTGTCCAAGTTAGGCTTTTTCAGCAGTGTTGTGACAGCAGTTTTCTTGAAAGAGTCAGGCACAATACCAGATTCCAGAGATGAGTTCACAATACCCAAGAGTGGTTCTAGGGTGCTGTCCATGATTGACTTCAGCAGCGAAGTTGGAATAGCATCCAGAGAAGAGGACTTTGTCTTGGACTTCTGAATCACCTCCTTGAGTTGAATCGAGCGGCTTGCCGTAAAAGATGTCAGAATGTTACCATGAGAAGATGTTTCCACAAAGACTTGACTTGTTCAAACTGAGTACATTCACACAGACTTCCATTCACAGTGAAGTTTTCTATTGTTAAATAATCGACAAAACAGCATACTTCATACACAATACATTTATGAAAACGAAAATACAATCACTCAAATTCAAATTGAAATTCGAAATTTCTGTTATCCCGACCATAGCATTTATTTCAGGGTCTTAGCATGCATAAAATAGGCCAGATACAATCTGTGTCACTCACTGTCAAACACTGAAGCTCCCAATATAAAGCAATATGTATTGCAATACAGGTATGCGAATCGCAATACATTGCAATACAATGTTTTGGGCAATACACAGCCCTAGTTAACGGTATGATTTCTGAAATTCGGAATCTTATATCATTCGCGTTCACTCGGCACTTCTCGTAAATGTGGGCTGTGACCTAAGGTTAAATATACTCGAAAATTGTGAAATAAATAGCATCCAAATTCTAAAGGGAAAAGTTAAAAAGGCAAAATTAAAAGATATTTTGACAAAGTGTGTATCTATGCTCGACGCCGTTGAAGGCTTATTGTAAAAAGATCTAATATTCTCGCCGCTATCATATATATGCACAAAATCAAGAAGGCGAAACGAAGTATTTTAATTTCCATTTCAACGAAACTTGATACACTTGACAGCCAGTGGTCTATAATTTCTTGTATGTCTAACACGTGATTAACACGTTGAATGATTTTATCATTTTCCCACTGAGTATATAAATATTCATCACGTATGTGCTTATATATGGCCCGTGACGAAATGAACGTGTTGGGCTGATATATGATGGCGTGTTACGCCATATCCTACACACGAAGATGGGAACGTCTCTCGCGTGGGCATACGTGACTTGTTACAAAACAATCAGTATTTCTTTATGTCTACAGAAAATGTGACCATCGTAATGAAGAAGTTATTTCATGTAATAACGACCCGTGAAGACCAGGGTTAGAATGAATCTTCAGTAACCCATGCTTGTCGTAAGAGGCGACTAACCGGATCGGGTGGTCAGGCTCGCTGACTCTGTTGACACATGTCATCGTATCCCAATTGCGTAGATCGAAGCTCATGCTGTGGATCACTGGATTGTTTGGCCCAGACTCGATTATTTAGTAATATTTACAGACCGCCGTCATATAGATGGAGTATTGCTGAGTGCGGAGTAAAACTAAACTCACTCACTCATGTATTGACCAAATCAAGACATGACAGATAGATGTATTCGGTAATTTAGGCCTTAGGACCATAATACATACATTTTGCAAAAGTAGTGAAATATATATGCTGATTAAAGTTATAGTTTAGTATTAAGTCACGTTATATTTACTCATTCCTTATACGGCGAACTTGTGAACGATATTTACTCAATCATTTTAAAATATGGATATTGTCCAATGACATCGGTCGGGTGAAGGTTTCAGTTGTCAGTGGTTAAGTGAGATGATTTGGAAAACAGTCAGTTCTTTGTTGGGAATATTTTGGACAAATTAATAAAATATGGAGTTCACCCTCGATGTAATCAAGACCAACAGCATGACAAAAGAGGCAGAGACGTTCATTATACGGGGTGTTTGTATGACGGCCACATTCCACAGCGAGCGAATGATTTTACGTTGATTTGGTAGCAGCTCACTGGTTAAATATGAGATTCAGATTCAGTTTGATTCAGTATTTCGGGCCTAAAGGCCTATAGTACAAATACACTTGCTACAATTAAATGCACGTGGTGGTGGGGACATTTCTTGCATTGAAGACATGTTTTAAATAAATTGCAATAGATTTGATAATAGTAGATGGAAAGAATATTCTTAGAATTTAACAGACTGGACAATATTTGTTTATCTCTTACAGGTGCTGATATAAACGATAAATACTTACTTCGTAAATCTGAATACTTGGTACACACAAATAATACATGAAATTCAATTTCAATATTACCTGTATTACAATTTTTACAGATGGATTCATTTACATCACTGAAAGCTCTATTGGGTTTGCGTAAATAGTGAATTCTAAAATCATGAAAGCCAATTCTAGATTTACACAACGCCCGTATTAACGATTTGTCTTGTAGATTCATAATATAAAACTCCGGTTCTAACAAAGATTTATGAGAAGAATAGTGTTCTAAAAAACTTGAATTATTTATAGACATAGACCATTCTTGGAAGAAAATGTCCTGAAGACGTCCATTTCCAACCGTTTGTGAAATCCACACATGGTTAAATATGGTTCTATGCTGAGAAGTGATTTTTATTGTGAATAGCGGATAGTGTGAATAACATATTAAGTGAAATACGAACATTAAATTGAACACAGTAATGTTTTTCAAAGTTTGCAAGTGCGTTGCTTATCTGAAGTGTTGTTCAATATACAAGTAGTAGACATTCACAGCATTTACAAACGTTTTTCAAATTGTTAATATGCCAATTAAACAAAATCGAAAATATGTGCATAAATTATATCTACAAAAGAGATAGTTGTAAACAAAATTATACCATGTATATTCATTGTTGCAATTTAAATTGTAAAGTAGGACTGTATCAATATAATTAATTTTAGCTGTTTTGTCCTGGAATCGAAAACTATCCGCATCACTGAACCGTGATTAGGACAGGGCATGAGCTTAGACTGCAGCTGTGCGATTACAGTAAAATAGTACCAAGTAGAACAGGTAACGTTATGCAGCATTTGTGATACTTTATAAGCCTGGATTATGTACATATATATATTAATTCATATTTGTATTGATTCTAAAGAATAGTCGACCCGTGAAGATCCGGGGTAGAATAGGTCTTCAGCAACCCATGCTTGCCACAAAAGGCGACTATGCTTGTCGTAAGAGGCGACTAACGGGATCGGGTGGTCAGGCTCGCATGTCATCGGTTCCCAATTGCGCAGATCGATGGTCATGCTGTTGATCACTGGATTGTCTGGTCCAGACTCGATTATTTACACACCGCCGCCATATGGTTGGAATATTGCTGAGTGCGGCGTAAAACTAAACTCACTCATTCACTCACTAAAGAATAGTCAGATCTGAAAGCCGCCTGATCGTGGCAGTCGTCTCTGTGGTCGTACAGGTGATATGCTAAGAGGTGGAGTGAAGGTCGTTGATGTGATCGTTCAGATGATGGTCAGTTTGGTCATTCAGAAGAGTAGGCTAAAGGTGACGCCATGGTTTTTTGTTGATGCCGAGATCAGGACCGGACTTCCTGCAACGAAGAATACGACTACAAGATTCCCAAGATGTCTATCTATCTATCTATCTATCTATCTATAAACATATTTGTAGAGCGCCAGTTCCCTATTGAGGAACATCGTATGCCTTTCCGAAGTAGTAAGTCTTTAGATTTGCTTTGAACGCTGACAGTTCATGATGTGGCCTCAGGCTGAATGGCAGACTGTTCCAAAGAGTAGGTCCGGATGTGTTGAAACATCTGTCTCCAAATGTTCTGGTTTTGTTGGAGGGGACACAGAGAAGCAGTTGATCTTGTGACCGCAGATGCCGTGTTGGCTGGTAGAGTTTAATGAGGTCTGCGAGATATGCTGGAGCGAGCCCATGTAGACATTTGAATAATAAAAATAGTATTTTGAAACTAATCCGGATTAACTGAATCCGTCACCATCACCACCTTCCCTTGTAATGGGTAGGCATTACATGATTGTAGTGCTTAGGTACTGGGAAGCCCACCAGACTAGATATGAACAATCTCTCCGCAAATGTTCTGAAATTCAGCAAGCCCTGCAAGGTCATTGCCATACTGACTGACTGACTGAGGTTGGTTTTACGCCGCTTTTAGCAATATTCCAGCAACATCACGGCGGGGGACACCAGAAATGGGCTTCACACATTGTACCCATGTGGGGATTCGAACCCGGGTCTTCGGCGTGACGAGCCAACGCTTTAACCATTAGGCTACCCCACCGCCCCATTTGCCATACTAACTGTAATACCTGGTTATAATGCCACCCTGGATATAATGTCATGTTTCCACCAAACGGTGGCATTATAACCAGGGTATACTCTATATGATTTACTCCTACCAAAGGCAAACGAGAGGAGCTGTAAGACAGGTCCATCTGTAGATGCCACTGTTACATTTCCTGTTCGGGCTAGCCCGAGGTGATACGCTGAAAGAGAATACAGAGATATGTATAAGATAGAGTCCCGATATTCGTTCTTGTCAAAACTCCTTTATCTACACAAGATCTTTACCCGCTCAACGGCTCTTCAGGTGTAATGACTGACTAACTGATTGTTAAACCACAGAATGAAGTGAGTGAGTGAGTTTGGGTTTACGCCGCTTTTAGCAATATTCCAGCAACATCACGGCGGGGGACACCAGAAATGGGCTTCACACATTGTACCCATGTAGGGATTCGAACCTGGGTCTTCGGCGTGACGAGCCAACGCTTTAACCATTAGGCTACCCCACCGCCCCTCAGGTGTAATGAACTTAGTCATAGTGTTACGGTTTAGAAATTACTGAGATAAAATGTTTGTGAGTCCCCTTTAATCCAGCAAAATAAATCGCAAACAAGTCTATTATGCTCAGTTATATATTGAATAAACAAGGTTACAATGAATGACAGTACAGATTTCTAACACAATACCATTGAGTCACAAATGTAAAATATTGGGTCACAAATCTTAAATATTAATTCACCAAAGTATTGATATTCCCAGTAAAAACATATGTACTGAATGAAGATTGTTGACAGCTGGTGAAAGTTCACTGTAGACGAGGCCTCTTGAAACGTCGATGTTTGCAGACATATGAACGTACATCCAAAGTAGTTCCCCGGTACATTTAAATAACAATCCTTATATACCTATTATACAGTTCTGGATTTTTCAGCCATGCCACACTACAATCATTTAGAAATTACTGGACTCCCCTCATAGCTTACAGCATCCTACCGGAAACAAAGGGGTGGTAACTCTAACTTACTCTTAACAGGTGAAATTACATAGCCTAAGTTCACGATTCGAGTTCAAATCCGTACTCTGCGCTTTAAACCTTTGCGACCCATAACAACTAAAGGTTCATCAATGTGACATAATTAACAAAAACACATCATCATAACAATAGGTAACGCATAACGGTAGCATCTATGTCGTCACCGTGCTATGACGTTTCAGTTAGTGACAATGATAAACAATTTCGAATAGAAAGTCTTTTAAATCCTGGCGTTAATTCAAAAGTATGTTTTTGTAACCTTCCCAAAGTAGCTCAGTATGTATTGTGCACTGATGCCATCATGTATTTACGCCTTACTCTAATTGTTCCAAACTATGACGTCACTGACTTTGTACTTACAGACAGTTTGTAACTGTAGCAGTCATGCCATTACTAAACCCATTGCCATTCTAGTTGTACCCGTAGAGAACATGTCTAATGTTAGAAAAGAGTGTTTGACAGATCTTATACTTATCATTGACGTATACCAAGACAAAAATTGTAATTTATAAAGTTTATAACTTGTCCTTGCCCATGATGTCAGACATATCTTCTAACAGACTCCTAACATGAGCCTTACTGTCCCCTGGAAACCCATATCTCAGCAGTAAATGCTCAACGTACTACAAATTGCAATACTGAAGAATTTGGAAACCTCATACATCAAACCAAATGGGTTAACTTTTCATATTGACTCTATTTATGTGAATCGCAGATAGTGTCAAGCTGATGTGACAAGCGGAAAAAATACAGGCTAACGCTGTATTGCCGATGGCAGAAGTTTTGACACCAGGCCGTTGGATAGTTACCACAGATTTTGCTCACAAAAACTGCCAGGCAGAAATAGTTTCGGAAACAGACTAAATGCCTCAAGCAATAAAAACAATACTCTATTTCAATGTTACTATAACGAAACAAGCCCGAGTTTGAAGACAATATACTTCAGTTAGCACTCAAATGTTTCTAAACGCATATTCGATGTTTGAATGGCGACCCATTCGCTTAGACACTGACATGTGACGTGATGTCGTAGACAACAATTACGAAGAACCGTCAACACCGATGTCACTATAATGGCGACCGAATCGCAAAGTGCCTGGCGAAGTGGTTATAAAAAACGACAAACGGACACTTAATATTAAGTAAGGTACTTTTGCTAACAAGGTATAATTCATTGCCGGGTGGTGCACTGTGACTTATCAGTGCGGTAAATATGTACTCTCCCAAAATAAAACGCAATTTTGTATCTGCACCAATTTATTCTGCAAACTTTAAAGTGAGGTAACACATGTATTTATGGGCCAGTTGCGGGCAGCAGTTGCTGTTCGAGGCTGGAACAGTTCAATCTGACGGCCAATGAATCCTTAAGATTTCACCTCTGTATCGAATAACAATTATATTGCCATGAATGCGCACAAAGGATATGGTTCCCCACATCATGACACCACCATATCGGTCAACTTGGGTGATGCAATTCTAAGGCAAAACGTTCATTTCGACGTATATAGGCGCATTCTCTTCCCCCACGGCATGATTCGTCACTGAAAATTGAGGTGACGTGCAACGGCAGATTGAGACACCCCAGCCTCAAGATGACCAATGGCAATGATTCGATTTACATCAGTCATTTTCGGCATAGCATTAATTCTTTCATTTAGCTGACAAGTCTGGATTGAGTGCTGGCCGTGGTTTGCAAGTTATGTTCTCCTGCTGGGGGCATTCAGTAACAATGCAAAGCCTGTGTGCGCTTGCGATGTCCAACTGAAACACAAAACGTCGTCCGCACATGGCTCCATGTTTTCCTCCAGGATATTGTCCCGGCAGTGCTGTCCAGTGACAGGTCCGTGAGTAAAATATGAGGGTGTTCTTCAAATCACAATCATTCCATCCCTCACCATTATTGAGCGAAGCCCCCAAAATAATAATTGTTCTGGTTAACATGAACGGCACTGAGAACCATGTACACCAGGATCCGTTGCGCCTGTGAAAGAAGGTAAAGTAAACTTTGATTCATTCGAAAACAACCCGTGAAGATCAGAGATAGAACTGGTCTTCAGCAACCCATGCTTGTCGTGAGAGGCGACCATCGGGATCGGGTGGTCAGGCTCGCTGGCTTGGTTGACACATGTCATCGTATCCCAATTGTGTAGATCGATGCTCATGATGTTGATCATTGGATAATCTGATCAAGACTCGATTATTTTACAGACCGCCGCCATATAGCCGCCATCTCATCTTATCTTATCTTGAGAGCAAATGACAGTTTAAACTTATCTGGGACCGTGAAGATTGTAGTTTTTGTACCCTGGAGGTCTTGGTTACTTAGATGTGTGAGACTACAGTCTGCCTCGATAGCCTACAGGTCTTCGTCATGTAGAAAAGACAGTG
This sequence comes from Haliotis rubra, assembly GCF_003918875.1. NCBI lineage: Eukaryota > Metazoa > Mollusca > Gastropoda > Lepetellida > Haliotidae > Haliotis > Haliotis rubra. The sequence continues at coordinate 842,327 of NW_025766803.1, read as the reverse complement.
AAGACTACAATTTTGTCTGGATAAGTTACCGTTTATGCGAGAGTGAAGACTACAATTTGTCAAGATGCCCTACAGGTCTTCGTCACGTAAATGTGACAGTGACGACAACTGTTTGTCTCGATACGCTTCAGACCTTCGTCACGTAGATTCGATAGTACTTCAGTTTGTCTCGATACTCTTCAGGTCATCATCGTCTATAAGTGACAGTTAAGACAAAAGTTTGATTAATTACCCCTCAGGCCTTTGTCACGTACACGTGACAGTGAAGACAACAGTTTATCTCATTACTCTACAGTCTCTCGTCACGGTCGACACCGTGGTTTGTTTCCATACCCTACAGGTCTTCGTCACGTACACGTGACAGTGAAGACAACAGTTTATCTCATTACTCTACGCCGCCATATAGCTGGAATATTGCTGAGTGCGGCGTAAAACTAAACTCACTCATTCACTCATTACTCTACAGTCTCTCGTCACGGTCGACACCGTGGTTTGTTTCCATACCCTACAGGCCTTCGTCACGTACACGTGACAGTGAAAACAACAGTTTATCTCATTACTCTACAGTCTCTCGTCACGGTCGACACTGTGGTTTGTTTCCATACCCTACAGGTCTTCGTCACGTACACGTGACAGTGAAGACAACAGTTTATCTCATTACTCTACGCCGCCATATAGCTGGAATATTGCTCAGTGCGGCGTAAAACTAAACTCACTCACTCACTCATTACTCTACAGTCTCTCGTCACGGTCGACACCGTGGTTTGTTTCCATACCCTACAGGCCTTTGTCACGTACACGTGACAGTGAAGACAACAGTTTATCTCATTACTCTACAGTCTCTCGTCACGGTCGACACCGTGGTTTGTTTCCATACCCTACAGGCCTTCGTCACGTACACGTGACAGTGAAGACAACAGTTTATCTCATTACTCTACAGTCTCTCGTCACGGTCGACACCGTGGTTTGTTTCCATACCCTACAGGCCTTCGTCACGTACACGTGACAGTGAAGACAACAGTTTATCTCATTACTCTACAGTCCCTCGTCACGGTGGACACCGTGGTTTGTTTCGATGTCCAACAGGTCTTCGTCACGTACACGTGACAGTGTAGACAACAGTTTTCTAATTACAATTCAGGTCTTTGTGTCGCAGGTGCAAAAAGGAAACACTGTGTCATCAACAACTGCTGCCAATAATTAGTATCGCTTCATCCACACCAGGTGTCCACTTACAGACCAGCTGATAGTTATCTGTTATAGTGCGAGTAAATACATTTCGCCTCAACAGTTCTGCAGATCCGCTCGTGAGCACCAGCAGCCCCATTAACGCAAACTGTACCATATGGCCGCATGTCAGGCCGTTCAGAGTTGACCTCCAACCATCTGTGCTGATTCGACGTTACATGTGGGTTTGGGGAGTCATATCATCTGTATGGTTGTGGTAATCTTTTCTGTAACACATACAATGTCCCAGGAAAAGAAGGAACAAGTAACGGAAATTCGCTCAGAACGTTCATTAAAATCTTTTTCTTAAATAATTGTCATTAAAATGGCTTTCATTTTTGTCTCCACAAAATGGCTTTCGTCATTATCTCACCAGAATCGATTTCATCAATATCTCACCAAAATTGCTCTCAGAATATCTCACCAAATCGATTTCACCAATATCTCACTAAAATCGCTTTCAGAATATCTCATCAAAATCGTTTTCAGCAAAATCTAACCAAAATCGATTTCATCAGTATCTCACCAAGATCGATTTTATCAGTATCTCACCAAGATCGATTTCATCAGTATCTCACAAAATCGATTTCATCAGTATCTCACCAAGATCGATTTCATCAGTATCTCACCAACGGCGCACCAAATATCTTCAAATAAGTTATGAAACAATTTCACGATACGCAGGCCTAGGAGACGCCAACGAAAAAACGAATTCCACTGTCTGTGTTCATTTCTTTTCCATCTGGGCTCTGTCGGTGCCGGCCTTTGTTAAATTTGGCATTATACATCAGTCCGTACAGTCTACTGTGGTGAATCTTACAATCATGGCCGCCGCCGTATAGCTGGAATATTGCTGAGTGCGGCGTAGAACTAAACTCACTCACTCACTCATTACAATCATGACATCTGTGCGTATCTGGACTCATCTTAAACCGAGATATCATCTATACTGTTTATAATCCGAAAATTGAAGATCTGGTTTACTGAAGACCAATTTGAAGATAGAATTGGTCTTCAGTAACCCATGCTTGTTGTAATAGACGACTAACGGGTCAGGTGGTCAGGCGCGCTGACTTGGTTGACACAAGTCATTGTATCCCAATTGCGTAGATCGATGCTCATGATGCTGATCACTGGGCTGTCTGGTCCATTTACAGTTCGCCTCCATGTAGCTGGAATATTGCTGAGAGCCGCGTTAAACAAAAACAAAAAATTAATGGGAACTTTAATCAAAGGTCAAAGTGACTATTTTCTCTGTGTGTTGGATGTTTGAGTTTATATTGTTGTGAAACTAGGGTTATATTTCAGGCATCGAATCTAAACCAGTCTTGACTACGTCTGACCACCCAATCCACTTGGTCACATCATAATACGTACACATGTTAGTGAGGACCTTTTAACCCTAAACCCACAAGACAAGAATTACATATAATTGCTATATCAGCATTCATCATGAGTGAGTGAGTATGTGAGTTTAGGTTTACGTCATATTCCAGCAAAATCACGGCGGGGGACACCAGTAATGGGCTTCACACATTGTTCCCATGTGGGGAATCGAACCCGGTTTTCGTCGTGATGAGCGAACGCCTTAACCACTAGGCTACCCCACCGCCCCATTCATCATGTCACTGCACAGGTGCACAAAGGGGTTACAAAATACACTTGAGAAATTATGATCGAATATCACACAAACAGTATCACCCTTTCAAGCCATATTGACAAACCATGAATCACCATCACAGCAGATCGCGACATCGATCTCTAAAACGACAAATCATATTAGAATTCATATTCGATTAATCAGTTTCGAATCAAGCGGGGAAAAATATTGAGACTGTCCCCTCCGGTATTCTGGCCTATTTTTACGACTATCTCTGAACCGCAAAAATTAGGTCAGAGATGGGTCAGTAACCTGAAAACTGAAACACGACCATCCTACACCATCATGCATAACAGGTCATCTCATTAAATCGCGTGTAGATCCCATATGCCTCATTTCACTTGTATTTACACTGGGTAGACATACTGAACAAACATTATGAATTACATATATGCCTCGATATTTCTTTTAGTCGATTAATGAAAGGACTTACTGGTTGTATAATAGGCCGTTGTCTCGTTATGTGTTCCTCAGAATGGTGTGTTTAATCTCGATTGTAATTCTCACGAAACCCCGTGGGGAACATACCTGGTCATGTGAACCATGAAACAGATGACTGAGTTCAAAGTTGATGACAATGCAAAACTAGTCAAAAGGAGTGAAATGAACACCGATACACCGAAGTGTATTGTGTGTGAAGGGTTAGTGGGATGTTGGGCATCATATCTAATGTACCTGTCCACACCTGGTATTTTGTGTTAAGAGCTTCCCGTCATCTTTCTGAGTGTTTTAACCTATATAGAATGTAGTGTCATCTTTAACCAAAACTGAAGAGGAGAGGGAGAACGAGAGAGAGAGAGAGAGAGAGAGAGAGAGAGAGAGAGAGGAGGGAGACAGGACAGGGAGGAGGTAGAGACGGGTGAGGGAGAGGAGAGGGAGGCGAGAGAGAGAGCGAGGAGAGAGAGAACGAGCGAGAGAGAGAGAGAGAGAGAGAGAGAGAGAGAGAGAGAGAGAGAGAGAGAGAGAGAGAGAGAGAGAGAACGTCAAACCATTCCCAGAAGCAAATATATACTTAATGACACCCGTGAAAACTTATTTCTATTTCAAATCTACTATGTTTGTCAATATCTAATTATAGAATGAAAAGAATGTAAATACATGAAAGTTTTGATTTGACCAGAACGTTACAAAGGTTATCAAAAAGTTACAAAAGGCTGAGATAGATAGACCAGAACTACCCCAACCCCTTAGATCCATACGTAATTGGTGCCAATTGATTTAGACTGGTCTCCCGTCTAGTCAAAGGATCTTCACGGGTCTCAGGTACATGTAATGAGAAAACACGACAATGTATCAATATTTTGAAAAACAGTGATCAGATGAATGCCCTCGGGGATAGAATAAATCACAAACACTTCACTAAAGGAGGAACCAAGTCTATAGCGTTTACCTATATATGAATAGTGATTATTAGGTATTGAAATATATCTTAAAAGTTTGTTTTTTTATAAGGAACAATGCACTCGACACGGCTCTTCGGGTGGGATATCATGAGTGAATGAGTAATGTTTTCCGCCGCCTTAACAGCATGTCAGTTCATCACGGCGGGAGAACTTGATGTGAGAGAAAAGCTAGAAGAGCTAGAGAAGTGAGTGAGTGAGTTTAGTTTTACGCCGCACTCAGCAATATTCCAGCTATATGGCGGAGCAAGGGAAAGACGCAACAGCATTGGTAAAACCCACGAGCTGATTAACCAAGAAAACAATCATAGAGACTGGGGTCTCGAACACATTCTCATAAGTTTCTCTAACGACCATTTGAGTGCCTAATCGAATTAGGAGATAAATACCATGTGTTGGCCAATTTCCGGGTGTTATTGAGTAAGCCGGAGGTTTCAAATGAAATATTCTCGTGCTTCAAATACTCAATAACAGCGGGAAATTGGCCAACACATGATGTTTATCGACATTGTAAACACAAAAGTAAACCAAAAGATTCACACATGTTTTTGTGTCTGCACTCATTGACATCGAGTACGGGTACAGCAGTGAAATGTCATCAGCTGGCCGTTTCGGCTGTCTCCCATGGTAGCATCTGGAACTGCTCAGCTGTGACGTCATTCAGACTTTACGTCACAATATGATTTGAATGACGTCATCACAGCTGACGACGTAACGACACAATGGTGTGAGCGATGTTTGTATGTATTAATACGCAGCGAATTTCCGGGAATCGAATACCATTTGATCATGTTTTTCAACCAATCAGATTAAAGAACACAGTGACTTTTGGTTTACAATTTGGATTACGCCACTTTGAACAGGATTTGAATCATATTATTTTTTGGCAATCAGCTAGATGTAGGGGTAAACTTATAGTGTTGGGATTCTAACGTAATGGAGGCGTTTGAGTAGCCAAGTGGTTAAAGCTTTCGTTCGTCAAGACCCGGGTTCGATTGCCCACATGGTACGCCTTCCTCGATATTGGAATATATAACCATATGCACTCACACTAACTCAAACGATGCTAGCATTCTAATTCAAACTATAAATTTGACACTGCATGACAGTGGTGTTTCCTCGTGTGTATGATCTGGAAGTCGAGGTGCCTTGTCTTATGTATTTTATCTGAGAGTGCCATGCTGTGTGTGTACGATGTGGACGAGTGTTGTTTGATGTGTTTGATCTCGTATCACCATTATCATTAAAGACCTACAGCTGGTACAGTCATAACATAGAAGCGACCGAACCCTTTCCACATCATTTAGAAATCTCGGCTAAAGCAGAGTCGATTGTACAACTGTGACTATATCATGAGTATGTATTTGTTTCAGCAGTATTACAGCTGTACGATGTTGTTTGTAAACAATCCAGTCATTGTCACCATGCGATACTATGACTGACTGACTAGAACAGACACAAAACATTTATCATTCTAACAATTAATACACGGACGTTATGTCGGCCACACGGATATACGTGTGAGTGAGTATGGTTTAACGCCGCTTTTAACAATATTCCAGCAATATCACGGCGGGGGACACCAGAAATGGGCGTTACACATTGTACCCATGGGGGGGTTGAACCCGGGCCTTCGGCGTGACGAGAGAACGCTTTATCCACTAGACTATCCCATAGCCTCAACAATACGATGACAGAGCATGTGTTTATGAATCACTAGGAAATAGTGATGATACCAGGTGTTCGCGAAAAGGTGAGCGTATCCTGCCCCACCGGTGGCACCCCTCATAAACATATGCTAAGTCTAGTCAATGGTTCACCTGAAACGTATGGTATAAGTTGAAATGGAAACTTGCATCAGACATAATGTTTGTAACTGACCCACCAATTTGGTAATTACCTCCACATGTCTACCATATAACTTCTTGAAAGTTTTACTGAGGTCTTGAATGTTGTAACCTTCATCAAACAACTTCTAAGAATCCTTTGAAATCCATCATCATGCAAATTTAGAATGCCAGTATTTTGTTGATTACAGAAACGAAATTATTAAACCTTAGTTTTACAAAAGACCAAACATTTTGTCAATTGTTTCAAAATGAAAAGGTTGGTCAACTACGAAAACTTTGTATTTTTGTAACACTGTCATGTTCAGGTACAAGTCAGTAAGTGAATCATAAAGTCACTTTTTTCTGTAAAATGTATGTGAAAATTTAGATGTAAGTCATCTGTGTAAAAGAAAGTACTATGTCCTACTATTTATTATGTGTATGTTATATGTCCTATATTCAGACTACCAGCCCTGTCACCAAAATGTATATAATCAATGTGATCTTCATACGCCGTTGTCTTACGGCCGGAAAGCAATAAAGTTCTCTTCTAATTTCCTGCACGCTCGATTGTACCTCAAAAGTTGTGAAATTTAAAACCATTATGTAAGGTATGTTTATGCAATTTCCTTCTTAACTCAAACTGCATGGTTGAGTTAAATGAAATCGAAAAATAATTGTTTAAGAATTTTCTGAGCAAAATATCGTTATTTGTCTGTAAAATATGAAGACAAATTACTTGTTCCTCCTTTTCATGAAACATTGTACTCGTTGTAGAGATGTTTGTATGTATGTGCGAACGGGGACGTGTCTGTGTTAGACTTTTTGTATACTTGTATGAGATAAAATGGTTTTGAAACAGAGCTGATTAAATGAATAAGCAAGTATGGTTGTAACATTCCAGGGCTCGGTGCAGGTGTAGACAAACTTAAAAACAAAGAAATGTCGAATCTGGAATTACAACCCGCAATGACATATTTATATTTTTAAATCATCGTACTCCAGTCACTTTTGCCATCTTTTGATATTCATGATAAGTCAAGGTTGTATAACTTTCGTCATATCCAGATATCCATGTTGACTCAAGATCATATTTTTTTGTCGTATTGTAATAATATTCATTTTGAATCAAGATTATAAATTTACTGTCATATTCTGATATTCATATTGAACAATGGTTATACTACTTATACTTTTTTCATATTCCGACAGTCATGTTCAATCAGGCTATAACACTTTTTTGATATCTTGATAATCCTTTTGATTTTTGTCATATTCTGACATTCATTTCGAGTCAAGGTTATACCAATTTTGTTACACACAAGACATTTTTCACAAGTATTGGTCCATAAATACTTCTGTCATAATCGTGACATTCAAGATCAGACAATGTTATAAAATGTTATCTCAAAAACTGGACTTTTAATATTTATTTCATATAGATACATTTTGAATAATCAATACTTGAATGTACCTCTATGGTCGCGACCTGAGTAAATATAATCAAATTCAGTTCATCTGTTTCATTGAAACACCGTTAATCGAGAGATGTTCAGATCGGTATCCAGTTGTCAGTAAGTGCGACGTCACATGTATGCATGTAACAAAGGTGCGCTACAGTCATAAGCATTATGAGATGGGAACGTATGGCATCGTTTCGTTTCGTTTCCTTCCTCATCACGTGACATAGGTAATGACGTCACCCACCCAGGGAGATATTAACTATAATAACGGAAGCCATAAACATTTACTATAAACAAGGCCAAGCCTAAGAACGGACTGGGACACACTGGAATATGTACGTTTCTTTCCCAGTGATTAATGACAATTGACCAAATACACATATTAAGGGAAGGCATATATCCGTGAGGGGTGGTGGGGTAGCCTAATGGTTAAAGCGTTCTCTCCTCACGCCGAAGGCCTGGGTTTGATTCCCCACAGGGTACAATGTGTGAAGCCCATTTCTGGTGTCCCCTGTCGTGATATTGCTGGAATATTGCTAAAGGTGGCATAAAACCTCACTCACACGTATATCCGTGTGGCCGACATAGCGTCCATGTAATAATTGTTAGAATGATAAATGTTTTGTGTCTGTTCTATATAGTATACACAGGCTTTAGGCGTTCCTAACTCCATATGAAATATGTTTTCAACGTTGAATTAATAAGAAGCAGGCTTAGGCAGTGAGACAGAACTCGTGTTCAAAGAGGACAAATAGATTTTGTAGTTTGACAATGTTAAAAAGACGTAACTTTTGCGAAAATAGCCGCTCTAAAGTCATCAAAAACACATGCTCTTTGTCTTCAATAAATTCATCGCAGTTAAAACTTACTCTAACCTCAATGTTTAAATTCATATATCTGCCTGTTTCTTTTCTTAAGGTGCTATACCAAATTTAGAAATTGCAAAATAGGAACGGTATCTCATTAGGGTATCTTGCATAAAAGTACAAATATATTTAGTGTTTAGAGGAGTAGTGATGTCTAAAAGACTAGTAATTGTTCGTCTTTGGTCTACGTTCGGCAAAGTCTTTCAAGACCAAAGGAATCGATAAGCAGTAATTTTTTCTCCAGCTGCACAGTGGCTTACTACGGAAGCGTAGTAGGGCCACGGTGAAATTTTTTTTAGTCTCATTATCTCCTAGGTAGGTGATAGCATCTTCTACGTATGGCTTAGTATCTCCTACGTAGGTCATAGTATCTCCTACGTAGGACTTAGTATCTCCTACGTAGGTCATAGTATCTCCTACGTATGTCCTAGTATCTCCTACGTAGGACTTAGTATCTCCTACGTAGGAGATAGTGAAAAAAAATTTAGTCTCATTATCTCCTACGTAGGAGATACTATGTCCTACGGAGGACATAGTATCTCCTACGCATGGCCTAGTATCTCCTAGGTAGGTGATAGCATCTTCTACGTATGGCCTTAGGACATACTATCTCCTACGTAGGTCATAGTATCTCCTACGTAGGACTTAGTATCTCCTACGTAGGAGATAGTGAGACCAAAAAATTTCATCGTGGCCCTACTACGCTTCCGTAGCTTACTTTTACTGCGTATGTGTTTGATATTATTACGGTATCTCACATGTGTCTGCTGCCTTGTTCATGATCATGCACTGAAATTCTTTTGGAAACTTTCAAACTGATTGTCAGGCATTACTGGCATTATAAGGTACTTGTAGAGATTCTTCATTCATGTATTGTCATTTTTGCTTTCTCGGTACTGTACATATCTTAATGTATATTATCGTTAGTGGTACCATTGGATAGCTTGTTTTCAGCGTGTTATTTTGATGCTCTTTTGTGCTGGTTGCGTGGTTCGTTTGCTACTAGTCTGTTAACAAACTAACAAACACTAGTCTATAGTTTCCTCGCCAGGCTGTGGCATCCCTAGTATTGGGTTAGAATTGGTCTTCAGTAACCCATGCTTGTCAACTTCAATTTCATTTTCTTTTATCCAGGGTACTGAACATGCCACAGGCCTATAGTACAATACAACTGTGTACAGCCACATAATATTTAAAGCAGATTTTCTATTGTTGAATCCGTGATAGATGGGCGTTGATAGTTTTTTAACAATTTGTAGATTTGTTGTTTTCAACAATAAATTTAATTTGTGTTCACAATGATTGATAGGGTAAAATGGAGAGATATATAACATTCTTAAATTGTGAAAATACGGACAAACTAATATAAAATGATACTCGTCTACTTTCACCCCTAAATCAAATAACATACCCAGTCTATTTTCTCGTGGAACATATGATATCTGCCTTTTTCTATATTTAATTCATGAGATGTACATTGTAATCGTGCAATTCCTGTCCTAAACATTTTAATGTTAACATCAAAGAGGTAATGCTCTGCTATAATTATAAAGATCTGATTTATAACTTGCTATATAATGAGGTTTTGGGTGATAGAGTAAGCAAGGCAGACCAGAATTGCAAGTACATATCTTTTAACCTTTGTGATAGAGATTTAATAAATACATTTTGGAAGCTAATACTATGACGTTTAAAAGTAAAACAAAATATTCAAATCCACATGTTTCAAGCAAATTTCTCACATTTGTTACCCAATTCATTTTACCATTTCTATCATACATACACATAATATTGTAACAGTTTTTAGATATCGGGATTGTTGCATATTTACTAACCTTATCCAACATCGTAAAATTTGCTTATATGCTTCAATATATAAAGGGTAACGTCCACATTCTCCATAAACCATACCCTTAGACGTTCTGACCTTAACACCTAACACTATTTTACAAGCATAAGATGAACCCTTTTAAACATTTAAAAGTGTAAAACCCCAAACCTCTGAGCCATGTAACAGAATAGGTTTAATTTTTTAGTCAAATATTTTAAAGAATATATCATAATTTACATGGACTTCACCAGCCTTCTTCAAATTGTTAAATATTCCCATGAGTATTTTCTTACCCTGGAGGGACGCATTATTTACATGTATGTTCCATGATAAAGTTTAAGAAAAAATTACACCTAAATATTTATAACCCTAAGCTATTTCTAAATACTTGTCATTTAATGTCCATTTTTCAAACTTAGATAATAACCCATGCTTGTCGTAAGAGGCGACTAACGGCAACGGGTGGTCAGGCTCGCTGACTTGGTCGACACATGTAATCGTATCCCAATTGCACAGATCGATGCTCATGTTGTTGATCACTGGATTGTCGGGTCTAGACTCGATTATTTACAGACCGCCACCATATAGCTGGAATATTGCTGAGTGCGGCGCAAAACTAAATTCACTCACTCACTCCCAACAAGCAATTGCTGTCAGATTAACAGTACCGGCTATGGGTATGTACAAGATATGATGCTAAGTGCACCCATTTGTCCCACTATAGAATACAATGAGGCCTTATCTCGCATATCTCTCTAGTCAATCAGGCTAATTCACTCATGGCCAATACAACTATAACTTGGTTGACACATGTCATCGTATCCCAATTGCGTAGATGGATGTTTATGCTGTTGATCAGTGGATTGTCTGGTCCAGGCACGATTATTTACAGATCGCCGCCACATAAACGACAAACCAACCAACCAACTTGTCGTCTCCGACGTTAAAGCTCTTATAACAACCTTGTGTCTGGAACTTCAGGCGTCTATTGGCTGTTCATGGGTCGACACTTTGTTGGGTGGTCATTCCAAGCTCAGGTTCCGTCAGAACATGGTTATGGGGCAGATTGCTCCTAGATACCGAGAGATCATATCGATTTTCCTTGTAACCCATGGATAACCAACGTCCCTGTCATGTCTAGTTTAGGTCAGGTACCTATATACTATTGGGGGCAAGTTACTGGTCTAGTATATTGTTGGGAGGTTTAGTATTTCCTTGTTCAGTCTAAAGACTAGTTTGTTCTTCTGGCGTTTTTCGTCTACTTTATTGTCCATCAGGTTCATGTGAGGGATAGCCCCCGTGTTTGCTTCCCGCTACTTAACTGATCTGCCGAGAACTGAACATTCCTGGCATATCGCATGCTGAAGATTCATCATCTGTGCTGACAGATAAACGGGAAACTTGACATCACCGATGTTCAGGGTGGGAAGAGAAACAAGAAATATTGCTTTGCCGCAAAGAATCAATATTTCAATATATATAGCTGTATATCTCCTGGCTTCACACATTGTACGCATGTTGGAAATCAAACCCGGGTCTTCGGCGTGACGAACCAACGTTTTTAAGGCTACCCCACCGCCCAGTTTCAGTTGGAACCTGAGGATCACTGGTGTTTGGGGAAATGAACCACTGTATAAGTACGTATGTAAGTAGTTTATAAGGTTGTATTTGCACAAAACAGACTGAAGATCTCCACAAATAGTTGATTTTCGGGGTGTATTAGCCATGGAAGCACAGAATATGTGTTTTATGAGATTGTCACAACTAGCGTTGCATAAAGAGCCAAAGAACTGGAGTTTACTTTTATCAATGTAGCCAATCATGGTCCACAATCCTAAGTTTGCAATAGTGGATTCAGACGGAGATCTCTTATCTAGTCCCTGGACAGTGCGGGCAAAATACCGCTGTGTGTTTTCTAGCAACCAAAGTTGCTGCCTTTAATGTCAAACAATAGTTCACAGCCATAAAACTTGTTTTCAGAATCATTCTTTGCCATATCTTAACACTGGTAGCTGGATGTAGGTCAGTGTTATTTAGCCCCAAGCATTTAAAAGGAATTAACACTCTGTCTTGCTTTCTGACAGCACTTTTCGATTCTAGATTTACATGTTAAATCAGACGTTAGGAAGTATACCGCCGTAAGTAGTGGAATCTGCTGGTGCGATGTTTTCATTGCCAAGGTGTAGTTTACAGTTTTAACTTTACGTTTACGTTTATTAAAAATGATTACTGTGCTTTTGCAGGATTGTATGTTAAGCGCCATTTATTGGCATATGTATGTACAGTATCGAGAGCAGTTTGAAGTCCCTTTGGTGAAGTACTTACAAGTGTTGTGTGTCGTCAGCAAAGCAATATAGTCGGAACATTCACACCATACACACTTAGGCCATTACTAGCCTGTCTTAGTGAAGAAATTAAATCATTGATAAACACTAGGAAGAACCAGGACGACATGACTCTGCCTTGGCCAACACCTTGCTTAATAGGATACCTGTCAGAGTTTTCACCCTTATATCTTACAAAAGCATAACTATTTGTATAGCTGTAGTGCAGTAGTTTCCAGATGTTTCCCTGGATACCTAGTTGATGTAACTTGTAAAATAGACCATCGTGCCATATTCTGTCAAATGCTTTTTCGTTATCTAAAAAGGCAGCATATACTGTAGAGTTTCTCTCAATGTAATATCTGATACTTTCAATAAGGCAAAACGCTCATAACTGCGCCATGTTCCTTTCTAAATCCAAACTGGAGTATATCAGGGGAAGTAAGGATTATTTTCAAGTAATTTAGTTTCTATTCGTTTAAGTAATAGCTTCTCAAAAAGTTTTCCAAGGCATGACGTTAGAGTAATTCCCCTATAGTTTCGGGGGATCGGATTTTCCTTTTTACCTTTATAGATTGGAATGACCATACCAAGTCTATAGTTAAAAGGCACATAGCGAAATTTAATTATTTTTGTTAAACAGGTCACAAAAGGTGTGTAATGAGGCCCTGACCCCCGTGGATAATGTGCTCATTTGTAATGTTATCTGGGCCTGGAGATCTGTTTTGCAGAGATTTGACAATCTCGTACCTCATTATCTGTAAAATCCCTTTCAGTCCTTCATCGATTAAATAGTCATCTAATACTTCAATAGATTCAACCCTCTGACATATTTCATCTTTAAAGTCATCATCAAACATCTGTGAGGTGTGTGGCTGAGCTGAGTCCGAGTAATATTTACCCCACAATCTACATATACCAGCGGGTGTTGACTCATTTTCATTATCATAGTTAAAATTGTGTGATTTATAACATCAGTTGTGGATCTTTGTTTTCTGACAGTTTTGTAAAAGGTATTGATATCAAGTTCAGCTGCATGTTCAATTTCAGTCAAATCCCACGCTTTTTAGATCTTTTAGATTTTTCGATGCAGACGTCTAAAGTTTGACTTTTCAGTTTTATATGATAATAATACATCCGAGTCGTCACCTCTGGGCTTACCACTGTTAACCCATGCTCTACGAGCAACTCTCATACGGTAGTGGGCATTATCTAAACCATCCTGTTTCCAGTATGGCTTTAGATAAGGCTTGAATGTACTTCTGTGGGATACATTTACAGCTGGCCTGTATAAGGCCGTTAGTAATAATGTGACAATGGTTTTCTATAACTTGACAATGATCAGTTGTAGATTGTATTGCCTTGGTGATATACAAAACTGAGATATTTTTCTACTTCATACTCAAACATATCTAAGTTGTCCCTGTTAGCTTTGTTCCATTTTGGGACTTTAGGGTTTTGGTTAAACTCATCACGGTGTAGGACGTGTTCTGAAAGGGACATAAGACAAGGAAAGTGATCGGATACTGAATAAGGGCATGAGTCTATCACTTCACAACTTGTAACATAGCCCTGAGCCCAAGATGGAACAAAGAAAATAATCGATTAGGCTTTGAGAGAGGTTATCTTTGGATCGACATGTAAATCCGGGTCCTCTGGATCGTACTGCATCAACAACATGTGAGAAGGTATCTATCAAGTACCATGTTATTGAGATGCTTGGCCCGTGTAGACAGGGGTGTTTACATATATATCTGCATTGAGATCACCCATGATAATAGTAGTACCAAGCTGACAGAGGTTATCATAAATGTCTAAAATCTCATTAAGTGCATCACAATAAACAGAATGTAGTACATTTGTTGAGGGCAGTCTACATGCAATAATAAAAACATCTGTATGATGTTTACGGGACAATTTGACTGCTATTGCATGACTTGTGAGAGTTGAGACAGCTTCCGCTTTCAGTTACACTGCTTATTAATTAAAATGGCTAATCCACCTGAACCCTAGAACATGAAGATTACGAGGAACAGCTTTGTATGCCATTAGGTTAGTGTCATGAAATGCTGTTAAAGTTGTCTATGTTATCTGCAGATAACCAGTGCTCCTGTAGAGCAATGACGTCAACCGGAAGTGACAAAGTTTTGGTTATATAGTCCGAACCATGTAAAACACCTCTCACATTCCATGTCAGAAAGGATAGAGCCATAAGGATATGAATACAAGTTATATACATCATGATATATTGTCTAAATAACATATCAAACATAGTCACCTTAAAGAAGTTCTGGTTGTCAAGCTTGATCATATGAAGTATCTCATCCTGCTTTTAGGAACATAGTCCTTACTTCTAATATCCGCTGGCCAGAATTCTGGATTACCTGACACAACAGCTTCATAATCATCAAAGTCAATGTTAACTTGCACTGTATAAGTATCCTGGTAGTTATAGTTCTGTCTCTTCTTCAAAAGTCGCTGAAAACGTTATACGAACATGCCGTTCATGAGCATAGTCAAATATTAAGTTCTTTACACATTCAAATGAATCATCAGCTTTAATGTTGTACAGCACAATCCTTTACTACGCAGCCTTGGAACTCCTTCTAAGGTATTGTAAGATTTCATAGAGTGATTTGATAGGATAGGAAGTTGGCTTACCCTGTGTGTCGTACGTTCTCTATGTAGCTTGTCTTTATGTTTGTCAGGAACTGACAATTTCCCATGGCTCTATTTCACACTGGTCGCGTTGGTTACTGTTCTGTGTATATGTAAAGTCATATTGATAATTCTTATCAGTAAGATCTAGGACAGTATTGTTACCAGATGTAGTGTTCCTCGTTTGCCGCACTGGTTCAACTGTTTTATGTTTGCAATGTGAAGTCTGTTGTTTGGTCCTGTCTTGCTGGGGCACAACTGGGGGACTTAGCACAACACATGGACCTGTTCTCGTCGTTTCTGTAGATTCAGAGGTGCTTTGAATTTCTTGATTTTTCACAGTTAGTACTTGTAGTTCTGGTCTCTGTAGCACTTGTATGTTTAGATCTTGCGGTGATACTGTTGATTTTCGTTCCAATGATTTTCAGTTTTGCATCAACTGAGTAGTTTAGGCGAAGCATTTCACTTTCGAGGTCTTTTATATGGTCACGATAGCTTTTGTTTTCTTGAGTGATTAGCTTCAGTTCAGCTCTAAGTTCAGCACGCCTATCTTCCGAGTCCTTCAGTTTGATATTTTTTGTTGGTTATTAGAGCATCCTTCTCAGAGATTATTTCTTTTAGGGCCAGGACTTCATCTGTGAACTTGTTTTCTAATTCCTTAATCTTCTTTTCAACATTTTCATTTCCACGAGAGACACACTGCTTAATCTGTATTACATGGCTGAGAATAAGCGATATTGAGTCATTCTCACCGTGTGTAGTAGTGACGTCATCAGTTGTCTTGTCTATGTTGTTTCCTTCATTATCGTCATCAAATACTGATTGATTGCCTTGGTTTCTCACGCTGGCGCGACTAAGTACCTTCGACTGTAGCACATGATCCGGTATTCCACCTTCCAAATAATGATAGATATAGTACACATCTTGTGCATATTTGTTGAGAAACTGTCTTTATCATTGCTCTTGTTCCGTCTCGATACGAGTTTACCAGCTGGAAATTCATGGCAAGTGTCTTTAGCATAGTCGTATAGACTTTCTCGTATGTGGTTTAACTCCTTGGGGTCATTTCTGCCATACTTCAATCAAGCCTGTTTGAAAGGGTCTTTGTCTTTGTTCCCAAACTTGCGCTTGATCTCCAGTAATATATCTCTTTGTCCTGTGAGTCGCTGGGCTGGGTGTTATACAAGTGTTCCTCGTCGCTCATTGTTGGGTCCAATCAAATTGTTAAATATTCCCATGAGTATTTTCTTACCCTGGAGGGACGCATTATTTACATGTATGTTCCATGATAAAGTTTAAGAAAAAATTACACCTAAATATTTATAACCCTAAGCTATTTCTAAATACTTGTCATTTAATGTCCATTTTTCAAACTTAGATAATAACCCATGCTTGTCGTAAGAGGCGACTAACGGCAACGGGTGGTCAGGCTCGCTGACTTGGTCGACACATGTAATCGTATCCCAATTGCACAGATCGATGCTCATGTTGTTGATCACTGGATTGTCGGGTCTAGACTCGATTATTTACAGACTGCCACCATATAGCTGTAATATTGCTGAGTGCGGCGTAAAACTAAATTCACTCACTCACTCACTCCCAACAAGCAATTGCTGTCAGATTAACAGTACCGGCTATGGGTATGTACAAGAGATAATGCTAAGTGCACCCATTTGTCCCACTATAGAACACAATGAGGCCTTATCTCGCATATCTCAATCAGGCTAATTCACTCACGGCCAATACAACTATAACTTGGTTGACACATGTCATCGTATCCCAATTGCGTAGATGGATGTTTATGCTGTTGATCAGTGGATTGTATGGTCCAGGCTCGATTATTTACAGATCGCCACCACATAAACAACAAACCAACCAACCAACTTGTCGTCTCCGACGTTAAAGCTCTTATAACAAGCTTGTGTCTGGAACTTCAGGCGTCTATTGGCTGTTCATGGGTCGACACTTTGTTGGGTGGTCATTCCAAGCTCAGGTTCCGTCAGAACATGGTTATGGGGCAGATTGCTCCTAGATACCGAGAGATCATATCGATTTTCCTTGTAACCCATGGATAACCAACGTCCCTGTCATGTCTAGTTTAGGTCAGGCACCTATATACTATAGGGGGCAAGTTACTGGTCTAGTATATTGTTGGGAGGTTTAGTATTTCCTTGTTCAGTCTAAAGACTAGTTTGTTCTTCTGGCGTTTTTCGTCTACTTTATTGTCCAACAGGTTCATGTGAGGGATAGCCCCCCGTGTTTGCTTCCCGCTACTTAACTGATCTGCCGAGAACTGAACATTCCTGGCATATCGCATGCTGAAGATTCATCATCTGTGCTGACAGATAAACGGGAAACTTGACATCACCGATGTTCAGGGTGGGAAGAGAAACAAGAAATATTGCTTTGCCGCAAAGAATCAACATTTCAATATATATATCTGTATATCTCCTGGCTTCACACATTGTACGCATGTTGGAAATCAAACCCGGGTCTTCGGCGTGACGAACCAACGTTTTTAAGGCTACCCCACCGCCCAGTTTCAGTTGGAACCTGATGATTATATATCTAAAATATTAGATTTAATAATTTGTTTTCATCCTTAGTTTTGCTCATCAGAATCCTGGTGACAAGGTATATGGAATTTCATGATATACCAGTTGTACGTTGTACCCATGTGGGGGATCGAACCCGGGTCTTCGGCGTGAGGAGCGTCCGAGTAAATTTATCAAATATAGTAGAGCAATTATTTAGGATCGATACCTCCAGAACATAGTCATAGTGCACAGGGTCCCTATCCAATAAACGTTTGTAGCACTTCGAAATTTGTATGCTAGTGATAAACTACAGAGTTACGACAGGTCGTAACGTTACGAAGGCTTCGTCGATCGGGACCCATTTGTATTTTAATTACTTTTCCAAACAACGTTTTTCAGAAACAAAACCTATCTTTACCTATAGCATATTCGTTCCGTTTCTTACATTTCACACTACTAATCGTTCTTTTATTTCATTCAAAGTGTCACAAGGCCTTGCTTCTGGGACCAGGGTGTCATTAAACAAGAATAAAGTGATAATTGAAACGTGGTAAACGCTCACAGTTCTATTAATTCAGTTAATTGTATCAATAGACGACAATATATAGGGTTTAAAGCCCAATTTACCCACACAATGGTCAATGATTAAGAAAAACAGTGTAATATTCACAAGCTGTTTGCTGAGCAACAAAATAACGGCAATACAGAGAGAGTGGCAATAACAACACTCAGTACGAGTCAATTACGTTGGCTCCTAACCAATTTACACCTGAAAATTAATTGACTCAATACCCACTCTGGTGGGTGAATAACCTGGACTGGGTTAAGAAGCGGAAAATACCACTGAGGGTCTAACCCTAAAACAAGTCGCTTTTTAGAAAAAGATTTTACAATTTGTAATACCATCATGAACACTGTACAATCTTCCATGTAAACCACCCTGCCATCTTATGTATTCTTAACTGTATATTTGTACCTGTTATGCCGAGTGTCCCGGCCTGAGTGTAATGAAAGTTCTGTTTTACAAATTATCCTGATCGCTTAAATAGACATGTTTTCTTATGGTGGGAAAGGTTTGATGCTAATCGTAAAAATGGAATTACCGTTTTTCCTTAGCTTACCGGGCAGACTTAAATATGCAGCATATTCTAAACATCACGACTCGTTTCAATACTAAATGTATCTGTACTAACAATTCCCCATTGAACAACCGTGTTAAAAACTGACAGGAACCTTCATTGAAAGATAAACATATTTCTGGTAGAAGTAAACTCCGTGCTTTATAAGATTTATATTGTTGTATATGTGGTATTGCACCTTTAAGAATAGAAACCGGCGGATATATAAATTACTTTCAAATGTTGCTCTTTTTACACATGTTACGGCTAAGGTGTACAACTTGTTTAACACTGAGTGAGTGAGCTTGTTTTACGCCGCTTTTAGCAATATTCCAGCAATATCACGGCGGGGGACACCAAAAATGGGCTTCATCATTGTACCCATGTGGGGAATCGAACCCGGATCCGCGTCGTGACGAACTACTAGGCTACTCCACCACCCATTTTTGAACACTGTCAAACTACCAAAAGTTATGTGTCTTTTCATCTTACTGCTAAATTCTGCTTCTGAATACTACGGGGCGGTGGTGTAGCATAGTGGTTAAAGCGTTGGCTCGTCACGCCGAAGACCCGGGTTCGATTCCCCACATGGGCACAATGTGTAAAGCCCATTTCTGGTGTCCCCCGCCGTGATATTGCTGGAATATTGCTAAAAGCGGTGTAAAACTTAACTCAGTCAGTCAGTCTGAATACTACAGCGTCGAAATCCTATTTTATATGAATATATTATTGCTTTTATAATGTATAAATGCCTGCTTTGTGTGTTATATTTTTCTACCGTTCCGCATAACTTAATATGACAGGCACTGTATATTCTAATTGTACTACGTTTTATATCTGAATATATATTTTATTATATACAACGGAGGGACGTTAATAAAATATCTATCTGTCTGTACCGTTGTGGGGGGTGGGGATGGTATAATGTTGAGGATGAAGATGATAATGAGGAGGGGAATGTATCATTCAGTACGTCGTGTGTCTGACTCAAGCAGGCGGGCCGAATGGGCGGTGTGTCGTGATGTACAAGGTGAGGCGGACCCGTCAAACCGCTTCATCATATGCAGGAATAATAAGGTGCCCCGGGGCTGTCGTCTTTGTCAACGTCGCCAGACGTCGGGAGACACACTGCGATACGGGTCCGCGGGTAAATGACCGGATTGCTTAATCGCTCACAAACACACACACATACACACATAGCAGACACTTCAGGAGATTGTGAATCAGAATATATATTTCTGTCATAGATCGTAAATGGTGTCGTAAAATACGAGTGAAAGAATGACGTTCTTAACGTCACGAGATTACAGATTCATCATATTTCACTACACGGATGGAATTATTATTCACCATATGCTTCCAATTATGTTGATATTGAAACGTTATTAATACCAGAAAATTCTATTAACGAAATCCCAATTCTAATTTTCCCAACTGTAAACTAAAGGCTGTTCAGTACTTTGTCGCACAAATGAGACCTTGTTCGGTATTCGAAAGTAAAATATAAATCGAGACAACACATATCATTTGCTTTATTTTATTTATTGTCATTGTTTGAATAAGAAACGATCCTTTTGGTCAATAAGCATAAATACAGGTAATGACTGCTGCCAATCGAGTGAAATAAGGTCACTTGTGCATAAAATGTCCGTTTTGAACGCTGTCAATACGAAACTCGAGTGTTTTGAACATATGTAAACTCGCACGCAAGCGAGGCGTGGACAGCGTGGCTCAGCGCGGCTCAGCGCGGGTGCACTGAATGACTCGGCGATCAAGAAGAAGAAGAAGTACATATATAGTTTATTAACGTGTCCCGTGGTATACAATTCACAATTAAAAAGTACACCACCCGGCCCTAAGGCCTATGAGACACGATAACTACTTAAAATCCAGATAAAAACGTGGAACTTATTAATATAAGACGAAAACATTAATATATTAATATACATACTGATAATTATTGTCCTGGACTAAAGCGCGTGTTTTCGTCTCAGGTTGGTCATCCGATGAATAAGGCATGCTGACTAAATGTTCACTACAGTGAACATAATTATCAAATTCCTGTCACTGCAGTGGAATATTATTTTTCTCAAACTCAATACTCGCAGGGGGCGGTGGGCTATCCTGATGGTTAAAGCGTTCGCTCATCACGCCGAAGGCCCGGGTTCGATTCCCAACATGGGAAGAATATGTGAAGCTCATTTCTGGAATATTGCCGTGATATTGTTCGAATATTGCTAAAAGCGGCGTAATACCAAACTCACTCAATACTCGCAGCCTTTCACGGTAAAATAGATATACATGTCCCCATGTTTTACAGACAGATAACGGTATTTTGCGCAGAAAGTTCTTAAAAGTTACTTTGCGACTTCATTGAACCTAATCATACTGTTAATTAATGCTGGTAAAACTGGAATTAAAACAAAATTCCATGATCATACTAACGTCTTTTGCCCCGCTTGTGGTAAGATGATTTCCTTACATTCGGTGTTAACTATTACTGTAGAGAGAAGTGATATTCTCTGCGTTATGATCATTTCCTTATATTGCCATCAGCCAGAATTCTTGATATCTATATATGCTGTGGATTTTGTTACTGCGTCCTAGCCTGGTGAATTCGTTATTGTGTCAGTACCTCCTCCTGGTGAGTTCGTTATTGTGTCAGTACCTCCTGCTAGTGAATTGTGTTATTGTGTCAGTACATCCTCCTGGTGAGTTGTATTATTGTGTCAGTACTTCCTCCTGGTGAATTGAATTCGTTATTGTGTCAGTACTTCCTCCTGGTGAATTGTGTTATTGTGTCAGTACTTCCTCCTGGTGAATTGTGTTATTGTGTCAGTACCTCCTCCTGGTGAATTGTGTTATTGTGTCAGTACTTCCTCCTGGTGAATTGTGTTATTGTGTCAGTACTTCCTCCTGGTGAATTGTGTTATTGTGTCAGTACTTCCTCCTGGTGAATTCGTTATTGTGTCAGTACCCTCCTCCTGGTACCTCCTCCTGGTGAATTCGTTATTGTGTCAGTACCTCCTGCTGGTGAATTGTGTTATTGTGTCAGTACATCCTCCTGGTGAGTTATTGTGTTATTTCCTCCTGGTGTTGTGTTATTGTGTCAGTACTTCCTCCTGGTGAATTGTGTTATTGTGTCAGTACTTCCTCCTGGTGAATTGTGTTATTGTGTCAGTACTTCCTCCTGGTGAATTGTGTCACTGTGTCAGTAGGTCCTACTGGTGAGTTGTGTTATTGTGTCAGTAGGTCCTACTGGTGAATTGTGTTATTGTGTCAGGAGGTCCAACTGCTGAATTGTGCGAATACATCAGTTTTTGACCTGTCGAATTATGTGAGTTTTGTAGTGGTAAATTATAGTGCTAGTGATTTCACCTGGTGAATTGTGTTATTGTGTCAGAGGCTTCTGGTGAATTGTGTTATAATCCGAGAAGTGTTTACTGTGGAATTGTGTTATTGGGTCAGTAATTCCCAATGTGAATTCTGTTACTTCGACCGCTGTCTCCTCTGTTAAATCATGCCATTCTGTTTAATAGTGCCATGGGGTTCTCCCGGTGAAGTGTGAACGTATTGTGAAAGGGTTTTATCATGCTGATTCGTTCTATTTTGTCCGTGCTGGGTCAGTCGGGTCATCCGGGTCAGCTGACTTCGATGGGTCAGCTTGTATTGTACAATGTATGTTTCGTGTCCTAGAACATTCTGATTAGCCTGCATATCACCGGTTGGGTAGCCATAGTCTATGAAGAGTACGTTTTCATAGTCTGTGAAGAGTAAGTTTTCATAGTCTGTGAAGAGTAAGTTCTCATAGTCTGTGAAGAGTAAGTTCTCATAGTGTGTGAAGAGTAAGTTCTCATAGTCTGTGAAGAGTAAGTTCCCATAGTCTGTGAAGAGTAAGTTTTCATAGTCTATGAAGAGTAAGTTCTCATAGTGTGTGATGAGTAAGTTTTCATAGTCTGTGAAGAGTAAGTTCTCATAGTCTGTGAAGAGTAAGTTCTCATAGTCTGTGAAGAGTAAGTTTTCATAGTCTGTGAAGAGTAAGTTCTCATAGTCTGTGAAGAGTAAGTTCTCATAGTCTGTGAAGAGTAAGTTTTCATAGTCTGTGAAGAGTAAGTTCTCATAGTGTGTGAAGAGTAAGTTCTCATAGTGTGTGAAGAGTAAGTTTTCATAGTCTGTGAAGAGTAAGTTCTCATAGTCTGTGAAGAGTAAGTTTTCATAGTCTGTGAAGAGTCTGTGAGAGAAAGTTCTCATAGTCTGTGAAGAGTAAGTTCTCATAGTCTGTGAAGAGTAAGTTTTCATAGTCTGTAGTCTGTGAAGAGTAAGTTCTCATAGTCTGTGAAGAGTATGTTCTCATAGTCTGTGAAGAGTAAGTTCTCATAGTCTGTGAAGAGTAAGTTCTCATAGTCTGTGAAGAGTAAGTTCTCATAGTCTGTGAAGAGTAAGTTCTCATAGTCTGTGAAGAGTAAGTTCTCATAGTCTGTGAAGATTAAGTTCTCATAGTCTGTGAAGATTAAGTTCTCATAGTCTGTGAAGAGTATGTTCTCATAGTCTGTGAAGAGTAAGTTCTGAGTTTCCTTCCCAGTGTCTATGGTTATATTAAAAAGGCTGCCGACCCACTATCAACTGTCGTTATAGGTGCGTCCTTTAACTCCGTTGCAGTTTAAAATCGAGTTTGATTTAATCGGACTCTTATCTAATGTTACCTTCACACAGATGTCGAATCTTCGCGAGTTTTTAGCGAATATCGATAAAGTCACCCCAGTTACCATGACAATAATTCACATAAATCGAACATGTGATATTAGCGACCAGATGTTCAAGGTTATCATACATCACATCAAAGCTTGATACAACGAAACTTCGTTACTACTGACCGAGTTTGTTTTCTCAGTTGTTAATAAGTTGTAAATATTTTTTTTATTTATGTTCGTTGTTGTTGCCTATTGTCGTAGTCATCATCATTATCATCATCATCACCATCATCATCACCATCATCATCATCATCATCATCATCATCATCATCATCATCATCACCACCACCATCATCATCATCAACTCGCCACCCACTCCACCACCATCATCATCAGCTGCACCCCACCACCATCATCATCATCATCATCGCCACCCGCCACTCCACCACCATCATCATCAGCTGCACCATCAGCACCAGCATCATCATCAGTTGCATCATCATCAGCATCAGCATCAGCACACATTTCTTAATTACCTTGATCTGGAAGATTTTGAATCTCTATAATTATAGTATAAATAGTACCGTGGTGTTCATTGTATAATTCACTAAATCAATTTTTGTGTGATCTCATTCAGTTCAAGCGAACGCAAACGATCAATGAATCCTCGTGAATCACTGAAAGCATTTGAATCATTGAAAACATATGAGTCGTCAACATCGTACCAGCATCCAGCTGTAGTGACGAACTCTATAAAGTTCAACCTCTTCGAGATATACAGGGATTCGAATTAAATGACATTATATTGTGAACAAATGTTGTCCAGACTCTAATACTCTTATCAAGTCATAATCCTATTTAAGACGATGACATAAAGCTTTTGGGGATAAAAAATGAGTGGGGTCTCTCAACGCCCTCTTCCATTTAGCTTTTTATGTTCTGTATTTAAGCTCCATATACAGGGGAAGTTTATTGCTCAAAACCTAAGTGGTTTCTTTGGCATCTGTCATTTATGTGAACATATAGCTCATAGTTCTCCGTGCGTGAAGACACTCGATAAACACAACAACAGTTCAACGAGTTATTATACCTGTGAAATAATGTATGTCATACGTGGGTTATTTCCGGGTCACTAAAACTTATATTTTCTATGGTCTTTAGTGGAGCATGATGTACAAGGCAGTCAAAATGGATGACAAACACATTCGTTACTTTACAATGCTAACTAAAGGTTAAATAATGTAAATAGTTAATCAAATCGAAAAATGAAATTATGCTCAGGTATGACAGCAGATATAAGCAATATATTAGTCAAGTAAAACACCGTGACACAAAGAACAGGACCAAATCGACTCCATGCATGAAACCATGTCTGTGTAAATCCTCTCAAATAGTTGAATTCAGTGCTGCTTCAGCTATAGACATCGAGGTTTATCTCAAATCTCGCCGGTGACGAGAGTGAAGAAGGCTGCGCAGAAAACATGCGCTGTTACAACTGGTGACGCGAAGGTAGCGCCAACCAATCAGCTGATATGGAGATTCAATGACTTTATACTGACATAAAATGACACTTTATGCACATTCTCGCATTATTCGCGAAGCAAGGGAGACAGGCGGATCGTTTCTGTGAGATAGGTCGCCATGGCTACAAACGTGACATGGGACGATTTTGTCAGCTTAAAAAAAGGTTTAGAAAAATCAGATGCCGATCTCAACAACTTAAAAACCAACCTGGATCAGTTCTTCCTTATTGTCATGGGGATGGTTGTATATTGTAAGTACATTGGAATTTCGCATCAATTTAATTTCTTAACATTCATATCATTTTGTTTACAGCATCAATGTTAAGGATTATTTCATATTTAAAGTTCATTTTTTAGCATATTTATTTCTAAAGCAGTCTGGATCGGTAGACAAGCAAACCTTGCTTATGTAAATACCTTTCCAGATGGACGCATTGCTATTTTCGTTCCAGATTAATTTTTAATTATTTTAGACGATACGACTTTATTAGGTAGAGTTTTTAAAGAAAAAAATAATAGATGTTGATTAATTTTATATATTTCTGTATATATGTTTATATCTTAAAGTCGACTTTAGTCGTTTAAATGTAGCACAACCCCAACCGACATCATTTCAGAACATGCAATACATTAAACAACACATGAATTCAGGAAAATATCATTCACGCGGGAGGCTGTTAGTAACCAGTTACTTATTGTAGAGGGACATTGCAAGTGACATTAGTTTTATATAATGTATTATATAATGTTCATTCCCATACTTATGATAAATGATAAATGACGTTTCCCTCAATAATGATGTTCAATATTATAATTTGTCCCCGCTCCGATAACACTGTGATACATTGTGCCTCCCCTTCTTTCACCATCGCTGTATCATTTCATCATGCTACAGACTTGGACCAACAACCACACGCCCGCTCTTGTATAGACGACGAGTCCTTTGCATTAAAATGCACGAATGTCAGTATCTCCATGATCAACACCTCACGCCTCAAGGAACTGCAGTTGTAGTTGACAAATGATAAAGCGGTGTGGCCATGAGTGTTTTTTATACCTGTCACGTGGAAAGGAAGGGCGTCGCGTGCACTTACATTTGTTCAGAAGCGATGCATGCCACTCTCGCATGTTTGCGGTTGGTGGTGTATACAGGGTAGACGATTGCGAAACACCTTACCTCTACTGACATTGTATTCAGCATGCGCACTGACAGATAAATATTGGGTAGATCATGCTCTCCATGAGAGACATATCAGAACAGCAAAAACAACATTATTTAATGTCAATATGACCGTGTTTGTTAAAGATGTATTACATTGACGATCGTTACATACAAATACCGTTGTGTCGAAGTGACCTAGGTAAATACTTCGAGTTTTTTTAGGTTTGACACAACATGATGACGATATTGAATACACTGCGACCAGTTGTTAAGTCGAGACAGGTCCAGGTTCAACACAATGATGTTTGTATCAGTACTCTGAAAACAATATGCTGGGGCTTAGATGCAAATGGAAATGTAACGGATCTGTGATGAACTGTCGACCTAGTCTATGTTTAGCATCAAACCTGTTTTTATGATCTTGTTTGTTGTATAACGCTATATTCAGCTATATTACAGTTAAATGGTGGCCGCGTAAGCGGGCATCTTCTTGTTTAACTACCTGAGGGAAGTTGACCTGTATCATAAATTGTAACTATGTAATATGAATAACTAATTGCTTGCTTTTGAATTTGGTGCTATGACATTTTCTGTTTTTAGAGAATAATGTAGAGAATATATATGTTTTTAAAATAAAACTCATTTGGACTTTGTACTCAAATGTTTATGAATGCAGACTTGTTCTCGTCACTATATGGCTGGAATAATGCCGATGTGACGTAAAGCCCAACTCAAACTCAAACTAAATGGTGGCGGTCTGTAAATAATCGAGCCTTGACCAGATAATCCAGTGATCAACAGCATGAACATCGATCATCGCAACTGGGATACGATGACATGTGTCAACCAAGTTGTAGTTGGATTGCCCGTGAGTGAATTAGTCGGATTTAACCCCACTTTGAGTTCTATTACTATTATATCACAGTTAGATGTGGCAGGTAAGATAAATTATTTAGGTCGCTGTAGCATCAACACAAACGTATCTGTTAAAGTCACTTTTCGGTGAAGTTACAAGTGTCAATCCAACATTCCTTAACGTCACTTTCCGGTGACATTACATGTGTCAATCCAGTATTCCTTAACGTCACTTGTCGTTAAAGTTACATCTGTCAATCCAGTATTCCTTCACGTCACTTGTCGGTGAAGTTACAAGTGTCAATCCAATATTCCTTAACGTCACTTTCCCGTGAAGTTACATGTGTCAATCCAATATTCCTTTACGTCACTTGTGGGTGACGTTACAAGTGTAAATGAAGTATTCCTTAGCTCACCTTCACGTAACTATTAACTTTCATGCATGTGAAGGTAAGGGCTGAATTTGTTTCAACACTGAAAAATATTCTCAGTTATTTTATGTTTTGTTTAGTTTGTTTAGAGACACCATGTAGGCTTGTCTTTGCTCTATCATATACATTAAATCCGTTAACTGTTAATCACGGCGACAGAAGAGAAGGCGTTAATAAATGATATAATTACTGAGGGTTTGTGTCATTTTAAGAATCAGAAATACAGCCTAAGTTTGACGTGTCTACAAAAACGTAAAAGGACGTTACAAATACGCTGTAAGTGAGACAGCTAGACATACTTAGAATAAATAGATGGAGAAGTACTGTAGGTGGTAGAAATAGCAGTAGTAGTCATAGTGGTAGTAGTCGCAGCAATAGTGGCAGTAATGGTAGTAGTAATAGTTGACGTAGTAGCTGTGACAGCAGCAGGAGTAGTAGTAGTAGTAGTAGTAGTAGTAGTAGTAGTAGTAGTAGTAGTAGTAGTAGTAGTAGTAGTAGTAGTAGTAGTAGTAGTAGTAGTAGAAGAAGAAGAAGAAGAAGCAATAGTAAAACCATCAGGAACAGCAGCAGTATTCGTAGTCGTAGTAGCAGCAGCCTCAGCAACTGTGGTAGTAGTGGTGGTAGTTCACACGAAAAATGTATTATTTCCTAATTTTCGCCGAGGTGCTGGAATACACGCAATACATTATTCATGGGCGCAGGGTCACGTTAGTTCGATGTCTAGTAAACATTATAAGCACATTCATGTTTATTTAGATCATTTACACTCGCCTTGCATTGAGTCAGTACTGATACACGAGAAGGAATGGGTGAACTGAACATAACTTAACTCAACCCAGTCATTTGACCTACGTATTTGAAGCTTCGGTGTGCACGCATGTCCCACGCGAAACCAAGGCTATCATTCATGCTGTTCGCATGCAGTGATGTCAGACCACGGCGACCCAGGTACCCGGGGTAGTGTGAGAGGCGGTGGGCAATAACTAATTCGTTTAATGGCTATTATGTTCTTTTCAACTGCGTAATTCGGCCATCAGTAGGTTAATTACCTTTCAGCCACAAAAGACAAGCAAAATATTTCAGCGGACAATTGCCACATCTGCCATTATGGAGACCTTCAAATGGACAAATAAGTACGTTAGTCTAGTGTTTTGGTGCGTTAAGTTCTGACATATGGCTCGCGTTGTGCTTTGACTATTCTAGGTGGACACAGTAGGGGTTCAGAGACTTGTCGATCAATTGATTATCAACCAACTGCCAAAGGTCTGATGACAATACGATAATTCAAATTAATGACAGTTAACATCTGTGCAGCATGCACTGTCCTTTGTATCGATGAACGTAAAAAATAGCATTACTAATAGTACATACATATAAGAGCACATACCGAAAGCAATCATGGACCATATGTCGATGGTTGTCATAGACCATATAACAGATAGCTATCATGGATCATATACTGATGGGTGTCAAGGATCATATACAGATAGCTATCATGGACAATATACTGATGGGTGTCAAGGACCATATACAGATAGCTATCATGGACAATATATACTGATAGCTATCATGGACAATATACTGATGGGTGTCAAGGACCATATACAGATAGCTATCATGGACAATATACTGATGGGTGTCAAGGACCATATACAGATAGCTATCATGGACAATATACTGATGGGTGTCAAGGACCATATACAGATAGCTATCATGGACAATATACTGATGGACAATATACTGGATGATGGGGGTCAAGTAGCACCATGGACCATATATACAGATAGCTAGCTACATGGACCATATACTGATGGGCGCAAGGGACCATATACAGATAGCTATCATGGACAATATACTGATGGGTGTCAAGGACCATATACAGATAGCTATCATGGACAATATACTGATGGGTGTCAAGGACCATATACAGATAGCTATCATGGACAATATACTGATGGGTGTCAAGGACCATATACAGATAGCTATCATGGACAATATACTGATGGGTAAAGGACCATATACAGATAGCTATCATGGACAATATACTGATGGGTGTCAAGGACCATATACAGATAGCTATCATGGACAATATACTGATGGGTGTCAAGGACCATATACAGATAGCTATCATGGACAATATACTGATGAGTATACAGATGTGTGTCAAGGACCATATACAGATAGCTACCATGGACCATATACTGATGGGCGCAAGGGACCATATACAGATAGCTATCATGGACCATATACTGCTGGATGCCATGGACCATATAACGATTAATATAATGGACCACATATCGATAGTTATCATGGACCACATACCGATAGCTATCATGGACCACATGCCGATAGCTATCATGGACCACATACCTATACCTGTGATGAACAATGTATCAATGAATATAGTCAATCGTTATCTGGTCTATGAGCCACTATTTGCTTTCACTTGATACTGAAAACTATATCATGTTTTGTTTAGTGTAGTCCAATCGCAACTACAGTCCGTTTGAGACAAAATGACACCGATGAATTGCAATCTAACACAAAAACAAATAGACATAAAACAATCAAACTAACGCGGACTGCAATAAACACAACAGACCAACTCTAGAAAACAATTGCATAATTTGAGTCACAAAAATAAAAAAGTTGTTTAAGAAACTGTCATCATTTATTTGTGCGTTTTCCCAGTTTGTTACGAGGGCGCATTGGCAACTAAAGGAACAGCGCGAAAAGGGAGAGGCACGTGCGTTAACGGGTTCTCAACAATTTTTTGGGAAAACGCACAAATATATGATGACAGTTTCTGAAATAACTTTTTTATTTTTGTGACTCAAATTACATGCAATTGTTTTCTAGAGTACGGTCTGTTGTTTTATTGCAGTCCGCGTGTTCCTTTGATTATTTTATGCGCCCTTTGTTTTGGTGTCAGATTACAATTCATCAGAAATAACATTTTGTCTCAAACGGACTGTAGTACGTTTTCAGTCCTTGAACCATACTATTTTCCCTTCCGCCCAACCCTCACTGTAAATGAAGCAAATCTAGATTGTCCAGAGATTGTGAGTCTCACATTTCACGGGGGCTCCTATTCAGCTTAAACGCAGTTGTTTGTTACGATCCAAATTATATACTAGTATTTTCAGAGTCTAAAATTATATAGTTTCAGAGATGAAACGTAATTGTCGGAACATCATCCTAATCGTTCAAATAGACAGGCTCCAGACAGGCTCCCTGTCAAGCCCCATGACTAACAAATATGAAGATTTGACAGCATTGTGTTCCACTGTTTTCTATATACAATGCACAGTAAATAGGCGGGTGAATAACCGATACACTGGGGGTCTATTCCTGCATGAGTAACATACTTTCAGGTCACATATCAGGTCATATTTCAAACATACACAGCTGTATGGGTAGCTGCAGGACTCGCAAACCCACGGCAAAACATACCCGGATATATTTGATGTGCTTCTGTGCCCCCGGGGAATTTTCCAATTTGCAATTGCTGACTTTCCTGATTTGGGCGAAAGTAAAGACCGTCATTTTCTATGATCTTAAGTACATGTATGTATGTATGTGTATGTATGTATGTATGTATGTATGTATGTATGTATGTATGTATGTATGTATGTATGTATGTATGTATGTATGTATGTATGTATGTATGTATGTATGTATGTATGTATGTATGTATGTATGTATGTATGTATGTATGTATGTATGTATGTATGTATGTATGTATGTATGTAGGTAGGTAGGTAGGTAGGTAGGTAGGTAGGTAGGTAGGTAGGTAGGTAGGTAGCCAGGTAGGTAGGTAGGTGTGGTGTGCGCGCATGCGTGCGTGTGTTCGTGTATGTCTGTGTGCGTCTAGATCTGTGTGTATGTGTGTACACAAACATACACACATAGAGGCTATTTCATGAGGATACTGAGATATGTCTGTCATCGAGTGACGTGAAAAATAGACACATGAAATATTATATTTAATATATGCTTCCAGTTATGTTTGATTAAATTTATACATTATCATTCCGAAAATTTCATTAATCCTTATTTCTCCCACTGTCTGTAAACTGTATGTGAGTATGTATGTATGTATGTGAGAAATAGAGATAGTGTATGTTTGTACGGATGTGCGCACCTGTGTGTGAAAGACTCTCAAAGCGCATGCGTGGGTGCGTGTGTGTGTTCTTTGAAGAAAATATATATATGCATACGTCCATTCAAAATAGCAAAGATTATGGTTTTTCCATGTTATTAAACAATGTAAGGTTTGGCTCTTGTCGATTTTCGGCATTGTGATCATATCTCTTACATCGAACCGAAACGGACCGAACAGAAGGCCTTGTACCGCAATATGTACCTTACCGTGGTTAAAAGCGTTTCGTTTTACCCCTAGTAAATAACAACGAAGCTGGGAGGAACGCCATAGCCATCTGTGCAGACAACGCCAGCGCAAAATACCTGTTAAAAGTCTTCAAGCAAAGCAGATCATGATAAAGCATACAGCATATCTTTCCAACTTCCTTGTAGATACCGTGAGTGTGAACAGATTGATGTCAAGACATATAGCTTTGGCTGTACATAAGGGGTCGATCGTTAATGGCACATATCATGCTCGGGTGGGTTGGATATTAATTATTTCGTTCAAATAAGGAAACAGCGAAAGCGGGTGACAGAGTACGATCAACTACATTTCTAAGATAATTCGCTAAAAGTTCAAAAGCGCCGACATTACTTTATTTAAGAAATATAGTTCCCTCTAAACCCCGAGTACAGTGTAATAAAGAACACTTTTGCCCGGAATAGTTATAGCTAAAGTACGAGGATGCTTGCGTCCGAGTGCTTTAAATAACGTTATATTAGTTCAGGGCGAAAGTGAGTGAGTGAGTTTAATTTTACGACGCTTTTAGCAATATTGCAGCATTATCACGCCGGGGGACACCAGAAATGGCTTTCACCCATTGTACCCATGTGGGGAGTCGAACCCGGGTCTTCGGTGTGACGAGCGAACGTTTTAACCACTAAGCTACCCCATCGCCTCAGGGCAGAAGTGTAGTTTATTACACTATGCATTGGGGTAGAGCGAACTGTATTTCTTAAGGTCTCTCCTGTTTGGGGACAAACTAACATATGTCCGAGAACTAAATTAGTTTTAGTTTTGTACGTCAATGACACACTGAATCAGAATGTTAATAACTGATCATACCGTAATTGATGGATGGGTCACCGAGGTAGAATTACATTTACGAATCCGGCGTTTGGGACACCATTACCAAGTCAGATAATAGACATACTAACGCACACGCACACACAGACATACGCATACTCTCACACACACACACACACACACACACACACAAATACATTCAGACAGACACGTACACGCTCACGCGCACACACATAAAATACAGACATACACAAACGCATACACGTACACACAAAAATACACTCTCACAAACGTACACGCACAGGCTCGCACGCGCACACACACGCATACTCATACACTCAGACAAACAGACACGCACAGATATACACATACGCATACACGCACACACAAATACACTCACACAGAGACGCACACGCACAGGCATACACATGCGCACACATAAGTACACCCACACAAACAAACGCACGGACTCTGTACCCATCCCGCCCCCTCTCCCTGTTGATCTTTAAAAATAGCTGCAGGACTCACTGACACAAAGTATCGGGGTACACACGGAAACAAATTGCACCGTGACACTGCAGTGGAAAACCGAGGCAATCGTTTCTGGAGGCCGTGATCGGAACGTGAACAGCCCCGCAGTGTGTCATCATGTTATTCTTCTGATGAAGAGCTAGTAATAGAATACAATACACACAGGCTTAAGTGGGCATGACTGACACCCTCTAAATGCAACTGAAACCATTCATGGCAAGGTCAAGGTCACTTCCCCAAAACGTCTGCATGGTTTGTCCGTGCAGATACCGTGAGTGAACATGAGTGTTATCCTGTAATTCTGATGGCAGCCTGCGAGAAGACACTATCTAGTGAGCATGTTAGACTGCAACTTACAAGAAGATCTATCTAGTGAGCATGTTAGACTGCAACTTACAAGAAGACACTATCTAGTAAGCATGTAAGTTAGATTGTGGCATGGGAGAAGACACTATCTAGTGAGCATGTCAGTTAGATTGTGGCATGGGAGAAGACACTATCTAGTGAGCATGTCAGTTAGATTGTGGCATGGGAGAAGACACTATCCAGTCACATATCAGTTAGATTGCGGCATGGGAGAAGACACTATCTAGTGAGCATGTCATTGGAGAAGACACTATCTAGTGAGCATGTCTAGTGAGCATGTCAGTTAGATTGCAGCATGGGAGAAGACACTATCTAGTGAGCATGTCATAGGAGAAGACACTATCTAGTGAGCATGTCAGTTAGATTGTGGCATGTGAGAAGACACTATCCAGTCACATGTCAGTTAGATTGCGGCATGGGAGAAGACACTATCTAGTGAGCATGTCAGTTAGATTGCAGCATGGGAGAAGACACTATCTAGTGAGCATGTCAGTTAGATTGCAGCATGGGAGAAGACTCTATCTAGTGAGCATGTCAGTTAGATTGCGGCATGGGAGAAGACACTATGTAGTGAGCATGTTAGACTGCAACTTACAAGAAGACACTATCTAGTAAGCATGTAAGTTAGATTGTGGCATGGGAGAAGACACTATCTAGTGAGCATGTCAGTTAGATTGCGGCATGGGAGAAGACACTATCTAGTGAGCATGTCAGTTAGATTGCGGCATGGGAGAAGACACTATCTAGTGAGCATGTCAGTTACATTGCGGCATGGGAGAAGACACTATCTAGTGAGCATGCCAATAGGATTGCGGCATGGGAGAAGACACTATCTAGTGAGCATGTCATGGGAGAAGACACTATCTAGTGAGCATGTCAGTTAGATTGTGGCATGGGAGAAGACACTATCTAGTGAGCATGTCATGGGAGAAGACACTATCTAGTGAGCATGTCAGTTAGATTGCAGCATGGGAGAAGACACTATCTAGTGAGCATGTCAGTTAGATTGCAGCATGGGAGAAGACACTATCTAGTGAGCATGTCATGGGAGAAGACACTATCTAGTGAGCATGTCATGGGAGAAGACACTATCTAGTGAGCATGTCAGTTAGATTGCGGCATGGGAGAAGACACTATCCAGTGAGCATGTCAGTTAGATTGCGCCATTGGAGAAGACTCTATCTAGTTTCTGGAGGCCGTGATCGGAACGTGAACAGCCCCGAAGTGTGTCATCATGTTATTCTTCTGATGAAGAGCTAGTAATAGAATACAATACACACAGGCTTAAGTGGGCATGACTGACACCCTCTAAATGCAACTGAAACCATTCATGGCAAGGTCAAGGTCACTTCCCCAAAACGTCTGCATGGTTTGTCCGTGCAGATACCGTGAGTGAACATGAGTGTTATCCTGTAATTCTGATGGCAGCCTGCGAGAAGACACTATCTAGTGAGCATGTTAGACTGCAACTTACAAGAAGATCTATCTAGTGAGCATGTTAGACTGCAACTTACAAGAAGACACTATCTAGTAAGCATGTAAGTTAGATTGTGGCATGGGAGAA
The DNA here is from genome assembly GCF_003918875.1 of Haliotis rubra. NCBI lineage: Eukaryota > Metazoa > Mollusca > Gastropoda > Lepetellida > Haliotidae > Haliotis > Haliotis rubra. The sequence goes on along the minus strand of NW_025766803.1, from coordinate 807,118 downwards.
GACACTATCTAGTGAGCATGTCAGTTAGATTGCAGCATGGGAGAAGACACTATCTAGTGAGCATGTCAGTTAGATTGCGGCATGGGAGAAGACACTATCTAGTGAGCATGTCAGTTAGATTGCGGCATGGGAGAAGACACTATCTAGTGAGCATGTCATAGGAGAAGACACTATCTAATGAGCATGTCAGTTAGATTGCAGCATGGAGAAAAGACACTATCTAGATTGTGGCATGGGAGAAGACACTATCCAGTGAACATGTCAGTTCGATTGCGGCATGGGAGAAGACACTATCTAGTGAGCATGTCAGTTAGATTGCAGCATGGGAGAAGACACTATCTAGTGAGCATGTCATGGGAGAAGACACTATCTAGTGAGCATGTCAGTTAGATTGCAGCATGGGAGAAGACACTATCTAGTGAGCATGTCATAGGAGAAGACTATCTAGTGAGCATGTCAGTTAGATTGCGGCATGGGAGAAGACACTATCTAGTGAGCATGTCAGTTAGATTGCGGCATGGGAGAAGACACTATCTAGTGAGCATGTCAGTTAGATTGCGACATGGGAGAAGACACTATCTAGTGAGCATGTCAATAGAATTGCGGTATGGGAGAAGACACTATCTAGTGAGCATGTCATGGGAGAAGACACTATCTAGTGAGCATGTCATGGGAGAAGACACTATCTAGTGAGCATGTCATGGGAGAAGACACTATCTAATGAGCATGTCAGTTAGAAGACACTATCTAGTGAGCATGTCATTAGGAGAAGACACTATCTAGTGAGCATGTCAGTTAGATTGCGGCATGGGAGAAGACACTATCTAGTGAGCATGTCAGTTAGATTGCGGCATGGGAGAAAACACTATCTAGTGAGCATGTCAGTTAGATTGCGGCATTGGAGAAGACACTATCTAGTGAGCATGTCATGGGAGAAGACACTATCAAGTGAGCATATCAGTTAGATTGCAGCATGGGAGAAGACACTATCTAGTGAGCATGTCAGTTAGATTGCGGCATGGGAGAAGACACTATCTAGTGAGCATGTCACCATCTAGTAAGCATGTGCGTTTGTGGCATGGGAGAAGACACTATCTAGTGAGCATGTCAGTTACATTGCGGCATGGGAGAAGACACTATCTAGTGTGAGCATGTCATGGGAGAAGACCATCTAGTGAGCATGTCAGTTAGATTGCAGCATGGGAGAAGACACTATCTAGTGAGCATGTCATGGGAGAAGACACTATCTAGTGAGCATGTCAGTTAGATTGCAGCATGGGAGAAGACACTATCTAGTGAGCATGTCAGTTAGATTGCGCCATTGGAGAAGACACTATCTAGTGAGCATGTCAGTTAGATTGCAGCATGGGAGAAGACACTATCTAGTGAGCATGTCAGTTAGATTGCGGCATGGGAGAAGACACTATCTAGTGAGCATGTCAGTTAGATTGCGGCATGGGAGAAGACACTATCTAGTGAGCATGTCATGGGAGAAGACACTATCTAGTGAGCATGTCATGGGAGAAGACACTATCAAGTGAGCATGTCAGTTAGATTGCGGCATGGGAGAAAACACTATCTAGTGAGCATGTCAGTTACATTGCGGCATGGGAGAAGACACTATCTAGTGAGCATGTCAGTTAGATTGCAGCATGGGAGAAGACACTATCTAGTGAGCATGTCAGTTAGATTGCGGCATGGGAGAAGACACTATCTAGTGAGCATGTCAGTTAGATTGCGGCATGGGAGAAGACACTATCTAGTGAGCATGTCAATAGGATTGCGGCATGGGAGAAGACACTATCTAGTGAGCATGTCATGGGAGAAGACACTATCAAGTGAGCATGTCAGTTAGATTGCGGCATGGGAGAAAACACTATCTAGTGAGCATGTCAGTTAGATTGCGGCATTGGAGAAGACACTATCTAGTGAGCATGTCATGGGAGAAGACACTATCAAGTGAGCATATCAGTTAGATTGCAGCATGGGAGAAGACACTATCTAGTGAGCATGTCAGTTAGATTGCGGCATGGGAGAAGACACTATCTAGTGAGCATGTTAGACTGCAACTTACAAGAAGACACTATCTAGTAAGCATGTAAGTTAGTTTGTGGCATGGGAGAAGACACTATCTAGTGAGCATGTCAGTTACATTGCGGCATGGGAGAAGACACTATCTAGTGAGCATGTCATGGGAGAAGACTATCTAGTGAGCATGTCAGTTAGATTGCAGCATGGGAGAAGACACTATCTAGTGAGCATGTCATGGGAGAAGACACTATCTAGTGAGCATGTCAGTTAGATTGCAGCATGGGAGAAGACACTATCTAGTGAGCATGTCAGTTAGATTGCGCCATGGGAGAAGACACTATCTAGTGAGCATGTCAGTTAGATTGCAGCATGGGAGAAGACACTATCTAGTGAGCATGTCAGTTAGATTGCGGCATGGGAGAAGACACTATCTAGTGAGCATGTCAGTTAGATTGCGGCATGGGAGAAGACACTATCTAGTGAGCATGTCATGGGAGAAGACACTATCTAGTGAGCATGTCATGGGAGAAGACACTATCAAGTGAGCATGTAAGTTAGATTGCGGCATGGGAGAAAACACTATCTAGTGAGCATGTCAGTTACATTGCGGCATGGGAAGACACTATCTAGTGAGCATGTCAGTTAGATTGCAGCATGGGAGAAGACACTATCTAGTGAGCATGTCAGTTAGATTGCGGCATGGGAGAAGACACTATCTAGTGAGCATGTCAGTTAGATTGCGGCATGGGAGAAGACACTATCTAGTGAGCATGTCAATAGGATTGCGGCATGGGAGAAGACACTATCTAGTGAGCATGTCATGGGAGAAGACACTATCAAGTGAGCATGTCAGTTAGATTGCGGCATGGGAGAAAACACTATCTAGTGAGCATGTCAGTTAGATTGCGGCATGGGAGAAGACACTATCTAGTGAGCATGTCAGTTACATTGCGGCATGGGAGAAGACACTATCTAGTGAGCATGTCAGTTACATTGCGTCATGGGAGAAGACACTATCTAGTGAGCATGTCAGTTAGATTGTGGCATATGAGAAGACATAATCCAGTCACATGTCATTTAGATTGCGGCATGGGAGAAGACACTATCTAGTGAGCATGTCAGTTTCATTGCGGCATGGGAGAAGACACTATCTAGTGAGCATGTCATGGGAGAAGACACTATCTAGTGAGCATGTCATGGGAGAAGACACTATCTAGTGAGCATGTCAGTTAGATTGCGGCATGGGAGAAGACACTATCCAGTGAGCATGTCAGTTAGATTGCGCAATTGGAGAAGACTCTATCTAGTTTCTGGAGGCCGTGATCGGAACGTGAACAGCCCCGAAGTGTGTCATCATGTTATTCTTCTGATGAAGAGCTAGTAATAGAATACAATACACACGGGCTTAAGTGGGCATGACTGACACCCTCTAAATGCAACTGAAAGCATTCATGGCAAGGTCAAGGTCGCTTCCCCAAAACGTCTGCATGGTTTGTCCGTGCAGATACCGTGAGTGAACATGAGTGTTATCCTGTAATTCTGATGGCAGCCTGCGAGAAGACACTATCTAGTGAGCATGTTAGACTGCAACTTACAAGAAGATCTATCTAGTGAGCATGTTAGACTGCAACTTACAAGAAGACACTATCTAGTAAGCATGTAACTTAGATTGTGGCATGGGAGAATACACTATCTAGTGAGCATGTCAGTTGGATTGCGGCATGGGAGAAGACACTATCTAGTAAGCATGTCAGTTACATTGCGGCATGGGAGAAGACACTATCTAGTGAGCATGTCAGTTAGATTGTGGCATGGGAGAAGACACTATCTAGTGAGCATGCCAATAGGATTGCGGCATGGGAGAAGACACTATCTAGTGAGCATGTCATGGGAGAAGATACTATCTAGTGAGCATGTCAGTTAGATTGTGGCATGGGAGAAGACACTATCCAGTCACAAATCAGTTCGATTACGGCATGGGAGAAGACACTATCTAGTGAGCATGTCAGTTAGATTGCAGCATGGGAGAAGACACTATCTAGTGAGCATGTCATGGGAGAAGACACTATCTAGTGAGCATGTCAGTTAGATTGCAGCATGGGAGAAGACACTATCTAGTGAGCATGTCATGGGAGAAGACTATCTAGTGAGCATGCCAGTTAGATTGCAGCATGGGAGAAGACACTATCTAGTGAGCATGTCATGGGAGAAGACACTATCTAGTGAGCATGTCATGGGAAAAGACACGATCTAGTGAGCATGTCAGTTAGATTGCGGCATGGGAGAGGACACTATCAAGTGAGCATGTCATGGGAGAAGAGTATCTAGTGAGCATGTCAGTTAGATTGCAGCATGGGAGAAGACACTATCTAGTGAGCATGTCATGGGAGAAGACACTATCTAGTGAGCATGTCAGTTAGATTGCGGCATGGGAGAAGACACTATCTAGTGAGCATGTCAGTTAGATTGCGGCATGGGAGAAGACACTATCTAGTGAGCATGTCAGTTACATTGCAGCATGGGAGAAGACACTATCTAGTGAGCATGTCAGTTAGATTGCGACATGGGAGAAGACACTATCTAGTGAGCATGTCATGGGAGAAGACACTATCTAGTGAGCATGTCATGGGAGAAGACACTATCTAGTGAGCATGTCATGGGAGAAGACACTATCTAGTGAGCATGTCATGGGAGAAGACACTATCTAGTGAGCATGTCATGGGAGAAGACACTATCTAGTGAGCAAGTCAGTTAGATTGCGGCATGGGAGAAGACGCTATCTAGTGAGCATGTCAGTTAGATTGCGGCATGGGAGAAAACACTATCTAGTGAGCATGTCAGTTAGATTGCGGCATTGGAGAAGACACTATCTAGTGAGCATGTCATGGGAGAAGACACTATCAAGGGAGCATATCTAGTGATTGCATGCATGGGAGAAGACACACTATCTAGTGAGCATGTCAGTTAGATTGCAGCATGGGAGAAGACACTATCTAGTAAGCATGTTAGAGATTGCAACATGGGAGAAGACACTATCTAGTGAGCTAGTGCAGCATGTAAGTTAGATTGTGGCATGGGAGAAGACACTATCTAGTGAGCATGTCAGTTATATTGCAGGCATGGGAGTAGACACTATCTAGTGAGCTGTCATGGGAGAAGACTATCTAGTGAGCATGTCAGTTAGATTGCAGCATGGGAGAAGACACTATCTAGTGAGCATGTCAGTTAGATTGCAGCATGGGAGAAGACACTATCTAGTGAGCATGTCAGTTAGATTGCGGCATGGGAGAAGACACTATCTAGAGAGCATGTCAGTTGGATTGCGGCATGGGAGAAGACACTATCTAGTGAGCATGTCAGTTTGATTGCGGCATGGGAGAAAACACTATCTAGTGAGCATGTCAGTTATATTGCGGCATGGGAGAAGACTCTATCCAGTGAGCATGTCAATAGGATTGCGGCATCGGAGAAGACACTATCTAGTGAGCATGTCTTGGGAGAAGACACTATCTAGTGAGCATGTCATGGGAGAAGACACTATCTAGTGAGCATGTCATGGGAGAAGACACTATCTAGTGAGCATGTCATGGGAGAAGACACTATCTAGTGAGCATGTCAGTTAGATTGCGGCATGGGAGAATACACTATCTAGTGAGCATGTCAGTTAGATTGTGGCATGGGAGAAGACACTATCTAGTGAGCATGTCAGTTAGATTGCGGCATGGGAGAAAACACTATCTAGTGAGCATGTCAGTTAGATTGCGGCATGGGAGAAGACACTATCTAGTGGGCATGTCATGGGAGAAGACACTATCAAGTGAGCATGTCAGTTAGATTGCAGCATGGGAGAAGACACTATCTAGTGAGCATGTCAGTTACATTGCGGTATGGGAGAAGACACTATCTAGTGAGCATGTTAGACTGCAACTTACAAGAAGACACTATCTAGTAAGCATGTAAGTTAGATTGTGGCGTTGGAGAAGACACTATCTAGTGAGCATGTCAGTTAGATTGCAGCATGGGAGAAAACACTATCTAGTGAGCATGTCACTTAGATTGCGGCATGGGAGAAGACACTATCTAGTGAGCATGTCATGGGAGAAAACACTATCTAGTGAGCATGTCATCGGAGAAGACACTATCTAGTGAGCATGTCATGGGAGAAGACACTATCTAGTGAGCATGTCAGTTACATTGCGGCATGGGAGAAGACACTATCTAGTGAGCATGTCTTGGGAGAAGACTATCTAGTGAGCATGTCAGTTAGATTGCAGCATGGGAGAAGACACTATCTAGTGAGCATGTCATGGGAGAAGACACTATCTAGTGAGCATGTCAGTTAGATTGCGGCATGGGAGAAGACACTATCTACTGAGCATGTCAGTTAGATTGCGGCATGGGAGAAGACACTATCTAGTGAGCATGTCATGGGAGAAGACACTATCTAGTGAGCATGTCAGTTAGATTGCAGCATGGGAGAAGACACTATCTAGTGAGCATGTCATTGGAGAAGACACTATCTAGTGAGCATGTCAGTTAGATTGCAGCTTTGGGGAAGACACTATCTAGAAAGCATGTCAGTTGGATTGCAACTTGGGAGAAGACACTATCTAGTGAGCATGTCAGTTAGATTGCGGCATGGGAGAAGACACTATCTAGTGAGCATGTCAATAGGATTGCCGCATGGGAGAGGACACTATCTAGTGAGCATGTCATGGGAGAAGACACTATCTAGTGGGCGTGTCATATGAGAAGACACTATCTAGTGAGCATGTCATGGGAGAAGATACTATCTAGTGAGCATGTCAGTTAGATTGCTGCATGGGAGAATACACTATCTAGTGAGCATGTCATGGGAGAAGACACTATCTAGTGAGCATGTCAGTTAGATTGCAGCATGGGAGAAGACACTATCTAGTGAGCATGCCATGGGAGAAGACACTATCTAGTGAGCATGTCAGTTAGATTGCGGCATGGGAGGAGACACTATCTAGTGAGCATGTCATGGGAGAAGACACTATCTAGTGAGCATGTCATGGGAGAAGACACTATCTAGTGAACATGTCATGGGAGAAGACACTATCTAGTGAGCATGTCAGTTAGATTGCGGCATGGGAGAATACACTATCTAGTTAGAGTATGTCATGGGAGAAGACACTATCTAGTGAGCATGTCAGTTAGATTGCAACTTGGGAGAAGACACTATCTAGTGAGCATGTCATGGGAGAAGACACTATCTAGTGAGCATGTCAGTTAGATTGCAGCTTTGGGGAAGACACTATCTAGTGAGCATGTCAGTTAGATTGCGGCATGGGAGAAGACTCTATCTAGTGAGCATGTCAGTTACATTGCGGCATGTGAGAAGACACTATCTAGTGAGCATGTCAGTTAGATTGCGGCATGGGAGAAGACACTATCTAGTGAGCATGTCAGTTACATTGCGGCATGGGAGAAGACACTATCTAGTGAGCATGTCATGGGAGAAGACACTATCTAGTGAGCATGTCAGTTAGATTGCGGCATGGGAGAAGACTCTATCTAGTGAGCATGTCAAGGGAGAAGACTATATCTAGTGAGCATGTCAGTTAGATTGCGGCATGGGAGAAGACACTATCTAGTGAACATGTCATGGGAGAAGACACTATCTAGTGAGCATGTCAGTTTGATTGCGGCATGGGAGAAGACTCTCTCTAGTGAGCATGTCAAGGGAGAAGACACTATCTAGTGAGCATGTCAGTTAGATTGCGGCATGGGAGAAGACACTATCTAGTGAGCATGTCATGGGAGAAGACACTATCTAGTGAGCATATTAGACTGCGACTTGTGGGAAGACACTATCTACTCAGCAAGTAGATTGCGGCTTGTCAGAAAACACTGTCTAGTCAGCATCTTAATTAGACTTCGACTTGTGAGAAGACACTATCTAGTCAGCATGTTAATTAGACTTCGACTTGTGAGAAGACACTATCTAGTCAGCATGTTAATTAGACTTCGACTTGTGAGAAGACACTATCTAGTCAGCATCTTAATTAGACTTCGACTTGTGAGAAGACGCTATCTAGTCAGCATGTTAATTAGACTTCGACTTGTGAGAAGACACTATCTAGTCAGCATGTTAATTAGACTTCGACTTGTGAGAAGACACTATCTAGTCAGCATGTTAATTTGACTTCGACTTGTGAGAAGACACTATCTAGTCAGCATGTTAATTACATTGTCAGTAAGACTGCTTCCTGTGAGAAAACACTTTTTAATTGACATGTCAGCTCAGACGTGGTGTTAGAAGACAGCATACAGTCAGCATGTTAGCTCCGACTTGAATGTAATCACAAGTCACTCTTCGTGCTCACGGAATGATCGACTTGAGCGTAAAATTTTGGTATGTGTGATCTACATAAATACTTGTTGTCAGACTTGGAAAAGGTAACTACAAATATACTGTGAAGAACATTTGATAACATCAAGAACACCTCGTAGGGTGGGGCACCAGCCAGTGTTCAGGCATCTTTTGGGGGAAATTCTTTATTGCAGGATTCAAGTGAGTGAGTTTAGAATTAGATAACACACTTTTAGAGCAATATGCCAGCAATATCAGTGCGGAGACACCAGAAATGGGCTTTACACATTGTACCCATGTGGGGAATGGAACCCAGGCCTTCGGCGTGACGAGCAACCGCTTAAACCACTAGGTTACCCCGCCGCCTTTAACCATTAGGCTACCCAGGATACAATATGCTGAGATAATTTAAACACGTTACATCCATTACGGTAGTTAATGACCTGAGTCTGTTCTATCTATTCATGTGACTATGAATAAATTCTATGGTCATGTGAGTTCATACGACTGTTTGGACTCAATAATAAACGACAGCAACATATGTTTGAAAAAAGTTATTTGTGTGTAATTGATGCCCCCCATAGACTGTAATAAACACAGAATACTTTAAAGATTTTTATCGTTTATGCATATGTCTAGTCCTAATCACAGACACTTGTTTGTGACGTCACGCATTTCTAGAGCCAGGTGTCTACAATACTCAGGCGTGCATGTGAACGCCGAAGTAGCGTGTAGAGACAGGCGTGCATGTGAACGCCGAAGTAGCGTGTAGAGACAGGTGTGCATGTGAACGCCGAAGTAGCGTGTAGAGACAGGTGTGCATGTGAACGCCGAAGTAGCGTGTAGAGACAGGTGTGCATGTGAACGCCGAAGTAGCGTGTAGAGACAGGCGTGCATGTGAACGCCGAAGTAGCGTGTAGAGACAGGTGTGCTTTTACAGATATGTCAGAATATATCAGATATTGTGTAGAGAAGGTGTATACCCCGATAACACAGACATGTCAGAATATGTCAGATATTGTGTAGAGAAGAAGGTGTATACCCCGATAACACAGACGTGTCTGAATATGTCAGATATTGTGTAGAGAAGGTGTATACCCTAATAACACAGACATGTCAGAATATATCAGATATTGTGTAGAGAAGGTGTATACCCCGATAACATAGACATGTCAGAAGATGTCAGATATTGTGTAGAGAAGGTGTCTACCCCGATAACACAGACATGTCAGAATATATCAGATATTGTGTAGAGAAGCTGTGTACCCCGATAACACAGACGTGTCAGAATATGTCAGATATTGTGTAGAGAAGGTGTATACCCCAATAACACAGGCATGTCAGAATATATCAGATAGTGTGTAGAGAAGGTGTGTACCCTAATAACACAGACATGTCAGAATATGTCAAATATTGTGTAGAGAAGGTGTCTACCCTAATAACACAGACATGTCAGAATATATCAGATATTGTGTAGAGAAGGTGTATACCCCGATAACACAGACATGTCAGAATATATCAGATATTGTGTAGAGATAACACAGGTCAGAATATATCAGATAGTGTGTAGAGATAACACAGACATGTCAGAATATATCAGATATTGTGTAGAGAAGGTGTATACCCCGATAATACAGACGTGTCAGAAGATGTCAGATATTGTGTAGAGAAGGTGTATACCCTAATAACACAGACATGTCAGAATATATCAGATAGTGTGTAGAGAAGGTGTATACCCCGATAACACAGACATGTCAGAATATATCAGATATTGTGTAGAGAAGGTGTCTACCCCGATAACACAGACATGTCAGAATATATCAGATATTGTGTAGAGATGATATCTACCCTAATAACACAGACATGTCAGAATATATCAGATATTGTGTAGAGAAGGTGTATACCCCGATAACATAGACATGTCAGAATATGTCAAATATTGTGTAGAGAAGGTGTATACCCCGATAACACAGACGTGTCTGAATATGTCAGATATTGTGTAGAGAAGGTGTATACCCTAATAACACAGACATGTCAGAATATATCAGATATTGTGTAGAGAAGGTGTATACCCCGATAACATAGACATGTCAGAAGATGTCAGATATTGTGTAGAGAAGGTGTCTACCCCGATAACACAGACATGTCAGAATATATCAGATATTGTGTAGAGAAGCTGTGTACCCCGATAACACAGACGTGTCAGAATATGTCAGATATTGTGTAGAGAAGGTGTCTACCCCGATAACACAGACATGTCAGAATATGTCAGATGATATGCCATCGTGGGCTCTTTCTCCACTGATGAGTCAGCGGAATGGGGTGGTTTTTCCCCAATAACATAATCATTCTCGAGAGTGCACTTTTATAAGAGTGCTTTTTTATAAGAGCCCCATAAGATCGTTAAATCGTAGTTTATGTCCATGTCAACGTCCTCCGTTTTCGTAACCTGGAACTCAAAAATCATCGAAGCAAATCGCACTTCTGTGACCTTACAAAGCTGATTAGCTTCGGACTCTCTTTCACAAAAATAGCTTGTCATCACACCGAGAGTGTTTATGGCAATTGATAGCGTGTGTTAGGTTTCCCTCAAGCAAAAGGCATCTGTGTCAGATTTTCCTTGGAAAGAATTCGAGCTGATATCATTCGACTATCGGATTAGTAATACTTCATGGCAAAGGTGTCGTGTTTTAAGATGGCATCTCAGATATGTCAGACATAACAGGATATAGAGTTTTCTTTAGATTAAGAAATGCTTGCATACATATAATACGGGTTTGTTGGTATCAGTTTACGTATTAAACATGTCTATTAACAGACTTGGGTTTCCCGAGGAAGTATGTAATTCATTTACCTGTCATTTCTTAAAGCTAATCCAAAAAAACCTTTTATCAATATCCCTTACATATAAACACTGCGCGTTGCTTATAAGTCAACAAATACGGCGGGACACATAAATCTCAGCTAAATCGAACAGCTGTTTTCTGTCAAGTTTTAAAAGGGTTTTCTTAATTCATTAACAATGACAGATTGAATTATGTCGGCAAGGTAATTCCGTTGTAGCAGTTTCACGTGGAGTGTGTGTGGTTTTGTGCGTCCAGTTCGTCAGGGGTGGATCCAGAGGTGGGGTGCGTGGGGTTTTGTCAGAACATCGAGCTTGACCAGGGAAAGCTGTCTTTCATTTTTGTTAATCTATTTTTAAAAAATTCAGCAATTTTAAGAAACAGAATAGTATTTTCATAATACATCGTTTTGCTAAGCCGAAAAGAAAACGTTTTTGTCCATGTTCGACTATGTCAAAAAAGAAAAACTATTCTTACACGGTGTTACTTGCTATATTTGAGATATCTACAGTAGCGACTTGAACCCCAAGGGACAAGAGGCCATACCGTAATATGTTGTGAAGTGTTGTGTTGTTTCCTGCTTTAGGCGATACATCTGCAGTAGCCTGTAAACTGAAGCCACCCGATCTAGAGACAGGAACCCATGTGTTGTGTTGTTTCCTGCTTTAGGCGATACATCTGCAGTAGCCTGTTAACTGAAGCCACCCGATCTAGAGACAGGAAACCATGTGTGGTGTTGTTTCCTGCTTTAGGCGATACATCTGCAGTAGCCTGTAAACTGAAGCCACCCGATCTAGAGACAGGAACCCATGTGTGGTGTTGTTTCCTGCTTTAGGCGATACATCTGCAGTAGCCTGTAAACTGAAGCCACCCGATCTAGAGACAGGAACCCATGTGTGGTGTTGTTTCCTGCTTTAGGCGATACATCTGCAGTAGCCTGTTAACTGAAGCCACCCGATCTAGAGACAGGAAACCATGTGTGGTGTTGTTTCCTGCTTTAGGCGATACATCTGCAGTAGCCTGTAACTGAAGCCACCCGATCTAGAGACAGGAACCCATGTGTGGTGTTGTTTCCTGCTTTAGGCGATACATCTGCAGTAGCCTGTAAACTGAAGCCACCCGATCTAGAGACAGGAAACCATGTGTGGTGTTGTTTCCTGCTTTAGGCGATACATCTGCAGTAGCCTGTTAACTGAAGCCACCCGATCTAGAGACAGGAACCCATGTGTGGTGTTGTTTCCTGCTTTAGGCGATACATCTACAGTAGCCTGTAAACTGTAGCCACCCGATCTAGAGACAGGAAACCATGTGTGGTGTTGTTTCCTGCTTTAGGCGATACATCTACAGTAGCCTGTAAACTGTAGCCACCCGATCTAGAGACAGGAACCCATGTGTTGTGTTGTTTCCTGCTTTAGGCGATACATCTGCAGTAGCCTGTAAACTGAAGCCACCCGATCTAGAGACAAGAACCCATGTGTGATGTTGTTTCCTGCTTTAGGCGATACATCTGCAGTTGCCTGTAAACTGTAGCCACCCGATCTAGAGACAGGAACCCATGTGTGGTGTTGTTTCCTGCTTTAGGCGATACATCTGCAGTAGCCTGTAAACTGTAGCCACCCGATCTAGAGACAGGAACCCATGTGTTGTGTTGTTTCCTGCTTTAGGCGATACATCTACAGTAGCCTGTAAACTGTAGCCACCCGATCTAGAGACAGGAACCTATGTGTGGTGTTGTTTCCTGCTTTAGGCGATACATCTGCAGTAGCCTGTAAAGTGTAGCCACCCGATCTAGAGACAGGAACCCATGTGTGGTGTTGTTTCCTTCTTTAGGCGATACATCTGCAGTAGCCTGTAAACTGAAGCCACCCGATCTAGAGACAGGAACCCATGTGTGGTGTTGTTTCCTGCTTTAGGCGATACATCTGCAGTAGCCTGTAAACTGTAGCCACCCGATCTAGAGACAGGAACCCATGTGTGGTGTTGTTTCCTGCTTTAGGCGATACATCTGCAGTAGCCTGTAAACTGAAGCCACCCGATCTAGAAACAGGAACCCATGTGTGGTGTTGTTTCCTGCTTTAGGCGATACATCTGCAGTAGCCTGTAAACTGAAGCCACCCGATCTGAGACAGGAACCCATGTGTGGTGTTGTTTCCTGCTTTAGGCGATACATCTACAGTAGCCTGTAAACTGAAGCCACCCGATCTAGAGACAGGAACCCATGTGTGGTTGTTTCCTGCTTTAGGCGATACATCTGCAGTAGCCTGTAAACTGAAGCCACCCGATCTAGAGACAGGAACCCATGTGTGGTGTTGTTTCCTGCTTTAGGCGATACATCTACAGTAGCCTGTAAACTGTAGCCACCCGATCTAGAGACAGGAAACCATGTGTGGTGTTGTTTCCTGCTTTAGGCGATACATCTGCAGTAGCCTGTAAACTGTAGCCACCCGATCTAGAGACAGGAACCCATGTGTTGTGTTGTTTCCTGCTTTAGGCGATACATCTGCAGTAGCCTGTAAACTGAAGCCACCCGATCTAGAGACAAGAACCCATGTGTGATGTTGTTTCCGCTTTAGGCGATACATCTGCAGTTGCCTGTAAACTGTAGCCACCCGATCTAGAGACAGGAACCCATGTGTGGTGTTGTTTCCTGCTTTAGGCGATACATCTGCAGTAGCCTGTAAACTGTAGCCACCCGATCTAGAGACAGGAACCCATGTGTTGTGTTGTTTCCTGCTTTAGGCGATACATCTGCAGTAGCCTGTAAACTGTAGCCACCCGATCTAGAGACAGGAACCTATGTGTGGTGTTGTTTCCTGCTTTAGGCGATACATCTGCAGTAGCCTGTAAAGTGTAGCCACCCGATCTAGAGACAGGAACCCATGTGTGGTGTTGTTTCCTTCTTTAGGCGATACATCTGCAGTAGCCTGTAAACTGAAGCCACCCGATCTAGAGACAGGAACCCATGTGTGGTGTTGTTTCCTGCTTTAGGCGATACATCTGCAGTAGCCTGTAAACTGTAGCCACCTCGATCTAGAGACAGGAACCCATGTGTGGTGTTGTTTCCCTGCTTTAGGCGATACATCTGCAGTAGCCTGTAAACTGAAGCCACCCGATCTAGAAACAGGAACCCATGTGTGGTGTTGTTTCCTGCTTTAGGCGATACATCTGCAGTAGCCTGTAAACTGAAGCCACCCGATCTGGAGACAGGAACCCATGTGTGGTGTTGTTTCCTGCTTTAGGCGATACATCTACAGTAGCCTGTAAACTGAAGCCACCCGATCTAGAGACAGGAACCCATGTGTGGTGTTGTTTCCTGCTTTAGGCGATACATCTGCAGTAGCCTGTAAACTGAAGCCACCCGATCTAGAGACAGGAACCCATGTGATGTTGTTGTTTCCTGATTTAGGCGACCCATGTACAATTGCTGTTAACTGAAGGTACATGATGAAGTGATTACCATTACATGTCATTCAATACCCAAGAGAAAACGGGTATGCAAACTCCATACCATCAACAGTATACTCATGGGCAAATGAAACTATACATCTCAATTGATTTTATCATGTTTTGATTTTCAGTTGAAAATATCATAAGTTAGCGATATATTGAAAGCGTAGTCTACTGACGCTTTAATACGTTGCCACTCACAAAATACATCTAAATGCTTTTTCCAATAGCATAATAGACAACTGTTGATTGGTATCTTAGATATCTTTAAAATCGATAAACTAAATAAATGAATATATGTTTCACACAATATATATAGCCTAGCCAGAAATAATTTTCCAAACTGATGCAGAAATGAATGATGATCGTATATGCACATAACAGAATTGAATAACTGTTCTTTCAATTTCCAAATGTGTAAGACATACAAACTGGGTAAACTCCCTTCAGTTCAGTGTTTCACATTATTCATCGATCAACTAGTGAATGAATATTACTTGACAGACACATTTCTGGATAAACCTTGTACAGTAACATTAAACAGATGTCTCGTAAACACCTGGATTACATACACAGGTTGTGTCTCCTGGAGAGTTGCCACCATTTAGAGATTGCAGATGATGTTTGCCTTGCGTGTCACTTGTATTTGGTCGCAATGATCCAACAAGACTTTGTACACAGTTAAACTGAGTGTGTGCATTTAGTGCATAATTAATGGTGGTGTTCGGCCTATGGTGGGAAGTGGTCTTGTGCATAGAGCCCAGGTCACTTAAATCAGTTTAAGTTAAGCAATGCTGGTAACAGCTGTGTGACCTTGTTTTGCAGCTAAACTATTGTGAGTTTATAGATTTTCTGCCCTGCAACGAAACACAAGTGACACATATGGTCTCACCTTAGGCAAGTGAGTTTATTCAAAATGGCTTCTGTTCACCCAGCAGTGAATGGGTACCCTGTGGGTTACGCCATTTAACTATTAACCTTCTAACCGGCAGTTTGGGCTTTCCGGGGTTACAATGTCCATTATTTTTCATGCGTCTGGAGCATACCCGTGCGGCGTGAAGTTCAGCGCCATATAAGTGACCTTATTGTTAATATAACTTTTGCACGCACGAAAATATTATGATAATAATCATCATAATAACAGTGAATTTATACAACGCATTATTCCATGCTCAATGCATGCTCTAAGCTCACATATGGGTGGGTATTAAGAGTCACTCTAGAAAGGCAGTTATAAAAATAGGTTTTTAGCCGAGATTGGAAGGAGGCAAGAGTTGAAGACTGAGATTGAGAGGGAGATTGATCAATTCCTTTGCTGCACTGCGTCATCGTGTGGAAGACGTGGCCAGATGAAATCACTTTGACTTTGATAAGTTGATTAATTTACACAGGAAATACAAAAATAGACTTTACATCACTTTGCCGAACCAATCCTAACAAACCATGTCATTATACCCAATCCAAAATAAGAATATTTGATATTCTGAATATTGTGTATGCAATTTCAAATGCTTTGTTTCGCATTTAACGATTTATATTTCAGTGATGCAAGGTGGTTTTGCCTTCTTGGAAGCTGGAGCCGTGCGAAGCAAAAACTCCACCAACATACTCATCAAGAATTTCATGGACTCATGTGAGTTACACAAATATATGTCCATAAGCCTCTTTTCAAAAGCATACGCTAATTTTATTGATATTCAAACAATCACGTCATCACTTAATATAATCACAGTCAATGTAACAACATAAAAAAAGCTCATCCACATCCAGTTTAAGCCAGTCACTGTTACAATCATACTGTGTCCCTACCTTCATCCCTGTCCCCATCCCTACGTTCATCCCTACCTCCATACCTACCTTCATCCCTGTCCCCATCCCTACGTTCATCCCTACCTCCATACCTATCTTCATCCCTGTCCCCATCCCTACGTTCATCCCTACCTCCATACCTACCTTCATCCCTGTCCCCATCCCTACGTTCATCCCTACCTCCATACCTACCTTCATCCCTGTCCCCATCCCTACGTTCATCCCTACCTCCATACCTACCTTCATCCCTGTCCCCATCCCTACGTTCATCCCTACCTCCATACCTACCTTCATCCCTGTCCCCATCCCTACGTTCATCCCTACCCTCCATACCTACCTTTTGAACCCTGTCCCCATCCCCATGTTCATCCCTACCTCCATACCTACCTTCATCCCTGTCCCCATCCCTACGTCCATCCCTGTCCCCATCCCTGTCCCCATCCCATTACATAGTTCATCCCTACCTCCATACCTACCTTCATCCCTGTCCCCATCCCTACGTTCATCCCTACCTCCATACCTACCTTCATCCCTGTCCCCATCCCTACGTTCATCCCAACCTTCATACCTACCTTGAACCCTGTCCCATCCCTACGTCCATCCCTACCTCCATACCTATCTTGAACCCTGTCCCCATCCCTACGTCCATCCCTGTCCCCATCCCATCCTTCATCCCATATGCCTACCTTCATCCATGTCCCCATCCCTACGTTCCATCCCTACCTCCATACCTTATCTTTGAACCCTGTCCCCATCCCTACGTCCATCCCTACCTCCATACCTACCTTCATCCCTGTCCCCATCCCTACGTTCATCCCTGTCCCCATCCCTGTCCCTCATCCCACCATCCCTACCTCCATACCTACTTTCATCCCTGTCCCCATCCCTACGTTCATCCCTACCTCCATACCCACCTTCATCCCTGTCCCCATCCCTACAAGTGTTCATCCCTACCTCCATACCTACCTTCATCCCTGTCCCCACCCCCTACGTTCATCCCTACCTCTATCACTACCTCCATCCCTACGTTCATCACTACCTCCCATACCTCCCACCTTTTCATCCCTGTCCCCATCCCACGTCCATACCTACCTCCATACCTACCTTTCATCCCTGTCCCCATCCCTATTGTTCATCCCTACCTTCATCCCTGTCCCCATCCCTGTCCCCATCCCATGTCCATCCCTACCTCCATACCTACTTCTTCATCCCTGTCCCCATCCCTACGTTCATCCCAACCTCCATACCCACCTTCATCCCTGTCCCCATCCCTACGTTCATCCCCTACCTCCATATACCTACCTTCATCCCTGTCCCTATCCCTAATGTTCATCCCTACCTCCATACCTACCTTTCATCCTGTCCCCATCCCTACGTTCATCCCTACCTCCATACCTACCTTTCATCCCTGTCCCCATCCCTACGTTCCATCCCTATCTCCATACCTACCTTCATCCCTGTCCCCATCCTTACGCTCATCCCTACCTCCATACCTACCTTCCATCCCTTGTCCCTATCCCATGTTCCATCCCATCCCATACCTCCTTCATCCCTGTCCCCACCCCTACGTTCATCCCTACCTCTATCCCTACCTCCATCCCTACGTTCATCACTACCTCCATACCTACCTTCATCCCTGTCCCCATCCCTACGTCCATACCTACCTCCATACCTACCTTCATCCCTGTCCCCATCCCTGTTCATCCCTATGTTCATCCCTTGTCCCCATCCCTGTCCCCATCCCATGTTCATCCCTTATCTCCATACCCACCTTCATCCCTGTCCCCATCCCTACCATCCCTACCTCCATACCTTTCATCCCTGTCCCCATCCCTACGTTCATCCCTTTCACCTCCATACCCACCTTCATCCCTGTCCCTATCCCTACGTTCATCCCTATCTCCATACCTACCTTCATCCCTGTCCCCATCCCTGTTCATCCCTACCTCATACCTACCTTCATCCCTGTCCCCATCCCTACGTTCATCCCTTCCTCCCATACCTTACTCTTTCATCCCTGTCCCCACCCTCTCCGTTCATCCTTTGCCTCTATCCCCCATTCCATCCCTACGTTCATCACCACCTCCATACCTACCTTCATCCCTGTCCCCATCCCTACGTCCATTCTCTCCTTCCATACCCCACCTTCATCCCTGTCCCCATCCCTTTATTGTTCATCCCTACGTTCATCCCTGTCCCTCATCCTCTGTCCCTAATTCATCCCATGCCCATCCCTTCACCTCCATACCTACCTTCATCCCTGTCCCCATCCCTACGTTCATCCCTACCTCCATACCTACCTTTCATCCCTGTCCCCATCCCTATTGTCCATCCCTCTATACCTCCATACCCTACTCTTCATCCCTGTCCCTATCCCTACGTTCATCCCCACCTCCATACCTACCTTCATCCCTGCTCCCCATCCCTACGTTCATCCTTACCTCCATACCTACCTTCATCCCTGTCCCCATCCCTACGTTCATCCCTACCTCCATACCTACCTTCATCCCTGTCCCCATCCCTACACCTCATCCCTACCTCCATACCCACCTTCATCCCTGTCCCCATCCCATTGTTCATCCCTACCTCCATACCTACCTTCATCCCTGTCCCCATCCCCTATTGTTCATCCCTACCTCCATCCCTGTCCCCATCCCTGTCCCCATCCCTACGTCCATCCCTTACCTCCATCCCTATCTTGAACCCTGTCCCCATCCCTACGTTCATCCCTACTGTCCCCTATCCCTACGTTCATCCCTACCTCCATACCTACCTTGAACCCTGTCCCCATCCCTACGTTCATCCCTACCTCCATACCTACCTTCATCCCTGTCCCCATCCCTACGTTCATCCCAACCTTCATACCTACCTTGAACCCTGTCCCATCCCTACGTCCATCCCTACCTCCATACCTATCTTGAACCCTGTCCCCATCCCTACGTTCATCCCTGTCCCCATCCCTACGTTCATCCCTACCTCCATACCTACCTTCATCCCTGTCCCCATCCCTACGTTCATCCCTACCTCCATACCTATCTTGAACCCTGTCCCCATCCCTACGTCCATCCCTACCTCCATACCTACCTTCATCCCTGTCCCCATCCCTACGTTCATCCCTGTCCCCATCCCTGTCCCCATCCCTACGTTCATCCCTACCTCCATACCTACTTTCATCCCTGTCCCCATCCCTACGTTCATCCCTACCTCCATACCTACATTCATCCCTGTCCCCATCCCTTACGTTCATCCCTACCTCCATACCTACCTTCATCCCTGTCCCCATCCCTACGTTCATCCCTACCTCCATACCTACCTTCATCCCTGTCCCTATCTCTACGTTCATCCCTACCTCCATACCTACCTTCATCCCTGTCCCCATCCCTACGTTCATCCCTACCCCCATACCTACCTTCATCCCTGTCCCTATCCCTACGTTCATCCCTACCTCCATACCTACCTTCATCCCTGTCCCCATCCCTACGTTCATCCCTACCTCCATACCTACCTTCATCCCTGTCCCCATCCCTACGTTCATCCCTATCTCCATACCTACCTTCATCCCTGTCCCCATCCCTACGCTCATCCCTACCTCCATACCTACCTTCATCCCTGTCCCCATCCTTACGTTCATCCCTACCTCCATACCTACCTTCATCCCTGTCCCCATCCCTACGTTCATCCCTACCTCTATCCCTACCTCCATCCCTACGTTCATCACTACCTCCATACCTACCTTCATCCCTGTCCCCATCCCTACGTTCATCCCTACCTCTATCCCTACCTCCATCCCTACATTCATCCCTACCTCCATCCCTACCTTCATCCCTGTCCCCATCCCTACGTTCATCCCTACCTCTATCCCTACCTCCATCCCTACGTTCATCCCTACCTCCATACCCACCTTCATCCCTACCTCCATCCCTACGTTCATAATAACATTGCATAAAAAAATAAACCCATTAATAAGTAGATGCATTTAAACGTGATGTGTGGTTGGAAAAGTAGATTACAAACTGTGTGTGAGAATATGTT
This sequence comes from Haliotis rubra, assembly GCF_003918875.1. Classification (NCBI taxonomy): domain Eukaryota; kingdom Metazoa; phylum Mollusca; class Gastropoda; order Lepetellida; family Haliotidae; genus Haliotis; species Haliotis rubra. Next base: position 786,619 of record NW_025766803.1, on the reverse strand, counting down.
GTATGAAACAAAACTGTTAATCAAATCTCTTTTTTGGATATATATTTTTTTCACGCTTTAAGTATAAATATGTTTTGCAATGCTGAGCATGAATTTTGACCACAGAGAATTGTTTGGATCGAAATTTGACCCCCAACTGATAAAATGTACATCCGTTTATAAAATAAGCACCACCGTGTATTTTTAGCAATTAATTTTGTCTGAAATGAAATTCTAAACTCTTTCCAAAAAATAACCTTTATAATTTGATAGAGCAGGCATGTAACATTTCAAAAACGAAAACATAATTCAAATTACCATGTACTTTAATTCAGATATTTTCTGTCCTAAAACAAGTTACCTTATTTTGAAAAGTGATATTAATAATTGATTGTTATGTGGCCTATAAATTCGTTATTTATAGTGAATGGATGAAAGTTTGTAAACTAAGATTTAGGAAAATTTAGCGTCAAACTGAAAAAAAGCAAACTTTTAAAATGCAGTAAAAGTTGCTTTACGAACAAAACAAACAGATTTTAGTTGTAACAAACAGATTTTAGTTGTAATCATTAGTATCCGGCAAGGAGAAGATTTATTCCAAAACTTATTAATGTGGCCTTTAGCAATGTCAATTAGCAATCTGAATTGTTGGAAAAAGTTCTGAATCTTTGACATTCGGGTTCTTCCTGGTTATGCATACTAGTAATTAAAGCTTACTTGGTGTGTAAATGACATTTTTGGTATAATACAGAATTGTTATTTTTAGTCAATTTTTTATTTAATTGTGTAGCTTGAGCAGGAATAGTTATTTTGGGTAAAAATTCAGCCCATCACATTTTCATCAACATATTCTTTCATAAAGAATAGAAAAGGTTATGGTATTTGTAAAACTGTCAATGGAAAAAGCTTCTTTAACTATAGGTTGATCAAATTGATGGTTATACCCTAACTTTTGTTTAGCATCACATCTTATTTTCAAAATAGGGTGGTGCTTAATTAATGCACGGGTGTGTATATATTGCCATGTAAGGAGTTCTGAGATGACATCGTAATTAGGACATTGGAGAATAAGTGATAGACCTAAGACGTTTTCATATGAATTTCAGAAAGTAAATTTTCTGACAAACTGACTATAATCAAATCTTCGTCGTTTGCTGTTGTAATGCTGCTGAAAGAAATTTATGCTCATGATATGGTCACAAATGTACAATCGAAAGAATGTGGAAAGGTTGGGTTTTTTCTTCTATTGTCAGTGTTGTACAATCTCATCTGAGTCAACGTCAGTGTTGTACAATCTCATCTGAATCAACGTCAGTGTTGTACAATCTCATCTGAATCAACGTCACTGACAATCAACGTCACTGACTTTGACTCAGATGAAATTGTACAACACTGACGTTGACTTAGATGAGATTGAAAAAAAAACTGACGCAAACTGATGAGGTATCCAGAACGGGCGTGGACTCACATGCGGTTGTTCAACACTGACGTTATTCATGATAAATATGTGCATAAAATTCCCACAATGATATGTATAACAATATGAAAACTCTTCTTATCCCAAGCAGCTGTTATTATTCCATTTGGCAGGTTATCAGCTATTTAATGAGCTATTACAAACGAACCGAAACTTGTGAAATGGGTTTACACTTAATGTGTAGTGATGTAGGTCTGTTTTATCCATCCTTGCCTTAGTTTAGAATAATGAACGTGAATATTAAAAGTCGTCATCACAAGTTATGCCTATATACATTAATATGAAATATTATTTTCCTATGCACTATTAGGTACATGAGTCATTCTATATCACTGCATTAAGTATCTGACTATATAAGTTCATAAGGAACTAAAGTACTGTCGGAAATGCTAGAAAAATGCTTTTTGACTTATATCTAAAATTCAGAGGTATTACAGTTACTTAAATAACCAATATCACTTCAAGAAACATCTACCTAATGTAGACCGAGGGAATACATTTTGAGACATGCCCTAAAATGGTTTTTTACTGATGAAAATACCAAACACTTAGAAATATAAGGGGTAGTGGGACGTTATTTGATACAAACATTAATTTTTGTGTTACGTCATCAGCGTCCACGGTATCGACAGGTGAAATTGACACCTGAGCACACCTTCGGGCGAGGGGTCATCTCAATAGATGTTTTCTGCAAAATGTTGAATATGTGTACCTATAGTATACGTATTGGTTATGTAAGGGATCATTTGTGTATGTGTGTTTGTTTTGAAATAAACATACGAATTACTGTACATTGGAAGGAATCCTATCACTTGTGTTATCTTATCGATTGATTGTAGAAATGTGCAACGTTTTAATAAATGTTTTGCATGTCAACAGTATATTTCATTGAAAAAACATGGATGCAATTCGGTCAGTTTAATCTAGTTGTGAACATTGGCCAAAGATTTAACGAAGCCACTGGTGTAGCTTCTTTAGAATATATATATTATTATTCTCATAAAGTATGTAGACCGCCCGTCTAAGCACTCCATTGTCAAAGTTGTCAAGGATGGTTTTACGTCCCGGTTTTGCTTTTGAGACGTCCCTGTCTTGTCTGATTTGTTTACAATATTGTAAACTTGTTGGTAAGACATACCAACAGCTCTACAAGTTCTGTTATAAACACTTTCTAAACTAATGAAAGGTTTACCTCTGTCTTTTTCAAGCAGAAAAAAATTAGCAACCTTTGCAACAATCGACTGCAAATCGTTGGCCATAGTGGACGCTGTGATAAAGATGTGCATGCATGACGGGAAACTTATTTATCAAGACTTAACATTTATATGTCGAAGTGACCACGCCTATATTTGTCCAATAATTATGCACCTGGTCCGTCATAAATACAGTGAACCACCCTGTGTAGAGGTACGGTTGTGTCGAAGTGACCACCCCTATATATGTCCAATAATTATGCACCTGGTCCGTTATAAATACAGTGAACCATGCTGTCTCGGACTTCCGGTTGTCTCGAAGCAAACGTTTAGCCCCTACGCATTTCTTGTTTAATCATCATTTTGTTTGCCGAACCTCGGATAACACGAACCTTCATCTGTGGCACAATGATGTTCGACTGTAATATATTTGTATATAATATCGTCTTCATTGTTTCAGTTGTTGCTGGCATTGCGTACTGGGTGATCGGCTACCCACTTGCCTACGGAAAAGGAAACAGTTTCATCGGCTACTCATTTTGGGCCTCCAATGACCTCCCGGATACAGATTTCGCCTCCTTCTTCTTCCAGTACGTCTTTGCCGCCACCGCCGCCACCATTGTGTCCGGTGCCATGGCTGAGAGGTGCGAGTTCGTGGCCTATTTCGTGTACAGCTTTCTTCTCACATGTGAGTATACAAAGTTTACCTCATAACTATTGTGGGGCGGTGGGTAGCCTAGTGGTTAAAGCGTTCGCTCGTCACGCCGAAGACCCAGGCTTGAGTCCCAAATGGCTACAATGTGTGAAGCTCTGGTGTCCACCGTCGTGATATTGCTGGAATATTGCCAAAAGTGGAGTAAAACCCAACTCACTCACTCATAACTATTGACATTGTCAAATGTCTTGTATGCGACGTGCAGAGGTGCGTCCATAAATTCACCTTGCCAGAATTTCTTGTCTGGTGGTTCCAATCCATATTTATGTAGAAAATGAATCTTCCTGTGTGAGCATAATGCCCCGGGTCCCACCAAAGTCTTATACGTCAAAGATCTGTATTGCTTCACATTTTCATCTCAGATCAAACTAGCTCGCCGTGATGTACCTGAAATTCTATTAGCGTGAATTACTAATACTTGACGTTAAACTAATTAAGTAAGTGGCATTTTGTATTCAAAACTAAGTAAGTAAATGGCAGTTTGTATTCAAAACTAACTCAGTAAGTGGCATTTTGTATTCAAAACTAACTCAGTAAATGGCATTTTGTATTCAAAACTAACTCAGTAAATGGCATTTTGTATTCAGAACTAACTCAGTAAATGGCATTTTGTATTCAAAACTAACTCAGTAAATGGCATTTTGTATTCAAAACTAACTCAGTAAATGGCATTTTGTATTCAAAACTAATTAAGTTATGGCCCAATGACAAAGACAGTATTTAAAGCTGTCGTGTAGTAATTCTATAAGCGTGAAATACTAATACATGTATTTAAAACTAAGTCCGTAAGTGGCAGTGGTCAAAACTAATTAAGTTATGCACATACCCCAATGGTCGTACCATGACTTTCTAATATTTGTTTTCATCTGTGATCTAACCCACTGACGTTATTCATGATATATGTGAGCATACAAACATCCTTAGTCTAAATTCCCACAATGATATAACAATGTGAAAACTCTTATTATCCCAAGCAGCTGTTATTATTTTATTGGGCAGGTTAACAGCTATTTAATGCAAAGTTACTTTGTCCGTTACAATTTAACCAAATTTTATGAAATGGGAATACACTTAATGTAGTGATGTAGTTCTGCATCATCTTCATCTTGCCCTGAGAAAATAGAACGTGAAAATATAGAAAAAATATACAAACGTCGTTATTTCAGGTTATACTTCCATAAAAGTTAAGTTTTATTATTTATATACGACATTAATATGAAATATTCTATTCCTATGAACCATTAAATACATGAGTCATTCTATATCACTGCATTAAGTATCTGACTGAATGCTTGTTAGTTCCATATGAACATAAGCGTGGAACTAACAAACATTCATGGGAACAGAATGAAAGCGATATGGTGATGTAAAAAGTCCCCTTGAGAGCCTTTCAGCCAAATGGTTACTGCTCATATAATGCCTGTTTTACTGTAAGACCTTTGTTTTCAGCTGTGATCTACCCCGTTGTTACCAGGTGGGTTTGGGCTGATGAAGGCTGGCTTTTGGTGGGCTCTGAGTACGGTAGTGGCAATGACACCTACACGATAGGATACGAGGTACTTACACAGATCACAGCATACGTATTCTTTTCATTAGATCGATGTCACAAGGGTAGAAAAGTCAATGTATTTATGACCTCTTTAGACCTAACCTTCAAGTCATGACCTTGTACACACGACCTTGCAGACATGACCTTTTAGACTGAACCTTGTAGAATATAAGTTATCACATTCAGTGGAGGGTGACATTGGGATGACGCATTTATCTGAGAGATCGAATGATTTTAGTTATCATCAATAAAAACAAACAGGTATAAGGCCTGTTGGTCATCGGAAAACAATATCTACCGGGTACGCGGTGTATATGGAAATTTGTTCAGTGTCACGTGGACCAATCTGAGATCGAGGTTGTTACATGACCTAGGATAAATAATATTGTAGTCATGGCACTGCAGTCATAATCTTGTAGACATATCATTGTAGATCTGACCTTGTAAATATAACGTTTTAGTCATGCATGACCTTGTACACATGACCTTGTACACATGACCTTGTAGTCACGGCTTTGTACATTTGACTGCGGAGACATGATCTTGTCAATGTGGTATTCATGCTTATCTTTATTACGGTTTCCTATTCACATTACCCTGTTTATATGAATATTTCGTTGTGTGCAGGATTTTGCTGGTAGTGGAGCCGTTCATGTTCTCGGCGGGGTAGCTGCTTTCTGTGGCGCTTTATTGCTTGGACCCAGAATTGGACGGTTCCACCCGGACACCCGAGGTCCAGTTGACCTTAGGGGTCATTCGGTTCCCGTAAGTTTCTTTCTTCTGCTGATAATATATTGCGGTATGATCTCTAAAATGCTACGCACGATGTGCATGCTCTTTATTAGAATATGATTGTTATCATTATTATCATTTGTTATTACACCCAGTTATTATACCCCTATTATTAGTATACCATATGCCTGACGCATCATGTCATTTTACATTATACATTACCCCGAATCTTAAGACCCTATACATGGGGTGTCATGTGTTATCATTCCCTGTGAATGACGCACGACGTATTCTTTAGACCTTATACATGACGTATCATGTAATTATACCTATTCGTGACATATCCCGTATTATTAGACCCTATACATGACGTATCATGTTATTATGCCTATTCGTGACGTACTCCGTAGTATTAGATCCTATACATGACGTACCATGTTGATATACCCTATACATGACGTACTCCGTATTATTAGACAACAGACATGACATATCATGTTATACATTAAACATGACGTATCCCGTATCATTAGACCTTATACATGACATATCGTAAGTTATTAGAGTAATATTGTCTCAGTTCGCAGCTCTCGGCGGCTTCATCCTCTTGTTCGGGTTCCTTGCTTTCAATGGAGGGTCAGCTCTCAGCATCTCCGGTGACGGCAACGGCGCCAGCGTCAGTCTCTCCGTCGTCAACACCATCATTTCAGGTTCAATGTCCGCCTTCGTCTCCCTCTTCATACACAAAACCGGCTACTTCGGCAACCGTTACTGGAGTCTCCTCAACGCCCTGAACGGCGCACTTACTGGCATGGTGAGTGTCCAGCAGCAGGATGCTGTACATCTGTAGATCCGCATACCAGCAGTGTTAGAGCGAAATCAGCGAGCCTATATAGTGAGTGACTTTCGGTTTACGCCGCTTTTAGCAATATTCCAGCAATATCACGGCGGGGGACACCTGAAATGGACTTCACACATAGTGCCCATGTGGGGAACCGAACCCGGGTCTTCAACGTGACGAGCGAACACTTTAACCACTAGGCTACTCCACCTACTACTACTATTTCTGCTACTACTACTACTTGGTTAAAGCTTGGCAACAACTATTACTACTACTAGTACTTCTTCTACATCTACTATTGCTAAAAGCTGGCTACTCTCACTCAGTCTACTACTACTACTTCTACTGCTACTCTACTACTACTACTACTACTACTTCTACTTCTACTACTACTACTTTTACTACTGCTACTACTATTACTACTACTTCTACTATTACGTCTTCTACTACCACTTCTACTACTACTGCTACTAATACCACTACTACTCTACTACTACTACTACTACTACTACTACTACTGCTACTTCTACTTCTACTACTACTACTACTACTACTACTACTACTACTACTACTACTACTACTACTACTGCTGCTGCTCTACTACTACCACTACTACTACCACTACTTCTACTACTACTACTACTACTACTACCACTACTTCTACTGCTACTACTTCTACTACTACTACTACTACTACTACTACTACTACTACTACTTACTATTACTACTACTACTACTTCTCACCCGTGAAGGTCCGGGCTAGAAGGAGCCTTCACTAACCAATGCTTCTCGTGAGAGGCGACGAACAGGATCGGGTGGTCAGGCTCGCTGGGTTGGTTGACACGTGTCATCAGTTCCCAATTGCGCAGATCGATGCTCAAGCTGTTGATCACTGGTCCAGACTCTATTTTTTACAGACATTATTTACTACTACTACTACTACTACTACTACTACTACTACTACTACTACTACTAGTACTACTACTACTACTACTCCTACTACTACTACTACTAGATGATGATGAACCTAACCAGCCTGACTGTGCCAGGATCACCCGAACCCTCTCTGCTGTATTTTACATCTCAATCTGTAAACCGTAGTAATAGCAATATTAGTAGATGTTGTTGTTGTTGTTGTTGTTGTTGTTGTTGTTGTTGTTGTTGTTGTTGTAATGTTGGCCTTGTGTAGGTAGCAGCATGTGCCGGGTGCAACGTCTACTACCCCTGGGGCGCCGCTGTCGTCGGCTTCTTTGCCGCCATCTCCTTTAAGTTGTGGTCATACATCATGCTGCAACTGAAGATAGATGACCCACTTGATGCAACTGCGGGTAAGAAATATCGTGGTCATGTCACACAGTCATCAAGTACAGAGGTTGAGCTTCACATAGTCATGGGAAGCCACAGAGGATCATATTGAGTCAAGTTGTATCAAAGATAGTCGTATGGTTGCATAGAATATGACATTGTCATGTACAGTTGTAGAGATGTAGAGACACGTTCTTAGTGTCACAGAGAGTCGTTGAGACTCTTGGGGTATCACAGAGCCACAGTGACAGTAAGAAATAAAAGTCACAGTCGATTAAGAAATATACTCTCCCAAAAAAGAAACGCATATAGGAATTTCAACTGTATTTTTATGTTTATTTTGAAACATCTTGTAGGCGTTATGAGTCAATGAAATATAGCGAAATTGCACACTGGGAATGCAGACTTATCCGTCTTTGGCACCAACTCGAGGAAAGTCGACGTTCACGTTCACGTCGACGTCTGTACACCCGCATTCTTCCATCGCGTCGTTCCAATAGAAATCGTGATTCATCACTAAACCAGATTCTACGACAATTCGGTAGGTTCCAGGCCTGAACGTTGGTACACCATTGAACTCGATGTCGACGATGTTGTTGTCGAAGCACAGGGCCAAAATAAGGTCTTCTGGCACGTAAACCAGCCTCTCTCAACCTGTTTCTGACGGTCTGTGCAGAAAGCCTCCTCAATCCGGGTATTTGTCGAGCGGTACTGGTCGCCGTAGCTGTTCGACGACGCAGGTGATGTACCCGGATGTAGCGATCCTGCGCCGCAGTGGTCGCTCGAGGTCGCCCACTACGAGGGGCATCTGCTACCGCATTCTGCCGGCGATATCTCTCCCAGAGCCGTGAAATGGTGCTTTGGTGAACATTCATGCGTCGGGCAACTGCACGTTGAGACTGGCCCGCTTCAAGCAAACCAATGGCGATATGACGGTTGGCTTCACTTAGACGTGGCATTTTGCGTTCGTCAACAATATTCCAAATACAGTGACTAATCGACAGACAGCGATCAACCTTTTATACCCATCATTGAGACTATCTGATCCCCAACTTTCACTTCCATTGCATGTGAATTGTGTATTCTGTGACACTACACGCCGAAATTGAAAATCATGCTGTTAAATACGGGTATTTTACGGATGGTGCGTTTTGTTGTGATGTTTCAAAACATAAACACCATAGGACTCATAAACTGAGCAAAACCTTTTGTAAAATGAATCACGTTTTAATTCATTGCTACATGAAATTGCTATTTTCATGATGCGTTTCTTTTTTGGGGAGAGTATAAAAAGCATGGGGCCATAAGGTGTCCAAGACAGTTATTGTGAGTGAGTGAGTTTAGTTTTACGCCGCAATCAGCAATATTCCAGCTATGTGGCGGCAGTCTGTAAATAATCGAGTCTGAATCAGACAATCCAGTGATCAGCAGCATGTGCATCGATCTACGCAATTGGGAACGGATGACACGTGTTAACCAAGTCAGCGAGCCTGACCACCCGATCCCGTTAGTCGCCTCTTACGACAAGCATGGGTTACTGAAGATTAATATTCTAACCCGGACATCCATGGGTCTATTGTGTGTCAAATAGCGTAATCGCAAATACATTTGTACGGAGTGTCATAGAGCCAGAGAGTAACAGTACGCGATAGAGTCACTGAGCCACACTCAGCATAAAAGAGTGTCACGCTGTATCATAGAAAGTCATAAGGGTTAACAGAGAAAAGATACACACAGAGAATCACAGAGCGTCACAGAGCGTCACAAATCGTCACAGATGGTCATGACAACGTGATAGTATTTATGTTTTACCATCCGTCCAGATACATACCAGCCACATGACGAACGACCCTTCTATAACGTCTCTTTTATCGTCCATAAATAATATGTTTCCACCCTTGTCAATTCACAGTTCATTTCGGAGGAGGTCTTTGGGGCGCTATCGCTGTCGCATTCTTGAAAAGAGATGAAGGGATTGTGTTTGCGTGGGATACACAATCAGGCTTGGTAAGTTGGCTCATGTGTGGTGGTGGTGTGGTGGTGTGAGGTCCTGTGCATAGGGCTCAGGTCACAAATCAGTTGAAGCTAAGCAGCGTAGAGCGCGGGGTGTCCTTGGATGGGTGACCGTGTTTGGTAGCTTGACTCCTGAGCGTTTGTAGGACTTCAGTCCTGCCCCACAACTAAGCACATATGATACATATGGTCTCACCTTAGGCAAGTGAGGTTTTTTCAAAATTGCCTCTGTTCACCCAGCAGAAAATGGGTACCCGGTGGGATAAGTCATGTAATTAACCTTCTAGCGCCTCACAGGCAGCTTGGGCTATCCGGGGTAATAATAATCAGATTGTGCCCCTTGAACATGCTTATGTATCGAAATAGCGCTCTGGCGCACAATTAATTATTAATGATATTATTATAATTATCATAACCATTGGGTATTCATTAACTTACCTATCAAAGTACACCTTCATCTTGAACAAACGTCATGAATACAAATCTATACCATTGTGAAACATGACCTTTGACATGAACTACCTCGTAATGTCTAAATCCTGGATTGATGTGTTCCATTGTGTTTTGTATCAAGATGCAAAGAAACCTTTCCCTATTGACATAAACACATTATGGGATTAGGGATATTGCGGAATGTGTCTGTATATTATCAGTTGCTCCATTATATCCGATATTAAAAGATCCGTGAAGATCCGGGTTAGAATTTGCTTTTAACAACCCATGCTTGACGTAAGAGGCGACTAACGGGATCGGGTGGTCAGGCTCGCTGACTTGGATGACATACGTCATCGTATCCCAATTGTGTAGATTGATGCTCATGCTGTTGATCACTGGACTGTCTGGCCCAAACTCGATTATTTACAGACCGCCGACATATAGCTGGAATATTGCTGATTGTGGCTTTAAACAACAAAAGAGCGAACGATGTTATTAAACTGTAAGTTGACTTAAATATGATCTTAATCGGATTAAATAATAATTCCTAATCCTTGTTTGGCAGCGTCTGGCATGGCAATTGACAGGGGTGGTTTCCATTGCTGCGTGGTCAGCTGTCCTGTGTCTCCTCATGTTCGGTACTCTACGACTGATGGGCATCCTCCGAGTCCCTGAGGATCTGGAGAGGAAAGGTAGGTGCAACCTGATATGTGGCCCAGTGGTCTTAGTCGATCTAAGTCGCTGATCAAGGTTGTCTCCCGTAGATTGTCCGGATCCTATGGCCATGGATTTGAATCCGTGATTTGCTCTGATTTTAATTTTCCGTTTGTCAGTATCATAACACTGCCTTTTGGTTTCACTTAGATGGAACGTTTAAATTTGCATCATGTTTTTTTGTTTGTTTTTTTTCTGCTCATAAACCTGACACTCCGGATCCGTGATGAAGATAGCGGACAAATAAAAACAGTTTCACACACACACCATCGATGATATCGTGTTAGGCTGAGTAGACGATTACTTGTACACACAGCGTGTATGTGTATGTTCTGTGTAAATTAAGACATACGGGTATATTTGTAACCAGTTTTACCAAGTCTAAAATCACAAAATCATATCCCTTGTGCTGGTTCTAATTATTACAAGTTACAAACTTTTACGTCTTACAAGTGTTAATGCATACTTACACTATATATAAGAGGGGGGGGGGGGTGTCTAAAGCGTGCGTCCGTCACTATGGGGTCCTTGGTTTGATTCCCCAAATGGGTACAACGTGCGAAGCCCATTGCTAGTGTCCTCCGCCGTGTTATTGCTGGAATATTGCTAAAAGCGGGATAGAGCACAACTCCTTCACTTTTACATATAGACCAATGTCTGACCAAGTTGTTACAAGTTGCCCTGTCTCCCGATGCAGGTCTAGACATACCCAAGCACGGCGAGCCGGCCTACCCAATGGAATCGTATGGTCATGGCTGGGTGGAGCACATCCTGCAGGTCTTGGAGGACGGAAGACTGTCGGAGGTCCAGCAAGGTATGTCTCCGTACACAGTGTACACAAAGTGGGTGTACATGTGGACAGAAAGTCCCGATGCCCTCCCCTGAACAATGTAGATAAAAGCTTTAGACTAATGCGTTCGATATGTAGATATATCAGGACATGTCATCTCTATTGATTGTAACGATGTTTCATGATGTTCTTCAAACTTCTAAACGTCTATCAAGACCCGATTAGTCGGCTACGAATCTACTTAATGCATAAGAATGTGTGAAAAACATTCAGCTCATGGTAAGCATTACTGACGGAGCTGTATACTTACGTGCACACGCACATTGTGTGAAAATCTGTTAGCCGATCATAGAAACCGTAGACTGAATTGTTGAAGACGTACAAATGATGGAATGAAAAAAGATTCAGCATTTGGTAAAAAATGGAGGTTGAACTGTACATGTAATTGAATGATGACGTTTTCGGGAACAAAACGTAGATGAAGTCATTGTAACGTACATGTAACGTAGTGACACTGTTCAGCTGTTGGTAAAGATCTTAACTTGAGTTGTTGTAACGTACTAGTGTGACCAGGTAAAAGACTCGGCTATTCTGTTTCTTCTTGTGAACGGGGGCGGTGGGGTAGCCAAGTGGTTAAAGCGTTCGCTCGTCACGCCGTAGCCCTGGGTTCGATTCCCCACATGAGCACAATGTGTGAAGCCCATTTCTGGTGTCCCCGCCTCTGGAATATTGCTAAAAGCCGCGCAAAACCATACCCACCCACTCACTCTTGTGAACAAACGGGTTATAGCAATACTTTGACAATTTAACTTGCGCGTGTATGTATGTGTTTATACCAATACATACTTTACAATGACTTTACAGATCCTCATAAATATCTAGGTGTCAATAGTGATTCTAAAACCATTATTCTAGTGCATGACAATTACATTACTTACCTCGATGACAACCGTAGCTAGAGTAACGTTTAGCAAGATAACGTAGAATATAGAAAGATAACGTAGGTAAAATGCTTGACATACATAATTCATGTAATATGAATGTGTGTTAATCTTGATATGACATGATTCTTTCCATAATACCTATTGTTGTATGAAGCGTTTCTAATATCTAGAATTGTTTAACATCACAATGATTTTCATGAGATTTTACTCGAGAATCGTTTCATACTATGCATGTTTCGTCCAATGTTTTGTGCATCTTGGGAACATGTGTTCACAGTGAAACCTCGCTAATCCGAAAACCAGTCGGTCAGCTTTCCGGTTCTTATTTCTGTGTGGACATCTATCTGCACGAACAAAGCAACCAACTGCAAAATGGACCCTCTTAAGAGACCGTTCATAATGTATGGCTAGTGGGTGATGATGATTTTTATGGAGAGGCATGTACAATTTCAATGACCCCCCTAACATTTATGTACAAAGTAAGTGAACACACACACACACACACACACACACACACACACACACCTGTCATGTACGAACTCAATGCCCCCCTTCCAATGATTTTTAAGTATAAAATTTCAATCTGGTCATGAACAAAATTGCTGACATCCCCATCCCTTCCCCCACCCGTACATGTGCACAAAATTGATGCCCCCAACCCACCCAAGTCCAAAAGACAATATTGCAATATTGGTGACCACCCCCCTTAAAATATCACCACCACCTCATCCACCCACCCACCTACTAGCCATAGATTATGAACGGTCCCTAAACTGGTTCCAACGTTGGTTCGCACAAGAGACTTACAGATGGTGTTTTAGTCAGAAAAAAATATGTTGTAGCAATTGAAGCAGGTCCGATATGCATTACATTCCACATATTTAGAGCGATGTAATTGCTGTGTATAACAAACTGTCAATTAACACGAGCATAGCAGCTTATTATATACTGTTCTCGAAAGTAAATGTATTTCATAAACAAATATTACACATTTCAGCATTTGCATTCATTCGATACCAAACAGTTGAAATATTTAATTTAATAATTTATGAGTCAATATGTTGTTGTTATGACGTCGTCGTTGATGTTGTTGCTGCTGCTATTGTTAGGGTGGTGAGGAACCCAGTCAACCCATGACTCTGTAGTCCGGACATTAGTTTATCCGGACAGTTTTCCAGGACGGATTAACGGGGATTCACTGTATTCAGTCACAATCCTGCTTTATGGCATGAGATTTTATTATCAAATAGTGCATGCTAGGGGATATGGTTCATACGATCATAATGATTTGTTTGCACAGACATACGGAACTACACAGAAGGTAAGATATCGCACTAATCATCATGCACACGCTCATGCATGTGTACGTGTATGTGCTTGAACACAGATAACACCAATATATCACTTAAACATTAATCTTTCAGGTAATATTCCTAATATGTATTTGTCAACCCCTCTACTCTAATAATTTTTTATGTGTTCGTTGTTAAACGCCGCAATATTCCAGCAATATTCCAGCTGTATGACGGCGGTCTGTAAATAATCGAGTCTGGACCAGACACTCCAGTGATCAACAGCATGAGCATCAATCCACACAACTGGGATACGATGACTTGTGTCAACCAAGTCAGCGAGCCTGACCACCCGATCCTATTAATCGCCTCTTACGACACGCAAGGGTTGCTGAAGACCAATTCTAACCCGGATGTTCTCGGGTTCTATTCTCTAACATATATGCATCGCTTTGAGTTAGTTCAAAAAGAGTTTAAACCATGTCACAGGCCTTCAAAGTAGAAGAAGAAAGTCTGATATGAGACAGTAATTTTACGATAGTACTTTGGTCAATGATACTGCAAAACCAGCTTTAATGCGAAATGCAAGTTGTTATCACAATATCCTGATACACCAAAGGGACGCAACTCAGATGTGTAAAAGTCAGTTGTGTGAATTCAGATGCTGAATGGTTTTATGTGCAAATAACATATAAATCAAATATCCATTTACTAACATTGTCTTGTCCATCAATCCATTTCCAAAATATGGTAATCAGTTGCGGTACCAAGCAGTACCTGTTCCTGTTCATCTCTCTCTTCTTTACCCTTGGTAATAACGGTTGTTACCCATAACGTTCTTATTTCAGCGGGGATAGACCCAGGTATATTAAGCACAATGCATCAATGTACACTACAATATGGTTCTTGGAACTGTCCAATTTCCTACACACTTACACTGCACATGCGCACTCTAAAATGTCGCAACGAAAGACTAAAACAGTATGTTTTAATGAAACAAATGAAAATTTAAACCAGAGATGGTAATTAATACAAAAAATATTAAGTGTCTAGTTGTGACATTTTACTTTTATCACACATATAAAAAGAGGTAGTTTTCTTACATACATTACTTTCTTTCGAAGTCACGTGTATCTTGCATCTGTGCAGGACCGTCTATGCCAAGGAGCGTTTCCGGTGGAACAACTATGACTGTCACGACATATATTGTTTGACGCAGCTTTATTAAGAGTCAATGGACATCCTACATCTTAGGACATCTTAGGACATCTTAGGGCGTGTGCCCATATTCAAGTGCCCGTTCTTGCCTCTGGGTACATTTCTCACAGATGTCGAGAATGGACTGTAAAACACTGTCGGAAATACCTCCGCTGGCGGTACAAACATTTTGTTACCGAACTCACTTGTGCCTGTAACTGGTCAATACAATCATCAGCATTCAGCTCCAAATATCAGGAATTACTTCTTACTCAAGTTCCACAGATAGACAAGTCCAGAAGCGGACTTGCATCCTTGTACAAAATTGTTGAGAACTATGGACACAAGCAATTCATAGCCACATTGTGCCTTACATTGATATTGTACCTCAGTACTAACCGATCTACTTTGTTTGAAGGGCCGCTCTACTAAATTCGGCTCCTTTTCGTTATCTTAGGGTTGGTTTTCCATTCCAAGGCTGCATTCATAATGATACTCACGTGAACGACAGGCTATGTCTTTCGTGATTCTGTTGAGGACATCTTTTCAGGAAGGATATGACTGAATTTTATGGGGTGGAGCAGTTAGAGAAATAGTTTCCAAATTTTGTAGCCAGTCGGGCTTGCTATGCCTGAAAGTTACTAGTCCACAAAATAATTCTCTAGCCCGAAATTTCACTGTGGACACGGGTTTTATCATTAAGCTGCTAATATGATGAACATTTTTATCAGGCCATACTCTTGCATGATTTAAAAGTGTGTTATAACTTAACAAGTCCGAGAGAGTGATATATTTACACAATGACTCCATGAATGGAGATTTACTGACCCGACTGGTCTTTTACTAGCCACGGACTAGCGGGCTAGCGGGGCAGTGGCTATTTCGCACACTGGGGTTGAGTGTTGTGTTATGGGTCGGGATGCCAGATTTTCAAGATCGACAGGTAAAATATATTATGAATTCGAACTACCTACCCATTTTACATATTTTCATGAGTGACGAGAAACAACATTTTGTATGTGACCTATTAGTCACGAGGATACATGAGTGATTGCAACAGTTGCAAAGAAACAGTTGCAACATATTACTTGTATTTATACCTTAAGTTATTGTATCGTATTACTCAGCTTTACTGTGCAAATGTTGTGTGTATCATACTTTGTTCTCGGTGTAATGTCTTTTCTGTTCAAACATTGGGTGGCATCGTTTTTGAATACCATTTATATCCATTGTTTTCAATAAATTATATGTTAATGTGTTCTTACTACTGTGGTTATCCTGCTTTATTGCGATTATCATGCCTGATAACTTCACCTTTACTGGTAGCGGTGGGGTAGCCTAGTGGTTAAAGTGTTCGCTCGTCACGCCGAAGACCCGGGTTCGATTCCCCACAAGGGTACAATGTGGGAAGTCCATTTCCCCGCCGTGATATTGCTGGCATATTGCTAAAAGCGGCGTAAAACCATTCTCACTCACCTTTACCATTTCTTCTACCGCTACAGACTATATATTTCAAGCCACTAACTGACATCACCCAATATCTAAGCAAATCTCAACTCTTCTAAACTAATGTCTCCTCTGTCGCGTTCCGTTCGCAGTCTGACCGCGACCGTTGGTGTTACCAGATCGTATGGGATCGTACGCTTTTCGCGATTGGATTGCGATTGAGGAGACGTTAGTTTTGAACATTTAACGCATATTAACACTGATAATAGTGTTTTAGAGTTTGTGTAATGAAGCTCGGGGGTTAATATCTTAAAATAATTATATGCCAATTTGTCCAAAAAAATCAACATATATTTAAGCAATGAGAAACATTGTCCAAAAAATGTGTTGTTTTCTATGTTTGCATATCTGTTTCTAAACTTATCAGTAGTTATATGAGTAAATATATTGGTGTCAGTGCCATTATTTATGCGTGTAAATATATAGGTATCAGTGACAGTACATTTTTGTGTGTAAATATATACTAGGTATCAGTGACAGTACATCTTTGTGTGTAAATATATACTAGGTATCAGTGACAGTACATCTTTGTGTGTAAATATATACTAGGTATATCAGTGACAGTACATCTTTGTGTGTAAATGTATACTAGGTATCAGTGACAGTACATCTTTGTGTGTAAATATATACTAGGTATCAGTGACAGTACATCTTTGTGTGTAAATATATACTAAGTATCAGTGACAGTACATCTTTGTGTGTAAATATATACTAGGTATCAGTGACAGTACATCTTTGTGTGTAAATATATACTAGGTATCAGTGACAGTACATCTTTGTGTGTAAATATATACTAAGTATCAGTGACAGTACATCTTTGTGTGTAAATATATACTAAGTATCAGTGACAGTACATCTTTGTTTTTAAATATATACTAAGTATCAGTGACAGTACATCTTTGTATGTAAATATATACTAGGTATCAGTGACAGTACATCTTTGTGTGTAAATATATACTAGGTATCAGTGAGAGTACATCTTTGTGTGTAAATATATACTAGGTATCAGTGACAGTACATCTGTGTGTGTAAATATATACTTGGTAACAGTGACAGTACATCCTTGTGTGTAAATATATACTAGGTATCAGTGAGAGTACATCTTTGTGTGTAAATATATACTAGGTATCAGTGACAGTATGGATTTGTGTATACATTGTTGCATCACTGACATTATCTATGTGTGCAAATATATGGGTATGAGAGATAGTATTTATGTGTTTACACATCTGTATGCCTTTGACAGTATTTATGTGTTTACACATCTGTGTCAGTGACAGTATTTATGTGTTTACACATCTGTATGCCTGTGACAGTATTTATCTGTTTACACATCTGTGTCAGTGAAAGTATTTATCTGTTTACACATCTGTGTCAGTGAAAGTATTTATCTGTTTACTCATCTGTATGCCTGTGACAGTATTTGTGTGTTTACACATCTGTGTCAGTGACAGTATTTATGTGTTTACACATCTGTGTCAGTGACGGTATTTATGTGTTTACCCATCTTTATGCCTGTGACAGTATTTATGTGATTACACATCTATGTATCAGCCACAGTATTTATGTGTGTACATACCTATCTCTGAATGGAGATCATGCAGTCAATGTTGTTGACGTCAGTTTGTTGTCGTAAAATTTGCAAATTTATAAAAAAACCCTTGGCTTTGTACTGTCACATGAATTAATTCACACCAAATACCTTTCATGCTGCCGTCGAGGTAAAATACTTTTGCTTCATCGTTTTCCCAAGTAACCTAGCTTCACTTTCCATCTCTTCCAGTCGTTCCCGGTCTTCTGAACAGGGGCTTTGAAAGCGGCATCCACACCGTCGGCTACGACAGCGTGGAAGTGCAAGCCATGCACGATGTTCATGGCCAGAAAACTGAGCCACCATCCATTGAGGACCTTGACAAACACCCACATCGTCATCCCAAACCCCCAGCCGGGCACATCCTCACCCCTGCCGTCTCCCAGTACACGCCACGTCCCAACGTGGGCAACGGCAACGCCACACAGATGCATCCTGTCAATGACAAGTATGTGTTTACTGCCATGTAAAGAAATCCACCAAGATGCTGATCCATCACAGAGACTCTGAAAGTCATGACGTATCTGGACTCCGCTGCCACATCGTCTAACACCAAAGTTTTCCAAAGGAACACAAATGGAGATTTTCAAACTTGGTGGTTTTATAATCCACGAAGACATTTCGAAACCATTTGACACCATGTAACAATCTTGTCCCATAACCCTTCTCAAATCGTTTCAAATGAAGCAGTTTTGTGGTAGGTATTTAACCTGAACTATGCCAAGAATATGCTTGTTCGAATGTCTGGAATTTAGCATCTGCAATACATGTGATACATGTACTTGAGGTCAGTGATGATGGCAATACACACTGAGATTGCTATTACATGTTTGTGTTTTAAAAAGCTAATGTTTACCATAGAGATCAAGTACATTTCCACAGTCTTTCATTAATTGTTTTCCTAACGCTGATCTTCAACACGTAAATATCCCCAGTGCCTTGCAATACAATCCAAAAGGTATGTTTACCATAAATATACGAAATATCCACTTCCCTTTTCAGTAATTAGTTTCTTCCAAAACCATAGATTATAGCAACATCTTTTTACAGTAGATGTTTACTTAATGCTGATGTTCAACTTAGATCATTAAAGAGACACATCGTTTTGCAACATGCATTTTGCTGATGTTGACCATAGAGCATTGATGTATGCACAGTTCATTACAATATTTGCTTTCCAGACACAAATGTTTAACGTAAATCTCTAACATTTCCCGAGCCGTGCAACACTATATTCATGTGTATGTTCTTTTGAACAGTATATGCTTGATGACTGTAAATCAGATATATTTTTTACATTATCTAACAGATGCATATGCCTTTACAAGTAACTTATATTTACAATAAAGTATAGCATGACATCAAACCTACTTTAATCACGAATTTAACTTGTGTTAAAGTTGATCATTATTAAAATCCATTTACTTGAAGAAATTGTAATTAACATGCAAATAATTCAAATCAATCCACACTCTAAACACCATATTTTGCATTTATGCTTCTGATGTGCAAAGAGGACGTGTAGATATTGACAGGTACTCCGATGGCATTGACAAGATATCTACACGAGGGAATTTGGTTTAACGCCGCCTTTAACAGTATTTTAGTTTTATCAAGGCAAATGGGAGGGATGGAATCCCGAAGGGATGCAGCTGTTGACGGTTTTACCCTTTTGGTGAAACCCTCACACATGTAATGGTGTCTCTTGGAACATAATCAGTGAGTGAGTGAGTTAGAATTTAACGTCACCTCGGCAATATTTCAGCCATATAGTGACTGAACATAATCAGAATGAAATTACGCAAATTATTGTAATAATATTAATCTATTTCACAAAAACTCTAATGGCGATATCGGTGACCCAAATGTTTAAGCCACCGCAATTCGCTGAGCAGCGTTGCGTCCCTTGAGCACGATAGGATCCTATGATTGTAAGTTCGAATCCTGTTCACCCCAATTCTGTTTTTAGATTTTTCAGCATCATACCAATCTAAAGCGTCTCGGATCTTCACTGCAGGCTTTCCTGCCACAGATGATGAAACCAAGTCGCTAAATTAATTATTGCAATATGTCACATGCAAATTTATGTTGATTCATGATAAGTGTACATTTCGAGATCACGTGATAATGTGTCCGCCGTTGGCGGCAAGCCACGAACAGCTGTGATATTATGTGATATGCTTCACTGAACTGATCAAGGTGTGGACCGAACAGTCCCTAATTTGTTGTGACATGCTTGGGTGTCATGACATTTCACGTGCTCATAAATTTTTATATTCAATGTAACAATTATTCTTGCTAAATGTATCAATCGTCATTAACATGCTGATCATATTTCATCAACTAACACGTCCATTCCCGGTTCGCATAATCCTAGTGATTATGTTCATGTGTATAATACACATCACGAAAAACACACACACACACACACACACACACACACACACACACATATATATATATATATATATATATATATGTATATATACATACATACACACACATACAGACAGACAGACAGAGAGGCAGATAAGACAGACACTCAAACATACAGACACACAAACATGCATGCACACACCACATGCATGCATACATACATGCACTTACATACATACATGCACTTACATACACACACATACATATAGACAAATACATACATGCATGCATGCATACATACATACATACATACATACATACATACATACATACATACATACATGCACTTACACACACAGACATATAGACATAGACATACATACATACACACGCACGCACGCACGCACGCACGCACATACATACATACATACATGCATGCATCAGTTCCTACCAACGCGAGTCAAGAAAACTCTGATACTGATGCCATTTCTTTGTTCATATTTGGCACCAGAGACCTTCTTGATCTCACATTAGTTATCTCACCTCAACTATATCCCAATAGATCCATTTTGTATTTCAGCTCATTTTAACACGGCGCTTAGATATATCAAAATAAAAATCAACACATATACCTTTCTTTAAACTTTACCAGACTTAATTAACGGGCTGTACCAGTCACAGGATATAAACAGAATATTAAATAACACAGGTGAAAATGTCCATCAATGTTATGCACAATCAATGTTATGAGCGTCTTATTCCCACAAATGGGCAGCAGAATGTGTGGATTAATGGGGCCTGTTTTCATGTAGGATGCTATCAGAGGTCATAGAAACATTTGTGGTTTAAAGCTGCTTAAAACTCGACGAATAGACATAAATATAGAACACTTATGACTGTAGATGGGTACAGAATACATATTTAATCGATTCAAGAGTTGATTAGTATCTTTGTTATTTCAGTAAGCGTTTGAAAACATTATCCTTTTGTGATTGTAGAAAAATAATAATGAGTATTACAGCCTAAAATCGTCATTACCGCTTCATCAACCTTATTTTCCAAGCATTCATCGTTTCTAATAATTATGTTTGAAACGGTATATCGCGATGTTAGTAGAACCGCGGTATTTTGCCTTCGGTTCGGTATACCTTAATGCAATCCAAACATTCGGTATTTTCGGTTTTCGTATCTTCATTTTATTAACCTTTTTAAATGACAGTTTTGTTCATTCAAAATAACAAAGACTATGTTTATTTTTGTCCATTATTTTTGTTATTAAACAGTATAATTTTGGGGTCTTGTCAATTTTCTGCATTATGGTCTCATATACCGAACCGAACCGAAAGCCTTGCACCGCAATACGTACCATTCCATGGTAAGGGCGTACCGTTTCACCCCTATCCATAATGTAAAATATTATGCTTTTTTTTATTATGTATAGATATATGTATATATATATATATATGATTACATGAACGGGATTCGTGTCGGACCTTTTTTGTGTAGATATGAATGGAAACCATTTGACAAAATTATATTGTTTGCAGGACCAGGTATATGGAGCCTCAAATAATGTTTGTTGCATTCAATCGGAACATTGAATAAATTCCTGTTCATACTTACCTGGGTATTCGAGTTTAATGTTGAGTGAATGTGTGAGAGTGTGTGTGAGCGAGTATTTGCGTGCGTGCGTGCGTGCGTGCGTGCGTGCGTGCGTGCGTGCGTGCGCGAGCGAGCGAGGGAGCGTGTGAGTGAAGTTAAACGCTATTAACACTTCAGTTATATCCAGCTTGATCACT
The DNA here is from genome assembly GCF_003918875.1 of Haliotis rubra. Classification (NCBI taxonomy): domain Eukaryota; kingdom Metazoa; phylum Mollusca; class Gastropoda; order Lepetellida; family Haliotidae; genus Haliotis; species Haliotis rubra. The sequence continues at coordinate 764,171 of NW_025766803.1, read as the reverse complement.
GACGTTTATCACTCCTAAGACCTGTGAGCACATGATTAGGGGGAATGTGGGATTCGAACCCACGAAACTATTACAATTTTGGACATCGAAATATCATAATGCAACAGAAGACAGACAGTAATGATGTACAGATGATAACTGAAAATATAAGGCAAGCATCTCGTTAACTCCTGTATTGTGAGCAATATTTTGGGGAAACCTACTTATCGTTTCATCAACATATAGCGATCAAGTCAAAGTCAAATATGTTTATTGGACAAAAGGCCTGAGGCCCATATACATTGGTGTTATACATAATTATACATTATACATTATGCATATGTTGTAAAAAGTAGTAATTTGTGTTCCAAACAGTGAATCATGTTACAGGCAATAAATTACGTTACAAATAGTGAATTACGATGGATCTGAAAAACTGTATAATTTTATCAAATTGTTACGTTTGATAAGAGCATAATTAATATAGACGAAAGGACAAAAGAAACGATACCAAATTGAAATCACTGATATTATTATTAACCACCATTGTGAAAAAAGAAAATGAATTTTAATAACAGGTGCATGTGCATGTTGCCCATGCATGTTGCCCATACACCTTTTATTAAAATTCACTTTCTTTTTTCACAATGGTGGTTTGTCGTTTTGTAATATCAGTGATTTCGATTTGGTATCGTTTCTTTTTCCCGTTAGTTTGGTATGACAGCTTTAGTATTACAGGCTGGTCAGGTGATGAAAGAAGTACATGTAGTTTAAAAGCTAATGAAGGTGGCTTACATAGATAATATTCAGTTATATATTTCTTATGCAAATCCTCATAAAAAGGACATACAAGTAAAAATGAATTTCAGTTTCCATCATCTAAATTACACAGAGGGCACATTCTCCTGCATCTTTCAAATTGAATATAAAAACGTCTTCCTTTATTGACCATTGGGTTGATCAAGCCTAACCTAAAACATATAAATTGATATCTTAATTCATGTGATGTTAAAATCAATATATATTTCTCTGGCTGGAGTAATGATTTATATATTCTATAAGAGTCATATCGTAAACTATTAACTATAACTGAATGCTATTCTTGATTAAACATATTAAGACTTCTTTCACGAAACAGAGTTAAAAACAAACTTGCGTCACAAACTGACTGGCTTAATCATACGAAACCGTAACCATGTGAAAACAGAAGTTTTCTTACATGAGACGCCCACGTCACTTTACCAAAGTCCAAATGAACAAGCATGTTATAAAGACTTTTTAGGCAATCTGTTTTCTTGCATACACAATATCTTAAACCTGAAATTTATACATCGAATATGAGCATTTATATACAGGGATGTCTGCCACATTCGATACGATCTAGCAGTAAATTTGAAGATATTACCAAGTCGCCTTGATCGTCACAGTAGTAAGTTAGTAAGGATGAGGTTGATGTTTCATCTGCCATGTGGACTATTGTGTACTTCATCTGTGGTAGTTCATCACAATGCTAGATAGTTGTCATAGCAACTGTTGTGTAATCCATGTTGTGCGTCATCATCGGGCTATATAGTAATGGGTGATATATGTTCATATCATATGATGGTTGAGAAAAGATGCACTGAACAATTTACGGTGCTTAATTAAATAGTTGATTGATAGTTAAATGGCATAAGTAATAGCAATAATTCAGAACCACTGACACGTATACACAGTATCTCTCATCCAGACAATGGGCAGTTAATGTTTTTACAACAGTACGGTTAATGTTAAAATGTTCACCGGAAAATAACTGAACAAGGACGCTGTAAACTGTCATTATTATTTGACAATGTGCATTCGTTGAGGCAGTAATTTTTATTCTCTACATGATAAATAATGCATATCAATAAAGTTGATACAAAGTTTTTATTTTCATTTTGTTGTTCAGTAATATTTTAAGCAGATGTGTATACCCTTGTCATAACACGTCCCTTTTCTTTCCACAAATGGCATGCAGCTTTTTACAAGATTATTTGGTGTATTTTACCTTTTAACCACCCTCTGTTCTCTGAATATGGAACAAAGGCTGTAGGATTACAGGTGTGATCTTAGCAATCACCGGGTGTGAACATGCATATTTTAAGCTTTTTGATGTAGCCGTACGTTAAAGAAACTTCCACAGGTTTTGCGCCAGTAACGAAGTAGATAGGTTGCGCTACGAAGAGTATAAACATACCCAGTTGTGTATACTCCGCCGAACACATAGCATATGAAGTCAAGCATACAGTTTTTAAAGATTATGCAGTGTAAAAAAGCGTCATATTTATTCATTTCATGACATTTTTATGATTCGAAATCAGTTTTATTTTTGGTCATGGTTTATGACACGGAAACTATGAAGTCAACACATAGTTTTAATGTTAAGAAACAGCCATCATGAGATCACGTATACGACAATAATTTCGTGTAAGGGAAGTTCAATATATCATACATATAAGAGTGATATCGTATCGACAGTAAAGGAGGTTCCGTATATCACACATATATATCAGTAGTATCGTATCGACAGTAAAGGAAGTTCCGTATATCACACATATATAACAGTAGTATCGTATCGACAGTAAAGGAGGTTCCGTATATCACACATATATAACAGTAGTATCGTATCGACAGTAAAGGAGGTTCCATATATCACACATATATTACAGTAATATCGTATCAAAAGTAAAGGAGGTTTCGTATATCACATATATATAACAGTACTATCGTTTCAACAATAAGGAAAGTTCAATATATCCCATATTTGACAATAAGGTTGTGTCAACAGAAAAGGACATTCAGTACATCACATATATAAGAGTAAAATCGTATCAGTAAAGGAAATTCAAAGTATCACATATGTAACAGTAATATCCTATCAGATATTCAACATATCACATATATAAAAGTAATATCGTATCAACAGTAAAGTATTTTGTAATATCATGGGACCCTCTATTATCGCGGTAGTTAATTTTGTCGCCATCGGGATTATGAACGGCTACTGACATTTAGCATTTTATGTATTGTTTCAGTTGAAGGACGTTTAATCTTCATTTCTGTCACAAATAATGTGACACATAGTCGCAGCTCATTTAATACCATTTACATTAGTAATAACATCATGTTTTTAACCCAACATCTGAAACTTCTATTCATTTGGATACAAGGTAACGATAACGTTGCAAAATATTGTTTTTCCGCCTTAAAACGTACCATACAAGTTGATGCCGTGTGTAGAGTGAAGTTGCATAATACGTCACTTCCTGTTATATTTTTAGCACGGAAAATATGCAAATGACCTTATAGTTGTCGCAGGATTACTCTTGATGAAGTAAGTTTTGATTCATGCTAGATGTAATGGCAGTAGGGGTCATACTAGTTTCAAAATGTTCCAGAACTTACTAAAAAGATGAACGCTTTAATATTTCTACGATTAGACATGACATTCCAATGAAATAAATGACTTTTTCAAGAGCGATGAATATATTTTACGTAATTTGCATATGTAAACAGCCGATGCGGGCTGTTAGTTGTCGCCGTATTGCGTTAATTGTTTAGATTCTGATAAAATCCTAAAGGAATCACAAAATTATCAATAACCGAGTACAACTCAATATCTGTTGTAACCTCCGCCAACTGCACTAACATCCCTGACCTTCCTCCTTATTGACTGTATAAGAAGTTGAATTTGGCGTTGAGGTACTGCGTTAATGTACGACACCTTTTGTACAGGTATCGGGTGATGTACCACACATGCTGCACAGGTATCAAATAGTGTACGACACATGTTGCACAGGTATCAGGTGATGTACGATACATGTTGTACAGGTATCAGGTAATCGTACCACACATGTTGTACAGATATCAGGTGGTGTACGACACATGGTGTACAGATATCAGGTGATGTACCACACATGCTGCACAGGTATCAGGTGATGTAACACACATGTTGTACATATATCAGGTAATGTACGACACATTTTGTACAGATATCAGGTGGTGTACGACACATGGTGTACAGGTATCAGGTGATGTACCACACATGTTGTACAGGTATCAGCTGATGTACCACACATGTTGTACAGATATCAGGTGGTGTACGACACATGCTGTACAGGTATCAGGTGATGTACGACACATATTGTACAGGTATCAGGTGATGTACCACACATGCTGTACAGGTATAAGGAGATGTACAACACTTGTTGTACAGGTATCAGGTACCTTAAAGATGTAGGATGTCCAGGTGTTAAACAGAGGACGAGACACGTATTGTTCAGGTATCAGGTTTTTTAACAGTGAGTGTTTATTTTACATGTAGAAAGTGATACCTGCGACAGGACATATTTTGTACAGGCTAAAGTTGATGTACAGATAAGTGTGCACTTACTTTACAATCGTGTTACCTTCGTGTTCATGTTGCATAAGCCGCTTGACATATTTTTCTACAGTGTATATACGGAGCAAAAATGAGCACAAAACGGTTCACAAAGTTAAATAAAAAACTAAATAAATTCAACGAAAAGTGTCAGCATCAAATTTCATAATAACATGTATCTGCAATGGATAATGATCAGTTTGCACGCTAGAAGACTTTACACAATATCTTACTGCAATCCTTCGAAAAAAGCGAAAAAACATGAACGGTCTTTAAAGGCAACCGGTTTGTGATCTTAGCGGGATACCTTTCCTAAAACTTATTAATACGGAGAGGTGAGCAAAAAAGTCGCCATTTAGTTGTTTAAATGATGCACCTGAGTGACCCAATTGAACCCCTGAATCACCTCATTATGCAGAGGTAAGGAATAATCTTGAAGCATGACCTCATAACGAAGGTCACAGACCTTGCCCACGTTGCGGAATTTTCTCTTTCTACCACCAGCACAAACCAATAAAAGAACACATACGTGTAAAGGGATTTGAACAAGTTTGGGCTTCCCAAATTGTGGAGGAACAATAGATGGTACCCACATCCCAATCGTTGCACCACCTGTTGCTCATGGCGATTACCTCAACCGAAAAGGTTGGTACTCCATTATTCTCCAGGCAACATGTGACTACAAATACATAATCACAAATATCAACGTGGGTTGGCCAGGTCGTGTGCACGATGCACGTGTATTTGGGAACTCAGAAATATTCTTGAAAGGAGAAACCAACGATCTCTTTCCCTCTCGACCAAAGACATTCTGCTGCCAGGATAAAGTGATTACTTTCATTCTCCTGGGAGATGCTGCATACCCGTTGAAGACCGAGCTAATGAAGCCTTACACTGGTACCCACACATCACCTCAGAGATTATTTAACCACAGGCATAGCAGGGCAAGGATGACCATTGAGAATACCTTTGGTCGTCTAAAGGGACGATGGCGACGCATCCAGAAGAAACTCGACGTCGAGTTTGTCAGCACAGTGGTCACTACATGCGTGGCACTCCACAGTTTATGTAAAATGAGACATGACAGATATGTAGACATGGTGATTGAGGCAGATGCTGACTACGATTATGATGGTGGTGATGATGATGTTGTTCCAACTGCAAACAAACCTTAGAAACGATTTGGCAACGCTTTTTGTATGGCGTAAGACACTCGTTCTCACTAATGAGGTGCAATTGCTGTCTGCCCTGATCAGATCAAATACTTATGAAAGTTGATTAGATAATTTACCATATTTTAACAGGGTACAGTGCAGACAACTTCTGACATTTCAGGATTCTCTAAGAATTCATTTCGTATTTGACAGTAACCCCTCAAACACGTAAAACGATACCTACGTTACCTGTCCGCCCCTTTGGGTTGATAGAGATATGTTGCAATAGAGACATGCGAACAATAAGTATTGATTATTGTTACAGTTATATCGATTGGTGAGTGATCCAGCCTTACTTCCAAGTCTGTTATGGCGACTTCCATTCATGCACAGCCAGATGAGCTCAGACACAAGACTTGTCCGCTATGCTGAGGATACCTACGTTACTGCACTATTTAGCCTTAGAAACGAAGCACATAAAGTTACACATCCTGACCACCCAATGTAAAAAATAAATTGGAAAACGTCAAGAAATGTATGACAAACAACTTGGTCAATTGGAACCGTATATTATGAGTGATACCTACGTTACTAGGGCTGTAAGTGCACGAGACCTTCAACATGAAATTAATTAGCATATAGCATTATAAAAAATAGTACAGTCATTGGCTTCATACAGATATCGGTGCTTTTAATTTTCACATTTTCACTGTTTGGTGGATTTTTCCAGTTAAAAATACATACGTTACTGATACCTACGATACCAATATATATATTAGTAACAATGGTTTTAGAGCTTTACTTTAGAACTATTCTTGCTTCCAAATTTAAAAGACGCCATTGCTGTTTAGATTGTACTTTTAATAAGACGTAGCATCATGTTTCCACCGCGTTCTTGATTAGACTCGAATCTTTTGATACCCTTTGATACGTAGAGCTTGTCAGCCTTTCAACAGAAACTCCGAGATAAATATTTGATATGATGGTTATTACATTATGCCTTAGTAAATGCAAAAAAACCATTTACTCCGCTGTGAATGGTTAATAATTTTCGCCTAGGTCTCTTTACAAGATGTGATACCTACGTTACAAGTAGTTACGTAGGAGTAACGAAGGTATCACCAGTTTCAGTGTCTATTCTAACGTGTATATAGTGCATTACGCTGCTGTTATATGACGTTATATGGCAGATATTGAATTAATCTAGTGCAAATATATAACCTGTGAACAAACACAATAAATATACATGTAGAAATTGTGTTATAAAAGAATGTATGCATATATCTAACTGTATATATAGCTAAACATTCAAATGCAGATCTTGATCATGATAAATGGTTAACTTTAATTTCAAACGATAATGATGTTACATAGTTGAAAGTTTGATTTCTACAAATTCAGAAGTTGATAATTTGACAAATTCACTGTCACCAGTGTGTTGACAAGGTGTAGGTCTTCTGCTGCTATTTATAAACTCTTTGCATCAGACTTGTGACTTTTAGGTATGTTGTCGTTTACATGTTGACTTTGTATGTGGTTTCAAATTTTATTGAGTTAAGAGTATGGGCTGAAGCTTCAGTTAAAGAATATATTAGTTTACGAGAAGATATGTTTCAGGAGGACGTCTTCCGTAGCTTTTTGTAAATGATACATACGTTACTCCGGGTGTTGGTTGAGGGTATTATTATTGATACAGTGGTGTGAACTGGTTTAAATGTTTTAGAACCGCCTTAGTTGCCATTTTCCTCGTAGCAAATTGGTAACATACGGTGTTAATGTAAGCTGATTGTGCGTTATGCTTTCTGTTAAGACGTTTGGAAGTGATACCTACGTTACTATGTCTGAAAGCATATCCAATGTGGCATGTCTAGTTTAATTCATATTTTGTTATCTGAACTAATCTCGTATCAGGGACAGTGATATATTTATGGAAAAATAAGATTGTTTTTACATTTTCAGACAAAATTACTTCTGTTCCGGATTAAATTCGAGTTTTGTTTTTATTCACACTTAAAGGCAAGTGAAGAATGATAGTCTTTGATAAATGTATGATAAGTGACTGATAAGGGTAGTGCCACCACTGAATTTAAGTCAGAGTGTCTTCTTAAATGCTATTTTTAAAGGCCATGTTACTGTTTAAAATTGATAATCTATTTATGTTGCTAAAAATTGATACTAACGTTACTTTTGGTACAGTCTGTAAAGACCACAATTCCTCAAGTGTAATTGACAATACAGACTTGAGATGTTTCATGTTATAAAAAAACATGCTGTATTTTGTTTCTGGCAATAAAACATTAATCTGTCGATATGTCTTTAATTTTAATCAAAGACAACACTCTTCTGTTGTGTGAATTGATTGAAATGTCAGGGGAAAAATATATTAAGTCGTACAAGACAAATCTTATGGATAACAACTTCTTGGTTTATTTTTCCACAAAGTTTCTGGGCTAGTTCTTGCCCTTCTTCAGGTGAAGATTCACCTGAAGAAGGGGCAAGAACTAGCCCAGAAACGTTCTTGAAAAATAAACCAAGAAGCTATTATCCATAAGATTTGTCTTGTATTACTACACAAACTTCTAAATGCCTTTGAAGAATTTCATCAGACATATATTAAGTCGCTTTAGTGATCTACCAAGATTGATTGATTGGATTTTTTCAAGGACAGTATAACCAATATTTGCGTGAATACATATAAACAGCTTCAACGCCAGTCGGGTTTAAGCAGATACCAAACATAATATATTTGATGAAGACGATATTGAAAACCTGTAACGTAGGTATCTGACTGATTGTTTCACCACGATTTTGGTCCTTTTATTCACAACATCACAGCATCTTCAACATAGAGCTGGTGTGGTGCAAAATTTGGGAAATCATACTTCATATGGTCCTTTATCAGAAAACCAAACCAATTCAAGTCAACTGAAAAGTAAATTTTTTCACTTTTTTAGAATGCGTTTGCACCTTATTAGTGAGAACGGCTGAAGAAGTATGTGTGGATTTGGAATCTATTTTCACATGACTCATCATGCAGCATTTCTTCAGTCCTCATAGGACACTTTGAACTACACTTATAACCATTATATGTTCATCGTTGCAGTTTGCACTATTTGATCATTAAATAAAAGAATACTTCAGATAATTCTTGCATTATATTTCACACCAAACAGAATAAAATATTTTTTAATCATGGGTGAAACAACAGATAGGACTGTAATTTTAAAAGGAAAGAATATGAAAGAACTGATTATAAAATTCTGGAGAAGTCTGACTATGCTCTTTCATCATCAACAGAAACATTGTAACATAATTCTTGAAGTCTGACAATGCACTCAAAAAATCTGATGGTGCACGCTTATCAACAAAAACAAACACTAAAATATAACTTTAAAAGGAAACATAACAGCTAACATTGTAATGGACACATTGTTCTCCGTAACCCTCAAAGCAAAACATCATTCTTTTGAAAAATAAACTGGTACTTTGCCAATAGAAATGTCCATATTTACAGCCTGTCATTGCAGACTATTGTCAGTATTCAGATGTCATAATAAGAATTGGCACTTTCATCATATGGCACAGAAGAATGGTTGCTGCTTGGTCGATGTGTCTGATTGTAGTCACTGCTGCCTGGTGGCGTGCGTTGTGTGGTTCCATGAGAAGATTGCTGCCCATTGATTCTACAAAGGATCATTTCAATCATGCGGAACTGGTGCTGGCGCTCTTGTCGCTTCTCCTCACACCTGTGTTCACGTTCCCCATGCCTCTGACGTTCTTCCGACTGTAGCTTCGTTTTTTCTAACTCTATTTTTTTTAATTCTATGTCCGCTTTTTTTATTTCAAGTGTGACCAGCGTAGTTTCAAGTTTGTTGTTACTCTCTGTAAATCCATACATAACCGAATCCAGTATCTTCTCTAGTTTAGATTTTCTTGTTTTCTTATCTACCAACCTTGTTTTCTTGATGCAGATATCCTTCTTTCCACCTGTTGCCTTATCTCCTTCCAGTTCCGTCTTTCCTGTTGTACTGTTATCTGTGTTGCCTGACATGGTTGTATCATCAATTTCACTGTCATCTAGAGGGCCAAATGTGTTGCGGACAGTGACGCTGGAGACATCAACCATTTCATCATTTATTATCTTCTTTGTCACTGTACACGGCATCTTCCTCCTGTGTGTTTTCTTCATCCTGATCATCATAACTTTCAGTCAGTCCCAGATCCACGTTCTGTCAGTTGTCACTTCCTGCTCATACTCCCAACTACTTTCACTGGAGAAGTTGCGGGACGATCACCGAGGATTTGAGAAATTTTCGTGTAAAATTAAACAACTTTTTACCTTTAACGCTTGTTTTCAGTTGGGTTTTTTACAGTCTCTGAACGACTTCTTCAATGTATGCATTGGAATTTTGCACTGATGATTAGATTTCTTATAGCCACTATTTTTCATCTCTTTTGAGACCATTGTGTAGACTGATCCCTTGTTTCTTGGGATTCTCCAGGAGCATTTCTACATTCCTTTCATGCCGAATTGACAACTGGCACTCAGTTTCCTCATTAGTCCATGATATGCCACGCTTAGTTGTCCTTTTCCCATCCATATTGTTACAAAAAATAAATGCAACTGACTCTAGTCAAACAGACATTCATTTAAACCAGACAGATCATGTGACTGCCTGCCAGTGTCTAGCCATTTCAGCTGATGTACTAAGATTTTTATAGACGTGATGCAAGAGGTTTGTATCTTAAAATATCTGCTTTAGAAGCCTCAATATTCTTTAAAATGCCATCTAAAATTAAATTTGTTACTTTTTATTAATAACCGGCTGTTCAGACATGGTCAGCAAACAGAATACCTGTGCAACAAATTATAACAAATCAATATGTTGTGTACTGGTCGTCGCAGCCGAGAATAACCTTACCGCGCTATGACGTCACATTTATAGACATATCTGACAGCGCTCTCTAGACCATGCATTACCTCCCCTTTTATTTGGTTTGTCGAACTAATTCACCCAGGTCAAACGACAGAAATTCCATTTGTAGAAGGTATTACTCATGACACAGGTGGCTGACCTCATTAGGCACGCACTCGTGTGTTCTGATTGACCTCAGGACACAGACCCTCATTACGTAGACCATTCTGGAAGGTATAATCCGGTTTAATCCGGTTTCAATTTTAACTATAAAAACCTCTCTGACAATGATTTGAGGTTATCACTTGCTATATGTCTTCTTACAAAATGTTTATATTGTCCATACTCAGTAAACGTTTCTGTCACATGAATAGAAAATCTGTTATCTCAAATCAAAGCAAGCACGATAAATTACCCCCCACAGCTTCCACACTTGCTTTGCCTCACTCAGCCAAGGTGTAATGTGACACCTCCTCAAGTTGTACTCATAATCATAGGCCTTACATGTAGACACATATGTGTAAAAGGAAATTACATGGGTTCAGTTCACGGGTTTTATAACACATTTGTTAAATGCAATATAGATCACTGTTCATTGTCGTCTGACTAAATAATAACCATTGAAATGTAAAATTCAAATGCAATCGGGCTTTCATACAAAGTCCTACCTTCAGTCCATGAAAAACACATTGTAAATTCCACATAAAATCCTACTTACATTAAGCCTATACTATAACCTCATGCTTTTGTGAATAAATTAATTGATTAACCAACAATTAAGCATCAGATTCAATATAAGCGTTTTTATCAAAGCACACACCACAGGGATATCACTGTTATGCGATTGAGCTCACGCACTGAGATAAAGCCCGAAAAAAGCACACAGTACACAGGGTTAGGAACGTCGAAACCTCCCAATGTTGTAACTGCCTGATGGCCCAAAAGAGCCTATTTGACGTTCTGCCACGACAGAGAAGTTCATTCCAAGCAGCCACAAGTAAATGTGCCTAGCATAATAGACACTGAGTCACCCTTGGATTTATTTGGAAGATAGAGATAGGCATCTGGTCTCGCTTTTCAAGAGGTTATCAGATTTCAGTTTAGGCCGAAATATTGAATTAGGGGTTGTGGGACAGGCTAAGAATGCATTGGATTTTGTCAGAGGCAGAGAGCAAATAAAGAGATTGGGAGTGAGTTCGAACCTCGTGTAGAAAAACATTTATGATTCAAATTCCTATTATTTATACATTTTATTGGTTTATGAGTTAGTTCATCCATTTAGTGTGTATGATGTATTTGAACATTCACAAAAGGCATTTCAACTTGACAGAAATAATAGTTTACTAGCAGATTTTAAAGGGTGTCTTTCACTTGATAACACTATTGTATACCTTGTGTCAGCATTAAGGTCATATGTACATCAACATGTACCTAAGAGTCAAGAAGGTTTTTCACTTTTATACAGTTCCAAATATTGATCGACAGACATCATGGCAGATTTTTCTCCACCACGTATAATTGAATGATAAGGATCTCCTTTCCCTTCAGCCCTGAACATGTAAAATCATGTCCATTTATCAGTATCGGGTACGAAGAGTTTGTATGTGGATTATTCATGATGAAAGTGAGAGTTTCTTAGGTGATTTAGGTGAAGTGTCACTGTCACTGGTCCACTGCTAAATGAAGCTAGTTTTCCCTCGTGGCCCTTTATATAGATATCCACAGTCTCAAATGACCTTCAGCTTTCACGCCTTCATAAAATTTAACAGGGCCAATTCCCAGGAATTTCGGGATCGTCATATATACTCTTCCCACGGAGCCATGACTCCAGATAATAAGAGCAGTATGCAAAGACTACACTATACATAGACAACCAACGCAAATATACTCTCAATATTTATTTATTTCAACAAATAATCACGGTTGGTGGTACAAGAGCGAATAAAAATATTGTATATACAAAACAAATGTAAAGATAAGAAATAATATATAGTATATATAAATACAAAAATATAATACAAGATGGCTGTATCTAGTCTCAGTTTATGTTTCTTATAAGGGCTGATACTCTTGATACAAATTTTGATAAATTGATAATTTCTTTAGTGTCATTAGTTGTGAATAATTTAACATAATTTTGCAGACTTGGATATTTTGTTTTGGGGGGATATAAATACATTTTCCTAGCATCGCAGAGATTTTGACATTCAAAAATATAATGAAATTCATCAGCAATAGATGCAGATTGACAGAGTTTACAAGTTCTATCAAAGCGTGGTATGTTCTCCCAGCTGTAATAAATCTTAGTAATGGAATTGAATTTTAGATGGATTTTTCCCAGACATTCCACATTTCAATACACCAATTAAATTTCTGAGCCATAAATTAGTATAAGTAATATCATTGATTCAAAAGCCAACAAGAAACAGTCCAACGGCAAGTCGATATTTCGTGCTTTTTTTAACAGACTGAACATGGCTTTAGTGGCACTGTCACCGAGATCCTTAATACTTGTTACTAGTCTTCTATTTCTATGAAACGGTATGCCTAGGTAGTTGTATGTGTCTACGATGTCAAGTCATTTGCTATTATATTAAAAGTTCAATTTTGAGGTGTTTGCTGGTCCATTCCCAAAGATAAGAATTTTAGTTTTACTTATATTGACAGTTAATTTCCATGTATCACAATATGTTTTAAAGGAATCTAATGCTTTCTGTAATCCTTTGGGTGATTTATCGAATAGGACGGTATCATCTGCAAATAGTAAAATTGAAAGTTGTATGAAGAGTTGAATATCTTTATCTTCAACATAATCTATTCTAACACCATTACAGTCAGAGGCAAGGAGGTGTGATTCAATAACATTAACAAAGATTGAAAATAGCAACGGCAATAGCAACGGCATTCTTGCACGTGAAGTAGGCCGATACACTGTATTATATTGCAAGAAAGATTTGATACCATTGTACATTGCTTTTACAAGTGTCAGGAACCTCCCTTCAATACCAATAGTTTGCATTTTCTTCCACAGACCAACTCTCCAAATTGTGTCAAAAGCCTTGGTGAAGTCTATAAAAGCACAATATAATTTTGTTTTTTTTACTTTTCAATATCTGCATGAGGTTATAGATAACAAACAAGTTGTCGCCAGTCGAGAATCATTTTCTAAATCCATCTTGTGCTGGTGTCAATATATTTTATTTTCATCTAGAAGGTTTGATAGGCGGTTGTTCAATATTGTTGTAATTAGTTTCCCAAAACAACTTAGAATAGTAATAGGTCTATACGAGTTTGGATCCGAAGTATCTCCTTTTGTGTAAATTGGTTAAATTATTCGGGAGAGTGTTTTTTTCAAATACCAAATTAAAACGTTCAACTAACAAGGGGGCTAATAAAACTATCAATGAAATATTCGTTTTCGATAAAGTCTATTCCAGATGCCTTACATCGTTTCAGTTGCTTTATGGCTGACCTTATTTCTTCCTTTGTAATATTGCTATTCAATATTTCACAATTTAGTTGACTATTACTTCCGCTTACGTCGAGTTCTGATTCATCCGGTTCCGATTCATTAAGTGATTTGAAGAATTTGTATAATGCATCAATATCTATGTTATCATTGCTATCAATCTTATCACCATTTAAAGTTTTCCAGAATTTTATAGGAGAGTGCTTATTGGTCTCCCTAAACATTTCACCAATTTCGTCTTTATACCGCTTTATATGTCTATCCATACACTTTTTATAATTTTTTTATTCAAACCTAAACACGCGTTTATTATAAATGGGGTAGTGTTTTCGTAAACGTCATTTTGCTTTATGAAATATCTTACGAGCTTTATAACATTCTGTTCCGAAACAAGGTTTACATGTTCGGTTCTTCTTCGTAAATTCTCTATGTTTTTGGATTCCGAAGGTTTTCCGTGCAGCGTCCGTAAGCACGTGTGCGACCTCGTTAGTGATGTCATTGAGTGCAACAGGGTCAGCTTCATCAAGCCAAGCAGCGTGTGTTTTCACTGTGAGATTATTTATCTGAGTTATATCTAACTTTTGGAGGAATTCATCGATCTGGGCAAGCAGAAGCTTTCCGTCATGTCCTTCACAGCTCGTGACCTCGATGCATTTTGGAACAATGCAGTTGATCACAGCTGGTTTGGTAATATTCATGGGCGAGGTCTGCCAATATATTAGGACTGACGTTGTATTGTTGACGTTCATCAGCTGATGAAGAAAATGATTCACGATTTTGAGCCAATTCCACGATAAGTTAACTATTGTCAATTCATTAACTCTCCGCTCGAATGACAACGTTGTCATGCGACATACTGAAATCGAGAAATGAACGACAGTTGGCGTGGTGGTATTCATCATGGCGAGGTCAACCACAACTGTCAATATGTAATTACGATTTCAAGGTAGTTCTAGTGCATCTAGCTCGTCTGCAAACGAGTATACCAAGTTCTGTGTGTGTATTGAATAGCTGACAGTGAATATATGTAACTTGACAATTCCCTCTGGTCTGTCAGATGTGACTTACCCTGACACCAGCTGATATTGCGTTGTCTATAATAGCATTTGGAATGACCCACAATCCATTTCACGAGATTCACTTATATTAACCATTCTCACATGTTCACAAATATGTTTGACCGATAAAACAATCTAAGTCAGAATTGCTCTTCAGCAACCCATGTGGTAAGAGGGAACTCGCGTGATCGGGTGGTGGTTCTCATTTACTTGTTTGATGCATGCCATCGTATCCCACTTGCGAAGATCGATGCTCATAGTGCCATGACCATGTTATGTGTAAGCCTTTGGTGTATATCATAGCATATTACTAAAACTGAGGCCCGCATTTTTATTGACGTTATAGTACAGCAAACTGTTCCGATAAATACCATCAAGGGATATATTTGAGTTTCCCGTAAAGGTAATACACGCACTTAATGTTTTGCATTTTAAAGTAATTTTAAGTTTTTGTCGTCATTGTTCTTCAGCAAATATTCCACGGTTATAAAGTTGCACATACATTTAGACTGAATCTAATCGTGGCCATAAGCAATTAGATGTCCCTCGCTAATGTACTTTCACCACGTTAATGAGATGTGACTTTACCGTGATACAGAGTGAATGCAAAAATAAAATTAGTTACATGTCCTTATAGTTCTAACATATTTCTTTTGATTTGATCATGCATTCATGCCTGTCTATGTTCTTTGGCATGTGTTTCTCTGAGTATCTCATGCGTGTAGTTGCAAATGATGTCTCATATATACCGAAAGTGCCCAAAACTTTTGAAAATGCACAATTTCCTTATCATTTCCATCTCCGGAAATGTAACGCTTGAAATAATGTTTGAAATTGTAAGCTGCCCAAATTATTCAAAATGGTATGACGGACGGACGTCCAGACAGACAATTCAATGAATGTTTGAGGCCCCGTGGCCCAAGGTACAAATAGACACAATGCATGGTGGTCTGTGTTTTATAGCACATGAATACAGCAGGTGAGAATATCATTTACCATTAAAATGCCTTTTAGGATTTTTAAATTTCTTTTTGACATAAGACACGTTTCTGTCTTGATGGATATCGATGATAGCATATGTGTAACAACTTTTCTCTGCTTGACTTATAGTGAGGACACACAATTCTACATCCTCAATCTCCATCAAATTACATTTATCGCAGCATAGGCATTTTGGATGATACGTTTCACTGAAGTGTTTCACCTGTAAATTTTAAACCACGTGATAAACATTGGAATTTAGCTAGAATCCTCATAAGATATGTCTTAAATTTTGACACAATGTATAATTTAGGTTCTAGTAATCCATAATATCTGGAAATACATAAGTATTTATTTTTTATACAAAATTTGGATTTTAATATCAATGCTTCTGCTACGTAATATGTTCATGAAATTTAACTCATTCCCAAATTCTTTGGAAATGAATACACATGATACTGTAACATTTTAACATGCGTCACCCGATTAAGTCCTCCATCCAAATCAGTCCAGATGGTATGTGTACACATGAAAATGTCATTAGTTTGGTTTAGTGTTGCTGCACGCTGGCATATACGACATAACACACCCGTCATACAACATATCAAGGGTATTGAAATCCATATCCTAGATTAACAGCATTTACGTTTGTTATACATGCCAGAAATCACATGAGTGAGTGAGTATGGTTTACGCTGCCTTTTAGCAATATTCCAACAATATCACGGCGGGGAAAAGCAGAAATGGGCTTCATACATTTTACCCCATGTGGGGAATCCAACCCGGGTATCCAGTTAGTTATTAGTTAGGTATTAGTTTACAATTAAGTATTTAGTAGGGGAAATGTGACGTGAATAGTATATATGTTGAAATTATATGTAGAGACAGGGAAGGAAAGGATGGACGAGAAGGTGGCTGGTGGAGCGGTGCGCGCCGCTGAATCTAAGCTAGCCAGAAATAACGTATTATCTAAGCATATATAGAGAAAACTACACGAGGTCTCATTACATACGAATTATACGAAACGAGTGTCCTTCCTATGGTATCTGACCGAGCGAAAGCGAGGTCAGAAACAGTAGGAAGGTCACGAGTTTCGGAGAATTCGTATGTAATGAGACCGAGTGTGGTATTTTATTTATTACCCACGTCTTACATGCATTGAATTGACAAAATAGCATATTTTTGTTATTGTTATGGTTTCAAACCGGTTTCATAAAGAGGTTGCGGAAGAATTTTTCAGAAGAATTTTTGCATGACGTCACACTGTATTGACGTCACTACGCCATTCTCGTCTGTCCCCTCGTCTGCGGAAGAAGGTTGCGGAAGAATTTTTGCATGACGTCACACTGCATTGACGTCGCTACGCCATTCTCGTCTGTCCCCTTGGTAACCGACGTCACGATGCATGTCAGTTGTCATCGCCTCTCGTACAGCCTCTTACAGTAAACTACTCCGTAGCACCCCGTTTCTTGGTTTGCAACTGCTTCACTCGGCTAACATCACTGGTGGAAACTTTGCGTTCATGTTTTTCGACGGATATAATGTCTCAGCGACACGGCAACGTTCGCAATGTTTACATTCCCACAATGCATCTAAGTATTAGAATGAATGAATTCACGTGTTTGTTATGAATGAGCAAGTAGTTCAGTCACAACGTGACCTAACTGAGAGGTCATCGGTTATCCAATCAAATCGTTAGAATCTCAGGTCAAGTCGTTACGACACAGGTCAACGCGATACGACACTCGTGTGACGTACGAGATTAGTATGCAACTACCCATACGTTGACCACGTGGGTAATAAAGGGGCTTTTTAAGCAGCACAAATAAGCTGTTGCTGGGAAGCGGATAAGGGGTCTATTGAATAAAGAAAGGGGTTAAACTTTGAGCTGAATTTTTAAAAGTTTGGCTTGGGGGCTGGCGTGCACGTATTTGTGTTGTTGAAATGGAGCGCAACCTTGGCATTGTAATCTAGTTTGGATAATTGAGTTGTCCTAAAATGTGTGAATGAAGAGTTCTGTTTGAATGCCTTCTGTGAAGGTTAAGTAGCGGACGAGGTATGTGTTTCCTAATTAAAAAAAAAGGTTAGCTGGAAGTTACCATCTTTCTTATAAAGCCTGAAAGTGTATAAAACAATTTCACTTTTCACTTTCCAGAGAACTCATGACAGTTTCATGGGTGTCATTATTGTCAATATTCTACATATTCTATATTCTATCTAATGAATCAGTAGTTATACCGTGACACTCCTTGGACAATGCTGTGACTGCAATATACATGGACATCAGTAACAGAGATCCTGTTATATACCCTGTTAACTCAATAAAATCGTGGGGAAATGCCATATTTCGTAATACCCACATCATGGCCCCCAATTGTTACGTGTCTGGATCCGCATGCTTGTCCGTACACAGTATACATGAATTTTAACTACTATATAAATGAAACTCATTTATCATCGTGATTTGTGTGTCACCTGCTCAAGGTGAGTTGCTCATTATCACATAGGGAGAACAGGTTTGGACTGGAATGTGTAATTTAGCTCCGTAGGCATAAAGAGACTCATAGTCCTTGAAAGTTGCGTTCCTTAAGCCCAGCAGGTACCCATAGTCCTTGAGAGTTGCGTTCCTTAGGCCCAGCAGGAACCCATATGCCTTGAGAGTTGTGTTCCTTAGGCCCAGCATGAACCTATGGTCATTGAGAGTTGTGTTCCTTAGGCCCAGCATGAACCTATGGTCATTGAGAGTTGTGTTCCTTAGGCCCAGCATGAACCTATGGTCATTGAGAGTTGTGTTCCTTAGGCCCAGCATGAACCTATGGTCATTGAAAGTTGTGTTCCTTAGGCCCAGCATGAACCTATGGTCATTGAGAGTTGTGTTCCTTAGGCCCAGCATGAACCTATGGTCATTGAGAGTTGTGTTTCTTAGGCCCAGCAGGAACTCATGGCCCTTGAGAGTTGCGTTCCTTAAACCCAGTAGGAACCCATGGTGCTTGAGAGTTGTGATCCTTAGGCCCAGCAGGAACTCATGGCCCTTGAGAGTTGCGTTCCTTAAACCCAGCAGGAACCCATGGTGCTTGAGAGTTGTGATCCTTAGGCCCAGCAGGAACTCATGGCCCTTGAGAGTTGCGTTCCTTAGGGGCCAAGCTTGCACCCATGGTCATTGAGAGTTGCGTTCCTTAGGGGCCAAGGTTGCACCCATGGTCATTGAGAGTTGCATTCCTTAGGGGCCAAGGTTGCACCCATGATCTTGATTTCATATCCAGGATCAGCATCATATACGTTGTTTATTCCTGATTATACTGGGGATGATATAATTTCGCCTGGTCTGTCAGTAAACTTATATTTAAAATTATTAATTACAAATAATTCTGGACAAAGAGAAAACACACAACAGTTGGTTGCTGCACATACTTAATGTCTCTACAGTGAATATGTGACAATCTGTATGACTATTATGGATACAACTTCTTTAGCCAAATACTATATCTAAACAACATTTCAGGGCAATTTGTCGCTTAATGACACTAAATAGGCTAGGATGAAGGTAATGTGTTCAAGTTATGGTGGTCCCTGACACAAAACGTACAGTCTGGTACAAACACAAGGGTCATGTTGAAAAGCCTAGTGTTAGGAAAATTCAAAGGAAAAATTATCAAAAGGAAAAATTATTAACACATTTTGTAGAAATTTAAAAGGCGAAAAGGTAGAAACAATGCAAGAGACAAAACTATGAATACACAATTGTAAGAAAAGCTATGATTTAAACATAATTATAATAATAATCATACTTAGATTTATAAACAGGTTCTTCTCCACGACAATGGATTACGCAGACTAGTGTACTGTCTAATCTAGAAGAAATGACGCACACCGTATACAACACATACAAATGCAGCCAGATGTAATTATCTATTATTTACCGACTACAATGTTGGATTGTTGTTAAAGCCATGGTTAAAGACAAATAAAGATACAAAAAAATAAGATGTAATTAAATACATGTACGAGAAGACAGCTGTAATGCTATTGAAGTTGGAGTGGAGTGATGGAGTGATTGTGCAATAAAGTTGAAAAATTGATTTCATCACTGTCGACTGTGATATGAGTTGCTTTGATCTTTTGCAGCCTTTTGTCAGGTCCTATGACCAAGCCTAGAACTGTCTTATCGCTGTTTAACGTCAGCATGTTGGCGTTCATCCAGGCGCGAACTTTGGAAGTATTACAATTTACGTTTTATTACAATTTCCATGGTAACATACAGTCTTAGTCTTAGTCCTGCCGTCTGTGACTGGTCATCAAGAACAAAACTATTGTATTTGGTCATGACTGTGTTTGTAATGTGGAATGAATGCATTGATCGTAAAGTCAATGAAATTAACATTCCATGCACCTTGGTATAGTTGCCGTTGAAGGCCGTCTCACCTCCTGCCACGTTAAAGAGTACACGTTGATGACGGTCGTTGCTTAATTGTGAGTATTGTACTGGAGCTTCTTGACACTCTTTTGCTCAGGTGCAAACATCGGTCGGTCAACATCCCTAGTTTTGATAACATCTTGCCTTGCGTACTGCAATAGTAGTAGTAGTAGTAGTAGCAGTAGTAATAGTAGTAGTAGTAGTGGTGGTGGTGGTGGTGGTGGTGGCAGTAGGAGTGGTAGTAGTAGTAGTAGTAGTAGTAGTAGTAGTAGTGGTGGTGGCAATAGTAGTAGTAGTAGTAGTGGTGGTGGTGGTGGCAGTAGTAGAAGTAGAAGTAGTATTAGCAGCAGTAGTAGTAGTTGTACTAGTAGTGGTAGTAGTGGTGGTGGTGGTTGTGGTGGTGGTAGTAGTAGTAGTAGTAGTAGTAGTACTAGTAGTAGTAGTAGTAGTAGTAGTAGTAGTAGTAGTAGTAGTAGTAGTAGTAGAAGTAGTAGCTGTAGTAGCAGCACCAAAGTTGAAAGATATTTTGTTGGGATTTAGGAATATGTTACATGAATCTGTACTGGGGAACAAATTACTTATATACTTGAATAAGAGCAGCATTAGTTTTAGCTTTCAGAAGGAGACATGGGCACCATTTGCATTTTCGTTTTCAGTTAATGGGACATGAATGAAATTACCCCCAGATAAATAAGTTTATCGTCACGCTGTTAAAAATCTAAAATGGTACGTCATTGTCGACATTCTCTCTGGTAGCGAGGTGACGTAATGTGAAACAGGGTGTAACCTCTCGTTCAAGAGTATTGTGTTAATATAGAATTATGTCCATGTGGTTAGAGCGTCACGCCGAAGACCCGGGTTTGATTCCCAACATGGGGACAGTGTGTGAAGCCCATTTCTGGAGTCCCCGAGATACTTTCATCTATGTATGTTGTAGATACTTTCATCTATGTAGGAGATACTTTCATCTATGTGAAGGAGATACTTTCATCTATGTAGGAGATACTTTCATCTATGTAGAGATACTTTCATCTATGTAGGAGATACTTTCATCTATGTAGGAGATACTTTCATCTATGTGGGAGATACTTTCATCTATGTAGGGAGATACTTTCATCTATGTAGGAGATACTTTCATCTATGTAGGAGATACTTCATCTATGTAGGAGATACTTTCATCTATGTAGAAGATACTTTCATCTATGTAGGAGATACTTTCATCTATGTAGGAGATACTTTCATCTATGTAGGAGATACTTTCATCTATGTAGGAGATACTTTCATCTATGTAGGAGATACTTTCATCTATGTAGGAGATACTTTCATCTATGTAGGAGATACTTTCATCTATGTAGGAGATACTTTCATCTATGTAGGAGATACTTTCATCTATGTAGGAGATACTTCATCTATGTGGGAGATACTTTCATCTATGTAGGGAGATACTTTCATCTATGTAGGAGATACTTTCATCTATGTAGGAGATACTTTCATCTATGTAGGAGATACTTTCATCTATGTGGGAGATACTTTCATCTATGTAGGAGAGATACTTTCATCTATGTAGATAGATACTACTTTCATCTATGTAGGAGATACTTTCATCTATGTAGGAGATACTTTCATCTATCTTTCATCTATGGAGATACTTTCATCTATGTAGGAGATACTTTCATCTATGTAGGAGATACTTTCATCTATGTACTTTCATCTATGTAGGAGATACTTTCATCTATGTAGGAGATACTTTCATCTATGTAGGAGATACTTTCATCTATGTAGGAGATACTTTCATCTATGTAGGAGATACTTTCATCTATGTAGGAGATACTTTCATCTATGTAGGAGATACTTTCATCTATGTAGGAGATACTTTCATCTATGGAGATACTTTCATCTATGTAGGAGATACTTTCATCTATGTCATCTAGGAGATACTTTCATCTATGTAGGAGATACTTTCATCTATGTAGGAGATACTTTCATCTATGTATGGAGATATATTTCATCTATACTTTCATCTAGGAGATACTTTCATCTATGTAGGAGATACTTTCATCTATGTAGGAGATACTTCCATCTATGTAGGAGATACTTTCATCTATGTGTGAGATACTTTCATCTATGTAGGAGATACTTTCATCTATGTAGGAGATACTTTCATCTATGTAGGAGATACTTTCATCTATGTAGGAGATACTTTCATCTATGTAGGAGATACTTTCATCTATGTAGGAGATACTTTCATCTATGTAGGAGATACTTTCATCTATGTAGGAGATACTTTCATCTATGTAGGAGATACTTTCATCTATGTAGGAGATACTTTCATCTATGTAGGAGATACTTTCATCTATGTAGGAGAGATATCTTGTAGGAGATACTTTCATCATCTATGTAGGAGATACTTTCATCTATGGAGATACTTTCATCTATGTAGGAGATACTTTCATCTATGTAGGAGATACTTTCATCTATGTAGGAGATACTTTCATCTATGTAGGAGATACTTTCATCTATGTAGGAGATACTTTCTTGTAGGAGATATCTCATCTATGTAGGAGATATCTTTCATCTATGTAGGAGATACTTTCATCTATGTAGGAGATACTTTCATCTATGGAGATACTTTCATCTATGTAGGAGATACTTTCATCTATGTAGGAGATACTTTCATCTATGTAGGAGATACTTTCATCTATGTAGGAGATACTTTCATCTATGTAGGAGATACTTTCATCTATGTAGGAGATACTTTCATCTATGTAGAAGATACTTCCATCTATGGAGATACTTTCATCTATGGAGGAGATACTTTCATCTATGGAGGAGATACTTTCATCTATGTAGGAGATACTTTCATCTATGTAGGAGATACTTTCATCTATGTAGGAGATACTTTCATCTATGTATGGAGATACTTTCATCTATGTAGGAGATACTTTCATCTATGTAGGAGATACTTTCATCTATGTAGGAGATACTTTCATCTATGTAGGAGATACTTCATCTATCTATGTAGGAGATACTTTCATCTATGTAGGAGATACTTTCATCTATGAGATACTTTCATCTATGTAGGATATACTTTCATCTATGTAGGAGATACTTTCATCTATGTAGGAGAGATACTTTCATCTATGTATGTAGATATACTTTCATCTATGTAGGAGATACTTTCATCTATGTAGGAGATACTTTCATCTATGTAGGAGATACTTTCATCTATGTAGGAGATACTTTCATCTATGTAGAGATACTTTCATCTATGTAGGAGATACTTTCATCTATGTAGGAGATACTTTCATCTATGTAGGAGATACTTTCATCTATGTAGGAGATACTTTCATCTATGTAGGAGATACTTTCATCTATGTAGGAGATACTTTCATCTATGTAGGAGATACTTTCATCTATGTAGGAGATACTTTCATCTATGTAGGAGATACTTCATCTATGTAGGAGATACTTTCATCTATGTAGGAGATACTTTCATCTATGTAGGAGATACTTCTCATCTATGTAGGAGATACTTTCATCTATGTAGGAGATACTTTCATCTATGTAGGAGATACTTTCATCTATGTAGGAGATACTTTCATCTATGTAGGAGATACTTTCATCTATGTAGGAGATACTTTCATCTATGTAGGAGATACTTTCATCTTCATCTATGTAGGAGATACTTTCATCTATGTAGAGATACTTTCATCTATGTAGGAGATACTTTCATCTATGTAGGAGATACTTTCATCTATGTATGGAGATACTTTCATCTATGGGAGATACTTTCATCTATGTAGGAGATACTTTCATCTATGTAGGAGATACTTTCATCTATGTAGGAGATACTTTCATCTATGTAGGAGATACTTTCATCTATGTAGGAGATACTTTCATCTATGTAGGAGATATCTTTACATCTATGTAGGAGATACTTTCATCTATGTAGGAGATACTTTCATCTATGTAGGAGATACTTTCATCTATGTAGAGAGATACTTTCATCTATGTAGGAGATACTTTCATCTATGTAGGAGATACTTCCATCTATCTTTCATCTATGGAGATACTTTCATCTATGTGGGAGATACTTTCATCTATGGAGATACTTTCATCTATGTAGGAGATACTTTCATCTATGTAGGAGATACTTTCATCTATGTAGGAGATACTTTCATCTATGTAGGAGATACTTTCATCTATGTAGGAGATACTTTCATCTATGTGAGAGATACTTTCATCTATGTAGGATACTACTTTCATCTATGTAGGAGATACTTTCATCTATGTAGGAGATACTTTCATCTATGTAGGAGATACTTTCATCTATGTAGGAGATACTTTCATCTATGTAGGAGATACTTTCATCTATGTAGGAGATACTTTCATCTATGTAGGAGATACTTTCATCTATGTAGGAGATACTTTCATCTATGTAGGAGATACTTTCATCTATGTAGGAGATACTTTCATCTATGTAGGAGATACTTTCATCTATGTAGGAGATACTTTCATCTATGTAGGAGATACTTTCATCTATGTAGGAGATACTTTCATCTATGTAGGAGATACTTTCATCTATGTAGGAGATACTTTCATCTATGTGGGAGATACTTTCATCTATGTAGGAGATACTTTCATCTATGTAGGATACTTTCATCTATGTAGGAGATACTTTCATCTATGTAGGAGATACTTCATCTATGTAGATACTTTCATCTATGTAGGAGATACTTTCATCTATGGAGATACTTTCATCTATGGAGATACTTTCATCTATGTAGGAGATACTTTCATCTATGTAGGAGATACTTTCATCTATGTAGGAGATACTTTCATCTATGTAGGAGATACTTTCATCTATGTAGGAGATACTTTCATCTATGGAGATACTTTCATCTATGTAGGAGATACTTTCATCTATGTAGGAGATACTTTCATCTATGTAGGAGATACTTTCATCTATGTAGAGATACTTTCATCTATGTAGGAGATATCTATGTAGGAGATACTTTCATCTATGTAGGAGATACTTTCATCTATGTAGGAGATACTTTCATCTATGTAGGAGATACTTTCATCTATGTAGAGATACTTTCATCTATGTAGGAGATACTTTCATCTATGTAGGAGATACTTTCATCTATGTAGGAGATACTTTCATCTATGTAGGAGATACTTTCATCTATGTAGGAGATACTTTCATCTATGGAGATACTTTCATCTATGTAGGAGATACTTTCATCTATGTAGGAGATACTTTCATCTATGTAGGAGATACTTTCATCATGTAGGAGATACTTTCATCTATGTAGGAGATACTTTCATCTATGTAGGAGATACTTTCATCTATGTAGGAGATACTTTCATCTATGTAGGAGATACTTTCATCTATGTAGGAGATACTTTCATCTATGTAGGAGATACTTTCATCTATGTAGGAGATACTTTCATCTATGTAGGAGATACTTTCATCTATGTAGGAGATACTTTCATCTATGTAGGAGATACTTTCATCTATGTAGGAGATACTTTCATCTATGTAGGAGATACTTTCATCTATGTAGGAGATACTTTCATCTATGTAGGAGATACTTTCATCTATGTAGGAGATACTTTCATCTATGTAGGAGATACTTTCATCTATGTAGGAGATACTTTCATCTATGTAGGATATACTCTATGTCATCTATCTATGAGATACTTTCATCTATGTAGGAGATACTTTCATCTATGTAGGAGATACTTCATCTATGTAGAGATACTTTCATCTATGTAGGAGATACTTTCATCTATGTAGGAGATACTTTCATCTATGTAGGAGATACTTTCATCTATGTAGGAGATACTTTCATCTATGTAGGAGATACTTTCATCTATGTAGGAGATACTTTCATCTATGTGGAGATACTTTCATCTATGTAGGAGATACTTTCATCTATGTAGGAGATACTTTCATCTATGTAGGAGATACTTTCATCTATGTAGGAGATACTTTCATCTATGTAGGAGATACTTTCATCTATGTAGGAGATACTTTCATCTATGTCTAGGAGATACTTTCATCTATGTAGGAGATACTTTCATCTATGTAGGAGATACTTTCATCTATGTAGGAGATACTTTCATCTATGTAGGAGATACTTTCATCTATGTAGGAGATACTTTCATCTATGTAGAGATACTTTCATCTATGTAGGAGATACTTTCATCTATGTAGGAGATACTTTCATCTATGTAGGAGATACTTTCATCTATGTAGGAGATCTTTCATCTATGTAGGAGATACTTTCATCTATGTAGGAGATACTTTCATCTATGTAGAGATACTTTCATCTATGTAGGAGATACTTTCATCTATGTAGGAGATACTTTCATCTATGTAGGAGATACTTTCATCTATGTAGGAGATACTTTCATCTATGTAGATATACTTTCATCTATGTAGGAGATACTTTCATCTATGTAGGAGATACTTTCATCTATGTAGGAGATACTTTCATCTATGTAGGAGATACTTTCATCTATGTAGGAGATACTTTCATCTATGTAGGAGATACTTTCATCATGTATGGGAGGAGATACTTTCATCTATGTAGGAGATACTTTCATCTATGTAGGAGATACTTTCATCTATGTAGGAGATACTTTCATCTATGTAGGAGATACTTTCATCTATGTAGGGAGATCTTTCATCTATGTAGGAGATACTTTCATCTATGTAGGAGATACTTTCATCTATGTAGGAGATACTTTCATCTATGTAGGAGATACTTTCATCTATGTAGGAGATACTTTCATCTATGTAGGAGATACTTTCATCTATGTAGGAGATACTTTCATCTATGTAGGAGATACTTTCATCTATGGAGATACTTTCATCTATGTAGGAGATACTTTCATCTATGTAGGAGATACTTCCATCTATGTAGGAGATACTTTCATCTATGTAGGAGATACTTTCATCTATGTAGGAGATACTTTCATCTATGTAGGAGATACTTTCATCTATGTAGGAGATACTTTCATCTATGTAGGAGATACTTTCATCTATGTAGGATACTTTCATCTATGTAGGAGATACTTTCATCTATGTAGGAGATACTTTCATCTATGTGGGAGATACTTTCATCTATGTAGGAGATACTTTCATCTATGTAGGAGATACTTTCATCTATGTAGGAGATACTTTCATCTATGTAGGAGATACTTTCATCTATGGAGATACTTTCATCTATGTAGGAGATACTTTCATCTATGGAGATACTTTCATCTATGTAGGAGATACTTTCATCTATGTAGGAGATACTTTCATCTATGTAGGAGATACTTTCATCTATGTAGGAGATACTTTCATCTATGTAGGAGATACTTTCATCTATGTAGGAGATACATCTATGTAGGAGATACTTTCATCTATGTAGGAGATACTTTCATCTATGTAGGAGATACTTTCATCTATGTAGGAGATATGGGAGATACTTTCATCTATGTAGGAGATACTTTCATCTATGTAGGAGATACTTTCATCTATGTAGGAGATACTTTCATCTATGTAGGAGATACTTTCATCTATGGAGATACTTTCATCTATGTAGGAGATACTTTCATCTATGTAGGAGATACTTTCATCTATGTAGGAGATACTTTCATCTATGGAGATAGATACTTATGTATCTTTCATCTATGTAGGAGATACTTTCATCTATGTAGGAGATACTTTCATCTATGTAGGAGATACTTTCATCTATGTAGGAGATACTTTCATCTATGTAGGAGATACTTTCATCTATGTAGGAGATACTTTCATCTATGTAGGAGATACTTTCATCTATGTAGGAGATACTTTCATCTATGTAGGAGATACTTTCATCTATGTAGGAGATACTTTCATCTATGTAGGAGATACTTTCATCTATGTAGGAGATACTTTCATCTATGGAGATACTTTCATCTATGTAGGAGATACTTTCATCTATGTAGGAGATACTTTCATCTATGTATGGAGATACTTTCATCTATGTAGGAGATCTATACTTTCATCTATGTAGGAGATACTTTCATCTATGGAGAGATACTTTCATCTATGTAGAGATACTTTCATCTATGTAGGAGATACTTTCATCTATGTAGGAGATACTTTCATCTATGTGGGAGATACTTTCATCTATGGAGGAGATACTTTCATCTATGTAGAGATACTTTCATCTATGTAGGAGATACTTTCATCTATGTAGGAGATACTTTCATCTATGTAGGAGATACTTTCATCTATGTAGGAGATACTTTCATCTATGTAGGAGATACTTTCATCTATGTAGGAGATACTTTCATCTATGTAGGAGATACTTTCATCTATGTAGGAGATACTTTCATGTATGGAGATACTTTCATCTATGTAGGAGATACTTTCATCTATGTAGGAGATACTTTCATCTATGTAGGAGATATCTATGTAGGAGATACTTTCATCTATGGAGATACTTTCATCTATGTAGGAGATACTTTCATCTATGGAGATACTTTCATCTATGTAGGAGATACTTTCATCTATGTAGGAGATACTTTCATCTATGTAGGAGATACTTTCATCTATGTAGGAGATACTTTCATCTATGTAGGAGATACTTTCATCTATGTGGAGATACTTTCATCTATGTAGGAGATACTTTCATCTATGTAGGAGATACTTCTCATCTATGTAGGAGATACTTTCATCTATGGAGATACTTTCATCTATGTAGGAGATACTTTCATCTATGTAGGAGATACTTTCATCTATGTAGGAGATACTTTCATCTATGTAGGAGATACTTTCATCTATGTAGGAGATACTTTCATCTATGTAGGAGATACTTTCATCTATGTAGGAGATACTTTTTCATCTATGTAGGAGATACTTTCATCTATGTAGGAGATACTTTCATCTATGTAGAGATACTTTCATCTATGTAGGAGATACTTTCATCTTACTTTCATCTATGGAGGAGATACTTTCATCTATGTAGGAGATACTTTCATCTATGTAGGAGGAGATCATCTATGTAGGAGATACTTCTATCTATGGAGAGATACTTCATCTATGTAGGAGATACTTTCATCTATGTAGGAGATACTTTCATCTATGTAGGAGATACTTTCATCTATGTAGGAGATACTTTCATCTATGTAGGAGATACTTTCATCTATGTAGGAGATACTTTCATCTATGTAGGAGATACTTTCATCTATGTAGGAGATACTTTCATCTATGTAGAGAGATACTTTCATCTATGTAGGAGATACTTTCATCTATGTAGGAGATACTTTCATCTATGTAGGATGACTTTCATCTATGTAGGAGATACTTTCATCTATGTAGGAGATACTTTCATCTATGTAGGAGATACTTTCATCTATGTAGGAGATACTCCATCTATGTAGGAGATACTTTCATCTATGTAGAGATACTTTCATCTATGTAGGAGATACTTTCATCTATGTAGGAGATACTTTCATCTATGTAGGAGATACTTTCATCTATGTAGGAGATACTTTCATCTATGTAGGAGATACTTTCATCTATGTAGGATACTTTCATCTATGTAGGAGATACTATCTCCATGTAGGAGATACTTTCATCTATGTAGGAGATACTTTCATCTATGTAGGAGATACTTTCATCTATGTAGGAGATACTTTCATCTATGTAGGAGATACTTTCATCTATGTAGGAGATACTTTCATCTATGTAGGAGATACTTTCATCTATGTAGGAGATACTTTCATCTATGTAGGAGATACTTTCATCTATGTAGGAGATACTTTCATCTATGTAGGAGATACTTTCATCTATGTAGGAGATACTTTCATCTATGGAGATACTTTCATCTATGTAGGAGATACTTTCATCTATGTAGGAGATACTTTCATCTATGTAGGAGATACTTTCATCTATGTAGGAGATACTTTCATCTATTTACTTCATCTATGTAGGAGATACTTTCATCTATGTAGGAGATACTTTCATCTATGTAGGAGATACTTTCATCTATGTAGGAGATACTTTCATCTATGTAGGAGATACTTTCATCTATGTAGGAGATACTTTCATCTATGTAGGAGATACTTTCATCTATGTAGGAGATACTTTCATCTATGTAGGAGATACTTTCATCTATGTAGGAGATACTTTCATCTATGTAGGAGATACTTTCATCTATGTAGGAGATACTTTCATCTATGGAGATACTTTCATCTATGTAGGAGATACTTTCATCTATGTAGGAGATACTTTCATCTATGTAGGAGATACTTTCATCTATGTAGGAGATACTTTCATCTATGTAGGAGATACTTTCCATGTAGGAGATACTTTCATCTATGTAGGAGATACTTTCATCTATGTAGGAGATACTTTCATCTATGTAGGAGATACTTTCATCTATGTGGGAGATACTTTCATCTATGTAGGAGATACTTTCATCTATGTAGGAGATACTTTCATCTATGTAGGAGATACTTTCATCTATGTAGGAGATACTTTCATCTATGTAGGAGATACTTTCATCTATGTATCTATGTAGAGATACTTTCATCTATGTAGGAGAGATACTTTCATCTATGGAGATACTTATCTATGTAGGAGATACTTTCATCTATGTAGGAGATACTTTCATCTATGTAGAGATACTTCCATCTATGTAGGAGATACTTTCATCTATGTAGAGATACTTTCATCTATGTAGGAGATACTTTCATCTATGTAGGAGATACTTTCATCTATGTAGGAGATACTTTCATCTATGTAGGAGATACTTCATCTATGTAGGAGATACTTTCATCTATGTAGGAGATACTTTCATCTATGTAGGAGATACTTTCATCTATGTAGGAGATACTTTCATCTATGTAGGAGATACTTTCATCTATGTAGGAGATACTTTCATCTATGTAGGAGATACTTTCATCATCTATGTAGGAGATACTTTCATCTATGTAGGAGATACTTTCATCTATGTAGGAGATACTTTCATCTATGTAGGAGATACTTCATCATCTATGTAGGAGATACTTTCATCTATGTAGGAGATACTTTCATCCATGTATGGAGATACTTTCATCTATGTTACTTTCATCTATGTAGGAGATACTTTCATCTATGTAGGAGATACTTCATCTATGTAGGAGATACTTTCATCTATGTAGGAGATACTTTCATCTATGTAGGAGATACTTTCATCTATGTAGGAGACTTTCATCTATGTATCTTCATCTATGTAGAGATACTTTCATCTATGTAGGAGATACTTTCATCTATGTAGGAGATACTTTCATCTATGTAGGAGATACTTTCATCTATGTAGGAGATACTTTCATCTATGTAGGAGATACTTTCATCTATGTAGGAGATACTTTCATCTATGTAGGAGATACTTCATCTATGTTCATCTATGGGGAGATACTTTCATCTATGTAGGAGATACTTTCATCTATGTAGGAGATACTTTCATCTATGTGGGAGATACTTTCATCTATGTAGGAGATACTTTCATCTATGTACGAGATACTTTCATCTATGTAGGAGATACTTTCATCTATGTAGGAGATACTTTCATCTATGTAGGAGATACTTTCATCTATGTAGGAGATACTTTCATCTATGTAGGAGATACTTTCATCTATGTAGGAGATACTTTCATCTATGTAGGAGATACTTTCATCTATGTAGGATACTTTCATCTATGTAGGAGATACTTTCATCTATGTAGGAGATACTTTCATCTATGTAGGAGATACTTTCATCTTCATGTATGTAGGAGATACTTTCATCTATGTAGGAGATACTTTCATCTATGTAGGAGATACTTTCATCTATGTAGGAGATACTTCATCTATGTAGGAGATACTTCCATCTATGTGGGAGATACTTTCATCTATGTAGGAGATACTTTCATCTATGTAGGAGATACTTTCATCTATGTAGGAGATACTTTCATCTATGTAGGAGATACTTTCATCTATGTAGGAGATACTTTCATCTATGTAGGAGATACTTCATCCATGTAGGAGATACTTTCATCCATGTAGGAGATACTTTCATCTATGTAGAGATACTTCATCTATGTGGGAGATACTTTCATCTATGTAGGAGATACTTTCATCTATGTAGGAGATACTTTCATCTATGTAGGAGATACTTTCATCTATGTAGAGATACTTTCATCTATGTAGGAGATACTTCATCTATGTAGGAGATACTTCTCATCTATGTAGGAGATACTTTCATCTATGTAGGAGATACTTTCATCTATGTAGGAGATACTTTCATCTATGTAGGATACTTTCATCCATGTAGGAGATACTTTCATCTATGTGGGAGATACTTTCATCTATGTAGGAGATACTTTCATCTATGTAGGAGATACTTTCATCTATGTAGGAGATACTTTCATCTATGTAGGAGATACTTTCATCTATGTAGGAGATACTTTCATCTATGTAGGAGATACTTTCATCTATGTAGGAGATACTTTCATCTATGTAGGAGATACTTTCATCTATGTAGGAGATACTTCTCATCTTTCATCTATGTAGGAGATACTTTCATCTATGTAGGAGATACTTTCATCTATGTAGGAGATACTTTCATCTATGTAGGAGATACTTTCATCTATGTATGTATCTATGGAGATACTTTCATCTATCTATGTAGGAGATACTTTTCATCTATGTAGGAGATACTTCATCTATGGAGATACTTTCATCTATGTAGGAGATACTTTCATCTATGTAGGAGATACTTTCATCTATGGAGATACTTTCATCTATGTAGGAGATACTTTCATCTATGTAGGAGATACTTTCATCTATGTAGGAGATACTTTCATCTATGGAGATACTTTCATCTATGTAGGAGATACTTTCATCTATGTAGGAGATACTTTCATCTATGTAGGAGATACTTCATCTATGTAGGAGATACTTTCATCTATGTAGGAGATACTTTCATCTATGTGGATCTTTCATGTATGGAGAGACTTTCATCTATGTAGGGAGATACTTTCATCTATGTAGGAGATACTTTCATCTATGTAGGAGATACTTTCATCTATGTAGGAGATACTTTCATCTATGTAGGAGATACTTCCATCTATGTAGGAGATACTTTCATCTATGTAGGAGATACTTTCATCAATGGAGATACTTTCATCTATGTAGGAGATACTTTCATCTATGTAGGAGATACTTTCATCTATGTAGGAGATACTTTCATCTATGTAGGAGATACTTTCATCTATGTAGGAGATACTTCTCATCTATGTAGAGATACTTTCATCTATGTAGGAGATACTTTCATCTATGTAGATACTTTCATCTATGTAGGAGATACTTTCATCTATGTAGGAGATACTTTCATCTATGTAGGAGATACTTCATCATCTATGTCCATGGAGATACTACATTCATCTATGGAGAGATACTTTCATCTATGTAGGAGATACTTTCATCTATGTAGGAGATACTTTCATCTATGTATCTTTCATCTATGTAGGAGATACTTTCATCTATGTAGGAGATACTTTCATCTATGTAGGAGATACTTTCATCTATGTAGGAGATACTTTCATCTATGTAGGAGATACTTTCATCTATGTAGGAGATACTTTCATCTATGTAGGAGATACTTTCATCTATGTAGGAGATACTTTCATCTATGTAGGAGATACTTCATCTATGTAGGAGATACTTCATCTATGTAGGAGATACTTTCATCTATGGAGATACTTCATCTATGTAGGAGATACTTTCATCTATGTAGGAGATACTTTCTATGTATCTTTCATCTAGTAGGAGATACTTCATCTATGTAGGAGATACTTCATCTATGTAGGAGATACTTTCATCTATGTAGGAGATACTTTCATCTATGTAGGAGATACTTTCATCTATGTAGGAGATACTTTCATCTATGTAGGAGATACTTTCATCTATGTAGGAGATACTTTCATCTATGTAGGAGATACTTTCATCTATGTAGGAGATACTTTCATCTATGTAGGAGATACTTTCATCTATGTAGGAGATACTTTCATCTATGTAGGAGATACTTTCATCTATGTAGGAGATACTTTCATCTATGTAGGAGATACTTTCATCTATGTAGGAGATACTTTCATCTATGTAGGAGATACTTTCATCTATGTAGGAGATACTTTCATCTATGTAGGAGATACTTTCATCTATGTAGGAGATACTTTCATCTATGTAGGAGATACTTTCATCTATGTAGGAGATACTTTCATCTATGTAGGAGATACTCTATGTAGGAGATCTATGTATGTAGGAGATACTTCATCTATGTAGGAGATACTTTCATCTATGTGGAGATACTTTCATCTATGTAGGAGATACTTTCATCTATGTAGAGATACTTTCATCTATGTAGGAGATACTTCATCTATGTAGGAGATACTTTCATCTATGTAGGAGATACTTTCATCTATGTAGGAGATACTTTCATCTCTATGTAGGAGATACTTTCATCTATGTAGGAGATACTTTCATCTATGTAGGAGATACTTTCATCTATGTGGAGATACTTTCATCTATGTAGGATATACATCTATGTATGTGAGATACTTTCATCTATGTAGGAGATACTTATCTTTCATCTATGTAGGAGATACTTTCATCTATGTAGGAGATACTTTCATCTATGTAGGAGATACTTTCATCTATGTAGGAGATACTTTCATCTATGTAGGAGATACTTTCATCTATGTAGGAGATACTTTCATCTATGTAGGAGATACTTTCATCTATGGAGAGATACTTCATCTATGTAGGAGATACTTTCATCTATGTAGGAGATACTTCATCCATGTAGGAGATACTTTCATCTATGTAGGAGATACTTTCATCTATGTAGGAGATACTTTCATCTATGTAGGAGATACTTCTCATCTATGTAGGAGATACTTTCATCTATGTAGAGATACTTTCATCTATGTAGGAGATACTTTCATCTATGTAGGAGATACTTTCATCTATCTATGTAGGAGATACTTTCATCTATGTAGGAGATACTTTCATCTATGTAGGAGATACTTTCATCTATGTAGGAGATACTTTCATCTATGTAGGAGATACTTTCATCTATGTAGGAGATACTTTCATCTATGTAGGAGATACTTTCATCTATGTAGGAGATACTTTCATCTATGTAGGAGATACTTCATCTATGTAGGATACTTCACTGTAGGAGATATCTATGTAGGAGATACTTTCATCTATGTAGGAGATACTTTCATCTATGTAGGAGATACTTTCATCTATGTAGGAGATACTTTCATCTATGTAGGAGATACTTTCATCTATGTAGGAGATACTTTCATCTATGTGGGAGATACTTCATCTATGTAGGAGATACTTTCATCTATGTAGGAGATACTTTCATCTATGTAGGAGATACTTTCATCCATGTGTAGGAGATACTTTCATCTATGTAGAGATACTTTCATCTATGTAGGAGATACTTCATCTATGTAGGAGATACTTTCATCTATGTAGGAGATACTTTCATCTATGTAGGAGATACTTCTATGGATCTATGTATGGAGATACTTTCATCTATGTAGGAGATACTTTCATCTTTCATGTATGGAGATACTTTCATCTATGTAGGAGATACTTTCATCTATGTAGGAGATACTTTCATCTATGTAGGAGATACTTCATCTATGTAGGAGATACTTTCATCTATGTAGGAGATACTTTCATCTATGTAGGAGATACTTTCATCTATGTAGGAGATACTTTCATCTATGTAGGAGATACTTTCATCTATGTAGGAGATACTTTCATCTATGTAGGAGATACTTTCATCTATGTAGGAGATACTTTCATCTATGTAGGAGATACTTTCATCTATGTAGGAGATACTTTCATCTATGTAGGAGATACTTTCATCTATGTAGGAGATACTTTCATCTATGTAGGAGATACTTTCATCTATGTAGGAGATACTTTCATCTATGTAGGAGATACTTTCATCTATGTAGGAGATACTTTCATCTATGTAGGAGATACTTTCATCTATGTAGGAGATACTTTCATCTATGTAGGAGATACTTTCATCTATGTAGGAGATACTTTCATCTATGTAGGAGATACTTTCATCTATGTAGGAGATACTTTCATCTATGTATGAGATACTTTCATCTATGTAGGAGATACTTTCATCTATGTAGGAGATACTTTCATCTATGTAGGAGATACTTTCATCTATGTAGGAGATACTTTCATCTATGTAGGAGATACTTCATCTATGTGTAGGAGATACTTTCATCTATGTAGGAGATACTTTCATCTATGTAGGAGATACTTTCATCTATGTAGGAGATACTTTACTTTCATCTATGTAGGAGATACTTTCATCTATGTAGGAGATACTTTCATCTATGTAGAGATACTTTCATCTATGTAGGAGATACTTTCATCTATGTAGGAGATACTTCCATCTATGTAGGAGATACTTTCATCTATGTAGGAGATACTTTCATCTATGTAGGAGATACTTTCATCTATGTAGGAGATACTTCCATCTATGTAGGAGATACTTTCATCTATGTAGGAGATACTTTCATCTATGTAGGAGATACTTTCATCTATGTAGGAGATACTTTCATCTATGTAGGAGATACTTTCATCTATGGAGATACTTTCATCTATGTAGGAGATACTTTCATCTATGTAGGAGATACTTTCATCTATGTAGGAGATACTTTCATCTATGTAGGAGATACTTTCATCTATGTAGGAGATACTTTCATCTATGTAGGAGATACTTTCATCTATGTAGGAGATACTTTCATCTATGTAGGAGATACTTTCATCTATGTAGGAGATACTTTCATCTATGGAGATACTTTCATCTATGTAGGAGATACTTTCATCTATGTAGGAGATACTTCATCTATCTATCTATGTAGGGAGATACTTTCATCTATGTAGGAGATACTTTCATCTATGTAGGAGATACTTTCATCTATGTAGATACTTTCATCTATGTAGGAGATACTTTCATCTATGTAGGAGATACTTTCATCTATGTAGGAGATACTTTCATCTATGTAGGAGATACTTTCATCTATGTAGGAGATACTTTCATCTATGTAGGAGATACTTTCATCTATGTAGGATACTTTCATCTATGTGGAGATACTTTCATCTATGTAGGAGATACTTTCATCTATGTAGGAGATACTTTCATCTATGTAGGAGAGATACTTTCATCTATGTAGGAGATACTTTTCATCTATGTAGGAGATACTTTCATCTATGTAGGAGATACTTTCATCTATGTAGGAGATACTTTCATCTATGTAGGAGATACTTTCATCTATGTAGGAGATACTTTCATCTATGTAGGAGATACTTTCATCTATGTAGGAGATACTTTCATCTATGTAGGAGATACTTTCATCTATGTAGGAGATACTTTCATCTATGTAGGAGATACTTTCATCTATGTAGGAGATACTTTCATCTTTCATCTATGTAGGAGATACTTTCATCTATGTAGGAGATACTTTCATCTATGTAGGAGATACTTTCATCTATGTAGGAGATACTTTCATCTATCATTTCATCTATGTGAGAGATACTTTCATCTATGTAGGAGATACTTTCATCTATGTGGGAGATACTTTCATCTATGTAGGAGATACTTTCATCTATGTAGGAGATACTTTCATCTATGTAGGAGATACTTTCATCTATGTAGGAGATACTTTCATCTATGTAGGAGATACTTTCATCTATGTAGGAGATACTTTCATCTATGTAGGAGATACTTTCATCTATGTTTCATCTATGGAGATACTTTCATCTATGTAGGAGATACTTTCATCTATGTGAGAGATACTTTCATCTATGTAGGAGATACTTTCATCTATGTAGGAGATACTTTCATCTATGTAGATACTTTCATCTATGTAGGAGATACTTTCATCTATGTAGGAGATACTTCATCTATGTAGGAGATACTTTCATCTATGTAGGAGATACTTTCATCATCTATGTAGGAGATACTTTCATCTATGTAGGAGATACTTTCATCTATGTAGGAGATACTTTCATCTATGTAGGAGATACTTTCATCTATGTAGGGAGATACTTTCATCTATGTAGGAGATACTTTCATCTATGTAGGAGATATCTTGTAGGAGATCATCTATGTAGGAGATACTTTCATCTATGTTTCATCTATGTAGGAGATACTTTCATCTATGTAGGAGATACTTTCATCTATGTAGATACTTTCATCTATGTAGGAGATACTTTCATCTATGGAGGATCTTTCATCTATGTAGGAGATACTTTCATCTATGTGGAGATACTTTCATCTATGTAGGAGATACTTTCATCTATGTAGGAGATACTTTTTCTATCTCATCTATGTAGGAGATACTTTCATCTATGTAGGAGATACTTTCATCTATGTAGAGATACTTTCATCTATGTAGGATACTTTCATCTATGTAGGAGATACTTTCATCTATGTAGGAGATACTTTCATCTATGTAGGAGATACTTTCATCTATGTAAGAGATACTTTCATCTATGTAGATACTTTCATACTATTTCATCTATGTAGGAGATACTTTCATCTATGTAGATACTTTCATCTATGGAGGAGATACTTTCATCTATGGAGATACTTTCATCTATGTAGGAGATACTTCCATCTATGTAGATATATGACAAAGGGGCCACTAAACACTTGAATAAATGAAACTATATACATGTATATAATTTATTATCAACCCAGCAAGGGTCGCACCTTCTGAAGACAATATCCCTTAGTAACGATATGCACGATTATAATATCATACATGGAGATATATCTATCAACTACGTAGACACGCAAAAGTAAGTATCATCTACGTAGACGTAAGTACGACTCGTATCATCTACGTAGACATAAGTACGATTCGTATCATCTACATGAAAGTAATTTTCGTAGACGTAAGTACGACTCGTATCATCTACATGAAAGTAATTTTCGTAGACGTAAGTACGACTCGTATCATCTACATGAAAGTAATTTTCGTAGACGTAAGTACGACTCGTATCATCTACATGAAAGTAATTTTCGTAGACGTAAGTACGACTCGTATCATCTACATGAAAGTAATTTTCGTCTACGAAGATACTGAAAACTGCTGATACAGATATCAAAGTGATGTTCTGGACCAAAGCAGGTAGTTTTCAGCCGAGTGACGTTTTGATAACATTGGTGCATTTTGGTTTCAATTCAGATTTTAAGCATATAATTTCTTAGTCCAACAGTTAAATCTGTCCCTCATAGTACCATCCCTCTAGGTTACGATGCCGAAATTTGAAAAAGGATGTTCTACGACGAAGTAAACTCACTCTAGCTGAGGTGATCAATTCCTGTTAAAACATTTGATGCAGAGCCACAGAAAGGGTACCATGTTTTACTTGTTTTAGTACCCTTGAAGATCCGGGTTGGAAATGGTCTTCAGGAACCCATGCTTGTCGTAAGAGGCGACTAACGGGATCGGGTTGTCAGGCTCGCTGACTTGGTTGAAACATGACATCGATTCCCAATTGCGTAGATCGATGCTCATGATTCTGACCACTGGATTGTCTGGTCCAGACTCGATCATATACAGACCGCCGCCATATAGCCGGAATATCGCTGAGTGCGGCGTAAAACAACCAGCTTGTTTTTTGTATGACATGGTCGGAGGTTCGAACCACAATCTAGGGCTGACACTCTATCAACTAGGCCACGGTGGCGGTCAGGGCAGGTTGTTGCTGTCGAGTCACACGTCAGACAACACATAAATAGTAGTGAAAAATAATATTTTTATTCTATTGTAACCTAACATCCAGACTGAGAAGACAAGATGACGGAAGCTGAAATACTTTGTCGTCGGCTATTCCCATCGAAATGTTGTCATATTGTGTCAGTGAGAACGCTGATACTGAAAAGAGAACATAGAGATAAAAACTTCTTGTATATTGAGGGGCGGTGGGGTAGCCTAGTGGTTAAAGCGCTCACTCGTCACGCCGAAGACCCGGGTTCGATTTCCCACATGGGTACAATGTGTGAAGCCCATTTCTGGTGTCCCCCGCCGTGATATTGCCGGAATATCGCTAAAAGCGGCGTAAAACCAAACTCACCCACATTCTCTTGTATATTTGAAAAAATATTTTAGTGAAAATAGTTCTTTGATGAATTCATTTACATGTCATTTGCTCTCAATGGAACACAGGTGATGGGATAGCCCAGTGGTTCATGATCACGTACCCGTGAAGTTCCGGGTACAATTTGTCCTCAGCAAGCGACTAATGAGATCGGGTGGTCAGGCTCCTGACTTGGTCGACACATGTCATTGTATCCCAAATGTTGTTTAACGCCGCACTCAGCAGTCTTCCAGCTATGTGACGGTGGTCTGTAAATAATCGCGTCTGGACCAGGCAATCCAGTGATCAACGTCATGAGCATCGATCTGCGCAACTAAAATATCATTACATGCATCAACCAAGGCAACGAGTCTGACAGCCATTGCGTAGATTTATGCTCATTCTGTTGATCACTGGATTGTCTGACCCAGACTCGATTATGTACAGACCGCCGCCATGTAGCTGGAATATTAAGTGACACGTTAAACAACAAACAAAACAAAATGCACAAAAAACGTTAGTCACCTCTTAATACTTGCATGGGTTGCTGAAGATGGCTGCTGAAGCCGACGGCACAAAGCGATCTTAATAATAATATTAATAATAATAATGCTAATTTTGCGCCTAGAATCCAACGCGATGCTGTTCTCTGGCGTTACATTATTACCCTGAAGGAATTGTACTTTCAAAGTGCTAAGCGCGACCGTATAGGTCCGTACACCCGCTTTTCAGGTACCCATTTTAAACAGCTGGGTGGACTGAGTGCAATGTGGAGGAAGTGCCTTGCCCAGGGACACAACACAGTATGAGACCCAGGTCACAAATTTTGGTGTCTCCACCGGGATTCGAACCCGGGCCTTTGGCGTGAGAGGCCAGCATGCTAACCACTGCACCACTGTGCTCCATTGTGTTAGCGCTAAGACGGGCCTAACTCTTGTACCTTCACATAGGGTTACTTGCTAGTCTTAACGCTAAGATTGATTCGGGCACGTTGGTCCTGCTGGTACATACTTCCCTCTTGGCTGACGGCCATCTCGACAAGGTGGACACAGGTGTCGCTGGTGACGGTGTAGGTGTAGCTGTTGCCGTGGGTGTCGTTCAGGAACCAGACGTCCGCTGACAGATCACTGATGGCCTTGGTCCGAAGATACTTTGCTTCACCTTGTAGAAACGTTTTACATTTATAGGGCAAAATAACAGATATCAGTAACGGATAATAATAATAATGTGTCCATTTATATAGCGCCAAACTCCACCCTAGGTATACTCATA
Organism: Haliotis rubra; assembly: GCF_003918875.1. Taxonomy (NCBI): domain Eukaryota; kingdom Metazoa; phylum Mollusca; class Gastropoda; order Lepetellida; family Haliotidae; genus Haliotis; species Haliotis rubra. The sequence continues at coordinate 722,324 of NW_025766803.1, read as the reverse complement.
GCGCTAACAATCAAGGCACAGCACATTATTACCCCGGATAAGCTGCCTGTTAGGCGCTAGAAGGTTAGTCATATGACTTTTTTCCACCGGGAACCCATTTTCCTGCTGGGTGAACAGAGACAATTTTGAACAAACTCACTTAACTCGCCTAAGGTGAGACCACATGTGTCACATGTGCTTCGTTGTGGGGCAGGACTCAAGTCCTAGAAACTCTCAGGAGTCAAGCTGCCAAACACGGTCACCCATCCAAGGACTCTCCGAACTCGACGCTGCTTAACTTCAACAATTTGTGACCTGAGCTTTGAGCACAGGACCACGCGCGGATGTGTCTGGTTAGTTAGCCGGCATGTATTCTAGAGCTTCTTTGTAGGGGCAGTTTGGCGGCGTTGTGATTAGAAAGATTTGGCTAGTCAAACCGAAAACCAGGATTCGATTCTCCGTGTGAGTGTCCCTTCACGTGTAATTGATAAAAGCGGCGTAGAATTTGAATTGCTCTCGTACCAGCGCACTCACTCTCTCACGGAAGTCGTGAGCTGTGAATGTTCTAATTATAAACCTATGCCATAAAATATTATCCTAATGAGTGAGTGAGTGAGTTAAGATTTACAGTCACATCGGCAATATTTCAGCTATATCGTGACTAAAACAAGTTTCAAATTGACCATAAATAGATGTAAATTATAACAACCTGTCAACGAAGGACAGTAAAACCAACTAGAATATCACAGTATCAAGAATTAAAACAAGCATCTCTCTAAAATTGGATTTCAAATTAGGACAAGACAGTATAAAAATGGGATATAGATCGCCAACAACTGAAGTTCGATCACCATACTAGGGACCTTGGGGACTTACAGTGCATTTGCTACCTGCATGGACCTCAGTTGGTATTATCCTAAAGACTTATATGAAGGTGAGTGAGTGAGTGAGTGAGTTTAGTTTTACGACGCTTTTAGCAATATTCCAGCTATATCACGGCGGGGGACACCATAAATGGGCTTCACACATTGTACCCATGTGGGGAATCGAACCCGGGTCTTCGGCGTGACGAACGAACGCTTTAACCACTACGCTACCCCACCGCCCCCTTATATGAAGGTAAAGTTCGCCCCCTTATATGAAGGTACTGTCGACTGCGGCTTCAGCCAACATTCACCCAGATGAGGGACAGTGGGGTAGCCTAAAGGTTAAAGCGTTCGCACGCTGAAGACCCGACTTCGATTCCCCACATGGCTACAATGTGTGGTCAATTTATGGTGTCCTCCACCGTGATATTGCTGAAATATTGCTAAAAATTGGCATAAATCCATACTCACTCACTCACTCAGTGACGTACCTGGGATACAAGGCGACGGCATGGCGTCTGTGTGAAACTGATGGATACACTGCCGGTCATACAGCGTCCACTTTAGTTGCTGCAACAGGTGCCAACATCATCATGATAAACATAATTCCCTAATTGCAACACATGCATGCTTTTGTCACTTCAGGCGGGAGATGCCCCAAGATCAGATTCACAAGCGCCACAGCAACCCAATGACTTGGTTGACACATGTCATCGTATCCCAAATACGTAGATCGATGCTCATGCTGTTGATCACTGGCTTGTCTGGTCCCCCGCCGTGTAGCTGGAATATTGCTGAGTGCGGCGTTAAACAACAAACAAATAAACTAAGGAATCACAAGCCCCATGTACAAAACGAGCGTACAGATTCAACTGAGCGAGTGAGTGAGTGAGTGAGTATGGTTTTACGCCGCTTTTAGCAATATTCCAGCAATATCACGGCGGGGGACACCAGGAATGGCCTTCACACATTGTACCCATGTGGGGAATCGAACCCGGGTCTTCGGCGTGACGAGCGAACGCTTTAACTACTAGGCTACCCCACCGCCCCATATTTTCAAATGAATATGAATGCACAAACTGACGTATCTTGGGTAAACATCGTGCACAGACATAATTGAGTAGAGTATCACTTTCAGCCAGCCGGGTGGTGGTGGGGTAGCTTAGTGGTTAAAGCGTCCGCTCGTCACGCCAAAGACGCGGGTTCGATTCCACATATGGGTACAAAGTGTGAAGGTCATTTCCGGTGGTGATATTGCTGGAATATTGCTAAAAACCTCACTCACTTACTCACTCAGCCAACAGGCGTAACGTACACCGTACAGAGCGGCGTAAAACACAATTCAGTCACAACACATCATCTAAGACCTACCGTGTTATAATCAATGTGTACTGTCCGACTGAAGGTAACATTGCTCGTGCCGTTCCACACAGTCTCTTCCACAGTCAACCTTCTGTTCCTGTAGTCATAATGAACAACGCTCCGTATTTCCTTCAATGTCACGTAGTCAGTCGTTCTGTCAATCAACCCTCCCACCTCGAGACTCACGGCTTCCCATTGGTCGGGACCGCAGCACCTCGGTTCAGAGGTCAGCACTTCCGGGTCAGATGTTATGATCCTCAGAACGAAAACCAAGGTGAATGTAAAAACGTAGATTTCACTTCCTGAATTCAAACGTGTGAACTTGACTATGAGATTCATTGTTGAGTCGAGGTTTGATCCAGGAGAAGGTCACTGTAGTATACGTTGCTGAGATACGCTGTCTTGATACGCTATCTGTTCAGATACAACGCAGTTGTCTCGCGTTATCTCGCAGTGTGTCTCGCGTTATCTGTCGTGGTCGCCATCATACATATCGTTGTGTAACATTGTCAAAGGGCAATCTATTCGTGTGAGTGCTTGTTTATTTTCACACAGCACTCGGCTGTATTCTGGCCGTTTAAGAGTCAGCTGTAAATACATGTACTCGAGTCTTGACATGACGCAGCAATGATTGATACTGTGAGCACCCACCATGCGGTTGGAACAATGACGTCATCAAGCAAGTCACCGAGTTTTAACATTCGTAACTACTCGCCTCTTTCTGTAACCAATAATCGTGGCAAACCAATCAAATCGCGCGTAGTAAAATGTGAAATGAGGTTAAATAGTTTCTTTGTGATTATCGATTTTCATTCTTAATTCCGTGATTATAAAATTATCTTTTTACTGATATTTCTTAACAACATAAGAAACTTACTTGCAGGTTAAACAAATTTGTTCTTGTTGTTTTCTAGGAGCAACCATGTTTGGAAATTCAGAGTTATCTTTCCTTGGAAATAGTCCTAGACTAGTTTCATCTCCGTTCCCGTTTGCACTTAGACAAGGCCCAGTCGTGAACATGGTCACGAGAGGGGTACGAGTCGCCATCCGTCTTGCCGGAATGACACAAGTAGTTACGAATGCGAGTCTTTACACTGGGTACCAGCATTAAGACCAACTCTAAAACCTAATCACCATGGGGCGGAATAGTTTCTTCGTTTTCAATATTTGTGTCCCGGGGTACCTGAGGGGAGAGGGGAGGGGAGTTCACCCGGACTCCAGAAGGTACGGTGGGGTAGACTTCTGGTTAAAGTATTCGCTCGTCACCCCTGGATTCGATTCCCCATGTTGGTAAATTTACTGAAGCTCATTTTGGTGATATTGGTGGAATATTGCTAAACGCGGCGTAAAACCATAAATACTTACTCCCCAACTCAATCTAGAATTATTCAGAAGTTCGAATTTGCCCAGGTCTAGGATCTAGGTTCCATGAGGAGAGCTATGCATGAAAGGACTGATCGGGACTTGTCCTCAATACGTCGTCAAGTAAATATGTACTGGCGTTCTCGTTACAAAGTACTGACAAACTAGTGGCCACACTAATTTGCCATCACGTGTCTATGCACAAATACACAAGAGACCTTCGTGTGTCTGTATACTGTGAACTGACACACACTGACCATCACCCCATCAAAGCAGCCTTTGCTAAAAGCGGCGTAAAACTAAACTCACTCACTCACTCTGAGACGGAATCGTTGGATGCAGTGTGGCGGCTGCACTATTTGTGTATTACCCCGATAGGTAGATATGGAGGGGAGATCTCGTGGGCTGATTGATAGGCAATTGCAAGACATAAGACTTTGAATTGGTTCCTTTGATTTGAGTGATTTGAGTACAAGTTGAACGTGTTCTCTAGGCTTAGTCTTAGTAAGTAACCTTGCAAATGCATTCTTCAGTCTTTGAAATCTGTGAATTTGATCATTAGAAATACCATAGAGGAGACAGTTGCAGTAGTAAAGGCGGGAAAGAATAAGTTTTGCAGTGGCATGTCGTGTAAGATGATGCCGAACAGAGGCCCAGATAAGCTGCGTATCCGGGTAAAAATACGCATAGAAAGTTTCAATTACGCATTGAAAAATAATTGTTGCGTACCACTTACGCATTGAAAATGTAAGATACGCAAAAAGTTTAAAACAAATGCGTACGGAATATATATATAAAAATCGCTTGCGTAATGAAAAAGACATCGATTGCTATCAAGTTGTACTGTTGGTATAGGACAAGTGTTGTACTGTCAGTATAGGATGAGTGATTTTTTTATGAAATCATTTCCATTATATATAGGTTGGTTTTGATTAGTTATGACATAAAGCAGAACATACCTGCTTAGTAAACTTACTCAATGACATAATACTTAGGTGAGTAAAATTCTTGAAATACGCACATATTGGAAAGCAGTGGGTAACGGAAAATGAAATAATATACCCACTCAACATTCATAACACCCACTCCAAAAATAATACAGTGGGTACAGTACACTGGAGCTCTGGCTGAATAGAACCAATATTCCTCGTGTGGAAATAACACGTTCTGCATAGATGACTGAAGTAGTCTTCCATTATTATGTTGGTTGGTTTGATGTTTGACGCTGCACTCAGCAATATTCCAGCTATATGGCGGTGGTCTGTAAATAATCGAGTCGGGACCAGACAATCCAGTGATCAACAGCATGAGCATCGATCTACGTAATAGGGATACGATGACATGTGTCAACCAAGTCAGTAAGCCTGACACACACACGACCAATGAAATATTCCATGCTAAGACATGCCTCTTCTTGATGAGCTGTGTCCAAAGCAAATCCTTTCACCAGCTGTGATGGTCAATCTCATGATCAGTAAGTAAGTTTCCGAAAAGCTTAGCGTATAGGGTAAAGAGTAGAGGCCCCAGTAAGGAGCATTGAGGGACGCCACATGAAAGCACTGAACTTTGACAGACTGTGTTTGCCATGACTACTGACTGAGATCTATCACAAGCATGAATGTGTGAATGATTTGCATTTTGAGCCGCTTCCAGCAAAATCACGGCGGGTGACACCAGAAATGGGCTTCACACATTATGAAATTAAACCCGGGCCTTCGGCGTGACGAGCGAACGCTTTAACTAATAGGCTACTCCACCGCCCCCACAAACATAGGAGCATGGGCGGATCCAGGAATTTTGAAAAAGGGTGTGTGTGTGTGGTTCAGGGGGTTCGAATCCCCTGGACCCCAAACCCACCCCACCCTTGGCTCCGCCAACGCAAAACAAAAATCTTCAATATGGACTTAAGTCCATTAAAGGGGGGGGGTCGAACCCTTGTATCCGCCCATGTAGGAGGTACACTTTTACGTACTGTACCATCAATACAATAATCTAGTTTGAGAGGATGGATTAAAATGGCGTGGTCTTTGGTGTCAAACGCTGATGAAAGACCAAGAAGCCAACATAGACCAACATAGCAATATACTACGACGAAGATATTGTTCAAGGTTGTTTCTGTGCTATGGGCTGCCCGGTATGCTGACCGGCACTCGTTCATCAAATCAAACTGTGTCAGATGAGCACCAATGTGAGGTTTTACTACCTTCTCCAGTGTCTTAGATATGGAAGTATACTAACTCGTTGGTAACGTTATTTGTAGCTGGGATTTTGCTTTGCAACATTTTTCTCAAGTACCGTGAATAGCATTTAGTTTGTTAGTTGTGTGTTCGCAGTGTAACGCCGGCCTACAAATCTTGAAATTTAGTTGACAAACAGGTAATTGTTATTTTTATTATTTTTATTATTATTGGACATTTATATAACGCATATTTCCACGCACTAGTGCATGCTGAAGGTGCTGATTGTTAATATGAACGCCGTTGGTGTACGATAACGCGCCTTGCTTGACAAGCCCTTTAACTAACTTTATAGGTGTCTCGGTGGTCAGAATCACATGCTGCATGAAACCCATGTGCCCCACATATTAAACTATGTTACTGTGACATGCACCCGTAAAGACACGGGTTAGAACTGATCTTCAGTAACCCATGCTTGTCGTAAGAGGCGACTACCGGGATCGGGTGGTCAGGCTCGCTGACTTGGTTGACACATGTCATCGTATCCCATCGTAGCTCATGGTGTTGATCACTGGATTGTTTGGTCCAGACTCGATTATTTATAGCCCACGGCCACATAGCTGGAATATTTGTGGGTGCGGCGTCAACCTTAACACTCACTCACTCACTGTGACAAACGTTTGTTTGTTTGATCAACGCCGCACTAAGGTGGTCCATAAATAATCTGTAAATTATCGAGTCTTGACCAGACAGTCCAGTGATGAACAGCATGAGCATCGAGTATCGCAGTTGGGACAAACGTTTTAAAATACGATTAAAACTGTAATACAGTGTACAATATCCACTTGAGTAAAATATCTTTTTATGTACTGAGAAGCAATCGACGGCTTCAGCGTTGCGGCTACTCGATTTGTCAATCACCCATAATCGCTTTCGTTTTAATCCCAACTTCAGCTTTGTTCACTCGCACAGATAATCAATTCATGTTTATGACTGTGAAAGGTTTTATTGAATATGAAATATGTAAAAACAACAATGAAGTATGAAAGATATAAATCGCATCATAGACACATGGACAAAATACTTCAACACTAAGGACGAACGATGAGCAATCCAACCACTGTCCCATGTCAGCAGGCAGATATGTTTGTAGAAGGACTGAAGACAAAAACACTCACGCTCACCTAGAACACTAGTTACCTCCCCTTGACCATGGCTACTCGTCGCTTTGGTCACGAACCCCGAAATACCATTCACAGTTCAAGATTCATGCACGACAAACAGACACAACTCTTAATGTAGCCATTGTTTTCGAAATAATTATTTCTACTCTATAATCGGTAGCATGTTAATTGTATCTAAGTTTTTCCTACTCAACATTTGCTATGCCTTTATCACCGGAATTATATCCTGCATAAGTAAGTGAAAGAGTATGGTTTTGTGCCGCTTTTAGCAATATTCCAGAAATATCACGGCGGGAGACATCAGAAATGGGCTTTACACATATAACCGTGTGGGGAATTGAACCCGGGTCTTCGGCATGACGTGCGAACGCTTTAACCACTCGGCTACCGCACCGTGCATATCCTGCTGAAAATGCATGTGCACCACACTTTGAAATATGTGGTTCATATAGGACATGTATTCAGAAATACGATCAAAACTGTATATACCGCATCGAACCTGGCGTGTCGATGTGTTACTGAGTTATCTCCCTTGGAGTATAGACCGGTTGAACAAATGGCAGACAGCTGACATAAAAATGCGTACTGAGAGCCGTGCTTTAACAAGATAGATGATAAGACCTGCATCTGCTATAACACGAACGCACCTGACTTACGAATCATGTCATGTGGTATATGGTACGTCATGTATGACGTCACACACACGAGACTGCCACCTCCTTTGCGTTCGCACGATCCGGGGTTTATTTAATGGGTTTCTGGGGCTCTGTGGTTCAAAAGATTCAACATTTACAAACTTGTACAAACAAATTCTGCATAAAATAATCTTTTCGATATTTTATCATAAACTTCCCTAACTTTCAATCTCACGCATCTTGTTCTCAGAGCTTTGTGAGAAATTTATTTGCTCAGTTGTATTTTGGTATTCAGGCGTTAGCAATTAGTCTAAAAGTGAGCAATTCGATGGGATTCGGGATCCAGTGGAAGATGTCTGGGGGGATTCAGCCGGTAGCAATGAATCTTAAAGTGAGCAATTCGATGGGATTCGGGATTCAGTGGAAGATGTCTGGGGGGATTCAGCCGTTAGCAATGAATCTTAAAGTGAGCAATTCGATGGGATTCGGGATCCAGTGGAAGATGTCTGGGGGGATTCAGCCGGTAGCAATGAATCTTAAAGTGAGCAATTCGATGGGATTCGGGATTCAGTGGAAGATGTCTGGGGGGATTCAGCCGTTAGCAATGAATCTTAAAGTGAGCAATTCGATGGGATTCGGGATTCAGTGGAAGATGTCTGGGGGGATTCAGCCGGTAGCAATGAATCTTAAAGTGAGCAATTCGATGGGATTCGGGATTCAGTGGAAGATGTCTGGGGGGATTCAGCCGTTAGCAATGAATCTTAAAGTGAGCAATTCGATGGGATTCGGGATTCAGTGGAAGATATCTGGAGGGATTCAGCCGTTAGCATTGAATCTTAAAGTGTGCAATTCGATGGGATTCAGGGGAAGCTTGGGCTGCTGTCCTCACATGCTGTGAGAGAATCTGGCTCGAAAGACTACCTCAGTTCCGTCACGGCTTATCAGACTGTGCAGTAAATATCCAAAACGGTAACTTCAATTGCATATTTCGTTGTAATACTTAAAGAGGACGGGTATAGTAGGACAAAGTATTACAAGGTTCATAACTAGGTCGAATCTGAAATTCTAACCCATGATTATAGGCTCCTGGCACAACTAGGGGACGCAACTCCGCACAGCAGATTGTGGCGCTTCTGATTGTAACTGCGCTACGTGTCTCTTATACATATCAATTTTGTAATTATGAATCATGATTTATTAATATGTGTGCAAGGAAGTTGTCAAATCATGGAGTTTGTCAAATCATGATTGTCTTTTTTTCATTCTTTAAATACTTCTTCCTCTTCATTTTTGAGTTCCCGGAACAGCAGCACGGCCAGAACAATACTGACAACCTGAAACAAACAGACAGGGTTAAACAAACAACTTGTGAAGCAATGACGTCACACCTCACCTTGTCAGTAGATTCAGGATGTGTTCCGACACATGATATGGGGTTCGTGCTGCAAACCACATATTGATAGTTATGTAGTGCACAGGTGGCCCAGCCATGCGAACTGATGCGCAGGTACGTCTTGATCAGCTGATCATGGGTTCGAATCCCATTAGTATCAAAATTTGATTATCCGTTTGTCAGAAATGCAAAATGCCACTATGGCGTAAAACAATATTCATTCGGTCACTTTTATCAGGTAAAGTCCATCAGGTAATATGTCAGTCACAGGGTTGTCGGGTCTGAATAAATTATTAAGTCCGCCATCTTACATCTGGAACACTGCGTGCGTCCGTGTGTGCGTACGTGCGTGTGTGTGCATAGAGTGCTGAGTGAGTGAGTGAGTTTTGTATTACGCCTCACTCAGCAATAATTCCAGCTATAATGCGGCCGTCTATAAAAAAGAGAGTCTGGACCAGACAATCCAGTGATCAACAGCATGAGCATCGATCTACGCAATTAGGATACGATGACATGTGTCAACAAAGTCAGCGAGCCTGATGGCCCGATCCCGTTAGTCGCCTCTTTGGACAAGCATTTCGAGTCTGGAGCAGAGAAACCCGTGAATGACATTACGAGAAACATACAACCCCATCTTGGAGAGCCGTGCAATAGGTTTTACACATTCCTACGTTCTTCATCGTCGTGACCTAGAATACAAATCCGTAAAGCAGATGATAAAAATTCCTTATCATGTTTCTCTCACCTCGACACCCGCCAGAATGATGCCAGCAACTATCATCGTCGTTGTGTAGCCGAGGACCACGCCCTCCAGCGCGCTGTAGCAACCCTGAAACCAACACAGTCATAATTACATCCTCTGTGTAACAGGGTACAGAGTCAAGCCTCAGACGACCTTACCTAGAACACTGTCGGGGTAAAACAAGTGTTGGTCTAGGGGAAAAGGTATCTGACCTCTGGAAGTCCATGGTTCAAATATAAGTTTGGGTCTCGGATATTTCAGGCATAACATCTCTAACACATGAACCATCACTCTCATATGTATTTCTTTCAAGAAACATTAAATTAGAGCATTATGTTTCAGGAAGCATTGTTCTTATCGAGCTATGAAGTGTGAGTACAGTACTGCATGATGGCAACGCTTTCGTCTGAGGTATGCATGAATGTAGTATACGGTACTCTATACATGCATACATCAGACAATAGCATGGTCATCATGCAGTACTGTACTCACTCCATGCATACTTCAGACAATAGCGTTGTCACCATGCAGTACTGTACTCACTCCATGCATACTTCAGACAATAGCGTTGTCACCATGCAGTACTGTACTCACTCCATGCATACTTCAGACAATAGTGTTGCCATCATGCAGTACTATACTCACTCCATGCATGCTTCAGACAATAGTGTTGGCATCATGCAGTACTGTTTTCATCGCATACTTACTTCAGACAATAGTGTACTGTACTAAAAGGTACTGTCGGAAATAGAAAAAAAATGTTTTTGGCTGTTACTCTGTATCCCGAAAATTTGAAGAATTGCAAATAGCATATGTCAAAATAACCCACACGTACATCAGTGGGATGCGTGATAGGATATCCAGAAAAGCATGTTTACTCGTAAAATCGGGCAAAACAAACAACTTGAGAAGCAAATGTCGTCACGCCTCACCTGGTCAGTAGATTCAGGATGTGTTCCAACACATGATATGGGGGTTCGTGCTGCAAACCACATATTGATAGTTATGTAGGGCACAGGTGGCCCAGCCATGCGAACTGATGCGCAGGTACGTCTTGATCAGCTGATCATGGGTTCGAATCCCATTAGTATCAAAATTTGATTATCGGTTTGTCAGAAATGCAAAATGCTACTATAGCGTAAAACAATATTCATTAAATCAATATTCAGTACTGTTTTCATTGCATACTTACTTCAGACAATAGTGTACTGTACTAAAAAGTACTGTCGGAAATAGAAAAAAAATGGTTTGGGCTGTTACTCTGTATACCGAAAATTTGAAGAATTGCAAATAGCATATGTCAAAATAACCCACACGTACATCAGTGGGATGCGTAATAGGATATCCAGAAAAGCATGTTTACTCGTAAAATCGGGCAAAACTTAGAAAAAATACGAATAGCTGCTTAAAACAATAGATCAGACTATAGATGACAATTAGGGCGCTCGGCTAGGTATGATGACGAACCGTCGACACACCGAGCATGGAATGCACGTGCTACTTACAGGCAAAATGGGTCATCTCAAAAATATTCTATGCGTTTTCTTGTGTGTTGAATATGTCTCAAATATTGCTTAACATTCTAACGTGTCTTTTTTGCATAAAGTTTATGTTGAGAGATGTAAAACAGTATGATGCCCATAGAAAGGCTAAAATCAGCCATCGTATTAAATGTCTAAAAATATATAGGTAGCATGGCCACCCGAAGATCGACATGACTGGATGTTATTTGTAAATTGTTACTTCCCCAGTTTAATTCCCCTAAAGGATTATCAAATCTTAGCTGATATCTCTACCCCCAGCCCGACTCCAGCCATCGTCTGCTTATTTGCTTTTGAGACGACCCAACCACCCACCCACCTACCCACCCCCATGTCTGTTTGTTTTTATAGTAGTAGTGAGACTCCATGGTAGCTACATCCTTAAGAGTTACACAAGTAAAAATATTATTTTGTACGTCAGCTATCGTTTCTAATGAAGCAAAGTCTAATTTCAAAATGGGCATTTAAAAAAGTGTCCTTTGTAATACAATGTCATCGCACACAAATTTGCATAAAGCCAAGGTCTGTTCCAAATAAGTCGACTTAAAAACACATTGCTCATGCACTAATTTCTCCTCAGTAAAGTCCCTTTTTAACGTTTCCTATCTCCCTACCACCGAGACTGTAGTTAGGCCGAACTTAGTTTAACAGATATTTCACACTTTCACATATTAACTACATACATTGTGGATCTAAATGTGAAGAAACTTTTTTTTTCTATTTCCGACAGTATTTTATATGCTTGCATACTTCAGACAATAGCGTTGACATCATGCAGTACTGTACTAACGTGGTTATAGTTTGAGTTTGAGGTGTTTGGACTGAGGGCACAGAAGGGATCAACTGGCCAGTCCATGTCGGGGTACTCTCCCTCCAGCTTGCAGCACGTGAAGGGGGTCTTCAGAACGACGGTCAGGCCCCCCTCGGACACCGTCCGGTTCCAGTGAGTCGCCGTATAGATGTCGGTGTAGTTGTCAACGCCGCAGCAGTCCAGCTACAACACGACAACATTTCTAGTAGTGTCACAGGTTCGACCATATCACAGTCATCATTTAATTATCACAGACAGTAAATAGCAACAGGAGAGAAGGCCACCTTGTCTATACCCAGTTACACTACCTTCAAGGATGAATGAGTGAGTGAGCAAAGTTTTATTCTACTCGTGTCAATATTTCAGCAATATCATACCAAGGGGATGACAAAACATTCCATAACACTCCAGAACATTCCCTATGGGGGTCGAACCATGGCCTTTAGTGTGATGATCAAAGCTTTAACCACTGAGCTACACTACCACACACTCCTCGCTCTAGGGCTGGTGGATTGCCTAATCGTTAAAACGTTCGTTCATCACGTCTCAAGACTCGGCTTCGATTCCACACAGGGTTACAATCTGTGAAGCCCATTTCTGGTCTCCTTCACCTTGATATTGCTGGATTGTTGCCAAAGTCGGCGTTAAACCAGAATACTCACTCACTCACTCTTCGCTCCAGCCTTGAGACACGCTCAAAACACACATACCTTCAACATGGTCTTAATTTCTTGAAGTTCCTGTGTTTTAAAGTGATCGTGTCATAATAGAATCTATGAATTGAATTCAACGATTCACATATTGTTCAAATACCTGCATGAATATGTAGTTCCAGCCGAGTGTGACGGGGTCGGTGCCGATGTCCCCGGTGTAGCTGGATGACAACGTCCTCTTCAACAACGTCTTTAAGCTGATGTCAAACTAAAGAAGAGTTGTTTGTGCGTGTATGAGTAAATGAGATGGGGGGACACGTATAACGACTGAAAGTACGACTACCCCCCGACTGGCACAAGTCTCTAAGGTAATAATTAATAGTTGAAATGATAATTTCTTGACTGCCTCCCTTGTCTGCTAATCTAGACTTGCCTCTGTAAAGTATGGAATCCGAGAAGGGACATTGTCGCGTTGTCGCATTGTCGCGTTGTCGCCCTCTCCAAAACAAGCAAAATGAGGCAAAATTAACAAAAGCGCGACAATGCGACAACGCGACATTTCGGCCATTTGTCGCATTGTCGCCCTTTGGAGGAATAGAAAAATACTATTCAAAACGCGACATGCGACATCGCGGCAATGCAACAATATTGTCGCATTGTCGCGCTTTGGTTAATTTTGCCTCATTTTGCTCTTATTCGGAGATGGCGACATTGCGACAACGCGACAATGTCCCTTCCAGGATTCCATAGTAAAGGATAGAATTACACGTACTATACATCGATGGGCTTAGCATTCAGCAAGGCTAATCACCTTTGGCCGGAGTGCGATAGGCAGCATAATATTATGTTATACACAATGTATTGTACTGACGTTGAAAAAGCATGGTGGCCTTACCTGTGACTTAAGGGTGCACATCAAAGTGACGCCAACGACCTGTGTGACCATCACTACCACTACAACCACGGCATACTGCAACATAGAAAATAGTATTACTGACCTGCATTATATTACCAGCATGAGTGAGTGAGTATGGTTTTACGCCGCTTTTAGCAATATTCCAGTAATAGCGGGGGACACTCTTCACAGATTGTACCCATTTGGGGCATCGAACCCGGGTCTTTGGCGTGAAATGCGAATGCTAGGACGTATTTTGTTCCCTATCAATATTATATACCAATATCATGTGTACCTACCTTAATTACCTATATTACATCCAACATGACATGTACCCATATTAAAAGTACTCACATGACATGTAAGAATATTACATGTAACCGCATGACATATATCAATATGGCAAGTATCTATCTAGCTTATCAATATTACATGTACAAGCATGACATAACAATATTACATTAACCATATTATATGCATCAACATGAGTGAGTAAGCAAAGTTTTATGCCGCTTTCAGCAATATTCCAGCAATATCACGGCGGGGCACCAGAAATGGGCTTCACACAATGTATCCATGTGGGGACTCGAACCCGGTATTCGGCGTGACGAGCAAACGCTTTAACCACTAGGCTTCCCCACCGCCACCGTCCCAACATGACATTACCTGACATTACCAGTATTGCATGTACCCACCACAAGCAAGCACGTTCTGAGTTTCCAGCAAGCACCGAGACATCCGAGGCCCCCGACGATGAAGATGAACAGTCCGACGACGATGAAGGTGAAGGCGATGCCCTCGATGAAGTCGCTTAAGGTGAAGGTCGATTCCTCTGCCTGGACGTTAGAGACGAGACCCGACAGATAACTGGTGAATATGTCGGACCTGAACCTCAACACGCTGCCCAGCACAAAGCAGGCCGAGCCCAGTATCTGGAATATACGTGGCATGTGTTAGTTGAAGGGGGATTAACCATTTTTCAAGCACATTTATGTTTTGTTTAACACTAATAATCAACCTATATGTATTTTTCGGGTCTGGTTGGATGTTGTTTGCCGTTCAAACCCGCTCACAGCAATACTCCAGCTGTATGGCGGCGGTATGTATATGATCGAGTCTGGACCAGACAAACCAGTGATCAACAGCATGAACATCTACGCAAAAGGGATAAGATGCCATGAGTCAACCGAGCCTGACCACCCGATCCTGTTAGTCACCTCTTACGACAAGCATGGATTACTGAAGATCAATTCTAACCTAGATCTTCACGGATGTATCTACCAGCAAACTGATGAGACGTCTTGTCTTTGGACAAGCATTTCGAGTCTGGAGCAGACAAACCGTTGGTCGATATCATGAGCACCATCCAACGCCATCCAGGAGAGCCGTGCATTTTTTATGAACAGGATGTTAACATCAAGAAAGATTGTATATTTATGCGCCAATTGAATTTCATTTCATAACAGCTCCGTTGTTTTATTTATATCGATTTCTTTTAATGAAATATAACCTTGAGTTGAGTTTTACGTCACATCGGCATTATTCCAGCCATACAGCGACGAGAATAAGTCTGTACTCATGCATATTTTAAGTACAAAGTCAAAATGATTTTCTTGAAAAATTATACTCATGCCAATAATGGTTGTCAAACGTATGTGTAAATCCATGTGTATAGACTTGTCAATGCCTATTCAGTCAATGTAGGGGCGGTGGTGTAGTCCATGATGGAGTCGGTGGTTAAACTGTTCGCTCGTCACGCCAAAGACCCGGGTTTGATTCCCCACATGGGTACAATGTGTAAAGCCCATTTCTGATGTCCCCCGTCGTGATATTGCTGGAATATTGCTAAAATCTGCGTAAAAGTAAACTCTCTCTCCCCCGTCTTAGATGACAGGACCACCCATGTATCTGATTCCTTGCGCGGCAGTATCAATTTGAAGAGATATTGGTTGAGTGTGGAGAGCTCCACGAGAAGCATTGCAGACAAGACTTACAATCCTAAAGAATGTACATCATTTATTCACTGTTTAAAGGACATCATTTTCAAATAGACATAGCAGCTGTCTTTCGGTCTCCGTCTACAGGTCGATGAAGAACGGGACGACCATTCTTTTCAGTGTTCATATTGAGTCGGGCCCTGCTCGTGTTGTTGACTGTCAATATGTGTTGTCGTGTTGACAGTCAACACGAGCATCAAACCACAGTTGACAGTGAGGTCACTGGTGTGGACATGTGTCAAACGATTGTGTTGACATGACACAATTTACCCTACCTAAGCGAATGCAACACAGTGATTGAGTGAGTATGGTTTTGCGCCGCTTTAAGCGATATTCCAACAGTGGACACCAGGAATGGGATTCACACAGTGTACCCACATTAAATATTGGCTAATATTGGTAGCAAATACTTGTCCAAAACTGCCAGACCTGCATAGATACTGAATACTTGTCCAATACCCCAAGATCTGCACAGATACTGAATACTTGTCCAATACTGCTGATCCTAGATAGATACTGAATACTTGTCCAATGCTGCTTATCCTAGATAGATACTGAATACTTATCCAATACTGCTAATCCTAGATAGGTACTGAATACTTGTACTGAATGACTGGGTATTGAGTATGTGTACGTCACTACCAGACGCGACGATTGTTAAAGATCGTGTCTTTAATCTCTGAACACCTGTTTATCACAACAGTTCAAAAGGCCACACATGGATGAGAACAAGGTCCTTTCACGGCTGTCATTATAACCACTTTTAAGTTTTTTTTGCATTAACACAAGTTGGTACAATGCAACTAGTGTCTAGTGAGTGAGTGAGTGCCTAGGCCTCAAAGGGAATGTTTGACTTTTTTCTGTGCTGGATTATATCTCTGGTGGGTTCAGTGTTTTGTCTATACTTGCTATATTGGACATATTTTAGGACTATCGATATATTCCTGGGCAAAAGAAGGTATACACTCAAATAAGGATTTGATAAAAAATTACAAACCTTTATTTAAATGTTACTACGCCGAAAACAGTCACTGAAAACCTGAACTGTCAGGCCCAAAACACAACTAATCTACCCGTGTCGAATACGTTAATGAATACCCATAGTCCAGGAGGAGGCAGCTGAAAAATTTCAAATCGTAGCCTCCCCAGTACTGATTTTGTTTGACACTATTTTCAGTTAGTATTATGTCTTGGGCTCATGAAAAGGCCTGTAATACTCTCAGATTGTGGTATCAGTTTTTTTTTACAGGCCATTATATGTGGTGGGGGTCTGGGGGCATTTTCGTCACATTTGGTTTGCTGCCCGACAACACCTCAAAGTTAGTCATTAATAGTTTTACTACTGTCAATCTGATCACTTTCATTTTGACTTCTGTGTACTGCTAAAGGATGTAGAAATTATTTGACATAATTTTGTTTTGTAAAAAAATCAAAATGGCCGCCATTATGGCCGCCATTTTGTTTTGTCGTGTTTTGCCTTCTCAGCACTTAAATCTACATAAAAATGTACACCGAATGTTTCCATTTACACCCAAAGTTGATACTTTTGATGTGTTTTGACACTTGTTTCTCCTAGAATGATGGCTTGGGCACAAAACAAGTCATTTTGTATGGTCATAGCATGGTAATTTAATGTTTTACAGCTTATTCTTTGAGACAGGGGTATTTTGGCATTTCTCAGACTTTTCATGAAAATGTGTCAGAGTGATTTATGTAATGGCAGTTAACATTATTTTTGTTACTAAAACAAGTTGTTTTTGTTTTCTCTTTACTTCTAGAGTGACGGCATGTTATTAGGAATGTTTACATATTACCCAGAATTCAAAATGGCCGCCAAAATGGCCGCCATTGAAGTTTAATTACATATACTTAGTGGAGGACTAAATTTGTACTGATATGAAATCCAAACAAATCATTTAGTGTCTAATGTTGAATACAGTATAGGAATAGAGCTAAATTTCAATGATAAGGTCAATCAAAGCTTCACACTCCTAAAATATTTGATGAAATAACATTATCCAAAAGTGTTTGAAAACTATGCTTCATGGCCAATAACTACGTCTAAACTTTGGTTGTAGGTATTCAAATTGTTCTATCTGATAACTCTTAATCACTTTTGATACATCCATAAGCTTGCAATTAACCTTCTTTTTCACTTTCTTTCATTTCATATGTTACTTCATGTCACAATCGGACCTGTGAAGATCCGGGTTAGAATGGATCTTCAATAACCCATGCTTGTCGTAAGAGGCGACTAACGGGATCGGGTTGTCAGGCTCGCTGATTGGGTTGACACGTTTCATCGTATCTCAATTGCACAGATTGATGTTCATGCTGTTGATCCCTGGGTTGTCTGGTCCAGACTCGATTATTTACAGACTGTCGCCATATAGCTCGAATATAACAGAGTGCGTAAAATTAAACTCACACACTCATGTCAGAATCGGAGTCATCTACTGGCAACAAGTCAAATATGTTCGGGCAACAATCATCTACCATACAAATAGACATGTCTCTGTGCACACTATATCATTCTTTCTACTGGCATGCTGACTTTTTGCATTTACACGATGTCAGTTCAACCAATCCACGGGGAGCAGGATCTCTCGACATCAGAATAGCTGACCATCACAAATGCTCCAACCATGGTCAACTGGTGAAGGGATGTTCATGATTGGTTGCAGAGACTGTTTCCAAACATGGACATGGTAGTTTACTCTTTCAATGTGATGTTTTAGACTGTTGGATGTTGGTGGGAGGTTTTCATTCAATATCTTGTGTCATCTACAGACATCACTGGATTATTTGGTACATGCACAGAACTCACAAACTGGCCACAAGATATAATGAGTGTTTCTTGAACATCCAAATTGTCATCCATTTGTTGTGTGAAGCTTCTCATCCCTGGGCTTTACATCCTTTTTTGGAATCAATGTAGAAAAGCCAATTGTGTCAATGTTTGTTGGTGATTTTCAGAGGACTTATGTAAGTCAATTCCCCATGTCGAACGTTCTACACGTTCTAAAATGGGACGGAGTAATAACGTACTTAAAATGAGATTGCCATACTAAGAACGGAATTGCCATACTACAAACGGAATCGTGGCGCTTCAATTTTACTGGGTATGTGTGAGGACGTAGTGCAGTCCGGCATCAATTGCAATACGTTTGTACACAGTTTCCACCTGGTCCATCCCGTTTGCAGAACTCTACTGAACTCTAGTTAGTCGCTATTCCAAGCAAATATGTTCAAAACGAAATGAATCGTTCTGAAGAAACTTGTAGCACACGGTTCTAACAGTTTGCAATTGGTTCTCATCACGTTCTACTCGTTGTTAGTATGTTTATGTAGTTCTCATGCAGTTCTTACTATGTCAACTCTGTGTGCATTACGATATGACAAGGTAGGGTATATATACATGCGTTTTTAACATGGTCGCCATTTGGGATAGAGTTTCTATGAACAAGTTTGCAGCTGTCAAAATATTGAATGCTGGTTTCCTGCAATTTTTATCGGAAGCAGAGCAAGAGTACAATGAGTTGGTAGAGCAAGAAAGAAGGAAAACACAAGAACTTGTTGGGTGAGGAACTGGCTTAAACCTGAGAGGTGAATAGCTGTGGGACATTATCATCAACTGATGGAGGAGCTCCGCCTTGATGATCATGAGCCCTTCTACAATTTCTTGAGAATCACCCCACCCATGTTTGATGAACTTCTTGAACGCATTGACCCCTTTATAAATTAGATGTTCACCCTTCTTCTTCCTTGGAGGCATGGTGATGTCAATGTTTCCACCTTGAAACTGAGAACGGAATAAGAATGGGCAGGGTATTTATATAAATCGACCCAGGAAGTGATTGCTATTATGATTGCACACACTAGAAACGGAGTGAGAAAGTAGTGAGAATGGGAAGAAGCGCCTGAAAATGAGTTGGTTTAGAAGAATGAGTTAGAACGGGGTTGTGCGCATTAAGAACGAGATATGTTTAGTTCAGAAGGGATATAAAGCGACTATGGACAGGATTGGACTGCTTGAAAACGTTGTCCACACGGGGTGAACAGGCAATTTTACCCACTCTAAACGTAACACCAACTGTTTTCCCCATTGTCTTGGCAGTGGTTTGTTTTTGCCAACAATCTTGACTTCTAGCGCCGTTGGCGATCCTCTTTTCATTTGCTCCCCTGCTTTGATTTACTCTTGTCTGGCATACCTGTCCCAAACAACATCAACTCTAATACAGTCTGTTCGATTCAGAATTGAAGTGAAGTTGTCTCAATGCATATCAGCCAAGTGTCCAAATATGGAAGCAGCTCCCTTTCTGAACATTTGCAATTTTGCCATTCCATCAATTATATGAACTGGCAACATTCTCTCTTCTGCTAGTATAAGCAGCGAAGGACCAAAAGCTTTTAAAGTTCATTTAACAAACCGCTTTTGATGTTCTTTCTTAATGTTCCATCTGAATGGGCCATTGTAAAATGAACGCTAGAAATGTCCATGTTCACATCAGGGTTGATGACAAATCCATTCAATCTTCCAAATGAATGATGTCTGCATCTTGTGAACATTGGAAGTGGAGTTTTTGTCCCAAAGGATATGATTCACAGCCTCTTGCATGTTAAACAGGTTGGGGCAGAGCAAAGGGATAACATCATAGGTAGTCGATTGAACTCTTCCAGGACAAACTTGTGGTCACCTTTACATGGACTGAATCTGAAAACCTTTTCTACATTGATTCCAAAAAAGGATGTAAAGCCCAGGGATGAGAAGCTTCACACAACAAATGGATGACAATTTGGATGTTCAAGAAACACTCATTATATCTTGTGGCCAGTTTGTGAGTTCTATGCATGTACCAAATAATCCAGTGATGTCTGTAGATGACACAAGATATTGAATGAAAACCCCCCACCAACATCCAACAGTCTAAAACATCACATTGAAAGAGTAAACTACCATGTCCATGTTTGGAAACAGTCTCTGCAACCAATCATGAACATCCCTTCACCAGTTGACCATGGTTGGAGCATTTGTGATGGTCAGCTTATCCTATTCTGATGTCGAGAGACCCTGCTCCCCTCGGATTGGTTGAACTGACATCGTGTAAATGCAAAAAGTCAGCATGCCAGCAGAAAGAATGATATAGTGTGCACATAGGCATGTCTATTTGTATGGCAGATGATTGTTGCCCGAACACATTTGACTTGTTGCCAGTAGATGACTCCGATTCTGACATGGGTGAGTGAGTGAGTTTAGCTTTACACTGCATTCAGCAATATTCCATCTATATGGCGGCAGTCTGTAAATAATCGTGTCTGGACCAGACAATCCAGGGATCAACAGCATGAACATCAATCTGTGCAATTGAGATACGATGACATGTGTCAACCCAGTCAGCGAGCCTGACAACGTTACCAGATCCCGTCAGTTGCCTCTTACGACAAGCATGGGTTATTGAAGATCCATTCTAACCCGGATCTTCACAGGTCCGATTGTGACATGAAGTAACATATGAAATGAAAGAAAGTGAAAAAGAAGGTTAATTGCAAGCTTATGGATGTATCAAAAGTGATTAAGAGTTATCAGATAGAACAATTTGAATGCCTACAACCAAAGCTTAGACGTAGTTATCGGCAATGAAGCATAGTTTTCAAACACTTTTGGATAATGTTATTTCATCAAATATTTTAGGAGTGTGAAGCTTTGAATGACCTTATCATTGAAATTTAGCTCTATTCCTATACTGTATTCAACATTAGACACTAAATGATTTGTTTGGATTTCATATCAGTACAAATTTAGTCCTCCACTAAGTATATGTAGTTAAACTTCAATGGCGGCCATTTTGGCGGTCATTTTGAATTCTGGGTAATATGTAAACATTCCTAATAACATGCCGTCACTCTAGAAGTAAAGAGAAAACAAAAACAACTTGTTTTAGTAACAAAAATAATGTTAACTGCCATTACATAAATCACTCTGACACATTTTCATGAAAAGTCTGAGAAATGCCAAAATACCCCTATCTCAAAGAATAAGCTGTAAAACATTAAATTACCATGCTATGACCATACAAAATGACTTGTTTTGTGCCCAAGCCATCATTCTAGGAGAAACAAGTGTCAAAACACATCAAAAGTATCAACTTTGGATGTAAATGGAAACATTCGGTGTACATTTTTATGTAGATTTAAGTGCTGAGAAGGCAAAACACGACAAAACAAAATGGCGGCCATAATGGCGGCCATTTTGATTTTTACAAAACAAAATTATGTCAAATAATTTCTACATCCTTTAGCAGTACACAGAAGTCAAAATGAAAGTGATCAGATTGACAGTAGTAAAACTATTAATGACTAACTTTGAGGTGTTGTCGGGCAGCAAACCAAATGTGACGAAAATGCCCCCAGACCCCCACCACATATAATGGCCTGTAAAAAAAAACTGATACCACAATCTGAGAGTATTACAGGCCTTTTCATGAGCCCAAGACATAATACTAACTGAAAATAGTGTCAAACAAAATCAGTACTGGGGAGGCTACGAAATCCTATTTCTAGGCCCCTTTTGAGATTCTCCTCCTGGACTACCATTTCAGAGGTACAGATAAGCTCAAAAAGTTATCTGTAGCTGTGCCCATTTATAGTTTCTTACGTCATAAGCTAATATTGAGCAGGGGTGTAATGTTTCTTTTGTCCATCAGTATATCTTGGTGCCTCTATTTGTAAAACACTGATAAATAAAGAGATGTATAAAGTATATTTTTTTAACTTCGTTAACAACGTCAGTCTCTTTTCCTTGTTTTCTTTGTTAGAAATAAAACCACGCACTGTTTGACTTAACGTTTAGAAAAGAGACAATATCACAATATTTGCATATTTGAAGAAGCTGTTGATCGACGATCGCGATGATTCTTGAAGGCTATGCCTCTGTGACGTCAGATATTGTTCAGATGTTTATGTAAACAAGGGCACGTGACTGGGGGGTTGTACAAAGTTATACATTTCCGCCTTGGCATCCCTGATAATGTATATTGTACTGTATAATAAACAACAGTGTCAAGAAAAGAATGCACTGACTGTGCTCTTCAGACACTTGCATGGTTTTGTCCTAAAACACAAAATAAACACTTCCAATTTCATTTTGCCTTTTCCGTGGTAAACATATAGACGAAAAAAAGGTTTGTGTGACACTTCTTACGGCGCTTTTTTTACATCATTCCAACAATTTGGACACGATTAAGTGGTTTCACACATAACAACCATTCGAGGAATCGAACCCGTGACAAGCTAACGTATTCACCAGTAGGCTGCACCCACTGCCATATTGTACAGCCTCCTACGTATAACATGGAGGATAATTGTCTATTCACGCTGTACACATATTTATCTTATTGAGAGATCTTACAAAGTTATATTTTTAAGACTGGCACAGTCACGAGATTATCTGATTTGACAAGAAGAAACAAAAGTTCAATTTATTCTGTAAAAAGTTATATATCCTCAGGTAGATAAAAAATTGTTCCAGTGTAAAGGGCGATTTCTCTTGACCTTTTCATGCTTGAAGCTAATAACATTTTTCATCAGGAAATGCAAACTAAACAGGTTGAAAAAACAAAATACTGTGAATACAACACGACAGACGGATTGTATTTGAATCACTTTAACACGATTAAATATTCATTGATCGTGTGACGCTTGCAGGTATATCTGTACTGTGAAACTCTACCATTATGATGCTCTTTTGATAAGGTGACATTAAGTGAGTTTAGCTTTACGCCGCTTTTACCAATATTCCAGCAATATCACGGCTTGGATAGCAGGAATAAGTTTCATACATTCTACCCATGTGGGGAATCGGTTTCATATATTTCTATTTAAACGTCATTAAAAATCACGTAATTAAAGTGTCAATTATGCTAATACTTCTTTGCGAGTGAATAAATATTATTTTACGCCGATGTTCGCAATATTTCAGCACAAGGATTCCTGGTGATGCTAGAAATTGGCTTCATTCATTGTACCCAGATATATATTAGAACCTCAGTCTCATTCGTGACGAGCGAATGATTTGATAATCCGAATGAAGACCGCTGCAGCAATTATTAGTGAGAGTGAGTTTAGTTTTACGCCGCTTTAAGCAATATCCCAGCAATATCGCGGCGGGGGACACCAGAAATGGGCTTCACATACTGCTTTATCTACTAGGCTACCTCACCGCCTCCGCAGCAAGTATTAAGCGCGGTGACAAAAATTAATGTCTTCAGAAAAAATTAGGACCTACCGTAAACACGGTATTGAACACCGCCAGCCATATTCTACCACACTGAGCCACAGTTCCTAGGTCTTCCATTACAGAGTCGTTCCCGTATCCTACACAACCAGCTGGTCAGAAATCTCGGACACACACTCCCGTTCTTCACAACACCAGCTTTATAAAGTCGCTCTGGTCATATATTGTCATTTCAAGTGGATTCAAAATCACGTGACATATATTTGACCAGCGTCCGTCGAGATGGACATTTGAGAAATGTATATGTTTGGCCAAGGCATCAAGGGAGAGTGTTTGACTAAGACGCGTGTTTTGCGGGAGTGACTGGTTACAAGGCCTGGGTTGAAGATGGAACGTTTGACTAGGCATCAAAGGGAACATTTGAACAGAGCAAGAAAGGCGGAAGGCTTGTAGGTAATGACTGTGGTATCAACATAACATTGGGTCCCAATATGTGATAACGCGGGCGTGCAAGACCTGCGTCTGTTACAGGTGGTTAAAAACCGGAAGTATCCAAATGTTTCCTATTTTCGCGGTATGCAGGCTATACCAAAAAGCAAAGAGTGAATGAGTTGAATTTTACGAAGCTTTTAGACATATTCTGGCAATGTCACGGCGGGGGAAACCATTAATGGGCTTCACACATTGTCCCCATGTGGGGAATCGAACCCGGGTCTTCGGCGTGACGAGCAAACGCTTTAACCACTAGGCTCCCCACCGCCCCAGAAAGCAAAGAAGACATACCTGATAAATATATTGTGAATTCAATCATGAACAACTCTTTCTTAAATTGACCACTTTTGGATTTTATTGTTAATATAGTGTATTTTTTTTCAAAATGGCTACGCTGGCGGCCATTTTGAAAAGGAGGTAGTTGGCACTCATATATATGTCACTGGTATGTCCCAGTCCTGAATCATATTTACAGATTCCAGTTAATATTTTATAAGTATAAATGGTTCAGTGTTTTATAAATAATTATGGTTCTCGAATGGTTATTTCTCATGACCCTAGTATTTCTTTTTTCAGAATGACCCTGGGTACCTAGCAACCGGAGTACACAGTCATAGAGGGTAGTAGGTAGTGAGAATGAGAAACGCCAATGGAAGAATGAGTTTAGTTTTACGCCGCACTCAGCAATATTCCAGCTATATGGCGGCGGTATGTAAATAATCAAATCTGGTCAAGACAATCCAGTGATCAACAGCATGAGCATCGATCAACTGGGATACGATGACATGTGTCAACCAAGTCAGCGAGCCTGACCACCCGATCCCGTTAGTCGCCTCTTACGACAAGCATGGGTTACTGAAAGTCAATATTCTAACCAGGATCTTCACGGGTGGGACTGTGAGACAGACTGTAGTGCGACCTGCCGTATAGACTGACGCTCAGTCTCTGAGAATATGTCATTCTGATAGAAGTATTCAGTTACTTCTTACGACAAGCATGGGTTGCTGAGATCAGTTCTAACCCGAATCTTCACGGAACGGGGCTGATTACACAACACTTACTGTCAAATACACTCTTGTGAAATGTAAAACATTCACCTGTATAGACAGTGTCAGCTAAAATGAAACAAACAGGATGCGTTTGATACCGTTATCACCGTTGTGGTCTGGACCTTAAGTGTGTAGTGTTTCAGCGAATGTTTTCAGCCGTTTTGATAACTTTGTAACGTTTTGGTGAAATCCTTGTTCCGAGTGTGTACGCCCTGTTGCCCGGTAGTTTATAACAAAGTGTCACATCACTAAAGTAAACTCTGAGGCCTGTATCACGTCGTCAAGCCTTGCTTCACAATCAAACCGACATGCGTGAATATAGCTAAATTATGTATCAGGGAAGCGACGATAAACCCAACATACGTACATACGTACTCAGGTACTCACAGACACACACACTCTAAAGTATGGGCCAAAATTATAACACATAATTCAAGTGCCAAACTCAACCACCACAAACACACATATAAATAAATATGACAATAAATATAAACGTAAATAAATGAATAAATAAATACTGTAGATAAATAAATAGATAAATGATGAAACAAACTTGCATATAAATAAATAAATATATAAATAAATAAATGTATAAGTAAATAAATAAATAAATGAATAAATAAATGGATGGGTGGTTTTTTTTGTGGATGAATGAATAAATAAATGATTAAATGAAAGAATGAATAAGGAATTTCACAGATATTGATGTTTAAACTTGGGCATTTTGAATAGCATAATATACATTCATTTTGCATTATCAACTCATAATCTATCAACTTGTCATTTATGTTTTTTAAAATTGACAAAATGTCAAAAACAGTTTTTCAATATACGTAGCCTCAAACCCAAACACGTCGTCATGACAACGCCTCGAGATATTCCACGTGGCAATTACCACGCATCTGTAACCTCGCCTATTTCAGCTGAATGTCATTGTTTCCACAGATAAAAATATACACAGAGATGCAACACGAACAAAACCCACTTATGTCTCCAAATCAGGAAATTCCTCCAGGGCTAACCGCAACGGCTTGGAATATTAAGGAAGTAGGTAAAATATTGTTTTTTTGCGCAGATGTGTATCTCAGTCATTAAACTATACTTCGCAGTCAAGCCCGCATCCGCTTATACGACCCCCGACGGCGCTCAGCTGACATCCGGATTTCGATTAATAATTTTTCATACATATATGCTTGGGTTTAATGGTTATATGGACTTCCGTCCGGGTGCTGGTTTTACACAAGCGTGACGCTACTGGCTCCATGGATGTGCTTGTTTTGCTTGTATTGCGTGGGACATAATATTGTTGACATTCAGAATTTGTAGTTGAACGTTCGGGACAGCAACGACTTAATTGTGTCATGGATTCTTCATGTCAGTTGTACTGGTTCGGGTGTGAATATCCCAGATTAGAATTGGTTTTCAGTAACCCATGCTTGTCATAAGAGGCGACTAACGGGATAAGGTGGTCAGGCTCGCTGACTTGGTTGACACATGTCATCGGTTCCCAATTGCGCAGATCAATGCTCATGATGTTGATCCCTGGATTGTCTGGTCCAGACTCGATTGTTTACAGACCGCCGCCATATAGCTGGAATATTGCTGAGTGCGGCGTTAAACAACAAACCAACCAACCAACCTTCTCAATTAAAATGTAACTGAATACTTCTGTCAGAATTACATATTCTCAGAGACTGAGCGTCAGTCTATACGGCAGGTCGCACTACAGTCTGTCTCACAGTCCCACCCGTGAAGATCCGGGTTAGAATATTGACCTTCAGTAACCCATGCTTGTCGTAAGAGGCGACTAACGGGATCGGGTGGTTAGGCTCGCTGACTCGGTTGACACATGTCATCGGTTCCCAATTGCGCAGATCAATGCTCATGATGTTGATCCGTGGATTGTCTGGTCCAGACGCGATTATTTACAGACCGCCGCCATATAGCTGGAATATTGCTGAGTGCGGCGTTAAACAACAAACCAACCAACCAACCTTCTCAATTAAAAGGGCGGTGGGGTAGCCTAGTGGGTAAAGCGTTCGCTCGTCACGCCGAAGACCCGGGTTCGATTCCCCACATGGGTACAATGTGTGAAGGCCATTTCTGGTGTCCCCCGCCGTGATATTGCTGGAATATTGCTAAAAAGCGGCGTAAAACCATACTCACTCACTCATTCACTCTCAATTAAAATGTAACTGAATACTTCTGTCAGAATTACATATTCTCAGAGAATGAGCGTCAGTCTATACGGCAGGTCGCAATATAGTCTGCCTCACAGTCCTTTCCACCCACCCCATTCTGCAATGCTGAAGCCCTAAATAAATCGAGTCTTCAATGTCTCTTTTCAATTTAATTAATGTTTTTTTGTTTCGACCAAAATTATATATATTCAGAGACATGGCGTAAGTCTAACCTCACCATGCCCTTCAACCATGCACATCTGAGGACCGTACAGCAATGCTGGCGGTATAATGCAATGATAACATGCATGTCAACTTTTGAGATCGAATCAAAGGCGGGTCTCCTGTTTAATGCACCGCAAAGTGAAATTTAAGTCGTGGAGATTATATCTGCCTGTCTCACTGTCAGATGTGATGGAAAGTTTCGGGCGTGGTGCGGATTGCGTTTGAGACGGGAACTATCCACGTGTGGAGTCACGTGGTATGGCCACGTGTTCAACCCGAGGCCTAGTTCATCCTTCAAGGAGTTCAGAGTGAAAAAACATAAATATTGAACACAACATATGGTTTGGTCAGGGAAAGTGTTGTTAAACTGTGACCATGTTTATGTATATAGACTGAATAATTGCAGTTGGGAAGTATAGGCAACAGGTGGTAATGTGGCCCGAAGCGCAGCGATTTGCTGTGAAGAGTTGCGTCCCTTGGGTACTCGAGAACCTCACGATCGCAAGTTCGAATTTCTGCCCGAACCATACCTTTGCTCGAGGGCTCTATATAAGCGATTGACGTCTGAGTCTGTAAGAGTGAGTATAGTTTTACACCGCTTTAGCAATATTCCAGCAATATCACGGCGGGGGACACCAGAAATAGGCTTCACACATTGTGCCCATATGGGGAATCGAACCCGGGTCTTCGGCGTGACGAGCGAACGATTTAACCACTAGCCTACCCCACCACCCCTGGTAGAACTCGACACGCCGATATATTACTGTAATACTGTTATAATGGGTGTTAAACCGAAATCACTCAGAGAGTCGAGTCACAATCCTGGAACACTATGACGATATGTAGGAAACATAACATACTTTTTTAGATTGTTAAAACCAATATATAATTTTGAACATATTTAAACTTCCTTCCTCTAAAAAGAAGGAACTGTGACATAATATACTCATGGAAAAAAGTATCGCAACACCTTTGATTTGTAACCCCCATGTGTCCACTGATATGATCAACGGCAAGCATAACGTGCAAGACATGCGCCCGTCATTACTTAAAATAAAGTGTCAGTGAACTGTTCTTACTGCTCAATAAATAGGAAAATTAAAACAATCAATATTGATTTCGGTGCTATCAATCAAATATGGGGGCTTCCTCAAATGACAACTGCTCAAAGATTGCCAGTTATTGGTATGCGCAATGCTGACATGTCACTGAGGGCTGTTGCAAGAGATGTTGGTTGTCAATTATCTCTGTCAGGCGACTGGCCAGAAAACATTGGTAAAGTCATGACGTCCAGGACAGCGTTCAGGTTAACCATGAGTGACGACTTCTAGGGATACAGCCCTTCTCAGAATCACAAGGCTTCAATCGTGCAAGTCAAGTGGGCTGTTAAATACAGATTGGCTTCCTCATCGTCGTTTGTCCAACAGAACAGTCGGAAATCGCTTAATATCGGTGTACAGACCTCTGAGCCGTCCGTTGTTATCCCCAGAGCACGACGTCCTTGGTTGCTAGCTCGACGTCGATGGAATTTGACGTCATGGGGAAGGGTCGATTTCTTTTGTTCATGACTGATAGTCGAGCTCCTGTCTGGCGCTGCAAGACCACTGCATATGTCTTAAAGAATGTATGCCACAATCTTAAAAATGAACTTAGTTTTTAACGTCATAGTTGGAGAGTCGGGACAACACTGGGACGTCGACACAATGACGCACAATTGTAAATTTGACCAGGATATGGACAAGATATTTTTCTTTCCCCATAGTGGGTGAGTTTAGTTTTACGCTGTGCTCAGCAATATTCCAGCTATATGGTGGCGGTCTGTAAATAATCTAGTCTGGACCAGACAATCCAGTGATCAGCAGCATGAACATCGATCTACGCAATAGGGATACGATGACATGTGTCAACCAAGTCAGCGAGTCTCACCACCCGATCCCGTTAGTCGCCTCTTACAAGCATGGGTTACTGAAGATCAATTCTTCGCCCATAAGAGAGGGCAATCGAGGCCATGCGGGTCTCCCTAATTTGGACGATGGTACCCTGTTACCGACATTTTCCCAGAGTCGGTAAATTGTGATATGGGAAAAGTTCAAATGTACTGCAACTGAACAGTGTGATTCATCAGTTCAACGTCCAACAGGATCATTTCTCGCATAACGATTTTCAAAATTCACGTTGTTAGCTGAACGACATGGGTTAGCACACGTACACTGACCTGACGTATTTACACAGAGGTACTTAAGGATGTGCTGAAAACAGTTTATGTACCATTATTCATTATACCATTTGCGGCTGGACATTCGTGTCATGTGAGCTGCATTACCTTCTTCATTGGTCAGAATCATAAATATTATCATAGTTCTAAAACACGTCATATTTTCCTCAATCTTATATAAATAATTGTGACTTTATAAAATAGGACTAGACAGCACATTTTGTATATTTTATTCAATAACGAGAATACTAAACGCTGTCTCAGCTAGAGTTGATCTTCATTGTCCAAGTTGTAAGATAATTAGCATTATGTGTAAAGCTTTAAGACTACATGCATGGTCCGGCCCAAGTCTATAATCTGTCAGTATCGATATACGCTCGTCTTCATTCCTAAGTTTTCTTGATAAGCTTTATGTACTAATTGTTAAGACGACATGTCCGGAGACAGAAGTAAACATTACTCTATGATAACACGCTCTCCGAGAAAACTGTTGGATAATTCAGTAATTTCTGCATTCTCAAGTCTTTCAAAGCTACGAGGTAATTTCAAGATTTAGATAGTCAGCAGTGTAGATTAGCAGCATTTGTAAGTATTGTTTAAAGTGACCGTTGAACGTGCGACCATGTCACGAACCCTGAGAGCATCGGTGGTATATATAACGGCCTTTATTCCGGGTATTTCACTCATGAAATGCACCGAATAAAGACTGGCCACTAGTCGATGCTTCTCTTGGTTATTTGAAGGTGTTGCGGTCCCAAGCTAATTCCCCGACAACAAATTCAAGGTATTATAATTATCCTACACCAAGAATAAACCCTAAAAAAGGTTACTTAAGGTCAAGGTTATTATAATATTAAGCTAAGAGACAAATACACGCACCATTCGTTTGAACAACTTGTGCCACGACACCCTATTGATCTTAACAAGTTCCTCCTTTGAAGATGCAATTCTGAATACCCGGTATGAACAAGCGAAACAATAAGTTCTGTTTCTTGACAACAAATAAATATGGGCAGTTCCGAATGGAAATGATAAAAACTCATATCATATTTAACGCTGTGAAATTATTAACGTCTTCCTCTAGCTTTGACAACGGTCTCTTGCTTTGACACCCATTTCTCTCTTTCATCTGTTTATCTTTTGTATGCATGCGTGTGTGTGTATATGTGTGTGTGTGACTGCCGAAGATAGATTATCGTCCCCAAATATACATTGCTCCAAGCATATGGAATCAGCCCTAGATACTCAATCACACCACCACAACTTCCACTCGGGTACCCACTATAGAATGTGTCACTCATAGATCATGTAATATACTTACGAAGGTCGCAGCTCTAAGATGGTTTAAAGGAACAGGACCACGGGTCATCCAGACACCCCCTTCCCCCCTGGTACCCACCATACAACGTGTTACTCACAGACCCGTGAAGATCCGGGTTAGAATTGATCTTCAGTAACCCATGCTTGTCGAAAAAGGCGGGTGGTCAGGCTCGCTGACTTGGTTCACACATGTCAATTGCGTAGATCTATGTTCATGCTGTTGATCACTGGAGTGTCTGGTCCA
Source organism: Haliotis rubra (assembly GCF_003918875.1). NCBI lineage: Eukaryota > Metazoa > Mollusca > Gastropoda > Lepetellida > Haliotidae > Haliotis > Haliotis rubra. The sequence continues at coordinate 690,769 of NW_025766803.1, read as the reverse complement.
GACTCGATTATTTACAGATTGGCGCCATAGAGCTGGAATATTGCTGAGTGCGGCGTAAAACTAAACTCACTCACTGTTACTCACAGATAATGTCGTGAACCTTTTCCTGTTTTGGGCCTCGTTCAAGAAAAGGATCTTACTTATACTACTTCCCACTATAACGAAAGTCGAAACTCTCAGACAACTTTACAAAGTTATGACCAGACCCTGTCCCATCCTGCCACTAACACATAAATAAACATGAGCAAAATTAAAGATTAAAAAAAAAATAATAATGATAAGAGGCCAACCTCACATCGATCTTGAGAAGGTCAATGTGTTTGTGCTGTGATGGTTTCAACACATACCATCTATTCCCGGATAAGTATAGCCTCGCCGTATGGAAGTAGGCTGAGGGGTATCAGCTCTAATGTCGGTCCCTACATTCAGGATGTCAACAATTCCCTACAAAATCCTCGGTGAGTACATCGTACTGTCAGTATTACACACGTGTTGATGTTAGTACTGAATCATACTTGGTAGAACGAGTCACAAGCCCAGATTAACATATACACAATCTTAGTCTATGCTTACACATGTACCTACAAGTCGATACACAGTGACGCACCGATAGGATATGTCCTATTCTCTGTATATGCTCTGGGTCAGTATAGTTCTACACATGCTCTGCACATATTACGTATGTGCGTATTTGACAATGGGTATTCAGTTTAACTAAAATCACGAAACTGAAATACATAAAAAAATATTCAACCTCTATTTCTGTAGCCTGTTCGCAATGAATGAATGCGTCTACTTAAGATCCGGGTTCTACCATGTAGTTCTACATATGTATAAATGCTGTTTTGGTATAATTTGTGTTAGAAATGCTTACAATTACAAACGCTCGAAAAAACTGCGTTCACATTCCCCGCCTTTCGTCTACCCACAATGATAAAGTTTCCGCGAGGAAGTACTGATGAGGAAGTTAAGCGATTAGAGTTCTAACATCCATGAACTACCTGGGCTAAGGACGTACAATATGGACAACTTTATTTACCAGGTAGGAATATTTGTACTCAATACTGTCTGTGCTATATCAGTTCCTGATATAAGTTCCCAATTGTGTGTAGCACTGTATAAATCAGCCTGATTAGGTTCCGTACTCAACACTACAAGGAGACGGAACAAGTGTGCATTGTCGCCTCACCATGAATCGTCAGTTGTCATCTGTTTATATCACGCATAGCATCCGTGTTGATGAAGATCGCTGGCAATATACCAGCTGGACCACTTACTAAATATATATCATAGCTTTGGGAAATTGTAAGGGAAGATCGGATATGTTTCAGTGGACGGGATATGTTTTTTTAGAGAGCTCCGTCAGTACATTGTTGAGTCAGGGGTGTTATAATGTATATGTGTCAAGCGATATGAGTGCTCGGATAGGAACGTAGTAGGTAGCTGAGCAAACACGGCTTTAGATCTATGTTAGTGGAGCGAAAAAAACAAACCAAGAGGGACTTTCCATGCTTGTCGACCAGCCAATGAAATGGCTCAGTTTCATAAGAGCGTGAACCCGGAAGGTCATAGGAGATAATTGGTGACCTGGGGCATGCGGTGCAGTTCAGAGTTACCTCCCCTGTTGTGCGCCTGGGCTGCGACAGAGTGTCTATTTTGCTATCGTATCAGCTGAAACGCCTACTGTTCAAAACTAGCTTTACAAACAACGCAAAGAAGATGCCGCTTGTGTCAGTTATGTTGATAGATATGTTTTTCGTACTCTGTGAAATCCTCACATACTGTGTAGGCCTACACTTTAAGGTAGAATATGCATGGGCCGTCACAACGAACTTGATGAATTTGGCGTGTGGTCACTGAAAACCTTTCGTGAATTAAAATGTTGGACGAATGTTTAGTGGAAAAAATGGTTAATCCTTTTATGGTGATCTTTTTATGAAGCTTGAGTTTGAACAGTCTGTATAGTTGTTGGCAACTAGTGCTATACACGATACATAGGTATGTCTAGTTTTGTATGTTAACCATTTGTACATAGCACATGTGATGGGTGTGGTGCATGCAGATACTGGGTGTTGTACATGGAGGGTGTGACACATGTTTGTGGAGGGTGTGGCACATCCTGGTGGAGGGTGTGGCACATGTAGTAGTGGGTGTGGCACATGTAGTAGTGGGTGTGGCACATCCTGGTGGAGGGTGTGGCACATGTAATAGTGGGTGGTTGGCACATGTAGTAGTGGGTGTGGCACATGTAGTAGTGGGTGTGGCACATCCTGGTGGAGGGTGTGGCACATGTAGTAGTGGGTGTGGCACATCCTGGTGGAGGGTGTGGCACATGTAGTAGTGGGTGGAGAGTGGCACATCCTGGTGGAGGGTGTGGCACATGTAGTAGTGGGTGTGGCACATCCTGGTGGAGGGTGTGGCACATGTAGTAGTGGGTGTGGCACATCCTGGTGGAGGGTGTGGCACATGTAGTAGTGGGTGTGGCACATCCTGGTGGAGGGTGTGTAGTAGTGGGTGTGGCACATCCCTGGTGGAGGTGTGGCACATGTGTAGTGGTGTGGCACATCCTGGTGGAGGGTGTGGCACATGTAGGGTGGCACATGTGGCACATCCATCCTGGTGGAGGGTGGGTGTGGCACATCCTGGTGGTGTGGCACATGTAGTAGTGGGTGTGGCACATCCTGGTGGAGGGTGTGACACATGTAGTAGTGGGTGTGGCACATGTAGTAGTGGGTGTGGCACATCCTGGTGGAGGGTGTGGCGCATGGAGGGTGTGTCATATGCAAGTAGAGGGTGGGGCACAAGTTTGTGGCGGGTGTGACACATGCAAGTAGAAGATGTGGTGCATCCTTGTGGAGGGTGTGGCACATGTAATAGTGGGTGTGGCACATCCTGGTGGAGGGTGTGGCACATGCCAGTGGATGGTGTGTCACATGCAAGTGGAGGTTGTGGCACATGCTAGGAGGGGGTTGCACATGCTAATGGAGGATGTGACACGTGCCAGTGGGGCACATGCTTTTAGAGGTAGTGGCACATGCTTGTGGGTGGTGTGACACGTGTCAGTGAAAGGTGTGGCTTGTGCTAGTGGAGGTGTGACACGTGCCAGTTGAGGGTGCGGCACATGCTACTTGAGGGTGAGGCACATGCAATTAGAGGGTGGGGCACATGCTAGTGGAGAGTGCGGCACATCGAAGTTGAGGCGGTGACACGTGCAACACGTGACACATCCTTTCAGAGGTAGTGATACGTGGTAGTGAAGGACGTGGCACAGTCTAGTGGAGGGTGTGGCACATACTTTTATTTTTAGTGACACATGCTACTGGAGGGTCACATGTGGCAGTGGGAGGTGTGGCATACTCTTAAAGAGGTAGTGGCACGTGGTTATGGAGGGTGTGGCGCATGCTTATGGAGGGTGTGGCACCTGCAAGTTGAGGATGTGGCACATGTTTTTAGAAGAGTAGCCGATGCTAGTGGATGGTGGGACACAGGCAAGTTGATGGTGGGGCACATGCTTCTAAAGGTAGTGGCACATGCTGTTAGAGGGTAGGGCACATTCAAGTAGAGGGTGTGGCACATGCTACTGGAGCATATGTGACACAGGCAACCAGAGCGGGTGTGGCACATGCCAGTTGACATAAAAATCTCGGTGTATACAACACCTGGTGGTGCTTCCATCTCCCTGAAACGTTGAATCTGCCTACGAACTCTTTACCTGGCTCTGTGTTTACCCCAAAAGCTGTCTTGATAAAACTTGATGGGACACTGCGTATTGAAACACTTGACAAAACGACACGCGCCCTTAAACCACACCCACATCCCGCCCACATACACACATCAACACTTGACAACCGATGCTGGAGGCTTACTATGGATAATGCACACACTAACCATCTGGGATTTAAGGTTACTGTTTCCTGTTTCTACAAGGGCACGGAGGGGCGTCCCAGGTAAGCACATCAGTCCATAACAGGACACCGTTTTCATTTGTAGGGTGATCAGGTGTGTATAATGGTCAACGTGATGTTCAGAAGTGTATAATAGTCAACGTGGTGTTCAGATGTGTATAATGGTCAACGTGGTGTTCAGATGTGTATAATGGTCAACGTGGTGTTCAGGTGTACTCGGTTAACATAGTGTTCAGGTGTACTCGATTAACATGGTGTTCAGGTTACTCGGTTAACATGGTGTTCAGGTGTACTCGGTAAACATGGTGTTCAGGTGTACACGGTTAACATGGTGTTCAGGTGTACTCGGTTAGCATGGTGTTCAGGTGTACACGGTTAAAATGGTGTTCAGGTGTACTCGGTTAACATGGTGTTCAGGTGTACTCGGTTAACATGGTGTTCAGGTGTACTCGGTTAACATGGTGTTCAATGTAAACATGGGTGTACGGTTAACATGGTGTTCAGGTGTACTCGGTTAACATGGTGTTCATGTGTACACGGTTAACATGGTGTTCAGGTATACACGGTTAACATGGTGTTCAACATGGTGTACACACGGTTAACATGGTGTTCAGGTGTTAACATGGTGTTCAGGTGTACTAGGTTCACGGTTAACATGGTGTTCAGGTGTACTCGGTTAACATTGTGTTCAGGTGTACACGGTTAACATGGTGTTCAGGTGTACACGGTTAACATGGTGTTCAGGTGTACTAGGTTAACATGGTGTTCAGGTGTACACGGTTAACATGGTGTTCAGGTGTACTCGGTTAACATGGTGTTCAGGTGTACTAGGTTAACATGGTGTTCAGGTGTACTCGGTTAACATGGTGTTCAGGTGTACTCGGTTATCATGGTGTTCAGGTGTACTCGGTTAACATTGTGTTCAGGTGTATTATGCATCAGTCTGATACTATCTACCACTACACAGTTTTAGAAAATCATTAGTCTGATGTTCTCTACAAGTATATACGGTTTTAGAAATTCATCAATCTAATGTTCACTACAAGTATACGGTTTTAGAAATTCATCATTCTGATGTTCACTACGGGTATACGGTTTTAGAAAATCATTCGTCTGATGTTCACAACAAGTATACGGTTTTAGAAATTCATCAGTCTGATGTTCACTACAAGTATACGGTTTTAGAAATTCATCAGTCTGATGTTCACTACAAGTATACGGTTTTTAGAAATTCATCAATCTAATGTTCACTACAAGTATACGGTTTTAGAAAATCATCAGTCTGATGTTCACTACAAGTATACGTTTTTAGAAATTCATCAGTCTGATGTTCACTACAAGTATACGGTTTTAGAAAATCAGTCTGATGTTCACTACAAGTATACGGTTTTTAGAAATTCATCAATCTAATGTTCACTACAAGTATACGGTTTTAGAAAATCATCAGTCTGATGTTCACTACAAGTATACGGTTTTAGAAATTCATCAGTCTAATGTTCACTACAAGTATACGTTTTAGAAATTCATCAGTCTGGTGCTCACTACAAGTATACGGTTTTAGAAATTCATCAGTCTAATGGTCACTATAAGTATACCGTTTTAGAAATTCATCAATCTAATGGTCACTATAAGTATATCAGTTTGTTCACTACAAGTATAAGGTTTTAGAAATTCATCAGTCTAATGGTCACTATAAATTATATCGTACCGTTTTAGAAATTCATCAGTCACTAATGCTCACTATTCAAGTATACAAATTATACGTTTTTAGAAATTCATCAGTCTAATGGTCACTATAAGTATACCGTTTTAGAAATTCATCAGTCTAATGGTCACTATAAGTATACCGTTTTAGAAATTCATCAGTCTAATGGTCACTATAAGTATACAGCTACAGAAATTCATCACTTTAATGTTCACTACAAGAACATGTACATGTATACGGTTTTAGAAATTCATCAATGTAATGTTCACTGATACTATACGGTTTTAGAAATTCATCAGTCATTAGAATCAATCATTCACTAGAAGGATACGGTTTTAGAAACTCATCAATTTAATGTTCACTACTAGTATACGGTTTTGGAAATTCACCAATCTAATGGTCACTAGAAGTATGCAGTTTTCGAAATTTATTTTATTTCATTTTATTTTTTTCTTGGACATTTTATTTCATTTTTCGTTTAATTGAATCCTATTTAATCTAATTTTTAGATTTTTATATCTTAAAATGGTTATTTTGATCGTTTATTATTATTGTTGTTGTTGTTGTTGTTGTTCAGATATAATCATAAATGTTATGTCTAAAATAAGGGATATTTGGCCATAGAAAAGTCCTATTTCAACAACCGGGAAAAAGCTACTTGTTGTTTCCGAAACCTATTGGCGGAAGGGCAGCGTCGGGTGAATTTGTGTCTTGTGTTTTGCACTGTGAGGAGGAACTCTCACCTCTGGACGAACCCTCCCTCCTGGAGAGTACGTGACAAGACAGGCGTAGGGACGTGACCAGGCGCAACCCTAGCAGCAGGCCTGCAGTGAAGATACACCGTTTTAAAATATTTCTTTTTGGTTTGTTAAAAAAAATCGAAACCCGTTGATAATTTCTATATTTTGTAGATTAACACCATCCAAAAGAGGCTGTGCACATTTCAGATTATGTTTTAAAAAATTATTATGAATTTGGTCCAAATGGAAAAAATAACAGACAATTACTAGATAAAGATACAAAGAAACGTAAACCCACGATTTTCTAAGTAATCTAGGTTAAGTATCATTTAGTGTATACATTCATAAATAATCTGCTGTTATACATTCATGGTACTAAACTATATGTGTCAGTTCATTACAGTATCATTGATAGATTTATATCATTGTAGAAATTCGGTTAAATTCACCATATGCTTGTACGTATAGTTTCGTATGAACAGATCAAAGTAGTATAGTCACAATTTATCAGTTTTTCAATTTTTTGAAAGTTTTATTTGTTTCAATTTTCCGTATTATTTCCGTATTTCATACAAATCCTTGAAACATTTAATGAGTACAAATACATATTCGAGGAAAGTCAGCAATTAAAATTCAAAATAAATTGTTCCACAAAATACCTCCTCTTATGTAATCGTAAGCACTCGGTTAAATTCCTTATCCTTGTACGTATAGTTTCAACAGATCAAAGTAGGATGAATGAATAAGATAAATTCAAAACAAGTCAAAGAATTTGTTTCAGTTATTTGTATTAAAGGCGTTCATATATATCCTTTAATCATCTTATTAATTTCATAAGTACAAATACATATTCGAGGAAGGTCAACAATTAAAATTCAAAATAAATTGTTCCCCAAAATACCATAATATATAAATGATTGTTTTCCTCTTCTTCTCATAATAAATGTTACGTTTTAAAGCAATCACAAAAAACAGGAACTTACATCACTGAGCATACATCTCACATGTTGTGCTCATCTTTAAAAAAGCCGGAAAAGAATGTACACCTTTGAAATTTGGATTTGACAAAAATAAATTACAAACGCAATGAGAAATTCACAAGTTTGAATCTTTGAACAAAATCAAGCTAAAATATCAGTACTTGTTTCAATGCATCTCTACTTTTCAGCATAAAGATTATATATGTTTTGACAGGCCGTGTGTGTGTGTGTGTGTGTGTGTGCGTGCGCGCGTGCGTGTGTGTGTGTGTATATATATTTATATATATATATTTACCTTCGGCGTTTATATACTTTCAATTAGGACATTGAATATTTGAAAAACTGTATATTCTATCAGCGACTTTGACAGTTTTTTATTCGTTTTCCTTTGTTTTGTTTTTTTAATTTCTTTCAGTTTTCAATGCATAATCTTCAGGTTGAATGTCGAAACTCTTTTGCTGACAAAACCTGTTCTAGTATTTTGCTTAGTGCAAGTGAACTGGAAAATCTGGGAGACCGGATCACTGCTCATGGTCATGGCGAGCGAACGTTGCTACTGAAAAGATGTTTTCCTCGAGAAATCATTTTTCTTTGTAAATTAGGAGAACACAGGACAGTACTTGTCCCGCTTCGAGTTTCTCAACATATCACCATGGCCCCTAGACGCCTTCTGTCCCAATTGCAAAAGATGGTTTCGTATTCCTTGTCGGTGATATCCGTTTAAGGGTTAGCCAGGTTTGTGATGTAAATCTGTGACCCTTATTCAGTTTCTCAGTGATGATCACAGGATGCTCAGCCAATCTGTCTGGTTCTGTGTCACACATCCCTCACGTGACGTACACATGACTATTTTTAAAGAGAGGAATTAAAAAGAATCATGCAAAATTATGTGCAATGCACTAGCTGTTGCTTAACTGATATTCTGTCAATACACGCCCTTTTTCATAACTTACCCCAACCCTAATGTCTCTTACATTTAAAGCGCCGCCATACAGCTGCAATGTTGTTGAGTGCGGGGAAAAACTAAACTCACTCACTCACTTACCTCTGAAGAACCTTACCCTCAACCTTCAGGACCCTTGCCCCCTCAATCCCCCTACTCTATCCCTCCAGTTGCCACATCCCAAAACATCTCTCTCTCTCTCTCTCTCTCTCTCTCTCTCTCTCTCTCTCTCTCTCTCTCTCTCTCTCTCTCTCTCTCTCTCTCTCTCTCTCTCTCTCTCTCTCTCTCTCTCTCTCTCTCTCTCTCTCTCTCTCTCTCTCTCTCTCCACACACACACACACACCGATACCCAGGCTCTATGCTGTATGGATCCCCTACCCCAAATTCCCTTTCTCTATGGGTGTTTTGTAAGAGATATACGATTGTTGTCGTCCAGTGCTGTGAAACATGCATGTCTCCCTGTATACAACACACTCGAATACCTGTGTTATAGGACATCCAGTATGTCCACCCAACAGTTTGTTTCGAGAAACCTGAACAATTAACAAAATATTTTTCTGGAACAAATGGTACAGTGAACAGTGTATGCACTTAACCCTGAAAGCTGCAGGCCCTAAGGGCCCAGAACCATAAAAAGTTGTGCTTCCTGATCAGAATGTCTAGGCCCTATATTATAGCTGCAATATAAGTAAGTCCCGGCAACAAACAAAATGTGACATTTGCTTAATTGCTTGCTCAAATTATAGTCGTTTCACTTACAGACAACAGTTGCTGATCGTTAAATTCAAAAACTAGAAATCACTGAATGGTATATTCTGAAAAATAAAACTCTTAGTTATTGGGGATGAAAAAGCTGTCGGCCAAAAGGACCTGCAGAAAACAAAAGCTGTGGGTCCGAGTGGTTTTTTTTGTCGGCTTCGGGGCTAAGGACCGACGATAATTTCGACTGCTGACTATGAAACCGCTCACCCACCGTATTGGTCCGTATGATACCACATGACATCTGCAGGTGCCCAACACCTGATCTGACTTCAGCGTCAAAATTTTGGGAGTACGGTGCCTTGAAATGGTGATTCTCTAGAAGTCAAAGGCGCATTTCAGACAACCGTCCAAGGCAGGTGTACTGGTACAATCATATTTTAAATGCATTTTAAACGGGCAGGACACTTTTTTGTGAACATAGTGATGCATTAATGTAATACCCCGTGCTGTTTTGTCCTTTGCCCCCAATAGAATCAGGTTGGTAGAAAAATAAAGCCTTTTTGTTCTCTCTCCTTGACACTTTATATTTATGGTATATCAGCATTTCATTTGTTTCGCAGGTTATATTTCTTCACTTACAGTTTTAACAATTCTGTCAATACAGCAATAACCCATTACACTTTGTCACATCCGCTCACGTACTTTGATCCTTCCTAATCTAGTTTCATTTTCCTTATCAACTTGTCATAGTTTGCATGAATACCTTGACAGTTTGACCTGCCACCGTGGAACACAATTGTGATACACAAGCGGGGGCGTAGCAATAAAAATAGTTGCTGAAGTTGTGAATAGTTTCTTGCCCTGAACAATGTACATGCTCATTGTTGTATAAGTGACCTTACTCTTTGGAACATCTTAAGACGGTTAAAGTGACGGTTAAAGTGACGGTTAAAGTGACCCAATCAGAATCATCGGCAACCAGCCACGTCTCTCCCAACTGAGTCATTCAATATTGAGACTGTGTGCTGCAATTTGATTGGTTCTTATTAATAGAATTCGAAGGAATGAAGTATTGCGCTGCGTTTGAACATGTTTTTCCTTAAAAAACATGACATTCGGCATCAATTATGTATTGCGTAGCAGAGTGAATTTAGATAAAACTGATATATGGGTTGTTGATACCGGTAGGTTCTTACTATATTGTTGTGTGGTCCGGAAGTACGATTAAGGGATCGTTCATAAATTATGGCAAGGAGGGAGTGATATATTTTTTGTACACATGTACTAAGGGGGCAGCAATTTTGTACATACAATATTTGAATTTTGTGCTGAGAAATTATGGGAGGAGTGGGGAAGGTCACACATTTTGTACAGAACATGAACGGGGGTCACTTACTGTGTGCATAAATGTTGGGGGTCATTCACATTGTACATGCTTCTTCATAAAAATCATCATCACCCCCGAGCCATAAATTATGAACGGTCCCTAAGTGCACGTAAATATTAGCACTTTCTGTCTATCAAGTTTAACAATCAATCAGAACAGATCATTTTGGTTGCTGCCTTTGACCTCTTGACAAGATTGCTGCTTAAAACTATTAACAGGGTGGCAGCCTTGACACAGCTCCTCCTAGATACGACAGCTTCTTTACTTCTCTTGACACGGTAGCATCTTTAGATATCTTGACACAGCTCATCCTCTAGATCTCTTTGACACAGCTTCTCCTCTAGATCTCTTGACACGACAGCTTCTTTACTTCTCTTGACACGGTAGCATCTTTAGATATCTTGACACAGCTCATCCTCTAGATCGGTTAACACAGCTCATCCTCTAGATCGGTTGACACGACATATTCTTTACTTCTCTTGACACGGTAGCATCTTGAGATATCTTGACACAGCTCCTCCTCTAAATCTCTTGACACGACATCTTCTTTACTTCTCTTGACACGGTAGCATCTTTAGATATCTTGACACAGCTCCTCCTCTAAATCTCTTGACACGACAGCTTCTTTACTTCTCTTGACACGGTATCATCTTCAAATATATTGACACGGTAGCATCTTTAGATATCTTGACACAGCTCCTCCTTTTAAGATCTCTTGACACGACAGCTTCTTTACTTCTCTTGACACGGTAGCATCTTCAGATATATTGACACAGCTCCTCTCTCTCCAGATCTCTTGACACGACAGCTTCTTTACTTCTCTTGACACGGTAGCATCTTCAGATATATTGACACAGCTCCTCCTCTAAATCTGTTTGACACACAGCTTCTTTACTTCTCTTGACACGGTAGCATCTTTAGATATCTTGACACAGCTCCTCCTCTAAATCTCTTGACACGACATCTTCTTTACTTCTCTTGACACGGTAGCATCTTTAGATATCTTGACACTGCTCCTCCTCTAAATCTCTTGACACGACATCTTCTTTACTTCTCTTGACACGGTAGCATCTTTAGATATCTTGACACAGCTCCTCCTCTAAATCTCTTGACACGACAGCTTCTTTACTTCTCTTGACACGGTAGCATCTTTAGATATATTGACACAGCTCCTCCTCCAGATCTGTTTACACGACAGCTTCTTTACTTCTCTTGACACGGTAGCATCTTCAGATATATTGACAGAGCTCCTTCTCCAGATCTCTTGACACGACAGCTTCTTTACTTCTCTTGACACGGTAGCATCTTTAGATATCTTGACACAGCTCCTCCTCTAGATCTGTTTACACGACAGCTTCTTTACTTCTCTTGACACGGTAGCATCTTTAGATATATTGACACAGCTCCTCCTCTAAATCTCTTGACACGACAGCTTCTTTACTTCTCTTGACACGGTAGCATCTTCAGATATATTGACACAGCTCCTCCTCCAGATCTGTTGACACGACAGCTTCTTTACTTCTCTTGACACGGTAGCATCTTTAGATATATTGACAGAGCTCCTCCTCCAGATCTGTTTACACGACAGCTTCTTTACTTCTCTTGACACGGTAGCATCTTCAGATATATTGACAGAGCTCTTTCTCTAGATCTGTTTCCACGACAGCTTCTTTACTTCTCTTGACACGGTAGTATTTTTAGATGTCTTGCACAGCTCCTACTCTAGATCTCTTGGCATGGCAACTTCTTTAGATCTCTTGACACGGTAGCTTCTTTAGATCTCTTGGCCCAGCTCTTCCTTTAGATCCCTTGACACGACAGCTTCTTTACTTCTCTTGACATGGTAGCATCTTTAGTTATCTTGACACAGCTCCTCCTCTAGATCTCTTGGCACGGCAACTTCTTTAGATCTCTTGACACGACAGCTTCTTTACTTCTCTTGACACAGTAGCTTCTTTAGATCTCTTGACACAGCTCCTCCTCTAGATCTCTTGACACGGTAGCTTCTTTAGATCTCTTGACACAGCTCCTCCTCTAGATCTCTTGACACGGTAGCTTCTTTAGATCTCTTGACACAGCTCCTCCTCTAGATCTCTTGGCACGGTAGCTTCTTTAGATCTCTTGACACAGCTCCTCCTTTAGATCTCTTGACACGGCAGCTTCCAGATAGGCTGGTCCAGGCTTGATTATTCATAGACCGCTGTCATACAGTTAAAATATTGCTAAGTGTGAATGTGGCATTGTTTTGTTACCTATGCTTCTGTATGTTAAGATACGTGCACAGTATATACACAAAGAACCTAGTTACGTACCTCCTGACATATCTCACGATTGAATGAGCCCCGACCGATCTTAACCCTTTAGGGCATATCTGGGACATGATTGGTCGTGGTGTGCAGCAAAGCGATCCTCCTGTACAGAACCTGACCCAATTGGAAGCTGCTTTACAAGAGAAATGGCGTAGACTGCCCTTCAGAGGATGAGGAGGGTGTGCTGGCTGTCATACAGTCACATGGAGGTTACTGTCGATATGGACCCTGAATCGTGTAAGACACGCAAACTGACATTTTGAATGTTCACATTCACCAATAAATTCCCCAAAACATTGTACAGACATGGTTTTGTATGAGAATTAGTGTGTTTATAGAATGAGCAATTATCATCATAAAATCAACTTGGATTCCAATCATTTTGTCCTTTTGACGAGTCAAAGGATCATACGGGTCAGAAAAAAAATATATTTTTCCTCTTTTCCTCCACATGTCATCGTATCCCATTTGCGTAGATCGATGCTCACGTTGTTGATCACTTATATAGCGCATATATCCGCACAAGGCGCTAGAGTGTTCCCTTGATCAACGGATGTCTTTTATCTGGCATTGCTCTAACCAGCTCAGCTCCGTGGGGAGAATTATATCATCACTAAAAGATTGTGATTTTTGAACTCTTGCTTATGATGTAGTCTGGGGTATTCATATTTAAAACTTTTGGGGGAAGATTTCGTACGGTCATGGAAATGTTTTAGACAAGTTTTATATAAATATCAAGCCACGTTTAACATTACCGATGTCTTTTAGCAAAAGTAAAGCAAGTTTGCAAGAAATGTCACAAACCAGTACAGTGGGAGTACCTTCAAATAGACACAAATAAGACATACTCGTTTTATAATAAAGTCTATTTGGGACACATCGAGGGATGATGTGCGTGTATATTGTGCAAATTATAAGTTTGCTGTATATACAAAATGGCAATTACAATGCATCGATATGATATATATAGTATATGCGTGTACAGCAAAAGAATACTCCGTGTGTGAGAGAGAGCCGAGGGAATCGGGTTTTACGCCGCTTTTAGCAATATTCCAGCAATATCACGGCGGCGGACACAAGAAATGGGCTTCACACATTGTACCCATGTGGGGAATCAAACCCGGGTCTTCAGCGTGACGAGCGAACGCATTAACCACTAGGCTTCCACACCGCCCCTGGATGCGGGCGTGTTTGTAATGTGCACATTAAATTACAGTTTTCTCGTGTTTGCGCATTTTGTATCTATGATGTTAATTAATGTACGTTCATAATATGTTCCTTATTAATTATAATTTTCATCTGAAGATTTTATGCTTTAATTAAAGGCTCGTCTAACAAAAGACATGTGAAACCCATTTTTGGTGTCCCCCGCCGTGATATTGCTGGAATATTGCTAAAAGCGGCATAAAACCAAACTCACTCACTCACTCTAATAAAAGACAGACACATGCGCATAATTTTACTACTATACCAACCTGATATGTCTAGGTATAAAAGGTGTGTATGTGAAGGCTCATCTGGAGGCCACGACATTGTAATCAATCTCCAGGTAACGGTCAACGCACAACATTACAGATCACGGTGCCTCCTTCTATCTCCTGGAACTTGAAATTTGACCTTCCGCAATCCGCTGCTGTTTTTTTAACTGCCTTTCCGAGAACGCCATCGGGTTTCTCGGAAAGGCTGATATAAGTACTGATAGCATTGTCACGAGTCACTTTGTCAGCCCAAGATATGTTCCGAATGACTGACATTGCTGAATGAATATATCATCCAAACAGAACCAGATCGAGGCCGACTGGCCTCATTTCATGCATTGCGGAAGTAATAACTCCGAGGGATAGCCCAGCGGTTATAGGGTTCGCTCGTCACGCCGAAGGCCCGGGTTCGATTCCCCACATGGGTACAATGTGTGATGCCCATTTTTGGTGTCCGACGTCGTGATATTGCTGGAATATTGCGGCGTAAGACGCAACTCACTCACTCAATACTCCGAGGTATTGACACCCGGTATTCGTGATTTATGGTATTCTTGATATATGATATATTATTCAGTATATACGGTATTCTCCCGATATGATACCTAATATCCTTCGGATTTGGTACAAGGTATCTTCAGTGGGATGTAAGATATCCTTGGTATGAGTTATACCTTAATATATGGTTTATTATATTCTTGGTATATGATACATGTATTCATGGTACATGATAATGGTATTCGTGGTATATGAGAACTTATTATTACTATATGATACATGGTATCCTTTGTATAGGCTAAGGGGCGGTGTGGTAGCCTAGTGGTTAAAGCGTTCGCTCGTCACACGGGGCGGTGGGGTAGCCTAGTGGTTAATGCGCCCGCTTGTCACGCGGAGACACGGGTTCGATTCCCCACATGGGTACAATGTGAAGCCCATTTCTGGTGTTCCCCGCCGTGATATTGCTGGAATATTGCTAAAAGCGGGGTAAAATCAAACTCACTCACACACTCGCTCGTCACACCGAGGAGCCGGGTTCGATTCCCGACGTGGTTACAATGTGTGAAGCCCTTAATTAATGGGTGTTCACTCTGTGATTATCCAGGTTGTGTGATCAATGGTGGCTGTGTATATGCGAGTTATGGCTATGTGTGATTAGGTTGTCTTACCTCAACAAGTAAATTCTGCCGAAGCAGTGTTCAGATAATTCGGGGGGTGGGGTAGCCTAGTGGTTAAAGCGTTCGCTCGTCACGCCGTAGACCCAGGATCGATTCTCCACGTGGGTACAATGTGTGGCGCCCATTTCTGGTGTCTCCTGCCGCGATATTGCAAACATATTGTTAAAAGCGGCAAAATCACACTCACTCATTCACTCAAAAACATCAGCACAACAGAACTATACTATCACTCCGAACAAAATCAGCTGTATGAAAGTTACTTGGATGTCAAACGTACACAATACTCAGCTTAACAGGAATTTAGCACATCATTTGTACGCAAATGCAACTATATATTTCAAGTGGGATTTAAATTTGCTTTGTCTCAGAGTTTTTGAGAAGCACTTTTGAGATCCGAGTGTATTGGTACTGAGTAGGTGACACTTTATAAGCATTCTTGGCTTTTTAGTCAAGGAGCTTATGGGATTCCGTGAAAGTTTTTTGATGAAAGCAAATCATATATTCTTTAGTGTTTATATGTTAAAGGAGTTTAAAAAAATGTTTGGTTCCAATCTGAATATTGATGTGAAAGCTATTTTTAGCTCAAAATCCAAGATGGCCGCCAACATTTAACCGGGAACTGAAAAAGTTGTAAAAACTCGGTAGAAATTTGCGTCGTCCAAACCTCCCTTCCTGATATGCTTCTGGAGTTTTTCATAGTTTCATATGAATGTGTTTAGACATGAAAGAACCGCAGTCGTAGACAGATGGCTAACACTCATTTGATGTTCTTCCGATGCCTTCACCATTGTCGTAGAAAATAGCTTATTTAAATATCTGGTTGAACAAGTGCTTCCTCAGTGTAACGTTAGCGTGATTGCTAGTTTGATCCATGATCAAAGTTTGTTCTTTTTGTGGCGTTGGTTATTTTAGATGCTGGAATGTGAACCTGTACGGATAATCACCAGTATTTTATATCTGACCACTTATAAGTTTTTGTAACTTAAGATGAAGGACATTAACTTGTTTCTGTCAGTATATAGTGCAGCCTCAGCTGACCTCACCATGATCCACCCAATGTATCTGCCATAAGAAGAAAGATATGTCATTCACGGTTTACAACTCAACTCCGACCCCATATGACATATTTACCGAACACCATCACTTAAGTTTGACCAGGACCCCGTTCCTCAAAGCGATCGTAGCGCTACGACAGTCGTAAGACTATGTTAAAGTATGGGAGTTACGATCACCTTAGCGCTACGATCGCTTTGAGGAACGGGGCCCAGGATTGCTAATTGAAGCATACGCTAATACAATCTGGGGATAATGAAACAAGTGGAAATTCTTTTTGCATATAGTTGGAGTCAACAAAGCCAAACTCTTGTTCAGCGACCAGGGTCCCGTTCACAAAACAGTCGTAACGCTAAGATGATCGTAACTCCCATACTTTAACATAGACCTTACGACTGTCGTAGCGCTACAATCGCTTTGAGGAACGGGGACCTTGACATGTTTCAACCAAGTCAGGAGCCTGACCACCCGATCCCGTCAGCATGGGTTACTGAAGATCAATTCTAACCCGGATCTTCACAGGTCACAGTACAGACAGCCAAGACCTGGATCACATTTGCCACGGGCCCCGTACGATAAAGTATTCTACGAGTTTCCGTACGATTTTAGGCATCGTGGGTGACCGCGGGCTAAAACGTTTGTGTTCACATTGTCTTCGGGCATCGTGCGATTTCCTTGGTGACAGGCCGAGGCAAACCTGCTGCACAGAAATTGTACGGAGATCTTACGGAGATCGTACGGAGCGTAGCTACTGCACGAACATCGTACGGAGCCCGTGCGGAGGCTGATCGGAGATGGTTTACCCATTCGTAACTACTCGTCTCTTTCCGTAACCTGAAAGTAGACTCGTACCCTCTCGTAAACATGTCCGGGAGAAATATTCCCCCAGCCAATCAGAATGCGCGTATGTAGAGAAGAAATTGGGTCAAAATAGGTCTTTGAAATAGTTTTCATTTCGGCTTGCATAATTTTTTCCCAGACACTTCAAGTAGGCCTATATGCTAATTATTGCATAGTCCCCCTGGGTTTCCTGAATTTTTATAACGAGGATATTTTAACTTTATGGCGTAGGAAAGTATTTAAGCATGTTAAACATACCCTTTGAGGTAATTTCTTTCGCGTGGATGACATGTGTGTTTTCCAAGTAAACTAGAGTTACATGCAGTTGAAAATAGTTCGGCGACTAGACTATTTCTTTCTCTCTGCGATTTTGCGCTCAGACAGAGCCACGTTCAATAAAATGGCTACGAGAGGGGTACGAGTCTACTTTCTGGTTACGGCAAGGGACGAGTAGTTACGAATGATGGTTTACCATGTACATGTTGTTGTCTGGGACCCCTCTCATGAACTGAGACAAATGATAGAACTGCTGGGGATTGCTAATGTATATACCCATGGCAAAAATGATTGGTCCATCGCAAGGCTGCCATACGGCCATCATCCGGCTGCCTTGGGATGTCCGTACGATTTCACGGGCTCCGTACGGAGGCCTCACGGTGATCGTGCGGTAGCCGTGCTATGGCCGTGCGGATATCCAATGATCGCCGTACGATTTTTTGGGAACTAAAAAATCGTGCGGCCTTCGTGCGATGGCCGTACGATGCCACCTACAGGCTACGGGCTTACGATTTCTTTCAAATTTGTCACAATTCGCTGTTTGACAAAACCGTAGAGGCTACGTAGAGTCGTGCGATGATTGTACAGCCACCGCCTTTGACCTTCAACTGCACGGAAATGGAGTAAGATAGTCGTAAGCTAATGTTAATGTATTGCACTTACGACTATCTTAGCGCTAAGAGAGCTTCGAAAATCTAGGCCCAGGCATAACCCGGATATTCACGGGTATAAGATGAAAGCAAAACACGAATCGTCGGCTGAAAGTAATTTTGCTTGCAAATATGATTCCTGGTTGTCCAAGCTTAAACACAGGTTACATGTGTTTCTCCAGCAGCGGGTACCCGATAGGATGATAATCATCATCATCATCATCATCATCATCATCGTCATCATCATCATCGTCATCATTGTAATCCTTATCATCGTCATCAGACACATCAGTGAAATCGTCACCATGACTACTCGCTCATCGTGACAAGTCGTTCTGTCATTAAGACTTGTTTGTGATGGCCCAACCCAAAAGTTCCTTACGGGTCAAACTTCACGTTTCCATCATGCAAACTTTATCATTCAAACAAAGTTTTAAAAAGTTGTAGCCACTACCGCTCAACTGTACAAACACGCCACGCCCAATCTGAAAGACAGCTTCCTAGCAAATACTTGCATTGTCAGTAGCTGATTCATCGAGGACCTGTTTGTCTCCGTTACCAAGGGATAGTCTTAACACGTGGATAAATGACATGACTGCATTGTCCCCGTAGCGCTGTCTGAAACAGATAGACTTGTTTTCACCACTTCTTTAGCTCTACTTCCTGGTCGGTTGTCACTCAAACACACAACCATTTAAGAAAAGCACGGTTTTGCTCTGACCACACACGTTCTACGTTAAGTAAAGCTGTATGGAAAGACAGAAGTTTCAAAGAGTTGCCTCCCTTTGCTTTACAGGGATCCGCTTATTGTGTTTGATTGGTTTTGTTATCGTTTGTCACCACTATTTTCCCTCGCTTAATGGGTTCTCATCACAGTGATTTACATTCACGGCCGCCCTATAACAAATAAATAGCACAACTCACTCAGCTATTTTCCTCTTGGGGTGAGTGAGTATGGGTTTACGCCGCTTTTAGCAGTATTCCAGCCATACCACTGCAGAAATGGGCTTCACACACATCGTACCCATGTGGGCAATCGAACCCGGGTCTTCAGCGTGACGAGTGGACGCTTTAACCACCCTGGTGGTTGAAGCGTTCGCTAGTCTCGCCGAAGACCTGCGTTCGATTCCCCACGTGGGTACTATGTGGATAGCCCATTTTTTGGTGTTCCCCGCCATTATATTGCTGGAATATTGCCAAAAGGGGCATAAAACCAAACTCACTCACTCATCATAATATAAAAGTGACTAATGTTTGATATATGAAACATGTGAAATATGAAGCATAAGGTGTGTGTGAACCTGTTGTTGGGTTTGTCAAGAAATTATCAATAAAAAAGTAATTATAAAAAAAATGTTATTTTATTAATCACTGCCTAATTAGAATAACAGTTCCATGCAATGTCATTCTTAAGAGGTGCGAAAACTTTTCGGAGAAACGAGATACGCTTCCTAGAATAGCAAACTAAACACCATCATATCAGATCCAAAGTACGAACGTTATAATCTTTAGTATTGTATAGTGGACCAATGTTTATTGGTGTTTACCTTGGCCTCTCAGCTGCCTTTGATTGGTCCTTGAGACAAGGAAGTTAGCGGTTGTTTTGAATGAAGGCGGGTCTTCTCGACTGCAGCAAGCAATGTTTACTGTGTATAGGCGTCGGAGAATATTTCCAGGTATGTTAAACAATGAGTTGGCAAACTAAAATTTCAATTGAAAATGAAAAACGTTTTTGCGCAAATTTGTTATGTCCTGCAAAATATGCAATTTGCAATTTGCAAATGGTAAATGCCTTCAAAGTGAAAACAACATTTGTTATCTGAATCTTAAGTAAACTATTTCAAACTTTAGTTGCAATACGCAAAAACGTATATCCATGGCTTAGGATCTATAAATGTGATTTTAGTGTGTTCTTGACAAGAATATATACAGGATATGTACTGAACGTATGCATTTCACGTATGCTTCTCAAACAGAGAGGTGAACCTATAGCGTCTCCCTATCCATTGCCCTACAGTTCTATGTAATGCATATATACGTAGAGAAACAAATAAAGGAACACAGGAAAATGCAAGTGTTCCTTTAATATTTTATAGTTTTCATCACCAGCTTTGAATAGCGCTGTGGTGATGAAAACTGGAAAATAATACAAGAACGCTACATCCCCGTTTGGGTTCCAGTTAGAAAAGGAATTCAGCAATATAGTTGTGTTTTGTGTTTTGTGGATTGGATGTCTGCGTTCGGGAATTAGGTGGTCACGGGACGGGTCGCCATCACTGTTTGTTTTCTTTGTTGTGTAACGCCGCACTCAGCAACACTCAAGCTGTAAATAATCGAGTCCAGACCAGACAATCCTGTGATCAACAGCATGAACATTGATCTACGCATCTGGGATACGATGACATGTGTCAACCAAGTCGGCGAGTCTGACCACCCGATCTCGTTAGTCGCCTCGAACAACAAGTATAGGTTGCTAAAGACCAATTCTAACCCGGATCTTCACCAACACTGTGAAACATAATCCTTATCCCACACCAAAGTGCAGCCCTTGTTGAATAGACCCGTAAAGGTCCGGGGTAGAATGAACCTTCATTAACCCATGCTTGTCGTAAGAGGCGACTAACAGGATCAGGTGGTCAGGCTCGCTGGCTTGGTTGACACGTGTCATCGGTTCCCAATTGCGCAGATCGATGCTCATGATGTTGATCAGTGGATTTTGTGGTCCAGACTCGATTATTTACAGACCGCCTCCATATAGCTGGAATATTGCTGAGTGCGGTGTAAAACTAAACTCACTCACTCACTCCTTGTTGAATAATTTTGACTGTAGCAATCATTCAGCAACTTCGTGGGAGATACATGACAAATGTGTAGCAGCTCTGAAGCACCTATGTAGCAAATATTTAGCAACTTTATTGAAATATAATAACTCTGTAGGGCCTCTGTAGCCAACAAATAGCATAAGTATAGCAACTATTTAGCACCTTTGAAATAACTAGGTAGCAACTATGTACCAACTATGTACCAATTATGAACACAACTATGTACCAATTATGAACCGGCAGCTTGGCGTACGCGTTCGCTGACTGGTCCATCAAAATAGTCTAGCCAATCACAAAGCTGTTAGTTTCAACCTGTTTTTAAGTGAAAGCTAGCTACATCATAGGTGTGGCATCCGATAAAGTTTTAAAATATGAATCGTGGCATCTCTACAGTAACTATGAAACAGCGCTGTAGTAAACATGTAGCATTATTACATCCACTATGTAGCCCCTCTGGAGCAACTTCGTAGATGCGCCTTTGTAGAAACTATGTGGCAACTTCATAGTATCTACGTAACACCTATGTAGCAATTATGTGGTAACTTCATAGTATCTACGTTGCACCTGTGTAGCAATTATATGGCAACTTCATAGTATCTACGTAACACCTATCTAGCAATTATGTGGCAACTTCATAGTATCTACGTAACACCTATCTAGCAATTGTGTGGCAACTTCATAGTATCTACGTAACACCTATCTAGCAATTATGTGGCAACTTCATAGTATCTACGTTGCACCTCTGTAGCAATTATGTGGCAACTTCATAGTATCTACGTAACACCTCTGTAGCAATTATGTGGTAACTTCATAGTATCTACGTAACACCTATCTAGCAATTATGTGGCAACTTCATAGTATCTACGTTGCACCTGTGTAGCAATTATGTGGCAACTTCATAGTATCTACGTAACACCTGTGTAGCAATTATGTGGCAACTTCATAGTATCTTCGTTGCACCTGTGTAGCAATTATGTGGCAACTTCATAGTATTTTCGTTGCACCTGTGTAGCAATTATGTGGCAACTTCATAGTATCTACGTAACACCTATCTAGCAATTATGTGGCAACTTCATAGTATCTACGTAACACCTATGTAGCAATTATGTGGCAACTTCATAGTATCTTCGTTGCACCTATGTAGCAATTATGTGGTAACTTCATAGTATCTTCGTTGCACCTGTGTAGCAATTATGTGGCAACTTCATAGGGTATCTACGTAACACCTATCTAGCAATCATGTGGCAACTTCATAGTATCTACGTAACACCTATGTAGCAATTATGTGGCAACTTCATAGTATCTACGTTGCACCTCTGTAGCAATTATGTGGCAACTTCATAGTATCTTCGTTGCACCTTTGTAGCAATTATGTGGCAACTTCATAGTATCTACGTAACACCTGTGTAGCAATTATGTGGTAACTTCATAGTATCTACGTAACAATTATGCAGCAATTATGTGGCAACTTCATAGTATCTACGTAACACCTATCTAGCAATTGTGTGGCAACTTCATAGTATCTACGTAACACCTATCTAGCAATTATGTGGCAACTTCATAGTATCTACGTAACACCTATCTAGCAATTATGTGGCAACTTCATAGTATCTACGTTGCACCTGTGTAGCAATTATATGGCAACTTCATAGTATCTACGTAACACCTATCTAACAATTATGTGGCAACTTCATAGTATCTACGTAACACCTCTGTAGCAATTATGTGGCAACTTCATAGTATCTACGTTGCACCTGTGTAGCAATTATGTGGCAACTTCATAGTATCTACGTTGCACCTGTGTAGCAATTATGTGGCAACTTCATAGTATCTACGTAACACCTATCTAGCAATTATGTGGCAACTTCATGGTATCTACGTAACAATTATGTAGCAATTATGTGGCAACTTCATAGTATCTACGTAACATCTATGTAGCAATTATGTGGCAACTTCATAGTATCTACGTTGCACCTTTGTAGCAATTATGTGGCAACTTCATAGTATCTACGTAACACCTATCTAGCAATTATGTGGCAACTTCATAGTATCTACGTAACACCTATGTAGCAATTATGTGCCAACTTCATAGTGTCTACGTTGCACCTGTGTAGCAATTATGTGGCAACTTCATAGTATCTACGTAACACCTATCTAGCAATTATGTGACAACTTCATAGTATCTACGTAACACCTATCTAGCAATTATGTGGCAACTTCATAGTATCTACGTAACACCTATGTAGCAATCATGTGGCAACTTCATAGTATCTACGTTGCACCTGTGTAGCAATTATGTGGCAACTTCATAGTATCTACGTAACACCTCTGTAGCAATTATGTGGTAACTTCATAGTATCTACGTAACACCTATCTAGCAATTATGTGGCAACTTCATAGTATCTACGTTGCACCTGTGTAGCAATTATGTGGCAACTTCATAGTATCTACGTAACACCTGTGTAGCAATTATGTGGCAACTTCATAGTATCTTCGTTGCACCTGTGTAGCAATTATGTGGTAACTTCATGGTATCTACGTAACACCTATCTAGCAATTATGTGGCAACTTCATAGTATCTACGTAACACCTATGTAGCAATTATGTGGCAACTTCATAGTATCTTCGTTGCACCTATGTAGCAATTATGTGGTAACTTCATAGTATCTTCGTTGCACCTGTGTAGCAATTATGTGGCAACTTCATAGTATCTACGTAACACCTATCTAGCAATCATGTGGCAACTTCATAGTATCTACGTAACACCTATCTAGCAATTATGTGGCAACTTCATAGTATCTACGTTGCACCTCTGTAGCAATTATGTGGCAACTTCATAGTATCTTCGTTGCACCTTTGTAGCAATTATGTGGCAACTTCATAGTATCTACGTAACACCTGTGTAGCAATTATGTGGTAACTTCATAGTATCTACGTAACAATTATGTAGCAATTATGTGGCAGCTTCATAGTATCTAACAATTATCAGTGCAATTGCAACTTCATGGTATCTACGTAACAATTATGTAGCAATTATGTGGCAACTTCATAGTATCTACGTAACACCTATCTAGCAATTATGTGGCAACTTCATAGTATCTACGTTGCACCTGTGTAGCAATTATGTGGCAACTTCATAGTATCTACGTAACACCTATCTAGCAATTATGTGGCAACTTCATAGTATCTACGTAACACCTATGTAGCAATTATGTGGCAACTTCATAGTATCTACGTTGCACCTGTGTAGCAATTGCGTGGCAATTATGTGGCAACTTCATGGTATCTACGTAACACCTGTGTAGCAATTATGTGGCATTCATGGTATCTACGTAACAATTATCTAGCAATTATGTGGCAACTTCATGGTATCTACGTAACACCTATCTAGCAATTATGTGGCAACTTCATAGTATCTACGTTGCACCTATCTAGCAATTATGTGGCAACTTCATAGTATCTACGTAACACCTTATGTGGCAACTTCATAGTATCTACGTAACACCTATCTAGCAATTATGTGGCAACTTCATAGTATCTACGTAACACCTATGTAGCAATTATGTGGCAACTTCATAGTGTCTACGTTGCACCTATGTAGCAATTATGTGGCAACTTCATAGTATCTACGTAACACCTATCTAGCAATTATGTGGCAACTTCATAGTATCTACGTAACACCTATGTAGCAATTATGTGGCAACTTCATAGTATCTACGTTGCACCTATGTAGCAATTATGTGGCAACTTCATAGTATCTACGTTGCACCTATGTAGCAATTATGTGGCAACTTCATAGTATCTACGTAACACCTATGTAGCAATTATGTGGCAACTTCATAGTATCTACGTAACACCTGTGTAGCACAATATGTGGCAACTTCATAGTATCTACGTAACACCTTATGTAGCAATTATGTGGCAACTTCATAGTATCTACGTTGCACCTATGTAGCAATTATGTGGCAACTTCATAGTATCTACGTTGCACCTATCTAATCATGCAATTCATGTGGCGTTGCACCTTCAATTATGTGGCAACTTCATAGTATCTACGTAACACCTATCTAGCAATTATGTGGCAACTTCATAGTATCTACGTAACACCTATGTAGCAATTATGTGGCAAATTCATAGTATCTACGTTGCACCTATCTAGCAATCATGTGGCAACTTCATAGTATCTACGTAACACCTATGTAGCAATTATGTGGCAACTTCATAGTATCTACGTAACACCTATGTAGCAATTATGTGGCAACTTCATAGTATCTACGTTGCACCTCTGTAGCCTCTTTATAGCAACCGCGTAGCAACTCTGTAACAACCGCTTTGCACCAACTACAATTGCCGCAGGACTTATGCAGGTAGAGGGATAAGGGTCAGTTTATCCACTCCGAAGTCCTCATTAGGAAACCACCATCTCACACTAACATCGACAGCAAACAATTTCCTACTATTATCCACAAAACTTATCATTATCACCACACCGGACACCACGTCGTTAATTACACTAACAAACAAACGTATTGCTGACGTCATAATGCACTTTCCTACCGCTGTGGAGACAAAAAAGCCCCGTCACCGTCTCCCTTTGTCGTCTAATGACGGAACATCCCGCAATCACTGCAGGTCGTGGGGTGTAGTTTCTCTGGCCGCTTCCCTATTTCCCTCGCTATTGTTTTACTCACTCACCTCGAAAACCTCTTCCTTAAGGTGGGAACACATCCCTCGGGCTATACCGACACGCATACTGACTTTCTTATTCGTTTAAGAGTGGATGTTTCCATGAATTCTGTGAGTAAACATCGACAGTTTATTACATTTTCTACCTCCTTGTTTCCTTCTTTTAATGTGCAGTTTAGCCAATGTCGCCATTTACCGGTGTTTTTTAATATATGTACATAAGCAGGTAGGTAAAGCGCAGAATATGTAGATAATGTTGTTAGAATGACCCGGAGTGACATGTATGCTGGCAAGGTGTAACGTACCTTCAGATCTTGTAAACCGAAGGTGTGTTACGTGCATATGTGATGAAAAAATACTATTGACTAAACAATTAGAAACAAATTAGTTTGGGGAGATGTTTATTGAGTCATGTGGTGTTTTTCCGGGGGGTTTTACCCCGTTTTCAACGGAATTCCTACTTTGTGCATTGCAAATGAAGCGAAAGACGCCAGATAATAACTATGCGTTCGCTCCAAGTCAAGTGAATTTGTTCGAAACTGCCTCTGTTCGCCCAGCAGTTAATAGGTACCCGGTGGGATAAGAAGGCCATGCGCCTCATAGACATCTTGGGTAACCTTGGAAATAATGGGCATTATGTTGTAAGTTTTTAGAGCATGCCCGTGCGGCGTAGAGATCAGTGCCATACAAATGGCCTTATTAAAACAAATTTAATCGATATCATCATTTAACCCCTTTCTACCGCGTCATATATTATGTTAACATGCCTGCTGCTTAATGTTAACAGAATTTAACATTTTAACGTGTATATTTTAATATTCAACATGATTTAATCTAACTGTCTCATTGAAATTTGAGGAGGGTTTGTTACATAAGCAAGATACTTTTAATTACCTTGAGAATTTTACATTTTTTAAGGATAACTGTGGAGACATCCTTCAGTTTCTTCAGTTTCACAACATTTTATTTTACTCATATTAACCACATATTAATTTAAAGAAATTCGTAAACATTTATTGTTTTTATCAATGAAACTGTTATATATAATTTTAGTTTTCTCTGTTACAAACCGGTTAAAACTTTATTTACGAAAATATGAAGGCTGTTTCACACAACACGAAATCATGAAGGCTGACATTATTATTTATGTATTGTAAACATGTTTAAAAAAATAACAACGAAAACTTATAAATGTATCGCTATATGTACAAAAGAAAAATCAGAAAAAAGTACCTCAAGTTAGAGACCGCATGGTCTCTGATTTTACATTGTTAAATCCATCAATGGGATATTTTTTAAAATCGTGTGAAACAGAGTTTTTAAACCTTTCAGAAATATTATATGATTGTTTTTCGCGATTATTTTATAAGCCTAAGGTGAATTTCATTTAAAACATGGCTTCTTCCTTCACCAATATTACAAACACACACTAACACACGCACGCGCACACGCACACGCACACACGCACTCACACACCACTCCATCCCCCTCCCTCCGAAGAAAGCAGAATCCATATCACCTATATTCCGAGCAAAGCAGTTATCCCGCCTTCCACTACATTTATACGTTGTCGTAAGATTAAATCTATAAAGAGTTTATCACGGTTCAAAATTTACAATCTGACTTTAACTATCTGCTTACATATTTTCCGCTTTGTTCATAACACCATCAAAACTGTTTATCTTCGGATTATGTTTTCGACTTCCTGTGGTGGAGTATGTTTCAGGAAATGCGTGTACACCAATACAAAAGTACAATCTGAAACAACAGCGCAGATTCGGAAAGAACGGCTTATGATTTATGGTTTTCCATTTAAAAAATGGATAATAAATGTACGTAGACGTGTCTCTTAAAAAAACTTCAGGGATCGGATTGTCAAAAAGGGAGTTTTGTAAATCGATGCTTATCGAGAACGATCTTCTTTTCGCATAATTTAAAAATAGTTCTTTCCGACTAATCATCCCAAAATCATCCCAATGATCCCAGTAATTTAACATTGACTAACCCCATATGTTTTAATGCTTTCGGAACGCAAGAATGAAAACGTATGTGTAGAAATGTTTGAAATTTTGGTTGGAGCTATTTCGAAACCGATAATGATTTCTATCTTCGCCGTGGGTGCACCAGGGTGGGATTCAGTAAAACTTCGGCAGTCCAGACACTATTATTCTGGACACCCCTCTTTCCGGACATCGGTTATATTGATAGTTATTCTGTGATCGTGAGTACATAATTTAATGTACACACGTTACCGCCCCGTTAATCTGAATTCTTGTTAATCCGGACAACGTCACTCAGAACAGCAGCGTCCGGATTAAGTGGGTTTCACTTTATAACCATTTCAACTGCTCTATGAGCTTTGTGAGATTGTGTATCCAGTGTCTTGAACTGACATTAGCATTCTATCTGTTTTTAGTCTAAATGACCTTCATACACCGGGGGACCGCCTCCGTGGTGTAGTGGTTAGAGCGTCCGCCCGGAGAGCGGACGGTTGCGGGTCGATCCCCAACCGCGTCATACCAAAAGACGTTAACATATGGTACTTGTTGGTCCCTGCCTGGCGCTCGGCATTAATGGGCACAACAAGGACTGTTGTGTGAGTCAGTATAATGTGTCTGAGTGGGGTATTCCTGCTTCACTGCGGCATGGTATCTCAGTGGGCTAGCACTATAAAACCAGCTTAAGTCTGGGCTAGTACAAGCAGCCGCACATACACATACACACGCATGCACGTCGTCATATGAGCGAAATATTCTCAAGCACGACGTAAAACCCAATTTCACCTCACTTCATACCCCGGGGACACTGTATACATTACACTTGGTCTGTAAACAAGGTAAAACAACACTCTTCATGCCCATTCATGTTCTCCCGGCAATAACTTGTGAAAGTGAGATACGCTCGATAGGGTAAGCGCTGTATCCTCTGTGTGCCCTGTTCGTGTATAAGAAACACCTGTCTGTGTTGATCGTGACAGGTATGAATCACCTTCATTGGTCGATATCGTAATCATCTTTCCCCAAGAACGCAAGCAACATGTTCTTTATGTACATTTATGACAATGTACTTGCACGTCAGTTCCATTTTTATCATCAGATGGGGTAAACCTATGGCTTAAGTGTTCTTACGCCAAGGTCCGGCTTCCACCCCCTACATGGGTACAATGTGTGTTTCACAAAGCTATCGTAGCGCTACGTGAGTGAGTGAGTGAGTGAGTATGGTTTTACGCCTTTTTTAGCAATATTCCTGCAATGTCACGGCGGGGGACACCAGAAATTGGCTTCACACATTGTACCCATGTAAGGAATCGAACCCGGGCCTTCGGCGTGACGAGCGAACACTTTAACCATTGGGCTACCCCACCGCCCCTCGAAGCGCTACGTCTGTCTATGTTACAGTATAGGAGGTGTCCGCTGAGATGGTATTGCTGGAACATTGCCAAAAGTGTCATAAACCCAAACTCACTCGCTCTGCAGGGACATATGACTTGGGGGATGCAGGGGTCAGAGTTGTCTCCCTTAACCATCACGGTCTGAGGTCAAATTGATTTATTGCTGCGTTCAATATTATATTGCAACGTATGCATTTGCGTGTGTGCGTGTGTGCATATGTATTTCTGGTGTTGGTAGATTCTGGTCCTGTCCTGTCATCTTGGCACGTGTTGCACTGCCGACAACATCGCAGAATTTCACTGTACAGAGTTACGTCCCTTTTGCTCGCAGAATCCTGTGCAGAATTTTGCGTTTGCCTGCTCTGTAGCCGTGTTCGTGGGCTTTATCAAAGTTTAAGAGTCCAAGACCTGAGCCACGTCGCGTTTCCTTCCTGAAGTTCTTTTCGAAGCGGAATTGAACCCAACTCACCAAAATATGTGCTCGCTGGTGTGATCAGCGCGGCGCAGGGTTTGCTACGACCTTCAACTTTGACGTTGTTATATAAGTAAAAGCGGGTTAAACCCATCTCATTCACGGGGATATAATTTGCATTTCAAAGCTTGGTTTCTGAAGCTTTAATAGAGCTTTAGTGCTCTTTAACTGTATGGTAATTGTTTGCAAAACGCATTCAAAAAGGCGGTTGTCCTGAATATAGATCAAAGTAACCTGGTGGTGTCAGGTGATTGGTGTTGTATTTGGCCGACTGGTATATCCTGATGCAGTCGTAGGTACGGTATATTGTGCTGTGGTTAGTGGCACACTATGTCTTAACGGTATATCCTGGTTTAGCTGAATATACAGTATATCCTGATACAGTTTATTGTACACAATATTATGATATGGTGGACTGTACAGTATATCCTGTTATAGTTGACTGTACAGTATATCCTGTTATACTTGAGTGTACAGTATATCCTGTTATAGTTGACTGTACAGTATATCCTGTCATAGTTGACTGTACAGTATATCCTGTTATAGTTGACTGTAAAGTATATCCTGTTATACTTGAGTGTACAGTATATCCCATTATAGTTGACTGCACAGTATATCCTGTTCTAGTTTACTTTGCACAATACTATGATAAAGTTGACTGTACAGTATATCCTGTTATACTTGAGTGTACAGTATATCCCGTTATAGTTTACTGTGAACAATACTATGATAAAGTTGACTGTACAGTATATCCTGTTATACTTGAGTGTACAGTATATCCCGTTATAGTTTACTGTGAACAATACTATGATAAAGTTGACTGTACAGTATATCCTGTTATACTTGAGTGTACAGTATCCTGTTTACTTTGCACAATACTATGATAAAGTTGACTGTACAGTATATCCTGTTATACTTGAGTGTACAGTATATCCCATTATAGTTGACTGCACAGTATATCCTGTTCTAGTTTACTTTGCACAATACTATGATAAAGTTGACTGTACAGTATATCCTGTTATACTTGAGTGTACAGTATATCCTGTTATAGTTGACTGTACAGTATTTCATGTTATAGTTGACTGTACAGTATATCGTGTTATAGTTGACTGTACAGTATATCCTGTTTATAGTTGACACAGAATACTATGATAAAGTTGACTGTACAGTATATCCTGTTATACTTGAGTGTACAGTATATCTGTTATAGTTTACTGTGCACAATATCATGATAAAGTTGACTGTACAGTATATCCTGTTATACTTGACTGTACAGTATATCCTGTTATAGTTGACTGTACAGTATATCACTATGATAAAGTTGACTGTACAGTATATCCTGTTATAGTTGACTGTACAGTATATCCTGTTATAGTTGACTGTACAGTACTATGTTATAGTTGACTGTACAGTATATCCTGTTATACTTGAGTGTACAGTATACTGTTTACTGTGCACAATACTATGATAAAGTTGACTGTAGAGTATATCCTGTTATACTTGAGTGTACAGTATATCCTGTTATAGTTGACTGTACAGTATATCATGTTATAGTTGACTGTACAGTATATCCTGTTATACTTGAGTGTACAGTATACTGTTTACTGTGCACAATACTATGATAAAGTTGACTGTAGAGTATATCCTGTTATACTTGAGTGTACAGTACATCCTGTTATAATTGACTGTACAGTACATCCTGTTATAATTGACTGTACAGTATATCATGTTATAGCTGACTGTACAGTATATCCTGTTATAGTTGACTGTACAGTATGTCCTGTTATTGTTGACTGTACAGTATGTCATGTTATAGCTGACTGTACAGTATATCATGTTATAGCTGACTGTACAGTACATCATGTTATAGCTGACTGTACAGTATATCCTGTTATATTTGACTGTACAGAATATCATGTTATTGTTGACTGTACAGTATATCCTGTTATAGTTGACTGTACAGTATATCCCGTTATAGTTTACTTTGCACAATACTATGATAAAGTTGACTGTACAGTATATCCTGTTATACTTGAGTGTACAGTATATCCTGTTATAGTTGACTGTACAGTATATCCTGTTATAGTTGACTGTACAGTATATCATGTTATAGTTGACTGTACAGTATATCCTGTTATAGTTGACTGTACAGTATATCCTGTTATAATTGACTGTACAGTATGTCATGTTATAGTTGACTGTACAGTATATCGTGTTATAGTTGACTGTACAGTATATCCTGTTATAGTTGACTGTACAGAATATCATGTTCTAGTTAACTGTACAGTACATCCTGTTACAGTTTTTCTGTACAGAATATCATGTTAGTGTTGACTGTACATTATATCCTGTTATAATTGACTGTACAGTATGTCCTGTTATAGTTGACTGTACAGTATATCATGTTATAGTTGACAGTACAGTATATCATGTTTGATACAGTTACTCCTGTTATAGTTGACTGTACAGTATGTCCTGTTATAGTTGACTGTACAGTATATCCTGTTATAGTTGACTGTACAGTATATCATGTTATAGTTGACTGTACAGTATATCCTGTTATAGTTGACTGTACAGTATATCATGTTATAGTTGACTGTACAGTATATCCTGTTATATCCTGTTATAGTTGACTGTACAGTATGTCCTGTTATAGTTGACTGTACAGTATGTCCTGTTATAGTTGACTGTACTGTTATAGTACTGTATATCCTATGTTGACTGTACAGTATATCCTGTTATAGTTGACTGTACAGTGTTATAGTTGACTGTACAGTATATCATGTTATAGTTGACTGTACAGTATATCCTGTTATAGTTGACTGTACAGTATGTCCTGTTATAGTTGACTGTACAGTATATCCTGTTATAGTTGACTGTACAGTATATCCTGTTATAGTTGACTGTACAGTATATCAGGTTCTAGTTATCTGTACAGTATATCCTCTTATAGTTGACTGTTCAGAATATCATGTTATTGTTGACTGTACATTATATCCTGTTATAATTGACTGTACAGTATGTCCTGTTATACTTGACTGTACAGTATATCATGTTATAGCTGACTACAGTATATCCTGTTATAGTTGACTGTACAGTATATCCTGTTATAGTTGACTGTACAGTATATCCTGTTATAGTTGACTGTACAGTATATCATGTTATAGTTGACAGTACAGTATATCCTGTTATAGTTGACTGTACAGTATGTCCTGTTATAGTTGACTGTACAGTATGTCCTGTTATAGCTGACTGTACAGTATATCCTGTTATAGTTGACTGTACAGTATATCATGTTCTAGTTATCTGTACAGTATATCCTCTTATAGTTGACTGTACAGTATATCATGTTATAGTTGACTGTACAGTATATCCTGTTATAATTGACTGTACAGTATGTCCTGTTATAGTTGACTGTACAGTATATCCTGTTATAGCTGACTGTACAGTATATCCTGTTATAGTTGACTGTACAGTATATCCTGTTATAGTTGACTGTACAGTATATCCTGTTATAGTTGACTGTACAGTATATCCTGTTATAGTTGACTGTACAGTATATAATGTTATAGTTGACTGTACAGTATGTCCTGTTATAGTTGACTGTACAGTATATCCTGTTATAGTTGACTGTACAGTATATCCTGTTATAGTTGACTGTACAGTATATCCTGTTATAGTTGACTGTACAGTATATCCTGTTATAGTTGACTGTACAGTATATCCTGTTATAGCTGACTGTACAGTATATCCTGTTATAGTTGACTGTACAGTATATCCTGTTATAGTTGACTGTACAGTATATCCTGTTATAGTTGACTGTACAGTATACCCTGTTACAGTTAATTTTATATTACATCCTTATGTAATTGATCGCATGGTAAATTCCGGGGAACCTTAGTGGTTAAAGCGTTGGCCTGTCACGCCGAAGACCCGGGTTCGACTCCCACATGGGTACAAAGTGTGAAGCCCATTTCTGGTGTCCCTCGCCGTGATGTTGCTGGAATATTGCAAAAAGCGGCGTAAAACCATACTCACTCACTCTGACATAGTTGACTGTACAGTAAGTCATGACATAACCGACTTTAGGGAGTATCCTCTTATGTACAGGGTACTGCACAGTATATTCAATCATATTGCCGATACAGGATATCCTACGACATATAAATATGCAATATCGCCACCTACAAGTTGTTATGTATATCCCGTTGGTTAAGCTGTATATCCTATATATCGAGTTACAACTGACTTTACGGTGCACCATGTATAAGATCCTGATACAAAGACGCCTTTAGAAACTAGCCCCACTGTTTCCACACATCCGGGTCCTATAGTCTCAGCGACAACACGTTGACTGTCTATGTGTCTATACATAGGGATTCTCTGGCAAATCTAAACATAGGACCCACGCTATTTGCGTTCTGTTTCAATACTGTGCCTCTGTCATTTATGTCAAGTATATAGTGCTGTGCATTATTTCTCGGAGCCTTTCAAATATTTATAATAGAAATAATAATCTCCAGGCGGGTTTACGAAGAGCACGAGTTTATTCTCCTTTATATCCCGTTATAGTTTACTGTGCACAATACTACGATAAAGGTGGTTGTACAGTATATCCTGTTATACTTGAGTTTATTCCCAACCCGACACTTACTTCAAGGCAAATGACCACAGGAACAATTTATACACTGTATATATTACAACAGGTCTGTATATTACAACCATAGCAACTGTACCATTTGATAAAGGTAATTGGAAAATTGCAAGGACGATTAGAATTAAGAAATTAAAACTAACGCACAAATAATTTATAGTTGGATATTTCCACATGGACAGGTTTTTGTTTGGTTTGGGTTAATTTTGTTTCTGTTTTGTTGGGTTTTCTGGTTGTTGTTGTTTTCGTTTGTTTTTGTTTTGTTGTTTTTATTGTTAGTTTGTTTGTTATGGGTTTTTTTGGGGGTCTTTTTGGTTTTGGTTTTGTTTTTGGTCTTGGTTTCTTTTTGCTTTTGCTTTTTCTTTTTTTTTGGGGGTGTTTGTGGGGTGAATTTTTTGTTATGTTTTGTTTGGTTTTTTTTCTTTTTTTTTTTGGATTGTGTTTCTTCTTTTCTTCATATGTGTGATATTAGAACAAAACCACGGCCGAGTTAAATAACCCTTCCTTGATTAAGCATCAATAACTAAGTAACAATTAGAGTCAAACATGTGGCAAGATTCAGCCAAGTTTGGGCTCTACTGGTAGGACAGTACATGCTTTTGTCCTTTTCGTGACCATCTGTTGTTATTTTTTACCTTCACACCAAATTCAATTTGTTTCTGGTGACAATCGTATTTGTTTGCACGAACTAATAGTCCTCATTCCTAAGTTATATGCAAAGGGTTGGTGTAGTTTTCTCGATTGGTCGTGAAAACACGGAAGGTAATCTTGATGTAAATTACGTCTGCTCTTGCGGCTACATAAAAGAAGCACTTTGCACCAGGTCAGCACAAATCTGTAGTGGTAGTAATGACCCTGGCAAACTGGCATACACCCACCCCCACCCCCAACAGTCTTTCATTACACTTGTAAATATTTTCATTTTGGCGAATTTTCAATTCAGTCAAGCTAGGAGTGTCTGAATTGATCTATTTCATTTTTATAAGCCACTTTGCATTTGGAAAAGTTTCATTGCGACCAAATGTAGAGATAGACGATTTCATTTAACATTTTCTAAAAGAATAAATCAACATTCGTCGACAATGTATACATCGTGCCATATAACATGTGTTATATTTGGGAATATACTTTCTCAGTAAAGTACAAATTCTAGTACTTTTGTTAAACTGAGTCCCATCTGGGATTCGAATCCACACGCACCTAATCGCCAGCACACAAAGTCAGCCATCTAGCCCCCTCAGAAAATTGCGGCTTGCAAAATTAGAAGTAAGATTAGAAGTCATAAATATAAATAGTAGCGTCTTTCAAATGATTGCGTTCAATGAATAAGAACGTGCCATTGTAATCTGCTGTAGCAATGAACTGTTCATCTAGACAATGCTTATTTTGAATCGGTTGCGTGACAGGTGACGCATTCTCCGGGAAACGTCTTTATCTGCAGCTGGTATACAAGTACACACCATAAAGTGCTGATAGCTCGCCCAGCCGTGTACAGCTGCAGCTGGAACACAAGTACACACCATAAAGTGCTGATAGAACGCCCAGCCGTGTACATCTGCAGCTGGTATACAAGTACACAACATAAAGTTCTGATAGAACGCCCAGCCGCGTACAGCTGCAGCTGGAACACAAGCTGGATAACAGCTGCAGCTTGTATACAAGTACACACCATAAAGTTCTGATAGAACGTTCAGCCGTGTACAGCTGCAGCTGGAACACAAGTACACACCATAAAGTTCTGATAGAACGCCCAGCCGTGTACATCTGCAGCTGGTATACAAGTACACAACATAAAGTTCTGATAGAACGCCCAGCCGTGTACAGCTGCAGCTGGAACACAAGTACACACCATAAAGTTCTGATAGAACGCCCAGCCGTGTACATCTGCAGCTGGTATACAAGTACACACCATAAAGTTCTGATAGAACGCCCAGCCGTGTACAGCTGCAGCTGGTATACAAGTACACACCATAAAGTTCTGATAGAACGCCCAGCCGTGTACAGCTGCAGCTGTTCTATACAAGTACACACCATAAAGTTCTGATAGAACGCCCAGCCGTGTACATCTGCAGCTGGTATACAAGTACACACCATAAAGTGCTGATAGAACGCCCAGTCGTGTACAGCTGCAGCTGGTATACAAGTACACACCATAAAGTTCTGATAGAACGCCCAGCCGTGTACATCTGCAGCTGGTATACAAGTACACACCATAAAGTAATGATAGCTCGCCCAGTCGTGTACAGCTGCAGCTGGTATACAAGTACACACCATAAAGTGCTGATAGAACGCCCAGCCGTGTACAGCTGCAGCTTGTATACAAGTACACACCATAAAGTTCTGATAGAACGCCCAGCCGTGTACAGCTGCAGCTGGTATACAAGTACACACCATAAAGTTCTGATAGAACGCCCAGCCGTGTACAGCTGCAGCTTGTATACAAGTACACACCAGAAAGTGCTGATAGAAAGCCCAGTCGTGTCCAGCTGCAGCTGGTATACAAGTACACACCATAAAGTGCTGATAGAACGCTAAGCCGTGTACAGCTGCAGCTGGTATACAAGCTACTATAAAGTGCTGATAGAACGCCCAGCCGTGTACAGCTGCAGCTTGTATACAAGTACACACCATAAAGTGCTGATAGAACGCCCAGCCATGTACAACGTGTATAATATACAGCTATACAAACATCTTTCAATTGTTGGGGCGCAGCAGAAATACAGTTCGTATGACATACTGTTTGTGTACGGGGTAGTCGTTTACAAACAGGTTTTGTTAGACTGACGGGTTCTGTTGGTATAAGGAGGACTATTGTGACAAAGGTGTACTGTTAAGGTTCACTGTTGGTCTAAGGTTCACTGTTGGTAAAAGGTGCATTACTGGTCAAAGGCTTACTGTTGGTAAAAGGTGTATTGCTGGTCAAAGGCTTACTGTTGGTAAAAGGTGTATTGCTGGTCAAAGGCTTACTGTTAGTAAAAGGTGTACTGTTGGTCAAAGGCTTACTGTTGGTAAAAGGTGTACTGCTGGTCAAAGGCTTACTGTTGGTAAAAGGTGTACTGCTGGTCAAAGGCCGACTGTTGGTAAAAGGTGTACTGCTGGTCAAAGGCTTACTGTTGGTAAAAGGTGTACTGCTGGTCAAAGGCTTACTGTTGGTAAAAGGTGTACTGCTGGTCAAAGGCTTACTGTTGGTAAAAGGTGTACTGCTGGTCAAAGGCTTACTGTTGGTAAAAGGTGTACTGCTGGTCAAAGGCTTACTGTTGGTAAAAGGTGTACTGCTGGTCAAAGGCTTACTGTTGGTAAAAGGTGTACTGCTGGTCAAAGGCTTACTGTTGGTAAAAGGTGTACTGTTGCGTTAAAGGCCGACTGTTGGTAAAAGGTGTTCTGTTGCGTTAAAGGGTACTGTTGGTAAAAGGTGTACTGCTGGTCAAAGGCTGACTGTTGGTAAAAGGTGTACTGTTGCGTTAAAGGCCGACTGTTGGTAAAAGGTGTTCTGTTGCGTTAAAGGGTACTGTTGGTAAAAGGTGTACTGCTGGTCAAAGGCTTACTGTTGGTAAAAGGTGTATTGCTGGTCAAAGGCCGACTGTTGGTAAAAGGTGTCTGTTGGTAAAAGGTGTTCTGTTGCGTTAAAGGGTACTGTTGGTAAAAGGTGTACTGCTGGTCAAAGGCTTACTGTTGGTAAAAGGTGTATTGCCGGTCAAAGGTTTACTGTTGGTAAAAGGTGTACTGCTGGTCAAAGGCTTACTGTTGGTAAAAGGTGTACTGTTGCGTTAAAGGCCGACTGTTGGTAAAAGGTGTTCTGTTGCGTTAAAGAGTACTGTTGGTAAAAGGTGTACTGCTGGTCAAAGGCTTACTGTTGGTAAAAGGTGTACTGCTGGTCAAAGGCTTACTGTTGGTAAAAGGTGTTCTGTTGCGTTAAAGGCCGACTGTTGGTAAAAGGTGTTCTGTTGCGTTAAAGGGTACTGTTGGTAAAAGGTGTACTGCTGGTCAAAGGCTTACTGTTGGTAAAAGGTGTACTGCTGGTCAAAGGCTTACTGTTGGTAAAAGGTGTATTGCTGGTCAAAGGCTGACTGTTGGTAAAAGGTGCATTGCTGGTCAAAGGCTTACTGTTGGTAAAAGGTGTATTGCTGGTCAAAGGCTGACTGTTGGTAAAAGGTGTATTACTGGTCAAAGGCTTACTGTTGGTAAAAGGTGTACTGCTGGTCAAAGGCTAACTGTTGGTAAAAGGTGTATTGCTGGTCAAAGGCTTACTGTTGGTAAAAGGTGTACTGTTGCGTTAAAGGCCGACTGTTGGTAAAAGGTGTTCTGTTGCGTT
This sequence comes from Haliotis rubra, assembly GCF_003918875.1. Taxonomy (NCBI): domain Eukaryota; kingdom Metazoa; phylum Mollusca; class Gastropoda; order Lepetellida; family Haliotidae; genus Haliotis; species Haliotis rubra. The sequence goes on along the minus strand of NW_025766803.1, from coordinate 652,289 downwards.
AAAGGGTACTGTTGGTAAAAGTGTATTGCTGGTCAAAGGCTTACTGTTGGTAAAAGGTGTACTGCTGGTCAAAGGCTTACTGTTGGTAAAAGGTGTACTGTTGCGTTAAAGGCCAACTGTTGGTAAAAGGTGTTCTGTTGCGTTAAAGGGTACTGTTGGTAAAAGCGTATTGCTGGTCAAAGGCTGACTGTTGGTAAAAGGTGTACTGCTGGTCAAAGGCTTACTGTTGGTAAAAGGTGTATTGCTGGTCAAAGGCTTACTGTTGGTAAAAGGTGTATTGCTGGTCAAAGGCTGACTGTTGGTAAAAGGTGTATTGCTGGTCAAAGGCTTACTGTTGGTAAAAGGTGTACTGTTGCGTTAAAGGCCGACTGTTGGTAAAAGGTGTTCTGTTGCGTTAAAGGGTACTGTTGGTAAAAGTGCATTGCTGGTCAAAGGCTTACTGTTGGTAAAAGGTGTACTGCTGGTCAAAGGCTGACTGTTGGTAAAAGGTGTACTGCTGGTTAAAGGCCGACTGTTGGTAAAAGGTGTTCTGTTGCGTTAAAGGCCGACTGTTGGTAAAGGTGTATTGCTGGTCAAAGGCTTACTGTTGGTAAAAGGTGTACTGCTGGTCAAAGGCTTACTGTTGGTAAAAGGTGTACTGTTGTTATAAGGGTCGCTCTTTGTATACTGGATAATATTGATTCAAGGGGCACCATTCGTACACAGATACAAGGAGGGTCTCTTGGTGCGTGAGGTATCTGTGGTACGAGAATATGCTGTTCGTGCACGGTCCACTGTCCATTTTGTTGTACACATATTTTTACGCCGTTAATGTGAATCATTGAGTTTAGTTTTACGCCGCTTTAATCAATATTCCAGCAATATCATGGCGGGCCACAAAGGAAATGGGTTTCACACATTGTACCCATGTGGGAAATCGAACCCGGGTCTTCGACGTGACGAGCGAACGCTTTACCCATACCGTTAATGTGTTCAGCTTGATAACTGTGTAAGAATCTACATCCAACCGTCCCTCTTTCAATTGAACAAAACGTGTTATTTTAATACAGTTGTATGCTTCCTTTTCATAGCAATACCCGCTCAGAAACACAAAAATATCCTTTTTCCTCCCCCCCCCTCCCCTATACAATTTACTCGCGCCAGTATCTCCAGACAATCGTCCCTACTCCAGGGAATGTGACAGCTGAAGCTACCCCAGACAATCCTCCCCAAGAAAACGAATCCACTTTCAGAGAACTTGGCACTAATAGTGCAAAAAAACATACAAACATAACGTTCTGTATATTCAAAGAACTGCATGTGTACGGGCTCGTTTGGCCCATTCTCAAAGCCTGTGACAATGTCATCAACATTTTCAACTTGCTTACTTTCGGATGGTATTTCCGGTTGAGAACCTGTTGAATTGACCTTATAATCCTTCCAGGGAAGAGAATTTTCGGGGAATGGGGCTCTATAAATAGATAAATTCATTCATACCCTGTGATCATTACACACTCACATTGCATAGTTGGTGTTCTTCCGCGGATGTCTGGTGGGTTGACAGGTAAGACACCTTGCCTTAAACTTTAAATAAATGCATGTTCTTCAAATATCACGTATAGATTTGCTAAGTGACCATCATGTGTCTGTGCGTGCGTGTGTGTTTTTTTGTTTTGCTTTGTTTATTTTGGTTTGGTTTTTATGGGTTGTTTCGTTTTGGTTTGGTTTGGGGTTTTTTTTGGTTCTTTGTTTTGTTTCGCTTTATTTTGTTGTGTTTCGATTTTGTTTGGTCCGGTCTGGACTGTTTTATTTTGTATTGTTTTGTTTTGTTGTGCGTGCGTGCGTGTGTGTATGTGCTGGTGTGTGTGTGGGGGTTGGGGGTTTTTTAATGCATAATGTGAACCTTATATTTTCGGCATCAAATCGATTTTTTTAAAGTAATGCCATCACATCCACATTCACGGGCACACCCAACCACCCTAACATAAGAGAGTCACTTCCCATTTCCGATAACAAAAATTAACATCAAGATACAATTCACCTATTAACACATAGCATGTATGACATCATTTCTCGAATTAATGCACGTCAGAAATATTTTTTCTAACAGAAAACTGTTTATGCCATGATAAAACTTTTTTCAGAAGTTCAAGAAATGATTTTGTAACTGAAAATATTTGACGAATGAGCACGCTTGAATTTAAACTTAGCCCTTTTGTGCCATTGCGATCACACAGTTGTTAGGGGACGCTAGCTGTTTGTGAGCGCTGAAATGTATGACATCAGTTATTACTTAAATATTAACAAATATTGAAAATAGCATGTCATACTTGGAAACTTGAGTTCCATGTCAAACTGTTAATCCTATATGAATCTGTGTTGAAGAATACTACCCCGTGAAAAGTCTGGCGATGTACATTGTAAGACTATGGTGATATATGAAAAGGTATGTTGAATCATAGATAGATCGTCCGCCATCTTAACCAAAGATAAGGAATGTTACATTAATACTATTAGAGCTGTAACTGTCATTTAACGGGGGCTACATGTTGCTGACAGGTTTGATTGACGTGACACACACCTTCATCTAATGGGGGTGTGTGGTTTTTTTTGGTTTTTTTGTTGTTGTTTTTTGCCTGGTGGTTAAAGCGTTGGCTCGTCACGCCGAAGACCCGGGTTCGAATCCCCACATGGGTACAATGTGTGAAGCCCATTTCTGGTGTCCCCCACCATGATGTTGCTGGATTATTGCTAACAGTTGCGTAAAACCAAACTCACTCAGTCAGTCATCTAATGGGACATGTAGTTTGGTGACTCGATTTATCCGAAACGTTACTTTTTACATGAATGTGCAGAATATTCATGCCCTTTTTCTCGGGGAAGATTCAAATGTAATCTTGGGGAAAAACATCAACTAACAAGTTCTCACGTGTACTCACCCAAAACCGGAATGCTCAGTGATTCTCAAGTGTTCTATTTTCACCTATCTTGATTCCTTGTTATCGTCATATAATGTTATCAAGTATCAGCGAGGTAGAGCAGCGTTAGTGATAATACCACAGGAGTGAAAGGTGGTTTTAAAGGGATGCTCACACCTGAACTCCTCTCTGCCTAACCGTGGTGAAGTGGTTAGAGCGTCCGCCCGGAGAGCGGAAGGTCGCGGATTCGATCCCCGACCGCGTCATACCAAAAGACGTTAAAATATGGTACTTGTTGGTCCCTGCCTGGCGCTCGGCATTAATGGGTACAACAAGGACTGGTCGGCTCGGAGTCAGTATAATGTGTCTGAGTGGGGTATTCATGCTTCACTGCGGCATGGTATCTCAGTGGGCTAGCACTATAAAACCAGCTTAAGTCTGGACTAGTACAAGCAGCCGCACATACACTAGACTAAGGCTTAGTCTCTGAATATATATAATTTTGATAGTAACAAACAAGCCCATTTATATTGAAAAGGAGCCCTAGGGAGACCCGAGATCCTGAACCTGGGGAAATCTAGACTTGCTTCGTTTAGGGCGTTAGCACTACTGGGAAGGCTAGGCTGTAGGGAAAATAATGTGGTTCAGGGACTGTGAAACAGACTACACATACACATACACACGCATGCACGTCGTCATATGAGCGAAATATTCTCAAGCACGACGTTAACCCAATTTCACCTTACCTCACCTCACCTGTCTGTCTGCCTAAATTAAAGACACCCCATGCCCCTTTCCTCGTGGGCCGCGATTGGACGACACGAAACATCACATTCACTATTCTTGAGTTTCGAATGCAAACAAAAGTCAAACTAGACTAACGCTTAGTCCATGCATACATATATATATTTGATTGTAACAAATATACCCATTTAAATCGACAAGGAGCCCCAGGGAGACCAGAGATTCCTGAATCTAGAGAAATCTAGACTAGCTTCATTTATTGCTTTAGCATTGCAGGGAGGACTAGGCTGTAGGAAAATAATATGGTTCAGGGAAAGTGAGACAGACTACGTTTTATGGAATATGAAATATCAGCAGTATTTCGATTTTTTACCACAGCCCCTCTCAAACCTCCTTCCCTCCAAAGAAACCAATCAAACAAGCAAAAATACCCTTAATTGTGTAGGTCTGAACTTCCTTCCATGTTCCTGTACATTCGTAAATTTATAAATAATTATGTTTGTTCCACATGCGCACCTGTAACCAGATACCATATTTCAGCCAGGTTTTAACCACGTTAAAACTGAACAAGAAGACTGTGTAAACGACATTGAGAGAGGTTAGCCCATCCCAGCGTACCCTACCTGTGGAATGTGTCCATATATACCGTCATCACATCCAGTTAGCATATATTCGTGATGAGACATTGTGTTCTGCACAATGATGTGTAAAAAAATGAAGGATTTGAGGCTATTCCCGAACGTTAGCTCATCAGATGACGTCATATGACCGGAAACATTTATCACAAACAGGGTCTCTATTTCCACTTTTCTACTGCGTAAAGCAGCTTTATCAGCCGTGACCATCTACCGCCTTGTCTGAACTTGTTCAACTGATGTCATCATTACGACGTCTTGTTTAATCTATCAGATCGGAACCCGTGAAGATCCGGGTTAGAATTGATCTCTAGTAACCCATGCTTGTCGTAAGAGGCGACTAATGGGATCGGGTGGTCAGGCTCGCTGACTTGGTTGACACATGTCATCGTATCTCAGTTGCGTAGATCGATGCTCATGCTGTTGATCACTGGATTGTCTGGTCCAGACTCGACTGTTTACAGACCGCCGCCATATAGCTGGAATATTGCTGAGTGCGGTGTAAAATAAACCCACTCACTCACTCATCGATGTTGTCATGGACACAAAGGTCGTTTTGAAGTTATAATGGATGCACAACTGAAATCAACGCTTACGTCAGCCCACTGTACACATCAGGAATGTCCTTCCGCTTTACAATTTCATATCGGAAGTAATTTAGTGTTCCTGTTGCCAACTTCGTAAATGGCATGAACACACGGAAGGGGGTTATCAGCGCGATCTATGGTGTCTCTACTGGATATGACGTTGTGTTTTGAATAGGAACATATTTCCCCGTTTCCGGTGATTTTGGAATTAGCCAGTTTCGTGACAGTTACTTCATAGTACCCCAGGTAAGTTACAAAATGTATTCAATCCATGCGAATCAATGGAGGAGTGAAGCAAGGTGTCTTGTGTTAGTTAATATTGTGTCAAACCATGGTGTATTGAATCAAGCAAGTTGTTGGGTCAAGCAAAATATCTGTTGTCAAGCACAATTGCATGCTATCAAGGGCATTTTAATGTCGGGCAGTGTGTGTCGTGTCAAGCACCAAGCCTTGAGTCACGTACCGCGTTCTGTGCTTCACACTGTTGGTTTGTTTGTTGTTTAACGCGGCACTCAGCAATATTCCAGCTATATGACGGCTGTGTGTAAATAGTCGAGACCAGATAATCATGTGATCAAGAGCATGAGCATCGATCTACGCAACTGGGATACGATGACATGCGTCAACCAAGTCAGCGAAATTGTGTCATTGGTGTCGAGTGGTGAATCAAGATTGAGTCAGTGATGTCGAGTGATGAATCAAGATTGTGTCAGTGATGTCGAGTGGTGAATCAAGATTGTGTCAGTGATGTCGAGTGATGAATCAAGATTGTGTCAGTGATGTCGAGTGATGAATCAAGATTGTGTCAGTGATGTCGAGTGATGAATCAAGAGTGATGATCGAGTGATGAATCAAGATTGCGTCAGTGATGTCGAGTGATGAATCAAGATTGCGTCAGTGGTGTCGACTGGTACCCCCGTGCATATTACGGGTATAACTGTTCTTCGGTTAGATATAGGGAGTGCGTGCGTGCGTGCGTGCGTGCGTGCGTGCGTGCGTGCGTGCGTGCGTGCGTGCGTGTGCGTGCGTGCGTGCGTGTGCGCGTGTGTGATGTGTGTGTACGGTGCGCGTTCTCATGATACCATCGAGCGTGTTATCCGTGTGCCTGTGTGGTTAAAGCGTGTTTTACGACCCACGTGCCCTGTTATAAGGGTGTATTGTTCTCATGATACCATCGAGCGTGTTATCCATATGCGGGGTAGCCTAGTGGTTAAAGCGTTCGCTTGTCACGCCGACGACCCAGTTCGATGCCCCTCATGTGCACAATGTGTGAAGCCCATTTCTGGTGAAGCCCATTTCCCATATTGCTGGATTATTGCTAAACCGGCGTAATTCCTGACTCACTCCCTTACACATCCATATTTGAGTGCGGTAAAAGTGAGACCCGTAAACATCCGGGTTAGTATTCATCGCCAGCCGCCCATGCTTGTCGAGTGAAGGGATTGAGTGGTCAGGCTCGCTGACTTGGATGACATATGTTACATGCTTAGACCGATGCTCATGATGTCAATCACTGGATTTTCTTGTCCACTCCGATTATTTACAAACAGTTATCATGTAGCTGGAATATTGCTGAGTGCAGCGTAAAAATAGCAAGTGTAAATATGAGAGGCACGTGTGTTGCAAACGTGCGCATGTTCTTTCAGCGTAATCTAAGTATATATACATAATAACTATCATACTATTTGAAGTAGGCTGACGCAGCGCGTGTTGCTGTTCAAAAAAATCTAGCTATTCCCGTACATGTACTAGACATGTCGCCGTAATATACCCTACGGGCACTTTCATCAACGTGAAACCTGTTTGCTGAACGACGAACGCATTTCAGTAGTGGCAGTACATATTCTCATTCAGGGCCATGCGTTCCGGTACGCTGGCCCGGATCGGGCATTAAACACCGCGCACAGGTGAGCGGAGACCTCCCGTCACAGGCCTATTCATTGTCAATGGGGACAACCAGGAAGTTGAAAGATCGCTGTGATTGGTTGGATGAAACAGTTTCCGGGTACAACATACAACAGTAAAATATGTGAATGTGAATTCAAAATGGGTAAATACAACGTCTTTTAGGGATGATTTAACTGTTAAATATATATCGACTTTCCATACATGCATAGCTGCTATACATTCCATACATGCAAAATTGCTCTGTACATATTTCATGCTGGTGTTTATTAAACAAGAGAAGGTTTTACTTTTACGAAATATTTTTATAAACTCGTCATCCATTTATCTCTCCATCTTAATGTTATTTTGTTTTTTGTTATTTTTTATTTGATATAACCGTTACACGTTTAAAATTGTTGCCATAGATTAACATAAGCTGCTGGTTGTTGAATCGGTCGAATCGTTTATTCATACACCTGGGTAAAGTGTGTTATCTCGCTGGGGTCCAATTCTAAGAAGTGGGCTCGGATCTTGAAAGGGGTTGCGTGACACAACTTGTTTATGTACTTAGAGCTGGTGTACGATGGCACTACACGGGCGTCGGCGTGTCTCACGTTGCTGGCTGTAGCGTCGTGGCCTCACGCTAATATGTTGGAGACAAAGGAGAGTGTTTTACTAAACCCAGTCGCTGGATACCCTTTTACAATCCGTCTTCAACAACGTATGTAATTTTTGTTTCCGTTTAATAGAAAGGAGTTGACATTGTTTGCGTTTTGACACGAAGATTACATGTTATGATAATCATTTTAAAAACATAAATAATCATTATAAACGTCATCATCATTGATTAATACATGGAACTGTTTTGCTTTGGGCTATTTTGGTATTTTATTTCTTTTATTTTTAAGGGGGAGGGGTGTAGACTTTGGTAGCGAAACTAACTTTCCGCGGAAATCGGAATTGTGTACTTTCACTTTGAAAGAATGTGATTTTATTTTTAATTTGACTTAGAATGTGACAAACAACGCTTCACATAGCCGTTTAATTACCTATCTTCAAACACGATCACTTAAATAGCTATAATACATTTGGTCAGCATAACCATCATGAAGTAGCGTGTCATTCTCAGTAGCGTTCTCAAACATCCGCCGACCAGCTGATATTTCCACTTTCGGTTTCAAAAGTGGTTTTGTTTTCAATAGGATGATGATAGTGTTTTTCCAACTGTCTTAAAAAAGTGCCAACTGATAGAAAGTACTTATGCGTTAGCAACGGGTTATTTGAAGGACGTATCTATACATAGCCAGTAATGCTGGAGTGGTGTATATCCGCATAGAGGCATTCGTTTATCATTCCCTTATGACTCAGTGAACAGTCGTATCCGCATTCGTGTCCGTGTCCTTAGATGAATGATTGCTCTGCTTGTCAACTTTAATAACGGGTGTTACGTGAAATGGAGGTGATGGCGCCATATTTGAGGAACTTCCTTCTTCCATGTGGTATGTAATTTTCAAATAACACACTTGTTGGATGCAAATATGTGTCTGGGTGGCCGCGCTCTCTTTGGAATAGTCCAAAGACATTTCGAAAATCTAGGCCCAGAATGATGAGTGAGTGAGTATATTTTTACGCCACACTCAGCAATGTTCCAGCGATATTGCGGCAGTCTGTAAATAATCGAGTGTGGACTAGACAATCCACTGATCAACAGCATCAGCATCGATCTACACAATTGGGAACCGATGACATGTGTCAACCAAGTCAGCGAGTCTGACACCCGATCCCGTTAGTCGCCGCTCACGACAAACATGGGTTACTGAAGATCAATTCTAACCCGCATCTTCACGGGTACCAGAATGATGAACGACCGGATAACAGGAGCAGAAGTTCGGAGTAATATCATCTTGTTCTTATGTAAACATTCCAAAGAGTGATTATTCTTTCTAAAGGTTTTCGGATTAAATGGGTCGGTACTGGAGAGGTTTCACACTGTATGCCTCATCTCAGCTCGATGCAAGAACATATGAGCTCGATGCAAGAGCATAAATTATCTACTACTTGAACGGTTCATCAGGATGTCATTTGCGGGATTACAACATGTCCAGATATCAGGCCTTTACTGTTTTCGTTGCATATTTGAATGCATTGTCCTGCGTATGCATTATCACGCACGTGCATGTTACGCGCCTGCATTGCCCTGAATTGAATTTTTTTTTCTTTTTTCATGTTTTTATTGCCAGATTTATGTTTACAGACTTTACCTCAGTAGTACAGTACAGATAGCTTCTTAGTATGCAAGTACAGTGTTTCTTTGATCTCATTGTCAAATAACATGCTGTTCACAAATATGTAAAAACGGTCAAAAACTAAGCATGAATATGAAGTGTTACATGTTTACAGATTTTACCTCAGTAGTACACAGTACAGTACAAATAGTTTCATTGTACACAAGTACAGTGTTTCCTTTGTCACTCACTCTAACATCAAGCTGTTCACAAATATGCAAAATGGTCAAACTAAGCATGTACGTGAAGTATTACATGTTTACAGACTTTATCTCAGTAGTACAGTACAGTACAGGTAGCCTCATAGTACATAAATATTTAAAATGGTCAAACTAAGCATGTATATGAAGTGTTACATGTTTACAGATTTTACCTGAATCTTTTGGTGTGATGGGTGGCCTATCCAAATATTAACTGTATTTCTATCGTCATTCCACCCCACCGCCCCCAAACACCACACCACCCCAACCCTAGCATTTTTCTCACAGCCCATGTGGGATACTTTGTGCTTACGTGAGTAAAGGCGTTTTGAATGGGCGATCTTGGGTGAATTTATAGACACCCGTCATGCGTGCGTGTGGACTTCAACGTCCGTGGTAAGGTTTCATTGACAGACTCCTCTCGTGTTGAAGTAAGCGGTGAGTGACATTTTATCCTACGATTTGATTGAAAACATAATCATATTCATATCCTCAACGGTATTGACGTACACGCTGTAACAATAGCTTGCTTTGTAGTATTTTATTTGACACTGAAGAAAGATAAATAGAGAATACTACACGAGGTCTCATTACATACGAATTATACGAAACGAGTGTCCTTCCTGTGGTATCTAATCGAGCGAAAGCGAGGTCAGATAACATAGGAAGGTCACGAGTTTCGTATAATTCGTATGTAATGAGACCGAGTGTGGTATTTTATTTATTACCCACGTCTTACATGCATGAAATTGACAAAATAGCGTATTTTTGTTATGTTTTTGGTTTCAAACCGAAACCGGTTTCATAAAGAGGTTGCGGAAGAGTTTTGTACTGTAGTACAATATTTGCATGACGTCACACTGTAATGACGTCACTGCCTTGGTAACCAACGTCACGATGCATGTCAGTTGTCATCGCCTCGTACAGCCTCCTACAGTAAACTACTCCGTAGCACCTCGTTTCTTGGTTTCCAGTTGCTTCATTCGGCTAACATCGCTGGTGGAAACATTGCGTTTATGTTTTTCGACGGATATAATGTCTCAGTTCGACTCACAATTAAACAGCGACACGGCAACGTTCGCAATGTTTACATTCCCACAATGCATTTAAGTTGTAGAATGAATGAATTCACGTGTTTGTTATGAATGAAAAAATAGTTACGTCAGAATGTGACCTAATTGAGAGGTCATCGGTTATCCAATCAAATCGTTAGAATCTCAGGTCAAGTCGTTACGACACAGGTCAACGCGATACGACACTCGTGTGACGTACGAGATTAGTATGCAACTACCCATACGTTGACCTCGTGGGTAATAACGCTTTATACACCGCCAGACTTTCTCCCTCTACTCCCCTCCACCACAATTCACCCGTGAAGGTCCGGGCTAGAATGAATTAAAAGTAGCTTGCATATGTTCCAGTAAATGCATTCTTTTCTATGTTGATGTTGCTATTAACCGCTTCTGTGTACCTGCAGTGCTTCGTTAGAATACTTATTGTTATCCTTCTCCCTCTTTTCCCTCATCCTTTTGTTCTTCTGCGTCTCTTCCCTCCTTTTTTTCTTCTCCTTCTTCGTCTCCTACTTACTCTTTTTATCTTCCTCTTGTTATTCATATTGTTCTTTTTTCTCCTCATTCTCCTGCATATTATCCCCTTCTTCCTTCTTCCTCTCTTTCTGTCCTCATCAGCTTTCCCTTCCACTTCTCCTTTTCTCATTCTCCTCTTCTCACTTTTGTCCTCTTTTCGTTTTCTCATCTCCAGTTTCTCCTCGTCTTTCTTCTCGTTCTTCTTCTCCATTTTTATTCTCCTTTTCATATCTCTGTTTCCAGACCGCCGCCATATAGCTGGAATATTGCTGAGTGCGGCGTAAAACTAAATTCACTCGCTCTCCATTTCCTTCTCTACTACTGGTCCCTCTCCGCGTCATACCACAAGACGTTAAAATATGGTACTTGTTGGTCCCTGCCTGGCGCTCGGCATTAATGGGTACAACAAGGACTGGTCGGCTTGGAGTCAGTATACTGTGTCTGAGTGGGGTATTCATGCTTCACTGCGGCATGGTATCTCAGTGGGCTAGCACTATAAAACCAGCTTAAGTCTGGGCTAGTACAAGCAGCCGCACATACACATACACACGCATGCACGTCGTCATATGAGCGAAATATTCTCAAGCACGACGTTAAACCCAATTTCACCTCACCTACTGGTCCCTCTCCTCCTTTTTCCACGTATTTCTTTGTCTCCTTCTTGTGCCTTTTAGTGAGTGCATTCACACGTGACATAAGGCTACTGATAGGTCCTCGTCCAACAGCTTAAGCCCATTACCCTGTACTCGCTGACGTGGATTCTGATAACACCTCTTTGCCAGCCGGCCGATTTATACGTCAGGCAGGTGTTATTTTACGTACTCTACACCCAATTTTTTTAAATCACACAGTAATCTTAAAATTATAAAATTTATTAAATTCATCAATATAAAAGACATGTCCTCAGTTTGCCAGCCGATACAGACTTGATAACTAACAATATACAATAGTAGGCATGACATGCACTTTTATAGCTATGCACTGTCTTCATCATCGAGATGGTGTGAAATGATTATATGTAAATATCGTGACTGCTTCAAGGCTGCACAAACACTTTCGACCCCGCTGTGTGGCACGTGTGATGTAAAGCACCCAGTGTATCCTGGTCTATATATTTCATACTTTACCACGTAGTCCTGTAATATCCGACCCGACCTGCTATTGACCACAAAAAGTCGAGACGTCTCCTGAGTGAGTGAGTGAGTGAGTTTAGTTTTACGCCGCATTTAGCAATATCCCAGCAATATCACGGCGGGGGACACCAGAAATGGGCTTCACACATAGTACCCATGTGGGGAATCGAACCCGAGTCTTCGGCGTGACGAGCCAACGCTTTAACCACTAGGCTACCCCACCGCCCTGACGTCTCCTGAACGGCAAAAAGGTTCAAGTAGTTGACCACACCTATCACGGACAACTCGGCCTCAGTGCTATCACCACTTTCGACATCTACCCCTTTCACCCCAGCTTTGAATTCAACCTAATTTTAATAATCCACCCACTTTCAGAATCCGTCCAACCTTTCACTTTGACCACAGCTTCAATGTCCACCCCAGCCTTGATATTCTCACACTTTTAATGATCATCCAATATTCTACATCAACTCATACTATCGACCCCAGTCTCAACATCCACCCACACTTTCAACATCCACCCCAGTCTTAACATCCACCCCAGTCTCAACATATACCCACACTTTCAACATCCACCCCAGTCTCAACATATACCCACACTTTCAACATCCACCCCAGTCTCAACATATACCCACACTTTCAACATCCACCCCAGTCTCAACATATACCCACACTTTCAACATCGACCCCAGTCTCAACATATACCCACACTTTCAACATCCACCCCAGTCTCAACATATACCCACACTTTCAACATCGACCCCAGTCTTAACATATACCCACACTTTGAACATCCACCCCAGTCTCAACATATACCCACACTTTCAACATCGACCCTAGTCTCAACATATACCCACACTTTCAACATCGACCCCAGTCTCAACATATACCCACACTTTGAACATCGACCCCAGTCTCAACATATACCCACTTTTCAACATCGACCCCAGTCTCAACATATACCCACACTTTCAACATCCACCCCAGTCTCAACATATACCCACACTTTCAACATCCACCCCAGTCTCAACATATACCCACACTTTCAACATCGACCCCAGTCTCAACATATACCCACACTTTGAACATCCACCCCAGTCTCAACATATACCCACACTTTCAACATCCACCCCAGTCTTAACATATACCCACACTTTCAACATCGACCCCAGTCTCAACATATACCCACACTTTCAACATCGACCCCAGTCTTAACATCCACCCACTCTTTCAACATCGACCCCAGTCTCAACATATACCCACACTTTCAACATCGACCCCAGTCTCAACATATACCCACACTTTCAACATCGACCCCAGTCTCAACATATACCCACACTTTCAACATCCACCCCAGTCTTAACATATACCCACACTTTCAACATCGACCCCAGTCTCAACATATACCCACACTTTCAACATCGACCCCAGTCTCAACATATATACCACATTTTTCAACATCGACCCCAGTCTCAACATATACCCACACTTTCAACATCGACCCCAGTCTCAACATATACCACACACTTTGAACATCGACCCCAGTCTCAACATATACCCACACTTTCAACATCGACCCCAGTCTCAACATATACCCACACTTTGAACATCGACCCCAGTCTCAACATATACCCACACTTTCAACATCGACCCCAGTCTCAACATATACCCACACTTTCAACATCGACCCCAGTCTCAACATCCACCCGCATTTTCAATATCAAGTCCACATTTAACATCTATCCACATCTTCAAAACCCACCAACATTTTCAGTATGCATCAAACAACATCCACCACAGCTTCAACATCCACCACATCATCAACATCAACCACAACTTCAACATCCATTCACTTTCAACATCCACGCACACTTTCAACATCCACCCCTCTCTCAACATCAACCTCGCCTTTAACATCAACCACACTTTCAACATCCACCCCTCTCTCAACATCAACCTCGCCTTCAACATCCACCACACCTTCAACATCCGCTTACGTTTAACATCCACACAAACTTTCAACATCCACCCCGCTGTCAATATCAGCCTCGCCTTCAACATCAACCACATCTTCAACATCCACCACACCTACAACATCCAACCCGCTTTCAATAACCACCCACACCTTCAACAATCACCCCACTTTCAACATCCACCCTTTAACATTCACCCAGTCTTCAACATCCACCCCACTTTCAACATCAACCACATCTTCAATATTCACTTCACATTCACTTCACTTAAACTTCAACATCCACAGTTCAACATATACCCCACCTTGAACATCCGCCCCACATTCAACATTATCATCATTTTCAACATCCACCCCACCTTCAACATCCACCGACATAATCAACACCCACTCCACCTTCAACATCAACATCAACATCAACATCCACCTCACCTTCAACATTCTCCCCACCTCCAACATCCACCCCACCTTCAACATCCACCGACATTATCAACACCCACTCCACCTTCAACATCAACAACAGCATCCACCCCACCTTCAACATCCACCGACATTATCAACATCCACTCCACCTTCAACATCAACATCAACATCCACCCCACTTCCAACATCCACCCCACCTTCAACATCCACCGACATTATCAACACCCACTCCACCTTCAACATCAACATCAGCATCCACCCCACCTTCAACATCCACCGACATTATCAACATCCACTCCACCTTCAACATCAACATCAACATCCACCTCACCTTCAACATTCTCCCCATATTCAATTTCCACCGACATTATCAACACCCACTCCACCTTCAACATCAACATCAGCATCCACCCCACCTTCAACATCCACCGACATTATCGAACATCCACTCCACCTTCAACTTCAACATCAACATCCACCCCACCTCCAACATCCACCCCACCTTCAACATTCACCGACATTATCAACACCCACTCCACCTTTAACATCAACATCAACATCCACCTCACCTTCAACATTCTCCCCATCTTCAACTTCCACTGACATTATCAACACCCACTCCACCTTCAACTTCAACATCAACATCAACATCAACATCCACCTCACCTTCAACATTCTCACCACCTCCAACATCCACCCCACCTTCAACATCCACCGACATTATCAACACCCACTCCACCTTCAACATCAACATCAACATCAACATCCACCTTACCTTCAACATTCTCCCCACCTCCAACATCCACCCCACCTTCAACATCCACCGACATTATCAACACCCACTCCACCTTCAACATCAACATCAACATCAACTTCCACCTCACCTTCAACATTCTCCCCACCTCCAACATCCACCCCACCTTCAACATCCACTGACATTATCAACACCCACTCCACCTTCAACATCAACATCAACATCCACCTCACCTTCAACATTCTCCCCACCTCCAACATCCACCCCACCTTCAACATCCACCGACATTATCAACACCCACTCCACCTTCAACATCAACATCAACATCCACCCCACCTTCAACATTCTCCCCACCTCCAACATCCACCCCACCTTCAACATTCACCGACATTATCAACACCCACTCCACCTTCAACATCAACATCAACATCCATCTCACCTTCAACATCCACCGACAATATCAACACCCACTCCACCTTCAACGTCAACATCCTCCCTACCTCCGACATCCACCCCACCTTCAACATCCACTTTACCTTCAATATCTACCCACACCTTAATTATCCGCTCCACTTTCCCCATCCACCCCATCTATGTTGACGGGCTGTTAATATAGACACTTTCACAATACTTCTGCATAAGTTGAAACTACCACACCTGTATGTTGCAATCGTATCGTGACAGCCTGGATACCCACTGCAATAGTATTACAAGAAAATAAAAGTGCAGAAATCATTTCGAAAACTGTAAGAAATATCAGTTAAAAGCATTCCGTTGCATAATTCGACATAACAATCGTGACGTTCTGAATAAGAATCAGTTAATGGCGGGCCCAGGTGTTTGCGAAAATGCCATCGTTCGCTTCCCGAAAAGTGTCACCAATCACAAACAACTGCAAAGGCAAGACAATTTTCATTTTAAAAATGAGTGAAACTATGGTAAATTCTAAGTGGTGTATTGCATCAGTCATCATTCCGGTCAAATTTAGAATGTCCCGCTCATGTCCACCACGTTTGTAATACCTTCCTGAGCGGGGCTACAGTGAATGGCGCATTGTTTCCTAGTACTCAGACAGAGTTCCATGTTAAACCACACGATGCCATGTTTCCGCACACTACCTATTGCTGACACAAGGGCTAGTCACGTGTTGGTGCCGGACACGTTGCTCCTGGGAAAGGGGATTCCCCACGTTTACCACTATGTAAAATTAGCATATGAACGGCGTGAAATGAGGATGTGATCTGTGCATGTTGCCGAGGCATTGGCGTTGAGTAGATGGTATATTTCTTTGTTAGCAAAATCTGTCGCCGAATCGTTATGCATCTCTATCAACGCCATATTAGGATATCCATCCTTTTGTTTGCTATCGTTATCATTCTTGGTATATGCCGATAAATATCAATGAAATACATTGCAAACAGATACACGTAGTGTAGTGTAGTGTACGACTACTTGTATACAGTGTGCGAAATACCCACTGGCCCGCTAGTCCGTGGCTAGTAAAAATCCTGTCGGGCCAGTAAATCTTCACAGTCTTTTGCCCGACTGGCTGCTGAATTTTCATGAGGTCATTTTTTAAAACATATCACTCTCTCCGACTTGTTAAGTTATAATACATTTTGAAATCATGCAAGATTTTGGGCTGATAAATGATGGTATTGTACCTTTTTCGTAAATTTTTGCTTAGTTTCTACATTCAAATTTTGGGCTAGTGAATTATTTTGTGGGCCAGTAACTTTCATCCATAGCTAGCCCGGCTGGTGAGCAAGATTTGGAAATTATTTCGCACACTGCTTGTATATCAGTCCAGTATGAGATTACGACTGGTGCACATTCGTTGTGCAGCACGTGTATTTAATCCTGTCTGAGATCATGAGTGGTGCACATTCATTGTGCAGCACGTGTATTTAATCCTGTCATGAGATAATGACTGGTGGACATTCGTTGTGCAGCACGTGTATTTAATCCTGTCTGAGATCATGAGTGGTGCACATTAATTGTGCAGCACGTGTATTTAATCCTGTCTGAGATCATGAGTGGTGCACATTAATTGTGCAGCACGTGTATTTAATCCTGTCTGAGATCATGAGTGGTGCACATTAATTGTACAGCATGTGTATTTAATCCTGTCTGAGATCATGAGTGGTGCACATTAATTGTGCAGCACGTGTATTTAATCCTGTCTGAGATCATGAGTGGTGCACATTAATTGTGCAGCACGTGTATTTAATCCTGTCATGAGATCATGAGTGGTGCACATTAATTGTGCAGCACGTGTATTTAATCCTGTCTGAGATCATGAGTGGTGCACATTAATTGTACAGCATGTGTATTTAATCCTGTCTGAGATCATGAGTGGTGCACATTAATTGTGCAGCACGTGTATTTAATCCTGTCTGAGATCATGAGTGGTGCACATTAATTGTGCAGCACGTGTATTTAATCCTGTCTGAGATCATGAGTGGTGCATTAATTGTACAGCATGTGTATTTAATCCTGTCTGAGATCATGAGTGGTGCACATTAATTGTGCAGCACGTGTATTTAATCCTGTCTGAGATCATGAGTGGTGCACATTAATTGTGCAGCACGTGTATTTAATCCTGTCTGAGATCATGAGTGGTGCACATTAATTGTGCAGCACGTGTATTTAATCCTGTCTGAGATTATGAGTGGTGCACATTCATTGTGCAGCACGTGTATTTAATCCTGTCTGAGATCATGAGTGGTGCACATTAATTGTGCAGCACGTGTATTAATCCTGTCTGAGATCATGAGTGGTGCACATTAATTGTGCAGCGTGTGTATTAATCCTGTCTGAGATCATGGAGTGGTGCACATTATTTGTGCAGCACGTGTATTTAATCCTGTCTGAGATCATGAGTGGTGCACATTCGTTGTGCAGCACGTGTATTTAATCCTGTCTGAGATCATGAGTGGTGCACATTCGTTGTGCAGCACGTGTATTTAATCCTGTCTGAGATCATGAGTGGTGCACATTAATTGTGCAGCACGTGTATTTAATCCTGTCTGAGATCATGAGTGGTGCACATTAATTGTGCAGCACGTGTATTTAATCCTGTCTGAGATCATGAGTGGTGCACATTAATTGTACAGCATGTGTATTTAATCCTGTCTGAGATCATGAGTGGTGCACATTAATTGTGCAGCACGTGTATTTAATCCTGTCTGAGATCATGAGTGGTGCACATTAATTGTGCAGCACGTGTATTTAATCCTGTCTGAGATCATGAGTGGTGCACATTAATTGTGCAGCACGTGTATTTAATCCTGTCTGAGATCATGAGTGGTGCACATTAATTGTACAGCATGTGTATTTAATCCTGTCTGAGATCATGATGAGGTGCACATTAATTGTGCAGCACGTGTATTTAATCCTGTCTGAGATCATGAGTGGTGCACATTAATTGTGCAGCACGTGTATTTAATCCTGTCTGAGATCATGAGTGGTGCACATTAATTGTACAGCATGTGTATTTAATCCTGTCTGAGATCATGAGTGGTGCACATTAATTGTGCAGCACGTGTATTTAATCCTGTCTGAGATCATGAGTGGTGCACATTCGTTGTGCAGCACGTGTATTTAATCCTGTCATGAGATAATGACTGGTGGACATTCGTTGTGCAGCACGTGTATTTAATCCTGTCTGAGATCATGAGTGGTGACCATTCATTGTGCAGCACGTGTATTTAATCCTGTCTGAGATCATGAGTGGTGCACATTAATTGTGCAGCACGTGTATTTAATCCTGTCTGAGATCATGAGTGGTGCACATTAATTGTGCAGCACGTGTATTTAATCCTGTCTGACATCATGAGTGGTGCACATTATTTGTGCAGCACGTGTATTTAATCCTGTCTGAGATCATGAGTGGTGCACATTCGTTGTGCAGCACGTGTATTTAATCCTGTCATGAGATAATGACTGGTGGACATTCGTTGTGCAGCACGTGTATTTAATCCTGTCTGAGATCATGAGTGGTGCACATTAATTGTGCAGCACGTGTATTTAATCCTGTCTGAGATCATGAGTGGTGCACATTAATTGTGCAGCACGTGTATTTAATCCTGTCTGAGATCATGAGTGGTGCACATTAATTGTACAGCATGTGTATTTAATCCTGTCTGAGATCATGAGTGGTGCACATTAATTGTGCAGCACGTGTATTTAATCCTGTCTGAGATCATGAGTGGTGCACATTAATTGTGCAGCACGTGTATTTAATCCTGTCTGAGATTATGAGTGGTGCACATTAATTGTGCAGCACGTGTTTAATCCTGTCTGAGATCATGAGTGGTGCACATTAATTGTGCAGCACGTGTATTTAATCCTGTCTGAGATCATGAGTGGTGCACATTAATTGTGCAGCACGTGTATTTAATCCTGTCTGAGATCATGAGTGGTGCACATTAATTGTGCAGCACGTGTATTTAATCCTGTCTGAGATCATGAGTGGTGCACATTCGTTGTGCAGCACGTTTATTTAATCCTGTCTGAGATCATGAGTGGTGCACATTAATTGTGCAGCACGTGTATTTAATCCTGTCTGAGATCATGAGTGGTGCACATTCATTGTACAGCATGTGCAGTTAATCCTGTCTGACATCATGGCTGGAGAACATTCATCGTGCAGCACGTGTATTTAATCCTGTCTGAGATCATGAGTGGTGCACATTAATTGTGCAGCACGTGTATTTAATCCTGTCTGAGATCATGAGTGGTGCACATTAATTGTGCAGCACGTGTATTTAATCCTGTCTGAGATCATGAGTGGTGCACATTAATTGTACAGCATGTGCAGTTAATCCTGTCTGACATCATGGCTGGAGAATATTCATTGTGCAGCACGTGTATTTAATCCTGTCTGAGATCATGAGTGGTGCACATTAATTGTGCAGCACGTGTATTTAATCCTGTCTGAGATCATGAGTGGTGCACATTAATTGTACAGCATGTGCAGTTAATCCTGTCTGACATCATGGCTGGAGAACATTCATCGTGCAGCACGTGTATTTTAACCTGTCTGAGATCATGAGATCGGAAATCCGACATTAGCCAAGATACTGGATAAAAACAATTGAGCTGCATCAGATGGTTGGCTACGATGTAGATATAGTATTGTTCTGTTTACACTGGCATTGATTACCTTGCACAACTGCACCATTTCCTTACAGGGATTCGTGTTGATTGTTAGATAGATTAAAAAAATGTACTACTTGTTAACAGAGATTCATATTGATTGTTAGAGAGATGCATAATTGTTCCATTTCTTAACAGAGATTCATACTGACTGCTTGAGAGATGCATATTTCGTACTGTCGGTTAACAGCGCTGTTAGTTTGATACGATGGAGATGCAATATTGAACTATTTATTGACATGGGAGTCAGTTGGTTACTATGCAGATGCATTATTGAACTACCCGGTATTAACGGTATCGATTGTTGATTACACGAGAAGGGGCGGTGGGGTAGCCTAGTGGTTAAAGCGTTGGCTCGTCACGCCGAAGACCCGGGTTCGATTCCCCACATGGGCACAATGTGTTAAGCCCATTTCTGGTGTCGCCCGCCGTGATATTGCTGGAATATTGCTAAAAGCGGCGTAAAACTAAACTCAGTCAGTCAGATTACACGAGAAACAATACAGGCTGCAGTTGATCGATCTGTTCCTCTTCAAACAGAACAGTGAAAACTTCCTTATGATGGAAAACACATTCCGTAACCCCTTTCAATCATATTATTGATGTTGTTCGATGGGATATTGTTTTTTCATTTTGCACTTCCGTGTTGCCAAAATGAATAGAATCGTTATATTACACAATGTCATATATTTTTAGGACCTGTGATCTGTCTGAAAGTGATAGTGTTTCAAAAAAACAATTTAAACTAATAATTTTACTGAAAATTGCCTCCATTCTGCCGCCCTAGAATATGAGACTAATTCCACATACGAAATAGAAGTGTTCTGATCTAGACCAGGCTCACAGAAACAATCACTTGCATCTTAACAAAGTTACATTTGTGCAGATGAATCTATGGATTTAAAATTTTCCTCTACTGAAATTCAAATTTTAGGATTTCGATAACTAGGATGTATCTGTTTAACATCAGCGCGTGGTCGTAAATTATGTAAGCCCTTAAGTTTAAATCCAACTCTTGCAGAAAGCAGCGTTCAAGTTGGTTTGATTTTGGAATGGCGGGGAACATTGTTGTCGGTTTTCCTTGACTCAACTGAAGTTGTACACGTTCAGTAAATTTATTGATTTGCTTATTTTATTTGCATAACCAGGAACTCAGCGCTAAAGTTGTGATAAGTGTGTAAAGTGATGGGTGGTTGTGATCATGTGTGAATGAGCGAGGGAGTGAGACTGTGGGTGGTTATCATGAGTGAGTGAGTGAGTCTTGGCCTGTATATAAAATCAATTTAGACTGATTAAAGTGAGTCCTATCGGATCCAGTCACAGATTCTGTCAATATACCTTTGTAAATGAGTAACTGACCTGAATTTCACCCGACTTTCAACAGTATGTCACGAAGTAATGAGTGAATGACTGAGTTTAGTTTTACGCCGCACTCAGCAATATTCCAGCTATATGACGGCGGTCTATACATTATCGAGTCTGGGCCGGGTTGAACTGTTCTTCAGCAATCCATGCTTGTAAGAGGCAGCTAACGGGATCGGGTGGTCAGGTTCGGTGACTTGGTTGACACATGTCATCGTATCCCATTCGCGTAGATCAATGCTCACGCTGTTGATCACTGGATTGTCTGGCCCAGACTCGACTATTAACAGACTGCCGTCATAAAGCTGTAATAATGCTGAATGCTGCTTAAACAACAAAAGCACACTATCCCACCGATCCGTTCAAGCGAGACTCCCGAAACATCATAAAACCGTACATTTTAATACACAACGAAGGTAACTAAAAATAAATGTTTCACAATAACCTGTGAAAATTGGGGAAATGGGGAGTGTCACCCATGTTCTTGGAAAGTAGAGGGTCATCAAATTATGAACGGTCTCTAACGTCATCATTCCAAAAGCAGTGTTGAAGATATTTTATGGGAATTCCCTACATTCGTCTAATTACAGAAATAAACACAACCTACACGAAGTGTAAAGGCGTGTATGTTTCCGACTACCACCAACAACGTGATCACGTCACTACAATGATCAAGGACAGCTATAATATTCATAAGCGTATATTAGTAACAAAGAGGCGTTATATAACCCTTGACCGACATATGACCAATATTCCAAGTGCACCTCCCAGAAAGTCATTCGATCCCGGATATTGTGCCTACGACTGTCCGATGTGAAAAGAGGCATTGTTTACAAATGTACACATCCAGGCCTCATAAATCCATCCTGCTTCTTATCACAGACCGATTCGGGGTGGTGCGGTAGCCTATTGGTTAAAGCGTTCGCTCGTCACGCTGACGACCCAGGTTCGAATCCCCATATGGGTACAATATGTGAAGCTCATTTCTGGTGTCCCCGTCGTGATATTGCTGGAATATTACTAGTTGCGGCGTAAACCAAACTCACTCACTCACTCACCCACTCACAGACCGATTCCAAAGCCTGGTGGGGATTTGTTAATATTTAGAATTATTTTCCATTCCAAAGTTGCACTTTTGGATGTAACCCTTTCGGGCGATTACTGGCGCCATTCGCAACTTCAAAATCGGAGGATGTATTGTTCGAGAGGTTAAGAAGCAAATTTAAAAAATCCATATAATAAAATATACTGTTTGAACTTTTTTGAAACATTATCGACGTTATTAACTGTTTAAGATAATTTGAGTTCAATATGCAATGGTGATACAGTTGATTTCAAGATGTAGTCGCCATGGTGATGCTTTTATTGTTGCTACGTTAACCCCTTGTGTGTCATCGTAGTCCAGTGACGTGGGATGTGGTTCTTAACATAAACCACTGGTTTGTCTGGTACGACATCGAGTTTTATCTGCACTCTTGATATAGAAACAGTAAAACAGACAAAGGTTACCTTGGTGACCATACGTTCCCATGAAGACATGTTATGCTATTTTTATTGAAAGTACTAAACACCGTTACAGATTAAACTTCATTTTATACTGGAGACAATGTTTATTTATCTCCGTAGCACAGAATAGAGTCAATATTCACATCTGGAGTATGTGAAATACTAAACCGGTAATTGATGGATATGTTCGTAAGTGAGTGAGTGAGTGAGTTTTTAGCAATATTTCAGCAATATCACGGTGAGTGAGTTTTAAGCAATATTTTAGCAATAGTTCAGCAATATCACGGCGGGTGGACACCAGAAATGTGCTTCACACAGTGTACCCATGTGGGGAATCGAACCCGGGGCATCGGCGTGACGAGCGAACGCTTTAACCACTAGGCTACCCACCGCCCCGATATGTTCATGAACAGAGCTGATGTACTGTTATTTCGGAATGTTCATCAATGGATATATAGAATTCTAGATGCGGGGAGCATCATAGCTTCGCCCATAGTCGTGACGTCACAAGGGACAGGTATTTTATTTTGACCCAGCCGAAACCTTTTCGCACGCTGCGTATCTTACATCTACGCCCTAGATTAGCGAAACCATATTGATTTGTGACGTCATAAAGGAATGTTTTAAATATGTTGTTAAAAATTACATTAAAGGACCCCAACACTCCATGTCACAAAGCACCAGGTGTCGCATCACAAATGTCAAACCGCAGGTACACGCTGATAAAATCTTATACAAAACTATATCCGGTCTTATTAGCATAATAAGCCCCGCCCACTGTCAGCCGGAAGAGCTCGTGAATATTCAGCACTACTTCCTGTTCAATCGTTCCGGTTCCCAGTGTGTACGAAAGCCCGCCAAATGATACTGCCTTAGACATGATCATGCTCCTTACAGCACCGGGCCGTGACGAGTCGAGACCCTCAATGTACATGCCATGGACCACCACAGTGCCGGTCCCCCCTCCCGTCACCTCAACGCCGTACAACACTCCCTTAGTGCCAACTAGTCTTGGTGAGTATCATTCTTTGGTCTCGGTCATAACGAGATTTCACGTTATTTCATTGTGACGCGTGTACTTATATATCATCTGTGTGTTTTGTCAAATGATAATATTCTTTCATATATTTACATTCTTTAACCTAATTTTACGATTTGGTATGAATGTTAGTTCGGGGTTACAAATTATCGATTGGTTGTTAAATTTGGTTGGTCGAACTGTGGACATATTTTCTAACTTCACAAACAGCAACAAGGGTAGCAGTAATACTGGTAGTAGTAGTAGTAGTAGTAGTAGTAGTAGTAGTAGTAGTAGTAGTAGTAGTAGCAGTAGTAGCAGCAGCAGTAGTAGTAGTTGTAGTTTAGTGTAATTGTCATAAAAAAAGAAATTACGTCTCAGGAAACTTTTTTTTCAAACTTCACAAGCAGCAGCAACGGTAGCAGTTATAAACAATAAATAATAATAATAATAATAGTAGTAGTAGTAGTAGTAGTAGTAGTAGTAGTTCAGTGTAATTATTAAAAAAATATGTTTCTAAATAACATGATCGCATGGTTGATCGGGGTATATTTTCGAAAATGTTAGAATCTGGAAATTCCATGAGACAGCAATGCATTACTTGTGCCTCTCAAATCTTAACTGCACCTTTTTAGACGACGTATTGCGTAATTATAGTTTAAGGCAATATGTCAATGTAACAACATGAACTTAATAGACAATAGATATGTTATTTTACCTGAAAATATACATAACAGCGTCATCACCGTTACATCAAAAGGGGGACCTTCATTATTTATTTATTTATTTATTTATTTATTTATTTATTTATTTATTTATTTATTTAATTTATTTTTGGAGATACTCAGTATGGCTAATCAGTTTACCTTTAACAGCCATAGCTTGTCGTAGATTTAGAACGGTTGGTATACAACATTTGCACTGTTTTATCATCAAATATCAAACTGGGTTATTTGACAGTATCTCACAATACTGCGCTAGTTATAAAATTAATAAAATCGACATAAAAACCTGACAAAACCATGATAAAAACACAAGCGTTTGGGGCCAAACACAGTGAGGCAAAACTATATCATACCCGACGTCCATTCATGTCTCCCTGGATATTTTTGAATGACACAACTCGCTGACCCTACGAGCTCTTCTTCCGGGACAGCCTGAGAGGAGTTGGGGGTAAAGGGGAGGGAGGGTAGTCATACCCGAGATGAGGGCCAACTAATACCGTATTGCACAAGCCTCATAGAGAGGGTCACCGGTAGATATGTATGCTTTTGTTGTTGCTACAGTAAAGCAATACAAATTACAATTTCCTTGGGTTATGTGAGTGAATAGCTATAAATGTTTCAGTTGCAGATGAATAGGTAAATTATTTTTGTCAATTTTACATGAAATCACCAAAACCATGCATCATTTAGGGGTCTATTTTAGGGTGTTGGGGTTTTGGGGTTTTTTTCTGTTTTTGTTTTGTTTTGGTTTTCGATTTGTTTGGTTTTGTTTTAATAGGGGGTGTGGAGGGGGGATTGTTGTTTTCGTGTTTTTAACGTTAGATTTGTTGTTAATTACTATGAGGACAGTTGCTTGTTTTTATAGTATTTGTGTACCATGTAGGTAGGGGAACATTGTGTCCTACATACGAGCACAGATATTCACACATGTTGAAGCATTATTTCTGGATCTTTAAAACTCGTCATCATTGATACCGTAAAAGCATCGGATCGTCCACATTCATCTTCAAACAGGGTAGGGGTGGCTCGTCACGCCAAAGTCCCGGGGTCGATTCCCCACGTGGGTGCAATATGTGAAGTCTATTTCTGGTGTCCCCCGCCGCGACTTTGTTGGAATATTGCTAACAGCGGCGTAAAACTAAATTCCCTCACTCACTGTAAAAGAGTTCTGGGCCTTGTGTTATATATGCAAACGGCATGTTTTCCAAAGTAACAAATATATTCTGTAAACGTAATTTCTCAAATAATGAGCCCATAAAATGGAGCAACGGTTATATGATTGCAATAACGAATATTTAAAACAAACATTGTTATTACGAATTCGTCTAAAATGAAGAAATTTTCAAAATTCAAAGTAGCTAATTCTATTTTATCTGGTGATTAAGTAAGCCAGGTTGGGAACATAATACTTTTGTCAGCTATGGCTTTATTGCTTGGAAAATGTAGATTTAAAATATCTGGAAAAGATCATCAGAAGAATTCATATGATTGTAGCATTAATATTGAATATGTAATATGTTGCAGTGAAATTAGCTAATCGTTTTGTCTGTTTGTTTGTTTGTTTCTATGGTTGGTTGATTGGTTGTTGTTTTTTACGCCGCGAACCACACAGTTGGAGCACACTGACTTGCATCAGCTGAGCCTCACAAAATTCCCCCTTCCCTCCCCTACGGTTGCTTAATAGCAGTTCTAACCCGGATCTTCACGGGACAAACGTATAGTCCTCGTGGCCAGTCTGTTCCAGGGTGCACGGAGTCAGGTGGCACGTTTTAGAAGTAGCCGTGAAACTTATTTACTAAAAATATATAAGTTCGTATACATTTTCTTCCAGTTTGTCAATGCGTATCAAAGGGTCCATTTTGCTGATATGGACGTATTTTATGTATTGTATGCATATAAATATTGAAAGTTTATTTTCAAGAATATGTGCTTCAGTTCGGTCTGATAGAAATATTTAGGTGCTGAATATTAAGCTGTAAAACAAGAATCAATTAGTAAATAGGTAAGAGTTCCTCCCGTTCCCCCATCCCAAATAATATTTATGAATTAATATATACTAAAATTATTAACAAAACTTAACACAACAATGACTAAAAGTCCAAAATTTAAGTTAGGGTTAGGTTTAGGGTTAGGTTTAGAGTTAGGTTTAGGGTTAGGTTTAGAGTTGGGGGAACAGAAGGAACTCTTTCCAGTAAATATTTATGTTTACTGGCTTGTGGACATTACTGAGATAAATGATTCATAAAAAAAAACATTTTCAACTTGACATTGGTGTTCATGCAGATATGAATGACCCGACATGACAATTGAACCCACCCACAGATCTGCATAATCCGTGCAGTCAGTAAAAACAGCAGTGGCGGGAGATTGGGACCTGGGTAACAGTTCTTGAATCACGTGTATGTTGCTGAAGGACAAATACACGTGGATCATGACCTTCACGTGCACCGTGTCAGATTCTACCGTAGTCCCTGTTTACCGGTAGTGGATCCTTCTTTTGCGCATAACTGACTGACTGGGTTTGGTTTTGCGCCGCTTTTAGCAATATTCCAGCAACATCACGGCGGGGGACACCAGAACTGGGCTTCACACATTGTACCCATGTGGGGATTCGAACCCGGGTCTTCGGCGTGACGAACCAACGTTTTAACCGCTAGGCTACCCCACCGCCCCTTTGCGCATAACTACACGTGGATCATGACTTTCACGTGCACTGCGTCAGATTATACCGTAGTCCCTGTTTATCGATAATGGATTCTTCCTTTGCACGCAAATACACGTGGATCGTGACCTTCACGTGCACTGCGTCAGATTATACCGTAGTCCCTGTTTATCGATAATGGATTCTTCCTTTGCACGCAAATACACGTGGATCGTGACCTTCACGTGCACTGCGTCAGATTCCACCGGAGTCCCTGTATATCGAAATGGATCCTTCCTTTGCACACACCGCACATGTTGTCCATTGGCGGGGTGTTTTGTTTTGGGTTTTTTTGCGATAGTGAGTATTGCTGTACATCGCCATCAGAAAGTTACACCTTACATACCCGTTTTTGTTTTAGCCCAACCGCCTCACACATGGACCAAGAACGAGGTTCGAGTCTGGCTGGAGTGGTGCGCGGCAGAGTTCTCAATCGAGCCAGTCTCACCAGACAAGTTCGACATGAACGGTAAGTATGTGTTATAGTAGTGAAAATGTTCCTTTGTAAGAGTTCCTTTAGGGGAATTATTCCCATGAACCATTACTAAGGTTCATTTTTTTATTTCTCCGCAGTTTTTTTCCGATATTAATTTCCCTCTCGAAAGGTGTTTCCAAACCCTAAAACTGAACTTGACCCTGACCATAACCCAGGCCCAAACCCTAACTCTGACCTTTATCCTAGTTCCGACATGACCCAAACTCCGACCCTGATCCTACCCCTAACTCTTACCCCCTGACCCTGACCCTGACCCTAACCGTAACCCTAACTCTGACCCTAACTCCGACCTTGACCCTACCCCTTACTCTTACCCTGACCCTGACCATAACCGTAACCCTAACTCTGACCCTAACTCCGACCTTGACCCTACCCCTAACTCTGACCCTGACCCTAAACCCTGACTCTTACCCTGCAACATAGATGTGATCATCTGAACCTTATATATGCAACTTGATTTATTCGACCTACTGTCCTATTACGGCACTGGTAACTGAGAAGAAAAAGGGGATCTAGTGGATAGGCCCTTGGCTCAGAAAATTGGCGGACATCGTGATCCAATTACGTGCTTCGTTGCTTACACTATCAACCACTGCTTTTTCTGATCTAAGTGCGATTGTTTTACAGGTCGTCGTTATATGGCCTGAATATCACTGTGGCATAAAATAACATTCTCTCTAAATAACAAACAATTCATCATTTGACATCCTTATAATCTTGTATAATATTTTGGTATTAGGATTCGACTGACCAGAATCAAACGCTGAAATTCGAAAATAGAATAGAAATAGTCTAAATTTATTTCGCAAAATTTAATGGATTGGAAACCTGTTTTAAAAGTTTCAAGTAAAATATCATTGTTACTTTATCTAAATTTAGACGTACCCACAATTTCGTGAACGCATTAATTATTGACACATAAAATGAAAAACACTGGCCTTACTTTCGCAATGTATTTTCAACAGGATATGTTCTAGTACATTGCGCTTATGAAATACGTCTATCAAGTACATAAAGTCCTGCACACTTTGTCATCACACTTTACCCTACCTTATTGTTAACCACCGCCCTTCCCCCTACATGTAAGTGAAGGTGTGGGCACAGGTCACAGCAACCCCTACCTACCCCGCACCTGAATAAGGGCACCTGACTATTTCGCTCACCCACTCCCACGCCTATCATAATTTTCTAGCCTGTGTCTGCTGTGGAAAGTTCACTTCTGAAATAGTTTCTTTGGAGTGTGATATATTGCATTATTACCCAAGTGGTCAACCTATGGGTAGTTGCATACTAATCTCGTACGTCACACGAGTGTCGTATCGCGTTGACCTATGTCGTAACGACTTGACCTGAGATTCTAACGATTTGATTGGATAACCGATGACCTCTCAATTTGGTCACGTTGTGACGGACCTACTGTTACATTCATAACAAACACGTGAATTCATTCATTCTACAACTTAAATGCATTGTGGGAATGTAAACATTGCGAACGTTACCGTGTCGCTGTTTAATTGGGAGTCGAACAGAGACATTATATGCGTCGAAAAACATAAACGCAAAGTTTCCACCAGTGATGTTCGCCGAGTGAAGCAACTCCAAACTATGAAACGGGGTGCTACGGAGTAGTTAATGTAGGAGGCTGTACGAGGCGATGACAACTGACATCGGTTACCACTAAGGGGGCAGACGAGCAAGGCGTAGTGACGTCATTACAGTGTGACGTCATGCAAAAAGTGTACTACAGAACAACATTCTTCCGCAACCTCTTTATGAAACCGGTTTCGGTTTGAAACCATAAAAATAACACAAATACGCTATGTTGTCAATTTAAAGCATGTAAGACGGGTAATAAATAAAATACCACACTCGGTCTCATAACATACGAATTATACGAAACGAGTGTTGACCCCTGTTGTCTGACCCTACAGTCACAATGACCCCTGCTGTCTGTCCCTACAGTCACACCGACCCCTGCTGTCTGTCCCTACAGTCACACTGACCCTGTTGTCTGTCCCTACAGTCACACCGACCCCTGTTGTCTGTCCCTACAGTCACACCGAACCCCTGTCTGTCCCCTACAGTCACACCGACCCTGTTGTCTGTCCCTACAGTCACACCGACCCTGTTGTCTGTCCCTACAGTCACACCGACCCCTGTTGTCTGTCCCTACAGTCACACCGACCCCTGTTGTCTGTCCCTACAGTCACACCGACCCCTGTTGTCTGTCCCTACAGTCACACCGACCCCCTGTTGTCTGTCCCTACAGTCACACACCGACAGTCTGTCCCTACAGTCACACCGACCCCTGTTGTCTGTCCCTACAGTCACACCGACCCCTGTTGTCTGTCCCTACAGTCACACCGACCCCTGTTGTCTGTCCCTACAGTCACACCGACCCCTGTTGTCTGTCCCTACAGTCACACCGACCCCTGTTGTCTGTCCCTACAGTCACACCGACCCCTGTTGTCTGTCCCTACAGTCACACCGCCCCCTGTTGTCTGTCCCTACAGTCACACCGACCCTGTTGTCTGTCCCTACAGTCACACCGTCACACAGTCACACCGACCCCTGTTGTCTGTCCCTACAGTCACACCGACCCCTGTTGTCTGTCCCTACAGTCACACTGACCCCTGTTGTCTGTCCCTACAGTCACACTGACCCCTGTTGTCTGTCCACACCGACAGTCCCTACAGTCACACCGACCCCTGTTGTCTGTCCCTACAGTCACACTGACCCCTGTTGTCTGTCCCTACAGTCACACTGACCCTGTTGTCTACAGTCCACTGACTACAGTCACACTGACCCCTGTTGTCTGTCCCTACAGTCACACTGACCGCTGTTGTCTGTCCCTACAGTCACACTGACCCTGTTGTCTGTCCCTACAGTCACACTGACCCCTGTTGTCTGTCCCTACAGTCACACTGACCCCTGTTGTCTGTCCCTACAGTCACACTGACCCTGTTGTCTGTCCCTACAGTCACACCGACCCCTGTTGTCTGTCCCTACAGTCACACCTGGACACTCGTCCCTACAGTCACACCGACCCCTGTTGTCTGTCCCTACAGTCACACTGACCCCTGTTGTCTGTCCCTACAGTCACACCGACCCTGTTGTCTGTCCCTACAGTCACACCGACCCTGTTGTCTGTCCCTACAGTCACACTGACCCCTGTTGTCTGTCCCTACAGTCACACTGACCCCTGTTGTACAGTCACACCGACCCTGTTGTCTGTCCCTACAGTCACACTGACCCTGTTGTATGTCCCTACAGTCACACTGACCCCTGTTGTCTGTCCCTACAGTCACACTGACCCCTGTTGTCTGTCCCTACAGTCACACTGACCCTGTTGTATGTCCCTACAGTCACACCGACCCTGTTGCCTGTCCCTACAGTCACACCGACCCTATTGTCTGTCCCTACAGTCACACTTACTTCTGTTGACTGCTTCCACAATAACACTAACCCCTGCTGTTTGTTCCAGAAATCACATGCTGACCTTTGTTGCCTGTTTCTAGTCTTACTTGCCCCTACTGCAGTGTTTGCCCTTAACCCCGAAAACTACAGGCCCTAAGGACCCAGAACCATAAAAGGTTGTGGGTGCTGATCAGAATGTGTGGAATGTGTGTATTTTTTAAATTAGAAATAATACTCTTAGTTATTGGTGAAAATGCTGTCGGCCATAAGCTGTGGGTCCGAGTGGTTTACAATCTGCTTCGGGCTTAAGGGCCCACGTTAATTTCGAACGCTGCCCTATTGTATCTCCTATAAACACAAACTGACCCTTGTTTACATGTTTCAGGCAAGGCTCTCGGTCTCTTGACAAGGGCCGACTTCATGGAGCGTGACCCCTCATCGGGAGACCTCCTGTTTAACGCTCTACAAAGGCTCATCGGCAAACATGAAAGTAAGTACGTTTTGTTTTTTGTTGAACTGGGCCCTGATCATAAAACATGACATATACTGATACCGCGTCACATGTTCTCTCTGGCGCCATCTTGACAGACACAGTGAGTTACTGGTTTTGTTTTAAACCAATGACAGATAACGCGGACGATTACTTTGGCGTCATTTGGCTTCGCTCTCCACAAGTAGACGTGAGATCCAATAGGCATGATCGCGTCCTTTTCAGTCCAACATCGGGAATCTGTTGCGTCCCAACATCTGCGAAACCTCCTCGAAAACAGCCGGTATATGATATACTCTACAAAGAGGATAATCAGCTAATCGAAAATAATAGATGGTTACAGAAATACTAACAGGTATCGAATGATGATGATGATGATTATGATTATGATGGCTAAGAATACGGAAGGACTAGATGTAGTATGACAATCAACAGGACATGTAGACGGTGATTTGTACGGATGCAAAAAAAATAAAAATGGCAGGGTTGTGTAGTCTAACGATGAATGTTTAAGATGATTTCAACAATAATGGGTCATGTGCCCATGATTCGTCAAACGTTCATACGGCTTGATATAGTCCGAATCTATCTCCCAATGGCAATGCGAGGAAGTCATGTCCACTCCTCTTGCAGCGCCTGTCCAAGTTTGACTAACACAGCGGATTTCCCTTTTAGTCTTGAGCGTCTTACGATCATGATCTAGAGTTGCATTGTGGGAGATAGGCCGGACTTCTGGCAGTGATGTTTTTACCGCTGGAGGTGGACAGGATAGGTTCATGGTGGGCACGCAGACTGTATGCGTCGATATTCTGGCAGTCATAGCGATCTCGTTCCACACTGTAACAATGCAAAATTTATCAGCTGTTCTAACGGTCAGGTTCGCTCACACACACACACACACACACACACTCTCTCTCTCTCTCTCTCTCTCTCTCTCTCTCTCTCTCTCTCTCTCTCTCTCTCTCTCTCTCTCTCTCTCTCTCTCTCTCTCTCTCTCTCTCTCTCTCTCTCTCTCTCTCTCTCTCTCATGTAGACACAGTGTGCCACGAGGACATCACGCGATAGATAATGTATGTAATCAATCAGGAAGTCCATTAGAATACATTTCGTTCAGTACACTAATGGCAGGTATTTCTTTATCCCCTCATCGACCGGTCAAAAAGCCAAATCAATATACATTTCCATGCATTACTTCAGGAAATCGTAAAGATGCTTCGAGCGTTACTTCAAGGAAATTCATGACAATTATCATTATGTCATTTCCTGTAGTGGTGTCTATGTTGCTTCCTTCGTGAGGATGTGTGGCATGTTGCTGTTCGGGAAACGATTTGCGATGACTGGCATTCATGAATTTTAGTGGCACATTTCAACCAATGAGCATCACTTCCTTATCGCCAGTTCCGGCGAAACGAGAAGGAGGATTTAATTGGACGTCTGAGCGATGGTGCTTCAATCATAACAACCGACGTGCTTTTGTTTATCGGTTAGTTCGAGTGTTGAATTCTTTGTAGGAAATAAAAAAAAATTGTTTGAACAATTAAGTACCTTCCTCGAAACATGATAAAATTCCTTCCTTCCTCCATCGTCTAATCGCTCAGTTATTTCCATCCGTGTGGAACTTTTAATAATTGATATTTATTCCCGGTTCCGTTTTAGGACCAGTTAGGGTTATGACATTACCCATCTATTTATCTGTTACCTTTGTGATAGACAAACGCTTAGGCAATTAAAATGTATGATTATGATTTAAAAGGAACCTCAGTAAGATGGGAAATTCAGATCCTGAGTAGAAGCAAATCTATATTTGGTTCAGACAGTGCTGTCTTATTACAGAAAAGGCTTCACGGAAGGGAACAAGATGTGGGTCAGTTACTGTGTGACGCCCCCAAACCCTGAATGGGTGGATGGTGAAAGAATTATAATGTCTCTGAAACAGCAAATAGAATTCGATGCTGACTGTGAAAAAATCGTATTTTTCGCATCCTTCCTTCATAGAAAACAACTCGAATTTCACTTTAACCGGATTCCAACTTTTAGTTTCACCCGGCCAAAAATAGGGCATGACGAATCATTAGAAACATTAGAAGCACAATGCCTTCAGTAGATTGAGATTTGAGAAATAAGAATATTCTCTATACACCTTGCTTCATGTCACTATTATTTGATACAAACATTCGACTAAAATTAGAAAATCGGCAACACGTATCGGTTCCGTAATAAGCAGTATATCACCAGTTGAACAGGCACACCTAATTATTTAGACATAGTGTACAGACTATCAATAAGGTATTTTCACAGAATTTATAACTTCAATGGGTGCATTTGTGTTTTCTTATTCGTGTCCAAAGTCAGATATTTCTTGTCAATTTGGGAAAATTGTGTATAGTTGGTATGATGGGGAAGCTGTGTATAGTTGGTGTAATGGGGAAGCTGTGTATAGTTGGTGTAATGGGGAAGCTGTGTATAGTTGGTATGATGGGGAAGCTGTGTATAGTTGGTGTAATGGGAAGCTGTGTATAGTTGGTATGATGGGGAAGCTGTGTATAGTTGGTGTAATGGGGAAGCTGTGTATAGTTGGTGTAATGGGGAAGCTGTGTGGTTGGTATCATTGGGAAGCTGTGTATGGCTGTGTATAGTTGGTATAATAGGGAAGCTGTGTATAGTTGGTATGATGGGGAAGCTGTGTATAGTTGGTGTAATGGGGAAGCTGTGTATAGTTGGTATGATGGGGAAGCTGTGTATAGTTGGTATAATGGGGAAGCTGTGTATAGTTGGTATGATGGGGAAGCTGTGTATAGTTGGTATAATGGGGAAGCTGTGTGGTTGGTATCGTTGGGAAGCTGTGTATAGTTGGTATAATGGGGAAGCTGTGTAGAGATGGTATACTAGAGAAGCTGTGTATAGTTGGTATAATGGGGAAGCTGTGTATAGTTGGTATAATGGGGAAGCTGTGTATAGTCGGTATGATTGGGAAGCTGTGTATAGTTGGTATAATGGGGAAGCTGTGTAGAGATGGTATACTAGAGAAGCTGCGTATAGTTGGCATAATGGGGAAGCTGTGTATGGTTGGTATAATGGGGAAGCTGCGTATGGTAGTTAAGATGGGGAAGCTGTGTGTGGTTGGTATATTAAATGGGAAGCTTTGATCGTCATGTTTCGTTCTAAATACGACAGTTACAACATTTGGTGTCCCCACCATTGTTCTGCTGGAATATTTATTAAAGCGACATACCCCTCAACACACTCTTTCTCAACAGGACGGTGGAGTAGCCAAGTGGTTCGTCACGCCGAAGACCCAGGTTCGATTCCCCACATGGGTACAATATGTGACGCCCATTTCTGTTGCCCCCCGCCGTGATATTGCTAAAAGCGGCGTAAAACCGTACTCACAGCTGTGTGAGTTGTGGTATATATATTGTTATAAAACAGGTGTGCATGCAAAGCACTGTGATAAACCCTCTGTGACATTACTGAAATATCGCTAAAGCCTCGTAAACCACACTCACTCTTGATACGTGCCGTGCTGTTGAAAACAGTTTATCAACTTCAAGTCGTATAAGCAGTAGTCTGTGACCGGTTTTGTAATAAAACATGCAGACACAGTTTAAAAATATATCTCGCTTATATTAATCCCAGTGAAACACGAATTATATTTATTATGCGGATGCATATTTGGTGTGCCGCGAGCGCCCGGGGGTGTCGAAGCGCACCCCTTGGGGGCTGTTCTCGGTACTCGGTTTAGTCATACTGCGAACTACCAGTTACAACACAGGTAGACGGAAATAAAACCAGACATATCCTGTGAATTTTATAACCATTTTCCTTATGATCAGGTCCGTGTTGCTATTTTGTTTTATGCGTTGTTTCCTGAAGATGTCACAGTCGATGACGACAATTACCGATCGTCGTAGGAGAACACGTAACGGAAATGGGGGCGGTGCCGCGACTACGCAGTGTGGTGGACATTTAAAAAACAATATTTTATCAACATGTCTCTGTTGTGCTCCATGTGCGATCTTTCGGTAAGGGGACGCTGGGGTAGCCTAGTGGTTAAAGCGTTCGCTCTTCACGCCGAAGACCCGGGTTCGATTCCCCACATGGGTACAATATGTGAAGCCCATTTTGGGTGTCCCCCGCCGTGATGTTGTTGGAATATTGCTAAAAGCGGCAAAAATCTCACTCACTCACTCACTCACTCATTCACTATGCATGCACTCTTTCGGTGTGATGAAAGGAGATGGTTGTCGGTTTCCGAAGCGTCCCGATTATAAAACTTTGATGCTCACAAGGTATAACCCATTTAAGTTGACTTCAACAAATGTTTATCCCCCCTTCATTAAAGCGCCGCCACGTTACACCGAAGACCAAATTTTCTGGAGTCTTGCTGACGGCGTAAAATGATACTCCGAATAACGCTGTCATCGTGTTGCGCTTGAATACAGTAAAAAGTGAGTGAGTGAATTATAGTTTTACGCCGCTTTTAGCAATATTCCAGCAATATCACGGCGGGGGACACCAGAAATGGACTTCACACATTCTACCCATGTGGAGTGGGTGAGTGAGTGAGTTTAGTTTTACGCCACACTCAGCAATATTACAGCTATATGGCAGCGGTCTGTAAATAATCGAGTCTGGACCAGACAATCCAGTGATCAACAGCATGAGCATCGATCTGCACAATTGGGAACCGATGACATGAGCCTGACCACCCGATCCAGTTAGTCGCCTCTTACGACAAGTATAGTCGCCTTTTGTGGCAAGCATGGGTTGCTGAAGACCTATTCTACCCCGGATCTTCACGGGTCCTACCCATTTGGAGAATCGAACACGGGTCTTCAGCGTGACGATTGGACTATTTAACCATTAGGCTACCCCACCGCCCCTACAGTAGACATCAATATTTAACTAGCTCTCTGCTAACTACCGATCAGTGTATTAAGGATCTAATAAGAAGTCATGTTTTAAATTAACTCCTTCCTATTTCGGTGGGCAATGCTTTGTTAGGCTTGCGTGTGGTGTACCTATGTTAAGAAGTATTGATGTAGGTATTTTTGAATGTCGATTTGCCAGATGTAAGTAATCAGTGTAACAGTCGGGTTTATTTCGTTACAGCCTATTGTGTTGGTGCAACGGGTGTTTGTGAGCATGTTCTTGCATCGTCAGTATAGTTGGTATGATGGGGAAGCTGTGTATAGTTGGTATAATGGGGAAGCTGTGTATAGTTGGTATACTGGGGAAGCTGCTGTGTATAATGGGGAAGCTTTGTGTGGTTGGTATCATTGGGAAGCTGTGTATAGTTGGTATAATGGGGAAGCTGTGTATAGTTGGTATAATAGGGAAGCTGTGTATAGTTGGTATCATTGGGAAGCTGTGTATAGTTGGTATAATGGGGAAGCTGTGTATAGTTGGTATAATGGGGAAGCTGTGTATAGTTGGTATAATGGGGAAGCTGTGTAGAGTTGGTATACTAGAGAAGCTGTGTATAGTTGGTATAATGGTGGGTGTTGGTGGTTGTGTTGATGCAGCAGTTGTAGGTTATCGTTTAATGCTGAAGTGGTTGCCTGTCGTTGATGGGAAATTCTTCGGTCGAGTTGGTGAGACGGGGTCTTTTGCGGTCGTTTGTGTAGTAGTTGTGTCGTGATGCTGCAGAGGTTGTTGTTGTTGGTCGTTTATACGGTAGTCTTTGTCGATCGTGTGGGTGCAGGAATTGTTGGCAGCCGTTGATGCAGTAGCTGTCGTTGGTCGTGATGGTGCAGCGGTTGTTGGCAGTCGTTTATGCAGTAGTTGTCATTGGTCGTGATGATGCATGAGTTCCTGTCGGTCGTTTATGTAGTAGTTGTCGTTGGTCGTAATGGTGCAGCAGTTGTTGGTGATCGTGTCGTTGCAGCCCTTTTTGGTGATGAGGATGGTGCAGTGGGTATTGGCGACCGGTTTTGCAGTAGTTGTTGTCGGTTAATGACATTTGTTTGTGCAACGGTTGTTTTGATGCGGCGGTTATTGGACTTGATGTTGGATACAATAAGTTTAGTCAGCAAATGCCATTCAGGTGTTTCTGGTAGTAGTATATATAATGATAGTCCGGGATCAAGTCCAACAAAAGCCTCTGCAAAGCCTTATTTCACAAATAAAGCTTTTGTTAGGCCCTTAGATCTCGCCACCATTGTATCTACTACTTTTGAACCCCCAGTTAACTTCCCGGCCACACGTGGCACTATTGTGCCGCTATGTCGCGTTGACCTCGATGAAACATGAAAATAGTGGCAGAGTCGGCTGCACCATTGCGTGGGAAGGAGAAACAGATACCAGATAGGGCCCTAGTGAGGTACCTCTACCAGCCGGGGGAACACGAGGGTGATAGTCGTAAGCGAGCCACCGATCCTATATGGTCAGTCAAAACTTACAACATAGATAAAGTGGACATCAAAGCCGACGAGCCGAACTTGTACTACTTGAGAGATGGACCGGGGAGAGGGTTCGTTAGACAGGAATTATTGATCATACCGTACGGTACAATGTTACCCCCTGTCAACACATCATAGCGGCACAATAGTGCCACGTGGAGCCGGGAAGTTAACTGGGGGTTCAAAAGTAGTAGATACAATGGTGGCGAGATCTAAGGGCCTAACAAAAGCTTTATTTGTGAAATAAGGCTTTGCAGATGCTTTTGTTGGACTTGATCCCGGACTATCATTAAATTATCATCGAATTTAAAAAGTAAATATAAAGTGCTTGAATCCAATTTGCGGGGGATGCCAATTTTCCGTGAGTGATTACTTAAAATAGCCATATTGACGCAAAAGTATTCAAAATCGTGCTCTGTGTTTAGCACAGTCAATGAACACAATGAAGGGACAATTACAACATATACCAACTTCCTGGTTCAACAGCTAAATTCCCCTTCACGTTACACACAGCAACTCGGGCATGATGTAAAGGCACAACAGGTTCTTAATACCGTACTTCCTTTAAAAGACGTCGGATGCCCAATGTGTGAATGAGTGAGTTTTACGTCGCTTTTAGAAATATTCCAGCAATATCACAACGGGGGAACACTAGAACACATTGTAACCATGTGGGGAATCGAACCTGGGTCTTCGTTGGTCTAGTTGACGTGGCGCTTACATAAAGGATTCCATTTGACGCCAGACTTCAAATAAACGTCGAGTGTCCAGTAGACGGCAGAGCTCTAATAAACGTCGAGTCTCCAGTAGACGGCAGATTTCTAATAAACGTCGCATGTCCAGTAGACGGCATTGTTCTAATAAACGTTGGGTCTCCAATAGAAGGCAGAGTTCTAATAAACGTCGAGTGTCAAGTACAAGGCAGAGTCGAGTTTCCAGTAGACGGCAGAATTCTAATAAACGTCCAGTCTCCAGTAGACGGCAGAGGTCTAATAAACGTTGGGTTTCCAGTAGACGGCAGAGTTCTAATAAAAGGCGACCCTCGAGTAGACGCCCGGCACAGCTCATTTGCAAAAAGCTCCTTAATGAACTAATAAACGTTGTGTCTCAGGTAGACAGCAGAGTTCTAATAAACGTCGAGGCTCCAATAGACTGCTCTTCATGTTCCGAATACCGGAAGATGTCGGTTCTCCGATAAGCAACGGGACAAAATGTATTGGGAGAATGACGGTCGATCCACAACAGACCAGCCATGTTTGCAATATACGACGGATCACAATTATGTCCACCCGCAGCACCATCATGTACAGCAACAGCTACTGCACAAAAGACCTCAAAATACCGGGGTCACTCGATGCGACACGACGTGATTGTGTATGGTTATAGAAGACATCTTCACCACCCTATCCATTTAAGGATATCCGAAACTCAAATTCTTTGGCTGTGACATATGAAACCTTATCTTTATGTCGTGACGCTTGCACAATCCTCCAGTGAGAAGCGGGGTGTGTAGATTTCAACTTCTGTAATCTTAGTACACATCTGTTGAAATCAACATACCTTAACCTTTGAACAACTGGGTGAGTGAGTGGGTTTAGTTTTACGCCGCAATATTACAGCTATATGGCGGCGGTCTGTAAATAATCGAGTCTGGACCAGACAATCCAGTGATCAACAGCATGAGCATCGATCTGCGCAATTGGGAACCGATGACATGTGTCAACCAAGTCAGCGAGCCTGACCACCCGATCCCGTTAGTCGCCTCTTACGACAAACATAGTCGCCTTTTGTGGCAATAATGGGTTGCTGAAGACCTATTCTACCCCGGATCTTCACGGGTATTAAACAACTGAGTTGTAAGTTACTAACAACAGCACCTAAATTCCTCATTTGATCATAGTAGGTTGGTTTGTTGTTTCAACATTGCCACACTCAGCAATATTCCAGCTACATGGCGGTGATCATAGCAAGCAAGTGAGTGAGTGTGTGAGTCGGATGTAACAATGCTTTAGTATATGATGGTAAATATGAGTAGACAAATGTTCTTATTGATATAAAAGCATGTATTTGTTTACGTATCTGTCACTCTCGTCTCTAGTCGTTAGGGGCGATGGCGTAGCCTAGTGGTTAAGCGTTCGCACGTGACGCCGAAGGCCCGGGTTCGATTTCCCACATGGGTACAATGTGTGAAGACTGTTCCAAATGTCCCACTGCCGTGTTATGGCTGGAATTTTGCTCAAAGTGGCGTAAAACCTCACCCACTCACTCACTTCAGGTGCTAATGGAGCTGAAATATCACAGAAGACAGTGAAAAGCGTACACATTTTGATAGAAACATGAGATTTACCACATTTATCTGTACCCTGCCTGTGCTAGGTGCTAAACGTCTAAGACCTGCTTCACTTAGGGATTGGTGACAAACACATCACGTCACAATAACCCCCAAACACATCACGTCACAATAACCCCCAAACACATCACGTCACAATAACCCCCAAACACATCACGTCACAATAACCCCCAAACACATCACGTCACAATAACCCCCAAACACCAGGTGTATACTTTCTTTTGTATGTCAGTTTATGTGTTTTGTGAATACCGGAATTGAATTCAGGACAAAGGCTCGAATTCAGGCCGCAGAAATAAAACAGGGGTTTCATTGTAAAAAAGTGTCCATAAATAACGTAGCTGCGTTTCGAGTTGTTGCATGTTCGGCGTAAGAGTTCAGCGACGTATATTTATTTATGACCTGATCATTACTCCTGGAAAAAACACCATTACAGATATCAACGTGACATGACCTAATTTGAAATGTCACGATGACATTCTGTTCTCGCTCTGTGTATAGTTGTCTATATGTTGACGCATCAAATCATAACCTTTACAAAATCAATTGTATATGGGGAAAAACGTAGGGGTGAGGGGGTCTGTTTTGTAGGGGTGGGGCGTCAGTAAGGGATCTTTTGGGGGTTGTACGGCCAGTGACATTGTTTGACAAATATGTGCTTACTATAAGTCATTCTGTACTGTACACATTGTTATTGACTTCACAGGTTCATGTGTCATGAATATCACGTTACCTGCACAGCTAAACGAGTATGTCACCATCTGGACTGGCTCTTGAATGTCTTTGCGCTGCGGACGCTATGTAATGGTCCTTGATTTGAATGAATTTGCGTTTGAACGCTTTAAAGCAGTACAAATCATAAGGGTTTCAGAGTTTCGTATCCATATCAGATCAACAGATCTATTTGTTCTGTTTTGTGCTTAACAAGTCAAATGAAAAATTCAGGCGTTCTTTTGAGTATACATTATATACATTTGCTATCACAAATTTGGCTATGAGGTAGTAGCATTACAGAGCAGCAATGCTCCAAGCTTACTCCACACTGAGTTGTCATACCTTTGTTAACAGATGTTGCTATCATGAACACACTATCTTTGCAGTGACACCACCCTGCTCTTACTCCCCTTTTCCACAATCCCGCCGCCAGATGTCGCTTCGGGCTTCAGTCGCCATACAACATGTCCACAACTGAAACCACCTCCGCCAGGTCAGCTGGATTCTTTTTCTGATATTTTCTGGAATATCACTAAAAGCAAAATATCGCTCATGCCGATAATGTGTCTACGGCCATACAACGTTAAGAAAAAAATTCAGCCTTTTTTAACCAAATGTGCAATAATTTGCCCTGGAATATATCGGTAAAAAGTATTACTTGACTGGAGTCCAAGAAGATACACCCGTGAAGATCCGGGTTAGAATTGATCTTCAGTAACCCTTGCTTGTCGTAAGAGGCGACTAACGGAATCGGGTGGTCAGGCTCGCTGGCTTGGTTGACACATGTCATCGGTTCCCAGTTGCCTAGATCGATGCTCACGGTGTTGATCACTGGATTATCTGGTCCAGACTCGATTATTTACAGACCGCCGCCATATAGCTGTAATATTGGGGTTAAACCTAACTAACTCACTACTTCATCATTTCAGCAGCTCTGATACAGAGCCAGGACCACAGAACCAATGGCATCCTTCTTCTGACGGACAGCCCGACAAGTGGCAGCGTGCAGCCCACATTCAGCACCGACAGGCCGCACACGTCCTACATCCCCATCCTACCAGGGCCTGTGACGTCATATCCGTCCCCGCTGCCACCACATAAAGATCTCAGCCCTAAAGTCCACATTCCAGGTAGTCGTAGAGAATGGTTTCTGTTGTGTGTTCTCTGGCACTGCTCATTGCTACACGCTCCTTCATAAACTGGGGCGTGGGGTAGCCTAGTGGTTAAAGCGTTCGCTCGTCACGCCGAAGGCCCGGGTTCGATTCACAAATGGGTACCATGTGTGAAGCCCATTTCTGGTGTCCCCCGCCGTGATATTGCTGGAATATTGCTAAAAGCGGCGTAAAACTAAACTCACTCACACCCACTCACTAATATACGTCGGATCTCCATTAGACGCCAGGCCCCACTTGCACAAAGCTATCTAAGCGCTACGGCCGTCTTATAGGTGTGTTACCACCGGATTTACGACCGTCGTAACGCTAAGATTGCTTTGTGCACGTTGTCCCAGAGCTCTATAATAAACGTAGTCTCTTATGTCCACATTCAAAGTAGTCTTGAGAATATGGGGTTTTGCGTATTCTCTGGCGCTGCTCATTGCAACAAGCTTACATCCATCCTCGGGTGTCCAGGCTCCTTTCTGGGTATTTGCATGGGTACCCGGTGGGATAATGCATGTGGCTATTAACCTTCTCGCGCATCACGGTCAGCTTGAATTATCCGTGGTAATGATAATAATCAAATCAGATTATATCTGTTTGCGCTATGAGCATTCACCTAGTAAATGGAGTTTAGTGCATTAAAAATGTACTTATTATTTACATTTGCCATTGTAGATTTACTGGAAGTCACCTGCTAAACTAAACTCTTACCCTTCTCTATCCCATTATGACTGATTTTTGTCCTGGGCACATTTGTTAGTATAGGCATGTAATGGAAATCAACAACTAAATATCTAAGTCTTACTCAACTCTATCCCATTAATTCATTGGTCGGCTATTTTTTTAATTAGTGCCCAAAACGAGTGAGTGAGTATGGTTTCATGCCGCTTTTTGCAATATTCCAGCAATATGACGGCGGGGGACACCAGAAATGGGCTTCACACATTGTACCCATTTGGGGAGTCGAACCCGGGCCCTCAGCGTGACGAGCGGACACTTTAATCATTAGGCTACCCCATCGCCCCGCTCAAAACGAAGCTATCATAACGAATGGGTCCCGAGTTTGTGAGTGAGTTTAGTTTTACGCCGCACTCAGCAATATTCCAGCTGAATGGTGACGATCTGTAAATAATCGAGTCTGGACCAGACAATCCAGTGATCAAGAGCATGAGCATCGATCTACGCAATTGGGATATGATGACATGTGTCAACCAAAACAGCGAGCCTGACCACCCGATTCCGTTAGTCGCCTCCTACAACAAGCATGGGTTGCTGAAGACCAATTCTAACCTCGGTCCCGGATCTTCACGGGTTTGTTTTGAGACCGAGTTTCCTTGCAGGAGATTTCGTTACGTGACAGATCACGAACCACAAAGCCATCATAGTACAATGGCTACATAATGCCATGGAAGAGTAGTGAAGGCAGTCCTAAAGATAAGATCGTTATTAGGATCAAGACCCAGCACATTTGTGGCTTGGGGTGGGGGGTGGGGGGGGTTCCCCACCCATTTTGTTCTGGGGAGCTTGAGGGGGGGCATCAAATTTGTACACACGTACTGCAATTTTGTGCATAAAATTATGTTTAAGAGCAATTCTACATGTTGACATAAAGCACAGTGGCAATATGATAGGCACAACAATCCATGAATAGGTTATACACGGGCAAGTAAATGTTAAAAGTAGACTTCCTGGTTTGCTGAAAGAGCTTTTTCTTTTACAGAGAGCGTGTTGAGTCCTGCCTTAACCAACACGGACACAGACAGTGCCTTGTCAGATCCCGAGTCGCCCCCTGAAGGTAGGGTTAAAGGGGTACTTCGAGGTGATTTCTTAAAGGGGGCTTTGTGATGAATAATAGTCAGCTATATCAATGGCGTGTTTGTTGTTAAACAAAATATGAAATAGCAATGTAATTTTATTTAAATTACGCCTTTTCTTATCATCATGTCTTTCACACTGCACACAAATAAGAACGAAAAGGTTCTTGCGTTTTGTGTTGAAAAAGTTGAGATATGACAAACTCAGAATATCGATGATGGCAGGTATAGATACAGATGGTATTGAAACAAAAGGCGTGGATACAATTATATAGTGGAACCCCGTTAATCCGAACAGTACCGTTCCCAGTGAAATTATGCGGATTAACTATTGTTCAGTTTAACACATCACGGAAAGGTGTCCTATTGTTTCAAAAACAATAAATTACAAACCGCTGTCATATTGCTGGAATGTATGACCTTAGGCCGCTTTCAGCAATATTCCAGGCACCAAAAAAGGGCTTCACACTTTGAACCCGTATGGGGAATCGAACCCGGGTCTTCGGCGTGACGAGCGAACGCTTTAACCACTAGGCTACCCCACAGCCACACACG
Source organism: Haliotis rubra (assembly GCF_003918875.1). Lineage (NCBI taxonomy): Eukaryota > Metazoa > Mollusca > Gastropoda > Lepetellida > Haliotidae > Haliotis > Haliotis rubra. The sequence continues at coordinate 607,317 of NW_025766803.1, read as the reverse complement.
AACAAAGAGCTCTAATGAGTACCATATGCCGGAATTTCGACGACGTTTATGTAGACGTGTTAAAGGGGTCACCGAACTCAAGGTCGGCTGAGATGTGCGTCTTCGAGGTCGACAAGTTCGACAGTCAGACCAATGTATGCGACTAACAACTCTCAAACTGATATCGGCAGTTCGTTCGTGTTTTCGTCAATCTTATGCAAATGTAATTCTTGTTTTGTCTGTATCAGACATTGTTTTGCATTACAGGCGATGAGGAAATGGAATTCCGAGAGGGGATAGAGAATCATATGCACCAATCACAAGACTGCTCCATATCGCATGACGTGTCAGCCGATCTCCACATGTCCCACCTCAAGAAAGGCGAAGGGGGTAAGATGGGAGTATCAATGTCCTCTTCTGTCCTCAGAATGCGGGTTGTTTAGGAAGTATCAATATTCTCTTCTTTCCTCACACTGTAGGTTGTTATGGGAGTATCGATGTCCTCTTCTGTCCCCCCTCAGAATGCAGGTTGTTATGGAAGTATCAATGGTATGCCCTGTTCTGTCCTCAGAATGCAAATCAATAAGAATGGGAGTATCAATATCCTCTTCTGTCCTCAGAATGTCGGTTGTTATGGGCGTATCAATGCCCTTTCCTTGCCTCAGAATGCAGGTTGTTATCGAAGTATCAATGTCCTCTTCTGTCCTCAGAATGCCTGTTATTATGGGAGTATCAATGTCCTCTTCTGTCCTCAGAATGCCTGTTATTAAGGGAGTATCAGTGTCCTCTTCTGTCCTCTGACAGCAGTTGTATGGGGGTATCAATGTCCTCTTCTGTCCTCAGAATGTCGGTTGTTATGGGAGTATCAATGTCCTGTTCTGTCCTCAGAATGCTTGTTATTATGGGAGCATCAATTTCCTCTTCTGTCCTCTGACAGCAGGTTCTTATGGGAGTATAAATGTCCTCTTCTGACCCAAGAATGTCGGTTGTTATGGGAGTATAAATGTCCTCTTCTGTCCTCAGAATGCCTGTTATTATGGGAGTATCAGTGTCCTCTTCTGTTTCAGAATGTCGGTTCTTATGGGAGTATAAATGTCCTCTTCTGTCCTCAGAATGTCAGTTGTTATGGGAGTATAAATGTCCTCTTCTGTCCTCAGAATGCCTGTTATTATGGGAGTATTGTCCTCTTCTGTCCTCAGAATGCCTGTTATTATGGGATTTTCAGTGTCCTCTTCTGTCCTCAGAATGCCTGTTGCTATGGGAGTATCAATGTCTTCAGAATGCCGGTTATTAGGGGAGTACCAATGTCCTGTTCTGTCCTCAGAATGCCGGTTGTTGTGGGAGTTCATCCACCAGCTGCTGCTGGACAACAAGTACCGGGACTTTGTCACCTGGGAGAAACAGGATGAGCTGATATTCCGCATCATGAACCCAACTGGTCTAGCGGAACTGTGGGGGCACCAGAAGAACAGGACCAACATGACGTACGAGAAACTGTCCCGCGCCCTGCGCTACTATTACAAGATGAACATTATCAAGAAGGTGCAAGGAAAACGACTCACATACCAGTAAGTATTGACGTCCAACAGATTTTTGTCCTGACTGACAGTATACTGCTATTGTTGAGCGAGTGGTGAGCTTAAGCAGTGAGCCAGTACTTAAAGCGGTCGCTTATCAAGGCAAAAAAAGTACACACTCTCTAATATCCACAGGAACGGCTGGGAAGGGGGACTCGTAGATGCTCCGAAATGCTTCTTTGCAAAGGCTTCATCCATTTCCAGGATCTAAACTGGATTATAACAAATTTATCACCTTTCTAATCAGGAATTTAAGTAACCTCCAAATACCACAGGCCCTCGTGTCTTTGCGAAGATTAAAGATTAAAAAAGTAACATTTTTAGAGATCACCCGACTTCTCCAAAGAAAGCATCAGCTGTTTTTGTTGTTTTTGTTGTTGTTGTTTACATATATTTGATTGATACACCTTGCATCAATTCATTCCAGGTTTCTTCAGCATCCTCGGAACATCAAGAAAGGCCAGAGAGGGGCCAGACCCCACTCCGCCAGAATCGCCCAACAGGAGCCCAATAACCTCAGACCTCAACCAATCAAACACGAGTCTCACAACGAGGATGTGACTCCAGCAAGAAAAGACACTCATTCTGTGGATCAGACACCAATCAGGAGTCCAGAAATCGACCCCTTTGACAATTACGACAGTCAGTGTGATTTACAGCTAATTAACGGTCGTTTGAGACCAACACTGGACGATGACGAGGACAGATTCGACGATCCCGATGACCACACGGTCCCGTATGTAAAACAGGAAGTTAATGTTGCGCCTGTGCAAGACGAACCGGAAGACCTGTCAATGAAAACTCTCTACAGTAGAAGAAGGTCAGAGTCAACAGATTACAGAAAGGATGAAACATTCGAAACGCACATAAAATTGGAAGTGGCAAGCTGACACGAATGTTGATCTGGGTATTTTCTCCTTTTCGAAAAAGGAAAAACCAGGAATGGATTGAACACGGAAATGGATTCTGTTACACTGACTTCCTTCTTCAATAGGACGATGATTAGGAGTCAGGTATCTGTTGACTTGGGTCACAAGTGACAAGTAATCCCACCGCTTCGTGAATTCCCGCGATTCCTCACATAACAATATGCAGATAAGGTATCCAGGTGTGGCCTAACCGTTGCACATATGATATGGAAACTTATTAGCACTATTCATACAACATTTAGCCATTGTAAATACCAAACGAAGCCATTAAAGGTGTACTTAGGAATCATCCGCATATGTTCATAGTCTTCAGGTACAAATACAGTGTTTCATAGATGCTGTGGGACTTAAGTGATAATTGCGAAACATACGGAGGTGGGAAGGAGAGGGGGCACTAGAACCCTGGCCTTTTGAGACCCGAGTGTTCGATGATCACCTTCCCTAGATATGTCAGGATCCGAAAATTAAGGCAGCGAGGCCCTTATTCAGCCTGAGTTTGATTCTTAGTCGCCGACGTACCTCAATGCGCGCAGTTTCACAAAGCGATACACGACCAACATCATCATTCCGGCATTTCCTCCCCTACTAAGCAGGCCCTCTGTCATAACTAAACAGTTTTGAAAACAACGTTGAACCCATCCACACACGCCTACAGCTGATCACAGAGCTTAAGTGATTGAGGCCACTGTCGGTTGGCACGTTTTCCACGGATACGATAACACCATTGGTCGACAAAGAAAGACTACAGGGTTCTGTAGCGTAGTATGTACAACATGTACGTACTTCGATGTATTAATAATTCTATACAGTCAAACCGCGTTTATAAGAACAGACGGAAATAACGAACTGGCTAGCTATTCTCGACACGTTCGTAGCCCTACGAACTTCTTAAGCCCATTGTTAACACATTGGCTACGATCAAAGTTACGAATTCTTAGGGCTACGAACGTTTCGAGAATAAGGGCCCTGGCCCCTATCCACAGAGCGTTCGTAGCGCTACGTCACTCGTAAGCATATGATAAACTATAGAGTTACGACAGGTCGTAATGTGTACGAGCGCTTTGTGGATCGGGGCCCAGATTCTTTTGCCCCAGCCATTTGCTGTTTATTTTAGTCGAAATGGGTCAAACGAACTACGGTTATTTCGAACTAACGTAAGCGTCCATTTCAGTTCGTTATATCCGTAGTTTACTGTGTGGTAAAATCGGGCAAACAAAACGCCCATCCCCCATGAAGAAATAGATATCAAAGTGAAATGACGTGAATAGGTCCAAAGTTAGTTGTATGATCAGCTCAGCGTGAACGTAACTGATCATTCGGGATGACATTGCAACGTTCCAAGGAGGAAGACTTTCCTTTGACTGTATTTAATGTAGGTCAGTAAGTAGAGGTAGAATTTACGGGCAGCTGTTAACCGGATTTAATATAGGAATTAGCCTTAAAAGGAAACAGTTAACTGCTTGATCTAGTTTATATTCTAGACAAAAAATGTTAGGGATCGTGAAATATTTTTATTTGTGAAATATGATTTTTTGATTTTTTTAAGTCGTTATTACAATAAAATATACTAAACGTTTATGATACCGAACTTATTCAGTGAAATTGATTCGGACACCATTGTACCAAAATCGTGCCTGATTTCTTTAGATTTCACCGAAACTGATTATCGTAGATTATACTAAAATGTTTAGTCTATCGCCTGTAACTCGTCATAAGTTAACGGTTAAAATGTCACGTTACCATGACAACACGTCGTTAGAACTGTGACATCAATATCGATGACGCGAATACGTGTTTTCTATCTGAGTGCTTTCGTTCAATGATACAATGGAAGTACCGAATTCGGGTGTGACGAATAAACGGCATTACCTGTCAAATGGAACAATTGAGTTAACATCATTCCTCGTTCCCAAACAGTGACCGAGCTTAACACGAATGCCAATGGAAATTCATAAAATCTGTAGTAAATAAAGTAAATAGTTAAACATTTCGAATTAGACGAAGTGTTTTAGTTTAACACTGACCCGTACTGACAGGAAACCCTTAAATGGCAAGTAATCTACTCAAGTCGTATAAAACAATGTGATATATGAATATTTATGTCATAACACTGTGATTCAAAGCATTTAAGGAAACCACTCAGCTCAAGTTGTACAATGCGTACAATGTCTTCATTATCATCGCCAACACGCCAGTCAGCATCATCAACTATCCTGTGTATTATATTTCCGCCATTGTATCGTTTCCGAAGTGACGTCATCCACTCCCATACCGCTTTTCTCTATATACTAACGTGTCACTAAATTTGTCTCGCTGATCACGTGTAATTTAACTGGCTGCTATTTTCAGTACCGTGTCATTCGAATCGAGCTCAAAACTACATGTAATAGACTGGATAAAGGCGGGTGACAAGTGAGGTGATACATTAACATTGTAAAACCATTATGAAACTAAAACCTCTTCTGGGCTGTGTGTGTGTGTGTGTGCGTGCGTGCGTGCGTGCGTGCGTGCGTGCGTGTGTGTGTGGGTGTGCGTGCGTGCGTGTGTGTGTGTGTGTGTGTGTGTGTGTGTGTTTATAATAGGCGGTGGGGGCCTGTTTCTAAACTCGGCGTAAAATTAAACTCACTCACCCTTCTGGCCCCATATCGTATGGAACATTCCATGAAAATTATAGTTGTTCATTCGTACAGGTGGATGCAAGGCCTATTTTTATATTTAAAATCAGTTGGTATATTTTATAGATGCTGTCATTGTGATTTATTGAAACATAAGTTGTCGGAACATCTTGTGTGGCAATGACTGTGCGTTCTAACAGTTTACAGCTTATATATGTCTTAGTTTATGAACATTTTTTGTTAAATATACTGGTCGGTAGGTAAGGAGAAATGTAGTATATAAATCAGGTCATGTGGATTCTATTAAAAACGTTAGTTGAATATGTTGACGGCGGTGAAGTGTTGTTAAGTCAGTCTTGCTTATAATACAAGCGTTAAAACAATGCAAGTTTCCATTTAGTGCGGGGGAAAACACTGATTTTAAGAATATTTTTCTGTTTTATTCTTGAAGATTAGACGGACCCACGGGAGGCTTATAACGCAAAAAAAAATAGCACCAAAGCTCATAAAGTTAATGACGGGGGATTGTCACTTTTTTTGTGCCTGCCATTGACTATGTGCCGCGATGCTAGTTTCTAAGCTCATATGTTCACAGTACTTGGTAATAGATTTAAGCATGGTGACAGTTGAAAACATGGTCGCAGGGGGAATTATATATAGCGACCTAAGATTGTCATGTTCTATATGTGAAGTTAGTTGAATTTAATGAAATCCTAAACAAAAGCATAATTCTATGTAAAATATCACGTTATCGGTTTCAGCTTTCCTGAGTGTGAGGCCATATGAGACTGATTATTTGTTAGTCGGATTTGCAGCTACGTATTTTTTCTAAAACAAACAAAACATGTGTAGTGTTTAGTGGTGATATTATGAACGGTAAAACATATCTTTAAAACGCCAGACCTTATAGACGTCATGGATAAATCGTTGACTTCTTTTGACTTGAGCCACAGACGCGCTTGTCAACTAGCAGTGACGACTTTCTGTGGATCGACCATTTGATATTATAAGGGACCTGGTACTTCTATTATAATTAAGCTCAAGCCAATACTCGGGAAATAATTTTGCCTCAAGTTTTGCCACTTTTTATTGAAAACTTTGTTCCACCCCTGACGTCAATGGCTAACTGGTGTAGGGTAGTCTAGTGGTTAAAGCGTTCGCTCGTCACGCCGAAGACCCAGATTCGATACCCCACATGGGTACAATGTGTGAAGCCCATTTCTTGTGTCCCCCGCTGTGATATTGCTGGAATATTGCTAAAAGGGGCGTAAAACCATACTCACTCAAATCTAACTCCGGCAAACAGGTAATCAAATTGAAGTGGCCAACTGCTTGAACTGGTTATTCAGCGAGATGGAATCGTTTTAGATGTATTATGTTGTACAGTTGTAGATATTGATGTTATTACAGATATGCAATGGAGCTTGTTAAATATGTATTTTCGAAATGTTACCTATTACCTAAATAATAAAGATGATTTATCAAACAACTGTTGTTTGTTGCCTGACCAACAAACCTGTGATCCATATTATGAGAAACGTTATCTGCCAAGTTGACGAATTTGACATCCAGTCAATAAGTCGCCTCTTATGACCAGATACCCGTGATGATCCGGGTTAGAATTGGTCTTCAGTAACCCATGCTTGTCGTAAGAGGCGACTAACGGGATCGGGTGATCAGGCTCGCTGTTTTGGTTGTCACATGTCATGTCATCGTATCCCAATAGCATAGATCGATGCTCATGATGTTGATCACTGGACTTACTGGTCCATACTCGATTATTTACAGGTTGCCGCCATGTAGCTGGAATATTGCTGATTGTGGCCATACACACCAAACAAACCCCAGAAGTCTTGACCAGCATGGGTTGCAGATGACCAAATTCATGACCAACTTGTGTTTTTTCGGGACAAGCTGAGCGACCATTTTTTGCGACTGGGTTTTGTCTTAGCGTAAGCGGGCATGCCTGAAAGAATTGTCAACTCGAGGGACTATATCCGACGTAATGCTTCACTTATATTTACCCGATATGTCATATATATTGCAGATTCACATTGGACTTCGACGATAAACACTATGACTGAACACAATCTACAGTATCTTGGGTATATCTTTAGGTGAAAGGCGATATAAAGGATTAATTGACCGAAGCAAATCCTTCGCGAATTTTGATTGGTTCGTCACATTTTCGCTCTGAGATCACGTGTTCTTGCAGGTTACGGAAAGGGGCAAGTGGTGACGAATGACTCTTACGCAGAATCCACGATTGCGTTCAGAGAGCGGGTGGGAGTAAACATTCATTTGTGTTGGTCGGGGGTAAATGGAATCGTTGAAGCATGTCATGCCTGCCATTGTTCCAATACATCAATGCCAGGGGTTCAGTATCTTCACGAGACGAAACCACAGAGCATATTATTGAATTTAATCTTATACAAGTCAAATCATTTTGAACCGGTGAAGATCCGGGTTAGAATTGATGCGACTAACGTGATCGGGTGGTCAGGTTCGCTGACAGATGTCATCGTATCACAATTGCGTAGATCGATGCTCATGCTTTTGATCACTGGACTGTCTGATCCAGACTCGATTATTTACAGACCGCTGCCATTTAGTTGGAATATTGTTGGGTGCGACGTAAAACTAAACTCAATCACTCACTCAAATTATTTTGACTGTAAATGGAGTCTTGTAGTAAAAAACACCCATTAAACGTTGCCAAATGGGTGGAGTGTTTGAGAAAAAGTCTACACATGGAAATTTGATATACAAAAAACACTCAGCTGGAGAAACAGTTGTGGGACTAGACTCTGATTTTCCCCTACCCCTGCCCCAACGTTCTTGACCCATTGCTGTTCGGTTTGTTGAGGTTAGTGATAGTTTAAGCAGTGTGAGCGTGGTGCGCCATTATCAAGTTATATAAACAAGTCCTGTCGACTGGGTCACGAGATGGGGGCACTGGTGCCGAATTGCATCCCGGGACAAGAAGGAAACCTTGGGATTGTGGATTCGAATCCAGATTTGCCCCATCACATTTCGGGTTTTGTAAACACCATACCCGTGCTTGTGGATTTCACCAATGGAATAACATCTAAAATTAGCATCTCTTCCGGGTTTACGATATCAGCTACCTCACAACCGTAATATATCTGGGGCCCGATCCACAAAACGTTCGTAGCGCTATATCATTCGTAAACCAATGATAAAGTACAGAGATACGACAGGTCGTAACGTTACGATCGCTTTGTGGATCGGGGTCCTAGACTATTGTTCAGAGACGTGTTTAAACCCACCTCTCTCAACCTGGGTACAAGGCAACCTTAGAGCTAAGGCTATGTTAAGGTATGGGTGAGTGAGTGAGTGAGGTTTTTCGACGCATTTAGCAATATTCCAGCAATATCAATGCGGAGGACACCAGGAATGGCCTTCACACATTGTCCCCATGTGCGGAATCGAACCAGGTCTTTTGCGTGACACTAAGGTATGGGAGTCACCTTAGTGCTAAGATCGCTTTGTACAACGGCATCCTGGGTATCCGTTTCACCAGGGATACTCTCCTTATATAGTCTCCCTGGTTTCACAAAGCATCCTGGGCATCCGTTTCACAAAGCGATCGTAGCGCTACGACTGTCGTAAGTCTACGTTAAAGTATGGGAGTTAGGGTCACCTTAGCAATACGATGGCTTTGTGAAATGGGGCCCAGGGCCTCGTTATACAAAGCGATGATAGCGCTACGACTGTCGTAAGTCTATGTTAAAGTATTGGAGTTACGATAGTCTTAGGGTAATGGTCGCTTTGTGGAACGGGCCCAGGACTCTAGATTAACACAGCTCACAGCAGTTTCCATCCTCGAAACTATAGTGGAGGCTTATCGGAACGTATACCCTGGAGTTATCGAGGATGAGCAGTTTCCAGTATTCAATGTATGTCATCTGGTTGTGGGATAACTCCCAGGAAGTGACGACGGCCTTGTTAAAATACTTACAGATCTGCACACATCAGGGGAGATCTAGGATTCGAACCCATGGTCATGGGCTGCATAGTCATCCATGCATCAAAAACATAAGCCAGGTTGTTTCAGGCAGACAAGTGTTCAATGATATCATGGCACGTCAGTTTGATGGAGGAAAGTAATGCAGGTTTTAGACCTTAACAGACTAGTTGAGTCCTTAAAGTATACCGTGCTGACAAATCATGAAACCAATTCAAGAATCTGGGTCTCAAAACCACAGTCATAGGTTCCTTGCCCACATAAGGGATGCAACTCTGCACTGAAACTTGTGAGGTCACAGACAAGAAGCACAACCCATGCTCCTATTTCACAGTAACTGACTCTTTGGCAGATCCTTGACCAAGTGACTGAGTATGATTTTACACCACTTTTACCAATATCATCACGGCAGGGGACACCAGAAATGAGCTTCACACTTTGTATTCATGTGGGAATGGAACCTGGGTCTTCAGCATGACAAGCGAATGCTTTAACCACTAGGCTACCCCATCGTCCCTTTTGACCTAGTGAGGTGCTGACAGGCCAAGCATCATATTTTGAGTGGGTACAATGTGTGAAATCCCCCACGGTGATATTGCTGGAACATTGCTAGAAGTGGCGTAAACCCATACTCACACTCTCATTCTTATTTTGAGAGAATATTAAATACAAAACCACAATCAGCTTTCCAAAGTTGAGCTTCATAAAATAACCAGAATCATATTATGAAAGTACAAATATCGCAATGTTAAACGGACACAAACCAAACTTTTTGCAACCAAGAATTTGAAACAAAGTACAGAAAAATGAATGTTGAGTGATTTTATTTTGTACAATGTACATGTCTGAATACATGACAGACACAATGAATGAATGCAAAATGATGGTCAAATTTTCACTTAGGTCCCTTATTATCATGTAAATAATAAAAATGATAGTACTAAGTGTTGTCTCTCACTTTCAGACTTTGAAGTTTGAGAAGTGATTGTGATACACATGTCTATGATAGAATAATACCCAGTAAAAGTCCCTTTTCCATCTCGTCCATTAAAACTGACCACAGCTTTGTTAAGATGGTGGGTTTGGGAGGAGGCGGGGGTGGGGCAGGAGGTGCAGGGGAGCCAAGGGGTGGAGCAGAAGAAGGAGGGGGCCAGGAGGCATCATTGGGGGTGGGGGCGGTGCAGAAGGGGTGGGCCGATGGGCATCATGTTTGAAGGAGGAGGAACTGGAGGTGGCCCCTGAGGAGGTTGTTGGCTCGGGGGAGGGCCTGATGGTGGAGGGGGCCGAGGTGGCATCCCCATGGGTGGGGGAATAGGGGGAGGGGGCATCCGTGGAGGGCCAGGCATCCGAGGGGGGCCCAGAGGTACTGGAGGCTGCATGGACTGCATTAGGCCTTTTGGGTCAGCCTTGAATGCAAACTGGAGAAAATACTGAAACAAAGGAAAAAAGAATGTTCTTGAAATGAAACAAATTCACCGCCTTGAGCATGATCAGATATAAGACACAGCCATGGGCTCTGTTTCTAATCTGGATAATAATCCTCATAACTGCTGACAGGTTGGTAAACATTCATCTGACCGATGAAGAGACAAAGTACGTCAGCTGAGTGAGTCAGTACTCCCACTCTTGCCCCTGGTCTCACGGACCTTGTCTACCCACCTGCTTTCTGTGACAGGTTCTCCGTATCTCAACAACTAGCAGCAAAAATGGAATTCTAATTTTTGTTATGGATTAGGGGGTCTTACAATGGATGGGTGGAGTCATATCAAAGTCTCCCTCTATATCTCTAGGACTTGCATTTCAGTTAATCTACACTAATCCCTGGATCCATTACTGAGGGTATCGAGATCTCAAATTACCCACCCTTAAGTTCCATTCACCAAACCGATTGGCCACACAGCTAGGTCTAACTTACCAATCAGAATGTGAGTTACAGACCAGCCTCAAACATTAAGTTGGTAACATTACAAGATGTGGCCAGTCCCACACATTATGACAGGGTTTGTGAGAAATTCAATATTATAAAACTGGTTGACCATGGAAAGGACACGTTCATGTATGTTAAAACTGACAGTGGCTTTGCTGCGTAGGTAATATGACTTACCTCCCTTACCCTTTCCCTTATGTTGATGATTGATTGTTGCAATGAAAATCAAGGGCAGGTAATTTATGATCAAGCATTAATGTAGGATCATTGATCGTGGAGATAAACAGGAGTGAGTGAGGTTTTATGCCACTTTTAGCAATATTCCAGCAATATCATGGCAGGGGACACCAGAAATGGGCTTCACACATTGTACCCATGTGGGTAATCGAACCCATCCTTTGGCATGACGAGCGAACGCTTTAACCACTAGGCTACCCAACCGCCCCACTATATGCACAAGATGTATCATTCATGAAGGTAATGAGTAGCAATGATGCCATTGCTCCAAGTAGTGGTGTGTGTCTCTGTTTCCGCATAAATGCTCAAAATATTGCACAATACTCAACATTTCTGTCACAATACAAAAGCCAAATGAAAATACAACAACTGGAATTCTAGTTTTCATTACAAAAACAGATTACATTCTTCTACATAGTTTTATTTCTATTTTGAGCACTAACTGGGGCTTGGATAAGGAATATTTGTAAAGCAACTATATACTATTCACACTTTGCAAAGGATCAAATCATGGATTGAACAGAAAACTATGATGTGGGGTCAAATTTGGTTTAAATATCTAAGCTCATTGTAAGCATGGATCCTAGGTTTCAGTATATCATTGCATCTTGTGGATCCCATACCTGCTATTGACAGGTGTTGTGTACTTGTCAATGACTCGTTCCATGATTTTGCACAATGGTTCATTGGTGCCATGAAAACCATTTTTATGGTTACTCATATATCAAGTGCATATTTAAAGGTTAGATTAAAGTGGCTGTTTGCCTAAAGAAGGGTTACCATATTATTATCTATCCAGTTTTTAATGGATACAATCTCAAATTATAAATCTATGTTTAAGTAAAGTTGTGAATTTTTGTGATCCTTAGCAAAATGTGAGTAGTATGATAACATAGAAAGGCTTATCTAAAAGGTACACACAACAGATTGGTGTATATGACAACATGGGTTTGATTCCCCCCTCTTGTCCCTCTTCATCCAACCTCCCAGCTGACAGGTAAGTTTCAGGTATATGTGTTTGATTCCCCCCCTCTTGTCCCTCTTCATCCAACCTCCCAGCTGACAGGTAAGTTTCAGGTATATGTCAGCAGGAGATTGCGATATTCAACCAGGATGTAACTGACAATGAGTGTGTTGTGGGGTCTGTGACTCACTACGTGGGCTGTGACGAATAGCGGGCTGTGACGAATAACAAATATATTGCATTGCAATTAATTGCGATACAGGTATCTGCATTGCAATACATATTGCGATATACTAGGAACTAAAGTTTGACAGCGTTGACCCTGATCACACATACCTATCCCACTTGCATTATACTGAGGCCAATAAAATTCATGTGGATCGTATTTCAACAATTTCAAAATCACAGTAGGTATACAGATTATTTTTTAATTTCCTTGAACAAGATCGTTACCCACATGTACTATATCTTCCGAGAAATTGAGATATCTTTTAAAGAGCCACACACCTCTTTTTTTTATAAGAAATTCATGATTCAAATTTGTATTTTACAATTTTATAGTTGAATTTTATAATTTTGTATTTCATTTCGTACATCTGCATCCGTTAGCTCAGAATTGCATCAACCATCACCATTAATAGCTCTAATCTTCCTGTCAGGGTTTTCACTCACAATATTTTAGTGAGTGAGGGAGTGAGTTCAGTTTTATGCGCACTCAGCAATATTCCAGCTATATGGCGACAGTCAGTAAAACATCGAGTCTGGACCAGACAATCCAGTGACCAACATCATGAGCATCAATCTACGCAGTTGGGATATGATGACATGTGTCAACCAAGTTAGCAAGCCTGACCATCCAATCCTGTTAGTCGCCTCTAATGACAATCATGGGTTACTGAAGATCAATTCTACCGGGACACAATATAGGATGGTACAATCCCTATTTTCCTGCACAAAGATAGAAAAGTAGTTCACCGTGACCATGGAAATAGGGAGAGAGAGAGAGAGAAGGGTTGCGCACTTAGACTCAGGTGCATACTATACTCAAGATTATAGGGTAAATCAATACAAGAATGACTAAATACAGTTACACAAACCTGCTTTGTATCCTTGTTCCAGTGTGTCCACAGCTTCTTGGGGTCCTTGTCCACTTCTCTGCTGGGCACCTGCAAGGTTCATACCCCAGCTATTACTCCAATATAAATAACTCCTTCCACAGCCTATTGTTTGTCAAAACCTAATCATGTCCATATATTTAAGTTTAGTTCTTACCACAGAACACTAGATACAAAGATACTGTTTTCACACAAGGTCATAAAGCCATTCATTTATCAAGCAGTTAACATGGGGGAGTTCGATTTCAAATACAGACAAAGTCATAAACATGATCCTAAGAGTTATCTCCCTTTCTTCTGACCCCCCACACAACTGACTGACTGACTGAGTTTGGTTTTACGCCACTTTTAGCAATATTCCAGCAACATCATGGCGGGGGACACCAGAAATGGGCTTCACACATTGTACCCATGTGGGGATTCGAACCCGGGTCTTCGGCATGACAAGCCAGCTCTTTAACCATTAGGCTAACCCCAACCCCCCACCCCCACAACATGGTATTGAGGTTATACTACACCAAATCAGAACTGGTCATCTAAAAGGCAGTTTCATCATTGAAAATTGTATCATCTGGCAGCTGTGATTGGCTGACATTTTGTGTACAACTGGGGTGGGTCTGTTTCACTTCCTTAAAATGTGTGTGTCAGGACTCATTTGCATATTACAGGAGTAATCTTCAGAGAGTTAACAAAAGACAATTTCACAACCGTGCTTGCTGGAATTATGGAGTGAAATAGACTAACAAGTCTATGCATGGTCGAGTCAAAATCTTGTAATGAAATCAACATTTGGTTCATAAACAACATGGCAAATGTCATGCAAGTTTCGGTCAAGGATCGGCAGAGTATGTGTTCGCTGGTTGTTTTTAAACATCGCATTTATCAATATTCAAGCTTTATGGCGATGGTCTGTAAATAATCGAGTCTGAACCAGTCAATCCAGTGATCAACAGCATGACCATCGATCTGCTCAACTGGGAACCGATGACATGTGTCAACCAAGTCAGCGAGCCTGACCACCCGATCCCATTAGTCGCCTTTTACGACAAACATGGGTTAGTTAAGACTCTTACCCAGAACTTCCCGGGTATGTAGAGTATGTGTACTGTCAGGCAGGCGACGACAGATATTCCCTAAATCTCTCTATTATTTTCATCAAGGTACTCAACATATCTGATGCAGTCTACGAGGGAAGACCCATCTTATTGCCATGGAGATCATTGCATTGGGAAGAAATCATACCTTCATAATTCCATCTAAGCCACTACATATACTCCCCATCAAAAGTTTAGACTCACTAGTGCAAATGTAGTCAACTGTTCTAAACTAGATTTTGCAAAATTTACCATACTGTTTAAAGGTACTGTTTACACATGAACTGATGTATTGTAAAACAAATTCGTAACATTGAAAAGATTATTGTCATGGGTCTAAAAAATTATGAAACAATGAAAATTGGCGAATTGGCTTTAATGTTCACATTGAATGATCCTCATGCATTCATCTGCATAAAGTTTGCAGTTGGTTCCCCCAAGTCTTCGATGTAAAACATTATGAAACAATGAAAATTGCTTTCGATTCCCCACATGGGCACAATTTGTGAAGCCCAATGCAATATTGCTAAAAGCGTATATTACTTTTGATGGGTAGTATATTTCATCAACCAATATTCTCTGTTTCAGATGTCACCAAAACATTCTCCCTTGTGTATATGTACAGACAAGCACTGTTGTGTCGAACTCTGATAACTCAATATCTCGGTTGTCTCGATATAACATCTCGGTCCCGGCAAAATCCTTCATAATTTATCATAATTCAAGCCCTTTTAACTTCGATACAGATGTCTCGATATTTCGGATATCTCGATATTTTTTCTTGGGCCCATGAATATCAAGACAACAGTGCTTGACTGTATGTCTTTATCAAATAGAACCCCACCTCTTCTCCAACATCTTTAAAACTTCAATATACATGTATATATATGGATGATTGACAAACATTCACTGCAGTTACCATGGTTACTGCATCCCCTCATTTAGTTACATGGTTACTGTATCCCTTTATTCATTCATCATTTACTCATAAGAGATGAAAATAACATCTCTACTGGGAGACTACAGGCTGACTCAGAAAAGTCGGACAGTTACATAATTCACAGGTCATGTCCACATCATAAAACATTTTAAATATCTTTATACAAGTCTCTTCCTCATTCACCTAATATATGTATATTGTTCTTCATTAGTGTGAACTTTGAATCATGAGTCGACATCCGGTTTAGCTTGATACATTTTTCATCTCAGTGCACAATATATATATGGATGATTGACAAACATTATACATGTATATATGTTCAAGCATCCAGAAATAGTCCAAAATTTTCAACGCCTACCTTGAAGGCAATAGTTTCGTACGGTTCTGCAGCAAACAGCAGGTACTGCCACCGCCTGTCTGGGGGTTCCATCTTCTGTTCGTAGGCGGCCATGAAGCGGTACCTCGGCATCATACTCTCCACAATCTCTGGGTAGTCAATCTGCAGCCAACAGTTGGAATAACGCTTACACAGTCCTATACTAGTAAGTGAGTGAGTGAGTAAGGTTTAATGCTGATTTTAGCAACATTCTAGCAATATCACGACTGGGCACAATAGAAATGGGCTTCACACATTGTACCCATGTGGGGAATGGAACCCAGGGCTTCAGCATGACGAGTGAACGCTTGAACAATTAGCCTACCCCTGCACCCCTGACAATATCCTAAACACTGTCTTTGCCAAGTACATGATTTGTACGGTTGTTTGTTTGTTATTTTACACTACACTCAGCAATATTCCAGCTATATGGTGGTGGTCTGTAAGTAATCAAGTCTGGACCAAATAATCCTCTGATCAACAGCATGAGCATTGATCTATGCAACTAGGATACAATGATACGTGTCAACCAAGTCAGCGAGTCCATCCAATCTGTATTGCTGTAGACCAGTTCTAACTCACTTCTTCACGGGTAGTTCAATACATTATATTACACTGTACACTGTTGAAATGAGCAATGTGACAGAAGCATGGAAATAATTAAGTATGATGAATCAGTGATTGACCCACTGGAATCAAAGTGTATTTAGTGATTAATGACACCCAAACTGTCCACATTATGATGCCAACCGATCCACCATGCCAGATTGTTGTAGTTGCCTCACACAACAAACACAGGTTGATGACCTATGACCAATTTTAACCCAGACTTCCCACAGCCGCTTATGTTTATTATGTAATTTGATCCTATGATCAGCAGATCCTGGCAGCTAAGGGAAGTAACTCTTGACAGCAAGATCCAGCATGTTAGACCACCTAGCAACCCATGCTTATGAAGCTACAACTACAAGGCTAGAACATTTTACTTAGGTGCTTCCCAATGTCAGGTCAGGTCACTGTGACATTGCTATTAGTAGGTCACGGTGACATTACAGCTCACCCCAACTGACCTGAAACAGCAGACTCTGTTGCCCTGTGTCCGGATCCCGCTGTTTTGTCACTGAAACACAAAGAGTCACAGATAACACTCCCACACAACATACATAAAAAAGGAGAATAATGGCTCCTTAAACTGTCATGAAACTGTAAACAAGGCTAATGGTTTCACAAAAGCATCACGAAAGCCATGTTTCACAAAAATATCATGCATTTGTTGACACACATTTATGAGGCTTTAATAATCATTTAATTACAGAGTCAAAGGGTCCTTTAGCTCACCTGAAATGTTTTTAATATGGGCAACATTACACTGTAAAGTTTAAGTTAGTGCATTTTTGGTTAAAGGTTACACGTACAACATTGGTGAATCCCACCATCATGACTGTAAAGGGATGACACACCATTGGCGGATCCAGAGGGGGGGTTCAGGGGGTTCGAACCCCTTGAACACCCCCTTTTCAAAATTCCTGGATCCGCCCATGCACACCATAATGAAAAACATATAATAAACAAAAACAATATTTTGACAGCAATATGAGTTTCTAAATGTCTAAAGAATGCCTTCACTTTTCAAAGTTAAAGTAAACGTAATACCTAATAGGGCTTGCAAAAAATGTAATTTTTTGAGTAAAATTGATATTTTATACTTATCCTGACTCATGCTCTTTTGTTTGTCTCCTTCCTCTTGCGAACATAGTGGAACACTTGTATCTCCCTAATTGAAGTTCCCTTCAATGTAAAATCACTAATTAGTACACCACGAGTTACCTCCCTTCCACAAGCTCGGGAACGAGGGCGCCACCTCTACCCATGTGCCTCACTCTCTCCTCATATACTGAGCCCAACATTTGAATTTACAGGGAAATCCAAAGTGTTATTTGGGGAGGATGGGAGGGCTGACCTCATGAGTCAGGATAAGTATAAAATATCAATTTTACTCAAAAAATTACATATTTTTCCTTATCCTGACTCATGCTCTTTGTTTGTAGAATCCTACAGATTGGAGGTGGGAATATATAATACTTTGGATTTTAATAATTAGTGATTTGAACTGTGATGATTGTAATAACCCTATGGGAACTTCATAAAGGCACTGAACTGATGAATTCCTGCTGCTAACTTATCAGCTGCCATATAAAGGTTATTACAATGTACTTATTATGATAAAGTATATATAACATTAATACAATGCTTAAGACTAATAGACTTAAGCTTGTTAATATGCTAGTATAAACTCCTTAGAGTTTGTTAGCTAAATTACTTTAAAATATAAACATAGTACTAAGCTTAAGATATGATTAAACTTAAGCTAATTATATAATAGCAAAACTCTTTTAGAGTTTGTTAGTTAATGTACTTATATGATATAGACATAGTGCTGAGCTTAAGATATGAATAAGCTTTAGCTACCTATATAATAGCAAAACTCTGTAGAGTTTGTTAGCTAATATATTTTACAATATGAGTATAGTACTGTGCTTAAGATATAATTAACTTAAGCTACATATATAATAGCCAAAACTCTGTAGAGTTTATTAGCTTATAGATTAATAATGTAATCATAGTACTAAGCTTAAGATAAGATTAGACTTAAGCTAAATGTATATAGCAAAAAAAAACTCCTTAGAGTTTATCAACTAATATACTTTTATGTTATAACCATAGTACTGAGCTTAAGATATAATTAAACTTAAGCTATATATATAATAGCAAAACTCCGTAGAGTTTTGTTAGCTAATACATTTTATAATGTAACCATACTGCTTAAGATATGATGAAACTTAAGCTAATTGTATAATAGCAAAAACCCTTTAGAGTTTGTTAGCTAAAATACTTATATGATATAAACCTAGTATTGAGTTTATGAAGGAAACCTTAAGTTACATATATAATAGCAAAAACTCCGTAGAGTTTGTTAGCTAATATACTTATATGATATAAACATAGTATTGAGCTTTGAAGGAAACCTTAAGCTACATATATAATAGCAAAAACTCCGTAGAGTTTGTTAGCTAATATACTTATATGATATAAACATAGTATTGAGCTTAAGATTTGAAGGAAAACTTAAGCTACATATATAATAGCAAAACTCCGTGAGAGTTTGTTAGCTAATACAAGTTATAATGTAACCATAAAGCTTAAATTATGAAACTTATGAAACTTAAGCCAAATATATACCTATAGCAAAAACACTACTGCGCTTTAGAATAAGCTGATAGCTAATAATACCTATATGATATAAAGCATAGTACTGTAACCATATTGCTTTAAGATATGAATAAGCCAAATAGCAAAACATATATAGCTAGCAAAAAAATAAACTGTAGAGTTTGTTAGCTAATACATGTTATAATGTAACCATATTGCATTAAGATATGATGAGACTTAAGCCAAATAGCAAAAACTCTTTAGAGTTTGTTAGCTAATATACTTATATGATATAAACATAGTACTGAGCTTAAGATATGAATAAGCTTAAGCTACCTATATAATAGCCCAAACTCTGTAGAGTTTGTTAGCTTATATATTTTTACAATCTGAGTATAGTACTATGCTTAAGATATAATTAAGTTAAGGTAAATATATAATAACCAACTCTGTAGAGTTGTTAACTTATATATTGTATGATGTAATAATCATAGTACTGTGATGATAAAAAGAACTTAAGCAAATTATATATAGCATGTAGCTATTTAGTACTGTTATAAGATAAGTAGAAATCTGTAAGATTGACTTATCTTCTCCGAGAACTGTCAACTGTTGTGCGAGGACCATGGGATCGAATTGGTGGATACCTGAGACGCCCTCGGTGATGATATCTCTCTCAGATAATGGTTGGCAACCACCATATCGGATCTCCAGAAAATAAACCCTCCATTATTTCAAATAACATTGTGTAGATCAATTGTAGAAGTTAGCTTCTAATATCATGAGTATTAAAAGCTCATGGAGGGTCGGATTGGGTCCATCCGTCTTGTATGCACGTAGTATGACAGTTCTGATCCAAACGGAGATATAGTACGTGAGATTTCATTCTGCGTAAGTTGATGATAAAGGAAATAATCTGTTGCATTATTCCCTTCTGTTTGGTTCGGTGGAGATAAATTTACAGTGCTCTTGCTGGCCATCGCGATAGAATCATCGTATCATGAAGTCCAAGTATGTCATCCAGCGTGTTCATAAACCTCACTTGTGAGGTGTTGGAGCACTATATTCAGATCCCCAAGTTGGAGGGTGAAACTTCCGCTTTAATTCTCCAATCAGAAAGTTTAAGTAGGTTTACTAACCATCTAGTTGTGTTAGTAGCTTGATTATGAAATTCAGCTGTAGTCTGAGACGCTGTGGATTTAGATCCACTTGTATCCCGCCGTCTAGGTTATTCGCTCACGCGAAGTCCTTGACGATGTAGGTGCACAACCAGGTGTGTCTGTCCTCGCTTGAACTTTATGTAAAATTGCCTGACTGCCGCGTGCCTCGTCCTAACTTGACAGGGAGGTCTCTAACCTGAAGAAAGCAGCCCAATCATGAAGGTTCAGATTAACTGGACTGTAAGGAGGCTTGCTCGCTCACTGATATATAGTTGTCACTTGTAACGTAAGTCTTGAACTGTGAACTAAGATCGACCTTCTCGTGAGGTAAGTCGCTGTCCAACGCGGTCCAATCAGAACAAGGCATTTTGATTCTGTAGAATACCCGAGCTGTGATGTCACCGGTGTAGCAGGAAAAACCTTGTATAAAATCTTGCCATCGTTGATATTAGCATAATCGCCGGTCTTCACCGTAGCTTCCCCGGTTACCCGAGTGACCACGTGTTTCGAGGGTTAAAGGTAAACGCTGAACCTCCGCCGAAATACCTCGCTCTGTAATATTAATGCTGGGTAGGTTATTTTCCTGGCTGTCGTGAAAGTAACTTCAGTTTTGAATATAATTCCGACTTCCTTATATAAAGGTACAATAAACTTGCAAGTTGTCAGCTTGTAGACTGTATACATGAATGTATCGTCATAATTGTAGAATTAAAGCTGAACTTGTTGTACATATTTCTTCTCAGAAACTTTGACGATTATGAGTTATACTCGCTGTAACAAGGCTGCTGTTCAATTTCGATATTGAATTGTCTGCAGATCTGCGCGTAATGGTCACGCATGTAGATAATCGTGATCGTAGTCCGGGATTGCATATTCTAGCAATCTATACGAAAGGTTGATTTCTGTGAAGATCTATGAAACGCCGTTGACTAATTAATATAGCGACGCTCTCTGTGTTGTAAATAGCCTGTGCAATTGTCTTCGCCAGAGGCTTATAGATCGCATATGGCATACAGTTGATAGACAACTTATGCGATGTCTTGAAACGGACTGACGAAAGTAGCTATATATGACGAAAGTGGCTAATATATGGAGACCTTGGAGGAGATTTCCTCGGTGGACGCCGAGACTTCGCCGTTTAAGCTCTCGGCATCCATTCTAGATTTTCTGTGTGAGGTAGACTTGGAGCCACTTAGCCTTCGCGACCTTCGCGAAGGTATCGAGTCAGAGCCCGATCAGTATATATATAATATATGAGCTTGCTTCACGAATCCACCTCTGTGTTCAACAGGAGTGAGTGAGTGAGTGTTTTGTTTTACCGCACTCAGCAATATGTGGGGTCGGTGAAGCGCCACTCCTCCGCGGACGCCCCTTGTAACTGGTGAGGCTCTAGCTCCTTCGCTGAGGTGGCCTGGGACTTCCTTAGCGAAGCGTCTAGAATCCCATCAATATATGAGCCGCTAGCTTCATACAGGGTGTGGTTCTTGCTGGTTCTGCATAAGTAGAGCCGAGTAGATCATCCTATCATCTTCAGAAGTCGTGTCACGAAATCTGGTGATAAGAATCTCATTGATCGCTCTAGATCTATTAAGGCCAAGAACATACGCCTCTGGCGCTTGAACTGTTATGGCTTTATGGTAGGCTGTGTCCACATACTGTGGCACCGCAGCAATCGAGTCGATCGGAGGTAAGGTGATGGCGCCTGCCTCGCCTTCCTTTATCAGGTATGTCTGCTCGAGTTGCCACTCTTGGAAGGTGAAGAGAGATCTAGGTTGTTTACCATCCAATATCGTATCTCAGCGCCTGAGAAAATGATGCCTCCATCATTTTCTATCCCAGCATCGCTGATGAGAGGTTGATGCTCTTCTGATGGTGGACTGTGTATTTCTATCTCTATGTCGGGTGACGCCGGGGAGACCTGACTGTAGACTTGTGTGCAGACTTGTGTGGTGACCTGTGAGACGATCGACGTGGTGATGTAATGCGAGGAGATCGGGCGCTGCGAACGGCGCGAGATCGTGTTGGTGATCTGCGCCTATGGGTTGACCTTCTCGGAGACCGGTGAGGAGAATGTTGATAGCTTCGCCGGGCTCTTGTGTAGTCAGGTGTCCTTCGCGAAGGCCTTCGAAAAGCTTCCTCTCGCGCCCGTCCTGGGAACGGCGATTTGACCTTCGAAGGCTTCCGCGGAGGTCTGATGGTCTGAGTCCGTGATCTAAGGATGAAGCCAAGGAAGGTGATGATCTATCCGCCTTCGCCAAGGCCTCTCGCGAAGGCTGTACATCTGGGTCCTTCGTCGAGGTGGTCTGGCGACTTCCTTCGCTAAGGTGGCTTCGTCGTGGCTGCTACGCTGATGGGGGTGCCTCTGGGGTGTCGTCTCATGCGTTGGAACCTTCGCTGGCTCAGGCCTTGGGCTGGCTGCTTCTCCAGTCTGTAGTGGCCCTCCATCATGATCATGATTTGCCGCAACAGTTCATCTGGGATGGTCTGGCGACGAATTAGTCGGTGCCCTCTCTCGCGATGTTAGCGGCGGGGCCCTCAGGAAAGTCGCCTGACGCCAGTGTAGAGACCTCAGGCTGCATGGCGATCTCTGCTGATGTCACTGTAGCTGTCTCCGTCGCTTCTTGTGGCGATGTCGGGATGATGATCGGCTGATCATCGTGAGACCCAGTTCAGCGGCTGGAACAATCTCGGTTGAAAAGTCCTAGTAGACTTCGCTGATTTCCCCTCAGAGGTTGACACTGCCCTGGGGTGCTAAGTCTTCGCGCTGAGTGTTGGTAGCGGCGGGACCCTCAGGAAGAATATCAGCGTTGGTACATCAGGCTGCATGTTGATCTGCGCTGACATCACTGTTGTCGACGCCGGTCATTCTTTGATGTACATCAGGTATGATGATCGGCTGATCATCATACAGGCCCAAATTCATGCGACGGAACAATCTCGCTGAGAAAGTTCAAGTAGACTTCGTTGATTCCCCTCAGAGGTCGCTGCGTTGAGATGCAGTAGAAACCCTCTAGTCTTCGGCTGCGACGATGGGATGTCTGGGGAAGCAGGACGCTTCTTGAGGCGGCGGACTACGCCCCACTCTCCACCACTCTAGCGAACACCAGACAGGAGGGGGGTCGACCAACAGCAGTAGACTGGCGAGTGGTTCAGGTGTATCAGTCATGGCTAGACTCTGCATACGCACGACCTATCTGCTCGCGCCTCAAACGCAAAAGTAATATTTATTAAAGGCAGAATTGGATAAATTAGTACCACAACTGCAATGTGAATAACATGAAACATGGCGCAGTACAGCTAGGGCATATTAAATGCGGATCAGCAGCAGAATAAAACGTAATGTGCAACAGTACAGAATTTTTATCAACGTAATCCACTGAAACTACACGGCCCCGTGAATAAACAGTAGAAACACGACTAAATATCAATATATAATTGTTGAAGATACTAGCTAAACCTCTATAGATGTCTATACGAGGTAACTAACTAAATATAATCAAAGGATATAGTGTGTCGGGAGACACAGGCGCTCTCACGTCCAGCTCACTGGGCGAAGAAGGAGAGAGTGAGGCACATGGGTAGAGGTGGCGCCCTTGTTCCCGCGCTTGTGGAAGGGAGGTAACTCGTGGTGTACTAATTAGTGATTTTACATTAAAGGGAACTTCAATTAGGGAGATACAAGTGTTCCACTATGTTCGCAAGAGGAAGGAGACAAGCAAAAGAGCATGAGTCAGGATAAGGAAAAATGACATATTTTGACATTCTCACAAAATTCAATTGTAAGAAAGTATATCCCTTTGCACTATACAATATTCAAAAACAGTTAATGCAGTCCACACAAAAGTGTTCAAGTATCATTTATCAGTTGAGCTAGATCCTGAAGAGTTGTATATCATAACGATATTTAGCCATCTGGTCACCAATCTCATAAACAATGCTAAAAGAAAAACACAAGTGTCAACTTTGTTTACAGTAACACAGTTGGCTTCAGGGAAGGGCATTGCTTGTCCTATATCGTGCAACTACTGATGGATGCCACGGCTGATGCAGATGAAGGCGTTCCTTTAACTCTTTGAAAACAGGATGCATGTACAGATGTGTTTGTTGTCCGGAATACATGCCAGTGACAACGGTTGACTGATGACAAGTACAATCTTCTAATGACCGTGCTGCACTGCCGACACTGACTTCACACAGCCCGCGGCATTAATGGGTACAAGGACAGGTCGGCTTGGAGTCAGTATAGTGTGTCTGAGTGGGGTATTCATGCTTCACTGTGGCATGGTATCTCAGTGGGCTAGCACTATAAAACCAGCTTCAGTCTGGGCTAGTACAAGCAGCCACACATACACATACACACGCATGCACGTCGTCATATGAGCGAAATATTCTCAAGCACGTCAAACCCAATTTCACCTCACCTCACACAGCCCACTTAAAGGGATTAGCTTTCCCTATCAGTTTGTGGGGGAGTGAGTATGCACAGTGTATGAAAAGAGGCCCGTCTGACTGCCCAAGACAGTCTAGTTTTCCGACGGACGGTCTAAATTTACAGCTAGCCAGCCCGATGGTCTGGTAAACATATTAGATGGTCCATACATCTGAGTAAATTCACCATATTTGGCCTGGTTAAATCCATTTTGGGCTGGTAACATTTTGAAGTTACCAGCCCTGATGTCTGGCTGGATTTTGGGCTTACTTCATACACTGGTATGCAACTTATAGCAATATTCCAGCAATATCACAGCAGGACCACCAGAATTGGGTGAAATTTCCCCTCCCCTCCCTCCATCTTACCATCACACCCTCTCCCACCTTCTTCACCTCTCCCATATCTCCACACACACACACGCACCCCCCCCTCTCTCTCCATCCCCTCTACCATCCAAGCTCTGTCCCTCCAAACAGATCCTACCTTTGTAACCAGGTCGACCAATCTTCACAAATTTCTTGATGTCAACTTTGGCCTTCTCTGGAGCAGGCTGTGCAGGGGCCTCCTTGGCATCTTTAGCCGCCCTCCGAGCCCTGGAGGTACAAAACACTGCCTCAAAGTATGCTTCACAAGATATTTCTGCCACTTACACCATACTTATGCTGAACATGTCTTGTGCAAAGATTCTAACATATTTTCTCAACCTTAATTATTCAGTGTGAAATACTGGTATATAGCTTCTATTAGGATAAATGCCCCATATACCAAAACAGCTTTCTTTTGGGGAGTAAAATCTCCATCACTTCTACTGCTAACCTGCACAGAATCTTGCTTGCACATGAGTTTGATGTCAACGACCAATCAAAATGCCTTGAACACAAATTCAGCCTATAACAGCATTGAAGTTCATGGACTTCTATGAGCAAGCCATTGAAACATTTAATTGATTATTTTAAATTATACTTTGATTATTCATCTCAACAGCATAGTTTTATTAAAAGAAAATTTGAACACTTTCCTTTTTAAACAGCTATGTTGCTGAATGAGATCAGGATATTTATCATGAAGAGGAAGGAAACACTGAACTAGAAAGTCAGGTATGAACTAACTGACTGACTGAGTATGGTTTTACGCCGCTTTTAGCAATATTCCAGCAATATCCTGGCGGGGACACCAGAAATGGGCTTCATACATTGTACCCATGTGGGGATTCGAACCCGGGTCTTCGGCATGATGAGCCAACGCTTTAACCACTAGGCTACCCCACCGCCCCGTCAGGTATGAAAGTATAAAGGCCAAGAAAAGACAGCTTCGATTTATCAGAATAAATTCCACAAGTTCCTTTTCCAGAGTGCCACTTCAAGTAACATTTGATTTGTTACTATGATCACCCGGAGGCAAACATGTTTCACTAACACAGCTCTCAACAGTATTCCGGTTATAGCATGTCAGCTTGATGTGGGAGGAAAACAAGTGATGTGTGCCTGAGACATTTTCCATTTTGGAGAAACCGTGAAACACATAAGTACTTCCAAGCCAAAAACCTGGAATCACAGGAACTTTTATGAAATCTGAGATATCTAAGATGGCAGAGACGTGTACAAACAAACTAGAAAAATCACCAATAAGGAGAACTAGAAAGATAAGCCACCTCATGGCACATTTGTGCACAAAACGACCTTAGTGCTGCGACATCACCTAAGTCATAAGTCTATGTTTAGGTATTGGAGTTATGAACACCTTAGGGCTAAGGTGGCTTTGTACAATGGCACTCACTATAGGCCATATGATACTAATGTAGAAAATGGTTGCCAAAGAGGCTGCTGAAGTTGTTGAAATTGTGAGACTTACAAGTTGGCTTGATGTTTCTTTCCCTGTGTGTGAGCCAGGTAACTTCCCTGCAAGAAAACATTCATACATATCATATACAGGGTAACAACATGATCAATGCCAACAAAATCACTTACTATTTCGACATACAGCATGCCTGAGAGCCATCCAAAGCCTACAGACCAGATGAAGTGTGATGACTAAAGGGAGATAATCTGCAACAACTATTGGAAGTGTCTTGTGCTCATCAACTTTACAGAATCTTAAAGATTTCATGAATAAAGATCTGGCAGCTTGACTGATTGGTTGATAACAACAGGGCATTCAGGTTGGTCATTTTCTTGGACACTGACTTACAATCACCCAAAATGTTAGACAGATTTTTGTCCAGGTAGGTCGTGATATGAATGATACAGAAAAGGTTTAATGTAATGTGGATTCGGATAACATCATGGAAAGGTCCTTTAGTCTCTATCTGCTTTTAGGTTATGTATTTAAATTCTAAATTTTACCAAAACAAATCTATCTCTATATCTCCAACTGCCTAAATGTCATCAGTTCCCAATTGCGCAGATCGATGTTCATGCTGTTGATCACTGGATTGTCTGGTTCAGACTCGATTATTTACAGACCGCCGCATATAGCTGGAATATTGCTGAGTACGGCGTAAAACTAAACTCACTCACTCACTCAAACTGCTTACCTCATTGTTGTGTAGTGTGAGACAAAGTTTACACTCATAGGACCCCAGATGGTTTTTCATAAAATATGGATCCTGTAAACATAAAGCAGAGTGACAAACGAGGCATGTACAGGCACTTGGAAGAGCGGGCAACGCCTCAGACGTGATAGCAAAGAACATAACTTCAGAAGCATTAATCATATTAATTGTTACATGCACACATTTCCAGTGTCAGACATTTATTACCATTTCAAACTAAAAACAGTTTTCTTTTTGTGAAAAGAATGTGATGCCTATCACAAAGAACTGCTTCATAATTCTGCATTGCGAATTGTGACCCCTTAGACGACTGTCTTAGACTGTTGACAAATCTTCACCTTGTTCAGATCAATAGTTTCCAGGGCCAACTGACGAAGACGTTCCCTCCTGTCCCGATTGGATTCGGAGGCGGAGGCCACGCCTCCACTCCCTGTCTTCCCGCCAGCTCGATGTTGGAAATCCATCTTAGGTCAAGGTCAGCTGAAACAAACAATTCGTGAAAATGATGTACCAATACTTCGGGATGCTGTTGGGTCACCATATAAACAGTTAAATCGGTAATCTACTGTCATAACATATAAAATGCTTGCGCCTGTGAAATATCAACAAAGCATTAGAAAAATAGCTCACACCAAAGCCTTCACCGAGTATTCACTGGACAACCCTACGCTTCCAAGCTGCGCGAACCTATTTCACTGCGCATGTGCTATGAGTGCAGCCCAGCGCAGCCCACATGTTGAAACAATTTTCCCCCCTAACGCTGGGGGAAAATAAGTGAATCGTTTGAACTCTGATTTCGCGCGGCTTTTTTCATCATGTTATTTTTCAACTTTATAAGTTGAATTTGCATTTTTGATGATTTGTTTCGGTAACTCCATACCGAAAGGTATCAGAATCTGCAAAGTTGTGTTTTACATTGCATGTGTATGTTTGCAAGTCCAGATCTTATCTTTTACTACCAAAACCTGCCATGCCATCTTATCAAACGTATTAGTTTTTTATACTGGTAAAATATGATTTCGTTTCTTATAAAAGGCGGATAAAAGGCAATCAAATGCATGTTGTACAACAGTTTTGACTGTTCCGATCAAGAAAACGCACAATGGGTACGTCCTAGGGTACTGAAATCTGTGATTTTGGCTAGGCCTAGGGTACTTAATAAACACATGCATCTGGGACATGGTGCCCCCTCCACCCCCACCTTGCCAGGTGTTAATGTCATAGCATCATTACATCATCATGTATGTGAATCCTAAGTGAAAGACAAACCGTACATCTGACTGATCTAAAATACGAGAGCGCCTACCACGAGTCTACAAATACCGGCTTTTATTGCGTTTGGGCTTTCTTTTTAAGTGACTGTGCGCCGGAAATTCAAACATAACTAACAACGTTCCTTGTTTGAACTATCTACCAAAATAGAGAAAATAACTGCATGCATACCTACCCAAAAAGCTTAACTCTACGATAATTATCAGCAATTATTTTCAATATTTTCGTTTAGCGTGGGGCATTGGACGTCGCCATTACGTCTCGCAATATTCAACTTCCGGTTCTCGCATTTCGAGAATAACATAACTGTATTATTATTGTTAATCGTAATTTGAAAACTTCAATTATTTCATAA
Organism: Haliotis rubra; assembly: GCF_003918875.1. Lineage (NCBI taxonomy): Eukaryota > Metazoa > Mollusca > Gastropoda > Lepetellida > Haliotidae > Haliotis > Haliotis rubra. The sequence goes on along the minus strand of NW_025766803.1, from coordinate 578,596 downwards.
TACTATGTTAGAAAACATATATTCGATACTACGGAAATTATTATTATAATTATTATTTTTCTTCAACGGGACCCTGGCGACAAATGTCAGAGTTACAAAATGGCGACTAAAGTTATTTGCAGGTGCTTGTCAAAAGTGTATTGATGGATATATGAGTGGAGAAGTACGTATTCTTCGCCTCTCTTTGACAGCTGATAAACAAATTTAAGCAGCAACTAAGAAATGTTATATATTATTTAAACGTAATCTAAAAACTACTTTCCTTTAGATTGTTTTTGCCAAGTCACAGTTAGTTTTATGAATTATATTTTCTTTTCCTAACTTTGTAGCTAACCCGACAGCGATCGGCCTAGCATGCCAGTGGTATTCGAATCATAGTCGGTTTTATTTCTATGCCGCAATGGCAGCTGCATGAATACTTATGAAGAGCACCTAGGTGACTGGAGGTGACGGATATGACGTTGCAACCAAACATCAACAGGTTGTTAGACATATGTATGTGAGTGGTATGATTATGACGGTACCTCCCCTTGTCAAAGCATAAAACAGTTGGTGTACATTATACACAAGTCACTGACAAAAACAAAAATAACTGACACCTAATTAAGGTATCTAGATAATGGTGAGTGTACCCCCTGAATCTCAATATATACAGTGACATATCCAGGAAAATATACTGTATGGCATGTTTACAAATGTTCTATTGTATGGTTTTGTTGCTTTGATGCAGGAATGTCAAAGTGGTGAATTGGGTGACCCCTAGTTGGGTGCAATGCAATGGAAATATGTACATATTAACAAGTTGAAAAATGATTAACATGTCATTCATGACTATTGTTGTTAAAGGGAAACAATGTTCCAACGTTCAGTCACCCAGTCGGCGTCATTTTAATTAGCCTCATAATGCTAGTTAGCGTTGGGTTTCACACCAGCAAGGGAGTGCCTCGTTGAAAACCATACTCTATTTGTACTTTTTTTTCTTTTTTTTCAGGACCTCAGCTAAAGGGATGTTGATAAAGTAATATGGATAAGAACAAACCCCCATCAGTGGAAGAAGTCCGACAAAGGCGACTGGCATACTTCCAGAACACATCCCACGAACCTGACCCTGCTGCTGGTCAGCATTCAGACAAACAACAGAAACATGGACCAAGTGGTAAAAGTCACAACAAAACTGGATCAGAGGGTTTCAATAACTTGGGACAACATGATTCTCTCACTAAGCAGGCTGCTGTGCCAAATACACGATCTACGAAGGGTGTCAGGACCCTTAGAGCAGGACAGGAGGGTTCAAATGTGTTGGGACAACGTGATACTCATACTGAGCAGGCTCCTGTGCCAAATACAAGATCAGCGAAGGGCGTCAAGACCAGTGTCAGACAGGATGGTGGAAATGAGCAGCGTGGGAGAAAGTTCTCCGGTACAAGAGCAGTGCAAGTAGCTTCAGGTGCTCCAGAAGATGACCTGTTATCCAAGGACTGGAATTCTCATGTGGAACATCTATTTCGGAAAGGGCATCAGAAAAGCCAGGAAACAAAGATATTGTCCAGAGGTGATTCTCAGGAGCTGTTGCGGGAATCCCAAGATCTCGATGCTGTGTCTATGTTTAGGAGTGAAGTGGACTGCCAGGATCTGGGTCTTTCTACACACAGGCCTGACTCTGACAGGAACCAGAACAACAATGCAGATTTGATGGAAAGCAGTCTTTCCGAGGAAATGAAAAATTTGTTAGGAGCGAGCAAGTATCAAGAATTTGTTGAAAAATCTGTAAAAGATATTAATGAGCTTTATCAGAACAAGACAACCGAGACATCACCGCATCTGATCAAATCCTTAATAGAACAAAGAGATGTGGAGCAAGAGAAGGGAGAGGCAGGTCATGTCCGAACTGAGACCGAAGGACATATGAATAACCAGGTTCAGTCTCGCTCACCAAGACATAGGCTTAACAGGCCTAGAAAGGAGCCCGTCCACATTCAGAATCTTGTTGCCAAAACAAAACAAGATTTGGAACTTGAAGGATCAGAATCTCTTCCTGCCAGTGCGAAAAACTATGAACAGATAACGGTTGCTCCAAAAGTGACATTTTCAGCAGATGAAATATACCGCCAGGCTTATGGTTCTTCTGGAACTCAGTTACAGCGAGGAATGCCGGTTCAAACTATGTCATACAACCAGGCGATGCCGTTCCATCCAGCCATGATGATGAACATGCCGTCGGGGAGTTTCCAAGCACCATCAGTGGGGTTTCAATCACCTCAAGGGCCTTTTCAGCCACCCAATTGCAGTTTCCAGCCACCCCATGGACATTTCCCACCTGACTTCACGCAGCCTCCTCCAGGAATGCATGCACAACCAAACCCAGGAATGGTTGCACAACCAAACCCAGGAATGCATGCACAGACAGTCCCAGGAATGCATGCACAGACAGTCCCAGGAATGCATGCACATACATCCCCAGGAATGCATGGTCACCCTCAAGGGCCTTACATGTATGGTGGACAGCCGGACATGTTCACCCCCCGAACCCCGCCCACGCCCACCTCCCCTCACCCTATGTTCTATCAGCCTTACATGGCTGATCCCGGGTTCCATGGTGGCTACCAAGGCTTTTCTAACATGTACCAACAGCAAGCATTCTCCCCTCCAGCTTATAATACCCAGTACACCAACTATGCCCCTCCTGTCCATGTTCCCCATCCCCCTCCCCAACCCCCAGCAGGCACTGCTCAGCAGCCCCCAGGAGTGTACTACACACCACAGGCTGTCCCCACGGTGCCACACCAGCCCCACCCTCCCATGTCACCGCCTGCTGAGGTAGTGACGCCAGAACCAGAAGGTACCGACACAGACCCAGAACGCAGTGAAAGATAAATCTTCTAAGAACGTCGAGCGGGCTAAAGCTCGAGACAAGGACAAGGTACAACGCAAGAAGGTTGAAGATGAAAGAGAAGAGGGAGTTCCTACTCCAGATAGACATATAGAAGCCATCAGGATACACCATGAACAAAGGTATGTACAAGGGAACATGATAGCATGATATATCGTGACATAAATCTGTCTTAAAATCTTTATTCCTATACTTTTATGCATAAAGACATGATGACATCTCAAGAGAACCTTTAATCAGATCAGATATCAAAAACTAAATATACTGAGTGAGTAAGTTTAGTTTTATGCCGCACTCAACAATATTCCAGCTATATGGTGGTGGTCTATAAATGATCGAGTCTGATAATCCAGGGATCAACAGAATGAGCATCGATCAATACAGTTGGGATATGATGACATGTGTCAAACAAGTCAGCGAGTCTGACCACCCGATCCCATTAATAGCTCCTTACGACAACCATGGGTTACTGAAGATCAATTCTAACCCGGATCTTCAAGGGTAAACTAAATATAGCCAGTCCTCAGAGGCCAAGATAAGCTGCATGTTACTGAATTACGTATTGAATTCTAACCACGGATTTAAAATGTTAGATACGGTTTAAAACAAATAAATATATTTATAAAAATCGCTAGTCCTATCAAGCTGTACTGTTAGTGGACAAGTCAATGTCAGTATTATAAAGAATGCTTTTTAAAATAATTTCCATTATATTTAAGTTGGTTTTGATTAGGTATGACATAAGGCAGAACATACCTGCTTAGTAAACTTGCTCAATGACATATACTTAGGTGAGTAAAGTGACTGAAATACGCACATTTTTTAAAGCAGTGGGTAACGGAAAATGAAATTCCCATTCAACATTCATAATACCACTCCCAAAAAATACAGTGGGTACAGTACCCACATGAGCTAAATCTTATCTGGAGCTCTGAGTCCTAAATGTAGTCAGCAACTGAATGGTCAGGCTCTGTGGACTGGTTAATAATTGGTCATTATGCCCTGATTACTAGGTTGTCTGTTTCAGACTTGAATATCTACAGATTGTTTTTATATAGCTGGCATATTACTGACAGTGGCATAAAACAACACTGAATGGAAGAACAAAGGGTGATTTAACTTTTCATAAAGTCTTTGCTTTCAAATTTGTTTCAGACGCCAGATGCAAGAAGACAAAATGAATGAAGTGTTTCACATGGAGAAACAGAAGAAGTTTGCCCAGGCATCTTTAGACAGGTATTTCTCTTCTTTGGAAAACTTATACAGGGGACCCACCTCCCCTCAAGGCAGTCTCCAAAAGACTGAAGAGGATGCTGAGGAAACCCCAGAAGATGAACCTGAAGATCGAGAAGTAGCTGATGATGCTGGGGATGAAGATGCAGTTGACGAAGATGCCTTCACCAGCGTTACCGCCACAAGTATCAAGGCAGGTGGAATCACGGACAGGCTTGAAAGGCTTGGGATAGACGTTAGGTCAGATCAAGTCCAAGGATGCTGCTAAAGAAGGTGACGAGGATGACAGGCAGAAGAAGCGTAAGAAGGTGAAGGTCTGTCCTGGATGTGCCTCATGGAACAAGGAATACATGTCCTGGTGTGCTGACTGTGGGGAAATACTGATCGGGGTGGAGGCCATTGTAGCAAGGAGGAAGGAGAGAAGGAAGGAAAATGCAGACAGGAAGGAGAAAGTGGAGGTTAAGCCTGAAAACTCAACTGAGCAAGCAGGGTCTGTGGTGTCTACACGAAAAAGCATTTCCATTTCACCCGAGATCCTCTCCTATCGACACGACTCCGACATGAAAGTCAGTGTGACAAAGCCATCCCCGATGGACAGTCACGTGAAACAGCTAGAGCGAGCCAAGCAAGATCTGGCAATACCAAGCACAGGTACAAGTGCTCCTGGTAGTTATATCCGATCTCCTCAGGAAATTAATGATCTTTGTGAGGTTATCAACGATCCAGTAATCAGAGGCTTCATCAAGAACTATTTTAGTAGAAAGGCCAAAGCTGATGATGATGTTGATGCAGAAACAGATGAGAAAGAACAAGAGGCTGATGAAGTAACACCCAAGGCTGATGTTGACAATGATCTCTCGGATGGTGAGGTTATTCTTAACCTCCAATCATCAGAAAACTTTGAATCTTCACCAGCCAATCATCAAAGGGTCAGAGGCAAGAAATACCCAAGCCATGGTGATATTGATGTCGAGATTTTTGGCATCGAAGACAGCCGAGAGAGTCGAACGTCCAGCCGCAATGCCCCCGTCGTTCCTTGCCTCGATCTCCATGACAGCAGTGATGATGAAGAGGTCATCAAAGCAAGGAGGTTAGCAATGAAAACTCAGCCAGTCAGTTTCTCCATAGACACAGATGACTGGTCTTCTGTGAATGAATCACAGCAACTCAATCCTGCTGAAGAGAGTCCAGACCTTCCTCAAGAAGTTCCTCCAGAAGAAGACGATTTTGAGACCCCAAGGGCAGATAACTCAGATGAAGGAAATCCTTCACAAGACCCCAGTTTTCTTGCCCATATCCTTGCCATGAGGAGCAATTCCAGCAGGCCAGAATGCCAGCGCCCTCGAAGTGCTGATCTTGAAAAGAAGAGAATGACTAGGAGTATTGTGAGAGAGTCTATTGAAGCTGAGCCGTATCAGCGGCACTGGGAGAAGTCCAGTATAGCATGGTCCTCCTTTCACCCCGGGAGCTGAGCACGAGGTCGTCGATGAAGAACTTCATGATGCAGGACCCTCGAGTGAAGTGTTCCACCAAGAAGGAGAACATGGTGGCAGCAGACTCACAAAGACCTGAGGGAAGGGGTGTCATGCAGACACACAAGAAGTCAAGACCAGCAAGTGCAGACCTGTATCGAAGGTGAGCAATGCTGTTATGTGTTGAACAAACGTGTGGGGATCAATTTGGAGATATTTTATTCAAATAGCCTAGTGGTTAAAGCGTTCTCTCACCACTCCGAAGACCCGGGATTGATTCCTCATATGGGTACATTGAGTAAAGGCCATTTCTGGTATCACTAGCCATGATAATATTGCTAAAAGCAGCATTAAGCTAAACTCAGTCACTTATTCAAATATTCATACATTCATGAAGCTCTGGTGGCAAATGAGTCCAGGGTATTGATCACGATAGAGTGGAGGTTTTATATCCCGGATAATCAAGGATCCACAGTATTACCACATCATGTTGTCATGCTCATCATGGATTCTACATCTTGTGCATATAGTGGGGCAGTGGGGTAGCCTAGTGGTTAAAGCGTTCGCTCGTCACGCCAAAGATCCTTGTTCGATCCCCACATGAGTACAATGTGTGAAGCCCATTTGTGGTGTCCCCTGCCATGATGTTGCTGGAATACTGTTTAAATACTCACTCACTGTACTGCACTGTGTTTGTCCAGGAAAGTGCAGTCCAGCGTGAGACCAACAAGTGCCCAGGTGAGAGGAAACCACCAGCCCCGGGTCAGGGATACTGACCCCCCTAACCTCAGCCCGTCCCAGACCAGCGTCATCGCCCACAGACTGCCCCAGGAGGATCCCCAGCCCCCCATGGCCAGGACACTGCAGGGTTTGTACATACACACAGTGCTTGAACTTATTCCTGATCTAGGTCAGATGTAAAATTCTTGTGTGTCACCAAAGTCAATCCGCATCAGTTCACCCATTAACAGGCTATTGTTACATTGCTATAAGACAGCTGAGTTGTATCAGGTGGTGCAATTAGTGGAGTTATGTCCCTTTGGCCTATCAGAAATCTGTCATCATGAGTTCAAATCCAAGATTCGCCCTGATTATGTTACTTCGTTCCTCTGTGTGTTTTTTTTTTTTTTAGTGCAATTGATTCATCTACCAAAGTGTACTACAAGGATTGTCTCAATCATATCAATTAATTGGATCTGTCATTTCAAAACTTGCTTCACAGTAAATGGTTGTTCTCTCTGGTACAGGTCCCTCCGCTGCCATCACAGCCTACAACATGTACATGGAGATGGTATGTATCTGAATATATCTGATGATGTGAGACTCAGAGATACTGCAGTTTCTGAACAGACCTGCATCCTTTAGGCTTCAGTTCATTGTTTGTTTGATTCCTACATACTCTAATTATTATTATTTTATAGTATATTTATATAGCGCACATATCCACGCAACTGGTGCATGCTCAAGGCGCTGGTATTTTTCCCTCGATCATTGGATGTCAATCTCAACGGCACATCGTATTATCAATCTCAACTCCCTGGGGAGTATACAACTCTTGCTGCCACTAGGCGCACTGAGTTATTGTGGCTTTCTCATCCTAACGAGGTACCCATTCACAGTTGGGTGGACTGGGACACATAGTCACAGTATTTGTGCAAGTTTACTGCACGTTGCTGTACCCGCACCTAGGTGTTTGCACGTATTTATGTGGCCACCATCTGGTCATATACCAACGGCTTCGTGGGTTCTTTTAAGTGCACAGGGCTGTGTACTGTACACTAGGGGTTGTGACAACAATGAAAGAGTCTGCACACAAAGTTGACTCCAAGGTTTTTACACCCGGTCACAGGTGGACTTGATCCCGACACCTCAACCTTGCTGGATCACTAGCCTGGCGCCTTAGCCAGCTTGCCCACCGCACCCCCTAATTATGATCCTTACTCTGTCAGCACCCTACTCATTCTGGGGAGCTCCTTAATAGTGGTAAGCATCAACCTGCATCATGAATTCCCACACTGGTTGATAGCTGATACAAATACTGTTTAAAGCATTTAAACCCATCTCTAGGAGTACTTATTGCCTTCAAATTTTCACAATTTCAACCTCATAAGGATGGGAAAGCCAAAGCCACAATAACTTGGTGCGCCGTTGAGATTGACATCCAATGATTGAGGGAAGAAATACCAGCGCCTTGAGCATGCATGCGGATATGTGCGTTATATAAATATCCAATAATAATAATGATAAATCTGAAGGTTACACAGCTAGTGAGACTGATAGAGTAGTGTGTTTAACTAGACACTCGTTTCCTCAATAGACTCCACGTATAGAAGAGGGGGAATTTTCCAAGTGGCAGTGTCTGCCGGACGAGATCTGGCTCTACATCTTCTCCTTCCTACCGCACAGTGACTTGGCGCGGGTGGCGCTTGCCTGCAAACAGTTCTGTCGCATGTCCGTGGATGACAGCCTCTGTGAGTAAAGCTGTCTTTGCATGGGCAGAGTTACACAAATACGCTGTCCACTAGACAATTAAATATGTGAAATATGTCTTAATTTCTAAAGTTTTGATTAAGTGTGTTTGTTGTTTAACGCTGCACTCAGCAATATCTGTATGAGCGCGATCTGCAAATAATAATGTCTGAACCAAACAATCCAGTGATTGACATTATGAATCATCAACCTACATAATTGGGATTCAATGACATGCATCAACCAAGTCAGAGAGTCTGATTACCTGATTCTGTCTGTCGCCTTTTACAAAAAGAATGGGTTGCTAAAGAACATATCATGATAGAGGATTCATTTTGTGTAACTTTTATGCAATTTTTAATGACAGAAATGAAAATCAGTGATTGAATTTGAATGACTGTGAATTCTGTATGCGAAGTATGAGTGTTACACACGAAATCAAAAGTAAAAACTGTGACACTCTGGATGTGAAGAGCGTGAACTTGTTATGATGCAAGATGTTTCTGCTGCAGGGAAGCACATCACAGTGAAGAAGAACCATGCTATATGTGATCAGTGGCTGGCCCAGATTGCCAAGAGGCACCCAGTCTCACTGGCACTCATCCAGTGTCATGGTGACAGCGTCACAGCTAAAGGCCTCCGAGAGCTCTTCAGGGAGTGTATAGACGATCTGAAGGTAGATTTCTTTGATAAATAATGGACACACCTCCAGCAGGGGGGTCTGCTGTTGAAGAACACTTCAAAACTCTTAGCTTTGACAATGCCTTGTTTCTATAACCTTGTTAGAGAAATGCTTTATTTTTTTAAGTGAAATAAGTGTATTTTATTGATGAATTTCATAGTTTGACTTCAGATTTTTAAATCAGTTTTGGGAAATGCTTATACAGATAGGCGTATTTGGAGTGGTAGAGACCTTTAATTATACCCTGCTTGTCTGCAGTTTGTCCGTTTGGGATATCCATTTTCAACTATGGTATCTCAGTGGGCTAGCTCCGTGAAACTCGCAAGTGTCCAAACTGCCAAACACACACACATGCACACCCCATTTCACCTCTCCTAACATGATAAGATCGAACTTTCAGATTCTGGAACTTATTCCTTCTCTGTTAGTGAAACTTTCCTCTTAGTGACTTAACCACTGTATTGATGTATGATATAGATGTACAATGAGTCATGTTTGTGTCCCAGGAGCTGAACTTCAGCCGGTGCAGCCGTGGAGGCCTGACCGGTGACAGCATCCTGCTACATGCCTCGGCGCGGTGTCGTCACCTGACACACGTCGACGCTAGCTGGTGTCATGTCACCGATAATGGCCTCACAGCTCTGTCAGAGAGTGCTCACAGGTAGGTGTACAACAGGATATTTTGTGTGTTATATTTGACCAAGGAATAGATCCCATGCATTTTGCAAGAGGTGGGAAATGAGGATTGGATGGTCACAGTATGAGTCTAAGGCTCAGTTGTTGGATGGGTGTGTATTGCTGACACCACCAGAGGCGGCAGGGTAGCCTAGTGGTTAAAGTGTTCGTCACGCCGAAGACCTGGGTTCAATTCCCCACATGGTTGCAATGTGTGAAGCCCATTTCTGGTGTCCCCCGCCGTAATATTGCTGGAATATTGCTGAAAGTGGCGCAAAACTAAACTCACTCACTCATTATCCAGTATGTTTTTATTTGACACTCAAAATTATGACATTCGCACCAGAGCTTTTATTTATAAATTGCTGCTTTGATCTTGTGGCTATACATGTGTTGTACATAGCCTCTGTGTTATAGGCTGCAGTCGCTGTGTCTCAACGGCTGCCAGATGCTGTCTGACGAAGGTGTGGAGACAGTCATCAAGAAGCATGGATCCAGGTGGGTGTGGCACCTGTAGAACAGGATGTTTACATGGGGGCAAAAACAATGTGTTGTCAGTCATTGAAATTTCATTCATATGAACCAACTATAACGTTTATTAAATGAGGCGCAATTAGTCCAGTCATGTCACCTCGCAGGAAGGAGTCCCATGTTATTTTGGATTATGTTTCTAGAAGAGTCAGCACGGTACCCATGCTGGTCATTGTGTGGAATCTGCCTTACATTGGCCTTTCCTACCACATCAGTTATGTATAACGATGCTCATGATGTTGATCACTGGATTGTCTTGTCCAGACTGGATTATTTACAGACCACCGCCATATATCTGGAATATTGCTGAGTGCAGTGTTAAACAATAATAATAATAATACTAATAGTCCATTTATATTGCGCGTTTATCCATGCACAACAAACCAACATCATGCTGACATTTAAACGGATTCACTTATTTATGATCTTGTAATATTACCGACATTTTAATACCTGCAGAGCCCTGTTGCTTTATTGAAATTGACATTGTGTGGCCATAACAAAATATGAGCCAGATACCAATGCACTAGTCTCTAAAAATTGTCAGCATTGTCACTGATCCCACAGGGAATAATTTTAAGTGCTGTTGTTTTTCCAGCCTTCGAGTTTTGGAGCTGTTCGGCTGCTTCAACCTGACTCCACGATGCATCCGCTGCATTGCCACCCACTGCACCAACCTCCTCACCATCAACCTTGGACAGTGCTTCCGGGTGTGTACATAACCCTCACATTTGAACCCTCAGAAATGAGGTGTCCTTCCCACTGATGGATGATGATTGTGAAATATGAAACATGCTTTCATCTGTCTGCTGTAAAGTTTCTACTCAGGCAATGGTTGCATTCATACAAAGTTCATGCTTGTTGTAGGGCTCCTTTGTTTTCTCATGAGTTCCACATTACATTAGTTGTGTCACTACCCAAAGTTAGTGAAAGAGGAATGAGCATATACAAAACCTGTGAAATATTAATGCTGAACATTGGCTAGCTGTATATGAGATCATCAATGTCGAGTCATACTCACTTCTCCCTTTCTGTAGTCATGGTAACCCTTTGTTTGTATTCAGCTGACTGATTCTTCCATCACACACCTGTCTGCCAGCCTAGGCCGAGTCGAAAACCTTGACCTTCGGGGGTGTAAACAGGTAGGTTGTGTCATCTCACTTCATTCCCCAGCTTGTCTCTGGTGCCTACTTGTAAGATTTTTCCACATTTTGTGAAAATTTATCATGTAATATCTGAAGACATACCAGATGCCTAAGAACAAGAAAGCAAGGAGATATACTGTATCCCCCTTCATTAAGCTTGAAGATATCCTGGCTGAGTGGATATTGGAGAAAAGACAACTTGGATTAATCGTCACGAGAAACATGATTCGCCATCGCGCATTGACAGTCTACAAGGCCAAGAAAGAAGAATTGAGTTTGCCTTTGTCATTTAAAGCGTCGTCAACATGGTGTTCACGTTTCATGAACAGGAGAAATTTGGTATTAAGGCAGAGGACTCACATTGCCCAGAAACTCCCGGATCAGGTGAATACAAAGGTGGATTTATTCCATGCATTCGTAATTAAAGAACGGAAGGCAATCAACTACGATCTTTCACAAATAGGAAATATGGATGAAACGCCGCTGAACTTTGACATGCCAGGCTCTAGGACCGTGGATGTGAAAGGATCGAAGACAATTTCTGTGAAAACAACTGGAAATGAAAGGCAACATTTCACGGTAGTGCTGACATGTATGGCGGATGGCACTAAACTGAAACCCATGATAGTATTCAAAAGGAAAACCATGCCGAAGGACAGATTCCCGACCGGGGTTATTGTGGCCGTACACCAAAAGGGGTGGATGGATGAGGCGTTGATTAACAGATGGATCGAGGATGTGTGGTGTACAAGACCAGGTAGCCTCCGAGGATGCAAGTCGCTCCTGGTATGGGACATGTTCCGGGCCCATTTGTGCGCGTCCGTGAAGAAGAGATTAGTAGACAATAAGACACACCAGGCCGTTATACCTGGCGGCTGCACGTCCCTTTTACAGCCACTTGACATCTCACTCAACAAGCCCTTTAAGATGAACATTCGGAAGAAGTGGGCTGAATGGATGGTGGATGGAGATCACACATTCACAAAATCAAACGCCATGAGGAGAGCGCGCCTCTCCCTGAAGTTGCGAAATGGGTAAAGGAATCCTGGGATGAGATTCCAAAGGACATGGTTAAAAAATCATTCCTCAAGTGTGGAATCTCGAATGCGATGGATGGATCACAGGACGAGGCCCTATTTGAAGAATTCATCACCAATGATACCAGAGCTGACGAAGATGACGTCCTTGCATGTGAACATTTAGAAGACAATTACGACGACAACACGGATGAATTGGCATGGCAGGCACTGGCTGGAGAAGACAGTGACACAGAGTTTGAGGGATTCACAGCGGACGACATATAAATTACTGTGAATGTGTAATATAGTGTTTACAAATCATCACATTATTCATTCTGTATTATTGTGTAATATAGTGTTTTGAATGAAAAAATGACTTCAGTTTTATTTACGGTGGGTACGTTTTCTCATGGGTTCATATTTCTACATGCACCGACTTCACAAAATGGCGTCTTGTTGTTGATGCATACAAACAGTGATCGTTGGGATTATAAGAAAGAAAACAAACACGGCTTTCTAGAATAATGGGCAGTGTGATCTTTATTAGATACTATTTTCACCAAACATACTTACGTTTTCCATCCAACTGCCAGATGTCTCATGGTGTGAGCTGGCCATAGCGTGGGGTCGGCTTGTGTATGTTTTACAGTGAACGTTGGGATTATAAGAAAGAAAACAAAAACACGGGTTTCCTGAATAATGGTCAGTATAATCTTTATTACCTGGTAGATACTATTTTCACCAAACATACTTACGTTTTACATCCAGATGTTACATCCATTACTGCCAAGTGTCTAGTGGTGTGAGTTGGCCGCGACTCATCGCGGGGGGTTGGCTTATGTACGAAACATACCATTTTGACACTCATTTCAAGGGTCAAGCTAGGGGGTCGGCTTATCTATGGGATCGGCTTATCTACGGTAATATACGGTATATCACGCCCTACCTACTACATTGTATAACAAATGAATTTTTAGGCAATAGTAAACAATTTTTTCTTTGTTAATTCTGTATCATTTAATGCAGTCTTGTTTTATTGGGCTGCTGCCTGCATATTTTTAAATGGAACCTGATTAGTTAGAGCTGTGCAAATATACAGAATATGCTAAATATAAAACAGGTCTATTCTTCTGGAGTCTCCTTGAATAGAATGTTGCTGTTGCATTCTGGAGCAAAGTTTACTAATAATAACCTAAAATAACAGTCTAAGTATTATTCGTTACACTACTGTACTGAATCTTACAAACCCCAGTAGATGGTAGCTCCAGCTAACCTTTTGAATTGACCAATCATAACACTGCTTACCAAATTGTGAAAGTGATTATTATTTCAGTTTGAATAAAATATTTTTGAAGCACAAGTCAAGTGTTGCATGTTTTTTTCCAGATCCGTGATAACTGTATCAGGAAGATAGTGCGGAATTGCCCTCGGCTGAAGACCATCATCATTGCGAACTGCCCCCATGTATCAGACGCTGCTCTCATTGAGATAGCCACATACTCCATGGATGTGCGGTAAGTTCACCACCAGTAGTTACCTCCCTTTAGTACCCATGCTCAAAGGAAAATGGTGAGTGAGTTTAGTTTTTACGCCGCCTTTAGCAATATTCCGTCAATAGCATGGTCGGGGACACCAGAAATGGGCTTCACACATCGAACCCATGTGGGTATCAGACCCGGGTATTTAGCGTCACAAGTGAACGCTTTAACCACTGGCCTACATCACCACTCCTCAAAGGAAAATGTAGGACACAAGACAACAGATCTTGACACAACTTTTGTACTGGACACATTGACTAGTTGAATTATTAGGGAGGGGTCAATATATTGTAGAACTGTATCTTTTTGTCATACTCTTATTCTTGCTTATTGTAGGTCATGTTTGTTTGTTGAGCCAAAATTGTGCAATACACTGCCTGTATTTCAATAGCATTACTTCCCTTACACTTCTATATTTTCCATTACATCCCATCCCATTACAGTTGGGTTAAGAGTACAACACTCAGCACTTTTAATCATTTGTTAATCTTAATCAACTCAAGGGGAGGGTGTTGAGAAACCCAACATTTTTACAAAAACATATCATGCTTGAAATGCATTAGCCTTCTTCTAGTAGCAGTGTACAGTCCTGTATCCATCCTTCATATTACCTTACCCGTGAAGGTCTGTGTTAGAATTGATCTACAGTAATCCATGCTTGTCGTAAGAGGCGACTAACAGGATCAGGTGGTCAGGCTCGCTGACTTGGTTGACACATGTCATCGGCTCCCAATTGCGCAGATCGATGCTCATGCTGTTGATTACTGGTTTGCCTGACCGCCACCCATATAGCTGGAATATTGCTGAGTGCAGCAGAAAACTAACTTCACTCATAAAACTCACTCATATTACCCTATCAAGTTGTACTCCTAAATCTATGATGTGTACTGTGTTGTCCTTCAGGAGTCTGGACATCTGTGGATGTCGCAACGTGACGGATCACAGCATCCGGACCCTGGCCAACAACTGCCAGCGACTCACCCAGCTCGACATCAGCTCATCTGGATGTTCTCATCGCAGGTAAGCAGATATAGTATCTGTAGACTCCATGTCATCAGACCACACTCAATAAGATACAGGTGACCGTCAAGTGAATATTGCTATCTGCGGCATGGACTTAAACAACTGCTGAATAAGGCGATGCAAACCTACAGATGGTTAATTTGTGTTCCAGTGTGACGCTTCTGGCCAGCTACTGTAACCGTAACCTGGAGACGGTGAAGCTCAACTTCCTCGCTGACATCACTGAGGCCTGCCTACAGAAGCTGGTGAAAAAACTGCAAGAAGTGAGTACTTCCATGTTACAGGTGTGGTAGCCAGACATGTGTCCATGTGTTGTAAAACATGATGACATAGGCTAGGGTGTCAACTTAGCATTGCTAAGACCCGTGAAGATCCGGGTTAGAATTGGTCTTCAGTAACCCATGCTTGTCATAAGAGGCGACTAACGGGATCGGGTGGTCAGGGTCGCTGACTTGGTTGACACATGTCATCGGTTCCCAATTGCGTACAGGAAAGACTTCCTCTTGTATCCCCCTTAACATTTCATTCTAGTCAAATCATATCAACTGAATATATATTCCTCCTCTGATAAGGATGAGTTTTAGCATATTTCTTTAATGGTATCTGAACATACTGAAAGACATATCCAGCTTCTGAAAATGCCTCTCAAAGAAATTTATCCTCATCATTAAAATTTAGAGGGGATACGGATGGAAGTCTTACCGTCTATCACTCTGAAAAGATATTTATTATGTACTATTCTATAACCTTAGGCTTAGGTATATCATTTTATTTATTACACATCATTTTAACATTTACATATATATAAATATGGTGCAATAACCATAATATTTTACTTAATTCCTCATATTATCAGATACATATATTTGTGATGACACAAAGAATGTGTATGTTTATATATTCCTAGTTACATATATACTACCCATCAAAAGTTTAACTTGGGGGAACCAACTGCAAACCATATGCAGATGAATTGTTTGAGGAGCATGCATAGAATTGATGAAAAACATGGGTAAGAGTTCCTCCCGTTCCCCCATCCCAAATAATATTTATAAATATACTAAAATTATTAACAAAACTAAACACAACAATAACTAGAGAACTCACAAAATGACTAAAAGTCCAAGATTTATGTTAGGGTTAGGTTTAGGTTTAGGGTTAGGTTTAGGGTTAGAGTTAGGTTTAGGGTTGGGGGAACAGAAGGAACTCTTTCCAAAGCATGTGCAGATATCATGCATGTGAACAGCTGTGTTTTGGTGTAAAGTTTAGTTAAGAAATTGCCAGTTTTCACCGACTTTCATCATTTATTGAACTCATGAAAATATTTTTTTCAACATTACGATATTTTTTACAAAACATCAAATTATGTGTTACAAGTACCTGAAAACAGTATGGAATATTTTGCAAAATCTAGTTTAGAACAGTTGACTGAAGTAACTGGCTATATTAGCACTGGTGAGTCTAAACGTTTTGATTGGTAGCATATAAACAATATATTTAAGCTATTACAAATCAATTTTAAAACAATGCAACCAACTAACACATGGACCAGCACGAATACACATACAGTTAATGAAATGTCTCCAGTAAACAAACACTATCATGTGTTACATCCTGTTGAGGTAACTTTACCTAAAGTGATCTACAGTATGTATTACACTGGTACAAATAGAACGCAGTAATACCTGTAAGTACTAACCTATAAATTCCTGATCCTCTCTCTTTCCCTGTGCAGTGTGAAGTGTCAGTGCAGATGTTTAAACAAAGGGTTTAAAGTTGGACTCTGATCATTCAAAGCTAACCAATCAGGAATATGCCTCGGCTTCTACTTTGATTGACCACCAAAGATTTCCAGTGTACCCTTCATTGAAGTGGACAGACCCAGTGGGAATAGCCTAACAAAACAGAGGAGCTTTAATGATGTTACTTAACTTATAACTACGTAAATATCTTATGCAGCCTAAAATGAGACGTATAATTGTAAATTACATTAATGAAGGTGATTGTTTTATTAATTTGAAAGAATGCAAGAAATAATTTTCAAATATCTGAAATATATAAATACCATTATTTGCAAAAATGCTGAAGTAATACAGCTGAATATATAATAGATGTACCATACCACACTCAAGGTAATGGAGTAAATGCTGTGTTAGCAGCAGCAGCAGCAGCATCAGCCTCATTATCATCATCATCACCAACTAAACTCACTCACTCATCACCATCACTTAGGAGGGATGGAGGAGTAGCCTAGTGGTTAAAGCATTCACGTCACACTGAAGACACAGGTTCGATTCCCCACATGGGTACAATATGTGAAACCCATTTTTAGTGTCCAGTGTCTTGAAATTGCTGGAATATTGACGTAAAACAAACTAACTCAGGAACAAACAATCGATGTATGCCCACTTGTTAACAAGATACATGTATTTTTCCACAGATTAAAGACACTTCATCTGTATGGGTGCACCAGTGTCCGGAGTGTTGACAAACTCATGCAGCTCTGTCCCTTCCTCCATGTAGAAATGTGAACATCAGTACAACACAACATGGGATGGTAACTGGTGAACAGCAGGTTCATCACAGACATGACTGAACATCTGATACTGACTTCAGAAATGTTTGTTATCTGCTCAGCAGTGAAGTTGATGAATAGCTGATGTTTACGAATAAACAACTGATGAATGGCTGATATTAATGGATGAACAACTGATGAACAGCTGCTATTACCAGATGAACAACTGATGAACAGCTTGTTAATGGATGAACAACTGATGAACAGCTGATATTAATGGATGAACAACTGATGAACAGCTGATATTAATGGATGAACAACAGCTAATTAATGGATGAACAACTGATGAACAGCTGATATTAATGGATGAACAACTGATGAACAGCTGATATTAACAGATGAACAACTGATGAACAGCTGATATTAACAGATGAACAACTGATGAACAGCTGATATTAATGGATGAATAACTGATGTTAACCTTGAAATTTGATGGTAACTGTTGTATAGGTGATTTAAACGTATGAATAACTGATGTTAACTGAACAACTGATGTTAACATTGAAGTGTTGATGTCAACTGATGATCAGCTGTTGTTGACAGACAGGTGCATTGTTGATATTAACTGATAAGCAGATTATGTTAATTATGACGAGCTAATTTTAACTGATGAACAATGGATGTCAGCTGTCGTCCATGAACACCTGAGAGATGTCTTACTTAACCATGTGCCTTTTGGCTGTTTGATGACCTGGGTGCCATTGTACAAAGCGATTTTAGCGCTAAGGTGATCATAAGTCCCATACCTTAACACAGACACAACAGTCGTAAAGCTAAGGTTGCTTTGTACAACTGCACTCTGGTTATCAATAGCATGTTGGATTTAGAGAGAATGAGACCCTTCACATACGGAATGGTATTCACAGTATTAATTCTTGAAAGGAAACCATACAACAGATTAATTTACATTGGACATGCAAATGCTACTTCTATTATTTATTTTTTTGTAGCATTTATCAAAGTTTCTGTATTATCTGGGAATTCCATTCCTGGTGTCAGTATTAAACATGATTGAGCAACATTGACATCATCAGGGGTACTAAGTAATGGTTGGCTGTGAAATACTGAACGTTTCATAGCAGCTTTTTAATATTATTTTTACATCTTTTGCAGTATAAACGTTATATATTACCAGTATTTCCAATGCTCACTCTGAATAAACAAATTAAACAATCATGTCTGTAAACATGCGAGTATGGTCATATTGAAATCATTAGTATTTTCCTTTTACATCTTACTACTGAAATATCAAAATCTTGATTGTAAGAGATTTCTCTTTTATGCTGAACTTTCACTGAAATTTGGTAAACTACCACATTTAAGAAATATGTACAATTTTTTTAACATCAATCTGAGCAAAATATAATGGAAATATCATTATTATGTCATTATTATTATCATGGTTCCTAACATCGATGCAGTGTGATTGTACTGGAACATTGCTAAAAGTGGTGGAAAGCTCTCCTAATTTCGCCTTGAAACTGAGATTTCAAGACATCATAACTTGTTATTTTCTGAAAACAATCCATTTCAAGCGATTGATTAATATAAGATGGATTTTGGTTTGTCTGAAACATATGTCCAAACATCAAACTTTCTGGATTTCTTATTTGAGAAGGGGCAGTGGGGTAGCCTAGTGGTAAAGCGTTCGCTCATCACGCATAAGATCCGGGTTCGATTCCCCACATGGGCACAATGTGTGAAGCCCATTTCTGGTGTCCCCGCCGTGATATTGCTGGAATATTGCAAAAAGCGGCACAAAACCTAACTCACTCACTCACTCACTCATATTTGAGAATGTTGTATCTGATGTGTGTTGATTTAATGACCGATTGATCAATATGATTTAGCATTGGACATCAGGTGACATTGATCACCTTGTTTAATACTGGGTTTTGTGCTGAAGTACTACAACTTGACAGCTGCTCTCCTGTGATTATTACATCATTCTGGAAATTATTTCCCTGTCAACTGTAAATAGTCAGTATATATATTTGTACAATACCAGTAATTTATTGTATTTTGTACAGTTGATTGTGTTGTTGTGTTGACCATGTGTTGACCACGGTCAAGGACAACTGCCATCAATCGCAACATTCATGGCACATCTTTTTTAAATGTGATACTGCTACAAGAAAACTGCTTCTACAAATGTTGTTTACAAACATTTTGTAATATATGTATTGTTATGGTGAGAGTTTGATACATATTTTTTGTCAGTTGTAGTGTTTGCCTTCTATGGTGGACAATCAAAGAGTATCTGCTGTTTTTTGCACATATTTTGTTGATAAGGATCTATTTAGGATTGTTATTTGTTTGAGAGTTTATATCTGTGTTGAGCTGTACTTGAGGTGTTCTCCTGCTCGGAAGTATATATACATACTAGTTCCTTATCACGTTTTGAAAAAGAATGAAGTAGATTATAAGTCTATTTTGATATCGTAATAACTTTTCCATGTAAGACAAGTACAGTACTAGTAACACGGCAGTTAATATGGCCTCTCTCAGACAATTTGGGTCACTAGTGGCCTGTAGTCTACCCACTGTGCAGAGTTGTGTCCCTTAGGTGTGCCAGGAACCTGTCATCATGGGTTTTATCCCAGTTTGTCTTTGGGTGTCCCCCGATGTGATATTGCTGGTATATTGCTAAAAACAGCGTAAAACTATACTCACTCTCACTCACTCACTCACTCACTCACTCACTCACTCACTCACTCACTCACTCATTTTTCTGAATAATTTACCATTACTTTTCATGTTAGAAATACATAAGGGAGTTGACAAACCAAATAACCCTTCAATACAAGATGTTTGGCTAGGTCATGTAAGCTGCAGATTTATGTCCCTTTAGACTTGTAATAAGCCAATGCTCATGTGTTCAAGTCCCAGATTTTCTTGACCATGTTGCTTTGTTTGTCAGCCCCATACCATTTAGGTTATTTATCAGTGACCAGCATCAGCTTTCCTCCCACATACAGCTAACACATTGTGTTTGGTCGCTGTGTTGTTTAATGCTGCACTCAGCAGTATTCCACCTATATGGCAGCTGTCTGTAAATAATCGAGTCTGGACCAGACAGTCCAGTGATCAACAGCATGAGTATTGATCTACGCATTTGGGATATGATGACATGTCAACCAAGTCAGCGAGCCTATTAGTTAGTTGCCTCTTACGACAAGCATGGGTTGCTGAAGATCAATTCTAAGCCAGGGCCTCCTTTCACAAAGCACTAAGGTGATCGTAAGTCACTAAGGTAACCTTAGTGCAATGTTAAAGAATGGGAGTTAAGGCTAACCTTAGTAAAGGTTGTTTGGTGAAAGGGGCTCCAGATCTTCATGGGTCTTGACATGCTGTGAAATAACTTGAAAACTGTCCCTATTGGCGGTAAACAAACCTCTCTCAAACCAACATCTGTGCACTAACTGATTGAATTTGTCTTAATATTAACAAAATATGACTGAAACTTCTAATATTTCAGGTAAATATTTTTTCGATATGTAAATGTGTGAAATGTTTTGCAAATGGATAAAAACATGCACAATTACCAAATTTTATCATTCATGCATTGACATTCCATTTGTAATAAACACTGCGATGACATCACACTTCAAGATACAATGCAGTGACATCATAAAGAATGTTGCAGCACTGCTCTCATTCATACTGGCTGTTATCAGTGGGCTGCCTGTGGTATCTAATACACTGTTTGATACAGGGCACTAACAATGCGATTCTTAGACTGAGATTGTGTGCTTCATCCCTACATATTACCAATAGACTGACTCAATGTATGCCGTTATGTGACGTGAACACAAAATCATTATTCAAGCAGACATGCTCCACATACTGTTCAACAATCAGAACAGATCACGATTATCCTGAATACACTACAAATTCTCCCCGAGGGTTGGGTTATTGAGGCAGTTGAAACCTGTGTTGATCAAAGATGGTGCAATATGAATGTAATAATTATGTCCTTGAGACCTTATTCTGTAGAACTTTACATGTTTCATGAAAACAATTTATCTGTATTTTTATGAGATTGTTGACAGTTTGTATTAGTTTAGACAAAAGACCACAGCTGAATATTTTGTAGGTCATAGTTGTTTAATTTGTTTCCATTTTTATGAACATGTTGAAGCATATTCATATGTCATTAGACTGATTACTTTGCAATGTGTTGTATTAAATAATTATCTAAATTACTGCTATAATTCTAATTTGATGCATGGAAAACATTGATTCCAGCATTCTCATTGTTCTTTCACATTAGAACAAACTGGTTTTCACTATTGTGTTCTTTATATAACAGACTCAAGTTATATTTATACTTTATAGAGTATTAATGTCTATATGACTTTTGTTCAACATCTGGGGCGGTGGGGTAGCCTGGTGGTTAAAGCATTCGGCTTCATTCATGCAGAAGACCCGGTTCGATTCCCCACATTGGTACAATGTGTGAAGCCCATTTCTGGTGTCCCCTGCCGTGATATTTCTGGAATATTGCTAAAAGCAGCGTAAAACTAAACTCACTTACTCACTCACATTGTTCAACATGTAATTATTACTTGCCTTTGAATATGGTACATCTGTCAGCTTATGTCAAAAATATTTTCTAGTTTTGTGATTGTTGAAAACCCTAGTTGATTTTTAAGTTTGTTTTGGAAAATGAACTGTTGCGTCAAATTTATTTTTCATGATTAATGTGCCGAGTTAGGTTTTTATTGATTTATAGTTTTTATGCGGCAATAAAAGGAAATGATTTAAGGTTGATTCCATTGAAATAAAAAAATATGATATAGTATCCGAATATATATTCTCACTATATTTTACCACATGAGAAAAATGTGAAGAAGTCTGAAAATATAGGGGTTGTAATTATGTATACGTCCAAAGAAAATATAGTCAGAAATTTATACTTGTTTTTAAATTATGATCAAAGAATCGGTCTTTTAAAATTATATAAGTAATTGTTAGAAAACGTTTCTGAAGATAAAGTTGGATATGCTATCGTTTGTCGTAATGGGCACACAGTGGTTAAGACACATGGAACAACATGCAGTGTTAAAGGTATAGTGGATTTTGTTCATTCTGAATTCATCTTATTTTTAAGCCATTTACAGAAGTTAGAATCAATGTTCTTGTTCAGGCGCAAAAGAGTTGCAAGGTAATGTTCCTTTTTGATGTATTGTCAAATTGTTTTGCAATTTTAGCTGACAAGAGACATGACTTATAATGCAATACCAGCATACATGACATCAGTTGATTGTTTGGGAATGTTTTTCAACAAATTATGTTCCTGTATTACTTATGTTTCATAGTGTATCAAAAAGGGCAATGATGTATGGTGATATCAAAGATATACTTTGATAAAATAATTGAATTAGAAATGCTTTGTTTTCATTGTTACATCTTACAGCTGTTGTTCAGGATGTACAATGCAGTAAGTTTGTACAGAAGCAGGCACAGGGCATGCAGTGTTTTACCTATATGTCTCACAGTGCATGGCACAGATGGCTCCGACATTAAAGGTGCTCTAATTCTCAGTGCATCCCCTGGGCGTGTTAGAAACAGTGGTTTTCAACCCACATTGCCCCTGATTATTTTCCCAGGTTTGTCCCCAATAACCATGCTCTCAGGCCTCACAAAAGTGGTTTACACCCATTGATAGAAGTGAGCTAGCATAAATGGTACATTAACAGAAATATTTCCTAATGTGTCATCCAGCTTTTCATTTCTGAAATCATTCGACACTTGCATCAAACTTTGAACATCTGACAGCTTATATGCATGTCTAGGAAAGACTTACACAGCTTCTTCAGATACATTGGTCAGATACATCATATCCAAGTATGGTATAGAGAATATAGATAGTGGTATTGTTTTTAATCCGGCCAAACCAAAAACTCCCGACTCCCCTGAATGAAGCCAGCATGTTTATGAGTTGGAAACAGAGAAAGGAAAAAGATGCCTTAAACTTCAACAACACTGAGATACAATGTCTCCCTAAATGTCCGATAATATACTAGTAACAAAATATAAGGGAACACTTTGATTTTTGGTCATGTTGGGTTTTATTGGAACTACATTTTGACATTGTGTGGGCAAAAGTCAGTATCTGCCTCGGGCATCAATGCATGCTTGGCATCTTCAGGACAGGCTTGAGATCAGATTCCGAATTGTTTCCCTTGGAATTTGGCGCCATTCTTCTTGGAGGATTTGTCCTGTAGGTTTGTTGGTGGCTGTGGTCTGTCTCGAACCCTGCGTCCCAGTTCATCCCACAAATGTCCAATAGGTGAGAGATCTGGTGATTTTTACAGGTTAAGGGAAACTTTATCTTCTGCGGCATGAGAAAATCCAAAGCAACTCTTGCTCTGTGAGGTCCAGCATTATCGTCCTGGAACTGAAAGTTTCGACCAATCCTTCGCGAGAATGGAATCACTACTGGTCTTAAAATTTCATCCAAATAACGCTGGCCTGTCAAACACGTTATTCTAGCCCACACCATTACACTTTCACCACCGTATCTGTCATGCTCTTGAACATTGACGTCATGATAGCGCTCCCCGCGTTTTCGCCAAACCCGTTGTCGACCATCTGTGAATCTCAACAGGAACCTTGACTCGTCGGTAGACATCGTGTAACGTCAGTGCCTCATGTCACGATTACCAAACTGTCGAGACCACTGAAGTCGCAGCCTCTTGTGTTGCACAGTAAGTGGAATCCACGGAATGGGCGCCTTGACTTCAACTGGACAGACTTCAGTCTGTTTCTCACTGAACTGCAGGACATTCGTATTCCTGTTGTTCGGAATTGTCTCTGAATTTCTGATGCTGTCACGAACTGATTTCTAAGTGCAATTGTTGTAATGAACCGATCTTGTCGTACTGTTGTCTTTCGTGGCCTTCCTCTCCCAGGTCGAATTGACACGTCACCTGTCTGTCGGTATCGTTCCATTAGGCGGGAAATCACTTTTGGACTTCCCAAAATGACGTGCCATCTCCTTCTGAGATCTGCCACCATGCACCAGCTTCCTATTGCTGATTTCTTGTCAGATAGACTTTTGGAGGCATATTGATTCACTGAAGACACTATAATGTTGACAGGTTTTATATTATATATTATTTATTATAATCTATTTATATAGCGCCGAGTTCCAGCTAGGCGCACCAAGTTAATGTGACGTTCCAATCCTCACGAGGTACCCATTTACAGCTGGGTGGACTGGGACACATATTCAGAGTACTTTGTCCAAGTTTACTGCACGTTGCTGTACCCACAAGTAGGTGTTTGCACGTATTCATGTGGCCACCATCTGGTCATATACCAACGCATTCGTGGGTTCTTTTAAGTGCACAGGGTTGTGGACTGTACACTTGGGGTTGTGACAACACTGAAAGAGTCTGTACACAAAGTTGACTCCAAGGTTTTACACCTGGTCACAGGTGGGCTCGTTCCCGGCACCTCAATCTCGCTGGATCACTAGCCTGGCGCCTTAGCCAGCTCACCCACCAGGTTTTATACCGTGGTAATGCACGTGCAAATCATGCTTCAACGATAACACGATTTCCTTCATGCCTTCTTTAAGTCTGGTACGTTTTGTTCGGATTGCTTATCAGGTTCGAATCCAGCACTGTCTTAAAATGCACGACTTACTGTTAAGTTGGTCTTCTTATACCTAAGTTCCCATAAATTCTGTTTCCAGTATATTTCACATTTTAGGAACTCCGTGTTACTATAGGAACACAATGGCATCGAAGTTACCTACCAAGGCATCTCTACAGTTGCTAATAGCAACCATTGTCAGTTATTTACATATGGCCCAAATTATCTCGAAATTCCTGCTGCCATTTGGGACACAACTTGAAAATCATTGCTGATTGTATGCCACAAAACAGACTAAACGAGGATGATCCACGGTTGAGTATTGGAGTAATTTATTGTACCTTCCTTACGGAGGTGTAACGGGACGGTAAAGCATAAATTCGACATACCCGATTCTTCACTTGTACGTCTTTAGACTTAATTTCAAGGAAATGTTCATTGCTTAACGAGTCACGTTTCAATATTCTTGTTATATGATGGCGGTCTGTAAATGGTCGAGTTTGGACCAGGTAATCCAGTGACTGACACCAGGAGCATCGGTCAACATGAATTATCCCTGTGATGTGGTTTGGTTTGGTTTGGTTATTGTTTAACGTTGCACTCAGCAATATTCCAGCTATATGGCGGCGGTCTGTAAAGAATCGAGTCTGGACCAGACAATCCAGTAATCAACAGCATGAGCATGAATCTACGCAATTGGGATACGATGACATGTGTCAACAAAGTCAGCGAGCTTGACTGCCCTATCCCTTTAGTCGCCTCTTACGACAGGCATGGGTTGCTGAAGATCAATTTTAACCCAGATATTCCCGGGTCTAGCCGGATGTAAAATAGACACTGTGGCTGCGTGTAAGAGCTAGATCCATATCAATGTCAGTTTGTTACTGTACTGTCGAGACTATTGGGAATACAAGTTACTTTGTGTGAAAGGATCAATGTGTCTGTGTATCCAGTTTCAACCAATCTCATCAATATCACTGTTCTCGATTCCAGTACAGAAGGTCCTTAATGCAGAACGACCTTCATGAACTTTCTCATCATTCAAGGCACTAAGCTTTTGACAAAAATACCGATGTGAAATTTTAGAATTATGAACGATTTCGAGATTTCATGATTCGTAAACACATTCTGACTGTCTCTTTCCCGATCTGGTAAGCGACGCTCTGATTGGTCAGATGAAATATGTCCCCTGACCTATGTTTAGAAGTTGTTATAACTACGATCTTTTTCTCATGACATGACAGTTTATACATGTTTATACATTTGCTGAGCTGTGATGCTTGTAGATACCTCATCTGTAAGTGGCGGTCACCATGGAGTCTAGGGTACCGTTGTAGAAAACAACCTTAGCGCTACGCCAGTCGTAAGTCTGGTATGGGAGTTACGATCACCTTAGCGCTAAGATCGCTTTGTACAACGGCACCCTGTGTTCAGCAATCATCACACATATAGGATCAGGGATCCGATCCACGAAGCGTTCGTAGGGCTACGACATTCGTAAGCCTATGGTAAACGGTAGATTTACGATAGTTCGTACCGTTACGAATGCTTTGTGGAGGGGGACCCTGGGCCTTGTCCAAAGCCTTACCTTGATCAGCAATCATCAAACATCCTGGAGAAACATGGTGCACTCAATATTGTCTACTTATAGGAGTAAGTGATTGAGTTTAGTTTTTGAAGGTTTTATTCCAGCAATATCACGGTGGGGGACACCAGAAATAGGCTTCACACATCGTACCCATCGAACCAGGGTCTTCGGCGTGACGAACGGACGCTTTAACCACTGGGCTACCCCACCGCCCATCTACCTATAGAATCAGGGACCCGATCCACGAAGTGTTCGTAACATTACGACCTATCGTAACTCTATACTTTATCATGGACTAACGAATGGCGTAGTACTCTTCGTGGATAGAGTCCCTGACGTATACCACTGGGTTTGCTTCTCGTCGTTTCCTGTGTTCTGTGAAACAATGAATTTCTTAATTATGAAGGAGACCCAATTCCGTGTAGGTTTTACAGCTACTATTGCACATTTCTGGGGCAGCCATTGGTGGAATGATTGTAACAGTACCAGGCCCGGCGACTTGATGACCATTTCCAGTCGTTTGTAAGATAGCTGGAATATTACTTAACGAAAACGTTAATGTTTCAGAAACTGATAGTCATGGTACTTCTAAGCTATCAATGTTGAATCCTAAAGTGGTAATTTAAAATGACTAATCGCCGGTTTCCCATCTCAGAATTTCAGGAAAAACGTCTTTCAGATCATTTGATAACAATAGTTTCTTCAGGGGTAGCCTGGTGGTTAAAGTGTCCGCTCGTCATAATCAAGACCCGTGTTCGATTCCCCACATGGGTACGATGTGTGCAGCCCATTTGTGGTGTCCCCCGCCGTTATGTTGCTGGAATATTACTCAAATCGATGTAAAACCATACTCACTCGCTCATTCATTGATCTTATGTCTCGTCCAGACTGTTATACCAATTCAATTGTGATGTTAACAAAGAGTTGTGCCAGAAGCCTCTACCTGGAATAGTTTCCCATCAATATGGAATATATTGCAGGATGGATACAATCTACATCCTCAATGCCAAACAACCTGAGAAACTCTGTAACGTTTTCTTTGTTTGCAGCTTCCCACTCGAAATGACGTCCGTATCATTTGACTCCCTCAGTATCTGAAATTTTCACCATGCTCCTTTTATTTAGAACATCGAAGTATTTCATCAATCGATTCATCATTACGGGTATACGGGAAATCTATTGACTGTATTTCAAGTAATCCGGAAATATATGGTTAGAATGCATTATTTATAACGGAGGGTGGGTGTGTCTATTAAAACAGTCTATATGAACCCGATTAAAAGAAATATTGTTTCCACAGCAAGTTATTTGTCATCGATTAGACCTTTGTCTTAGGTACACATGTAGGCTGATCATGAGGCTGCCAGAAATTGTAAAACGTATTAGAAGATGGAAGATTGCCACGGCGGTATTTCCATATTTCTATCACCTCTATTGACTTGTTCTAGGACACTGGTTTTGCTGTTGTTTGTAGCTCGGTGTAAATGTGTCATTAGCAACACAGCGTGAATGTATTCATGTATAATGTAAATCCCTGAACGCAAAATGTCTCGTGGAGTTGTGAACATGATGTATGTTGTGGAATTGTTAATTTATAACGTCTGTCTTGCTGATGAGTAAACATCTTTATGTGTACACAAGTGGATAGGGAGCCTCCTTCACGAACTGCTGGGTCTGCACGAAGAAAGGGCAAGGCTATATACTCTGTGGCATGGAAGCTTAGTATACGACTGATTGGTGGGTCCACAAACAGAATGAGCTCACTGAATTGACTAGTGGGTATAGTTCTTGATAGTACTTTGAAACGTTTTGCCAAACCAGAACGAAACTGACACAATATCACACGAAGACTGGGTGATCATGAATTATGAATTTGCAAACAAGGGACTCTTCGTCTGTCCATTGTTGTCTCTTCGTTGTCTCTTCGTCTGTCCTTTGTTGTCTCTTCGTTTGTTCATTGTTCTCACTTCGTCTGTCAGTTGTCTCTCCCTCTGTCAACTGTTCTCTCTTCGTCTGTCCATTGTTATCTCTTCGTTTCAATTGTGTCTTCGTCTGTCCATTGTTCTCTCTTCGTCTGTCAATTGTCTCTTCATCTGTCCATTGTTGTACCTTCGTCTTTTCATTGTTCTCTCTTCGTCTGTCAATTGTTGTCTCTTCGTCTGTCCATTGTTCTCTCTTCGTTTGTCAATAGACAATTCCGTCCAAGCCAGCTGTCTTCCAAAGATGAACAGTTTATAGTTGTTCCACTATGGAATGCAGTTACATGACCAGTATATGCTATTACATTTTGATTGAGGAAATTGGGGTCAATTGTTGTCTCTTCGTCTGTTCATTTTTCTCTCTTCGTCTGTCAATTGTTGTACCTTAGAGAGAGAACAATGAACATACGAAGATACAACAACTGACAGACGAAGATACAACAATTGACAGACGCAGAGAGAACAATGAACAGACGAAGAGACAACAATGGACCTCAATTTCCTCAATCAAAAAATAATAAATTGGTATACGTGACACATCAAATTATGTCACATATAAGCTGGTAAATTAACTTAACCAAAACCATAAATCAGTACTACCCACCTTTAACTTGATTCTGAAGTGAAAGATTCGTCTATTCCTCCATAAATACCCATAAAAGGGAAATATTGCTGGGTCAGGCAAATATACAACTGTATCATCGCAATGATTAACCCCAAACTTTGATAAATCAAGGAAGGACTTTCTTTGAAAGCATTTCAGACAGGTTAAATAGACACAGTGTGGATTCTCTGACTTGCTTTGATTACAGTATTTTTTCTGATGTAATGCAAGTCCTCCAGTTACCCAACGTCGTCAGTTTCGGAATCAAATTATCATCAAATCACAACTATTCATTGTAGATGAGAATTGGGATGGGTATGGTAACTGGAGGGCAGCATTCGAGATCATGCTCTACTGATCATGTAAGTGGTGGGACTTTCCGTCATGTTGCAGAGAGGTAGTGCCGTCCCAGACAATACGCGTGTTACAACAGACCTTTTAAGGCAGTACACCATTGATGGACTGCTGCCGCCGCCTGTTTCGCAAGACCTCTTCCCCGCAGAACATGTCTGCAGTAAGATAGACAGACGCCTACGACAGGACTAGAACCAGCCGGTAACGGTAAAAAAGTAACGCATAGGCGTTGTCAGCAGTTCATTTCGATATACTTTGACAGCAATCGTCATTAAGACAAGTCCTATGTTTGAATCCCGTTAATCATGTCGTGGTTGTTGTGTATTGCGCGCAAACGCATCCTAAAATGTTTTTGTAAACGTTTGTCATAAAAAAATGAAAACGATATATGAAAAGTGCATGCAGAAAACGTGTTCCACGTAATGCACGCGCAATGTGTCAGACACATGAGTATAGACATCAACTATAAAAGGCCAAACCAAATTCATCATTTCATTACGAAATTTACGACGTAAACGAAGACAAAAAATGTCAAGATTGAATGCTATTGGCCGAAATATCGCGATTGGAAGCAGGGGAGTCCCTGTCTGCCGTTGCAAGACACTTCAAGGTCCAACACAGCACTATATCTTAAAAATGGCATCGATATACCCGCTTCAATTCGACCCAATACTGTCGAAGAAGTGGAAGAGGCCAAGAGTGACCACACCTACTCAGGACCGATTCATCCGGGTGTTTCACCTACGTCACCGATTTGCTACAGCAACGGACACTGCAGGACAGGTGCCTGGTCTTCGAAGAATTTCCGACCAAACCATCGGAAATCGTCTGAGAGAATGGGGAACTCGAGCATATCGACCAAAGGTTGTACCTGTCGTGACACGACTACACCGACAACGACGTGTCCAGTGGTGCAACAGGGTACAGGCAGGGAACCTGGGAACTGGCGACGCGTTTGGTTCAGCGATGAATCGCGTTTCCTCCTGCAACGACGGGATGGGAGACAACGTGTCTATCGACGTCGACACGAACATTTTGCGCCGAACTGCATTCGACAGGTGGACAGATTTGGTGGAGCTAGCGTCATTGGGTGGGGAACCATGTCCTACACGGGTAGATCAGAGCTAGTGGTGGTTCAAGACTATCTTACAGCAAATCGCTACATCGATCAAATCCTGCAACTTCATATCCTCCCACTTTTTAACTCACTCACTGATATGAAGAACAGTTCCCTTTTCAGCTAGCATACAATCTAGGCACAAAACATCCCTCTATCTCTAACATCAGTAATGACTTACAGACGAGGGAGTTGCTTTAAGACTACAGTTATCACGTGTTCCCAAATAATCGATTGAAAACAAACAAACGTATTTGGGTTACACTCATTAAACCCGTGTTAGAGGTTGAAGCCCATTGACGTGCAAAATTACTGCTAATGAAATATGGTTCAAAGGGTTCTTTTTTTCTCCTGGTGAGTTTTGACCTGTGATGAAGAACCCTTTTATGAGAAAGGACTAAAACACTTAAACCAATTTTATTATGATCTAGACTCGTGTTCTATTGGGGAGTTTTCAACTGCGAAGGACAACTGCTGATAATGAAGTTAATCAATACATTGTTTGTGCAGGTTGGGTCTTCCTGGATATTCCGAGTGGCGCTGGCAACGGGTAACTAACTATAACTGCCAGGCAAAACAAAGCATACAATTAATACATGATTTGGCAAAACTTGCGTTATCAAAACGTTACCTGGCTGTGTAGCTATCGAAATGCTTCAAACGTAAGCTAAAACTACAGTTGTGCAACCTGTATCAACTACATTCCCATCCAATCACCATATTGTGTTTGTCTTTTTTAGAGTGAGTGAGGGAGTCTAGTTTTACGCTGCACTCAGCAATATTCCAGCTATATGGCGGCGGTCTGTAAGTAATCGAGTCTGGACAGACAATCCAGTGATCAACAGCATGAGCATCGATCTGCGCAATTGGGAACCGATGACATGTGTCAACCAAGTCAGCATGCCTGACTACCCGATCCCGTTAGTCGCCTCTTACGACAAGCATGGATTACTGAAGATCAATTCTAACTCGGACCTTCACGGGTCTACAGAATAAAGAAGTTGTATATCCATGAAATTATCTTCATTCTTTTATTTTGTGTTTGGTTCATTTTTTTCTTCACTATCAAGCATAGTTGTTTTCTATCGGCAGAAAGTTTGGCCGGTGGGGTAGCTTAGTGGTTAAGCGTTCGCTACTCACGCCAAAGGCCCCGGTTCGAATCCCGATATGAGTGCAATGAATGAAGGTCATGTGTTCCCCTCGGTGATATTGCTGGCATGTTGCTAAAACAGCGAAGAACCACCCTCACTAACTCTTCCTACGAAGTTATTAAGAGGCATGGGTGTGTCGAGGCCAAACGACCTTGATCTTTCTCTTCCTGTATTGTATTGGCTGCCCCGGGATACACAATCAACATGTTGTCGTCATAAAGCATATCATTGTTAAATATTTCTTGAAGAGCAAGTATTCCCTCCTTTACCCATCTGCTCGAGTTTGAATCCAGTTTAGATCACTAGATTGTGTGGTCCAGTCTCGATTTTTTACAGACTGCCGCCATATTGTTGGAATATTCTTGGTGTGGCGTTAAAAATGCGGCAAACAAACGAATTTGTGTGATTTGGGTGAAGCTATTGGTTGTTTTGCCTATAGTTATGTATTTTCTCCAAGACAAAAGTCGAAGTCTGGTTTCTATTTCAAGCCAACTTTTCTGTGCAAATACTGGTAATGTGTCATTTTGGTTGACTGTCAGGGATGAAATCTCAAATCTTCATATCTGATCCACCAGGTTGTCTGCTGTTGTAGTCATCCCCGTGAAGCCATTCGAAATGGGAGCAACGATCTGATTGGATATTGCGTTTTGATCTCAAGGGACATAACTCTATTTAGCCGTGAGTGAGTATTGTTCTACTCCGCTTTTAACAATATTCCAGCAATATCCAGCGGGGGACCAGAAATGGGAGTCACACATTGTATCCATATGGGGAATCGAACCCATAAGGTTTGACATGGGAGAGGAAGAAACTTGGTTTTGATATAGGCTAGTGGGCACTCTTGCCCTCGAGCAATCTATCCCTCCCTGTTGAATTAAGCTTCTTCAGACATGATTTACCAGCTGCGTCAGCTGATAACATGTAAAATACCACACCGTTATGAATACTTCACGGACAGATTTGTAACGAAATGCTATTCTAAATATCATGTCAGTACCGTGTAGTATTTGTCGGTGTTGGGAACAATCACTTTTTGAAGGCTCCTTTTGCGGGTCAAATGATGATTTAATTATTCCATGGTTGGACCCTTTAAAGTCTCTTCTTTGAGTGGCATTTTAGTAGTAATATTAGGAATGAGAGTGTGAGAATTGTTTTACGCCGCTTTTTACAATATTCCAGCAATATCACCGCCGGGCACACAAGAAATGAGTTTCACTTATTGCACCCATATGGGAAGTAGAACCTGGGTCTTCAGCGTGCCGAGCGAACGCTTTAACCACTAGGCTACCCCATAGCTCCGAGTAGTTGGGAAGTACAATAATAACAATATATGGTTTTCTTTAGTGCGACGTTTATACAGGTTACTGAAGCTTTCTCATGCAGTAATGAAAGTCTCGTCTCACTGGTTTATGGTCTTAAAAATTTGAATCAGTGAATCGTAAATTCTATCTCTTTTCTCTTTTCAAGTACTGAGAAAGCACTTAAAACACGGTATGTCAATCGGCTTTTAGTTCTTACCGACCGGTTGAAAGTAGGGCTGCGCAATATAACCGGTTTACCGATATTTACCGGTTCAGACATGAAAACGATACGCATTTGGATACGCTGATCGAAAACCGGTATTTTGACCTGCATTCGGAAAACTTCGTAACACTCGGAAATCTTCGGATATTGCCTAGTTTCATTTTTGCCAAAT
The DNA here is from genome assembly GCF_003918875.1 of Haliotis rubra. Lineage (NCBI taxonomy): Eukaryota > Metazoa > Mollusca > Gastropoda > Lepetellida > Haliotidae > Haliotis > Haliotis rubra. Next base: position 545,250 of record NW_025766803.1, on the reverse strand, counting down.
ACTATTTACAATTTTATTTTGTCATTAAAGTTTTTATTAAAGCTTAATTAAGCATAGTGATTTTGTTGTGTTCATGCTTTATAAATCAAGCATTAACTCGATTATAAGTATTTTTTTGTTTAAAAATACTTCTTGCAATATATTGCAATACATATCGCAATATATGCTTTCGCATCGCGATATATCGCAATATGAAAATTCTCTGCAATACCCACCCCTAGTTGAAAGCTAGTCTCATACTAAAAACTTAGTTGTCGATATCTAAAAACTTGCAAAACCACTTACCCATAACTTAAAACATCCAAAGGCATTTTAAAACTCACGGCTAAGGTGACCCTGTCCTTGTTGTAGAATCAAAGCCCACTTTCCCTAAGTGTTTTACTGTAAGAAATCCCCAGCCAATTATTTTCCTGCACAGCCGTTGAAGATGCCGTTAGATCTTGAACGCTCTGTATACTGTTTCGAGTCAGATGATGGATGGCTAGCTGGTGGTTGTGAGAGAGGCATTTGTTACAGGTCTCTCGAGTTAAAATATGTGTCTATGATCATGCTTGTTATGGTGAATACACAATGCCAGAAAGTGGTCAAATATAACATACATGCATGTTATATTTGGGATTACACTTTCTCAGTAAAGTACAGATTCTAGTACTTTTGATGGGTTGGCCGAACTTCTGTGCCGGCGATCAGGTGCCCCGGATGGGACTCAGCCTAACAAAAGAACTGTACTTTACTAAAAAAGTCTAATCCCAAATATACTCATTACTCAATTAAAAATACATATGTAATAATAATAATAATAATAATAATAATAATGATTGATTTATAGAGCGCCTATTTCCAAAAGATATTGCTCAATGGCGCTATAAAGAGAAAAGATGACTTAATGACTTAATGCTTCCATTCACCACATTAAAGCGTCCACAACTGGCGCTGACATGGACAAAACACGTCGGGAGTAAACCAAGGCGTAAATATGTATTATTATGCTAATATTTGTTTAGTGTCAATATCCAGCTCAGCTGCTCAAAGGCGCTTTATTTTTCCCTCCATAATTGGATGTCAATGTTAAACGACACATCGTATTATCAATCTCAACTCCCTGGGGATCATAGTTTATGTGGTGTTCCCATCCATTCCGAGGTACCCATTCTGGGTGGACTGAGACACATAGTCACAGTACTTTGTCCAAAGTCACTGCACGTTGCTGTACCCGCAACTAGGTGGTTGCACGTATTCATGTGGCCACCATCTGGTCATATACCGACGGAATTGTGGGTTCTTTTAAGTGCACAGGGTTGTGTACTGTACACTAGGGGTTGTGACAGCACTGAAAGAGTCTGCACACAAAGTTGACTCCAAGGTTTTACACCCGGTCACATGTACAGGTAGGCTCGGTCCCGGCACCTCAAGTTCGCTGTATCACTAGCTTGGCGCCTTAGACACCTCTCCCACCACGTCCCTACGTTTCCTGACAGGTCTACAGTACACTACGTATGGGCAGCAGCTGTGACATGGTCCTCAGTGTTCCATTGGGCTGCTCTAACCGTCTATGAGATTCCAGTGGTCAGACTACAGTGAAGCCCCGTTAGTCCGGACTCCGATAATCCGGATGTCTCGGGTCCCGGACGATTTTAGCTTGTTACCAATCTATGCCTATTTAATTTGCCTCGATAATCCGGAAGACATTTTGCTATGACATTAAATGCTTATTTGTTTTATCCAGATTCGTTTCGTTTTGAACTTGGTTCTTGATTCAGTAGTCCGGACGAATTTGCTGAGAAACGCAACCGTCCGGATTAACGAGGCTTCACTGTACATGACCCGTGAGTTGTTGAAAACTTGTTTAGTTAAGTTTTTGTATGGTTCTGTTTCCATAAAAAAAAATTATAACACACAATTAAACACCTCGCTGAATGCGATGTTAAACAATATTCACCCACCAGGTCATTATCGATCCGTATCGGTTCTGGTGTGTTACATACAATATCGACCTGTAATCAATTATTCCCCTGAAATGCAATGGTACTAAAATACCCGATAATGTAATTCTTGTATTGGGATTAAACACCGCTTTGGGAGAGCGCACGGTGGCTAACTGTAAGGAACTATTGCATCTCGGGATTAAATGACAAACAGAAAATGAGGTAAATATCGATGTATTTACATAGAAGTGGAATGTAATATTACAAGGCTCATAATCACAATGGCAGAGCTCCGTTCACAACAGACTAAACATCATACGCATGAATATAAACATTATCCACTATCACAGATTCTTCCATGTAAATAAAAACAAATGTCTTCAATACAAAGACCTTGGCACACTGAAGTTGCATAACAATTAACACTGCTATATTAGGTTTATGTAAAATATGCAATATTCTCATACATTTTCAAACCATCTGCAAAATCACAGGTGTTAGAACATTATAATCATAATAGCACATGGGTTATTAAGTCAGTACTGCATTTTATATGCATAAACCAGAAATAGAAAAACGGTCAATAATTTTTGTAAATCACTATAGTACATTTCTTATTGAATTAATATTTAAATGCACAAACATAACATATTTTTGTAAATTTATATTTGTTATATTTAAAGAGGCTAAAATAGACCAAACATAAGTTATCTTTAGACATTTCATTTCTAATCGTATTCAAACTGGTCCGATTTAAATAATAAGGCAGTGTTTAAACATGTTATCAATTTCGAAACGTCACTCTAACTTTTGAGGAGAATGATTCACCAAAATATATAAGAAGTCATAAAAGGCATTTAAACAATATCTTCACCAGAGTCTGGCATTATTAAAAAGATAGTGCCCTGTGTCGCCTGCCAACATATTTCAATAAGTATCAACTTCAGTTCATAGCAGTCTTTGCTTCACTATGGGTCAGCAAAAGCAGTAACATCGATACTGTATATATATATACTCAAAATATATTCATTTAAAGTTCACACAAAAATTAATGTTCTTCACAGAGAAGTTCTTCAAAAACAAATGCTCAAAAGTCTAGATAAATCCCAGCAGCCCAAGGGGAAGGATGAACAGTGGAAGGACCAGGGGCAGATAATCCTCGTACACTGGTGTGTCCTCACAGTGCTTGTTGTACACATCAAGCTGCTTCTGGCACAGAACGTGGTACGCCGCCAAGTGGGAAGCGTCCAGGTCCGAAATAGATGGGCTCTCGTCCCTTCAGCAGCAAGAGGAACGACATCTTCCTCATTAGGAGCAGCATCAATCCAACAATCCACAGAAGCAGCTGGATCATCTTCGGCAGTTTCAAAAAGGATTTTGGACGAAGCATCAAGACTATGGCTTGGAGATGTTTGAAGTTCACTAGATGCACTGTCAGGAGTCTCTGTGGCAGAGGAAGCCGTTGGTGAGTCGGCAGCAGAGATCAGTTCCAGGGATGCAGACGGCGTGTGGAAGTGGGAAGCTGTCCACGATGATGTAATTGAAGATGTGCAGAATGATATTGTACGTGCAGCTGGTGTGTAGAAGCATGGCGATTTATTTGGTGAATGGAAGGCAGTGGAGATTTCAGTTGTGTGACCAGTTGAGGTAGCATCCATACTTGGACTTCCATCTTGTGCAGGCTCTGAAGGATTAGCAGCACCATTGTTTATCAGATTTGAACTTCCATCTTGTGTAGGCTTTGAAGTCGCAGCCGAGATGAGTTTGGTCTCAGTAGAGAATACAATGCCTGTGTCCATATTCCTGGCGTCTGTGGCATGTCCGTAGGAGGATACAAAGTCATGTCTGCACAACGTGTGATTCTTGGAAATGGACACGCTGTCCTTAGTTTCAGCCCAATTTACAAAACCTAATGAAGTATCTGTCTCTTTTACACTCAGCATCATGGCTGGGTCCTTGTTATTTGATGGTGAAACTTCACCGCTCCTGGTGCTTCTCAGGTTGTCCCTGCGAGATTCAGTATCACTTGACACAGCACCATTGACTTCAGGGGAGCTTGGACTCGATGTGTCTACGTTGATAGGTGTATTAACACCTACATGTCCGGTAGATTCTTCCTCTGATTCTTCATCACTGGACTCAAGGTATCTATGTGACGGCACTGTTAGTGTTAGGGTCGGAAACAGAACCTCCTTTGTGTACTCGTCCTGCAGCCGCTGGACTACTGTGGAGAGGGTGGGGCGGTCAGCTGGATTCTCAGCCATACACATGTCAGAGACGGACAACAAGGCTGAGATGTGGGAGACTCCATGTATCTTCTTCAGGACTCGTCCTAAACTGAATACATCACATGCTGGGGTTGTCTCAGCATGGGCACACGCCTCTGGAGCTAGATGCACGCACCCCTCCATGGCCCCTTTGTAATGCACTCCTGATTTGTATGAGGCTGTTCCCATGTCACAGAACTTGACCACGGGCAGTGTTCCAGACATGTCCACTAGAATGTTGTCTGACTTGATGTCATTGATGAGAACGTCTTTCTTGTGGATCTTGTTCACTCCACTGGAAAGCTGGCACACAATATTCAGCCAGATTAATCTGGGCATGTCTGACTCGCACATGATATCATAGAGGGTTTGGCCGGAACCAACATACTCCATCACAATGCCGTAGCCGTCCTCCTCGTTCTTCAATAGCCCGTAACAGATGGGGACGCAGCCTGTGGACTCGAGGTACATGGTGATCTTTGCCTCATTAACGATGGAGTCCAGTGTTGCCTTGTCCGAAAAGGGTTCCTTAATCACCACATCCCTGCTGAGGTAAGGGGACACCGTCAGGGTAGCAGCATATACAACGCCGAAGGACCCAGATCCGATTACAATTTCCGAGAGTCCATCTTGCTCGACTTGGAAGTGGATCATGTTTGATGGAAGGGTTGGGACCATGATGTGCCAAAATTGTGAAGAGACGTGGAATGAGGGGCCACACGCCCTCTTGAAGACATACTCTGATGGAAACGGCTCATTGCTGGCTAGCTTGATCTCATCATCTTGAAGAGTGGACGGACAACTGATGGCGTGAGAAGCTTGTCCGAGAGAGTCATGTGAGGGAGATAAGATGCTCAAGCTAGGAATGTCCAGGACGTCATCATCATGGCTGAAGTCCTCGTGCAGGTAGGAATGTGGAGATTCAGACCTGAAATAGTAAGAGAACGTATCATTCTCAATTAATCACTGCCATTATATTTAAACATTATGGTAATATATAATTCATCTTTTCACTTTTTATCAACTAATCTTATGTACCTTTCATCTAAACTGTTGTCTGTGAAGTAAAGGTCTCCCGTGAAGTCGTCATCTTTGAGTGGGTTATCCTCGATCACTGTGCACTTTCCACTTCTGAAATTGAGATAGATAAAGAAGAGAATAAATTTGGGCACAATCAGTACACATTATAATATATTTACGCTGCATCAAATATTATTACACATATTTGAATTATGTCAAGTTGAATTATATCAGTGGTCAAGTTATATTTGCATAATATTTCCTACCTCATATTGTTTGGTTCTCTGTACCATAGGTCTCTCTCCACCTGGACTGGACTGAACTCTTCACTGTCTATCGAACGTCCCGTGTGGACCTGTGCAGTTCCTTCTGATGATCCACACTGATCCACGTGATGTTCCTGGTTCTGGATAGCTTGTCCAGGACTAGACAAGGAGCTCTTTATTAGGTTTGATAAGACACACAATCCACTGCTGTATCCCCCGCTTAGAAATGGTGTGCATATCAGCTGGAGCACGCTCTTCTTCATAGAGTCAGGAATATCACAGAGGGAACTGAAATGTGAGATGTCTTGGAACAACTCTTTGAAAGTAGTTTCTTCACCCTGAACATCATTCTGGAACACAGTATTCGATTGGCTTGCCTCATGTTGCGGCGTACAATCCTTGTGTATAGCTGAAGACTTCAGACTCAACTCAGGATCACTTTTGATTGGACTTAATGTTCTTTCATCTGTTCTTTGTGTTAGCTTTGAGTCCCTCCTGTGGCACTGCTGCAGTGTGGGATCTGTGAGATGACCTGTGTCCTCAGCTTGTTCAGGTTCTAGACACGTTTTGTCATAATCAGTATATGCTCCTTCTGCACCAGTTGGCTTCCTGTTGCGTGATCTATGGCCATCAGAGTGGCGTTTGTTCAGGTAACTGTGCCTTGGTTTATTCCTGGAGGCATCCGAACCTCTTGAGAATGCCTGGTCAGACTTGGACCCCAAAACAGAAGAGTTCGCAGGTTCCACATCACAGTCGCCTTCTTCTCTGGTGTAACCGTTGTTGTTTGTGTTAAGGCAAGCTGTGTAGTTTAACTGGGCTGTTTTCGTATTATTTGGAGGCTTTTCGCAAGACTTGTCTTTGTCTTCAGGCATCGAATTTGTCCCTTCGATGACAGATCCAAACTGGACTTTGTTGAATAAGCACCTCTCCTGCTGGCGTCTGCTGTAAATGTCGTCTGAAATCCTCGCTGCACCCATCTTCCTCAGTTCCTCCCAGTATAGGTCCTCCATGACCTGGATGTGCGATCGCCCTGTCTGTTGAGCTGGTGCCCTGCTGGGACTTGCCCTGAAATACTTCATGTGTTGACTTGCCAGATGCTTCAGGCTGGCCGAGACCATGTCGGGGTAGGTGTCCTCAAGCCAGTACCAGGGTGTGAGCGGACTCCGGGCCAGGCAGCTGCCAGGGGAGACAGTCTTCAGGGTCGGGATGGTGTTGAGGATACGCCGCCGGGTGTCCTTTGGAAATTAAGAATAGAATACAGGTATGTCGACTGTTGTTTGGCAATGCACTGATCTGTATGCTGGCGATGTGTTAATAATCCAGTTTGGGCTAGATGATCAAGTGATTGACATCATGAGGATCGATCCACACATTTGGGATACGACTACGTATAATGAAACACATCACAATGTCTGACCACTCGACCAGTTTAGTCGCCTCTTACAACATGCATAAGTGGTAAAAGCATGTCCTAGATTACAACCTAGAACGCCCAAAGATGTGTGAAATCGAGAGAAGTGCTCTTAACCCACAATATACATCATCACATCCCTGTGACCCAAAACAATATGCATATTTTAAATAATCAATGTGTAGATAATGTTTTTCGACCCACATATCCACGTTAAACTTTAATATTTATTTCAAACAATATGATAAATACATGAACGTCGTATTTAGCTCCTTTTAAAGTTACTGATTTTCGTACACACCAAAGCACTAAAACTCGTTAATGAACACTCACCATTTCGTCCTCTTTGAAGGTGATGTATTTGGTCGTCCGGGACGTGTACTTCAGCGGAAGTCCGTCCAGTTTGTCTCTGAGCAGGCGACATTTTTCAGCCCGACTCCACTGGGGTCGAACTGGCGGTCGTGGCTTTGAGGTATGGACTTTGGTTGGTACCGCCTGAGGATATGGTAGAAGAACGCGTGCCTTGGATGATCCACTTTCATTATTAATGATATTTCGATTTGGTCCAGTCCCCTTTCGAGTTGAGTTTAATAGATTTGTTGGCCTTGGTGGCGCTGGCTCCAGGGGTTTTGCATGTCAGGCAAGAATATCACTGCCGTGGCTTGGATCCCATCGTAAAATGCGACGAATGGGAGCCTAGTCAGATAGAGTTGGTTGGAGGGAAGGGTCGCCAGAGATTGAAGGTCATCTGGATCCAATGTGGCTAACATCGCTTGGTTGTAGGTGGTAGAGAGACTAAGCTCACGCTTGAGTAGAGCCAAGTTTAAGAGGCTTGAGAGTTGGTCGTCCAGGAAATCTTTGTAATCAAGCACGAGTGTGCGTGCCATGGACAGAAATTCGTCATCTATATTTCCGAATCCGACCAGTGGTACATGTGTTAATGGCTGATATTTCAGGCGTTGTGCACTACGTGGCATGACTGCGCTTGTCGTAGCTACGCTCACTTCGTAGAATGCGACACATGGATTTCTCTTGTTCACAATTCCTACCTTGCTTCGTGGGCTTGATGTCAGTTCATGAATCTGCTCTACAGCTCCTGGTAGAAATATCTGTGCCGTGACTCCATCGTAAAGTGCAACAAATGGTCCTTCCAGTTTCTCAAGTTCCGTCTTTTTCCGTCTGTTTTGAAAGCTATTCAGATAATCTTCATCACCAGGCAAGAATATTACTACCGTGTCTGCAATACCATCGACAAAGGGTGGTTCTTCTTTCTTGAGTCCAGTTAGACACAGTGGGCTGGAAGGAAGGGTGGCCACAGCTTTAACTTCCTCTGGAACCAATGAGGCCAACATCGCTTGGTTGTAGGAGGTAAAGAGACTCAGCTCACGCTTGAGTAGAGCTAGGTTTAGTAGGCTTGAGAGTTGGTCCTCCAGGAATTCTTTGTAATCAAGCACCAGTGTACGTGCCATGGACAGGAAGTCTTCGTTACATGTGATTTCTGGATCCTGAAAACTCTTGAATTCGACCAGTTGCACATGTCTCAATGGCTGATGCTTCAGATGCTGTCCATTGTATGGCAAGATTGCCTGTGTCGTAGCTACGCTCCCGTCGTAAAATGCGACATTGGGTCTTGAGATTTCCACCAGTTCTTCCATGTTCCAAACACAGGAAATCTCCATGTCTACAGCTCCTGGTAAGAATATTGCCGCCGTGGATGTATTACCATCGTAAAATGCGACAAAGGGACTTTCCTGAGCCTTACTCCAAGATTGGAGTGAAGGCGATGTGTTGACTTCAACAATTTCAATCTTCATCATGCGATGATGAGAGAACGTCTTATTGGCAGAAAGACCGCATCAACAATGGCGTGACGTCACAAACGTAACCAAGTGGACTTTGTCCCGTTTCAATCACGTCACACGAGATTGCATTTACTGACTTTGAAAACGTTGAACATAAATAATGAGATAATATCTACAAATACTGAAAACACGGATATATATTTTGACGAGTCTACAGAGCACACTTTACAATAATGTTGTACTTAATGTTGAGAAGTTTCTCAGAGTGAAGACTTTAATACGTCATAAAGATATGACGTCACAGAACAGTGACGCCATGATATCGGAAAGCTCACATCGCCGTAAGCTGGGCCCCGTCTCGCATATCGCAATGTACATCAACTGGTTCCCGGCTCCCTGTGCGCGCTTATACTGCGACAGGAGAGACCAAGCTTATGGTCACCAGTTTGTTAAACTGGATCAACTGTTTGATCGCGCAGCAGGATTCGCCATTTTGGTGCAGAATTAAACAGTAGCCCAGTCTGGCGGACATTTTACGTACTGAGCGTTTTTACCAGGGTCATTTAGCTACATTACCGTTCTCACTTTCAAAACCAAACACGCATTTTCAATGATTCAGTTCTTTATTTGCATAAAAGGCGTCAGGTACTTATAGTAAAGAGTTACTTAGTACCATTAACATACATTATTATAGTTCATTTCTTAAGATAAATACATAATGAATACATTGGGCTAGTTGCAATGAAGGTTCCTCCTTGCACAGCCAGATACAGTTGTTGTTTTCTATATCCCAAAGGTATGGGTTTTGTTTCTATAAGAAAGTGTGCTATGGCAGCGGGTGTGTTGTCAAAAAGGCATGACAAGGAATTATAAATAATATTTCAAGACCAATTGATATTAACTGTGTATTAATTATCTAACACTATTGCACTGACAAATATCTATCTTTAAAAGTGAATTTGTTTTGCGGTTTTTATATTTTTCATAAATTTCAAATGCCTCAGTGTATTTCCCTGTTAGATGAGTATTGTGTCTTGTCCGACTTTTGAATGAGGAAGAAACTTTTTGCACTGTTTAAATAAATATTTTTTTAAATAATAGACTAAACTAAAGACAAAACCACTGAGACGAATGTGACCGAAAGGAAATATAGGTGGAGCTCTGCGATGTTACAACATTAAAACCATTGGACATGGCAGACTCTACGGCAATGGCATAACATGCAAAGGGAAACCACTCCCATCTTGCATCTAAACTAAGATTAGCTGCCCTTGTGTTACTGGAAAGGTCACGGCCATCGCTGATCGCTTGCAGACACCTTTCGTTCTTATCCTTTCCTTGATTATCGAAAAGGTATGTTGTTTCACACTTATATCAGCATAACATCGGGTGGGAACAGTGCTTTTAGATATCGACAGGACAGTTATTATGATATATATGGTTCACTACCGTAAATAACGATGTTTCTGTCGTTAAATGTGCAGTGCATTCTCCGTGTTGATGAAGTGTGGCAAATCATATAGTTTCAACAAAATGGAAACAGGCGGTGAGTTTAACGCCATTGTGTCACAGACAACAACTATCTTATGGCGACTGCAGCTGAAGCCTAAGATCGAGGCCTACTTGCACAGAACAATGTTAGTTACAATATATATTTGGCCACAACAATCAATTTTACAATTAACATACCTGTTAGTAGATAGCATACCATTTTCTACATTCAAACTGTCGTGAGTTAGGAACGAGCCAACGCTTTAACCACTAGGCTACCCCACCGCCCCGATATTGCAGTGAGTATATATTTCTGTAATAAGACGTGTCGTAGCCTATAGATGTACCGTGAGTATCGCGAAACATTCAAACTGTGTTCAATATTCGAGGTAAAAATTCTATGAATCAAACCGAAGACATTTAAGATTATATGGTCTCTAAGCTGACATTTGTTGTGTCAACATTATCTGTAAATGTAAAAGTAAATGTTGAGAAATGCCTTGCATCGACTGATAAGTGTTTGGTCTGTAGGTAGAAAAGACCGATCTGTGTAAGTGTAGTGCAGTGTACGAAAAAGCGTATAGAAATTTAGGCTACCGGTAAATAAAAAATAACAGTTCGCCGTCAGATGGCTGGAATATGGCTGAGTGCGACCTTACACCATAATCAAACAAACAAAAGGTTACATTGAAAAAGAACCCTACTTAAAAAACGACAATCTTTTTGCAGCTCTGGGGAATTCCGGTTCGAAAATATGTCCCCTTTAAAGAAACATGGAGTCCAACTCACTCAGTCAAGTACTAGTTGTTTATGAATAGAAGATGTGTATGTAAGACCTATTTATGCATGTAAGATCTCATTATGCATGTTGTAAGGCCTGTTTATGCATGTAAGATCTGTTTATGCACGTAAAACCTGGTTATGCATGTTGTAAGACCTGTACACTCACATGCCAAAAGTTTGTCAACTTTATCAAAATGACAGCCGGTCTCCTAAGTGCTAAGTCCAATTTTACATATTAATATCTTACCTTACAGTAGTCCAATAAAGTTAATACTTAGTGATGTGACCCTTTGATATTAGAACTTGTCGACAGCGACGTGGAAGAGAAGAATAAAGCGAATGGATGTATGCAATCGGCAGTTTTTCCCAGGCAGTCGTAAGCGCTTCCTTGAGGTCATCAGTGGTCCTCACGTTTGCAATGGGTTTTTTCACAGTGTTCTTCAGGACAAGCCACACATTTTCAATTGGATTTAAATCTGGAGTTTGTGGAGGCCAGAAAAATGGGGCAATTTCATTTGTTCGCTTCCAGGCTTCTGTAGCAGCAGAGCGGTGAATTGTGGCATTGTCATCCATGAACATCCATTGTTTATTGGTGAAGTTGGTTATCACTGGCCACAAACACCTGTCAAGTACTTCAATATACTTCTGACTGTTCATGTTGCCTGCCACAAACTCTAAAACACCGGTCCCACAGTAAGTTATGTAGCCCCACATCATTAACTATACAGTGCGAGCAGGTTTGTCAGCTAAGTAACCGAGGCAGTGGCAAAGCCACCTTTCAGACTTTTTCTCCAGACTTTGATTTTTCCATCTGGCTTGATAACTATTGTCATTTCATCACTGAATATTACTTTTCGCTAGTGGTGATCAACATTCCAGTGTAATTTTTCTCTACAGTATTGGAGACGTTTTTTCCGATTTACCTCACAAATTCCTAGCTTCTTACAAACAATCCTCCGATCATAGCCCAAACGGTGTAATTCACGCTGAATGGATCTAGTTGAAGCAGGTACAGGTACTGAAGTATTATATTCACTAGTAATGTCAGACAAACTGTTATGCCTCCCTTTCTTAACAATCCTTGATAATGTTGTGTGGCCACGAATCCCAATGACTTTCGGTCTTCCGCTTCGAGCAGAGTTATTTATATTTTCCCTGTCGCGATAACGTTTCAAAAATTTACTGATTGTGCTCTTGGACAAATCCAATGTTTTACAACTTAATGTTAAGCCATCACTGTAAAACACAAGGGTTATTTCCTTTGAGTTAACTGGCAGGCTTTCGGTATCAAATATTTGGAACTCCGGCCAAAGGTGATGTTATGCTGTCTGGAAATATGGCGTTTTGTAATGCTTTGGTTGCACTTAATGATAAGTGATTGTTAAATGTACATATGATGTTTTTGAAGGATAATCTCAGTTGACTCACAGACTTTGCACGTGTTTTCCCCCACACTTTCCACACCCATACTTCAGTTTTTATGTTTGTGACATGTTCTGCACACTGATAATTTAAAACAGGTATACAGATAATACGTTTCGGTACTTTGATAGATTAAAAAGTTCACATTATATTCCAGGATATTAGGATGCCAAAATGATTAACATATTATTTAATGTATAACAAATCAGACAGCAAAAAGCAAAAAATTAAAAACGCATAAGCAACATAAATGATGTCAGGTAGTTAGCGTTCAATAATTTCAGAACCTGCTTCGTTATCTAACTTTATGAACTAATTGCAATCACTAGAGTTTTATATAATCTACCCCAGAGATGGAATCAAAATAGGTGTACAGTATATTACGTCGGGCAACTGAAATTTGAGAAAACGTCCGTATGGGACAATATCTGTATTCCGAATCAAAAAGAGGCCATCTGAAGTAGTTGTGAAACGATTCATTGATAGGAGCGGTGTTTCCATTGTCAACAATGCGATACGAATGCATCAATACAAAACACATTTAGGCAATACATCAGGATATTTATATCCCGAGGGTCCGTGATACATCGATATATCGCCACAAGAGACGATATATCCCGATACTACTTAAGTACTACTTAAAGTTGTAAGGAGTATTGAAATCCTTCTGAAATTTAAAAACAAATTGAGCCTTATAGGAATTTGTTTGTATCTGTTACATGAACAAAGGAGTTGGTGTAGAAGTGAAAGAGTGTGAACATTTTTCAAACTCTGTGAACTGTACAATACTTGTCTTCAAGTAATTGAAATATGTTTTAGTTGTTTTGCAAAAAAACACCATTTATTCACAACTATGAATGATGTCTTAGCTTTGTTAAGAAAGAGAACAAAGATAGGATACAATTTAGACAGCAGACTTAAGAGTTTTTTCAGTGATTCTGAATTCTGATATAAATTACATTGAATTGTTTGTGAAAGAATTGTAGAAACACAACTTCCCAAAGGAAACTTTAGTTTCAAATTTATTTGAGGCATGCTGAACATGTTTGACTGTACCTTCTTTAGCGTGAAATGCTGAAATTTTATTACATCAACAGCTCTTTGTGTGTGTGTGTGTGTGTGTGTGTGTGTGTGTGTGTGTGTGTGTGTGTGTGTGTGTGTGTGTGTGTGTGTGTGTGTGTGTGTGTGTGTGTGTGTGTGTGTGTGTGTGTGTGTGTGTGAATGTAACACAGGTTTTAATGAAGTAATAACTATTTTAAGTCACGATATGGCTGAAATACTGCCTATAAACTTTAACTCACTTACTCATTAAACTGGTATCAAGATATATCGTCTCCCCACTTAGGCTACGAAACACGGCTCTAATACGAAGCATGTGCATATTTACACATTTACAACAGTAATTTACATCGGGAATCATTAATACATTGTAATCATCTTTTTTGAAAGTATAGATAATGAAATTTGTGCAGCTATGATCATGAGTATGATAACTCATACAAGTGTGCACTAACATTAGGGACCTACCGGTTCATGTCTGTGTGATCACACCTGTCTGTGTTTTATTGCAATAAGCAGTCTCTCCTTGTATGTCATATATGTAGAGGGTAATGTCCGAATAACTCTCCTCCATTCCTTAAAAATAATGGAGCCGAGGCCCCGGAGGGGCCGAGGCACATTGTTTTGAAGGAATGGAGAGTTACGAGGATATTACCCACTTAAATTACATTCAAAGTATTGGGAATATTTCTGTTATCAAAGTTATATGTCAAAATGACAAAATGAAGTCTTTAATTTGAAGCTTGTACACATCGCTCCATTCCTGAAAAGTAATGGAGCGAGCAGACAATGGAATGACGTCACAAATGTAATTTAATAGACGTGTACCTAAGGTCAGTTATTTAAACTATAATGTAATTCCATTACAAACAGTACAAACGGTATTTCTTCCTTAAGTGGCATTTAGAAGCTGGTATGATGAAGTGGAACACTTTTTTTAACTACTACTGAAGTTGTCTATCCATAAAAAGTGTTCCAGTACAAACGGTATTACCTTATCAGTACCCCACCGCCGCCACCCTACCCTAGGCCTACCCCATCCCACACCCTCTCTCACACATGCACACACACAGTCCCTAATATACATATAGCTCTGGCCCATAGACCCGAAATTTGAACCTTTTAAACAGACATCATGTGTATGTCAAAAAAGGCAGGCACGTTCATAGTGGTGCTCAGTCATTGGTATCACTTCGCCATGTGTTTCTAATGATCTCCGTGCGTTATGGCGTGGTCCGACGCGCTAACGAACCCGGTGTGACAGTTACATTACAGTACCATTGAAATACGTGTTAAAGTAGTGTTAATCTTGTAACACTATATTTACCTATTACCAACCATTTATGCGTGTACTAAATATATGACAAACCTAACCCTGATCATACGAGATTTCAAAGGTATTGAAATGCATGTCCTACAATCACAGCATTTACATATGTTACACACGCTAGAAAACACATGAAAACAATGGCCAGATTTATACACCTGTGAAATACATGAAAATACAGAGTTGAGTGTTCGTTTATTTTAACACCCCTTTAAACGTGTGTAAATCTGACAGCCAGATGATACGTAGATTTCAAACGTTGTTCATATGGCCGCCGGATGAAACGTATATTTCCTAACGTTAGTAAATTTGGGTAATACAGTCATTTTGTGTGGTGATAATCGGATACAGAGGGAGGTGGGGGGTGCACACTTCATTTTCACCCGTTTTCAATGGTCATTTATTAAACTTTCAGGACAAAAGGAGAGGTGCGCACCCCTGCACCCAACCCACTCTGGATCTGCATATGTGATGAATGGACTCATTAAGTCATTACATATATATTTTTAATTGAGTAATATGTTATTGATCACTGGGTGGATATGACAGATAACAATTTTTAAAACCCACCAACATTACAAACATATTTTCTTTTCTTTTGTGGTTTTTGTCACTGTTAGGGACTGGGTAGTGATGATGACTCTCCGCCCACTGTACAACCCTAGGTACAGTGAGAGGAACAATACCTTGTTTAAATACACACCATATGGGCAGCACTTTATTTTTGTGTTTCTCATCGCCCGACCGACCCTCGCCCCCCAACTAACTAAACTAAACTAAAACGGCTTTTTTTCTATTCCAACAGCGCCTCGTCATATAAAATGTTCATCTTGTAATCAGACGCTGCCACAAGTCCAAAGAACGCGAGAAATTGTAGAGAGTATTACAAAAAATTATTAATTTTCTTTATTTGATTGTTGTTTTGTTTTGGTTTTTTGGGTTTTTTGGGGAGAGGGGGTTGGGGGGGTGTTTGCCGACCATCCGACCCATGTTCAGAATTTGGTGGCTACGTGAAACACACAGGTGACATGTTACACGGAAGTAATGCATGTTATCCAAATGTTGCAAGCATTCTTTCGTGTGATGGTGTATTGAGGATGCACTGAATCAAGGCTGTTATTTCTGTAATAACATTATTCAAGAGAAAACAAGCTGTAGAAGCATTCATTAACCGAAATATTCTTGAGGTGTCATTAGACCCGTCTACTGTTTTAATCGTGAAATATTTGTTCAGTTTAACTTGCCTACCACTACCAACTCGAGTGGGACCATACAGAATACTGTCGTACCATAGAGGCAGTAGTTCTATATAGATACTCCAGATAGAGCCCAATATGATGACGTGTAACAAGCCTCCAAGCTGAAACAGTAAATTAGCACCGAAAGTTATACGAGGAAGAATTCAGCTTGAAACTAACCAAAAAAACACGAAATGTGATCTATTTTTAAATAAACTAGGTTCATAAGTCAATACAAGTTACTGCAGTGTAAGTGCATTGAAATGGAAAAGCAATTAATTTTTTAGTGACAGTGCAATATCAATAGAGAGAGGGAGGGAGATGAAAGTTCATTCATTTAAAAGACACATTTTACCCTATTGTCCCTCGACAGATCATCTATTAATTGGCAAACTTGCTGGAGCCAAATTGAAGTTTTTTCCAAGTTCATTTTGAGCCCTTAATACCTTCCTTTCTAACAGTACAAGTCGAAATACGCCCGAACCCCGTACACACTTCTCTGTGTATTCTACATTGAAAAGATCGCCTACGTGATGTAGTGGTTAGAGCGTCCGCCCGGAGAGCGGAAGGTCGCGGGTACGATCCCCGACCGCGTCATACCAAAAGACATTAAAATATGGTACTTGTTTGTCCCTGCCTGGCGCTCGGCATTAATGGGTACATCATAGACTGGTCGGCTCGGAGTCAGTATAATGTGTCTGAGTGGGGTATTCATGCTTCACTGCGGCATGGTATCTCACTGAGCTAGCACTATAAAACCAGCTTAAGTCTGGGCTAGTACAAGCACCCGGACATACACATACACACGCATGCACGTCGTCATATGAGCGAAATATTCTCAAGTACGACGTTAAACCCAATTTCACCTCACCTCACATCCAAAATGGTATTATATTAATGAACAAGGAATTATCTTTTCTTATTTCTTTTGATGATATTTCTTTTGTTCCAAAGAACTCACTTTCACAACATCGATCAACACTATCGATTGGTAATATCGAATTTCAAACATTCAGCATTGTACAGGGGATGGTTGAGGTAAACTGTTGATTTAAGCGCTTTACTGACTCACTCACTCAACCAATCAATCTACCAATCAATTATTCAAATATAATCATTACTTCTCCATTTTCCTCATGTTCTATGCTTGTTGGGTATGTACTTACCTGACTTTCGCAGACTGTGTCTTTAACTCAATGTATCAAGCAGCAACTATTGCAGATTCAATCTGTCTTTGTAAAACTGTATAAACGCGTGTCACAAACGAACCAGGGAAACTCCTAAGCAACATAAATACTTATTGATCAAACAGAAGCTGGTCTCCCAAGACAAACCGAAACAATTACCTGTCAATGTTGGCATTGAGGCAGGGATATGACGGAGCGTTACTGGTGCTGGGGAACAAAGAGTCACTGGGACTGACCATTTAGCGTTTTGCATTTCAACGCTTAACACGCCGGTATGCAGGTATGCAGGTATGCAGGTATGTAATTCCATTTCTCTCAAGGTGTTATTCAGCCGAAGGATTGAACTACAGTATTATGTTTCACATCTTTAAAGGATGACCAGTATGATAGGAACATAAATTTCTTGATGTCTTTAAGATAAATTCATTGATGACTTGGAACAAGCTTGTAGTGCTTATGAAATGTAACAGACAAAAACAACCTGGTAAAACATATGGTTGATGAAAACAAGTGTTCCAGAATTGTTTGTGTTCGATTATGGGAAAACATGATCGATTGCTTGGTCGTTTAGTCACTGCGACCACCACTAACAGGTAGCCAAGCCAACTGTACTAAAGTACTGTCGGAAATGCTAGAAAAATGGTTTTTGACTTATATTTAAAATTCAGAGGTATTACAGTTACTTAAATAACAAATATCACTTCAAGAAACATCTACCTAATGTAGACCGAGGGAATAAATTTTGAGACATGCTCTAAAATGTGTTTTTACTGATGAAAATACCAAAAACTTAGAAAAATAAGGGGTAGTTGGACGTTATTTGAAACAAACATTAACTGCCTCTGTTACGTCATCAGCATGCACGGTATCGACAGGTGAAATTGACACCTGAGCACGCGCTCGGGCGAGGGGTCATCTCAATAGATGTTTTCTGCAAAATGTTGAATATGTATACGTATAGTATACGTATCAGTTATGTAAGGGGTCATTTGTGTATGTGTGTTTGTTTTGAAATAAACATACGAATTACTGTACATTGGAAAGAATCCTATGACTTGTGTTATCTTATCGATTGATTGTAGAAATGTGCAACGTTTTAATAAATGTTTTGCATGTCAACAGTATATTTCATTGAAAAAATATGGATGTAATTCGGTCAGTTTAATCTAGTTGTGAACATTGGCCAAAGATTTAACGAAGTCACTGGTGTAGTTTCTTTAGAATATATATATTTTTCTTCTCATAAAGTTTGTAGACCGCCCGTCTAAGCACTCCCTTGTCAAAGTTGTCAAGGATGGTTTTACGTCCCGGTTTTGCATTTGAGACGGTCCCTGTCTTGTCTGATTTGTTTACAATATTGTAAACTTGTTGGTAAGACATGCCAACAGCTCTACAAGTTCTGTAATAAACCCTTTCTAAACTAATGAAAGTTGTAACTCTGTCTTTTTTAAGCAGAAAAACCTATAAACCTTTGCAACAATCGACTGCAAATCGTTGGCCATAGTGGACGCTGTGATAAAGATGTGCATGCATGCCGGGAAACTTATTTATCAAGACTTAACATTTATATTAATATTTCTTCCATAAAGAAAACGATAATTAAGTAAACTAATACAAACATTCCACATTTATTTGTTTAGGAAAAACGTTAATCTATATTTTACACCACCTGTATTATTAGCATAAATGTAAAGACTATTTCAGATTTCTGTTGTTGAACTCAGAAAAAATCTTAAGTTGCTGTTTTGGTACCAAATTCTCTCCTGTAAACTGCCCTTTAAATGCATGGGAATGTTAAATCGATTGAAATAAAAATTAGGTAGACAATAGGCGAGTTGATATATTGACAACATAGTACATTTATCACCCTTATAAAGACATTAGGGCTAAAAAGCATTTTTCTAGCATTTCCGACAATACTTTAATGGCCCCCTGGTCCCGGGCGGTGGATTAGCCAAATGGTTAAAGCGTCCGCTCGACTCGCTACGACAGTCGTAAGTCTGTTATGCCCCCATTTCACTGGGCTACGACCTATCCCGACCAGTGCCGATTCGTCACCTACGATGTTATCGTTCTCCATCGGCCAGTTTTTGTTTATATTTTCCTTTTCTACGCAGTATCTACGGAAACCTACGTAATGGACGATGAAGTGACTGTAGATTCACGTATATATGCCGATAACACTTCGATTGAGCACCTGTTGTTGATACGATTTCACCCAGTATTGTCCGATTGGCTACGTTTAAATCACGATTCTGCGGTGATATATCTACGATTCGTTTTGGGTACGTCCGTGGTTGAGGTTGGAAAGAAGATTGCACTTTGGAAACTATGACAATCTCCTATCTGAACTCAGACTTCATTCTTAAAACTATCTGCGTATGCCTCCTGATATGTTTGATGAACTGCTTAATGCCCTGTCTCCCAGACTTAAAATAAGACACCAACTTCAGGAAAGCTCTGCACGCTGATCTAAAGTTAGTAGTTACCATAAGGCACCTAACCTCTGGAGACAAGCACCAATCCCTCTCCTAAGACTTCAGGGTGTCAAGACACACCATAGACATCTTTCTCCCAGAGGTGTGCCAAACCATCATAGACCACTACAAGGATACAGTGACTGCATGTCTTGCACTCAAGGGGATTGGAAGACCATCAGTCTGGAAGTCGAGCAGAGATGGAATCTCAATCATGCTGTTGGTGTCCTCGATAGAAAACACGCCGCGATTCGTAAGCCACCTGGTAGTGGAAGCCTCTGCCACAACTACAGGGGTTTCTTCTCCATTGTCCTGTTGGCCCTTGTAGAGGATATTTACAGATTTCTATAGGTGGACGTCGGAGGCCTGGGTCATATGTCAGGTGCACAAATCTTCAATGCCTCAGAGTTGACGGACTGTAAAGGAGATGGTAACGTGTACTTGCCCGAACCTGAACCATTGCCAAATGATGATCTGGATCTGCCTTATTTCATACTTGCAGATGATGCGTTTGCCCTTCGTCAGTATCTAATGATCAAGAAGAGGTCTGTCAGAAGCTGAACTACAGGATCTCCAGAGCATGAGAGTCGTGGAGAATGCCTTTGGTATTCTTGCAAACCGATAGCAATTTCTTCTCAGCACTTCGCAACAGGGTGGCCTTGTGGGTGATCTCGCCCTCTTCCTGTTGGCTGTTCTCTTTGTTCTTGCCATGTATTAATGTTTCCATTACAGAAGCTGAAATTGGAGTGGTGTTGAGTTCGATCGCCAAGGTGATATTGCTGGCATAGTGCTAAAAGCGGCCCAAAACCATACTCACTCGCTCATCACATGACTGAATTGTCCCTGGAAATCGTAATTCATTTTCTCACTCATTGCTGAATGTATGTGTTTTTTCATTTCTTGTTCGTCTTTCAGAACTGGAGCATCAACATGAACAACATACATCCGGCATCCTGCAGCATTGACGTTAAAGCACGCCGGGAAATACGTGAGCCTTAAAACAAAGGAGTTGGTTTTGATCATCAGAAGTCGATGAAAGGTGGCAAATGGTTATATTCCGGGAAAATGACTATTTTCACGGCTTTGAAATCTTGGATTCCACGACAAATACAGCGTAGATAGGGCGTTAAAGCACGTTATTCAGGCCCTTGGTATGTAAAATGTACATATACTTCTGAACAGTTTGAGTATTGGATGCCATTATCAGGACACGATGCCCCTAACACTATTGACCATTTAGACCCGACACACGAGTAATGGTCAATCCGAGCAGCAGACAAACCCATCTTATTAACGTATATCTATACCGCCATCTTGTTAACGCCTCCATCATGACAGCTGGATTAGCCTTCTTGTTGTGGGCGTGTTTAGTCATACCTGTGTCCGGTCAAGGCAACACGTGTACCAATTTGGACAATGTCCATCACCTGGAGAGGTCTGTCCAGGTCGCGGGATCGACCTTCTTGGTCCTACAGGCGGAGGGCATTATGACCTGCGCTGCTCACTGCTTGAACCGGAAGAGATGTAGATCCATCAACTTCAGCATCCAGTCTGGTTTGTGTCAACTGAACGAGGATGCCGCGACGAGTCAACTCGTCAACAATTCGTCCTTTGTGTTCTCAGACATCAGCAGATGGCCACAGGTGAGGTATATTTAGGTTACCTGTTATCTTAGGCGCTGCAATTAGCTATGTAGAGTTGCGTCCCTTTGGCACGCCAGAAACCCAGTTGCGATCTTGTTCTTTTTCTAAGTTTGTCAGCACCATACATTTTCGGGGTTTAAAAAAATGGTGGACGTCTTATACCGGCATCATTTTTATTTCCTCCCATGTTAAGCTGACGCACTGGGATATAACCGGAACACTGTTCTTAACGGAGTTAGGATAGGATAGAATAGGAAATTTATATAGCGCACATACCCAGACAACTAGTACATGCTCAAGGTGCTGGTATTTTTCCCCCTCGATCATTGGATGTCAATCTCAACGGCACATCATATTATCAATCTCAACTCTCTGGGGATCATAGAACTCTTGCAGCCACTAGGCGCACCGAGTTATTGTGGCTTTCTCATCCTTACAGGTACCATTCACTGCTGGGTGGACTGGGACACATAGTCACAGTACTTTGTCCAATTTTACTGCATGTTGCTGTACCCGCAACTGGGTGTTTGCACGTATTCATGTGGCCACCATCTGGTCATATACCAACGGATTCGTGGGTTCTTTTGAGTGCACAGGGTTGTGTACTGTACACTAGGGGTTGTGACAACACTGAGAGAGTCTGCACACAAAGTTGACTCCAAGGTTTTTACACCCGGTCACAGGTGGGCTCGATCCCGACACCTCATGCTCGCTGGATCACTAGCCTGGCGCCTTAGCCCAACTCCCTCACTCACATTATATCATAAAAATACTCACAGTCATATGCAGGACTGAATTTAGTAGAACGAAAATTTAGATTCGGTGACATTTTAAAGGATCGAAACCTTTGTCATTGATGATGAATCTACAATAATAGATTGTTATTACAAACTCCACCATAATTGATAAGACCGTATTCAAGTTGAGAACGGATCAGAGCTCTGTATAATTGGAAGAGGGTTTTCGAATATAATCCCTGCTTTGAGTTAAAAGAACTTGAAAAATACCAATAGCCTTCAGGCATTATTTTTTAAATATCTTTGGTCTGAAAGGTCAAATGCTGACCAAAGAATAAACCTATGAATTGAGCCACTTTTACAACTTTAATAGTGTTGTCATCTAAAATCAACTCCTTGAGAGTCTTTGTGATGTTTGTGTTTGCTGCCAAAACTGGTTTTGGTTTTGGAGACTTTAAATCCATTTTCTAAACATCATTATGAATTTTTAAACACAATTTCAACTGCCGTTCAGTAGTATGCATATTTTTACGACGACAAAACACATTTATATCATTCACAAAGCGATCGGTCAGTTGTTTTGATGAACTGTTAACCTTGATGCTAAATAATGAGACAATCTTTTAGTCCACGTAGTGTTGTTTGCTTTTTCTAGATCGAAAACGAGAAACCGAATGTGATTAATTTTTTATTCATTATTATTCCAAGTAGTAATCGATGGAACTTCTGTTTTTACCGAAAACACATTGTATATGGGATTGTTTTGGTTAGTGGTTTCCAAGTAAACACTGGTCGATTATCTGTCATGCGTTTCATGGTTTTGCAAACGCGGCATGTTAATGAATTTGAAGGATCGGTATGTCCAAGTTTAATCATGGGGACAATTATGGCATGGCCATGAAGAATGAAATTACCCCGATGCCCAAGTGTTTCGGAGTTGATATGAGTGAGTGAGTTTAGTTTTACCCCGCACTCAGCAATATTCCAGCTATACGACGGCGGTCTATAAATAATCAAGTCTGGACCAGACATCCCAGTGATCAACAGAATGAGCATCGATCTTCGCAATTGGTATACTATGATATGTGTCAACCAAGCCTGACCACCCGATCCCGTTAGTCGCCTCTTACGACAAGCATGGGATATTGAAGATCAGTTCTAACCCGGATCCTTAAGGATCAAATCTTGAAGATATTCCAGTAGTGGACCATGGGATAACGACGGAGTAATGCACAGTCTTTTTCCGTGCCTTCTTAGCTTGTTTGCAGTCATCGTTAACCCATGTCTTTCGTATGTGAGTCAATTTTAGTCCTCCTTTAAAATTCAAATCCCGGATCCAGGTCCCTGAGGTTCGATACAGGTCTGTTCCTGGTTGGTTACTTTGACTTCTATTTGTTCATTAGTGAGAAGTTAAAAAATTACGAATAATATTCAGTTATTTCCATCTGTAATGTTTTTATTTTCTTTGTTTTTGACAACGTTTTGTCGCTTTTTCAGAGACTGGTTGGAGTTTGTGCCAATCACGACTGTTCTCAGTTTGACGTTTGTAGGAGCAGAGCGAACTGGACAGCGCAAGCCCCTTGTAGTTTAGATGACAAAGGTATCTGACAAATTTGTCTGAAACGTTTTATATTGCATACCCAACAAAGTAAAATTATAATATAAGCAGAAGTTTGTGTCACAGGATGTTTTCACGAGGCTGACTTTGAGCCGTCTCCGAGTGAGTAAGTATGGTTTTACGCCGCTTTTAGCAATATGCCAGCAATATCACGGTGGGGGACACCACAAATGGGCTTCACACATTGTACCCATCTGGGGAATCGAAGCCGGGTCTTCGGCGTGACGAATCAACGCTTTAACCAATAGGCTGCCCAGACTCAATTATGATATGGCCGCCTAAATTTAGCTGCATTTACGATATTAAACAATCAACAACCAAATTTCGTGGATTTTGGTCCAAACAGATCCTAAAAGGACGTGACGTATATTCAGATCTTGAGCTTTTGTCACAAAACTGGCGTGATTGACATTGAATTACCCTCTTCCGTACCCTGTTACAAATTCATCCGTTATTTCTTTTTAGTACGTCGCCCGACGTCATGCGCAGACGTAAAACTTTGTACCGGAAGTGAAGAAGATGGCGAATACTGGATATTTCTTGAACAATTTGATGGCGCTCCAAGACGATTGTTTTGTCACGGAATGAACGAGACTACGCCCAAGACGTTCCTGACTTTGTCAACGCCGAATGTTGGCGTGGAGCCCAACATCAGGAACCACAAGTGTAAAGGAGAGTACGTTCATGGCCAACGTAAAGAAACGACGTACCGTAAAATACGACTGAACGAAACAGTAAGTGATCACACATTCAAAGTGTAATAGGCCGGAATTATAATACCAATGAAGAATATTTATAACGCGCTTTTTCAGGCTTCATATCCAGCTCAAAGCGGACAATCTGATTATTTTCACCCCTAATAACCCAAACTGCCTGTGAAGCGCGAGAAGGTTAATAGTCACTTATCCCATCGGGTACCCATTTTCTGCTGGGTGATCAGAAGCAATTTTGCAGAAACTCACTTGCCTAAGGTGAGACCACATGTGTCATATATGCTTCATTGTGGGGCAGGACAGAAGTCCTAGATACTCACAGGAGTCAAGCTGCCAAACACGGTCACCCATCCAAAAACTCTCCGCGCCCAACGTTGCTTATATTAATCTGATTTGTGACCATAGCTCTATGCACAGGACCACTCTCCACCATGCCGTTTTAAAATCCTAGCCGAGATACTAGGCATGGAAACTATAAGTACCTTATTTTTATGGTTTTGCTATGAATTGGTCGTGGATCGAACTACCTTCTGCACTCTGTGGTCTCTACCCACTATCCCAGGGTACAGATGTACGTTCCTTCAACCATGTTTTCTGAACTTCCAAAACCTAATGTATCCAGTGACTCAATGTAAAGGAACAAGGTTATTTTAAGTGAAGGTTTTTTTGTGTGCTCATAAGGCTGATTCATTGATCAAATTTTCCGGTCGTCATGGAATTCAAACTGGCCGACAGTTTCGAAATTATTGGACAAAACGGGTGTTTCCGGATTATTATTTTTATTTTTTTAATAGTTAATATTTTGAAAAGTGTTTTTATAGTGATATATTTTCTTTTGTACGACATTCCCAGATCAGTTTCAGCGTGTTCAATGTTTGGACAGACTATTGATAATCTAACGTATCTCCAGATAATTCTTAACGCTCAAGCGGCACCTAGCAGTTTTCTAAGATTGAAGGTTCCCTTGTGTTTATGGTCCTTCTTAAGTCGGATGGTCGGCCTCAGTGTCAGTGACTGTCATCGTTCCTTACATTAACCATTGTTAAAATTCATTCAACTTAGTTAAATGACGTCATGCAGCTGGAACATGGGCTGCAAAACAAGTGGCCTTCAAAATAAGTAGCCGGTGAGAAAATTGTTCAACCGGCGACGATTCGCCTACACTCCTCCATTAGTCATTGTTTGCCTGCTCCGGGCCGAGCTACTGGCCACAAGGGCGTCATCTGTGAGGATCCGGGTTAGCATTGGTCTTCATCAACCCATGTTTGTCGTAAGAAGCGACTAACGGGATCGGGTGGTCAGAAGTAAATATTTCTAACCAATTATTCTCGTTTCGATTAACATTTCAGACTTTGGCCGTTGACATAGAGGACGCAACTTTTGCCGAAGTTGTCGGCCAACCTCTCCGCTACGGACAGGCACAAGATTGTTACTCTGAGCATGACAATGGCGTCCTGAGCGCGTGCGGCCTCAAGGGTTACTTCTTCATTGACCTCAGTCACACTGGTTTTGTCGTCAGTGAAAAGGTGAACGGCTTTGAATTACAACGTATATATATCCACTGGTCGTCTTATTACCGTATTTCTTCCATTAAGCACCCGTATGGAGATTAAAAGCGAGGTAGTTCCACGGTGTGTTTTTTACCGAGGACTTTTTTTTTTTACCGAGGACAAAATTCGCCCAAAATATTATCTTTGCGTCTGATAAAATATCCATCCAAGTGTTTTATCGTTAAAATACGATATTCGGATCTTGTCGAATGTTACCTTGGAAATACCTTTAGCACCAATGGAGTAGCAGCGTTATATGGTTACACTCTAAGTTGCATCTGGACGGCAAATTTTGACTGATTTGTTTATATCAACCATTAACTGACTGACTGACTGAGTTTAGTTTTACGCCGCTTTTAGCAATATTCCAGCAATATCACGGGGGTGGGGTGCACCAGAAATGGGCTTAACACATTGTGCCCATGTGGGGAATCGAACCCGGGTCTTCGGCGTGACGAGCCAACGCTTTAACCACTATGCTACCCCACCGCCCCAACAACCATTAACAGAAATGACATTCATAATTGCATACCGAAAGTCCTAGCGGTAGATAGTAAGGCTCTGGATTGTGTGTTTGGGTATAGTCATGGGGACTAATAAAACTAATCAATCCGGTACCAGTGTGTTTACAATCTCGCGAGATGCAAGTTAAATACAGACCCAAATGGAACTTCCAGCTGAAAATAGACATTTCTATATTTTATATGTATGTATGATCATTCATTCGAAAAGATATTGTGCATTTTTTTATTACCTTGGTTTCATTTTCCCCATTTCTCCTCAAACTGACCCGTGAAGATCCGGGTTAGAATTGGTCTTCAGCAACCTATGCTTGTCATAAGAGGCGACTAACGGGATCGGGTGGTCAGGGTCGCTGGCTTGGTTGACACGTGTCATCGTATCCCAGTTGCGTAGATTGATGCTCATGCCGTTAATCACTGGATTGTCAGGTCCAGACTCGATTATTTACAAAACGGCACCATATAGCTGGAATATTGCTGAGTGCGGCGTTAACAGCCAACCAACCAACTAAACTCCAGCTCAGTGCAGTTCAAGGTGGCGTTACACTCAACTGACTCAGTTCTTTTATCAACTGACTGCATTTTTATTAAATCCGTCCATTACATGTTCCTGACGTCTAAGATGCTGCGGCTCCAGTTGCGTCCCTTGGTTGTGTCAGGATCGTTGACAGTTATCTGTTATTTCCTTACCAGCAAAAATGGAAAACATATGGTTGGCTCCCATTGGCGCTAGTGAATAGGACAGAAGGAGGCGCCGTGGTGAATGTCCAGTGTGGAGGGTTCTGCGGGGGGTGCACTCCCGATGGGAATCAGCTACTCCTTGATCTGAACAGGTCGGAAGGTAAGACTCAGGGCAATAATATACATGCAAAAATATATCGACAGAATAACCACTTTGTTCGTCCATTCTATTATTTATGGATCACGTAACTACTGATCAAAAATCAAAGTATCAACAGCCAATTTGGCTGAGCGTAGTATTTTATTTATGTGTTAAAGTATCTACAAACAGGCATTTTGTCCGAAGGACCTAGACAAGGAATATTTTGGTCCCTTCCGTATTTCCCTTTTTTTATAGACTTTGAAGACATCCTTTGATTTTGTGTTGGGAACTAGTGTCACTGGTATCTCAAAAAGTCTACACATACTTAATGAAGCAATGGTGTCAGATCACTATGGTCATTATCCAAGGGCGATAGACAATGAGTATTTTGGCACCTTCCCTATTTCCTTCTTTCTATAGGCTTTGAAAAAAGCCTTTGATTTTGTCTTGGTATGTCGAGTCACTGGTATATCTCACAATGTACACACACGCTTCATCCAACATTGGTGACAACTGAATATGTTAATTGTCCGGACGGAGTCAGACAAGGAGGATGTGGCACCTCTCCCATTGTAGCATGCACAGTAATATGCGACCCATGTGCATTCCAGTATGCTAGGGTCTGATACCGTTTGGGCTTAATTTTTAAGTTGCTCTTGGATTCAGGTGGTGCTTGAATAATGGTCATTTAATTATACTAAGGTAAACAAATAAGGGAACACCACTTCATCGCAGTTTTCTTTTTATTCGTTCTCAAATTTTCAGCCACAGTGCAATGCAAAGAAACCTTAAAAAGAACAAAGGAACAGCTGGACTTCCATATGTTCCCTTATTTGTTTTGATCAGTATATTTTAAGCTTACAACGGTCATATTAACTTCTTTGAGTACTTAGAAAGGTTAACGAAATGAAATGATTGGTGCTTCAAACATGAAATAATACTAGAATTACATTTATATTTCTCCACTTATGAGGATATGTCAGATATATATCTATATATACACTTGACAAATTCTAATATATTGTGATTGAAACAATATTTGAATAATACTATTATGAAACTTTTATCTTTTCAGACACTCTCATCAAGAAAACTTACAATGCAAACATTCGTTTTGTCTTCTGTTTTATTATTTATAAAAAAAATTATCATTGTTTTCCAGATCTTCCTCAATTGAATGCCACGCTGGTGAGATGTCTCTGAAGGATATCTGAAAGAGAAATATATATTGTTATTGATTTTGGGAATTCTTACAAACCGTTGATTGTTGATGTCACCAAAGCACTTATAAATGTAAACTGAACTTTTTAGTTAAGCATTTTATTGATCCTATGTCACACTAACGTCACATTTCTATGAAGGAAGAAAAACATTTTTAATTGATAGACAACTTTTAAATAGATGCGCTTGATAACGGTATCAGCATCAGCATCAACGTCAAATCTATTGCAAGTTGTCTGTCCATGCAACTGTTTCTCCACATCCTGCAAGCTTCTAAATGCGACTTAAAGAAGGTACCTGAGAAGGTTTTAGATCCTCTCAATAACCTATGTAACACTGTTGGCGAGGATGGGCGGTGGGGTAGCCTAATGGTTAAAGCGTTGGCTCGTCACGCCGAAGACCCGGGTTCGAATCCCCACATGGGTACAATGTGTGAAGCCCATTTCTGGTGTCCCCCGCCGTGATGTTGCTGGAATATTGCTAAAAGCGGCTTAAAACCAAACTCAGTCAGTCAGTTGGCGAGGACACTTGGTGGACATATGTCAAGCTCGTCAAAATATGTCCAGCTGAGCAGAATATGTCCATAAGAACTATAGACCTAAGCAGATTGTTAGTCGTTCATCTGCCTTTTTAAAAAGCGGGCAGGACAAGCAAACGCGAGAAGTGCCGACAGACAGCGGGAAGACCGCTGATAGACCAGAAGAAAAGCAAGCCAGGGAATTGAAGGAACGAACTGACCAATCAGTCCAGACCATCTACTGCAGAAGTGTCGCAGCCTTCCCCTGGTAGCTTCTGTCGGACTCTACAAGCTGTTCGCCCTGCCCGACAAGTTGTACCATGAGAAATAAAAAACATTCTTTTTGTACATCACTTGTCCTGGAGTTGTTTCAAGAGTTCCGTGTGTGTGACACCGGGTGTTGTATCAAGAGTTCCGGGTGTGTGACACCGGGTGTTGATTCAAGAGCTCCTGGGATTGTGAACCTGGTGTTGTTAGAGGGGAGGGGAGGGGACACCTACAAGTTCGGGGACTGTTCTGAAATAGTGTTCTGATGCTTACGTGCAAAACAACGGAGTTTGTCGATCATAGTAAAAAAAATCATTGTGTACATTCTCCCACTGTATTGCTTAGTTAATTCACATCGTGACATTAAGCTCACAAAAAGAACATGAATACAAGCATAGGGTAGTTATAGAATGTACATGTAAACCAACTATATGTACATATATACCGACAATAGTATAGTTCTGGCTTCATTGGGTTAACTTCTGGAATACATGCCACTTTTTATGGATAAGAACTTCTTATTCTTTACACAGTTTCACAGCTAATTCTTGCGCTTTCATCCACCTGATGTCACCTTCTGTTGTTGTTTAACGTGTCATGTTCGACCAACTTCTAAATGACCTTCAAGAACACTGCTGAAATCCACATGTTGTCACGATGTCCCCGGTATATAGCCATTTCGTAAAAAAACCGTGTAGGTCCGGGTTAGATTTCATCTTCAGTGACATGCTTATCGTAAGAGGCGACTAACGGGATCGGGTGGTCCATTATTCAGACTCCATTATTTAATCGAATTTGTTCGAGCCTGGACCGGACAATCCAGTGATTGACATGATGAGCATTGGTCTACGTAATTGGGATACGATGACATGCACAACAGTATTCAAACATCATTGACTGCACAGAGGTAACTACTTATTTAAATATGAAGCCTTTGCCTGCTTGTTTCTGTTTGTTTGGGTTTTGGTGGGCGTTTAACGACGCTTTTAGCAAAAAATATTCCAGATTATAAACAATCAAGTCTGCACCAGAACAACTGATGATTGATGAGTAACGATTCCGGGTTCAATTCCCCGCATGGGTCAAATGTGTGGAGTCCCCACTGTGATAGTGCTGGAATATTGCTAAAAGCGGCGTAAAACCTCACTCACTCACTCACTCACCCACCCACTCACTCACTGACTCACTCTCCCATCCACCTACTCACTCACTCACTCACTTACTCACTCGAGCCTTCATTCAGCAGTCCGGGACAGAGTGCCCCTCGCCCAGTGAGTCTCGACTGTTCCTGTCGTCCTTGAATACAAGTATATAATTTATGCATGATTGTAATTTACATTAACAGAAGTAGGACAAAGATGGTTGACGTCAGGATGGGCAATGTTGCATCCTACTCCAATGAATATTCTACAGTTTCATTTGGACATAACAGACTGATTGTAACTTGATGGGCATGTATCGTTAACTTATCCATAATGCAACTAGGAGTCGCTCGGGGCTCCAGTCAGCAATCCGTGATGACGTATGGCGAACCGGACAGAAAGAACGGACTGGTTATCTGTGACCCTTATTTCTAGTGGTTAGAGCCGGTTCGATCCCCGACCGCGTCATACCAAAAGACGTTAAAATATGGTACTTGTTGGTCCCTGCATGGCGCTCGGCATTAATGGGTACAACAAGGACATAATGTGTCTGAGTGGGGTATCCATGCTTCACTGCGGCATGGTGGGCTAGCACTATAAAACCAGCTTCAGTCTGGGCTAGTACAAGCAGCCGCACATACACACACACACGCATGCACGTCGTCATAGGAGCGAAATATTCTCAATCCAAATTTTCACCTCACCTCATCTTAATTCTCGAAACCTACATTGATCTTGACACAGGGGCGGTGGAGCAGCCAAGCGGTTAAAGCGTCCGCTCGTCACGACGAAGACCCAAGTTCGATTCCCCACATGGGTATAATGTGTGAAGCCCATTTCTGGTGTCCTCCGCCGTGATGATGCTGGAATAATGCTAAATGCTACGTCAGTGTGCCAACTGTATCTGAAGATAAGGTTTCAATTTAATAAATAATTTCATAAACTTTGAACTTTATATGTATATATGTTTATAGGCTTTGTAAATCTGTATTCCACGTCCTATAAATGTAAACGAGAAACTGTAAGCTGTATTGATCAGATATTCGTATTACAGTGATTGGGTGAGTTTAGTTTTATGTCGCTTTTAGCAATATTCCAGCAACATCACGGCGGGGGACACCAGAAATGGGCTTCACACAGTGTATCCATGTGGGGAATTGAGGGGGGCTTCGGCGTGACTAGCGGACGCTTTAACCACTAGGCTACCCCACCGACCCTATTCGTATTACGATGCCTCACCTCTGAAAACATGTTTGAACCTAAGAACCTATGTTGCTCACGTTTTGTAATATCCAGGGTGTTGTTGAAGACACTACATTGCATAATGTTGAGCATGGCTTCTGCGTTATGCATGAAATCCTGTACCGTGACATATTGGCTTTGTTCAAGTCGCTACGTCCAGAGATATGGTTGAGCGCGATAGGACTCGCACGGAAAGACATTTTTCACAGTATATCAAATAATTGTTTCCACAGTTGCAGCCTGGCCTATTTAACAGTAGGGGCTGCGGGGTAGCCTAATGGTTAAAGCGTCCACTCGTCATGCTGAGGATCCGGGTTCGATTCCCCACATGGGTAGAATGTGCTGAGACTATTTCTGGTGTCCCCAGCCGTGGTATTGCTGGAATATTGCTAAAAGCATACCCACTCTCACTTCAAAGTCACTTCAAAGTCATCCAACCCATCCAAGCCAACTCACCAGCTTTGAACAGTACAGTAAGTCTATGTTAAAGTATAGGAGGTACGACAGTCGTAGCGCTACGATAGCTTTGTGAACGGGGCCTGACCAATAGTTTCGTTTCCGTGCTCACAGCTCAATATACCTGTTTCAGGTGTCAGGTAAGCAGAAAGTGATGCCTCCGTTTACTGTTTGACTAAAGTGGTGAAACCACAAACGATTCAGGTGCTGACAAACTTGAAAGAAACCTCCCACCTCACGTCAAAGGTAAACAGAAGAGTCAAACAGTCAATTTAATTCCACCACCCACTCAAACTAGTAGCATCAATAATGCATAGAGACATGGCACAAAGCAGCCCACAGCAATAGTTCCGCATACAAATGAGAATCTGAGATTGCGAAGTTCTGTTGCATTACATTTCCTTTGATATAGTAATGCCCCGAGAGGTTTAAATCAGTGAGCATTGTATGTAACATGCTGGGTCTTTAAGTTCAATTTCGATCCGGGTGAACTGTGTTTCAGGTGCGAGTCCGATGTGACCCGGATGATGAGTGAGTATTGTTTTACGCCGTTCTGAGCAATATCCCAGCAATATCTCGGCGAGGAACACAACACCCTGGCTTCACACATTGTACCAGACCCGTGAAGATCCGGGTTAGAATTGATCTTCAGTAACCCATGCTTGTCGTACAAGGCGACTAACGGGATCGGGACACATATCATCGTATCCTAATTACGTAGATCGATGCTCATGAAGTCAATCACTGATTCGTCTGGTCCAGGTGCCAAGAATTACAGACTGCCGTTATACATCTGGAAAATTCCTGAGTGCGGCGTTAAACAAGAAAGAAGGAAAAGGCAAACTTATCAAAACAAAATACGAACAAGAATTATTTAAATACTCAAATACAGATACAGGGCAATATTAAAAAAATATACCAAAGGACTTAAACCTGCTATAACACAATATTCAACATTTGTTTACTAACCAATGTATTTTTCAATATTCCTTTTCATGATTCATTACCCAAAGGAAAGGACTCGATTATTTACAGACCGCCGTCATAATATCTGGAGCATTGCTGAGTTCGGCGTTAAACAACGAAACAAACTTTGTACCAATGTCAGGATTTGAACCCGTGTCTTCGTCGTGACGAGGGAACGCTTTAACCACTAGGCCACCCACAGGCTATCGATACATAGGATATGCCCCTATACTACTATAGGAACAAGTAACGAGTTACAGAAATGGGATATCGGCCAATAAGCGGTCAAAATGGCCAAATATGGCCAAATGAAGGTGAGACATAGTTGAACAGCAAAAAGAAATACTTACGTCGCGGAATATAGCTTTGTTTATCCATGTCATGCGAGAATTTAGCGTGAATCGAGGTTTATCGAGGCATCCAATATTGGGGGGTGGGGTGGGGGGTGAATTACCTTGATACGGGCATATCCTATGTATCGATAGTCTGTGAGGCCACCCACCCACCACCCAGTCACCTGCTGAAAGTATTTTATTCTTTCGCATAGGTACTAATAGTCAGGGGTGGTGGCCCGAAGACCCGGGTTCGATTCCCCACATGGGTACAATGTGAGAAGCCGATTTCTGGTGTCCCCCGCCGGGATATTGCTGGAATATTGTTAAAAGCGGCGTAATACCATACTCACTCACTCACTCACTCACTAATGGTAATGAATTCTCTATTATATTACATCACTGATCAAAGACCTATTTGCATTAGCTGAAGTTACTCTCAAAAACCACAAAACAATTCAATGGCTGAGTGAACCTCTGTTTTTATGATTTGAAAAAGGATTCGAGTGATCGCTCATACATCCGAAAACCTCTTTGAACATCCTGTTGAAACCTTATTGACCGCCGTGATGTTGCTGGAATATTGCTAAAAGCGGCGTAAAACCAAACTCAGTCAGTCAGTCAGTGAAACCTTATTGAAACAGTGTTATCATACAAGTAGGTATTACTTCGATGTAGAAGCCAGAAAGATATTCCTACTAAACGAACTCAATTGTATATGTATCCGGACAAGAATCATACAACTCACTATTTTAGTTACTTTGTCAGGAGATCCGCACTCTATTGTTAAGTGTTTCTCATCTCCAACTTCAACATGAAAGACAAAACCGGTACAAAAAATGCATAAAAAATACTCCATGCTGTTAATTTCATTATTTTAAAATGTTGATCACCAGCACTAGTCTATAAATTACGTTACAATTGCAAACACAGAGGGGCGGTTGGGTAGCCTAGTGATCAAAGCGTTCGCTCATCATGCCGAAGACCCTGGTTCGATTCCCCAAATGGGTACAATGTGAGAAGCCCATTTCTGGAGTCCCTCCGCCGTGATATTGCTGTAATATTCCTAGAAGCTCACTCACTCACTCACTCACTCACTCACTCATCCATTTAAATCTCCAAAACATTGATTCTGTGCAAAAGTAAACATTCTGGGCCATTGTTCGCCTCATGGGCGTAGTAGTTTAAATTTTAAGTTTTCGAAAGAAAAAAGTTCATTTTTTCATCCTTGGCATATCTCTTTGATAACTGCATGTTGAAGTTTGTCAAATCCTTTGTCAGAAAGTGACCACAGTGCAGATAGTTTCTGGGTTTCTTGGGTTTCCAGAATTAAATTGTGACGTGTTAAACATATTTTTACCAAATAAAGTTCCTGTCCATCACAGCACGAGGGCTCCCGTTCTGGAGTGATCGTGGCTAACACTGAACTTCAACCGTCGCAGTGTAATTATCTTTAGCTCTGACACTACCGGAATACCGCTATTTTGCGTCTTTCCGTCTGCCGCTGTGTTCATGGCTTTTGACCACTAGTTAGGATGTTTAACATCACGTGCCGATCATTTGCTAGCGAGGTGGACCGGTCAAATACAGTTCCGGCCAACAATAACTACGAGTCACTTCAAAGGTTTCTTTGACCGGAAATGTTCGATCGTTTTGAGAGTGAGTGAAACCGTACGGAGAAGTTTGGTGTTGACAAACTGCGGAACATTATTATAGAGAATTTAATATTCGACCATACGAGCAATGTATCTTGGCAAGCCTTAATGACTAAGCTCTTCGCTGAGTAGGCAATCAATTTAACACATGTATTTTTCATATTGTCTTTTACGCAGAGCGGAAATCGTCCGGATATTGGAGTCCTGTTAGGAAAAATATTTATTTTAATTTGGATTTTTGTAACTCCTAAAGCAAACAACATTTCCTTTTGAAAATCATTAATTCCAACAACTTATACAAAACAGTTTACATGGCCTTGACTTCGAATGTCCTCGGAAATAACCGTTATTACTGCCTATCACTTGTTGGGTTGGCCCTGATTGGTCAATCTGAACTCGCATATCGATCTGGTACTGAGGGCGAAGACCACTGATAGAGTTGATCCAACTCGTCGGACAAAGGCTGTATTGAAGCCCATGAGGATTGAAAGACGACAATGGATAAACAGTCAGGATTTCTGTAAGGTACGTTTTTCAACCGTAATCATCATCATCAGCAGCAGCAGCAGTGTCGCCAACATCATTATCAATTTTCTTTGTTTGTTTGTTCGGTATGGTTGTTGTTTTGTATGGTTATTGCACTGGTGGTGGTAGTAGTAGTAGTAGTAGTAACAGTAGAAGTAGTAGTAGCAGTGGTAGTGGTGGTAGTGGTAGTGGTAGTAGTAGCAGTGAGTGAGTTGGTTGAGTTTTACGCCGCACTCAGCAATGGTAGTAGTAGCAATAGTAGTAGTAGTAATAGTAGTAGTAGTAGTAGTAGTAGTAGTAGTAGCGGAGGTAGTAGTAGTTTCGAGTAAGTGAGTGAAAAGTGATTTTAGTTTTACGCCGCTTTTGGCAACACTACAAAATGGTCTTCACACATTGTACCTATGTGGAGAATCAAGCCCGGGTCTTCGGTATGACATGCGAACGCTTTAACCACTAGGCTACCCCAACGCACCAGAGTAGTAGTAGTAGTGGTGGTGGGGGTGGGGTGGGGGTGGGGGTGGTGGTTGTGGTAATAGTATTTAATTCAAATTTAATGAATTATTCTAAACTTAAATACTATAGTACACATATCAATCCATCCATTTATTCGGTAATTTCCGTTCTTTCACATGGACATTCGTTTGATCTACATGTTTGATCAATCTGCTATTTATAAATTTCGAACGAAATTATTCGTGTCACTTCAATCTTTTCATCGGAATAAGTAAATCAAGAATCGGAACTAACCAAACTGGAAAATCTTGCAATCGTTTTTTTCAATTCGTTCTAAAGCGTTTAAATAATGCCTTTCTATGTAAAATCCAGACAAGTGAGAGATTGGTTTTGGTAAGCCATACTCAATCTGGTTATTTTTTAAAGGATTTCATTAAATGAAAGTAAATATGACGTCATTACTAATTGTGACGTCTTAGCTATCGTCTATTGTGACGTCATGACACGTATGACGTCATGAGAAACCATATCTCTTGTCTTCACAAGCACGCCGGTCTACCCTCGCCGAGGAAGTCGCTGAGTTCTTTGCGCATCTTCACCAAACTATAGCTAAGCTTGTGAGAAAGTGAGAGAGTTTTACGCCGTTTTTAACAATATTCTAGCATATGGGGAATCGCAACCGGGCCTTCGACGTGATGAGCGAACGCTGTAACCACTGGACTTCCCCACCTATAGTTTAAAATGGCAGTGAATTTTAATTCAGTTTAAGAATTAACATATGTTAAAACTGTTTTCCTTAACAACTTTCATCCGACCACAAACAATGCGTTTATTTTGTCTTATCTTTTTTTCTTTACGGGTGAGAAGCAAAACCTGTGTTTTATTGAGTGACGGAGTAAACGATATCAAGCCTGGTTAACGTGTTTAATGTCTGTTTCTCGCCATTAATTTGCCCGATCTATTCTATTCTAGATTTCATGATTGCTTGTTAACCCGCAACCTGTGCACCGCAGTTGCTAGGCCACGCATCCTATTGTTTCTGCTGGAGATTGTCAAACATGTCTGCACATCTGTAACATTCCTTGCAGCAATTAAAGGTAGTCAGCAAGCGTTGATTCCATGTGCCGCTTAAACCCAGAACGAGGCTTACAGAATAGCGTTTCTCAGTACATAGCATGTTATTCCACACCACTTACGTCACAGATCCCAACCCGTGAAGATCCAGGTTATATATTGGTCTTCAGCAACCCATGCTTGTCGCAAGAGGCGACTAACGGGATCGGGTGGTCAGACTCACTGAATTGGTTAACACATGTCATCGTTTTCCAGTTGCGTAGATCGATGCTCATGATGTTGATCACTGGATTGTCTGGTCCAGACTCGATTATTTACAAACTGTCGCCATATAGCTGGAATATTGCTGAGTGCGGCGTTAAACAACAAACCAACTATCAACAGCAATCACAGATCCCGTATGCATGATGTCGTCATCTTTTAACGTTCACGTTTCCAAAGTTACTTTATAACAAACACGCCGAAATGGAAATATATCTCCTTCACTCAAAGCCTTCTGGTTTGTTGCGCTAATGTCAGTTTTCCGCTACAACCCATCTGATCCAGGCACCCTAATGTGGCCATTAGCACAGTACTATCGAGTCTCTGGTAGTTTACATAGATGTGCAAAGGTTTTGACGCCACGGAAGTCCATTATCACACGCCTCCAGGGAACGGGACATTTGGTCTGTAAACATGAGACTAAACTATAACCAAGGTTGCTGCGGTCGTATTTCGTCGCCAACCATTACGGGAGTCAAGGTTGTTTGAGGTGTCCTCATTGGGGACTAGAGACACTGAGCGTCGGGGCTTTACTGAAGAAGGTTTAACTTACATAAACTAGACGTCATATTAGGCTGAGAGAATGCGTTACAAAAACTACACGTCATATTAGGCTGCAGACTCAAGACGCCATATATTGCGAGGGGGTGCGGAAACTAGACATCAGACTAGACTAGACTTACATCTGGTCTCTTAAATGAACCTATTTTACAGAAAAAAACGGTTTATAAAGAATAATCATAAAATATAATGAAAAGGACACCTGAAACTGCGGAAATCTTGACTTGCCACACATACTAGACTTGCATGGACTTCCTTGGATATATGTGTTTCAGGGTCTGTATGACAGACTAAGACTAGACCTACACTAGACATGCACTAGATGCCGTATTATGAAGAGTATGCACAGAAAAAGACCTGGTATAAAGAGCACTGACACAGAAACTAGACGTTAGATTATGACAAGGCTTCTAAAAGAAACAAGACGTTGAATTATTACGAGGAATGTCTTAGAAACTAGACGTCACAGTATAACGATTATCACAGAAACTAAACGTTGGATTACAGTGAGAACTGTCTTAAGAAACTAGAGGTCAAATAATCATGAGGATTGACACTAGACCTCATATTGTAATGAGGATTGCCACAGACACTAGACCTCATATTGTAATGAGGGTTGTCACAGACACTAGGCCTCATATTGTAATGAGGATTGTCACAGACACTAGACGTCATATTGTAATGAGGATTGCCACAGACACTACACGTCATATTGTAATGAGGGTTGCCACAGACACTAGACGTCATATTGTAATGAGGGTTGCCACAGACACTAGACGTCATATTGTAATGAGGATTGTCACAGACACTAGACGTCATATTGTAATGAGGATTGTCACAGACACTAGACGTCATATTGTAATGAGGGTTGTCACAGACACTAGACGTCATATTGTAATGAGGGTTGTCACAGACACTAGACGTCATATTGTAATGAGGATTGTCACAGACACTAGACGTCATATTGTTATGAGGGTTGTCACAGACACTAGACGTCATATTGTAATGAGGATTGCCACAGACACTACACGTCATATTGTAATGAGGGTTGTCACAGACACTAGACGTCATATTGTAATGAGGATTGCCACAGACACTACACATCATATTGTAATGAGGCCATTGCCACTAGACGTCATATTGTAATGAGGGTTGTCTAGACGTCATATATTGTAATGAGGGTTGTCACAGACACTAGACGTCATATTGTAATGAGGATTGCCACAGACACTAGACGTCATATTGTAATGAGGGTTGCCACAGACACTAGACGTCATATTGTAATGAGGATTGCCACAGACACTACACGTCATATTGTAATGAGGATTGCCACAGACACTACACGTCATATTGTAATGAGGATTGCCACAGACACTAGACGTCATATTGTAATGAGGATTGCCACAGACACTACACATCATATTGTAATGATGGGGATTGTCACAGACACTAGACGTCATATTGTAATGAGGATTGCCACAGACACTACACATCATATTGTAATGAGGATTGCCACAGGCTACCTCACCACCCCTTAATAAAAGAGAAAATAAGAACATTATTTCTGAGCTGTAAAAGTAGATTCTTGCAACAAATGTTATAATTGGGATTACACTTTCTTAGTAAAGTACAGATTCTATTACTTTTGTTGGGTTGAGTCCCATCCGAGATTCGAACCCACATCCTCAGAGACAGGCACCCAATTGCCAGCACACAAACTGTCACAAAGTCAGCTGCCTAACCCGCTCAGCCACCACGACTTACACTAAATGGAAGTCGGACAACTGGTAGTCTAGACCACTTTCTAAATGGCATTGTGCAATCATAGATTCTTGCAGTTGCTATTTTATAGTGGTGCACTGCACCCCTCGCAACCCTTCTATCTCTTCGGGGCGGTGGGGTAGCCTAGTGGTTACAGCGTTCGCCAAAGAACCAGGTTCGATTCCCCACATGGGTACAATGTATGATGCCAATTTCTGGTGTCCCCCCGCCGTGATATTGCTGGAATATTACTAAATGCGACGTAAAACCATATTCACTCACTCAATTCCATCTCTTACCCCCTCCCCTCCTCCACTCCTACCCCCAACCCCGTCCCCTTGTGCAGAACTCCAATGAACACATAGATCTCACAGTACGATGCCCCAACCTGCCCCTATCTTGTCTCAACCTCACGCAGTAGAACAGCCAAGGCAATGTGCTCGCTCCTAATTTGTTTACATCAATCAGACGGAATCTTATCGCTGGTAATTTGGGAAACCAATTTCCTCGCGTGAGTGTTATGTAACCTCTGGTTGGGCTGTATTGCTTGGGAATTACTGCGCTGTCAAATTCGTTTATGCTTCCAGGCCATTTTCGTGTCGTAAATGAAGATTTCGGTGAGTTAGATTCTTTTTTGTAACAATTCTTTTTCTCAAATGTCAATTCCCATGTGGCTGAAGAATGATGCATATTATAAGAGTTGTTTTGCCAACAACTTCTATTTAGTATATATTTTATCAGATTTGATCATCTAGATTTGAAATAGACCGTTTTCGTTCCATCACATCGTGTTTAGGGCTTACAGCATGTAATAGGTGGGGCTTTGTGTCCAAAAACGTTGATTAACGAAGAACTCGAAAAGTGTTACTCTTCATCCAAAATGTTCCGCGTTTTATATTTATTTACTTTTTAATTCGGGTTGTTGTTCTTTTGCTGTTGTTTATTGTTTGTTTGGGGTTTCTTTGTTGTTGGTATTTATTTTTTTACTTTTTTTTATTTTTATTCATTTATGGGGGGGAGTTGTTTGTTGATTTTTTTTGGGAGGAGGAGGGGTGTTTTGTTAATTTGTTTTATATTGTTGATCTTTTTAAAAGTACAATTGAGGTCAGGTGTGTAATAAATTAGTCATGTATTTCATCCTTTTCCTGATATATTGGCTACAGGCACTTTAAATGCGCCATTTCTCCATTTTAAGAGGTATGGGAACTTGTAGAATTCATAAGCGCCCTTATGTCATAGTGATCTATTGAAGTGATTTGGTTGCCCAAAGATCGATATTTCTTAAGCACTAAATCCACTAATAGTCTAAAATCATGCATGCCTCATAGGATTTCCATATAGCGTTGACCTTTGAGGTGAGTTCTACCAATCAGGATTTACGTTCGTCCGGGTATTGTGTTAAAAACTTCAACGACAAGGGAACTGCTTCAGACATAAGGTATAACTATGAGCGAGCGTATTGACATTTCTAAGTGAGTTTACGAGCGAATGAGATTTTAGTAGCTGTAATATTGCTCCCACGGCGACCATAGTCTCAGGAAAGCATGACACTCAGTATAAATAATCGTTCCATGTAATCAAAAACATCGCCATCTATGTCGGTTTTAGGAGTGTTTCAGAGCCGGAAACTATAATCTGATATATTGTGAACGAGTATATGGGTTTTGACAGAAGGTGAGAAAAGTAAACTGACATGCGAAAGAAAGTACACATTTGGTGCTGTGTGATTATGTTCGTGACGTAAACGTAAATAAATTGAAAAGTATTTGGATTGTGACTTACAAGTAACAAACACTATTTGTGTCTTGCCCAACACCTCAGATAATCTTAACAGTGTTGCTGGATATCAGGAAAATCATGATCATAATTTGGTTCACAATTCTATGTTCTCAGGGGTACTGTGGGTCCACAGGCCCATGGAACAAAACAATATAAGGAAGCGGTTTAACGTAAGTAGCTGACTGTCTAGTCAAATGTCAAATGTGCAACGTGAACGTGCCGTTGGCATGTTGCAAGCGGGAAGATCAGTTATTGACGTCGCAAGAGCAATGGGATGCAGCCGTCGTACTGTGTATGACTTGCGAGGTCGTCTACAACAAACTGGCACCACTTCTGATCGCCCAAGGTCGGGTCGTCCACGTGTGACGTCACGAGCAGACGACCGTCAAATCGTCCTACGTCACCTACGTGACAGATTTCTGCCGGCTACACGAACCAGGGCTGGGGTGTTTAGAGGTCGACTGTCCTCACAGACCATTCGAAATCGGTTGCGGGCTGCCAATCTCCATTCTCGACGTCCATATCGTGGGCCAATATTGACGCCGTTTCAACAACGTCAACGTCTGCTGTGGGCCCAACGTCACCTCTGATGGACCCAGAGAGACTGGAATCGAGTCATCTTTAGCGATGAATCCAGGTTTACCCTCAGATTCGCGGAAACGACGTCATGAACGGTATGCCCAATGTTGTGTACAGGAAGTCGACAGATTCGGGGGCGGAAGTTGCATGGTGTGGGGTGCTTTCTGTTGGAACAACCGTTCCCGACTTCTGGTCATCCGTGGAAACCTCACAGCTGCTGCTTACCGCGACCAGGTGCTCACCCCTGAGCTCGTTCCTTTCATGGCAGCTCATGGCCCAGGTCTACAGTTCCAGCATGATAATGCTCGGCCGCATACCGCGATGTTGACATGAAATTTCCTTCAAAACGCTGGAATCAACGTCATGGACTGGCCATCGAGGTCCGCTGACTTTAATCCAATAGAGCACGCTTGGGATGCACTTGGGAGAAGGCTTCGTGGTCTCAGGAACCAACCTCAGAATTTGCAGGAACTTGGCGCTGCCTTGCAAGAGCAATGGCGGAGAATCCCGAACCACGTGTTCACAAGCATCAGGCAGTCGATGAGGAGACGGCGTTTGGCAGTGGTGAATGCGCGGGGCGGCCATACACGATATTGAACTGAGAAATGTCGCATTTTTATTCTTGTGACTTGACATTCTGTATACCCATGTTTTGGAACGGCGGTGTAGCCTAATGGAACTGACTATAGCACTGTCAGTGTATCGAGTACATCACACAGATCTCAGCAATGGAATAATAACAATTTAACCATCGTACCATCTCTTGTTCTTTTATAGTGCACTGAAGAAAGAATGTGAAGTTTCTTTTTTGACTCAGTATAGTTGACTGTACAGTAAGTCCTGACATATCTGACTTTACACCATATCCTAACACGGTTGACTGTGAACTTTATCCTGACATAGCTGACTGTACACTACACACCTGTTCAAGTAACTTAGGTTCGGTATTATTCGTTACACTGCTATACTGTGTAGCAGTGTAACGAATAATACTGAGCCTGAGTTTACTTAGACTGATAGATGACCGTGAGTTAAATCGCACGCGCATGCGCCAAAAGTGAAAAACACAGTCGACCGACACTGTTGATGGTGTGGTATACTTTCATTTGTACGTGAGTTTATATTTGAGTGGAAACTCTTTCCAAAGCGCAGGTTCTGAGAAGTGATCACATACCAAAATATAAGAATTATCCTCTGTTTCTGGAGTCTGGGGATGGTGGTGGGGTAGCCTTGTGGTTAAAGCGTTTTGGGGGGTTATTTTGGTTTGGTTTTTTTATGTTGTGAGACGTTTTAGTGGCTTTTTAGTGTGTTTGGGTTTTTTAGGGTTTTTTTTGTTAAATGTTTCTGTTCAGGTCGCCTCGCGGTTAAACCCTACTTTGTTGCAACGTGTCAATGTGACGTTTGTCATCTGTAACGTTTGTTTAGAAGATGACCTTAAACTTGTGGTCGACGCCTATGAAACTTGCCGTTAAATTAATAGTCCAAGAGCCCGCGGGTGATTTTTGTACCGAGAGAAGCCAAATGGTTTGAACATGTATTCTGATGTAAAATTGCCTCGTGAATCCACACCTTTCAGCCTTACAAATCAAAGCTGTGGCTCTAGCCCACTAGGGGGCGTTGAAGCGGGTAAACTGCATTATCCTTTCAAATGTCATTTCCCAGCTACAAGTACTCAGTATTGGACCCATAGTGGTTACAATGTGCGAAGAAAGTGTAATTTCACAAAAGACAATGTAGTATGTAAAGTAATTACATATTGTTTTTCTTCTTAAACTTATGAACTTATGTCATTCTACAACCTGAAGTTCATTGTAATGAAAGAGCAAGTTTGGTGCAAGTCGTAATTAAATAATCTTTTGAGGTTAAAAGAAAAACAAAACTGATGTTCAGCATTTGCAGGTCAAGTGCTGCAAACACGTTCATCCTTTGACCTCCAAATGGGGGCGTGTTTTACGCAAATATCGCTCATGTATGGCCACTTCAGACACTATTATGGAACACACGAACAAGTCTCCAGCTACTTATCGGTCTCCAAATGATAGCTCTCGCAAATGTGTTTGCAACTTGAGATGTGACATTGTTTTTATTCAATGAAACAAGAGTAATCGATGCCTCCACAGCCTTCATTACAAAATGACAGCCTCATTACAGACCAAT
Organism: Haliotis rubra; assembly: GCF_003918875.1. NCBI lineage: Eukaryota > Metazoa > Mollusca > Gastropoda > Lepetellida > Haliotidae > Haliotis > Haliotis rubra. Next base: position 501,022 of record NW_025766803.1, on the reverse strand, counting down.
TTAGGCCCCGCGGAGAATTATTATTACCTTCGTTCTCCACCAATCGTGACGCGATAATGCGGATACCTTATCAGCAGTGTCACGTGTTCTCAACATGGACGTCATTAAAGAAACCAAAGTTCGACAAAAGTGCACCGAGGGATCAAAAATCAATTCATGATTAGCATCCTAAGGAAATTTCATTTTCATAATGGAAACTGCAATGTTTGGGGATGGGGTTAGGGGATAAAAATTATGAACGTGTTTATCATTTGGAGATCTTCATCTTATAGATTTGTTCTTTAATGCGTGTATTTCTGTAAAAACAAACAACACAAATCGTCCATGAAAGCAGGGCATATAGTATGACCAGAAGTTATTGAGAATTTTAGGAACATGTTTAATTGGATTTCTAGTATAAACAACCTTGACCAGCTATTAAGTGCTTGGTTTCATTCAAGAGAGACAACTCCGTTAATCCTTTTCCATTAGTTTGTGAAGAGTTATCCCCTTTGTGTACTTACTAGCAGACGACATTTTCAGTGATCCTCAGTATGGATGATTTAGAGAAGGGGAAGTTGATTTTAGAGTGTTATAACAAGGACATCAGATCAGCTAAAGTGATTTCAAGTAGAACAGGCATCCCTTTGTCCACTGTTTATCGCGTTTTGAAACATATTGCAAATGGATATGGCATTGAGCACCAGGGAGGCGCAGGTAGGCCCAGAAAATTGACTGTCGGTGACAGGAGGCGGCTTGGTATTCTTGTTTCTAAAAACAAACGAAGGAGTTTAGAAAACTTAATTACAATCTTAAATTCTCAATAATTTCTGGTTGTACTGTATATTCAAATGTGCTACTTTTAACCAGATGCATTCGCTAAGACTCCCACTCGTGAAGATCCGGGTTAAAATTGCTCTTCAGTAACCCGTGCTTGTCGTATCAGGAGACTAACGAGTGGTCAGGCTCGCTATTCCAGCTATATGGCGGCAGTCTGTAAATAATCGACTCTGGACCATACAATCCAGTCATCAACAGCATGAGCATCGATCTGCGCAATTGGGAACCATGTGTCAACCATGCCAGCGAGCCTGACCACCCGATCCCGTTAGTCGCCTCTTACGACAAGTATGGGTTACTGAAGACTCATTCTAACCCGGATCTTCACTGGTAGATACTTAAAGTACAACTAACAGAAAAATGTATGGTAGTACAGATAAATCATAAGCAATTATGTAAACAAAACTAAAAAGGCTCTTATTGCACGTGCAGGCAAATTATGAAGAACCATTAATCACTCCACATACAATTTCAAAACCAACAGAAAATATAAAACAAATTAAATTACAAAATAAAAGTCATCATGGACAGTACAGACAAATTAAAAGCTATTAATGAATGTTGAGTGACATTTAAAACAAATAATGAGTAGAATCAAATTAACGAACCACCAATGAAAGTACAGAAAAAACATATACCATTAGTGCAGTATAATTTAAGAATTGAAATTACACTAAAAAATATTTATTATGCAACTTACATAAATCTGAAAAATTGTGGTTACATTAGTGTTTTATTTGGATTAGAAAGAACTGAACTGAAAGAAAAGATTTATAATTTTGTCTTTGTACGTGTGTGTGTGTGAGGAACGCCTTCTCACAATATAATTAGGAAGGTAACTATAGAGCTAAAACTACCACTTTGCTCGCGTTCCCAATTATTCGACCGTACCCTGTCGATATACATTGCTATAACCCGAGGCACAAACATGACAACTGTTCTTGTATTGTTTTACATTATATTGTTATATAATGTTTATGTACTTTTTGGTTCTTGTACCCGTGAAGTTCCGGGTGAGAATGAACCTTCAGTAACCCATGCTTGTCGTAAGAGGCGCGGTTGACACATGTCATCGGTTCCCAGTTGCGCAAGTCGATGTTCATGCTGTTGATCACTGGATTGTCTGGTCCAGACTCGATTATTAACATACCGCCTCCATATAGCGGGAATATCGCTGAGTGCGGTGTAAAACTAAACTCACTCACTCACTTTGGTTCTTGTAATTTTATATATCATATTGTTATATAATGTTTATATTCTTCTCTCATACGTGCTATTGTAAATAATCTTTTTGGTGTATAGTCTTCAGGCTGACAATATTTTATATAATTAGGCTGTTATCGGAAGTACCCAGATGAATCCCTTAGCATGGACAATTGTACTGTTTCTTGTATGCAGTTCCAGAGGTCAAATGCTAAGGATCTAAAAAAATGTGTTTGGACCTTGGGGAAATAGTTCTGCTTACTAACATATACTACTGGGATAAAGTAACTGTGTATTATTCGATGTTATGCTATTTTTAATGCAAAAAGATAACATGATTTGTGGTGTTTTCCTTAATCACTGTTTAACTGTTGACACGATAATATCGATCTGTATGGTTTGACACAAGGTATCGTGACACGCCCTTGAGGAGATGTTTCAAAATTCAGTATCGTGTGTGTCCACCATTGGCGTTGATGCAGGCTTGACAACGATGACGTATAGACGGCACTAAGGGATTGAAAAAGGCTTGGGGAATGTTGTTCCATGCCTGAACCAACGCTTGTCCCAATCCAGCTGACGTCAATCTGATTCTGGGCTTGACGTTAACGTCGCTCCATTTCATCCCAAGCGTTAGGAGGGCAGGTCCAGAGAAACAGCTGGCCAGGGGAGTACTGGAATGTTCTGCTGTGTTTCAGGAAATCTGTCACAACACGAGCGACATGTGGACGGGCATTATCTTGCTGAAGCGTGAAGTAACGTCTGTCCTTTAATGAACGTCTGCACATGAGGCCCAATGATTTCATGCCTGCATCGCAGACCTGGCAGACCGCCATTGACAATGACAAGTTGTGTCCGACCATGAGATGTGATGTGTCCCCATACCATAACGCTTTCGCCACCAAACTTTCGACGTTGAACAACGCACGCGTTAGCATACCGTTCACCTCACCGTCTGTACACACTTGCCCTGTCATCTGACCTGTCCAGATGAAATCTCGATAAGTGAACTTAACACCATCCCAATCTTGTCTCCTGTACCAAAGATGCTGTCTGCACCAGGCAAGACGTGCCTGTCGGCGAAATTGCACACTGGGAATGCAGACTTATCCGTCTTTGGCACCAACTCGAGGAAAGTCAGTTTGAGTGTCACGTGGAGACGTGTGGTGGCGCTGAAGTCAATACCTCGTGTGACCACCGTGGGCATCCAGAACTGCACGGCATCGCCTCGGCATCGAACGAATAAGTCTCAGAATCTCGTGTTGCCCAATAGCAGCCCACTCTGCCTGTAGTGCCTGTGCGAGTTGCTGAAGTGTCTGGGGCTGAGGGTTACGGCGTCGCACCCGTCTGTCCAGGGCATCCCACAGATGTTCGATCGGGTTTAAGTCCGGTGATCTTGAGGGCCAGGGGAGCACATTGATGTTGTGGTTCTGGAGGAAGTCTCTAGTGTGACGTGCTGTGTGGGGTCTGGCATTGTCCTGTTGAAACAACTCCCTCTGGCGATCAATGATTGGAAGGAGGTGTGGGCGTAGGATTTCGTCACAGTACCGTTGAGCTGTCAGGTTGCCCTGGATCATCACCAAATCACTTCTCCTACGGCAGGTGATCGTTCCCTACATCATAACACTTCCCCGGCCGAATCTGTCCACCTGGGGAACGCAAGCGTCGGCGAAACGTTCACGTCGATGTCTGTACACCCGCATTCTTCCATCGCGTCGTTCCAATAGAAATCACTGAACCAGATTCTACGCCAATTCGGTAGGTTCCAGGCCTGAACGTTGGTGCACCATTGAACTCGATGTCGACGATGTTGTTGTCGAAGCACAGGGCCAAAATCAGGTCTTCTGGCACGTAAACGAGCCTCTCTCAACCCGTTCCTGACGGTCTGTGCAGAAAGCCTCCTCAATCCGGGTATTTGTCGAGCGGTACTGGTCGCCGTAGCTGTTCGATGACGCAGGTGAAGTACCCGGATGTAGCGATCCTGCGCCGCAGTGGTCGCTCGAGGTCGCCCACTACGAGGGGCATCTGCTACCGCATTCTGCCGGCGATATCTCTCCCAGAGCCGTGAAATGGTGCTTTGGTGAACATTCATGCGTCGGGCAACTGCACGTTGAGACTGGCCAGCTTCAAGCAAACCAATGGCGATATGACGGTTGGCTTCACTCAGACGTGGCATTTTGCGTTCGTCAACAATATTCCAAATACAGTGAATAATCGACAGACAGCGATCAACCTTTTATACCCATCATTGGGACTATCTGATCCCCAACTTTCACGTGCATTGCATGTGAATTGTGTATTCTGTGACACTACACGCCGAAATTGAAAATCATGCTGTTAAATACGGGTATTTTACGGATGGTGCTGTTTGTTGTGATGTTTCAAAACATAAACACCATAGGACTCATAAACAGAGCAAACCCTTTTGTAAAATGAATCACGTTTTAATTCACTGCTACATGAAATTGCTATTTTCATTATGCGTTTCTTTTTTGGGAGAGTATATATTAGAAACTTTAAACCAAAAAGTGAGTTTTCGGGTAAATTCAAATACACCATGACAGTGGGGAAACGCTAAGACAAATATCTAGTTTCTGAAGAGTTCATATTTTATAAGAAAATAACAGCTGTTGAACTGTCTTAATAATACCGTATTTCCTCCATTAAGCGACGGGGTAAAGCAGCAGTTTAAGAAATAGGCACCAGGCCTCAAATAAGCGCTGGGTACGTTTTTTATAAACATATTCTCCCTTGATACTCAAAATAGATTTATTAAGGAATGGTCCCTAACTTTGACGCAACGCTCACTAACAATGATTTATTGCAGTAAACCCAGTAAGGGCGATAAGTTCGGGCCTCCAATAAGCGCCGGGCCGTTAATAAGCGCCTGGTCTGGAAGTCCGTTGATAAAATAAGCGCCCGGGCGCTTATCAGAGGAAATACGGTATATAATAAAATGAAACTTTCTTCTGAAACCGCAATAATGTAGACTTGCCAAATATTATTGGTTTGCTGGGTTGCACTTCTATTCGTTCAGGGAGGGCCTGCGTAGCAAGAAAAGTGTATATCTGCAATTTCATACATTTTGCTTAAAAGCACTATCTTCTGAATGGCCACTGTTAAAAACATTAAAAATGTAAAGGAGACATTATGTAAACACATTTTGACATAAACACGTGTGCCTACATTCCACGCACGTGCCTGTACGCTACACGCGATTGAGTATACGTTATCATATCACCTTGACCAAATTTGGGAGGGGAATTCAAACAATCGTGTTTCTTGTTGCTCAGACCGAACGGAAATCAATATTTATGTTATGTAGTCCATATCTTGAATCAGTGTGCATTCACAACATCTTAACAGTTACGTCCTTACTAGAGACTGACGTGCTATTAATCTTTGTAAAATACATCAGACAGTCAGATCTTGTTACGTATCCCGGCGGTTTCAATACAGTTTCAAACACAGAGGGGCGGTGGGGTAGCCTAGGGGTTAAAGCGTTCGCTCGTCATGCCGAAGACCCGGGTTCGATTCCCCTATGGGTACAATGTGTGAAGCCCATTTCTGGTGTTCCCCGCCGTGATATTTTCTGGAATATTGCTAAAAGCGGCGTAAAACCATACTCACTCACTCATTGCTAAGTGTCCAAGAGTGGAACCTGCGTGTTCGTGTAAGTGAATGTTGTTGTTCCTGGTCTGTACGTTATCACATCTGTGTTGGGAAAACCAGGGGTTGATAGCATGAGCAAGCTCTAGAATTTTTAACTTCAATCTATTCCTATGGATGTCAAAAGGCATTTGGGTCTAATTGTGAAGGAATTATGTGATTCGTACACTATGTACACCATGATTCGTACTGTTTTACAATGTTTCTGATTTGCATCACTTCGGGTATTCTTCCCACATTAAGCAGACAGACCGAGATTAACTGGTAAACTGTTCAAAGAGGCGTTAGGGGCGGTGGGGTAGCCTAGTGGTTAAAGCGTTGTCTCGTCACGCTGCAGACCCGGGTTCGATTCCCCACATGGGTGCAATGTGTGAAGCCCATTTCTGGTGTTCCCCGCCGTGATATTGCTGGAATATTGCTAAAAGCGGCGTAAAACCATACTCACTCACTCACTCAAACCGTCGTTAAGCCTATTCAATTCAGTTACTTACAAACCCGTGAAGATCACGGTTAGAGCTGGTCATCATCAAGCCATGCTTGTCATAAGAGGCGACTAACGGGATCGGGTGGTCAGACTCGCTGACTTGGTTGGCACATGTCATCGTATCCCAGTTGCGTAGATCGATGCTCACGATGTTGATCACTGAATTGATTCCAGACCCACTCACTCACCGCAGAAAAGGAAGGCTAGAAACGAGACAGAGACGTTTTTAGACGAATTATTAATATTTATTTTTTCATGGCAACGGGAAAAATTACTTTCAACAAAAGACTTCTTCGAGAACACTGCAACCGTACCACGTCGTTGTCACGTGTCCTTCAAGGTCATATGTGATTGGTTCACGGGCGAAAACCTGAAGCCATACCGCAGACTAAAAGACCAGAAGGAAGGACTTCTAAATAGATTTGACAGGAACAGAAATACACCTCGTAATTTTCTAATATACCACATGACAATTCCATCAAATTTGTCTCGTTGGTAAAAATGGTCGATACTTCCAGAGAGCAGGGACAGTGCCTTGGCGAGGTCTGTTTCGGCAGACACTTGAGACTAATTATTCTCTGACGTTTCATATATAATGGTCAGTAAGAGAACAGGGGCGCTGGGGTAGCCAAGTAAGTAAAGCGTTCGCTCGTCACGCCGAAGACCCGGGTTCGCTTCCCAATGTGGGTACAATGTGTGAAGCCCATTTCTGGTGTTCCCCGCCGTGATGATGCTATAATTCCGGTAGTTGTGAACAAGATAGGCGTAGTGATAAGATACGGTCTAGAGACGGTTACGGTAATTGGAATACTTTGTTTTTTTGTGTTTTGTAATTACCATTTAACTTTTTGCCTTTGTCCATCTTGTAACTTTTGTTTCTATGATTCAATATTATAGCTCATGTGCAACCGTTGGTGGTGTTTTTGAGTTAAATAAAGAACATCAGCTGTGTTAGGTTACCTGCTCTCGTGTCCCCTAAATCCCATCATCTTACTAGTGGGGCGGTAGGGTAGCCTAGTGGTTAAAGCATCCGCTCGTCACGCCGAAGGCCCGGATTCGATTCCCCACATGGGTACAATTTGTGAAGCCCATTTCTGGTGTCCCCCGCTGTGATATTGCTGGAATATTGCTAAAAACGGCGTAAAACCATACTCAGACAGTCAGTCAGTCATCTTACTAGTTTTACTATTTCACGTGGCTAGCACTTAACCCAACACAAACTGGCGACAGCTGTGACACTGACATGGTGTTGATGTCAAATTACATACATTATTGCATCTTTATATTAATTTTCTGAGCTAGTGCTAAAGGGTCGCATAATATTTGAAGAAAAAAGTGTTTCCTACTAGTATTTTAATCCCGTAAGAGAAGCTTAAATCGCAGAGGTCACTTTTTACTTCAACCCTATGGCATAATGTATTAGTGGACCCGTTTTACAATGCGAAAAGATGTGTTAAAGTTTTCGTGAAATTCGAACCAATTTGAAAATCATAATCTCATTAAAGCAAGAAAAAACCAACAAAGTTTTAATCGCAAATGTCGAATTTTTCTTCAATACCGTGGTATGAAGAACTTGTTTACAATACGAGAGGAGTGTCTCAAAATGTTTTAAAATGTTCGTAAAATTCGAATTACAATCTGATTTGTGTTCTAAAATCCACAAAGCCTTAATCGCATAGGTCGCATTTTGCTTCAACCCCTTTATATAAAGAACTTGTTTTACAATATGAGAATCTGTACTTTACTGAGAAAGTGTAATCCAATGTGTTACATTTGACCACTTTCTCAATGACACAGTGTATTCAATACGAGAGGTAGGTGTCAAGATGTTATAAAATCTTCGTGAAATTCGAACCGAATTTTTTAAAAAAAACAATCTCATTTACTTATTGAAATCCACAAAGTGAAAAAGTCCTTTGAGGCGCCTTGATGGCGTCTTATTGTAGGTTTGCGTCCTAAATAAGTGATCACAGGACGCCAGTGATTGTGTCTAAGGACGATGCCAGCTTTTAAGGGATATTATCAGAGGCCGTGTCGCCTTATCGTCTTCATGTGAGAATAGCCTCCCTCTGAACCATGAGGTATTTCTGTTAAATACATTGATTTTTGGTACGATGGAAATGTAAAGACTGCTGTAGACACTTTTGTTGTAATATTTTGAGTATGTTTTGGTCAGTAAATGGTCGAGTTTGGACCAGGTAATCTAGTGACTGACACCAGGATGCATCGGTCAACATGAATTATCCCTGTGATGTGGTTTGGTTTGGTTGTTGTTTAACGCTGCACTCAGCAATATTCCAGCTATATGGCGGCGGTCTGTAAATAATCGAGTCTGAACCAGATAATCCAGTGTTCAACACCATGAGCATAGATCGACGCAATTAGGATACGATGACATGTGTCAACCAAGTCAGCGAGCCTGACCACCCGATCCCGTTAGTCGCCTCTTACGACAAGCATGGGTTACTGAAGATCAATTCTGACCCGGATCTTCACGGGTTCATATATGTGTTCATATTATTGCATTGCTTGTAGACAAGTTTAATGCCATAGTAAAGCATATAAGAAATATCCCTCATGCTCTTTAATGAATATCGATTTATATATTTACAAGTCAATATCGGCGTTTTAGCAAGATGGAGGATACGACGGGATTTTTAGGAAGGTGTATTTGTGTAAGAAACAAATGAGCCTGGGTCCCGATACACAAAATGTTCGTAAGCCTATAAACTTTAGAGTTACGACAAGCCGTAACGTTACGAACTCTTTATGGAGCGAGACCCTTGTCCAGTTCTAACACATTCTCCACGTGTTAGCAATATGGAGGATATGAAACGATTTTAGAAAGACGTATTTAGACAAGAAACATATGAGTCTAGTCCGGTTCTGGGCCTAGATATTCGGAGCTCTCTTAACACTAAGATAGTCGTAAGTCTATGTTAATGGATGGCACTTACGACTATCTTAGCGCTAAGAGAGCTTCGAAATCTAGGCCCAGAACCGGAGCGCTACGACATTCGTAAACCTAAGATAAACTTGAGAGTTACAACAGGTCGTAAGTTCGTAACGTTACGATCGCTTTGTGGATCTGGTACACCCACGTTAGTGCAGTGTAAGTGATCTCACTTCTTTACTATACGATGGAGCCATCCACCTCGTAGCATCGTATAGGAAGTGACATCATTAATCCTAATACTCCCGTCGCAAACCGTCAGTATCCTTCCCAGAATATTTATTGCTCATGGATTTATTTTCATTGAACGTCTTTTTCACGTCAAGTGCTTCTCGCCGGCTCAATAAGAGGCTACACTGGCGGACAGTTCCTGGGGATTTAACACAGTAGAATGGACGTGTCATAATCGAAGATACTTTGCTTATCGAACGGCGAAAGACTGAAGACAATTAACGTGTTAATACAGTGAAGATTCGTAAAATCGAACACCATTAACTTGATGTGTCGTTTAAGATGATGTTGCCGGTCAATTTCTAATTCTAATTATAATTCTGTTTTCTGTTATGATGTGTGTGTGTGTGTGTGTGTGTGTGCGTGCGTGCGTGCGTGCGTGCGTGCGTGCGTGCGTGTGTGTGTTCTTTCTATTATTTTGCTATATTTGTATTTTATCAGGTACGAGCATGTTCTTTCCAAGATTCCAAAGAGTGGCAAAAGTAATGTAAATTTAGGTTATAACATTCAAAGCTTTAGTAACGTTTTCATAATGTTTTATCAGTAGACATGTGGAGGACGTTTTGTGGCAACAGTAACTAAAATCATATCCTTTCTGACATGTGGTCTCGGGTTTGTTTAGATGAACACACTTGCATGTTGTCTGGCGACTGATCTGGCGCTCATTTTTTCGTGACCATTTCGTAATGATTATTTGAATAAAAAATGTGACATCTGTTGTTTCAGTTGACGGGACGAGCACACGTCCAAAATAGCCAGTCAAGCTGGGCATAATGGCCACTCAACAACATACGACTGGCCCGGACGCTGACGTGAGGGACAACGTAAACACAACCGGACATGACGTCATGAACATCTCTGACGTCATATACACTCCGGAGTACATACTTTTCTTCATCGCAATCGGCGTGCTGTCTGTGGTTGGAATAGCCGGAAATATTCCCGTGCTCATTGTGTATTTCCGCCGGAAAGATAAAAAAACCTCAAATACTTTCATAAAAATTCTGTCGGTGATAGACTTATTAGTGTGTGTCTTCATAATGCCATATACTCTGGTTTATGAACTTCATGTGGTCTATTCAGATGTTTTCTGCAGATTATTCGAATTTATGAGACACTTTGCCATCATATCATCGAATGTAACATTGGTTGCCATAGCAGCGGAAAGATATTTTGCAGTTTGTCATTTCGCAAAACGGTTCACTGTTAAGCAAGTGAATTGTGGAATGGTAGTTGTCGTGACAATAAGTGGTATCCTAGCAACACCTGCAGTCCTGATCTTTACCCTTGTAACAGTCGATGACATCAGAGATATTGAGTGCCAATTTCCACATCCCGGAAATGCGACCCACTTCTGCCACTTTACGACAACAGTTACCGGCCCCCTCGTTGCGTATCTTTACCAGGGCCTCCTTATGCTGTCATTCTGCATCTCTCTCATACTCATTGTCATTTTCTACGCCTTAATTTATTCCAGGCTGTGGAACAGAACAAAGTTGAGAACAGAACAGAATCCCCAAATTGCGACAATCGAAAATGAGAACAAAAGTGACACTTCCGGGCCCAAAATCACATTAAGTTCACGCCTTGCTGACAATGGTTCGAACGTTGTTAAAGGAGAACGTTCGGAAGTTTCAAAACAACAAGAGACGCAGCTTGACAAAAATTGCAAATCTGCCAACGGAAGTACCTTTGGGACTACAGTGAGACATAAAAGGATTTGGCTTCATTATCGAACCGCGAAAATGTTGTTTTTGTGTACTGTGATATACCTGGTTACCTGGATGCCATTTTGGTTTGACATATTTGGCGTCACGCAGTTTCTTCTTCTAAGATATATGTTTTTCCTCGGCAACGCCACAAACCCCCTCGTTTACGGCATCGTTAATTCGCACGTGAGGCATTCATTCCTGAGACTCCTTCACGAGTGTAAACCAAGTGTTAGTTTTGTGTTTAAGGTAGACCTGCAGAAACCATCTGTTTCCACAAACAATGAACGCTCAATCGATTAAAAGCACTTTACGTGTTTACAAAGTGTTAATTTGTTTGTATGGAATGTGTTTGTATAATTTGTGAAACGTGGAATCAGCCCTCTTTGTAATGATTTTCAATTTCCTGGGATTGTAGTATTCTCATTATTTCTTTGCGTTTTTACGTCGGGTTATGATTTTAGATTCAGAAAAACAACACTTTTAGCAGCCTACACACTCTGGAATTAAAACTGTTGATTAATGAGTGGGTGAAAAATTACCACTTTCATGAACGGGATGTATGGCGACACACTTTGAGGACGGATATTTTGTGTGTGTGTGTGTGTGTGTGTGTGTGTGTGTGTGTGTGTGTGTGTGTGTGTGTGCGTGCGTGCGTGCGTGCGTGTGTGCGTGTGTGTGCGTGTGTGCGTGTTATTGAGGCGCAGCTATCTCTTCCGCAAATGTACATGCATTGTCAATTTCTCAAAGCCTCTTTCTTTTTTCTCTGTTGGTTTAAAGAAGTTTTTTGTTTTCACCGCTATTTTACCTTTTACGCCTTAAAGAAACTGTTTCACCTTATTACCGACTTATTTTCTGATGTTGAAATTTCATGTTGTATTCACGACTTTACGTAATAAAATATGCAGAACATTTCTTTAAGAAGACTTGGTTTTCAGCATCTACATCAGACATTTCGCTACAGTAAAGAGAGGGCTGCACTTAATTTGTAGCCCGGTGCTTGATCTGAAAATATACTTTGTTGTGCATGTACTTCAGATACTTACCCGTGAAGATCCGGGATAAACAGTTGATCTTCAGTAACCCATGCTTATCGAAAGAGGCGACTAACGGGATCGGGTGGTCAGGCTCGCTGACTTTGTTGATACATGTCATCGGTTCCCCCAAACAACTATCATAATTTGGTTTAGTACTTTTAGTTTAAAAACAAAACCATTATGGAAATTATCGTTTACTTTAAACAGGATATATGCGCTTTTGGAAAACATGCATTTGGTTTTCCTCAAAAAGGTTACCACCTTTTCAAAAGTGAAAATTAGAAATGACTGTTATATGGTCACATGATTGTCATTTTTGACAAGTGAAATCTAGGTTTAATAGTCTTGTATAAGCACACTAGGAATTGTTATTTTGCTTTAAAAATCAGTGCCATCATATCTTTAACAATATATCCTTTAATTGTTAATACAAATCATTATGATATATCTAAACCAGTTACCAATTGAACCTTCTCTAAATATTGTTTGGTCTACCCAAGAATAAAAAGTAAGTATATATACACACACACACACTTTTTATTCTCGGTATATATAAATATATATATATATGTATGTATGAATGTATGTGTGTATATGTGTGTGTGTGTGTGTGTGTGTGTGTGTGTGTGTGTGTGTGTGTGTGTGTGTGTGTGTGTGTGTGTGTGTGTGTGTGTGTGTGTGTGTGTGTGTGTGTGTGTGTGTGTGTGTGTGTGTGTACCTGGAAACCTGGCCAAAGTAAGCTTCAGTCATTTGATTCAAGTCATCTTCACTGTCATAATCTACAAGAGTATATGAGAGGATTCCACTCCAGAGGGGCGGTGGGGGTAGCCTTGTAGTTAAAGCGTTCGCCCGTTTCGCGGAAGAATGAGTGAATTCCATTTTACGCCGCTTTTAGCAATATCGCGTCGGGGGACCCTAGCAATAGGCTTCACATATGGTACCCATGTGAGGAATCGAACCCAGGTCTTCGTCTAACACTTTAACCACAGGACTACCCCACCACCCCGTTCCGCCAAAGAATCGTGGGCGATTTCCCACCTGGTAGCAATGTGTGAAGCCCATTTCTGTTGTCGCACACTGATATTGCAGGAATAGTGCGTTAAGCGGCGTAAAACCATACTCACTCCAGACCACTTATCAAAAATAGAAAAATGTCAGGACCTTTGGCACTGAAATATTGTTCGAAGCGGCGTTAAACCAACACACTCACTTACAATAATACAAAATAGCAACCCGAAGTGGACTTTTCATACATTGTCATACAGAGATAAAGGCGACTCCCACACCATCATTATAAGATTCAAGAACCTACAAAGAAAGACATTCATTCATGCATTATCATCACTTTCACATCATATCGCATCGCATCGCATCGCATCGCATCGCATCGCATCACTTTTCATACTTCTGGATATCATTTATCACATAGTTTTGGTTGTTTGTTTTTTCTTTATCTCATAATACACAAAGGTATTATCTCGATAAGCTGTCCATTTTCCTCAAAAGGATTTAGGGTATTATCACAGTGCAGGATCCTCGTAACCAACGACGTATACGGTAAATCACAGTTATAACGAGTCAGTGAGTGAGTTTAGTTTTACGCCGCACTCAGCAATATTCCAGCTATATGGCGGCGGTCTGTAAATAATCGAGTCTGGATCAGACAATCCAATGATCAACACCATGTGCATCGATCTACGCAATTGGGATACAATGACATGTGTCAACCAAGTCAGCGAGCCTGACCACCCGATCCCGTTAGTCGCCTCTTATACGACAAGCATGGGTTACTGAAGGTTCATTCTAACCCGGATCTTCACGGGTGGGTTATAACGAACTCAAAGGAACTAATCAGTAGAATTCGTTATAACCATGTTCGTTACACTCATTTTGACTAAAATATACAGAAAGGGGCCAGGTCAGAAAACAGTTCGTCATATCCGTTTGTTATAATCGTGTTCGATAAAAACGTTGTTCTACCATGCATTCTGGTACACTACCGGAGACGAGTCAGCGATACCCGCAGTAAATGATATTTTTTGCACGTGACCGCTCTACCGCGATTGGCTTAGAACGTAATTTTCAGGATCGGATCCAGGTTTGGAAAGTACAAATTGAAAAGACAGTATGGGTGTTTCTTCTAAACCATACAGCGGCTTAATGTGTTCACCATACCTCCCAGAAGTGTAATATGAATCAGCGTGTACACCCATGTGATACAGTAATACATAAGTGTAATATGAATCAGCGTCTACACCCATGTGATACAGTAATGCATAAGTGTAATATGAATCAGCGTACATACACCCACGTGATACAGTAATACATAAGTGTAATATGAATCAGCGTACACACCCATGTGATACAGTAATACATAAGTGTAATATGAATCAGCGTCTACACCCATGTATACAGTAACACATGTGATACAGTAATACATACACCCATAAATTGTAATATGAATCAGCGTGTACACCCATGTGATACAGTAATACATAAGTGTAATATGAATCAGCGTGTACACCCATGTGATACAGTAATACATAAGTGTAATATGAATCAGCGTGTACACCGTACACCCACGTGATACAGTAATACATAAGTGTAATATGAATCAGCGTGTACACCCATGTGATACAGTAATACATGAAGTGTAATATGAATCAGCGTCTCTACACCCATGTATACAGCGGCTATACATGTGTAATATGAATCAGCGTATACCTCCCATGAAGTGTAATATGAATCAGCGTGTACACCCATGTGATACAGTAATACATAAGTGTAATATGAATCAGCGTGTACACCCATGTGATACAGTAATACATAAGTGTAATATGAATCAGCGTGTACACCCATGTGATACAGTAATACATAAGTGTAATATGAATCAGCGTGTACACCCATGTGATACAGTAATACATAAGTGTAATATGAATCAGCGTGTACACCCATGTGATACAGTAATACATAAGTGTAATATGAATCAGCGTGTACACCCATGTGATACAGTAATACATAAGTGTAATATGAATCAGCGTGTACACCCATGTGATACAGTAATACATAAGTGTAATATGAATCAGCGTGTACACCCATGTGATACAGTAATACATAAGTGTAATATGAATCAGCGTGTACACCCATGTGATACAGTAATACATAAGTGTAATATGAATCAGCGTGTACACCCATGTGATACAGTAATACATAAGTGTAATATGAATCAGCGTGATACACCCATACATGATACAGTAATACATATAGTGTAATATGAATCAGCGTGTACACCCATGTGATACAGTAATACATAAGTGTAATATGAATCAGCGTAATACATAAGTACACCCATGTGATACAGTAATACATAAGTGTAATATGAATCAGCGTGTACACCCATGTGATACAGTAATACATAAGTGTAATATGAATCAGCGTACACCCATGTGATACAGTACACCCATGTGATACAGTAATACATACACCCATGTGTAATATGAATCAGCGTGTACACCCATGTGATACAGTAATACATAAGTGTAATATGAATCAGCGTGTACACCCATGTGATACAGTAATACATAAGTGTAATATGAATCAGCGTGTACACCCATGTGATACAGTAATACATAAGTGTAATATGAATCAGCGTATACACCCATGTGATACAGTAATACATAAGTGTAATATGAATCAGCGTGTACACCCATGTGATACAGTAATACATAAGTGTAATATGAATCAGCGTGTACACCCATGTGATACAGTAATACATAAGTGTAATATGAATCAGCGTGTACACCCATGTGATACAGTAATACATAAGTGTAATATGAATCAGCGTGTACACCCATGTGATACAGTAATACATAAGTGTAATATGAATCAGCGTGTACACCCGTGATACAGTAATACATAAGTGTAATATGAATCAGCGTGTACACCCATGTGATACAGTAATACATAAGTGTAATATGAATCAGCGTGTACACCCATGTGTACAGTAATACATAAGTGTAATATGAATCAGCGTGTACACCCATGTGATACAGTAATACATAAGTGTAATATGAATCAGCGTGTACACCCATGTGATACAGTAATACATAAGTGTAATATGAATCAGCGTGTACACCCATGTGATACAGTAATACATAAGTGTAATATGAATCAGCGTGTACACCCATGTGATACAGTAATACATAAGTGTAATATGAATCAGCGTGTACACCCATGTGATACAGTAATACATAGTGTAATATGAATCAGCGTACACCCATGTGATACAGTAATACATAAGTGTAATATGAATCAGCGTGTACACCCATGTGATACAGTAATACATAAGTGTAATATGAATCAGCGTGTACACCCATGTGATACAGTAATACATAAGTGTAATATGAATCAGCGTGTACACCCATGTGATACAGTAATACATAAGTGTAATATGAATCAGCGTGTACACCCATGTGATACAGTAAATACATAAGTGTAATATGAATCAGCGTGTACACCCATGTGATACAGTAATACATAAGTGTGATGAATCAGCGTGTACACCCATGTGATACAGTAATACATAAGTGTAATATGAATCAGCGTGTACACCCATGTGATACAGTAATACATAAGTGTAATATGAATCAGCGTGTACACCCATGTGATACAGTAATACATAAGTGTAATATGAATCAGCGTGTACACCCATGTGATACAGTAATACATAAGTGTAATATGAATCAGCGTGTACACCCATGTGATACAGTAATACATAAGTGTAATGTGAATCATAAGCGTAATATGAATCAGCGTACACCCATGTGATACAGTAATACATAAGTGTAATATGAATCAGCGTGTACACCCATGTGATACAGTAATACATAAGTGTAATATGTAATATGAATCAGCGTGTACACCGTACACCCACGTGATACAGTAATACATAAGTGTAATATGAATCAGCGTCTACACCCATGTGATACAGTAATACATAAGTGTAATATGAATCAGCGTGTACACCCATGTGATACAGTAATACATAAGTGTAATATGAATCAGCGTGTACACCCATGTGATACAGTAATACATAAGTGTAATATGAATCAGCGTGTACACCCATGTGATACAGTAATACATAAGTGTAATATGAATCAGCGTCTACACCCATGTGATACAGTAATACATAAGTGTAATATGAATCAGCGTGTACACCCATGTGATACAGTAATACATAAGTGTAATATGAATCAGCGTGTACACCCATGTGATACAGTAATACATAAGTGTAATATGAATCAGCGTGTACACCCATGTGATACAGTAATACATAAGTGTAATATAAATCAGCGTCTACACCCATGTGATACAGTAATACATAAGTGTAATATGAATCAGCGTGTACACCCATGTAAGCTATGTAATTATACATCTAATTTGGGAAATATTGAATCATGTTCTCTTTCCTTTGGAGACGACCCTTCGCTAAATCCAGATTTATTAAGACACCTGCAAGAACGATTCGACGACGTCGCTAGAGGAATTAATGTAAAGATTAGTTGGTCATCGTCCTAGAAAACCACCATTAGACATTGCTTAAACCACAAGTAGAAGAACTTGCTCTAAATTGTCAGGCAAAAGAAACTAGTACCTATGTTTGATGGAGACACTGAACGAGTAATAGTTCCAAAGCAAATATAACATATGTTATGTTTGTGTAAGCCGCGGCGGCTGAGCGGGTTAGGCAGCTGACTTTCTGTGCTGGCGATTAGGGGCCTGACTCTGAGGGTATGGGTTCGAATCCCGGATGGGACTCAACCCAACAAAAGTACTAGAATCTGTACTTTAGTAAGAAAGTGTAATCCCAAATATAACATATGTTACATTTGACCACTTTCTAAATGGCATTGTGTACAAATGTATTCATAGACTGAACGAGGAGATGTTCCAGAAGATAGTGCAGCGGAGAAATGGTCAGAAAAGCTCGAAGAACTAAAGTCCCCGATTCGATCCCCAGGTGCCAAAAGACTTCGGAACTTGAGTTTGCCTGCCCAAGGCTTCGTATTAGGGGCATTAAGCATAGACTGGTCGGTTGGGAGTCGATTTATTTTGAACGAGTTACTCATCATTACCATGAAATGTGGATAAATCAGATCTGTGTTTAAGCTCCCCGATGTATAGATCGTGTAATAGTAAGGACTATATCTCAGGAGATCGTGTTTGTGTTACCCAATTATCAACTAGGGAGGGGGATGCCGAGGGAGATAATACAAGGCCACATTTATTCAATATTCGATTTTCGGATTCCATCTGACCAAAATCAAACACAAAAGAAGTTAAAAATCATTTATGTTTCTCAGCTACAGAGTTTTTTATTGATTGGAAAAATAGCAAAAACACCTGGACATCCACAGCACAGATCCCCAACACCTCTTACTCATCTCCGTCACTGGGGTGTAGTCTAGTGGTTAAAGCGTTCGCTCGTCACGCTGAAGACCCGAGTTCGATACCCTGGGATTTCAATCGCTATATGGCTGTAATATTGCCGATGCGATGTAAAATTTTAACTAGAATGCGTGAAGCCGATTTCTGGTGTCCCCCGCCGGGATATTGCTGGAATATTGCTAAAAGCGGCGTAAAAGTAAATTCACTCACTCACCCACATGGGTACAATGTGTGACGCCCCTTCCGGGTGGCTCTCACCGTGGTATTGCGGGAATATTGCTAAAAGAGGGGTAAAAGTAAATTCACTCACTCACCCACATGGGTAAAATGTGTGACGCCCCTTCCGGGTGGCTCTCACCGTGATATTGCGGGAATATTGCTAAAAGCGGCGTAAAAGTAAATTCACTCACTCACCCACATGGGTACAATGTGTGACGCCCCTTAGGTTGGCTCTCACCGTGGAATGCGGGAATATTGCTAAAAGAGGGGTGAAAGTAAATTCACTCACTCACCCACATGGGTACAATGTGTGACGCCCCTTCCGGGTGGCTCTCACCGTGGTATTGCGGGAATATTGCTAAAAGAGGGGTAAAACTTAACTCACTCACTCATTTCGACCGACCTAAGCCAACATCCCTGGAGCAAACAATCCAGTCAGTGTGGCCTAACTACGTGGACAATGAAACCTATCCCAGTGTCGTGTTGTTTGGCTGTCAGACAGTCGGTAACGCAATTGATTTGATCAAATCTATTTTTGTCTGTCAAAACAACCCACGAACATGCACATTCCTGTTGAGTAAACAAATTTATAGGTTATCGGAGGTAGCTGTTCATGATTTATACGTTCGTCATACCAATCACTGTTTGTTTTTCAACTTCGCTAAACTATCAACGGGTTGGACAAAAAATTACAAACGTTTTAAAAAAATGACGAGGCTTCAAACAGTCGCCAAAACACTGAAACCTTGAGGCTGCATCAAATACTAGTACATCACAAATTTTGTTTGTTTCATTTTAGCTACATAAACATTGGTGTGTGCTTTCTTTCAAATTGGTCTTCAGTAACCCATGCTTGTCGTAGGAGGCAACTAACGGGATCGGGTGGTCAGGCTCGCTGACTTGATTGACACAAGTCATCGTATCCCATTTGAACCCGTGAAGATCCGGGTTAGAAAGTTGATCTTCAGTAACCCATGCTTGTCGTAAGAGGCGACTAACGGGATCGGGTGGTCAGGCTCGCTGACTTGGTTGACACATGTCATCGGTTCCCAATTACGCAGATCGATGCTCATGCTGTTGATCACTGGATCGTCTGGTCCAGACTCGATTATTAACAGCTGGAATATTGCCGAGTGCGGCGCAAAAACTAAACTCATTCACTCACTCGTATCCCAATTGAGCGGATCGATGCTCATGTCAGTCACTGGATCGTCTGGTCCAGACTATTATTTCCACACCGCCGTGATTTAGCTGGAACATGGCCAAGTGCCGCGTTAACCAGTCAACAGACGTTCTGTTGCCTGACGGTCCGGCTGGAATATAGCGGTCTGTATAATAGATAATCTGAACCAGTGGTTGATATAGTGAGCACTGATCCACAACGGCGGGTTACGATGACAAGGAATCAAACAGGTCACTGAGTCTGGATACCCGATCCATTAATTTGCCTCTTCCTTGATACTAAACATTGCATGTTCTAGACGTCTCATAAATTTGCTGAGTGAGTGAGTTTAGTTTTACGCCGCTTTTTAGCAATATTCCAAATATCACGGCGACATCAGAAAAGAGCTTCCCACATTGTACCCATGTGGGGAATCGAACCCAGGTCTTCAGAGTTGCTTGCGAACACTTTTACCATTAGGTTACCCCACCACCCCTTATAACATGGATTTAGAAAACATCACTTCTGTACATCCAATTGAGGAGCATAAAAGGCCGTTCACTCCGCACGAGAGTTGTTAAAACATGGCAGATGCAATTAGTTTGTGTTCAGGCACCTTACCTGGCTGCTTATCATCAAGATGCACATCGGGCACCTGGTGAGACGCTGTGGTTATAATCTATTTACGGGCGCCTCTTTGAGTTGTCTAATTAGGAGATAAACGTATTGTTTCATGTTGGAGGCATCACAGTCTAAGTAAACTTAGGCTCAGTATTATTCGTTACACTGCTATACCGAGTCTAACAAAACCTAGTAGAAGGTCGCGTCAGCTAACCTTTTGGACCAATCAGAACACAGCTTACAAAATCGCGAAAGTTAAAGGTCACATGCAACCAAAAAATCAAACATAATTAAAACACAATTATCACTTATTCATGACATATAATATACATTGCTGGTTATGAAAAAACATATAAACAAAATTATAAGCGTACAATCGCAAATCAAAAGTGCAATATTGTGTACTTGGGTTAACTTCCCAAGAAACGAAGCAGCCGGGATACCGAACCCAGTTAGAGCGGGTGGGTGTGCACTCAAGTGTAACGGCTGGTTCATTTGCAGATTCCCTCACGGCTCATTGTGTGTGTATATATAGAGATGTTAGGTTTTGTAAATACATGCTCATTTTTTGTGTATAAGATTTTGCAATCAACAGACATCATAACATGTCATGTGTTCAAGTATCACACCTGCCTGTCTGTGTAATTACATAATGTGACAGAGACCGAACTCGGGCCATAAATCAATGCATTTTGTTTATGGTGTATAGCCTGATTGGTGTTAAGTTCAAATTGCATGTGGTCAGTGATAGCAGCTGTGTATTGAATATTGTCATTAGCAGACAGGCATGCAGGCAGACACACAGGTGTCAATAAAACAAGACATTGAGTTTTGTCTGTGACAACGACATATCTATATCACAGTTAGAAATTCTGTCAACGCTAAATAATGACATTGCTTTTAAGTATCGAACTGAGAAAGTGACTCGGTAAGAAGAACGTGTGGTGAAATAGACAAATGAAATTATATAAACAGTTAATTTACTGTCATAACACATAAAAAAGCTCGCGCCTGTGAGATATCAACAAAACATTAGAAAAATAGCTCACACCAAAGCCTTCACCGAGTATTCACCGGACAACCCGCTTCCAAGCTGCGCGAACCTATTTCACTGCGCATGTGCTATGGGCGCAGCCCAGTTGTTGAAACCACTTCAATTCCCCCTAGCGCTGGGGGAAAATTAGTGAATCGTTTGAACTACGATTTCGCGCGGGTTTTTTCATCGCGTTATTTTTCAACTTTATAAGTTGAATTTGCATTTTTGACGATTTGTTTCGGTCAGTCCATACCGAAAGGTATCAGAATCTGCAAAGTTGTGTTTTACGTTGCATGTGACCTTTAACATTCGCAGATACCGTGTAAACCTTAACCTCAAAAACTCAGACTGGAGGTATCAGATCATGTGGTCAATGCCATTTACGGATCAGGTGGTCTGGCCCAATTAATGGGTGCAGTGGTAAGGTCCAATTTTCGGATGATGTTGTCAAGGCATACACTGCAACCGAGAGAAATTTCTTCTTTTTTTGATCTATGGCAACAGTTCTTTGACTACATTCCGGTGGTTTCTGCGTGAGTTAAAATATAAAGCGACATCGGTAGTATTTCAGCCATATCGTGACAGGTGGTTTCTGCCTTCCCTGTGATGACTGATAGCTTGCAGTGGAACTCTTATTATAAGAAGACCCTGTTATGTGTGCCTATGTCCCAAGAGTGAGTGAGTGAGTATGGCTTAACGCCGCTTTTAGGAATATTCCAGCAATATCATGGCGGGGGACACCAGAAATGGGCTTCACACATTGTACCCATGTGGGGAATCGAACCCGGGTCTTCGGCATGACAAGCCAACGCTTTAACCACTAGGCTACCCACCGCCCCTATGTCCCAAGAAGCTGCAACTAAGGGATAAAGATGGGTTAGTGTACAACATCTTTGTAAGTGTAAACCTCTACACCACAAAGTAAATAAAATAACTCTTCATAAAAAATCAATATTAAAAGATGTTTTTATTATAAAATTCCACAATGAGAAATATATACAAGAAACACACAAAAGGGTAATTTCAACGATGAAAGCAACAAACCTGTTCATGATAACAAACTTCATTAAGACACAGTTCATGGACATCTTCCCTGGTGATATGGTTTCTGTTACATAAGGCTACAAGAACCATGGCATATACACAAGACAGGCACTGGGCTGCAGTATTCTATAGGGCACAGCCATTTGCATTTTAAAAAAACCATCTCAAATTCATTAAGGACATCTGCTGGTATGACCTTGTACTTCCAGCACAAGGTCAGTAGTCATGCACAACAACCTCTGACCAATATGAAGCACTTCAGGCAAAAATACTTGACAACTGAGCAGTGAGTGATATTATTTATATATACTATTCAAACAAGTTAAAATACCCCCACAACTGGCTGCCTGTTGCAATGTCCACAAGCCATGCCAGATTAAGTAGTCATATGAGGAAAAATAGGTGTTCTTCAATTTTTGGAATGGTACATGTACACAAAAACATTTGCATGTTACAATATGCTGCATAGAGTTTGACAAGGCAAAATGGAGTAGTGATAGAATATTTTCTTATGGTGATGTGACTTTATTACCTGGCTTGTGAAGATCCGGGTTAGAACTGATATTCAGCTATCTGTGCTTATGGTAAGAGGCGACTAACGGATCCGTGGTCAGGCTTGCTGACCTGGCTGGCACACGTCATCGTATCTCAATTGCTTAGCTTGATGCTCATGCTGTTGATCACTGGATTGTCCGGACCAGCCTCAATTATTTACGGACCACCACTATATAGCTGTAATGCTGCTGAGAGCGGTGTTAAACAACAAACTGAAAACCAATCATTATAGGTAAGGTGAGGTGAAATTGGGTTTTACGTCGTTCTTGAGAATATTTCGCTCATATGACGGCAGGCGTGTGTATGTGTATGTGCGGCTGCTTGTACTAGCCCAGACTGAAGCTGGTTTTATACTGCTAGCCCACTGAGATACCGTGCCGCAATGAAGCATGAATACCCCACTCAGACACATTATACTGACTCTGAGCCGACCAGTCCTTGTTGTACCCATTAATGCCGAGCGCCAGACAGCGACCAACAAGTACCATATTTTAACGTCTTTTGGTATGACGCGGTCGGGGATCGAACCCGCGACCTTCCGCTCTCCAGGTGGAGGCTCTAACCACTACACCACGGAGGCGGTCACCAATCATTATAACCACGTTATGTGGAACTGTACTGAATGGCATAAATCCAATGTTGCTGTACCTAAGCAGTTCAGGAAAGTCATAAATATGAATATGTTTAACCATTTCGGAAAAGGAAACAAAGGTTGGTTGGCTGGTTGGTTGGTGTTTAACGCCGCACTCACCAATATTCCAGCTATATGGTGGCTGTCTGTACTTAATCAAGTCTGGACCAGACAATCCAGTGATCAACAGCATAAGCATCAATCCAAGTGGGATACAATGACGTCAATCAAGCCAGCGAGCCTGACCTCCCAATTCCACATGTCGCCTCTTACGGTAAGCATGGGTTACTGAAGACCAATTCTAACCCAGACCTAGAAAAACAGGTAGTTAGTATGTACACTTAATGCAAAAGAATACAAAATACCATATCTTTTAATAATTTCGACAGTAAGTTAAAATAATATTTTTTTAAATTCATTTCTAGCTCAGGGAAAGGTTATATATTCTAACACAGACCAGCAGATATCTTCAACAATGATTGTCGTCAGTATCTCATTTCTAGTAAAAATATATAAAACAATTTTCACAACAGCCAAGGCAATACAAATTATAAATAATTGAATATGCAAATTTCCACATTCTAGATACATAGAACTCAATCAGTGCAGCCTGGTTTTATGTTAAAGCTTAAATAGGCCTCTGAACAATAACCTTTGAAGTTGTAAAAAACTATTTTATTTCATATTACTGAAACCATGACTTTTGTCACAGTGGTTAAAGTGATGAATGAAGATCTAAAACATGTCATGAGCAGGGAATGTGGTTTTCATTCTCACTAAGGCTGTGACTTTGAGCAATCAAAACACTTTCACAACTAAAACACATCTGCATTTATTAACAATTCACAAATCTAGTGTATCATAATTTAACAATGTATTTTAATATTCTATTAAAGACCCTGGACTCATTCACATCTTCAACAACTATAAGGTGGCGGTCTGTAAATAATCGAGTCAGGACCAAACAATCCAGTGATCAACAGCATGAGCATCGATCTACACAATTCACTTTAAATGGAATCTGATAGAGTGAATGGGTCCAGGTGGCTTATAAAAATATACTCATGCCAATAATGGTTGTCATAAAACACTTGATAATGAAGTAAAGATTTCAGATAACATTCTTATATATCACATTGACAGTCTTATAAGTAGCAACATGCTAAATATATACATGATTCAACATGGGAGATTACAACAGTGTCAACAAAAACAACTGATATTTAATCATGGAATAATAACATCATGGACATAATTAGTTGTAATAATTGCATACATGCCAGTAAACAGGAATAATTGGGCGTTTATTGCAGTGAATGATTAGTTAACAGTCTCCGTGGCGATTACCACATTCACATAAACAATCATGTCAGGACCAGACGATCGGTCCAGTGATTGATGTAGTGAGCACTCATCCACATGCCAGTAAACCGGAACATGGTTGTTCATTAAGTTAATATTTAGTAAACAGTCTATGTGGTTGATTTAGGTGATTAACATCAAATACTCAATAACACCCGGAAATTGGCCAACACATGACGTTTATCGACATTGTAAACATAAAAGTAAACCAAAAGGTCCACACACGTTTTTGTGTCTGCACTCATTGACATCGAGTACGGGTACAGCAGTGAAATGTCATCAGCCGGCCGTTTCAGCTGTCTCCCATGGTAGCATCTGGAATTGCTCATTTGTGACCTCATTCAGACTTTACGTCACAATATGATTTTAATGACGTCATCACAGCTGACGATGTAACAATACAATGGTGTGAGCGATGTGTGTATGTATTAATACGCAGCGAATTTCCGAGAATCGAATACCATTCGATCATGTTTTTCAACCAATTAGATTAAAGAACACAGTGACTGGTTTACTATGCCATTTGTGTTGATCAGCTCATCAGCTGCCACACACTTAATCAATCATCTTAGGATTACGCGATCGATCCAGTGGTCGATATAGTGAGCACCTATCAACACTGTCAGGGTATGATGAAATGCAACCAAGTCAAAAAGCCTGACCAACCTGACCAAGTTGACCATATCAGAGTATGTTCTGGCGGCCGGTTCTACCCAGAATCCCCATGGAGGGGAATAATTCAGGCTTACTTTTACACTCATTAATTATAAAAATTGAAATTGTACACTTCTTAAAAAATATAACCTTTCAGTATGAAAACTCATAAAACTGAGATCAGTTTATGGCATCACTATTGCTGCCTTAATTCATTATTTGCTTTACTGCATAAAAATTTATTGCATAAATGAATATTCATGTGGTTTATTCCATTACACATAAAAGGGGTGATGGGATGCTGGCAAGTTTCCAGGAAAGAGCCTCGCATTTGCATTAACATAATTCGTAATGCCTGCTTTGACATGGATTTCAAATTTATTCATAGTTTAAGACAAGTTGAGCATTATATTACTTCAGATCAGTTTACAGAGCGAATAAGCATATCTGTCAATACTTGACTGGTTGTTGATATTGTCAAAATAGAACAGAATGTAAACTTTCAGTGATCATATACATTTCTTTTTGTCACATACTGCCATATTTACTTCTTGGTTTCAGATTTCTATTTTTATTAAACAATAGATTTGAAAAAAAAACAGGATTCAAACCCAAAATTGGTTTCTGGTGTTCCCAAGGGAGGCAACTCGACAACAGAATCTCCATGTTAAAAACATGAGACCACTAAAGACATACAATAAACATACTTATCAAAGAGGTTTGTGGTCTAAAGCATTGTGATTTAAATCATACTTTTTACAAGGTGAATTAAAATTTACAGTTGCATCAGAATTATTTCAGCCATACAGCCACTACCAACATATGAGAACACACAAGGTGATGTTTTCTCTAAACATTCTCATTACAGCATGGAACTGATTGAACCGAGTTCAAATAGAAATGAATCCTAAGCAAGCAGAAAATCATGTAAACAGCTCATAAAATATACTCTGTTTCACTGGAATATGAAGGATTTTATGCACCACAGACATTCTCACATACATTCTGTGTAAAACAACATCGCGAAAGTGTGACATTATTTTCACATTCAGACTTAAACTGATGAATCCCAGGCAAAAGAAAACTGAAAAAAATATCTATTTAACTTCTCAAATCACACATTTCAACAAGTTCACTGGTTTATCTCGCCTCTCAAAGTTTAAATGCTTCATTAAAAGGAAGCCTTTGAAGTAGAAAGCCTGTAAGTATTTCTCAGCAGCTAATCAACTCCTCCTCTCCTCATATAATTAGGTGCTTCCATTAGATTGCAACATTGGTTTAAACAAACACTTCAAAATGGTGCAGCAATAGCCATACACCCTTCACAGGTGACAGCGTCAACGTAGGTCAGGGTTCTTTCTGACAGACAAGACGATGGTTGGGGATTACCGTATTCGACATATTAAGCGCCCTGTCCTCATAATGCCCCATCCACACCCCCATCCCCGACCATATGTTCAAATAAACAAAAAATATTCTTTTATAGTGCCCCCCTTTTTGAGGTTTGTTTAAGTTGTATACATACAAATTGTCAATGGAGAAGGGTTTTCAGGTGAGTTACCAATCTCATGCTCTCACTGCAACAAAGGTCACCAGCCATAATAGAGTGCCGGTAATTTCTATAACTTAGCATTTTGATTATCTTGTTTACAGGCTTTCTATAACTTAGCATTTTGATATGTTGTTTTTACTGGCTCAAGTGACTGACAAGTGATTAAATAAACGCCCCCTTTTAAAAAAATTTCAGCACCAAAGGCGTTAAATATAGTGGTGGTCTGATTAATTGAAATAATCGAAGATTGTTCGCAGTGACTAAACGACCAAGCAATCTATCATGTTTTCTCATGATCGAACACAAACAATTCTGGATTACTTGCATTAACAACATTTTTCACAAGGTTGTTTTAGTCTGTTACATTTCATGAGCACTACAAGCTAGTTCCAAGTCATGATTGAATTTATCTTAAAGACACCAAGAAATTTATGTTCCTAACATACTAGTCATCCTTTAAAGATGTGGAATTTTGCCAAAAAGACCAAAAAATAACTACGGTTTTTTCTTCCATATTTTTTGTGCATTAACAAATTTCATAAATGACGCTATCCAATTATTTTCGATGATTGATCGGTGGTAATGAACCAAACATCAATAATGAGATTTTAACCAATTCCCAATACTAGTTAAATACATCAAAGACGGTAATCCCGGACACCTTCATACCGAGAATATCATACACACTACTGATAGTAGTCAAGCACTGCACATTATACTGTAAGAAAGTCAGGAAATAGAAACATTTTATCTTTTTCTTTTATGAAGACTAAGCATACAATTTTATAAAAGTATTTATTACCCACGTGTAGTATTCTCTATATCCCATAGTGTTCATGATCCTGTAACTTTTTTTTCAGTATATATATTTCCACATAAAACAGTCATATAAAAAACAAAATAGATGATAATTCCGTGAGTCCCATAGGAGTCATATGACTGCATGTTATTTTTTTGGTTTTCTGTTTCTTTGTATCATATGATTTGATATATCATATGATATGATACACATGCAACCCTGGATGCCGTTTCACAAAGCTATCGTAGCACTTTTGACTGTCATGCCTCCTATACTGTAACATAGATTTACAACAGTCGTAGTGTTACGATAGCTTTGTGAAATTGGCCCCGGACTGACCAACTATCTAAGATGTGTGACTGTTTTGTAGACATCTATTCAAAAAAAGTTTCATATGAGAATAGTTTCAAAAGATATAATAAGTTTGATAAAGAGGAGGTGGTGATCACCTTTTTCCAGGTGCGTAATGAAAATAAACATTATACAACGATTACAAAGCTGATCATGTGTTCATCATACATTGTCCTTCTCAATAATCAAACTTTGCATAGTTGAAGCCATATTAGACATGCAAACATCAGAAAACACTTTGAAAAACAATACAAGTGAACTTCTCTATCAGTATTTATTATGTAATGATTCACAAAAGCACTCACACACTAAAAAACTAATGGATATGTAAGGGACACTTGTTTAACAAGCAGGCTCTGATGAGGCACAGGAGTTTATTGATAAACAACTTGTTTATGCATAGAGCAAAGTTTTGATGTAAATTCTTACACTATCTTTTACTCCTGGGCCAAATGTAGAGAGGAGTAATATGATACACCCGACCTTATCCCCCATACTGCATACCTTGACCATGTTGAACACAGGTGCTTGTCATCGTCCATTAGACCATGTGGTTTATACTCCTGCAGTTGGTCTATAAACATGTGGACACTGTTTCAACAGCGGGGTAAACTTTGTTTGTTTTA
Source organism: Haliotis rubra (assembly GCF_003918875.1). Lineage (NCBI taxonomy): Eukaryota > Metazoa > Mollusca > Gastropoda > Lepetellida > Haliotidae > Haliotis > Haliotis rubra. The sequence continues at coordinate 471,858 of NW_025766803.1, read as the reverse complement.
GTAACCTGATACATTCTGTGGCTAGTTCCATATCAACAAGAATTTCTGGAGGGTGGGAGGTGTCATACTAAATATTGGATAACACTTTCACTGCTGCTGACAGCTCCTGACTTTCATAACATTTGGCCTCAGACTATTTCAACTTGATAACAGTGTAAGAATCTACATCAACATGTTCAGCGTTTTAATCTTCTAGAATGTCAATCAAACATTTGAAGGCCCTGCTTAAATGTTTGAAGCTTATAACCATCTTCTAGAAGCTCCATTAAAGTAGTTCCGGCTTGATGATCTCCACACTCCGGCGCGGTGATGACGTAGCATAACATAACTGCCACTGACTAATTTGCATATCACATGACCAGACTTTCTTCTTGTTTGCAAACAAACACACATATTTGTAAATCAGAAAAGACTGGCCGAATGCAAGCTTTTCGGTGAGCTCTTCAGATTGTTTTACATTGTTAAATAGATATTCTTCTATAACTGTGACAGTAAGGTTTATGACAATACATAATTATACATCAAGTGACTGCATCGCTTGCTCTCTGAAGGGCTTCGATGACAGCACATGGAACTGCACAACCATGTAAACAAAGGGTCGCTACACAAATTGAAACAGTGTTACACGTTTTAGGATATTTTCTCAGTGAAAGTAATCCATTTTATCAAAGAAGTTAAATTAGATGTGTAGACCCATCAAAAATAAAAGCGTTAAGAAATATCTACCGGTACAATATATTGAATGGACTGTGCAAGATGTGAGGAATCGTCACTTCTCTCTGGCCTGTGGCAGAGTGGATGATCTCACCTGCAGCTTCATCAGAATGTGATACAGGTTAATCAGATTTGCTTATTGCATCGATAACACTATCCATATGAAAAAGGTATATTGTTTCTGTATGAAGTTAATGCCTCTTGGTAAGGTATTAAGTCAGGACACTCAGTCACAGCATAATATTTGCTACTTCTGAACCTGAATGTGTTCTTCTGACAATTACTACATTCCTAAAACTATGATATTCCCTGAGTCAAGTCTGTGGACTATCTGGATCACTCCTGCTACACATGAGGGAATTTCCTGAAGAATATTGCTTCACTGATATGAAGAACATGATACAGCCCAAGAGGAGAAACTCTCTCAAGGGTGGTCATTGTGGCACACCTGGTGACCATTTGATGTAAGGATAGAGTAACAATAGAGCATTATGAGGAGCTTACAGAAAATTCAAATCAAAGTTATCTTTATCAAATTTTGTTTGGTTTATTAACTGGACATGATGATTGTCTTTCTGGTTTTAAATCTCTGGTGTAGAGTAAGAGTTGGAATGTTTCACACTTTCAAACACGATCTAAATCATTTAAGGGAATGTCAGCATACGAGGGACAAAAGTCAATGTTAGCGGGATCGGTAAAACCCATAAGCTCAGCTTCATAAGCTTTTGTCCTCAGAAAATCTAAAGGAAGGAGGGGAAAAAAATAAATTTAAAAAAATCACCAGTCAAAGTAATATTCCTTTTAAATACTAAAAGTATTTTACTTTTGGCAATTTATGAAGTCTATATGGGGCAAAAAACAATCTAAAAACATTTTCTTGCACATTTACATTTTTGGCCAATAAAAATATGAAAATTTTATTTTTTGAGCAGAGAAAACAAAGTTTTATTGTTTTTCTTATTCTTGAAAATATCCGACCGGCGGATCCGTAAAAGAAGAAATAAAATTGGTCTGGCCTAAGCAGCTAAGGCATTTACTATGACATCAACTAATATTTGCATATTGAATCATTTTACATTCCTTAAAAGCAAAATGAAATGCGTATATTGCTGAAATCACATCGATTGTTGACTTGAGCAAAAAAATTCTTTTCTAAAACATATAAAATATTCCAATAAACTACTGACAGAATCTACATATCCAGTGACGCTTGTGCAACAGTGAAATCTGTCATACAACATGTTCATTTTGCATTTCTTATTTTCTGAAAAAAAGACTAGACTATACATTCTGGTTAAACATGCTAGCCAGGGACCTAGCTGTTTGTTTTTCATGTGGGCAGTAACCATTGTTAAACTCACCTTCACAAGTTCACAATCATTTCTGTTTGGAATACTGACAATATCTGTTTTGCATCAGCTTATTTTGCTGTGATGACTGTCAGATATCAGATCTCAAGGCTGCACACTATAAAAATGAGAGGGTCAAGGCACTTGTTAGGCTAGAATCCTTTCACTGATATAAATTCCGTATAACTGACAAAGTCAAGGTCATGACTCTCAGTTAAAGACAAATATATCTGAAGTGCAAGGTCATATGGCACTTAGGTCAAGGTCATGTGACTTAATGTCAAGGCCGTGTCTCTCATAGCCGCTAGTTTCTTGTTCTAGCATGCCTCTCACAGTCTCTCGTTCTCTCTTTCTTCCTTGGCAGCATCCTCTTCAGTATATCTGTGCTTACGTTCCTCATTCTGAGCAGTAACCACACGTCGGAAATAGAATATCGTCAACACCAAACCAAATATCTGCAAAGCAAATCCAATTTAATAAAAACTGTGTTTAAAAACATCAGCATTCACTGTGATGCAAATGTACAATCTTATAGCATACACAGAATTTAGGCTGGAGTGAGAGAGTTGGGATTAATGTTGTTTTGAACAGTATTTCAATATGTCAGCTTGTTATTTAGTATTTAAGATACCATATATCGCTGTGTGGGTCCACTCCCATTATGATTACTCCCAATTTGATATCCGTCCAATAAACAACCTGTTCCAGTCAAATGTGTTTTAATTACTAGCTCTCTCCCCTCCATCAGGTAGAATGTTCCACCATAATAATATATATAGAAAACCAATTATAGCTGTACCAGGTTCATACAATATTTATTCAGCTAATAGTGAGTGAGTATGGTTTTACTGCTTTTAACAATATTCCAGCAACATCACGGCAGGGGACACCAGAAATGGGTTTCACACATTGTAGCCATGTGGGGAATCGAACCCGGGTCTTCGACGTGACGAGCCCATGCTTTAACCACTAGACTACCCCACCACCCCCTATTTAGCTAATAACCACAATAATGTATACTTCAACTACTAAAACACATGAATATGATCACAACAATAGGTATTCATGTCTTCAAAACAACAACATGTCCGGTTACGTTAGGTCATTGTTGAGAAAGAGTTCAAGGGAATTTACAAATACTGTTTCTGCAGATATTAAAATCGTTCAAAATTACATTTTTTAATCTCGATAGGCACAGTGATTCTCTGTGTTCGGCTGGTAATAAATTCCATGATTTAACAGTATCATCGTTCATATCAATAGGAGTTACCTCGGGATCATCAATGATCGCATATAAAGAAGTTTCATCCGCAAAAAGGTGTATATTAATATTTATACCTTCAAATATATCATTTATATAAACAATAAACAAGGGTGGCCCCAATACTGAACCCTGGGGTACACCAAAATAGGCAGCTTAATTATCAGATCTAAATCCATCAATTACAACCAGTAGTCAGCCACACTACCAGACATGTTCAGCTTATACCGAAAACCTGCATGCATCACACATTATTAAGTAAAGAGGTGCTCCTTTATATCTTTATGTTCATGAGCAGCAAAGCGGGAATAGTCATATTGGAAGTAGTCATAATGAGAAGATACAGCTGTGTGTAGAGGCAACTCCCCTTCAAAGTCGATGTTAATTTATATACCCCATCTTTGAAGCGATCCCAAATGAAGCACATCCCCTAGCGCTTACACGATCACTATATTTGTAATAAAAACATGCTTGGTCACACACAGAACTCAGGTGCAGTTTTGTGTGTTGACAAGGTGCGACACCAAATTCCCCACCGGTTTGCAGAAAATGTATAATATACAAAGTCATAGCAACCTACCATGGTAATGGAGAAGACAAAGCCAATGGCCATAAGTATTCCAGAGTGGTCTAGAAGAAACGTCTTCGCACTTGAATAGCACCCCTGAAACATTTCATAAGAAGCATAAATGGCTATATTTTGTGCCTATTCATGAAAACCAGAAGAACATGTTCCTCAATTGTGTGTATGTGTGTGTAGTGATGTGTATGTGTGTGAGTGTGAGAGTGTGAGTGTGTGAATGTGTGATGTGAGAGAGAGAGAGAGAGAGAGAGAGAGAAAGAAAGAGAGTGTGTGCGTATGCGTTATACATTCTCTTCTTCAATTGAGAGGGGGGGATGAGGAGGGGAGCATGTGGAAAGTGTGGTTATATGTGGCATCTGTACAAAATCAAAAACAGTTTCTCTAAACAATATAAGCTGGTCGAGTATATATTGTACACACCATTTCTTAACCATCACAAAAATAAATTCAACAATTTTGAGTGATGTCAGTTTTACAGTGCTTTTATCAATATTCCATCAATATGGGGAATCGAACCTGTGTCTTCAGTTTGGAGAGTGAACGCTTTAATCATCAGGCTGACCCACCTTCCTTTCAACTCAGATGATGCACCGTAATAAATGGGCATATTATTCTTGATGATAGGAAGTTTCCTTCCTTTATTTATTTACTTCAAAATCAGACAAACTCAAGTCTCACAAGTGAACTTCTGTCTTTACCAGTGTCTATTTTACTTTTCAGATGAAGTAGGCCCTGGGCCCATGGGTAATGAAACTTGTGGGACATTTGCCATTGTAGGTGGGTCATCAGAAAAAACAAGGAAGAAAATTTATTCACTCAGTAATTTTAATGATTTTATCATTCAAATTACAGCTGTTCAGGTGTATAAACTGTTAATTCAATGAGATGACAATCTGTGAAAACATTATGCTTGTTTTGAAAGAACGTGACTGGCATGTCTTGCTATCAGTTTCAACATCCACTGTGCTGGCTGTGTGACTGACATTCGATGTTCCCGTTGCAATTACTGAATTAAAATTGCCATCATTTGACAAAACAAAAGTATTCACGACTGTCACTTCACAGCAGCAGACGATTTTGCCCCTGACATTTTGGTTCGATAACTAACTTTAAATTCAGTTAACGCCCCTCGATATAGAAATTACTGATAAGGGGCTTAACTCTTAATGTATAGACAAACAGCATGACTTGAATATAAGCTACGTATTATAAGCTCCATGCATTGATTTAGGCACAGCGCTGGATGTTGGAAAGCGTGCATAACACTGTGAAGATTATGAATGCTCATTGATCGCTAGAAAATGTGTAAAGTTGAAAATATTGGCAAGTTTGTCAAAGGTATATGTTTATGCCTGTTTGTTACAAGTCATTTTATCCAGGTCAAGGAATAGTGCGCCATTTTTACTACTATGCGTCAATGGAGCAATTCTAAAATAGAATTCTCGTTATGAGCACCTATACCACAGGTAAAATATAAGAGCGAGTGAGTGAGTTTGGTTGTATGCCGCTTTTAGCAATATTCTTGTCAATATCGTGGCAGGGGACATCAGGCATGGGCTTTACACCTTGTACCCATGTGGGAATTCGAACCTGGGTCTTCGGCATGACTAATGAACGCTTTAACCACTAGGCTACCCTACTGCCCCAGTAAACATCAGAAGAAACCATGCTACTTACATTATAATACAGAAAGCTGTTTTTGATGCCTGTTTGTGGATTGTCAGGTGGTCCCAGGCCGAAGTTCTGACACTTGTTCACGTCAGTGTAATCTCCTATTCTTTCATCATAGACACAGCAGGTCTCTGGAACGTACTTCTTCTGTTCATAGCCTGCAAATAGAACAGAAACAGAATGCACATGGAACAGCATGTAGAACAGTGCATAGAACACTATATAGAACATTGTGAAGGGAATGTAGAACAGTATGTAGACCAATGTGTAGAACAGTATGTAGAACAGTGTGTAGAGTAGTATGTAGAACAGTGTGTAGAACACTATGTAGAACATTGTGAAGGGAATGTAGAACAGTATGTAGAGTAGTGTGTAGAGTAGAATGTAGAGTGTGTAGAACACTATGTAGAACATTGTGAAGGGAATGTAGAACAGAATGTAGACCAATGTGTAGAACAGCATGTAGAAGTGTGTAGAGTAGTATGTAGAACAGTGTGTAGAACACTATGTAGAACATTGTGAAGGGAATGTAGAACAGTATGTAGAACAACAGTAGAGTAGTATGTAGAACAGTGTGTAGAACACTATGTAGAACAGTGTGAAGGGAATGTAGAACAGTATGTAGACCAATGTGTAGAACAGCATGTAGAACAGTGTGTAGAGTAGTATGTAGAACAGTGCATAGAACACTATGTAGAACATTGTGAAGGGAATGTAGAACAGTGTGTAGAAGACTATGTACAATGTGTAGAACACTATGTAGGACATTGTGAAGAAGAGAATTAGTTTTACGCTGCACACAGCAATATTCCAGTTATATGGCGGAGGTCTGTAAATAATCGAGTCTGGACCAGACAATCCAGTGATCAACAGCAGGAGCATCGATCTACACAATTGGGAACCGATGACATATATCAGTCAAGTCAGCTAGCCTGACCACCCGATCCCGTTAGTCGCCTCTTCCGACAAGCATGGGTTACTGAAGATCAATATTCTAACCCGGATCTTCACGGGTCCACAGCATGAAGAACACTGTATTAGAAAATTGTGAAGAAAAGAACGTATAAGAGTGTGTAGAACAGTATAGAACAATTGACTGATTTGGCAAAGCACTGAACCAGCAGCATGGAGAACAGCACACTGACTGTAAATCATGGTTATTACTCACTCTGTTGTTCTCTGAAGAATATTGTATTCTGGTAGAGTTCCCAATCTGAGCCACGCACAGCACAGCACCGCAACTGAGGAATATGTTAAATTTACTTACAATTAAATTATTAACAGCTATGATTGTTAGGTCACAATACTTAGGATTGGGGGGACTTACTGTACCTTCTTGGTATCCCAGTAGCAATATGTTACATTATCTCTAGGACTGATTAGTAGAACATTCATATACATGTAATTGATGTCAGATGACATCAAGTTTAGTTCATTTATCTTTTTTTGTTCGTCTAACGCAGCATTCAGCAATATTCCAGCCATATGACAGCAGTCTGTAAATATTCTAGAGTCTAGACCAGACATTATTTAGTGACTGACAACATGAGCATCGATCTACACAACTGGAATATGATGACTTGTGTCAACCAAGTCAGTGAGCCTGACCACCCGATCCTGTTAATTGCGTCTTAAGATAAGCATGGGTTGCTAAAGATCAATTCTAACCCAGACCTAGAAAAAGGTAGTTGTTATTTTAGATTTTATTATCACAATGTGTACCATATTTGACTCAACGACAATTCTGTATCAGCTGTCTGTAAATAATTGAGTCTGGACCAGACAATCCAGTGATCAACAGCAGGAGCATCGATCTACACAATTGGGATACGATGACATGTGTCAACCAAGTCAGCGAGCCTGACCACCCGATCCCGTTAGTCGCCTCTTATGACAAGCATGGGTTACTGAAGACCATTTCTAGCCTGGACCTTCACGGGTTCACAGCATGAAGAACACTGTATTAGAAAATCGTGAAGAAAAAAACGTATAAGAGTGTGTAGAACAGTATAGAACAATTGACTGATTTGGCAAAGCACTGAACCAGCAGCATGGGGAACAGCACACTGACTGTAAATCATGGTTATTACTCACTCTGTTGTTCTCTGAAGAATATTGTATTCTGGTAGAGTTCCCAATCTGAGCCACGCACAGCACAGCACCGCAACTGAGGAATATGTTAAATTTACTTACAATTAAATTATTAACAGCTATGATTGTTAGGTCACAATACTTAGGATTGGGGGGACTTACTGTACCTTCTTGGTATCCCAGTAGCAATATGTTACATTATCTCTAGGACTGAATAGTAGAAAATTCATATACATGTAATTGATGTCAGATGACATCAAGTTTAGTTTATTTATCTTTTTTTATTCGTCTAACGCAGCATTCAGCAATATTCCAGCCATATGACAGCAGTCTGTAAATATTCTAGAGTCTAGACCAGACATTATTTAGTGACTGACAACATGAGCATCGATCTACACAACTGGTATATGATGACTTGTGTCAACCAAGTCAGTGAGCCTGACCACCCGATCCTGTTAATTGCGTCTTAAGATAAGCATGGGTTGCTAAAGATCAATTCTAACCCAGACCTAGAAAAAAGGTAGTTGTTATTTTAGATTTTATTATCACAATGTGTACCATATTTGACTCAACGACAATTCTGTATCAGCTTAGCAGCATGTAACTACAACATGGGAGAGAAACAAAATGGCCAACATACCTCTTTCTGCAATCTGTCCCACGCTTCAGTAGCAGCAACATTCTCTGTTCCACTGGCACCATATTTCTGCTGCAGTGATTCAGCCATGGAATTCTGCATCTGATCTTCAAGCTGGTCGGGGAAAATACTTCCTCATTTAGGCCATCAGTATGAGTCAGGAATAAGTTGGTTAGTTGGTTGGTTGGTTAGTTGGTTAATGCCGCACTCAGCAATATTCCAGCTGTATGGCAGCTGTCTGTCAATAATAAGTCTGGATCAGACAATCCAGTGATCAACAGCAAGAGCATCGATCTATGCAACTGGGATACGATGACAAGTCAACCAAGTCAGCGAGCCTGACCTCCCGATCCCGTTAGTCGGCTCATACGAGGTTACTGAAGACCAGTTCTAACTTGGATCTTCAAGGGTCCAGCATAAGGTAAAATATCAATTTTTAAAACCTTTAAACTATTCAAAATAACCAAAGCACCTGACGTACATAGCAGGTTTTACATGAATCCATGTTGCTGCCAGACTAGGAAACATTGTTGTGGGAATCTGAGATTCAAACTGCTTTTTCGCAAAGACCAGCATGCACCTTGAGACCCCAAACTGTAGTCATTACATGACTTTATCCTCCATGGCCCCTGTATAATACAGATCATTACAACGACAGGACTGTCATGAGTTTCATGGAGTGACTTACCTCCCCTTGGAACACCACGGCCATGATAGCTCCGATAAAGAGCATGAGGAAAATGACGAGGAGGAGGATGAAAAACTGCAGACAAAAATGAAAATTGTTCGATTAGGATTTCTGCAAAAATGAGTCTGATACAGGAGAATGATTGCAAATACACCACATTCCTATGTGTTTTAAATCACCATGTCTTGTGTGCCTGGGTTTGTGTTAGTAAGCACTTTATGAACAATGTAAAATGTATGTATAATCTTAACAAAAAGTAGGGGAACTTCATTCTTTAATTTACGATTGAAAAAATTAGGAGATATATTGGAGTCAATCAATGTTGATGATAATAATGAAAGTTTTGAGAGTGCATCACCACTTGCACTTCCTTATGAACATAGCTATTTGTACAGTAATTGTTAACTAGGTTGGTTTTGTCTGTTAGATTTCATAAGCACTACAAGCTCATTCCAAGTCATGATTGAATTTATCTTAAAGGCTCTAAGAAATTTATGTTCCTAACATACTAGTCATCCTTTAAAGATGTGAAATTTTGCCCAAAAAACCCCAAAGAACTACATGGGCTTTTTTCTTATTTTTTTGTGTGCATTAACAAATTTAATAAATGATGCTAACCAATTATTTTCTATGATTGATCGACTGGAATGAACCAATCATCAATTATGAGATTTTAACCAATTCCCAACACTACTTAGGAACAGAATATTCTTCCAAACTGGAATCTGGGTCTCTTTCAAAATCGACATTAGTGCTAACACAATCATAATTCCAATACTATAGTATAACATAGACTCAGACAGTTGTAGAGCTAAGATGATTTGTGGAACAGGGCCCTGGATTTAACTCAAGACAATAACTATTACAAAGAGTGAGTGAGTATAGTTTTACGCCACTTTTAGCAATATTCCTGCAATATGACGGCGGGGGACACCAGAAATGGGCTTCACATATTTTACCCATGTGGGGAATCGAACCCGGTCTTTGGCATGATGAGCTTAATGCTTTAAACACAAAGCTACCCCACTGCCTTATTACAAAGAGACAGAGTTAAGCTTAAATTACCACAATGATCAAGATCCTGTTTTTCTGAGTGATGGCGATGAGTCCCAAAATGGAGCTGGCAACCACCACAATACCGCCGATAAGCAGGAAGTAGGACGCAATGGAGAAGAGCTGCGAGCCGATGATGTGCGACAGGAAGATCTTGTCTGCTATACTCCATATTGAAACGGCGGCTATACCAATGCCAGCAATCTGTAACCAGGTAACCACAATTAACAGTTGCATATGCATGTGGCAGTGATGAAGGTACTGGTAATTGCTGAAGGGAATCAGGGGCTGTAAGAGCATGCTGAGCTAGCTGTTGTACTGAGGGAATGGTTAGCTTGAGTGAGTGGTTGTCTGGATGAGCGGTTGTCTGGGTGAGCGGTTGTCTAGGTGACTGGATGTCTGGGTGAGTGGTTAGCTTCAGTGAGTGGATGTCAAGGTGAGTGGTTGTCTGGTTGAGTGGTTGTCTGGGTGAGTGGTTGTCTTAGTGAGTAATGTCTGGGTGAGTGATTGTCCCGGGTGAGTGGTTGTCTGGGTGAATGGTTGTCTGGGAGAGTGGATGTCTGGGTTGAGTGGATGTCTGGGGTGAGTGGTTGTCTGGGTGAGTGGTTGTCTGGGTGAGAGAGATGTCAAGGTGAGTGGTTGTCTGGGCTGAGTGGTTGTCTGGGCGAGTGGGTTGTCTGGGAGAGTGGTTGTCTGGGTGAGTGGATGTCTGGGTTAGTGGATGTCTTGGGAGCAGTGGTTGGGTTAGTGGATGTCTGGGTGAGTGGTTGTCTGGGTGAGAGGATGTCAAGGTGAGTGGTTGTCTGGGTGAGTGGTTGTCTGGGTGAGTGGATGTCTGGGTGAGTGGTTGTCTGGGTGAGTGGTTGTCTGGGTGAGAGGATGTCAAGGTGAGTAGTTATCTGGGCGAAAGTGGTTTGGCTGACTGACTGAGTTTAGTTTTACCGCTTTTAGCAATATTCCAGCAATATCAGTGGCGGGGACACCAGAAATGGGCTTAACACATTGTACCCATGTGGGGAATCAAACCCGGGTCTTCGGCGCGCGGACGAAATTAACGCTTTAACCACTAGGCTACCCCACCGCCCCACCAGTGGTCTGGGGAGTGGTTGTCTGGCCGAGTGGATTGTCTGGGTGAGTGGTTGTCTGGGTGAGTGATTGTCTGGGTGAGTGGTTGTCTGGGTGAGAGGATGTCAAATGAGTGGTTGTCTGGGTGAAGTGGTTGTCTGGGTGAGTGGTTGTCTGGGTGAGTGGATGTCAAGGTGAGTGGTTGTCTGGGTGAGTGGTTGTCTGGGTGAGCTGATGTCAAGGTGAGTGGTTGTCTGGGTGAGTGGTTGTCTTGGTGAGTGGATGTCAAGGTGAGTGGTTGTCTGGGCGAAAGTGGTTGTCTGGGCGAGTGATTGTCTGGGTGAGTGGTTGTCTGGGTGAGTGATTGTCTGGGTGAGTGGTTGTCCGGGTGAGAGGATGTCAAGGTGAGTGGCTCACTGGGCGAGTGGTTGTCCGGGCGAGTGGTTGTCTCGGCGAGTGGTTGTCTGGGTGAGTGGTTGTCTGGGTGAGAGGATGTCAAGGTGAGTGGTTGTCTGGGCGAGTGGTTGTCTGGGGAAGTGGTTGTCTGGGAGAGTGGTTGTCTGGGCGAGTGGTTGTGTGGGTTAGTGGTTGTCTGGGTGAGTGGTTGTCTGGGTGAGTGGTTGTCTGGGTGAGTGGTTGTCTGGGTAAGTGGTTGTCTGTGGTAGTAACAGTTAATAATGAAATTGATTTATACAAAACACAGGATTCCATTTACAAATGTTCTCGAGTGCTCAGTGACTGAGTGTGACAAAATGAATGTATGCCTGAATGAGACAGAGTGTAACAGACTACCTGACTGTGACTGAGTGTGACTAAGACGGCCTGACTGTGACCGAGTGTGACTGAGTGTGACTAAGACGGCCTGACTGTGACCGAGTGTGACTGAGTGTGACTAAGACGGCCTGACTGACAGTGAGTGTGACTAAGATGTGTGACAGTGTGTGACTGAGTGTGACTAAGACGGCCTGACTGAGACTAAGTGTGACTAAATGTGACTGACTGACCGAGTGTGACTGTGTGTGACTGACTGAACAAGTGTGTTACTGAGTGTGACTCAGTGTTACCAACAGTGACTGAATGTGGCTAAGAGGGCCTGACTGCGTCTGAGTGTGACTAAATGTCACCGGGTGTGACTAAATGTGACCAATTGTGACTGAATGCGAAATGCGACTAAATTTGACCAAGTGTGACTGAGTGTTACTAAGAGGGCCTGACTGAGACTAAATGTGACTGACTATGAGTGACAGTGACTAAATGTGACTGACTATGAGTGACAGTGACTAAATGTGACTGACTATGAGTGACAGTGACTAAATGTTACTGACTATGAGTGACAGTGACTGAGTGTGACTGACTATGAGTGACAGTGACTAAATGTGACTGACTATGAGTGACAGTGACTAAATGTTACTGACTATGAGTGACAGTGACTGACTGTGACTGACTATGAGTGACAGTGACTAAATGTGACTGACTATGAGTGACAGTGACTAAATGTGAGTGACTTTGAGTGACAGTGACTAAATGTGACTGCCTATGAGTGACAGTGACTGAGTGACAGTGACTATGAGTGACAGTGGCTGAATGTGAGTGCCTATGAGTTACAGTGACTGAGTGTGAGTGACTTTGAGTGACAGTGACTGAGTGTGGGTGACTATGAGTGACAGTGGCTGAATGTGAGTGCCTATGAGTGACAGTGACTGAGTGTGAGTGACTATGAGTGACAGTGGCTGAGTGTGGGTGACTATGAGTGACAGTGACTAAATGTGACTGCCTATGAGTGACAGTGACTGAGAGTGTCTGACTATGAGTTACAGTGACTGAGTGTGAGTGACTTTGAGTGACAGTGACTGACTGTGACTGACTATGAGTGACAGTGACTGAGTGTGAGTGACTATGAGTGACAGTGACTAACTGTGACTGACTATGAGTGACAGTGACTAAATGTGACTGACTATGAGTGACAGTGACTGAATGTGACTGACTATGAGTGACAGTGACTAAATGTGACTGACTATGAGTGACAGTGACTAAATGTGACTGACTATGAGTGACAGTGACTAAATGTGACTGACAATGAGTGACAGTGACTAAATGTGACTGACTATGAGTGACAGTGACTGACTGTGACTGACTATGAGTGAGTGACTAAATGTGACTGACTATGAGTGACAGTGACTAAATGTGACTGACTGACCAAGTGTGACTGACTATGAGTGACAGTGACTAAATGTGACTGACTATGAGTGACAGTGACTAAATGTGAGTGACTTTGAGTGACAGTGACTAAATGTGCCTATGAGTGACAGTGACTGAGTGTGAGTGACTATGAGTGACAGTGGCTGAATGTGACTGACTATGAGTGACAGTGACTAAATGTGAGTGACTTTGAGTGACAGTGACTAAATGTGCCTATGAGTGACAGTGACTGAGTGTGGGTGACTATGAGTGACAGTGGCTGAATGTGAGTGCCTATGAGTGACAGTGACTGAGTGTGAGTGACTATGAGTGACAGTGGCTGAGTGTGGGTGACTATGAGTGACAGTGACTAAATGTGACTGACTTTGAGTGACAGTGACTAAATGTGCCTATGAGTGACAGTGACTGAGTGTGAGTGACTATGAGTGACAGTGACTGAATGTGAGTGACTTTGAGTGACAGTGACTAAATGTGAGTGACTTTGAGTGACAGTGACTAAATGTGCCTATGAGTGACAGTGACTGAGTGTGAGTGACTATGAGTGACAGTGACTGAATGTGAGTGACTTTGAGTGACAGTGACTGAGAGTCACTGACTATGAGTGACAGTGACTGAGTGTGGGTGACTATGAGTGACAGTGACTGAGTGTGGGTGACTATGAGTGACAGTGACTAAATGTTGCCTATGAGTGACAGTGACTGAGTGTGGGTGACTTTGAGTGACAGTGACTAAATGTGCCTATGAGTGACAGTGACTGAGTGTGAGTGACTATGAGTGACAGTGACTCAGTGTGAGTGCCTATGAGTGACAGTGGCTGAGTGTGGGTGACTATGAGTGACAGTGACTGAGTGTGGGTGACTATGAGTTACAGTGACTAAATGTGAGTGACTTTGAGTGACAGTGACTAAATGTGCCTATGAGTGACAGTGACTGAGTGTGAGTGACTATGAGTGACAGTGACTGAGTGTGAGTGACTATGAGTGACAGTGGCTGAGTGTGGGTGACTATGAGTGACAGTGACTAAAGGTGAGTGCCTATGAGTGACAGTGACTGAGTGTGGGTGACTATGAGTTACAGTGACTAAATGTGACTGCCTATGAGTGACAGTGACTGAGTGACAGTGACTATGAGTGACAGTGGCTGAATGTGAGTGCCTATGAGTTACAGTGACTGAGTGTGAGTGACTTTGAGTGACAGTGACTGAGTGTGGGTGACTATGAGTGACAGTGGCTGAATGTGAGTGCCTATGAGTGACAGTGACTGAGTGTGAGTGACTATGAGTGACAGTGGCTGAGTGTGGGTGACTATGAGTGACAGTGACTAAATGTGACTGCCTATGAGTGACAGTGACTGAGAGTGTCTGACTATGAGTTACAGTGACTGAGTGTGAGTGACTTTGAGTGACAGTGACTGAGTGTGACTGACTATGAGTGACAGTGACTGAGTGTGAGTGACTATGAGTGACAGTGACTAAATGTGACTGACTATGAGTGACAGTGACTAAATGTGACTGACTATGAGTGACAGTGACTGAATGTGACTGACTATGAGTGACAGTGACTGAGCGAGTGGTTGTCTGAGCGAGTGGTTGTCTGAGCGAGTGGTTGTCTGGGAGAGTGGTTGTCTGGGCGAGTGGTTGTCTGGGTGAGAGGTTGTCTGGGTGAGTGGTTGTCTGGGTGAGTGGTTGTCTGGGTGAGTGGTTGTCTGGGTGAGTGGATGTCTGGGTGAGTGGTTGTCTTGGTGAGTGGATGTCTGGGTGAGTGGTTGTCTGGGTGAGTGGATGTCTGGGTGAGTGGTTGTCTGGGTGAGTGGTTGTCTGGGTAAGTGGTTGTCTGGGTGAGTGGTTGTCTGGGTGAGTGGATGTCTGGGTGAGTGGTTGTCTGGGTGAGTGGTTGTCTGGGTGAGTGGTTGTCTGGGTGAGTGGTTGTCTGGGTGAGAGGTTGTCTGGGTAAGTGGTTGTCTGGGTAAGTGGTTGTCTGGGTAAGTGGTTGTCTGGGTGAGTGGTTGTCTGGGTGAGTGGTTGTCTGGGTGAGTGGATGTCTGGGTGAGTGGTTGTCTGGGTGAGTGGATGTCTGGGTGAGTGGTTGTCTGGGTAAGTGGATGTCTGGGTAAGTGGTTGTCTGGGTAAGTGGTTGTCTGGGTAAGTGGTTGTCTGGGTGAGTGGTTGTCTGGGTAAGTGGTTGTCTGGGAGAGTGGATGTCTGGGTGAGTGGTTGTCTGGGTAAGTGGTTGTCTGTGGTAGTAACAGTTAATAATGAAATTGATTTATACAAAACACAGGATTCCATTTACAAATGTTCTCGAGTGCTCAGTGACTGAGTGTGACAAAATGAATGTATGCCTGAATGAGACAGAGTGTAACAGACTACCTGACTGTGACTGAGTGTGACTAAGACGGCCTGACTGTGACCGAGTGTGACTAAGACGGCCTGACTGTGACCGAGTGTGACTGAGTGTGACTAAGACGGCCTGACTGTGTCCGAGTGTGACTCAGTGTGACTAAGACGGCCTGACTGTGACAGTGTGTGACTGAGTGTGACTAAGACGGCCTGACTGAGACTAAGTGTGACTAAATGTGACTGACTGACCGAGTGTGACTGTGTGTGACTTACTGAACAAGTGTGTTACTGAGTGTGACTCAGTGTTACCAACAGTGACTGAATGTGGCTAAGAGGGCCTGACTGCGTCTGAGTGTGACTAAATGTCACCGGGTGTGACTAAATGTGACCAATTGTGACTGAATGCGACTAATGTGACTAAATGTGACCAAGTGTGACTGAGTGTTACTAAGAGGGCCTGACTGAGACTAAATGTGACTGACTATGAGTGACAGTGACTAAATGTGACTGACTATGAGTGACAGTGACTGACTGTGACTGACTATGAGTGACAGTGACTAAATGTGACTGACTATGAGTGACAGTGACTAAATGTGACTGACTATGAGTGACAGTGACTAAATGTGACTGACAATGAGTGACAGTGACTAAATGTGACTGACTATGCGTGACAGTGACTAAATGTGACTGACTATGAGTGACAGTGACTGACTGACTGACTATGAGTGACAGTGACTGACTGTGACTGACTATGAGTGACAGTGACTAAATGTGACTGACAATGAGTGACAGTGACTAAATGTGACTGACTATGTATGACAGTGACTAAATGTGACTGACTATGAGTGACAGTGACTGAGTGTGACTGACTATGAGTGACAGTGACTGAGTGTGACTGACTATGAGTGACAGTGACTAAATGTGACTGACAATGAGTGACAGTGACTAAATGTGACTGACTATGCGTGACAGTGACTAAATGTGACTGACTATGAGTGACAGTGACTGACTGCGACTGAATATGAGTGACAGTGACTAAATGTGACTGACAATGAGTGACAGTGACTAAATGTGACTGACTATGCATGACAGTGACTAAATGTGACTGACTATGAGTGACAGTGACTAAATGTGACTGACTATGAGTGACAGTGACTAAATGTGACTGACTATGAGTGAGTGAGTGAGTGAGTTTAGTTTTACGCCGCACTCAGCAATATTCCAGCTATATGGTGGCGGTATGTAAATAATCGAGTCTGGACCAGACAATCCAGTGATCAACAGCATAAGCATCGATCTGCGCAATTGGGAACCGATGACATTTGTCAACCAAGTCAGCGAAACTGACCACCCGATCGACTGACTATGAGTGACAGTGACTAAATATGACTGACTATGAGTGACAGTGACTAAATGTGACTGACTATGAGTGACAGTGACTAAATGTGACTGACTATGAGTGACAGTGACTAAATGTGACTGACTATGAGTGACAGTGACTAAATGTGACTGACTATGAGTGACAGTGACTAAATGTGACTGACTATGAGTGACAGTGACTAAATGTGACTGTCTATGAGTGACAGTGACTAAATGTGACTGACTATGAGTGACAGTGACTAAATGTAACTGACTATGAGTGACAGTGACTAAATGTGACTGACAATGAGTGACAGTGACTAAATGTGACTGACTATGAGTGACAGTGACTGACTATGAGTGACAGTGACTAAATGTGACTGACTATGAGTGACAGTGACTAAATGTGACTGACTATGAGTGACAGTGACTAATTGTGACTGACAATGAGTGAAAGTGACTAAATGTGACTGACTATGAGTGACAGTGACTGACTGTGACTGACAGTGACTAAATGTGACTGACTATGAGTGACAGTGACTAAATGTGACTGACTGACCAAGTGTGACTGACTATGACTGACAGTGACTAAATGTGACTGACTATGAGTGACAGTGACTAAATGTGACTGACTTTGAGTGACAGTGACTAAATGTGACTGACTATGAGTGACAGTGACTAAATGTGACTGACTATGAGTGACTGACTGAAAGTGACTGACTATGAGTGACAGTGACTGACTGTGACTGACTATGAGTGACAGTGACTAAATGTGACTGACTATGAGTGACAGTGACTGACTATGAGTGACAGTGACTGACTGTGACTGACTATGAGTGACAGGGACTAAATGTGACTGACTATGAGTGACAGTGACTGAATGTGAGTGACAGTGACTGACTATGAGTGACAGTGACTGAAAGTGACTGACTATGAGTGACAGTGACTGAAAGTGACTGACTATGAGTGACAGTGACTAAACGTGACTGACTATGAGTGACGACTGAGTGTGACTGACTATAAGTGACCGTGACTGACTTTGAGTGACAGTGACTGAGTGTGAGTGACTATGAGTGACAGTGACTTAGTGTGAGTGACGGTGACTGAGAATCACTGACTATGAGTGACAGTGACTGAGTGTGAGTGACAGTGACTTAGTGTGAGTGACAGTGACTTAGTGTAGCTAAGTGTGAATGAATGATACTGAGTGTGACTGAGTGTTACTGAGAATGACTGAATGAGACTGAATGTGTGATGTAGGGTCTGAAAATGCTGAGGAGAAAGTGTAAGAGGCATTTGAACAAATGAATGACTTCCTGCAATTGAGTGTAAATTCCTTCTTGCTGCTGTATAAAGTCATTATTTCAACATTTTCAGCTAATGCAGCATTAATCCAACCTTTGTGAATCTGTTAAAGATGCATTGTTTCAACATGTTCAACTCTGGTAATGAAGGATTAATTCAACATTTTAAACTCTGACAAGGTCAGACCAATTTTAATTCTTGTTCTATGGGTCCGCCGGTCGTATTTTTTCAAGAATAAGAAAAAAAATTAAAATTCATTTTCCCCTCTCAAAAAATAAAATCCTCATGCTTTTATTGGCCAAAAATGTAAAATTTGGGATTGTTTTTTGCCCCATATACACTTCATAAAATGCCAAAAATATAATATTTTTAGTACTTAAAAGGAATATTACTTTGACTAGTGATTTTTATTTTTCATTTTTTCCCTCCTGCCTTTTTTTCTGAGGACAAAAATCCATAAAACAAGAAATAAAATTGGTCTGGCCTAATGAAGAATTAATTCAACAGGTTTAACTCAGTTAAAAAGAGTACTGATTTTCAACATTTTCAGGACAATAAAGCATTAATTTATCATGTTTCACTGATAAAGAAGAATTAATTCAGCATGTTCAACTCTGTTGATGAAGCAATCATTCAACAGTTCATTTTCAAATGTGTTGACATAAATTCAACATTTTGAACTTGGAAACAGTACACATTCCTCAAGTTCACGGCTTCCTGGACACTGCTGAATACTGTATGACTAAATTTATAAATCTCCATACAAACATCCCACAGGTGACCCTTGTCATGAAAACTGCTTGATGTCAAGTGGCAAGTCACGATTTCCTTACTTTGTTTACATGCTTCAGTATGTCTGTCTATGATGACTAGTGATTTGACTCACCAGAAACAGTGCACAGAAGGACACCAAGATCAGTTTCATGAGACCAGTGCTGAAGGCCATGCTGGAATAGTCAGGTGCACTGTGGGTAATCTGGACTCTCGCATGACACAACATGGACTTCAACCTACAAACAGACAAATATATATCGTAGAAGCAGGACTGAAAAGGAGTGAGTGAGTGAGTGAGTGAGTGAGTGAGTGAGTGACTGTTTATCATGTTTATGATCATCACCAGGGTTTTCCACTGACTTACTTATAACTAATATTATTAACACTAATTTACTTCAACATGTCCAAAGAATAAGATCTTGATCAATTGTACTTCCTCATGTTTGAAACAGTAGAGAAGCAGTTCTTGAAAATCTCTTGGCATCATTCTAGTGACACATTCATTCAGCATGTGTTCAGTGAAGTCACTACTCTCAATCATACAAGGGGCGGTGGGGTAGCCTAGTGGTTAAAGCGTTCGTTCCTCATGCCTAAGACCCAGGTTTGATTCCCCACATGGGTACAATGTGTGAAGACCATTTCTGGTGTCCCTCACTGGAATATTGCTGGAAAATTGCTAAAAGTGTGTAAAACTAAAACCACTCACTCACTCAATCATACTAAGTAAGCGCTGTCTGAACCCTGTGATGATTTCAAAATATAGTCCTCATTATTCAATTATTCAGTTTGTGCAACCTCAGTTGGCAAAAGTGAGTGAGTTTGTGTTTTGCTGCTTACAGCAATATTCCAGCAATGTCATGGCTGAGGATACCACAAAGGACTTTACACATTGTACCCAAGTTTGGAATCGAACCCAGGTGACTTCAGCGTGACGAGCATTGTGAGTTTAAACCGCAAAGCTACTCCACCACTGTGGCCAAAACCGTTCCTTATTGATCCTGCTTTTCACATATTTACACCTGCTATGATTAGGTTATGCAAAATGTCTACTGACACACAGATCAATTCAGCAAATTAAACAGCTGGTTTGTTTGCTGGATGTTCTCGCACCACACTCAGCAACATTCCAGCCTTATGAATGAGGTCTGCAATTAATTGTGACTGGACCACACAATCCAGTGATTGATATGATCCACACAACGAACTGATGGCATACGTCAACCTGGTCACCAAGTCTGGCCACACATCTGTTTGACTCTTACACCCCATGTCATTTCTTATGACCAATTACTTAAGCATTAAACAAATGAACAAAAAAATTATGGCCAGCAGTGAGTGAGTGAGTGAGTGAGTGAGTGAGTGAGTGAGTGAGTGAGTGAGTGAGTGAGTGAGTGAGTGAGTGAGTGAGTGAGTGAGTGAGTGAGTGAGTGAGTGAGTGAGTGAGTGAGTGAGTGAAGTGAGTGTGTGAGTGAGTGAGTGAGTGAGTGAGTGAGATTCTTTCCGTATTCAGATGTTAGCCTACAAGCCTGCACCTTGGGTTCAACTCTGTCACATCCTACTGGGCCCTTCAGCTTAGTATAATACCAACAATGCCACTTAAGAATATTATAAACCTGTAAGTATATATTGTTCCACAAAATATAATTTACAGTAGACAATAAAACCCTGTAATGATATTGTAAACAGTACTCCGATGACTAACAGATGTAGTGTTAGCTTGACAGGGACAGAAAGTAGGTCAAAGGTTATCGCCTCAGCAATATATCGTAGTGCAGTGTGTGTAATCTCAACATTGAGCAACAACAAACACAAGACAAGTGCACTTTAATCTGTATTTCTGTTTCAGGAAAAATAAGGCAAAAAAAAATAAATGTTGTGGTTCCAATTTCCTACATTTCAGAACTAGGGTAGGTAGGTAGGTTGTTGGGGTTTTTTTGCAAAATATTTTTACATTACAGTGATGATTACTCATGTGTCAGAAAATAAATTTCATTTATTATGTGGTGAGTAAAATTGTTAGGCTTGGCGGGAATATTTAGGGTTGGTTGGGAAATCGGAACCACAAGCTTTTTTTTTTAGGCTTAAGAGTACAACTTGGAAATGAGGACAATAATTTTAAGATTTTATGAATGATCACAACATATTTACAATTTTTTGTGGGTATAAAACATTAAAAATGGTGTTCACACCATGTGTAAATCCACATAACATGATCAGTGAGTGAGTGAGTTTTTGTCTGCAGTTCTTCGTCCTCTTCATCATTTTCCTCATGCTTTTTATTGGAGCCAATATTCAAGGCTGTGGTCTTCCAAGGGGAGGTCACTCCATGGAACTCATGAGTGAGTGAGTGAGTGAGTATGGTTTTACATCCCTTTCAGCAATATTCCAGCAATATCACAGCGTGGGACCCCAGAAATGGGCTTCACACATTGTACCCATGTAGCATAGCATGAAGTCAAGTCATACAAGCATTGTCACTAAGGTGACATAATCCCCCGCCACAAATTATCAAATCAAACTTATAAAGTAATGAAAGTTTAAGATGAAGTTAAATGTCAACAAAAACATGACCAGTCAACCTCTCTTGATATCTGGCTCTTTAGTTGTTCAAACACACACACATTTTCAAGACTGACTTTGACCTTGACATGAATGTCATAGTGTATGAAATATGCAAAACTAGAACTAAAGAAATTGCTTATTGAAAAAACATTCAAGGGAAGTCTTGAAAGTCTATGAAGAAAATCCAGTGAACCGTTCTTAAAATATCTTGCTGACAATTCAGGTTAACATGCTGAAATCTTCAAAGTGTCTTCGTGACCCTAAAAATTATGTGAAGGTCACCAAAATTGACTGGGCCCTGCGCCTTCCAAGGATGAAGCTTGGTAACTCCAGTGAATGGTTCTTGAGGTATCTTGCTGACAAGCATAACATGTAAGTTAATATTGCTGAAATCTTCAAAGTGTCTCTGTGACCTTGAAAATAAAGTGAAGGTCACCAAAATTGACTGGGCCTTGCGCCTTCCCTAGATAAAACTTGGTGGTAAATATGAAGAAAATCCAGAGAACAGTTCTGAGATAGCTTAACATGCAGGTTTACAAGCTGAAATCTTTGGGGTGTTGCCATGACCTTGAAAATAAAGTGAAGGTCACCAAAATCGACTGGGCCTTGCGCCTTCCCTAGATAAAGCTTGGGGTTGAATATGAAGAGAATCCAGGGAACGGTTCTTGAGATAGCTTAACATGCAGGTAAAACGTGAAAGTCCCCTTGTGACCTTGAAATGAAGGTCCAGGACACCAAACCTGACTTTGACCTTTCTTATAGTGTGATGAACCCAGGTACCAAATATGAAAAGAATATAGTGAACGGTTCTTAATATATTCCAATTTGTACGGATGGACGGACGGAGCCTAATACTATATCCCCCGTTTTGCGTTAAACGCGCGGTGGGGGATAATAAATAAGTCAAGAATGTGAAGCCCATTTCTGGTGTCCCATACCATGATATTGCTGGAATATTTCATGAATATTGTTAAAAGGATACTCACTCACACACTAAAATATCAGCCAGTTATGACACAGCAGTTTGTTACTTGCCCTATTTAAGTTTTGCTTTACAAAAACATAAATGCAATGACATTTGCCTGGTTTGCCATGATGGCCATGGAATAACTAGCAATTAAATATTCCTTATCAACCTCCCACCTTGAGGGACTCAGAGTGGCTGACATGGGTAACACCGCTCTCTGCAGTATTCTATCTCACTATCATGATTATGATGATTATGTGAAAAGAACAGCAAACATGATGCTCATCAGGGGTATGGTGTCAGGGGTCGATTTCACTATATCCAGGCTACACCACTGCAGGTAAAATATTGCTTGTGCAGGTAGATTTATTGTCAATTTGTACCCCCCTGCAGGTAACATTTCCACCAAGAAGAGCATGGGAGCTGTTTTATTGGTATATATTGGTCGTATGAATGAAGTCTTCTATCGTGTGTATCAGGTGTTTGCCCTTCACCCTGAAAGCTGCAGCCCCTAAGGACCCAGAACCATAAAAAGTTGTGGGTCCTTATCTGAATGTATAGGTCTTATATTTTAGCTACAATATAAGTAATTCCCAGCAAACAAAACATGTGACAAATAACAAACTGAGTAAAAGAGTTTAATTTAACTCGTGACTGACTAGTCTTCATTTACAACAAAATCAACAAAACCAACATCCATGTCAAGATCCAAGTCTTCTGAAAAGCCTGAATATTTTAGCAGTATTCCAGCAACATCATGGTGGGGGACACCAGAAATGGGCTTCACACATTGTACCCATGTGGGGAATCGAACCCAGGATGTTCAGACAGGGATATGTCTGATATTGGGGATGAAAAAGCTGTCACCCATAAGGACTTGCAGGAAGCAAAAGCTGTGGGTCCAAGTGGTTTTCAGTCGGCTTCAGGCCAAAGTTTATTTTTAATGATCGGGTGAATCATTACCGATAGTAAAAATTAAAAACAAGTCTGATTTTATAGTCATAATCACACACACAAGGCACACTAGGTACACATAGTTTCTTTTGACATTTCACCTCCACTAGCAGACTTGCTGCTATGGAAAGCGACCTCCTCTGAGTCCAGTGGGAAATTCAAATCAGCAGGGCTGTAACGATGCATCGAACTATCGATGGATTCGATTGTTGAGTCTCTGATAGCAATTAATCGATGGTAGAAACGAAAAACTATCGCTGCATCGTTAGTGTACATGTGTGACCATCAATGGTTTAGTAATTGCCTTCCATTGATAAATGCGCAGCACAAAATACAGGATATTTGGATGCAGACTTGCAGCTTCAATGAGTTTATGTTTTAACTGTTTACTTGATCTGGGTTCATGTTTCTTGTCAGTTATTAAAAGAGATTGAAACTACTTCAACTTGTTTTTATTTCATATATACATATCCATTCATTTGGGAAATGACTTCAAATGAGACAATTCAAGGAGAAATAAACTACTGCAATAGTATTGCAAAAGCTTGTCGCAATAGACTATCGCTATCGCAATAGTTGGTCGCAATAGTTGTTTCCCCTCAATAGTCACCCCTACAAATCAGGATTTCAAAAAAAGAAATATATTTTCAAAATGGATGTTTTCTAGACTGTCTGCATCAATACTTTTTGCAGTGAGTCTTCATAGCATACTTCTTTATACTATGGCTTAATATCACCATGAGGAGCAGTGGGGTAGCCTAGTGGTTAAAGCGTCCGCTCGTCAAGCTGAAAACCCTGGTTTGATTCCCCACATTAGGACAATGTGTGAAGCCCATTTCTGGCATTCCCGTTCTGGCGTGATATTGCTGGAATATTGCTAAATGCAGCGTAAAACTAAACTCACTCACTCATGAACCCGTAAGTCAAGTTTGTGATATTTCATGGAATGTACTGAAATACTGCTTTGCTTTGCATCGAAAGAAAGCTTTGACAAGGCAAGGAGGCCACACCCCATCTGTGTATAGGTTAATGAACCCCGGCCTTTAAACAAAATGCACAACATGACAGACTCTAAATATTTGACCCCATTGACCCTTAAAACTGACAGGACACAACATTAGAAAGTCATTCTTACAGCCTGGTCTAAGCCTCAAGGATATCCTGGTATGACACACACACACGTTTGACACTTTTCATTATATCACAAGAGAGGGCAAATGCTAAAAATGACGAAAGGGTGGTCCATTTGATGGGAGTCTTATATTTCTGGTACAGATAATAAAAGAAACTCCACTGTGTGGCAAACACAGAGGCCATTAAGGCTTGCTAAAATTATCAATAATCGGATATATCACCAATAAGAAAGATTATTAATGATTATCGTAATTAACATTGTGTTTTCGATAGCATCTTTCATTAGCTTTTGTGATAGAAAAAAAGATATAATTTACTCACACAATATACAAATTTAGGTTCTATTCACGGTCTGCTTCTAAATTATGTTCTATTTTGTTAATAATCCATGCAAAAACATGTCACAACTCACCAGTGATGTGAAATATATTCATTTCTTTTCGACATTTTAGCTCATTTACATCTCCGATATTTATCGATAATCATTATTTAGTTAACGATTATCGATCTCTGATTTAAATCGATAGCCAGCTCTAGTGCCAAGATTTTTATTATGGTTATAATATTATGAAGCCATTAAAATATTAAATTAAATAATTTTAATATGACATATAATACATATCACCAGTATCACAAACAATACAAAAATAACACCTATGTCAACTGTCAGTGACATTACTGACATTGCAAACGCATGACAAAACACTGATCGGATCTTGGGGAAGGTCCCCAAAATTTACCTATTAATCATTGCTATAAATAGTTAAACTAAAGGTTGTACTGGTGCCATTGCGCTACCATATTCACAAAATGCACATGACATACAATTAGGGTGGTTAAACTAACAGCCATGTTAAATCATCTGTAACTGACAATGTTTTTATCGTTCCCATTGACTGGCTTCGCCAGCGTCTCAAGAAACCCAGCCGCCATTTTTACCGGGACAGGTAACTTGTCACCCATTTTCGTTAGTACAGGTATGCATGTCATTTCTCCATAACTCGCATGCATATCGCCAGTTGCCTCCGATAGTTAAAGTTTAACCACTTAGATCATAATCGTGGAGACATTTCTTTCAAACGGACCGTTTTTATGCTACGATGAAATAGCATCAACAGCTCGACTTACCTTCCCGCTTCGCTTGATAGTTCGAACTCTCAGGTGTGTAAGTTAGAATGGGACGAAATGCGGAAGTGGGGAGTGGAAAGGTCAAGGAAAACAATCGTAATGACAGTGAATCAGCGGAGGGTGTCGGTGTGAGGATTTGACACGCCGGTAACATCAGCCGGGTGGATATACAAGCAAGGTTATTTATGACACTAAAAATGTCAAGTATCAGTTACCTGTCCAAATATTTGGCAAAAACAAAAATCAACTGCACACTGGAAAGCAGCGTTTTGTTTGATCTCCGAACGCGCGAGAGTTAGTTTATAATTAAATGTTTAAATTGCCATTGTAATAAATGTCTCAGTTGGTTTGATCATTAGTTGAATATTTCAGCATTTATTTGGATTTGGTTTTGAGTGAGTGAGGTGGACCGCTTCAAAGAGTTTTCGAATTATGTTACAGGGTGACAGAATAATGTGTTAGAAAAATCAAAAGTGACGTTGGAATGAGGATTCTTACCTCACGAGAACGGGTATGGTGCTAAAATATAGTCAAGGCGAATCGGGATTCGAACTCACGATCATTCGTTACCTTCGTTACTGGCGTATCCAAGGGACGCAACTCTGTACAGCGAAATGCGTCGCACCTGTCCCAAAATTTAATGCTGTTTGTTTGTTTGTTTAACGCCACCGTCAGCACTTTTTCAGCTTTATGGCGGCGGTTTGTAAATAGCCAAGTCTGGACCAGACAATACAGTGATAGACATGATGTGCATCGATCTACGCAGCTTTACTGAACATAAATTCTAACCACTATCTTCACGAGTAGCTCCTGTTTAACATGAATTATTCGTTATCAGTGAAAGTAAAAACAATATTTTTCTATTCTACTGTCTGATTAGTGGGTACTTCAGAATGCACACGGTGAAGTACTTTACACTATAGACAGTATAGTATAAACTGTGTGTTTAAATTTGTTCAAAGGGTATGGTGAGAATGTTTTGGAAAACTCGAAAGATAAGCAGAATGAGGTATTCGAGGAGAGCTTTATTTATTTACCTTTTTACGAACACCTGGCATCATCTATATTTCATAATGATTCATAAACACATGCTCTGTCATCGTATTGCATGGTGACAATCACTGGGTTGTCTGGTTCAGACCCGATTTGTTTACAAACAACATCATACAGCTGTACAGTAGTCACAAGTGTACAATCGACTCTGCTTTTGGCAGAGATTTCTTATGAATGTGGAAAGGGTTTTGTCGCTTCTATTATTTGTGTATGAATTATAATTAAATTGGATTGTCATGCTTTCTCATCCTTTCTGATCGAAACTCGTGCGCCGTGTTCGCGTAAAATGTGGGTAAAGAAAGCCAAGAGTAAAACTAAGTAATGAAGCCCCACAGTAATGCTAACGTCACGGGAACTGATTTTTCTACACGACAGAAAGGTGAGGTGAGGTGAAATGGGGTTTAACATGGTACTTAAGAATATTTCGGTCACATGACGGCGTGCATGGTTGTGTATGTGTGGCTGCTTGTACTAGCCCAGACTTTTTGGGATTTTTTAGTGCTAGCTCACTGAGATACAATCCCACAGTTAGGCATGAATACCCCACTCAGACACATTATACTGACTCCGAGCCGACCAGTCCTTGTTGTACCAATTAATGCCGACCGCCACAACAATTACCATATTTTAACATCTCTTGGTATGGCTGGGGATCGAACCCGCGACCTTCCGCTCTCCGGGCGGACGCTCTGACCACTACACCAAGGAGGCGGTCCACTACAGGAAGGGTTATTACTAATATCAAGCTCTTACTCGCGGTACTCAATTGGTGCCACAAAATATTTTGGCTTTTTATCTGGGTAATTCAAATTCTATTTATGTCTGTGTCGGCTCATATTGCCGATGTGACGATAAATTTTAACTCATCCACTGTGTCAGCTCAACATGAAGCAGACTATGACACATGGCGAAGTACATTTGCTCATTGAAGTTTATCTTGAAATTTCACCTTAGTTTATATTTAATGTTCAAGATATCGTCTTGAATTCTAATGTTAGCATTCTGAACTTTAAGGTAACTGAAAAACCATATGTGCTTCCGCGTTGACGCACGGCTCTAATAGTTAGTGAGTGTGTTTAGTTTTACGCTGATTTTAGCAATATTCCAGCAATATCACGGCGGGGGACGCCAGATATGGGCTTCACTAATTGTACCCATGTGGGGAATCGAACCCGGGTCTTCGGCGTGACGAGCGAACGCTTTAACCTCTAGGCTACCCCACCGCCCCCATGCACGGCTCAAATACCATTACATGGGAGCCGGGGTTTCCGGTTAAATTGGATTTCCAGCAACCTATGTCTGTCGTCCGAGGCGACTAAATAGGCTCGATGACTTGGCCGATAGCGTCTCGTCGAGACCCGACAGCGTGTTGTGTTGTTCATCACCTCAATAATAAATGGCTTGTCTGATACAGACTTGAATAATTCTAGGTCATCCTCATACAATCGGAATATTGCTTATTAGGGCATAAAACAACTTACAAGCAAAAAACAAAGAACGATTTGAACTAACAGAGTAAACGAAACAATATGGCTGTCAGTGAAGAAAGGTAATATAGTTCAAAATAGGCGACCCGTGAAGATCCGGGTTAGATTTGATCTTCAGTAACCCTAGCTTGTCGTAAGAGGCGACTAACGTGATCGGCGGTCAGGCTCGCCAGGGATAGATAATGAAGCCCATGCTCCTCAGGAAAGGACGGGTGATAACGCTATGTATGTAATTTATGGACCGGTGGCTCCTTCACATGAATATAATCTTTCAAACAGCAGTTGCATATCATACGAGAAAGAAAACACACTGTTAACATAATGCGCACGAACTGGCGTGTCAATATTCCTTTCCGTCTGCGATCTCTGGATTATGCTGATTTTAACGAACATGCATAGATAAAGGCTGCCGCAATGAAACATTGCTTTTGGGTCACCTCACTGTTCTCAGCTCTCCCTACGCAACTGCATACCTTCGAGTCATCTTAATTAAGGTTCACGAGTCGTCCAAGGTGCCACATTTCACTGTGCAGAGTTGCGTCCCTTGTACGTGCTTGGATCTGATAACTATGGGTTTGAATCCTCGATTTGCCCTGATTATGTGTCTTGGTTTGTCAGTCCCATGCCCGTTTCATGAAAGTGGTAAAAGTCTAATAGCTGTTACACTTGGGATTCCTCCACGTCCATCTGATATAACCGGAATACTGTTTAAAGCGGACTCAATCAGCTCAGTCACTTGTTGCTTATGGTGTTAGTCAATGGATTGTGTGACCATAAATATCCGCAATATAGATGAAAGAGTGCCGGTTGCGACACACAACCTTCTATCTCGTTAGCTGTTATCAAAGTTTGAAAAGATCTATTTCCCACAGAAGGGAAATACCGAGAAACGTTGCATTAAATTCAACACACTAATTCTTAGAATTCAAGTTTATGTTTTGCTGGATTTTGAAGCGGCATGTCCAGGAATCATCTGGCCAGTCCAAGTCATTTTGTAGACAGAGTCAGTGAGTTGGGTTTTACGCCGCTTCTAGCAATATTCCAGTAATATCACGGCGAGGGACACCAGAAATGGGCTAAACAAACTTCACCCTTGTTGGGGAATCGAACCCGGGCCTTCGGCGTGACGAGCGAACGCTTTAACCACAGCAGTAGGCAGTAGGACTGACACAGTCTGACTCACTGGTTGAATGAAACAAAGGGCGTTTAAACTAGTCAGTCATTCTCAATTTGATCTTTGAGTAGAATTTGAAAAATAGTTAATATAGCAGATGACAAACTTCTTTATTGCAATCGTAGCGACGATATACCACCCGCTTGATAACGGTGGTATTATTTACCCCCATACTTCGCTAAAAATATATATTTAAGTTGATTATCCATACAATCTTGTATATACTGGATAGAATATCAAAATGACACTGCTAGGGTTTGATAATCCTTTTCGAAACTAAAATGAGTTATCTGTTGATTTTGTTTCATGAGGAGAAATAATATACAATGCTGAACATGCTGAAATCGGGTGGCAGACAGGTGCGCGAAATTAATGAAGGGAGATAATATTCTCCGAAATGACATGGGAAAACAGTTATCTCCCCTTACTACGAACCAACATGGCAGAAGTCTGTATGTGACAGATCGAGTCATTCCACATTTTCTTTGTTACCATTGAAACACAAGGTAAATAGAATGCTTGATGTCTTCCGATGATATGAACTAAGGTCATACATTGCATTGGCAGATCCATTTAGGTTGTGTTGCTTTTGACAAACGTGCATTACAATCACAATGTAGGCGTTACCTGTAATTTGGGCAAGGGCAATATATTATTTATGATAATAAACGTCAAACGTGTCGAAATTAAGACTACAAACATGACATAACGGAAGGTCATTTAGTAAGAGTTCCGCCCGGAACCCCCACCTGAAATGCTTTCTATTTATTAGGATTATATCGAGGGTTTAGTGTTAGGGTTAGGTTGTTTTTTAAACACCTATTCTTAGGCATAGAATGATTTTTAAAACCCGGGGTTTACGGGCGGAAATCTTTCCGGTCATATGAGTGTGGAAAAGTTATGTTTCGCCTCTACCGTTTTAGATGCACTGTATAATGTATAATTTTTTACGATTTGTCCCAACGAGTATGGATGTACATGCATGTCTGCTGTTATTCTTGATAATGAAGGAATGTTCTGAGTTCCACTGTATATTACACTACAGTGCTTCTCACAGACAGTGGGACTCTTTAGGGAGCAGTGCCATCACTGTTGCAGCTCACCTGCTTATCTGTTCCAGCTATATGCATGATCAAACTTTTATACTCCACTACTTAAATAAAATTGCGTTTTCCAATAATATTTAGAAAATGTATGCTTTCATGCTTAAATTATCTCACTTTTCATCAAGATAAACATTATCAAGACATATAACTGGCTTGACAGGATGCATGTATTGATTTTTGTAACAGTCAGAGAATGGAAATTATTTTCAGAAAACCTAGAAACAGTTACCATACAGAGTAAAACTGTGCAATATTGGATATTGTCTTAACTATCTGTTTAATTGATGCACGTATATGAGGTTACATCATTTTCTCCACCTTTCCGATTTTTCTGAATGTTATGATTGTCAACTTTTATATTCCTTCATCTACAGTACCTGGCCATAAGTATTCGTGATTTTGGAAATGACGTTGTTTTTCACACCGCGAGACACATTCAGTGTTCAGAAATGCTGATTTTCTGAAAAATAGATTCCCTGTCATGTGCCTGTCACATGACATGCATACAAATTATCGTCTGCTTGTTTACTTCCGCTCTGGCAGTCGTCTGGGCCAAAGGGGTCGTAAATCACATGAATTGACAACTGACACGAAAGAATTGATTTTAAAATTATACAAAGAAAACAAAAAAATTACAGAAATTAATCAGCTGTTGGATAGATCTTGGTCAGCTATAAAAAGTGTGGTAACAAAATATCAAGCGACTCGTTCAGTGGAAAAGAAGCTGCAAAGCGGACGAAAAAGACTATTCACTGATCGTGATCAAACGTCGTTGATCAGGTGTGTCAAAAACAATCGTCGGGCAACATTGGGAAATATTACAAACTAATTAACGAAAATAAGACTCGAACATTCAGTGAGAGGACTGTCAGAAGAAAATTAAATTTCGAAGGATATAAACAACGAATTGCCAAAAAATCAGTGTCAATTTGGGAAGTTAACTTGAAAAAAAGCAGATTGTGGTGTTGGGAACGCAGGAATTTCACAGTTGATAATAACTGGAGTAAATACATTTTTTCTGACGAAAGTCAGGTTGTTATTGGAGGTGACAAGCATGTGTATGTGTGGAGAAGGGTGATGAAGTAAACCGGCCGCATTTAGTGTGTCGGCCCTCGCAACAAAGTGTCTTTGATGATACGGGGTGTGTCCCCTTCAAGGGGATTGGAACTCTTACCCCAGTAAATGGTAACACCAATGCTGCAAAGTATATAGACATCCTTGAAAACAATCTTTGGCCAGTTATAGCCCGTCATTATACAAACGAGCCATATGTATTCATGGACGATAATGCTCCCGTACATCAGGCCAGAATTGTGAAAAACTACAAAGAAGAAAATGGTATTATTGACACAGAATGACCCCCACAGTCTCCTGATCTCAATATAATTGAAAATATCTGGTTAAAAATCAAGAGGCTCTTGCAGCCAATCGCTTTATCGCATCAACAAACCTGAGCGAACTTTCTGGCGCCCATGAGCATGACATCGTGAGCGTCAAAATCATGAATACTTATGGCCAGGTACTGTAGCTTAGTTATCACTGTAGGCATAGTTATCACATTTCATTATCATGATTATTTAACTCTGTGTTATGCAGATGCCAGGCAAGCTAAAAGTCCGTATCCTGGGGGCACGGAATTTGCCCGTGATGGATCGAGCCTCAGATCTCACAGATGCATTT
Source organism: Haliotis rubra (assembly GCF_003918875.1). Taxonomy (NCBI): domain Eukaryota; kingdom Metazoa; phylum Mollusca; class Gastropoda; order Lepetellida; family Haliotidae; genus Haliotis; species Haliotis rubra. The sequence continues at coordinate 439,526 of NW_025766803.1, read as the reverse complement.
GTTGAAGTAAGCTCATTTTACAATAAACCAAAAACCTTGTCAAAAAGATATTTTAACCCTGGATGAATTCTACTTTCCCCATCTAGCAACCAATTACCAGTTCCTAATGTCTAAAAATGATAAATATTATTGATAAATAATATAGACATTTAGATATAAACATTTCTGTTTACTGGTCCTTAAGTTTAAAACTGATACATGCTGTGAAATCATGAAAAGTATTTTTATGTGTACTTCCCTTCCAGGTTCGATTCAGCAACGAGGTGATGAAGACTGAAGTCTATCGGAAGTCACTGAACCCACAGTGGGACTCTGATTGGTTTAAGTTTGAGGTATGATTATCTTAACTATCACCATTCCATAGGCCCCCACTGCGGGTCAGAAAACCGATAAACTAGGCCCCGGTTTAGTATCCACACACCCATACTATATAATATGTAAAGGTTCATCACAGAAATACGGTGACATGATCGAAAACCGGACAATTACGCACACGTCAATGAATATATCGTATTTTAAAGGTCTCACAAGTATCGAAAGCTTTTGTCCATATCTCTGATGTGTGTAGGAGGCATATACACATGCTTCCCGTAGGGATGCATTTGTTGGTTTTTATCAAATCGCCAAAGACCGAGTTGCTGTGCCGGAACTAAGTGCAGATGGAGAAGGTTACAGCTAAAAGATGGACCTCAGTAGCTCTGCACTATGTGAAGAAAGAAACATACTCGTCTGACTGATTTGTGTCCTCATTGTGTCAGGGTTTTACTTCAGCTCACAAACATCGGGGTACCAGGGACCCCTAATTATTAATTTTAAGAGTCCTTGCTTGCAATACGAGGATCCTGTGAAGTAACAGTTTAGATAACTGTATGATTTGATAATTTCTTTTGAGCCTGGAATGAATTATTGATCATGTGGACTGAGGGATGAAATGATGCATGTAACTGCTCTGAAAGAAACAGCCACAAACACTTTGCAAAGTCATAGATGTGTTGTGGGTACATTGAATAATATTGTGCATCCCTTTGGATGCAGTGATTTTTTTTCGCGTCTATTCTCTTCATTTGTGCATACACATTCGCGCCACGTAAAAGCCTGATGTGTCCTCTGTTTGCTTGTACCGTCAGTTTTCCTGTGACATTCGTGACAAGACCTGTCTGGTAAAGTGACCATTGTCCCGACATTTCTTGAAACTCTGATACTGTCACCATTATTTCAGGTTGACGATGAAGTGCTGCAGGATGAGCCCCTGGAACTGAGGTAGGTGATGGAGGACCCAAAACATTAAGGCTATTACGATGCATTGAACTATCAATGGATTGCAATTGTTGAGTCGCCAGTAGTCGATGGTAGAAACAAAAATACTATTGATGCATCGATTTTATGTGTGACTATCGATAGTTTAGTAATTGACTTCTGTTGATAAATGCGCAGTGCAAAATACAGGAAGTACCAGATTCGTTCACTTTCGTTATCCGCCCCTGATACCTCTTAACAAACATGACTCTTAACTTGATATGGGTTTCAAGTTTCTTGTCAGTTAATGAGTTATTAAAAGATACTGAAACTATTTCAACTTGTTTTTATTTCATATAAACTACACATTCATTTGGGAAATGACTCAGTAATAGTATTGCAATAGTTGGTCACAATAGACTATCGCTATCGCAATAGTATGTTGCAATAGACTATCGCTGTCGCAATAGTTGTTTCCCCCTCAATAGTCACTCCTACAAAACAATAGTAAATGTCTGATGGTATGAATGATTGTGTCATCACTGTCACTCTGTGACATGTGGAGAATGTTCTAACAGCACAGTGTAAATCAGTCTACAGAATGTGAAGAACCAAAGCTAAAGGTCAAATTGTCAAATATATGCTGTAGTTATCAAACAAACCTGTGAAGATCCAGGTTAGAATTGGTCTTCAGCAACCCATGCTTGTCATAAGAGGTGACTAATAGGATCGGATGGTCAGGCTCGCTGACTTGGTTGACACATGTCATCTTATTCCCAATTGTGTAGATCGATGCTCATGCTATTGATCACAGGATTGTCTGGTCCAGACTCGATTATTTACAGACCGACACCATATAGCTGGAATATTGCTGAGTGCAGCATTAATCAACAAACTTACAAACATAGTTTTCAGACAAAGAGGCAATTAATTTCCATTTTACATGTTGTTTACAGCAAAGGTGAATTTGAGTAGTGGGGTAATGTTCTTTAACTTATGTCATCATTTCATTTTAACCTCCTAGCTTAATGACATTGAACTTTGTGCTCATCAACAGAGTGTAACTGCTTGGGTCAGGTACCATCTTGTTAAGTGGTTATGAGTGACCTATATTTGAGGTGAAGGTCACAGTGAAGGTCATGTGTGACAAGTGAGGACAATCTTTTGAAAAGACTAGGTCGCTGCAAACACTTGCCTAGCTGTATTTGCTGTTTTTACCCTCAGAGTGCTTGACTACGACACCTACAGCGCCCACGATGCTATAGGGAAGGTGTACATCGACCTGAACCCCCTGCTCACCAGAGAGAGTCCCCATGTCATCAATGGCTGGTTCCCTGTCTATGACACCATGCATGGTCAGTTCCCATTCTGTTGTAGATAAACGCTTCTAGTTGATGGCAGATAATATGTAATTAATTTCAGAAATACTCTCTTTGTTTTTGAAGCTGGAAGTATATTGAATATTTTTACTAATATTTTTTATAGTACATATACTCATGGAAAAGAATAAGGGTACACAGGAAAGTACAAGTGTTCCTTTATTCTTTTCCAGGTTTCTTCGCAAGGTATGTATTGCACTGTGGGTGAAATTCTGGAAATAAATAAAGGAACACTTGTACGTTCATGTGTTCCCTTATTCGTTTGCATGAGTACATGTTAAAAAGTATTATTTACTGTTTATAGTCATAATATGTTATAAAATCCTTTTTCAAAATATTGTGTTTTTACTGACCAGGTTGTAGCCTAATGTTAAATTTAGAACATATGTTATCAGAAGTATTTTGATGCTCATTTTCATATTTCTGTTTTCACAAAGTCAGTTTTATGATAAGGGTTTTACTCCAGGAATCCGTGGTGAACTGAATGTGTTGGTGAAGGTGGAGCTGTTCAGTGACTTCAACAAGTTTAGACAGTCTTCCTGCGGCATCCAGTTCTTCTGTAGTGAGTAGACAGGTGTTCAACGTGATGAGTCTTAAACAAGAAAATATCCCACTAGATGGTTTTTATAATTTGACTTGCCGTTACTCGGCGTGACGAGCAAACACTGTAACCACTAGGTTACCCCACCACCCAACTTAGATGCTTCTATTTGTAAGAAATAATATTTTGAGTCAAATGTAAGTAAACATGGTTCTGGAAAACATTTGTCTGTACAATAACATTCTTTGTTGATTGGTTTCAGATTCCACACTGAATCTGTCATGACATCAATGATTCATTTTTAAGTTCATTTTGATCAAACAATAGGCCATATTTAGATTTTGGCTGGTCAATGGTGAAAGTGTTTGCTTGTCATGCAGAAGACTGGGGTTTGATTCCTTACATTAGTACTGTGTGTTGAGCCTATTTCTTCATCTTTGGTGGCACTTGGTCCTGTACATGGAGCTCAGGTCACAAATCAGTTGACGTTAAGCAATGTTGAGCACGGAGAATCCTTGAATGGCTGACATTTTTTTTTACTACAAGACTCTTGAGAATTTTTATTATATCAGTCCTGCCCCACAGCGAAACATGTGATACATGTGGCCTCACCTTAGGCAAGTGAGTTTGTTCAAAATTGCCTCTGTTCACCCAGCAGACATATGGGTACCCGGTGGGATAAGTCGACTATAACATTCTAGCACCTCACAGGCAGCCTGGGTTATCCACAGTAGTAATAATCAGATTATAATAAATTTGTAGCGCTTTGAGCATGCACTAGTGCATGGAGTCTAGCTCTCTACAAATCCACAGTATTATTATATTATTATTATATTGCTTTGAAGGGATGATAAAATGTTTTATGATATGCTTGTAAATACAAGTCCATAGCATGGTTTCAAGGTTGCTAGGTGTTTATAAGGCAAAATTTTTTGAGGAGAGTGTAATAAAATATTATTTGAAAAGATTCATACTGTATAACTTTTTAAAATTGTGCAAGTATTAAAGTATTACCTGTTGTGTATGCTTCTTAATATATATTCTCCTTCTCTGTGGAGGATTCATACCAAATGGCAATTAATGACGGTGTTTGTTTCCCTGTCTGACATTCATCATGAAGGGGATAGGGGCGGTGGGATAGCCTAGAGGTTAAAGCGTTCGCTCGTCATGCCGGAGAGCCGGGTTCGATTCCCCACATGGGTACAATGTGTGAAGCTCATTCCCAGTGGCTCCGCCATGATATTGCTGGAATATTGCTAAAAGTGGCGAAAAAACCATACTCACTCACTCATGAAGGGGATAAAACACAGACTGCTGTAAGTTTAAGTCAGTATAATGTTTCTGAGGGAGGTGTACATGGTAAACTGCAGCATGGTATTTCAGAGGTATAGCACTATAAAATGACTGCATTCTGGACTACTACAAGCAGGCATTGATGCACGCTTGCACATCACCACATTGAAGACAACAATAACATGTTTAGACACTATATGTTTACCTTTCATCCACTTGTATTCCATTATTCAAACTTGTTACATCTATCCCTTCTCAGCAAGTGAAGTCCCTGCTGGTCAAAGATTACTTGTCATCCATGGGTTTGTGGAGGAGCTGGTTGTCAACAATGATCCTGAATATCAGTGGATTGACAAACTTCGGACTCCGCGGGCATCAAATGAAGCAAGACAGAGACTCTTCTCCAAGCTCTCTGGTAGGTTGGGTCTGAGCCCACTCAACAATACAGTAGTTACCATAGGCTTTGTTTCATTTCTTGTATCACCCGTGAAGGTCCGGGTTAGAATATTGATCTTCAGTAACCCATGCTTGTCGTAAGAGGCAACTAACGGGATCAGGTGGTCAGGCTCGCTGACTTGGTTGAAACATGTCATCGGTTCCCAATTGAGCAGATCGATGCTCATGCTGTTGATCACTGGATTGTCTGGTCCAGACTCGATTATTTACAGACCGCCACCATATAGCTGGAATATTGCTGAGTGCAGCGTAAAACTAAACTCACTCACTCACTCATTTCTTTATCGATTTCATTATGGTAAGGAAATATTCTTTTAGAGATTGGATTATGGATCTGGCAAAACAGCACAATCTTAGGTGAAAGAAGATAGTGTGAAAATCCTTTATTGTATTTTGTTGTATGCAAATTTAATGTGTTCAACAGCATACTGAGACAAAAAAATTGAACATTATAAATATTGTTGATATTTCATTTGTTTAAATATTCTCTACCCTTCAATGAGCGCTTATTCCACACAGACCCAGATCTTCACGGGTATCAGGAGGCGGCAGTTAATGTTCACTTTTGGAAAATGTGCACAAAAAGTGTACGAATTGTGCTTTGCTTAAAAGGACCTGGCTAGCTATTCTCGAAACGTTCGTAGCCCTACAAACTTCTTAAGCCCATTTTTAACACATTGGCTATGATCAAAGTTTCGAATTCTTAGGGCTACGAACGTTTCGAGAATAAGGGCTTTGTTGTTTTTCTGTTTTGCCTACTTAAATTATATAGGTGTGTAGGCAATAAGATCTGCCTCTTCCTAAGTAATGATTTAACATAACTACATTTGATAGAGAATTTCTAGTCCTTGCATAACTGAATTGTCAGGCCAGCAGCTAAGTAGCCATATTAATATTTTTAAATAAGACAACAGTGCAAAGGGCGAACTCCGACACTGATATTGATATTCTGGACTGAAAACTGAGCAGCAATAGACCTCATTACTCCAAGTCAATCTTGAAGAACTGTTACTGTCACATAGACCTGCATGTGTGTTGTTGTTTCAGGTGAGCTACAGCGGAAGATTGGGGTCAAGGTCATGGAGATGGGAGGCAATGCTGTCCTGGGGTGAGACACAGGACTTCTGAGAAACTGAGATTTCTTGAATCTGGCAGTCCAGCCCTAAAAAGTCCTTAAATTTACATCCTTATAAGCTAATGGTTGCAAACTCTTCATGGGTGTGAAATAAATTGATGTATTGTGTAATAACCTTTTCACGCATTACCACTACATGGTATAGTCTGTTTGCAGTGAAAATGTACCGATGAAGTTCACTTTAAACAATAAAGTAAATCAAATAAAGTGAAATTTAGATTGCGAATCCTTATAATTTTACCCTGCCAATTGAACATTTAACTCTCATAATTTTATTCAACTTATGATAAAAGTTGTTTAACAAACGATCATAGATTCAAATTGTTTTTATTGATTTGTATTACAAGGGGGTACGCGCAGTAGTTGGAACAGTGAAACAAATGCACGTGCTGTACGCGATGAGCGATAACTTACACCAACCTTACGTGTTCTCGGACTTTCATTTAATGTGCATACCCCCTTGTAATGTTCAATTGGCAAGGTAAGGGTATGAGGATTCGCAATCTGTAAGGTGTTTCATCAGTTTTGTTAACATCAGCTAGGGGGTTGTCATTGACTAGGGGATTGTCATTGATTTTGTGCGTGACATGCAGGGGTGGTGTCACTTTGTACATATTTCATTTTATTTTATTGTTATTTTTTGGGTTGGTGTCATTCACATTGTATATTCTTCTTCATAAAAATGATCATCCCCCTATCCATAAATTATGAACGGTCCCTAACTGAAGTATGGCTTACTCTTTACCCTGATAAGGCTCCAAGATTTGTAAGCGCCACACCCATGATCATGAATTTCACCGAAGTGGTAAAAGCACAGAAATGAAGATGTGAAACATTTGTGAAATTGTTGCTTTCTGGTTACCAAGCAACATTTCTTTCAGACCAAAGATTGTCCTTTTACAGTGGCTGTGTTGGGTTCATCTTATATTTGCACTGTTGAACTTTGGTAATTATCTCTGTTCTCAAGCTACTGCCATTGTTTTGATCTGGAAGGGGAGTCCGGCATTGTAGTCCGGGGTATTGGCACCGCGGTCACCATCACAAAGTTCACCGGACAGTTGTCCCCTATTGGGGTCTCACCTCTCAAGGAGTAAGTGTTTTCTTCAGTCGTCACTGTCCGACTCTTTTCTAGCTAGCTTCTCAATGCATAGTAAATAAAATGAAATTAAGGTTGAAATATATATCTTTAACAGTACCCAAGTAACTATTTTGTGGGAATATTTCTGTAAAGTCTATTAACTGCTGTAATTCTTTGTCCTCTAGTAACTTATTAACAAGCAAAGCATCACTAATATGATATCATCATTTGTGATAATTACCAAATTTCAACCTTAGTTTAGTAGCTGCATATTTATTGGAATTATTTATCAAGCATGATTATAATGATTTCATGATTTTGTAAAATGTATTAATTTTGAACTTAAATATTCAGTTTGTATTGATATTGAATTGTGTCTTTTTTAAAAATGATATTTTATTATGTGTTTCTTTTTGATGACAGTATATTTGTGTCCGATTATTATTTCCTACAAGAGCAAATCATTCTCATTGAAGAGTCAATATTTCACTCAATGTCCTGACAAAATGGCAAGTTAATCTGATATTTCGACAGTAACAGTAACATTCATCATCATCATCAACATTATCATCATCATCATCATCAGTGCAATGTATTCACTTACTATGTCTCACCAACAATTGTATAAACAACAAAATACATCTATTATATTTGTATATTCATTCATTCCTATATTTTCAAGTACAAAATGTTCACAAAAGCATACCTGCTGGAGTTTTGATACTGTCCTAATTACCTTTTTAGGAATCAAAAAACTTAAATAATATTTATTTGAAACTGTTTGTACTAAATTTGTTTCTTTTTTAAATTTGAGTTGAATAGAAATTTGTGGAAACAGTGAAAAATCTAACAAGAGTGATCAGATGTTGCCATAGTAACGGTGGTTGAGGAATCTGTATTTTATCTTCCTGCATATTTCATGGCCCAAGATTCTTAAGCCGATTATTTACAGACAGCAGTTTGTTATGTCATAGAGGTGACTAAAATGTCTTTTTGGTGGTAACAATGAGTTTGGATAGTGCTTTGATGGGTGACTTCAAGGGAAGACAACTCTGATGGTGGAGGTGGCACAATGCCAGTCACCCTAACATCCACAACACCTACTACCACACAATGTGTGTCTTCTTACTCCTTTCATCCTTTATATCAACAATGCTTGTATTTTGGTAAATCTACACTTTATCTGAAATTACCCACCTTTGATTTTCATAAACATTTCACCAACCAATCAGATATTGAGGTTAGGTAATTTTGAAGGGAGGTAACTCATATTGCCTTGAAACCAAAGCCACTGTCAGTTTTAATGGACAAGAAGACACCCTTCCCTCAAAAAAATGTATTTTACCTTATCCTTACTCATACTAATTGGTCTAGCATATGAGTCAGGATAAGTAGAAATGACATTTTTATATAAAAAACCAAACATTTTCTTTACCTGTCTCTAAGGTTTTCAATGTTGCATTTCTTGCCAACTTCCTCAAAATCAACAGGACATAGCACTCATGCTGTTGGTATTGACTACTTAGCACTGATACTGGTTTGTTCTCCCCTTCTGATTTGCCGCTGACTAAGAAGCAAGGCAAATCATATTGGAATGAAAATCAAGGGAAGATAATTTCAGAACAAGTTGAATGGGTCAAGGGGTTATTGCAGCTTTAGAAAACAAGCCCTGGACATAGAGAGGGTGACCTTGACACAATTAATGCTCGCACTATTGACCACTTGTTCATGGTTCAATCTTCACTTCAGTTGGTGTTTACTTCCACACAACACCCAGCACAATCACTTGCTGAAGAAAAAAATAAGAAAACTTCTTATTTATAGTCTGTTTGGCTCAGAATCGGACCGATGAATTGCAACCTAACTGGAAAACTACTAAACATATAATACTCAATGAAACACTGATCATAATCAAAACATCAGACCAACTCATGATTTATTTACAGAATTTATGTCCTAAAAATAAAAAAGTTGTTTAACAAACTATCATAAAATTTTTGATACAGTTCACTATGTGTTACTAGGGAGGAGTGCAGAGAAGGGACAGCCAGGTGTTCGAGAAATACATGCACAAGTGCCAACAAAGTTATTGATTCATTAACCTGTGCTGTACCGTCTCCATCCTTTCTCGCACACCTGGCTGTCCCTTTCTTTGCACTCCTCCCTTGTAGCATAGAGAACTGTGTCAAAATTTTAATGATAGTTTATTAAACAACTTTTTAATTTTTAGGACATAAATTCTGTAAATAAATCACAGAGTTGGTCTGATGTTTTCATTATGATCAGCGTTTCATTGAGTATTTTATGTTTATTATTTTTCGAGTTAGATTGCAATTCATCGGTCCGTTTTTGGCCAAACAGACTATAGTAGTAAATTAATTTTTGAAAACTTTCAATTTGTAATTTGAGCAATACTTTTGTTTTAAGGTTTTTAAGGAGCCACTTACAATTTAGAAATGCAAATTATGAACATGGATTTACTGATTTAGATATAAAAGTGACAACGATAGTTATCTGTCTGGGTACAATGTGTGAAGCCTATTTCGGTGTCCCCCACCGTGATATTGCTAGAATATTGCTAAAACCCTACTCACTCACTTACTTATCTGTCATAGTTCTCAAATACAAAATTATTGCTGACAAGACTTTATCTTATCTTGAAAAAAAACAAGAAGCAAGACTTACAGATTCCTGAACCACTGCGTTACACTGAATATTAAGTGTTTGTTCATGGTCCTTCCTAATATATTTGCTTCTGTATGCTCTACATGGTGCCAAACGGAGCCACAAGTCTTGTATAATGGTATGTCTTTCTCCAAGAAGTAGTTCAGTGGCATGATAGTCAAGTTTTGCCATTTTGTTGACTAATTCGTACTTTTTGTATAGTTTGTACAATATCAGCTTCTTTTTTCTGCATCTTGCAAACTAACAAAATCAACTTCATTAGGTTATGCTCTGTCACAGATGTTTTGGTTTTTTGTTATTGAAACATTTCTCTCCATGAGTAAATACAGCTACAGGTGGGTATCTGTATCAAAGGTTGGCTTAAATGTCAAATTCTTCCAATTTTTAAACTTATCCTATCTCATGTCTTGTACTCTCTCTCTCTCTCAATTCAACCTGCAGAGTGGAAACGAACTGCAAATAAAAATCCTTGGCCTCACTTGCCCATACGCCCGAGTGTTCTATGCTGTCCCTGTATAAGGACACCTGGGGAACATCTTGGGAAGCATGCAGCAAGCACCACCACCTGCTCACGTGACCATCTTACCTTTATCATTCCCTTTTTTGTCGCACACTGGTGTGTGGACATATACTGTAATCTCTCAGAAGTGGTTCTATGCTACTCTTCTACTGCTTTACCATGGGCAATAATGATAACCCATATAGGAAGAGAAAGTTTTGCATCCAGTGTAAACAATGTTTTCTACAGCAGACCCCCACACTGTGTGTGTGGCTTGTATTGGTTTCTGCAATTTGAATCGGTGCTGCAGTCAGTGCAAGCACTTGCCTGATGCTGGTTTCGTAACAGGCCTCCCTTGTGTAATGCTATCTACGGTTGACTTCAGGCTACACAGCATCAGCTGTTTGCACTGTCCTGATATGAGTAATCTGTGACCCACCGTCCGACCGTGTGATAAGTACAAGACGTGAGATAGGACAAGTTTAAAGATTTGGAAATTTTAACAATAAATTGTATATATATATTCTTATCCTATCTCACGCGATGGTTGCCCACCCGGCCTCCCCACTATTCAGATTGTTTAAGAACGAGAATGATTAGGGTTAGATGGTCATGTGAGCAGATGGTGGTGCGTGCTGCATGCTTCCCAGGAGGTTGCCCTTATAAGGGGCAGCAAGGAACGCACGGGCATATGGGTAAGTGAGGCCAGTAGTTCCACTCAGCAGGTCGAAGTGAAGAGAGAGGGTACAGGAGGTAAGATAGGATAAGTATATAAATATACAATTTATTGTTAAAATATCCAGTTTTCACATATTTTCTGTGTTCAATCATACATGAATATGAAAATGTTTCTGTTCTTTGCAATTTTATCGGAGCACCTTTTATTGTAAAGTTTCAAAGGAGCGTTTCCCTGGCGCGACCAGTTGTCTGAAAAAGTGAATCTATGACCAAGTTTCTATTGACCTACTTGTACAAACTATGCAGTACTAACTGATCTAACCCTGCATGCCTGCTAGTATTCCTGCATGGAGCTCTAACCCAGCCTTCTTGTTTCACGTGTGTCTGTGTTACCATCAGCGAACTGCTCACAGACCGCTGTGAAAGTTTATGCTATCTGAAAACAGATTCTATGTCCCCAGCTGTACATACGCCCAATTCCTTCTGTACGGTATGCTCCCATTCGTAATATGTGCCGTTTGTTACAGTTGAAAACAACATAGGGTTGGTTGAATCAGTTATACCAATACCAATCAACCCTGATATACATCTGATATAATGTTATACAATGATATATATACAACACAGTGTGGCTTTCTACTTCTTCATATACATATCTATACAGAGAATAACATCATGGGATCACTATCTCAGTCATAGTCTGAGGATATACATTTTCATAAATATATATTTAAAAAGTAGTATCCTATCTCACGTCTTGTACTCTTTCTCTTGAATTTGACCAGCTGAGTGGAAACGAACTGCAAATAAAAATCCTTGGCCTCATTTGCCCATACACTTGTGCACTCCATGCTGCCCCCTTATAAGGACTCCTGGGCAACCTCCTGGGAAGCATGCAGCACACACCACCAGCTGCTCACGTGACGATCTTACCTTCATCATTCTCTTTCTTGTCGCACACTGGTGTGGTCGTACACTGCAATCTCTCGGAAGGTTTTTTACGTTATTCTTCTACTGCTTCATCATGGGCAAAAATGATAACCCATGTAGGAAGTTTTGCATCCAGTGTAAAACAATGTTTTCTGCAGTGGACCCCCACATTTTGTGTGTGTTGATTGTATTGGTTTCTGCAATTGGGATCGGTGCTGCAATCAGTGCAAGCACTTGACTGACGCTGGTTTCACTGCTTACAAGTGGGAAGGGTCCAGTCGCTTGGCAGACAGGGACTCCAGGAGGCAAACTGATGGTTCTGGCCCTTTTTGCCCTAAGAAGGCCAAAAGCCCACCCAGCTAAGTCAGCTCACAGTTCCTTTAGTCCTACGCCGGAGAGAGAAGATTTTTTGGAGGTTTTCTGACTCCTATCTTTCTGAGAACCTGCGTCGGTTCCTGGGGTCAAATGAATCACCGTCACCAAACTGTGCTGTTGAGTCCCGTGTGGTCGTGATAGATGAGGCTTCGGCCCGGGATAAGGCATCCGATGTACAGGATATCAGAACTACTATGATGTCATCCCGATGGGCGAATTCCCCAACTGATTCGGCGAATCGTGGCAGGAGGTCCGACTCTCCAGTTGCTGGACAGTCCCCATTTTTCTTGACCTTTCATCGAATTAGACCAGTGGTTAACTACCGCCTCATTGCCTCATGCTCAGTCAGGAGACCAAAGCGATTTGTCAAATCAGCCTGATTTGCAGAATCAATTGTTGTCGTCGTTTTGCCTCTGGTTTCACCGATTCACCAGTCCTCAAAGTATTGCTCCCATTTGTCAGGCTGTAGGAGTTTGTCCCATCGATCAAACCCATTTCGATGAACCACTCCCATTCTGCGAATCAAGCCCATTCAACGAACCTTTTCCATACTAAAAATATGGAATTTATATATAAATTATATATTTATATAATTACCCTATCTCTTGCGATGGATGGCCGTCCGGCCTCCCCACTATTCAGATTGTTTTTCTTGCTCCAAGAACGAGAATGATTAAGTCAAGATGGTCATGTGAGCAGATAGTGGTGCATGCTGCATGCTTCCCAGGAGGTTCCATAGGCATCCTTATAAGGGGGCAGCATGGAGTGCACGAGTGTATGGGCAAGTGAGGCCAAGGATTTTTATTTGCAGTTCATTTCCACTCAGCAGTTCAAATTGAAGAGAAAGAGTACAGAACGTGAGATAGCATCAGTATATAAATATACAATTCATAATTAAAATTTCCAATTTTAAAATGATCATCACATTTATACATACATACAATGATAACATAGTCAACATTAACTTCAAATTTCAAGCTTCAAGTCAAAAATTGTAAAATGTATTATGGCTTGGTAAGCTAAACTTATGTACACAAAACACTTTTCCAAGCACTCAAAATGTAGCAGTACATATGACAATATGGAGCAGTCTTTTCAGTGAATGGAGAAACTATATTTCTTCTTAATTGTCTACTCTAACATATGTATATATTTTGTAAAATTAACTTTTTAAAAGTTTCTTTCATCTATTATCTTTACTTGATCAAACAAATTTAACTAATTCGAAATGCATCTGTACCACACACAAAAAAAAACAGGCAGTAACCATAAAAGAACTAATTGGAAATTACAACACAGCAAAAGATGTCAGTTCCTGCTGCATCAAAGCATACCCTAATGCTGATATAATAGAGATCATAGCATTGGTTACTGTTTTGATATAGGGCAGTATTCCTAAAAGACCCGCTTGCTACAAGAATATTTACTACTAAATGTCACCATATTACACCAACCATATTTTCCACTGATTATTTACCTCTGTGAATTGCAAGACTAATAAGTTTTTTCGGCACAGCCCCAGGTACTCTGAATGACACCTTTTTCACATTGTTCTTTAATATTTTATTCGATGTATTAACATATCTTTTAACAGGTTCTTTTATCTAGTTGTGATTCTCACCTATTTTAGCTCACCTGGTCAGATGATCAGAGTGAGTCTGTGCCACAGCAGGTTGTCCAATGGGGTTGAACGTGTTGTCACTGTCTCTGACCTATTATGTAGATGTGAATACATAATGCCTTTTATGAAGATGTATATATGTTATATTTGGGATAAGATTTTCTTAGGGAAGTATAGATTCTAGTACTTTTGGGTTAACTCCCAACCAGGAATCGAACCCACACTCTTTAGGCAGCAAACCACCAGCACACGAAGTCAGCAATTAACCCATTCAACTTTATGTACTCTTCTGATTTTATAGATATTGATGGGTGGTGGGGTAGCCCAGTGGTTAAAGCGTTCGCTCATCACACCAAAGGCCCAGGTTTGATTCCCCACATGGGTAAAATGCGTGAAGCCCATTTCTGGTGTCCCAAGCTGTGATATTGCTGGAATATTGCTAAAAGTGGCATAAAAGTAAGCTCACTCACTCACCCATCATAGATTTTGACCTTGGAAGCTGTCCAATTTACACTTGTCAGAGGGGTACACAAAATTATGTTCCCTGTTGTGACAGCAGTATTAAGATGCTGATTCTAGTCTGTTAATGAGCATGTAACATGCAAAATATTTATTGATATAGACTGTGCAAAGAGGGATGGTTCAGTTGTCCCCAATGTGTGGTGAGGAGTTGTGTCCCTTAGTCCCAGTATCTTATAGCAGTTGTTCCAGTCTCAGTTTTGCCCTCAGTGTATCTGGGTTTGTCACATCCAAACCCATTCTTGTTGGTTTAACCAAAGAATAAATGTCATAGACCTGGATGACTGTTCAAAGCTGTCAAGGGGCGGTGGGGTAGACTAGTGGTTAAAGCGTCTGCTCGTCACGCTAAAGACCCTGGTTTGATTCCCCACATGGGTACAATGTGTGAAGCCCAGTTCTGGTGTCCCCTTCTGTAATATTGCTTGAATATTACTAAAAGTGGCATAAAACCGTACTCATTCACTCACTCAAAGCGGTCAATTACATTTTAAGTTTTAGTTGGTGTGGTGGAATGCCATGTTTTGCAGTGTAACAGCAGGATCATGCCACTAGATGTATACTTTAAACATTGTACATTGCTGGGAATCAAACCTTTGGCTTTGCCATGACAAGCAAACTCCAGTTTTGCATCCCACCACCTTTAACAGCTTATACGAGTGTAGGCTTAGTTCTTGATTGTGGTTACGGCCTACCTGGTATGTTCATACAGATGAAACTTACCCATTTTATAGCCTCTGAAAAGTAAGGATGCCCATTTAGATTGATGTTCTTACTGCTTTATTGTTGATTTGCCATCTGTGGATGTCAAGAATGGATGTAAGGGTTGTCCCCCGAAAGCTTCAGGTCAATATGTATTGTTGGTGAGCTTCAGAACCTTTTGGTATTTTTTATATTCAAATCACATTTTTTTTAATTACATTTTTGCAATGCAGCATTTCTCATTATTTTCTTCAAGTTATTTTGGTTTACATTTGCACTTTTTGTATCACATTAACTGACAGGAGTTTGATTTCCTAGAAAACTGATTTTTGACATATTCTTATAGCCCTGTCAAAATAAATGTTTTCAAGTTAACAGTGTATGACTGGTAGCAATATCATTAATAACGTTTCTCTGGTAGCAGCTAAGTTAACAGTCTTACTAGAAGCGGCAATATAACAATGTGTCACTGGTAGCGGTAAAGTTAACAATGTTTCATGGGTAGCAGTAGGTTAACAATCTGTCACTGGGAGCTCACTGGTAGTAGTAAAGTTAACAATGTGTCACTGGTAGCAGTAAAGGTTAACAATGTGTCACTGGTAGCAGTAAAGTTAACAATGTGTCACTGGTAATAAAGTTAACAATGTGTCACTGGTAGCAGTAAAGTTAACAATGTGTCACTGGTAGCAGTAAACAGTTTAACAATCTGTAACAATCAGAACATCAACAATATTTACAGGGGTAGCAGTAAAGTTAACAATGTATCACTGGTAGCAGCTAAGGTTAACAACAATGCAGTAAAGTTAACAATGTGTCACTGGTAGCAGTAAAGTTAACAATGTGTCACTGGTAGCAGTAAAGTTAACAATGTGTCATTGGTAGCAGTAAAGTTAACAATGTGTCACTGGTAGCAGTAAAGTTAACAATGTGTCACTGGTAGCAGTAAAGTTAACAATGTGTCACTGGTAGCTGTAAAGTTAACAATGTGTCACTGGTAGCAGTAAAGTTAACAATGTGTCACTGGTAGCAGTAAAGTTAACAATGTGTCACTGGTAGCTGTAAAGTTAACAATGTGTCACTGGTAGCAGTAAAGTTAACAATGTGTCACTGGTAGCTGTAAAGTTAACAATGTGTCACTGGTAGCAGTAAAGTTAACAATGTGTCACTGGTAGCAGTAAAGTTAACAATGTGTCACTGGTAGCTGTAAAGTTAACAATGTTTCATGGGTAGCAGTAAGTTAACAATGTGTCACTGGTAGCAGTAAAGTTAACAATGTTTCACTGGTAGCAGTAAAGTTAACAATGTGTCACTGGTAGCTGTAAAGTTAACAATGTGTCACTGGTAGCTGTAAAGTTAACAATGTTAACAATGTGTCACGGGTAGCAGTAAAGTTAACAATGTGTCACTGGTAGCAGTAAAGTTAACAATGTGTCACTGGTAGCAGTAAAGTTAACAATGTGTCACTGGTAGCAGTAAAGTTAACAATGTAGCACTGGTAGTGTCACTGTAAAGTTAACAATGTGTCACTGGTAGCTGTAAAGTTAACAATGTGTCACTGGGTAGCAGTAAAGTTAACAATGTGTCAAGCAGTTAACAATGTGTCACTGGTAGCAGTAAAGTTAACAATGTGTCACTGGTAGCAGTAAAGTTAACAATGTTTCATGGGTAGCAGTAAAGTTAACAATGTGTCACTGGTAGCAGTAAAGTTAACAATGTATCACTGGTAGCTGTAAAGTTAACAATGTTTCATGGGTAGCTGTAAAGTTAACAATGTGTCACTGGTAGCAGTAAAGTTAACAATGTGTCACTGGTAGTAGTAAAGTTAACAATGTGTTACTGGTAGTAGTAAAGTTAACAATGTGTCACTGGTAGTAGTAGAGTTAACAATGTGTTACTGGTAGTAGTAAAGTTAACAATGTGTCACTGGTAGCAGTAAAGTTAACAATGTGTCACTGGTGGTAGTAAAGTTAACAATGTGTCACTGGTAGCAGTAAAGTTAACAATGTGCCACTGGTAGCAGTAAAGTTAACAATGTGTCACTGGTAGTAGTAAAGTTAACAGTGTGTCACTGGTAGTAGTAAAGTTAACAATGTGTCACTGGTAGCAGTAAAGTTAACAATGTGTCACTGGTAGCTGTAAAGTTAACAATGTGTCACTGGTAGCAGTAAAGTTAACAATGTTACACTGGTAGTAGTAAAGTTAACAATTTGTCACTGGTAGCTGTAAAGTTAACAATTTGTCACTGGTAGCTGTAAAGTAAACAATGTTACACTGGAAGCAGTAAAGTTAAAAATGCTTCACTGTTAGCCATTACATTAACAGCATATCACTAGAACCTGTAATATGATGAAATGCACATACCTTGAGTTGGAAATATGGAATGTTCTGTCCATGAATACCATCTGTGTGACTAGTTAAAGGTATTGTACATCAAGGTTTATCCAGAGAGCCATGAACCCATGTTTGATGTTCACTGCACATAGAGTAGCCGGGTGTGAAATAGCATTTAGCCATCCATCTATGAAAACAGCAGCGCAACTACCACTGCAGTAGAGAGCTTAGACATAGTCGCATAGAGATCATCATAAATACCTGGCCATGCTCACTCTTCATCTGTAGTAACCATGACAACACATCAGCATATTGCTGCATGGTGATCCAGTTGCTTAGCAATTATTGCTTAATTTGTTTTGCAAGAAGATTGAAATTTGTAACACACTGACCAGAATGACATATATGAATGCTATATACGTGGGTGTGATACATGTTGTATCCTGTATATAGTGAAGGTGCTGTATACTGGGTGATGATATGCTATTTACAGTGAAGTATAGGAGTGATACAAGGCTATAAACTAGGTGCAGTGTAGGTGCTGTATACAGGGTGATAAGGTGTTGTATATATTGAACATTGCAGTGATACAAGTCTGTATACTATGTGTAGTGAAGGTGCTGTATACTGGGTGATGATATGCTATTTACAGTGAAGTATAGGAGTAAATACAAGGCTATAAACTAGGTGCAGTGTAGGTGCTGTATACAGGGTGATAAGGTGGTGTATATATTGAACATTGCAGTGATACAAGTCTGTATACTATGTGTAGTGAAGGTGCTGTATACTGGGTGATGATATGCTATTTACAGTGAAGTATAGGAGTGATACAAGGCTATAAACTAGGTGCAGTGTAGGTACTGTATACAGGGTGATAAGGTGGTGTATATATTGAACATTGCCCTGATACAAGTCTGTATACTATGTGTAGTGAAGGTGCTGTATACTGGGTGATGATATGCTATTTACAGTGAAGTATAGGAGTGATACAAGGCTATAAACTAGGTGCAGTGTAGGTACTGTATACAGGGTGATAAGGTGGTGTATATATTGAACATTGCCCTGATACAAGTCTGTATACTATGTGTAGTGAAGGTGCTGTATACTGGGTGATGATATGCTATTTACAGTGAAGTATAGGAGTGATACAAGGCTATAAACTAGGTGCAGTGTAGGTGCTGTATACAGGGTGATAAGGTGGTTTATATATTGAACATTGCCCTGATACAAGTCTGTATACTATGTGTAGTGAAGGACCGCCTCCGTGGTGTAGTGGTTAGAGCATCCGCCCGGAGTGCGGAAGGTCGCGGGTTCGATCCCCGACCGCGTCATACCAAAAGACATTAAAATATGGTACTTGTTGGTCCCTGCCTGGCGCTCGGCATTAATGGGTACAACAAGGACTGGTCGGCTCGGAGTCAGTATAATGTGTCTGAGTGGGGTATTCATGCTTCACTGCGGCATGGTATCTCAGTGGGCTAGCACTATAAAACCAGCTTCAGTCTGGGGTAGTACAAGCAGCCGCACCTACACATACACACGCATACACGTCGTCATATGAGCGAAATATTCTCAAGCCCGACGTTAAACCCAATTCCACCACCACCATGTATAGTGAAGGTGCTGTATACTGGGTGATGATATGCTATTTACAGTGAACTATAGGAGTGATACAAGGCTATAAACTAGGTGCAGTGTAGGTACTGTATACAGGGTGATAAGGTGGTGTATATATTGAACATTGCAGTGATACAAGTCTGTATACTATGTGTAGTGAAGGTGCTGTATACTGGGTGATGATATGCTATTTACAGTGAAGTATAGGAGTGATACAAGGCTATAAACTAGGTGCAGTGTAGGTACTGTATACAGGGTGATAAGGTGGTTTATATATTGAACATTGCCCTGATACAAGTCTGTATACTATGTGTAGTGAAGGTGCTGTATACTGGGTGATGATATGCTATTTACAGTGAAGTATAGGAGTTGATACAAGGCTATAAACTAGGTGCAGTGTAGGTGCTGTATACAGGGTGATAAGGTGGTGTATATATTGAACATTGCCCAAGTGATACAAGTGTGTAGTGAAGGTGCTGTATATGGTAAGTGAATGTGCTGTATACAGTGGTATAGTGTAAACTGATAGGGTGCATGTAAATATACATATATATATATGTTGATGTATATATCATATATATGTGTGTAGTGAGGTGCTGTACAATGGGTGATAATACTGCTGATTTATAGTAAAAACAGATGCATGTAGGTATGTAGTGATAAATGGCTATAATTGAAACAGGTGCAAGTGTATATACTAGTTGATGAGGTGCTGTATACTATATGAGGTGGTAAACAGATGTGTGATACAAGGCTGTATATACAGTGAAAGTGCTGTATACTAGGTGATGAGGTGAAATATATAAACAGATGTGTGATACATGTGTGAGTAGAAAGTGCTGTATACTAGATGTGAGGTGAATATAGGTAAACAGATGTATGATAGAAGGCTGTATGCTAGTTGATGAGGTGCAATATATACCGGTAAACAGATGTGTGATAGAAGGCTGTATATCATATGTAGTGAAGGTGCTGTATACTAGTTGATGAGGTGCAATATATACCGGTAAACAGATGTGTGATAGAAGGCTGTATATCATATGTAGTGAAGGTGCTGTATACTAGTTGATGAGGTGCAATGCTGTATACTGGGTGATGAGCTGCAATATAGTGTACGTGCTGTATAAACAGATATGTGATACAAACAGCTGTGGATACAGATGTGCTGATATACTGGTTGATGAGGTGCTATATATAAACAGATGTGTGATAGTGTATATACATGTATAGTGCTGTATACTGGGTGATGAGGTGCTATATATAAGCGATGTAAACAGATGTGTGATACAAGGCTGTATATACATATATAGTGAAGGTGCTGTATACTAGTTGATGAGGTGCAATATATACCGGTAAACAGATGTGTGATACAAGGCTGTATATACATTTATAGTGAAGGTGCTGTATACTGGGTGATGAGGTGCTATATATAAACAGATGTGTGATACAAGGCTGTATATACATGTATAGTGGAGGTGCTGTATACTAGTTGATGAGGTGCTATATATAAACACATATGTGATACAAGGCTGTATATACATTTATAGTGTAGGTGCTGTATACTGGGTGATGAGGTGCTATATATAAACAGATGTGTGATACAAGGCTGTATATACATGTATAGTGAAGGTGCTGTATACTAGGTGATGAGGTGCTATATATAAACAGATGTGTGATACAAGGCTGTATATACATGTATAGTGGAGGTGCTGTATACTGGGTGATGAGGTGCTATGTATATAAACAGATGTGTGATACAAGGCTGTATATACATGTATATGAGGGTGCTGGAGTGTGTGCTGTATACTAGTATAGTAGGTGCTGTATACTGGGTGATGAGGTGCTATGTATATAAACAGATGTGTGATACAAGGCTGTATATACATGTATAATGGAGGTGCTGTATACTGGGTGATGAGGTGCTATATATAAACAGATGTGTGATACAAGGCTGTATATACATGTATAGTGGAGGTGCTGTATACTGGGTGATGAGGTGCTATATATAAACAGATGTGTGATACAAGGCTGTATATACATGTATAGTGGAGGTGCTGTATACTGGGTGATGAGGTGCTATATATAAACAGATATGTGATACAAGGCTGTATATACATGTATAGTGGAGGTGCTGTATACTGGGTGATGAGGTGCTATATATAAACAGATATGTGATATAAGGCTGTATATATAGTGAAGGTGTTGTATACTGAGTGAAAAGGTGCCGTATGTAAACATGTGTGGTACAAGGCTATACACCACTATACACAGATATGTGATACAAGACTATATATATAGTGAAGGTGCTGTATATAAACAGATGTGTGATACATGGCTATATATCATATGTAGTGGAGGTGCTGTTTACTGGGTGATGGGGTACTATATGTAACTTGGTTTGGGATTTATATTAGTTTGTAAAAAACTACAGTTATGGAATCCAGAGATCCAATCGTATGTTACAGTTATGTGGAAAGTGAGTATTCGATGACACCTTGTGATAAAAATGTTTCAAAATTCAGAGCTTAATTTAACTTGGTAAAATAGTGATTAACAAATGAAATCCTGAGAATTGTTTGAGGTAATAACAAATAAATATCTATTTGTTTATTTATTCCATTTATTTTTCACCCTGCTAAAAAGACTAATAATTTACTGAATACCATTAATTTATTGGAAGGCATATTGAAAAACTGTTTGAGAAAATCGTGAAATTTATATGTCAGTGATACGACAGATTTGTTTATACATTTTCTCTCTCCATTTCAGTGGCCGTCATGTAACCTTCATCGGTGTCAGTCGTCACAAACGACCCGTCTCCATGACAACCTCACCCCCAGTCTCCCCCCACAAACAAGCCAAGTGCTGGTCCCCACCCCCAACTGCCCCACCCCGCCTTCATGGGGTCATGTGTTCACTTTCCCTTCCAGCTCCCCTCCCCCGGGACACAATTGCCCCCTCCTCCTCCCCGACACCTCACCGCAACTCCACGTCGCCTGTCCGAGTCGCTGTTCCCGTCATCAACCCCATCATCAACCGCCGATCCTCCGACTCCGATCTCAGTTCACCACCCCGTGGTGAGTAGCTTTGATAATTAATGTTAGATTTCCACTGTTTCTTATCGGCAGATTTCTTTTTATTCTCAGCTTTATTTTATAAATTTTCAAATTTGTAGAAATTTAGTGATTTCTACTAACAGGGTCTCTTTCCACTATGCCTTCTTAGTACTATGACTATTTCTGCTATTTGACTTAGACATACAACAGTCGTACCTGACAATCTCTTGGGCACTGGCTCATTAAGTGACCCCCAAATCTTAGGGTTGCAGCACGAATCGCCTGACTTTCATTCTTAGACTGGGGCGATGGCGTAGCCTAGTGGTTAAAGCGTTCACTCGTCCCGTCGAAGACCCCGGGTTCGATTCCCCACATGGGTACACTGTGTGAAGCCCATTTCTGGTGTCCCACGTCCTGATATTGCTGGAATATTGCTAAAAGCAGTGTAAAGCTAAACACATTCACTCATTCTTATACTACTCCCAAAAAGGTAAGGATTGTCCAATTCTTTCATGTTATTATAGTTAATCTGACTTTGCATGAAATATAACAATAGCAAAATGACAAAAATGGTGTTGTCCTCCACTTTTTTATACTTTGGTACATGGTTGTACCATGCTTGTGGATCTCACCAACATTTCAAGTTGTCCAGCTCTGACCATCATCATTATTATCTCATGTGAAGCTAACTTCTTGTGATAATCTGTAGTGCTGTTCATGGCGGCATTAAACACAGCATCCTTGATCATGCTCTGATATATAGGTTTACAATCTGCTGATACAGGCAGTTTAAGCTGTAATTAATTTATTGTCATCTTCCTGTGAAGTGTATTATGAACAAGACCATCATGGACCATTAATGTATTGGAGATATTTTTATATAATTGTGCACACAGTCATCATTCAGAAAAATATCCCCAAAAATATTCAGAGACCCAGATAAGCTGCGTATCCGGGTAAAATACGCATAGAAAATTTCCAATTACGCATTGAAAAATAATTATTGCGTACCAATTACGCATTTAAAATGTTAGATACACAAAAAGTTTAAAACAAATGCGTACAGAGTATATTTATAAAAATCGATTGCGTAATGAAAAAGACATCGATTGGTATCAAGTTGTACTGTTAGTATAGGTCTAGTGTTGTACTGTCAGTATAGTATGAGTGATTTTTTATGAAATCATTTCCATTATATTTAAGTTGGTTTTGATTAGGTATGACATAAGGCAGAACATACCTGCTTAGTAAACTTACTCAATGACATAATACTTAGGTGAGTAAAATGACTGAAATACGCACATATTTAAAAGCAGTGGGTAACGGAAAATGAAATACCCACTCAACATTCATAATACCCACTCCAAAAAAATACAGTGGGTACAGTACCCACATGAGCTGAATCTTATCTGGAGCTCTGAATATTTGTGATTCCTATCTTTATGTTTTCAGTATATATGCTGCTAGATTCTTGTGTCACTGAAGTGACATGAACAATGCTATAGTTTGTTTATATCAAAATGTATTGTATGAAATGAAGATTTGTAATTCTGGTTGAAGCCATTATTACTATAACCTGCTACAGCCATCTGTTCAGTGTGTTTGTTGAAGGCTGTGAGATGTTTCCGATCTTATGTGGTATTGTAAGGGCAAACTGAGAAAACCAATTTCATTAAGCATTTATTGAAACAAAGACCATTCAGATCATGAAAATGCAATTTTTGAACGAATAATGACACAATATAAATTTGATGAATTCTTGTCAAATAATCATGTTCCAACAAATATTCTTAAGTAAACGTTGAAAATTTGAAAACTAAAATCTTGGTTTAATAACTCACTCAAAGTTCCTTCATTTCTCTTCCACTTTCCAAAGTCACAACATTTAGTTTTTTAGGCACAATTTTTAGCATAGGAAACATAGGATCAGATTATGGAGCAATTAAGCAATCAGAAGTAAGGGGTCGGGTACGAGAATCCTTTTTTTTAACTTAATGACCTCCTGAATATTAATTATTTATGTATTAAATTATATTTTTGTCCAGACATATCAGCAAACCAGTATTGTTACTCAAAGCGTAGGATAACTTTATGATAGGTTTGGGGCAATCAAGCAAACAAAGATAAGAGGTTGAGTACAAGGGTCCATTCTTTCACATAATTGGGCTGAAGGGGTCGTTGTCGGCACGGGTACTACAGATATGTACCCCAGGTACGTTTCTGTATACAGAAACGTCCCCTGGCCATAATGAGAATACAGAAACGTACCCTAGGACGATTCCATTCCCATTGTGTCGTATTCTTGATCGGAACTGTCATGCTGTTGTATTAGATACATTTGATTGCTTTATGTAAGTAATGAGAATACACAGTAATGGATATTTCGCGATGCATATGAATACCACTCGCAAATCAGTTGAACGGGAACAACTACATGCGTTTTCGGTTTTGGATTGAGGAATATGGACTCGTCCGCCTTTTAGGGTACCGGGTACGTTTCTGTATTTTGACTTTGTTTAGGGTACATATCTGTATACAGAAGCTTACCTAATACGTACGTATCTGTAGTACCTGTGCCGACAATGACCCTTTCAGCCATAATGGCCTCATGAATATCAATTATTTGTGTATTAATGTCGAGAAATATCAGCAAACCATTATTGTCACTCAAAGATACCATGTTGTCTTCTGGCAGATAATATCAATTGATAATTGAGGTCATGGGATCAATATTCCAGGGCAATGTCAGCAACAAATTTTAACCCTGTTTTTGGAGGGTCAGTTTCTGTTGCCTGTATGTCATTGGTTTTCTCAGGTCAACCTGTTGTTGAGTGTTATGCTGTTGTTGAAACGCAATATTCTTACATGTGATATCGTTACCCACTATGTATTCTTCACATATATATTCCCTCCAATATGGTGTTAAGTGTAGTTAATTTGATGTTCCGTCTGTAGAGGTTGAGTTTCGAACATCGAAAGAGCGTCGATTCTTGAAGAGGAGTAAGTATTATGTGGTGTATAGCATGGACTGAGGTTTGCTTAGACAGTGTGTGTATCGTCTTAAAACATTCTGTCCACATGGAACTCGTCTGCTGTATTCCAGTATCTAGCAACTTGTTTCCAGATTACCTCCCTTTGGCATGGATCACCTCCCTTTGACAAGAATGACCTGTGATGATTTCCCTATCTTTTGAGACTCTGTGTTTGAAATATGGTGCTAGCTCTATCTCAGAATCACTCTCCATGATGATTAACTTTTTAAAAATCCCAGGAAAAAGTAGCCTACCTATAAGGTGGTTTTAACTTTGACTCCAGTGAATGACATGTCAAGACATCTGTCTATTTCTATTCTTCCCAATCTGTTCCCTGACAGACCCACACATCTGACTGTTGATAGTCCCTTGCATGATGCTAAGTACCTGGAATACAGCGACTATTCAACTGTAACACAAACTATAAAGGATTGTAATGTATTAAAACAGAAATACGAAATACATTCAGTGTACTGAGGCGTTATTGTTAAGTGACATTTTATGCATTAATGCTGACATAATGTCTGAATAACCATTTTGAAGTAGGTACCGCTATATCATTCCATACTGATCATATGTATTTCAAACAGTTTCAACTGTTTCTGTTCACTGGCATATTCCAACTTAGAATGCCTAAAGGTATACTTTATATAACACACCAATTGCTCAGATCGATGCTCATGTTGATGATCACTGGATTGTCTGGTCCAAACTCGATTATTTACAGACCGACGCCATATAGCTGGAATATTGCTGAGTGTGGCATAAAACTAAACTTACTCACTCACTTATATAACACACAGTGAACACATTCGTGTAATCCTACTTTTTACTATCTTGTTATGGTATCCCAAAGCATGTAGCCTACTTAAATTCTCTATTCTGTCCATCTAAGAAGATGTTTTTTTACCGAGGTAGATCTGCAGCAGTGAGAATGGAAAATAGCCTTCAGGACCTGGATTATCAATGAGAGATTTGAAAACTTGTTTTACAGTACATTGTATTTGGAAAATAAGAATTTATAGTTCTTCAGAGAACAGAGATAAAAATATAATGTTTCAACAAAACATTTCAGTATTTAAGTACTGTGTCACTGTAGATCTTCACAATGCTTGAACATGTTATAACAATCTATACTTAAAAATCATATCATTATAGAATAAAGAAGTTGTCATCCAGAAAGTATTTTGCCGTTAATATGATCTTGTAAACAATTTTTCAAGATTAAGCAGACATTTAGAGCATCTCTCAAAGAAATGAGACTGGTTCTCTCACTGAACACAGCTCTATTACAGACCAGGTAAAAAAAAAGTAGTGGAACCATCCCAAGTTTGAAATTTGTAAAGAACAGGAACAAAAGAAAATTTAGGAATTCTCAAAAGTCTAATATATCTCATCTAAGGCTTAAAATTGAGGAGTGTGGCGTAAAACTAAACTCACTCACTCACTTAAAATTGAAAGTATATGAATATAATTTTGAAAAGCAATATTTATCCCACACACTCTCTGAAAATTCCCAACGGGCATACCTGTGAAAGGTAGTCATTTGATAGAGTTAGGAAAATCACTAAATCACCAAAAGTCCTCAACAAGAGTCGCATCCTGTTGGATCCTCCAGGAATGGTTTCAACATTTGTTATGGATATGAATAGGGACTTTCATACATTTTTTAACATTTAGTATTTCTTTGAAAATTTCCTCACTTATGAACTTAAAATCACTTTAAAAATCTGAACATGCCAGGTCGCTAATGACAAATTACGTAATGTCCTGAATAGTCACTTGTGAAAGGGGAGCGTGTGTGCACGTGTTCTCACACCAGTTTCATGTCCACCCTCATTCACTGTCTCACATGGGGCAGTGGTGTAGCCAAGTGGTTAAAGTGTCCGCTCATCACACGGAAGACCCGGGTTCGATTCCCCACATGGGTACAATGTGTGAAGCCCATTTCTGGTGTCCCTCGCCATGATATTGCTGGAATATTGCTAAAAGCAGCGTAAAACTCAACTCACTCACTCACTCACTGTCTCACACTCTGCCCAGTGTGTCTGAACTAACCTGTTAGCCCTCTGCACACCATTGTTTCACATTTCTGTCATTTGAGACTTGTGTTGATCCAGTTATCTAAGACGTTTTGATTTGCTAAGTTAATTCAATTGCATCCTCTATCCATGCCATCTGGTCCAGACTTGATTATTTACAGACCACCGCCATATAGCTAGAATACAGCTGAGTGCGGCGTTAAACAACAGCTAACCAAGTAACCAACCAACTATCCATGTCAGGATAGATTGATTCTGAGTTTGAATCCCTGATTTGATCTGATTATGATTTTTGTTTTGACTGCAACCTTGATCAAGAGTGATGGAAGCCTTTGAGCTGCATCAATTTGGAAACTGTTCAAAGCAGCATTAAACTTCCACCCTTTTCTAGTCTAGAAGTTGTGATCAATTTATTGTGTCCTCTCCTTTCATATTGTCAAGAATCCGCAAGGGGCGGTGGGGTAGCCTAGTGGTTAAAGCGTTGGCTCATCACGCCGAAGACCTTGGTTCGAATCCCCACATGGGTACAATGTGTGAAGCCCATTTCTGGTGTCCCCCGCCGTGATGTTGCTGGAATATTGCTAAAAGCGGCGTAAAACCAAACTCAGTCAGTTGGTCAAGAATCCGCAAAGATCCGGTTAGAATTGAGCTTCAGTAACCCATACTTGTCTTAAGAGGTGACTAACGGGATCGGGTTGTCAGGCTCATCATGACATTGTGTCAGAATTGCGTAGAATGATGCTTATGATATTGATCACTGGATTGTCTGGTCCAGACTCGATAGACATATAGCTAGAATATTGTTGAGTGCAGTGTTAAACAACAAACCAACCAACCTAATCATATTGTCACACAAGTAGACAGATCTAGAACAGAACGGTCAGATACTAGGACGATATGACTATTTATTATATAAGTGGCACATGTAAATAGAGAGAAATTTTTCTCCCATCATTTTCTCATCATTAGCATTTACAATAAGTTGTAAGATCAGGATCATCCTATCCAATCATTCTTTAAAATTTATCAGTTGGCTTATTTTACCATGTTTGCGTCTTTTCTTCCAGTGAAAAGGGCTGGTCATTTATTATCTTAGAAGAACGACAGTGAGATTATGTAGTGAATAAAACGTTCTCCAGAAATGAAACAAAACTCTTACTTGCTTGACAACAATACAAGAATCTGTATCGAAACATCGCATAATCTGAATAAAGAATTTGTTCATAAAGTTTGTCCTTATCCAAAACTCAGGGTTGATAGGAGAGGAAGAGTGTAATGTTCTATGCCAAAAATACCATTTGATTGCTTAGTTGTTGGGTCCATACGATTACTTCGCCGCAAATAGACGTAACAGTGCTGATGCGGCAATGAGCACTCCATCAGATTACTGAGCAGTTAGTTAAATCATCAGTACAATACAAATAAATACATAGGTAACTGACAGTGCAGGGTTCAGGGGTAGACTAACACTTAGTCTCTGAATATATATAATTTCAATTGTAACAAATAAAGCCATTTATATTGAAATGGAGACCAGAGTTTTCGAGACTGATAACATCTGCATTGGGGCTACATGTGCTGGGGTCATTATCAGTTAGAAGTCACATCATACTACCATCAGATAACAGTATAAGTGCTTTAGCATTGCAGGGAAGGCTTGGCTGTAGGGAAAATAATATGGTTCAGGGACTGTGAAACAGACTAGGTTCAGGCGCTATGACATTATCATCATCAAAGCGTTCCATGTCTAGGGCAAAAAATATCATAATGAGTTTGTTTATAAGTACAATCTTTTTTATGAATTACGGTCTGAACAAGAATGTGTTTATGAAGAGCTGGATGTATTTTGAGATCTTTTAAGAAGTTTTATTCTTGCACATAGGCAAAAGCTAGCGATAAAATCACATCTTAAATTTGAATTATTATGATTTAGATAATGTATCTTCATAAAATATTTAAGCCTCATGATATTTCTGTGCGAAACATACACTGTAGCTAATACTGGATGTTCAAACGCTTTGTGGCAGTTCTAAGCACCAAAATAATGAGAGTGAATACATAGATGTTGTTTTATGAAACTCTACAATATTCTGAGTTTTATTGCATTATTTATGGTATTTTGTATTACTCATGTATTTATGTGTTTTTTTATGATAACCCATTTCTTTCAGCTGGATGTGTAGCGTGTGTTGTTGCAAACAACCCATTTTCAGTGTTTTCAGTAGCAGATTTTATTGTGGATTCGAGTTTTTACTGCATTGGCTTACCTCCCTTGCTGCAGTGTCATTTAAGGCCCAAATAGAACCCAATAAGATGCTGTGTGTAAGAGTCAATATGCTTTGAGTGTGCTAAAGTAAATATTTCTACATGACAGTATTGTGTGCTTATAAATAAACTTGGATTTTTCTTATGATACATGTATATTATTCTAGATGAGCGTATAGTTAAAAAATCACATAATATTTCACAGGTTTGAATTTACAGTGTCTTCCATTACAGTGTTATAGATACAGCCAAATGTGGTGTAGTAATAATGCATACATATTTCAGTCACGAATTTTACATTTTTGGATGAAATACTTATATACCTCTGAGTTTTTAGGAATCATGGCATTAAGGTAAATCCCTATTTTGAACAAAGTTACAAAATTCCCAATATGTCTGACAAAGGAACTTAAATTGGAGTCCAAGATAAATCCCTGAAACCCAGCTGTTGTTAATTTTTATGATAATTGTAATTGTATTCAAAACTGTTACCATGGTGACTGGTTACCCCATATGCTCAAAAGTAGTGTGTAAATTTGCTGTTACAGTTACTAACTCCAGAGAATTCACAGTAACCCGATGTCTTTTTTCATGTGGACTCTTAGATATGTAATTTAGATTTTGTATTAGGTACAACTCCAAACCAAAAAACAATGACTTGCTTAACAAAACCAGATGTTACTTTAAGCAAGTTATTTGTGCAATGGTTATGCTATTACATATTCCAATATATGATGTTAATCAATATTACTATCTTTACAACTTATTACAGTGTCACTGATGTACGAAGTGATATTTTCACTTACTTACACTTGGTTTGGTTCATAACATCTCAAGGTGGAAGAATTTACAAAATCATTTGTGTTTTAAATGGTATAGAAATTGACACTATCCCACTAGTATGGCAAGATTGACCAATGCTACAGGTTTCCTCAGATATTTAAAATTTCAAGTCTGGTTCTGCATTTAGTTTGTTGTCGCTCTGACCAGGAAGAATACTCCTCTCGCCCAGTTTAGTTTGAATAGTGGTGCTGTTGGCCTTTTGTCTAAGGTGGCACTGTTCAGTGTACAGAGTTGTGGTCCATACATGAAAAAAAATGAATATAGCTTGGGTGAATGTTGGATTCAAAACCAGGATCATAAGTTGCAAGCATGTCCAAGGGAAGCAACTCTGTACAGCAAATGGTGTCAGCTCAGACAAATGGGCCACTGTACCTTACATGTTCAATGGATTCACCAAAGTGGTAAACACCCTAGGATTTCCTCAGTCTCATGTGTTGTAGCCATGTAGGATGTATAGTCTATCCTTGATGGAAGAGACTTTTCAACCTTCATCATACTATTCACTTCAATTTGTCAAAGTCATTTCTCCGAATTGTTTCAGAAAATAGTCTATTGTTTGTGTTATGTTGGGAACATGTTCAACCAATCACAGGCCTTGCACAGATAATCATCATCAAAATATACGGAATGTTTCTATTTCCATGTTCCACAGAAATATATGTTGATGATAGCAGCAAAAGGATTGGTATATTTACCATGGTTACCCCACCTATTTTATAATCAGTATAACTATGTAAGTTCCTGGGATGCAGCAATGCTAAGGAATATGTTCAGACAAATGATGTCAGGAATAGTATAGAAATTGTGGAAGCATGAATGATCTTGTAGCCCCTTCCCCTTCTTCCATTCCTATCTGGACAAATCACTTAACCTACACTCCACCATCTAACCTGCACAACATTTGCGAAACTTAAGTCATTAAATCATATCTTCCTCTTACTAGTTGTCATAGAAGCGTCACAAAAAAAGCAAAATATTCATTTGTTATTATTTTTAATTTGAGATGGTGTTGATACACTGTGTACCAATTTGATCATTGTTTGATCACATCAACTTTATTTGATAGATTGCATAGTTTGATGCTCATGATGTCAATCACTGGATTGTCTGGTTTATTTTATTATCTACATACCGCTGTCATATAACTAGAATATTGCTCATTGTGACATTAAACAACAAAAAGAAACCAAATCATTTCATAGTCTGTTATCATGATGATACTCTTGAGTGAGCTCAGATTTTCAAGAATGACTATTCATGGTGATGGTGATGTTCTGTTACCTAGGCAACAGTCTGACAGGAAGTAGTGGCAGTGGTAGTGGAGCTGGGAGCGGAACACGCCTCACACACTCGCGGACATGTGTTCAGCAACAGAACATCGACATGCTGGTGAGGCGGGTTGAAACCCTGGTGGCTTACTTCACACGAAGGAGCAGCTCCAACAGTGAATGGATATGTACTTAAAACAATGGAATGGAGATGTGTGTGGAGCTCGCGTCTCAACATCTGCTGGAAAGATCCAGAGAAGTGTCACAGTAGTTGGTCTCCACATTGAAATTGTGCCATCATGGAGCTGAACACATTCATGTCAAACTTGAGCAAACTATATCTTATTACCCGATTTTTCAGCCTTCTGTTGACGGGTTTGTATGTAGTGGGGCATGAAGTTACCCATAGATGACACCCTGACCATAACCTGTCATGTTGACAAGGCCTGTTCAACTAGGAATACGAAGGTTCTTGGTTTGAGTCACACTACAGAAATTGTATGGTCCCTTGAACCTAAACTATTGCACTACACTGTCCCCAGCTCTACCAGATAGACCTGGTTCCCAGGTCCACTTGCACCATACAGTCTTGGCACTTAGATTACATTTACTTCAATAATTGGGGCGGTGGGGTAGCCTAGTGGTTAAAGCGTTGGCTCGTCACGCCGAGGATCCGGGTTCGATTCCCCACATGGGCACAATGTGTTAAGCCCATTTCTGGTGTCCCCCGCTGTGATATTGCTGGAATATTGCTAAAAGCGGCGTAAAACTAAACTCAGTCAGTCAGTCAGTTACTTCAATAATTAAACATAGTCTCATAGTAGTCTCAACTTTATATATTCTTTGAGCATGTGGGTCTTTAAGATGGCAGGAAAGGTCCAGCCATCATCTTCAAGTACCCATAACATTATATCTCCATCCTATTTGGGTTTATACTTTTGGGCATTGTCCCCAAAAGCTTCAGGAGCTAGTTTGAATGACACAAAGATGCTGCTTTTTATATTTATCTATTATCTTGCGATTATACATTAATCTGTAACATGTTTTGAAATGGCTTCTGGTAACCTAAGTACTGATCATGACACATTGTTTTACAGGAATTCCCGTTCTTCACAATGAGATCCCTTCCTGTGGGGTTCATCATCCATCTTGGCGGCGTAGTGTCAGCAAGATCAGTCAAACTGCTGGACAAGATACACAACCCTGGTCAGTAGACTGGCCTCTCACTATCACCTGGTTCTGTTGTATGCCTGTTCAGTTTGGACTTACTTAGAAACATTGATATATTACAGAGAATTTTCAAATTGCGATATATTGCTATGGTTCTTTTTAACAAAAAAATACTTATAATCAAGTTAATGCTTGATTTATTAAGCAAAAACACAACAAAATCATTATGCTTGATTAAGCTTTTATAAAAACATTTAATCATGACAAAATAAAAATATAAATAATATTTGGAACAAATTAAACAAGGAAAAGAACAATAATTATTAAAAAAACGAAAATGTCCGAGTGTTACAAAAGTTTTCCGAATGCATGTCAAGATACCGGTTTTCGATCAACGTATCGCAATATGTATCGTTTTCGTGTGTGAACCGGTAAATACTGGTAAACCGGTTATATTGCGCATCTCTATTTCTACACCTACGGTTAATCAATCCCAGGCATTTATGATTTCAGAACAGCTATGCCCATCTTTGGTGCCATTGCTTAACAGTTCTCTAAAATACTTCTGGTTAGCAGGGACTATATGTGTTATGAGTACAGTAGTCGAAATACTACCCAGCT
Source organism: Haliotis rubra (assembly GCF_003918875.1). NCBI lineage: Eukaryota > Metazoa > Mollusca > Gastropoda > Lepetellida > Haliotidae > Haliotis > Haliotis rubra. Next base: position 406,157 of record NW_025766803.1, on the reverse strand, counting down.
TTTAATCAAGGCAAAGTGTTCAGTGAAGACCCAGACCCAGTGTTTAATGGTTTCACCTGTAGCTTGTCACTGAATCCATGTCTAGCATTTAACCATGATACTTTGTTAAGTTCAGAGAACCCGTCATCGAAATAAACCAGCATGTACATGTTTGTCCAAGACATGACACAATGTAAACTGAAAGATTGCTGCCTATATGAGGTTATCCTAGAGCATGGACCAAAATATTACAACCTGTGCCACCACCTACTGCACTATGTTGCCGCTTCAGTTTCAGGTTGACAAGTGTTGTCTCTATTTTCAGAGGAACCAGAGACGAGGGACACTTGGTGGACGGAAATTAGAACAGAAATACGATCACATGCACGTGCCATGGGCTGCCATGCCGTCATTGGATATGTGGAACAGACCTCCATATGGTAACATGATTTGAGCTTAAAAGAGTAACTTTATCTCCTGACCCCAATACTGTAATATGATCATCTGATCTTGATACTGTAACATGATCTCCTGACCTCAATACTGTAACATGATCTCCTGACCTCGATACTGTAACATGATCTCCTGACCTCGATACTGTAACATGATCTCCTGACCCCAATACTGTAACATGATCTCCTGACCTTGATACTGTAACATGATCTCCTGACCTCGATACTGTAACATGATCATCTGATCTTGATACTGTAACATGATCTCCTGACCTCGATACTGTAACATGATCTCCTGACCTCGATACTGTAACATGATCTCCTGACCTCGATACTGTAAAATGATCTCCTGACCTTGATACTGTAACATGATCTCCTGACCTTGATACTGTAACATGATCTCCTGACCTTGATACTGTAACATGATCTCCTGACCTTGATACTGTAACATGATCTCCTGACCTCGATACTGTAACATGATCTCCTGACCTCGATGCTGTAACATGATCTCCTGACCTCGATACTGTAACATGATCTCCTGACCTTGATACTGTAACATGATCTCCTGACCTTGATACTGTAACATGATCTCCTGACCTCGATACTGTAACATGATCTCCTGACCTCGATACTGTAACATGATCTCCTGACCTCGATACTGTAACATGATCTCCTGACCTCGATACTGTAACATGATCATCTGATCTTGATACTGTAACATGATCTCCTGACCTCAATACTGTAATATGATCATCTGATCTTGATACTGTAATATGATCTCCTGACCTCGATACTGTAACATGATCTCCTGACCTCGATACTGTAACATGATCTCCTGACCTCAATACTGTAACATGATCTCCTGACCCCAATACTGTAATATGATCATCTGATCTTGATACTGTAACATGATCTCCTGACCTCAATACTGTAACATGATCATCTGATCTTGATACTGTAACATGATCTCCTGACCTCGATACTGTAACATGATCTCCTGACCTCGATACTGTAACATGATCTCCTGACCTCAATACTGTAACATGATCTCCTGACCCAAATACTGTAATATGATCATCTGATCTTGATACTGTAACATGATCTCCTGACCTCAATACTGTAACATGATCATCTGATCCTGATACTGTAACATGATCTCCTGACCCCAATACTGTAACATGATCTCTTGACCTCGATACTGTAACATGATCATCTGATCTTGATACTGTAACATGATCTCCTGACCTCAATACTGTAACATGATCATCTGATCTTGATACTGTAACATGATCTCCTGACCCCAATACTGTAACATGATCTCCTGACCCCAATACTGTAACATGATCATCTGATCTTGATACTGTAACATGATCTCCTGACCTCAATACTGTAACATGATCATCTGATCTTGATACTGTAACATGATCTCCTGACCTCGATACTGTAACATGATCTCCTGACCTCGATACTGTAACATGATCTCTCCTGACCTGTAACTCTCCTGACCTATGCTGTACATGATCTCCTGACCTTGATACTGTAACATGATCTCCTGACCTTGATACTGTAACATGATCTCCTGACCTTGATACTGTAACATGATCTCTTGATACTGTAACATGATCTCTGACCTTGATACTGTAACATGATCTCCTGACCTCGATGCTGTAACATGATCTCCTGACCTCGATGACTGACCCCAACATGATCATGATCTCATGAACTGATCTCGACCTCGATCATGCTGTAACATGATCTCCTGAACATGATCTCCTGACCTCAATACTGTAACATGATCTCCTGACCTCGATACTGTAACATGATCTCCTGACCTCAATACTGTAACATGATCTCCTGACCTCTGATACTGTAACATGATCTCCTTACCTCTATACTGTAACATGATCTCCTGACCTCTATACTGTAACATGATCTCCTGACCTCGATACTGTAACATGATCTCCTGACCTCAATACTGTAACATGATGAACAAAGGAGACTTTGACATTGTAATATTATTTCCTGACCTTGATACTGTAAGTTCCTCAATCTTCGATCCTTTGATAGACTTTGCACAGCACAGCAACAATAGTGCTGAACACCAGTAAAACCTGTCAAAATTATAGTCAATAATAAGCAAATTTGTATTCAGCCCAGAAATAATCAATCCATATGTCGATGGTTTCAAAGTTGGAGTTTTTTGTTTCCCTATACGTAATCGCGGTCTCGTGTATTTGTGCATGTAATATATGTTACCCTCAGCATGTAAAATGGTAACAGTTGGTCACAAGCTGTCATGGTTCTGTTTGATCTTCAGCGATGAGATCATCATCTTGTCAGCCAGTGGAACCGCAGCGAGAGTCAACCTGAGTGCTGAACCCCCTGCCGCCATTGCCCGCTCCAACACACCACTGACATCCTCCCTGGAGCGTTGCCAAGGAGACAAAGACAAGAAGCTGTTTGTGGACATCAACCTTGCCAACCAGCTGGCCCAGAACAGGCTGTCCCCATGTGTTGATGGGTGAGTCCGTTCACAGAGATTATCTATACCTTGTCAGAGGCTGAGGTTAGTTCACATGGATCTATGTGAACTACCATTGCACACCTGTTATAACAGTGAGTGAGTTAGTTTCACACTCAGCAATATTCCAGCTATATAATGGCAGTCTGTAAATATTCGAGTCTGAACCAGATAATCAAGTGATCATTAGCATGAGCATCGATCTACACAGTTGGGAACCGATGACATGTGTCAATCAAGTCAGCGAGCCTGACCACCCGATCCCGTTAGTCGCCTCTTACAACAAGCATGGGTTACTGAAGATCAGTTCTGTCCCGGATCTTCAAGTGTGAGATATATGCAGGCCTACTCAAAGGCCGATGTTAGTTTAAGGCAAATAAATGTGCCTCTATGATCGACCTGAATTTACCTCCCTCATTATAGAAACTGCTATGATTTAATGAATTGTGTCTATGAATTCTCTGTTTCAGGGGAGAGGATGCCCTGTCTACCCACAACTGTGGTGTGTGCCACATTCCCTACAAGAGCACCACCCTCCCCTTCAGCGTCACCCTCTCCCCGTGTGTGCTGTGCAGGTACGCTCATGTCACAAAACAAATCTGTAATTTGATGAAATGAAATATTTTGTGAAGGACTTTGATGTACAAACGATGAGAAGATATTAAAAATGCCTTTAATCTGGTTTATGAAACCATTATATTCTCTGGTTTCTAGACGGAAAAAGGTTCCCGACATTTTGTTCACAACAATTGACCCCCCACCAGAGATCCTCACATGGGGCAAGGGGAGCCTGGTCCAAGCAAGGTGAGATAGACTTTCGGGAAGTATTTTGTTTTACTAGGCAGTCACAGTTGTGACTCTAATCAAACAATGGCATGTTTATGTTGGTTGTTTAACACTGCTCTCTGAAATATTCCAGCTATATGACTGCAGTCTGTAATTATTGAAGTCAGCACCAGAAATTCCTTGAATTCTATAAACAAGGACTAAGCGGTTTGGGTACATTGACATGCCATTAACCCAATAGCCAATCTGGACCACCCAGTGCATTACCTTACCTCTTTTGACTACCACCTGACCAACAGTGGGGTGTTGAGAACTCATTCTATGTCACTCGTAATGCCATTGTTTATTTCAATCATTATACGCAGGGCCATGACTGAACATTTGTTTTTACCAAGTTGTAATGCTTTGAATTTTGAAAATGAGCAAACTGTATTTTTTGTTGAAAATCTCCACAATATTTGCAGAATATGCAGAGTCCGAACAAAGACAAAAGGAGAAACAAGTGCCAAAGAAGTCAGCGATGTGAGTATGGTCATGTTTGTGCGGTCAAATTAGTGTGGTAGCATTGTCACCTTTTTATTGTTCTACTTTGATTAGGTGAGATGAGTTTAAGTTATAAAGTGTTGCAGAAAGTATCTTATATTCATTAGTAGAGCTGTTACGATTCACTTGCATATTCAGTGAATCAAAACCATATCTCATCATGAATTTAATTTATTTTGTGATCACTAGAATTGAATATTCATGATTTATTAAAAAGAGTGTTTAACTTGAATTAGGAATTAGTATTCAAAACAGGACATGCAAAATGGAACATGTGTAATGTGGTAACTAGTCATTGCAGTGATAAATTGACACTGTCAACATGGTCAAAACAAAATTCAAATAATTATTTTGTCTTTGTTCACTAACTGTTTTCGATACCCAATATGTGTGATACACATGTATGTATCACATCCGCCTCATAGACAATCAATTACAGCTCTACTCATGAGGTAGTCAGATACATTACAGTTTAATGAACCTACTTCATCAGAATTCCTTTGCAATATTGTGACACTTCTGGGTTTCTATAATCAGAATTTTCCATTTTCTTGCAGTGTCTACCATTCATGGAATATGAACTTCATAGTCAGTTAATGAATAAGTTAAAGGTGAGTTTTACCATGAATGCGTATCAGATGGTATCAATGTCTGCCAGGTAGTTTTTGGATTTGTAACCAGCAGGGCACAGTGACCTTATTGTGAAGCATTGTACCTTGATCATATGGATTGGTGCTCGCTTCGTTGACCACCTGTTTGGCTTGTGGACTGCGTCTGTAGTAATACAGACCACTCACTTTTCTTTGCTACCATGCCGTGCTTCCAGGGCACAATTCCTAACTGTAGTGAATGAGAAAGAAGTACTTTTCAATGAATATCAGATGTTTGTTTAAGGTGGTTATTATGATTTGAAACCTCTGATTTACCAGTCAGAATCAAGACTTTCCAAAGTCACGGTAGAATTTGAGACAAACTACTGTCTGTCCAGTGTATAAATACATATGCAGTTACCGAACATGGCTGCTCCTTTGGGCAGGAGTACACACCCTTAACTTAAGAAGCACCCGTAACATTTTGATATTCAGAAATTGCACAGATGATCAAGCATACAAGGAGTAAATGTAAATATACCTAAAAAAAAGATGAATTAAAAAAAAATTTAAAAAATGTAAAAACACTTTGACTATCACATTTGTTCTTTTATCTACAACGATATTTCATGTACAGACTTATATTGCCAAATTGAAAAAATATGCCCTTACTTTTCGAAAATCTGTATCTATGATTGCATTGTGGCATTGACCAATGTGGGCTGAATGACTGACTTGTTGCTTCAGATGAAGGGCATGAACGGCCTGTTTGGTCTGAAGATAGAGGTGTGTGTTGGGGACACCATGATAGTGGCTGTGGGGGTGAGTAGAACTCAGACTATTTCCCTGTTTGACGACACCATCGTCAGTACTTCATCGGATTGTTCCTAGTATGCTTCCCCATCACCCATTTTGAAATAACGAATCAAGCCACAGCCTTATTTCTGTGATTGGTTCACCTGCAGATGCTGTGGCCAATGGGTCTTCTGATTCCATTGCTTGGTTGACACATGTCATCGTATCTCAACAGTATTGATCGATGCTCATGCTGTTGATCACTGGATTGTATGGTTCATACTTAATTATTCACAGACCTCCGCCATATAGCTGGAATATGGGCTGAGTGTGGTGTTAAACAACAAACAAAAAATGCCCAATCTGATTCCATTGGAACTATGCAGAATGTGTGATGATATTATCCATTACACATTACTGTATACTGCTAGGGCTGATGTCACATGACTGTATATTGTTCTCTGATTGGCTACTTTGTTTCAGACTGCCACTGCCACCTACCTGGGCCCCTTGCCTCCTCCCCCAATACCTAAGGTATCTAATCAGGTAAGAGGGCCCACACATTCTCAGGTAGGAATTGTCTCAGGTTTTCTGATATTAAATAATTCTCATCAAGAAACTCACCTTTCTAAAGAAATCAGATAGTCAGATGGCAAAGTCAAGTTTTTATACATGTTCTAATACTGTAGACACAATATTATTTGCATTATTTAATTTACACTTTCCATCAAGTTGCTCATATTCCATGTCAAATTACTGACAAAAAACTCTTGCTTTAACCCGGTTTGTGTTAACTTGCATCTCTATTATGTTTGTTTTTAAAGCATTATTAAGTTAATTTAATGTGTTGTTTTTCGGCAGTAATGTTACGCTAGACTGAGTAATTAATAAGTTGGTTTATTTTGAAACTTCATGGCTTGGGAATCTAGCATTTTCAGTATGCTTTCAACGTATTTTACTAGTGGTTAACATGTCGAATTGTGTCTTCCATTGTTTGAATGAGACAGCTTGATATGACTAAGGTATTTCCTTCCAGACGTCAATGAAGGGTGAGAGCGCAACCTTCATGGAGCTGCAGAAGAAGATCATGGACACGATGCAGGGAAACAGAGAGCGATTCTGTCTGGATATCATGGTAAGTAGGTCTGCTGACAATCTGTTGTCACCCTGTGGTTAATCGAGGTAGAACTGAACACGTTATCAGCATTCCTTTGCAAGCTGTAAGTCATGACTAAATTGGGATCCTGGGAATTCCAGGGTAGAATTGACCCCTAGCAACTTGCACTGATCTTAAAGAACGAATAAACTTTTGTTTTTTGTACTCTTTTAACCATTACATATGAAAGACGTGTGGTTAGTCTTAAGCGGAACCCCAAATTCATTACTAAAAAACGTGTAGTTAATTAATGCCGAGCGATTAAAGTTGCCAAAAAGTCGCCTGCTTCACTCTCACCCGCCAAGGAAACCACAGACAGGTTACGTAACTCTGTCACCAGAGCACTGCAGCGAACCGGAAGTAACCTTATGTGGGGAAGGATGTTCAGTTAGTTGTATATAAAATGTGTAACAAGCTCGTCATTTTGCTGATTTCTCGACGTCATCGAAGACATGCCAAATCGTTGCGTTGCCGTCAATTGCTCCCAGGGGTCGGGTGATGGTGTCACCATGCACACGTTTCCACCGAACCCTGCAGTTCATGCTAAATGGTTTATGTTTGTGAGTGCCAAGCGAACGCGTTATGGAAGCCTGGAACGATATCTCACTTGTGTTCAGATCACTTGACGGAAGTTACAAAAATCAAAACTACTTACTAGTTGTTGTAAAATATGTATATGATTGATGACCCAAAGGATTTTGGATGACACAACTTGTAACATGACGATTTCTTCCTCAGAAGCGAGGTTGTGGTTGAAGTGACAATAATATTGTCAGTAGTAATATTATATTGACACCCACCTCGCTTCCAAGAGAGAAATTGCTATGTTATAAGCTATGTCATGCAAAATCCTATTGGCCATCAATCAAATACATATTTTACTACCAGTAGAAAGTAGTTTTGATTTTGTAACTCGGTGAAAACAAACCTAAATAGCATTTATTCTCAGACTGACAGATGTTTGCAACAGGGCACCGCCATTTTAAAAATCTTGACGTCACGGGCTAAAGTCTGTTCAAGAATCAGTGAGATTATGGTTTGTTTTCATCAAGTTAGAAAATCAAAACTACTTTCTACTCATAGTTAAATATGTTTTTGAATCATGACCAAAAGGATTTTGCATGACACAACTTATAGCATATCGATTTCTTCCACGGGAGCGAGTTGGGGGTCGAAGTGACAATATTGCGCAATAAATTTCTACATTCCTGTGGTTAACGTCCTCTCACTAGTATGTAGATACTAGTCAACCTTCTTCCTGTAACCGTGATGAGCGAGGCTGATCTTTGTTTTCACCATCACAAGTGTCTGGCTCGAACAAATAAGGCCTAGTCACAACAAGCGATTTTGACAGAATCGTCTATGAAAACAAGTTGTAACTCGGAAGCTAGGCAAAGCAGGTGACAAGATTAAATGACAGTAGATTGTGAAAACATAAAGCTTTCACTTTTCACAACAATTGTCACGATTTCAGGTTTAGACAAACCTGTAAACAAGATAATTTACCCCCAGAAATGTACGTGAATTCTAAAGCGCCCCTCATGTGTACACCTCACATTACGTCACAGAGACGCGCCCCTCTGATTGGTTGATATTTCGTTCGCGGGAGAGCATTGTGCACTGTTGTCAAAAAGGTCGATTTAAGTTAATTAAAGGTCGAAATGAGAAGTTTTAATAACAGGGTTGGAGATTCCAGGCTAGAACTGATCAGCCCGCATCATCGACCAGGCAACAAGATTTGGTCGTCAGACTCAGTGACTTGCTTGATGGCATGTCATCATCCCCTAACAACAATAACTTGTTCATGCTTTCAATCATTGGATTGACTGTTCCAAGCTCTAGAAGATACAGGGGACATTATAGGCTGGAATATTGCTGTGTGTGGTATTACGAAACCAAGCACACTGATGCACAATCTATCTGTCTTCAATAGGAGCATCTGTCAGGATGCAGGGTTACAGGAGGACAAAGTATCTCTTGCTTCTGATGAGGTCTGATAATAATGAAGCAGAAATGATCAGTCTCTGTGTCTTGCCTGATTGATGGATTTGTTACCTGCCTCGACTTGTTGCAAAATGTCAGGACTGCAACAGTATTAGTGTAGTTCTGCTTTTTTTGGTTCTCAATTCAGGATAGATCAATAGATCTTCAGGTAAGAAAATTCTATAAACAGAGTAGGTTTACCTCCTGATTTAGACTTGATGGTCTCTAATGGTCAGTGAATGTGTGTTTTACTTCAGGACAACCAGGGTCAGCCAAGTCCACGCAGCATGGCCACCGATGAGAGTGAAGATGACCAGTCAGATCTGGAACTGTCCATTGGCAACAAGGAAACATTCGTGCTTGAGGTGAATTTTTAGCTTTTGTACTTTTACCATGTAACAGCTGCAATGGTATTTGTAATCAATGAGTTATCTCCCTTTGCAGCCAATCTGTTTCTATTTTTGCTTTTCAATGCAGTATTAAAATACAATTATGAATTACCTCTGAATTTAAGAAAATCATAACTTTAAGGAAGTTTTACTTTTGAACATAATCATGAAAATTATTTATCAGTTTACCTGCCAAGCGAAGGGTATTCAGTTTTAAATACTAGATAATTCTGTGAATGTGGACAACAGATTCATCTCCATATGATGTACGTTTTCCAGATTGATGATGTGAAGGATGAGATGATTGCTGCCATGTTACATGACATCCCTCCACCAGATGGCATCGAGACGTGCAACACCCTCATTCCTCCCAGCGTCACCCGGGACAACATCAACACAAACCTGCAGGTGAGTCAGTGAGGAAGTATTGCCGCATCAGCAATCCTGCTGCCATTTGCTTAGAGCATCTTGGATCATCTCATCCAGGGAGTTATTGCTTCAATGGCATTACATTACAATGCTTTGCAGCCAATTGTGATGTCATCAGTCGTCATGACATCACACTCATATGACATCACTAATCTCTCTGTATCAGCGGGATCTGGTGGTCAGGCTCACTGACTTGGTTGACACATGTCATCGGTTCCCAATTGTGCAGATTGATGCTCATGCTGTTGATCACTGGATTGTCTGGTCCAGACTTGATTATTTAAAGACCGCCGCCATATGGCTGGAATATTGCTGAGTGTGGCATAAAACTAAACTCATTAACTTACTCTGCATCAGCAATCCTGCTGCCATTTTCATCAAGCAAGTCAGTGGATCACCTCATCCAAAGAGCTATTGCTTCAATGGGATTACATTACAATGCTTCGCAGCCAATCTCAATGTCATCAGTCATCATGACATCACACTCATATGACATCACTAACCTCTCTTCCACTGCAGCAGTTCAGCTGTACTTTTTGACACTCAAGACTCTTTGATTCTGTATACAAACTGAAATATTTTAAAGTATTTTTTGTATGAAAATATAATCTACCTGAGTGCCCTTTGGTGTTCAATATATCATTTAATGAAACTTTCGTCACTTTGCAATTTGATAGCTTTATTAACATAAATGCTCTACTTGTCAAGGAGGTCCTCAACCCAGCACTACAACATATTAGTGGTATTCAGCTTCTAATCAGTCGTCTTAAGCATGTGCAAAAACAGCACACCGAGCAAGAATTAAAACAAATGAGAGTTATCTCCCCTAGACTTGTCACTACAGCCATTCATTTATAAGACATTTAAACTCCTTGGGTTGAAACTTTTTTTGACTCACCTGCCAGGAATTAAAACAAATGAGAGTTATCTCCCCTAGTCTTGTGACTACAGACATTCACCAATAAGACATTTGAACTCCTTGGTTTGAATTTTTATGGACCATAGTGATGTACAATAATTGTATATGCTATCCAAGGTACTTGCATGTGGAATTCTTTTGTAAACAGAACAAAGACAACTGACAGAAGGAAATTACATTACCCGATATTAATAGCAATAATCCAGCACTTGCAGAAGTATTTTTACCACAAAAGCAACTGATATTGACTATGTCTACACCTGCTTGGGACCGACTGAAGGCCTCTTAAATGCATAGTGACAGATTTTAATGATTTTAATGGAGTTTTGACTGATTTGATATCACACTGTGTCTGAAGGCCTCTTAAATGCATAGTGACATTGACACTGAGTTTACATGATCATCAAATAGTGTTAATCGCATCAAAGGTAAATACGCGCTCACCACTAGACCAAGCGGTCTTGGCCAAACGGACTTCCTGCTAAGTAAATCAGACAAAATACACAAACCAATCAACGGATTGTTTATTCAAGGTTTATTGGCCAAGCGGACTTCCTGCTCAGTCCAAATTATAAAGCAATGTTTTTACGTGTAACTACCTTATTGGAATGACACTTTGGTCCGAAATCTGAAATAATGAGAGTCCGAGATACCGAGCTTTTTCATTATGACAACAAAGAAGGATTACGTCGGGACCGTAAGTTCAGTCCTGTTTATACAGCAATCCGAGAAAGACAGAGTCCAAGTTTGACAGAGTGCACTGTATATATATATTTGTTTCAGCCTTCATATTGAGTCAATATTCTTTGTTTGCAAACTAACTATGAACCATATAATTATTATGGTGTTACATTATTTACATTTATTTTCAGATGTTTACTCAAGTATGGCGGGGAAGACTTGCACCTCAGTCCAAAGCGGACTTTGCCAACATGTTTGAAAGTTTACTTAGGGTAAGACATGCTTTATAACAAAAATATGCTGATACATTTAAAACTGTACTGCTTCTCTATGCACAGAAACCTATAAAACATTGATGTTACAATACATATCTGAAACTTCCAGTCCCTGGACATCAGTAATGCCCAGAAATCTGAAACATACCGGTAATGTGTGAAGAAAGGGTGAGGGAAAGCAGTTCTGATTTTTTCTTCATAAAGTGCAGTCACATGTTTTCTGTCTTAGAGTGAGTGAGTTTGGGTTTACACCGCTTTTAGCAATATTCCCGCAATATCACGGCGGGGGCACCAGAAATCGGCTTCACACATTGTACCCGTGAGGGGAATCAAACCCAGGTCTTCGACGTGACGAGCGAACGCTTTAACCACTAGGCTACCTCTCTGTCTTAGAGCACAGCCAAATGGTTTTGTTTGTTTGTTGTTTAACGCCGCACTCAGCAATAATCCAGCTCTGTAAATAATCAATAATCCAGTGATCAACAGCAGTGAGCATCAATCTACGTAATTTGTGACGATGACGTGTCCACGACGTCAGCAAGCCTCTTATGATAAATATGGGTTGCTGAAGTCCAATTTTAAGAAATAGTTGAGTCGCACAGATGGAATCCCCTGTACACATGTATGAAGCAGATGCCAGATGCCACTTGAGGTCCATGCAGCTTGACAAATGACAAACATTCAATGGCCCAGAGCCTCTACCATGTTAACTGACAATGATGTGTTATGAACTTTTCTTGCAGAAAGTCTACTTCAAGCTGCGGAAGCTGGTTCCGCTGTGTCTGGCAGGGCTGGACTTCAACGTGGAGATCCCGGATGAAGATGAAATACAGGTAGGGAGGGGCAGACATTTCTGATGAGTGTCATGGAAGTACATGTCTTTCAAAGCTTCCCTAGCTCTAGGTGTTCACATTTTCAGAAAGATAACGGACTCTTGTCCTGCCTCATTCTTGTCATTATGAATTTAAAAAGCTTCATATTTTGATGAAAAGAAGATGAATGCTTCTTGTGGTATTTGATATTTTTAGACTTTCACCTTGAACAGCCAGCATCATTTTGGAATCTCCAGAGTGATGTTATCTCAAAAAGCAACTGATATATTATATTGGACTTTAACATTTGCCATGATATTTAGTTGCATGATCCCAGGGTTACAGTATGGTTAGTGTGTTCAGGTTTAATTTCTGTTACAATATGCATTCTGTTGTATTATTTGCAGATAGAGCTGTGACAATATGTCGTAGTATCGATAATCGTGATACTTTTTCTGACAAAATATATATCGATACTTTTTTTCATATCGTGATATGTATTGTTGACCTAAAAATTGTGAATTTTCACTAGAAATTGACGGTTATGTCAAAATTAACACTGTTACTTGTTACTAAAATACACTTTTAAAAAAAAAAATTAACTAAAGATAGCATACCGTGATACGCATCGTATCGAATCGTATCGTTACAAGATATCGCGATACGTATCGTATCGTGAAATTTCTGTATCGTCACACCTCTTTCTGCAGATACAGCAGTTATTGTACGATTCCTGGGCTCCTGTTTGTGTTAAGTTAGGTTACAGTATTATTCATGGGTTACAGTGTGTGAACCTAGCTTAAGCATAACTTCTGGGGTCACAGCATAGCTCCTGTGTTGCAGTGTTATCTACTTTTTGAAACTGAACCATATTCTACAGATATCAGTGACCGGTTGCTGTCTTGGCGTCAATGACATCCGACAGACTGCCAGCACAGGGCACCTCAGCCTGCCCCAGTCTGCCACCAAGACTCCCCAGAAGTCAGGTACAATACACTGGTTCCACCGTTGTCCTTCATACATTCATACAGGTGACACTAGGAGGACAAGATGCTACAGCTGTGTCAGGATGCCTCAGGTCACATGCAACCCAAAAATCAAACATAATTAAAACACAATTATCACTTATTCATGACATAGAATATAAATGGCTGATTATGAAAAAACATATAAACAAATTATAAGCGTACAATCGCAAATCAAAAGTGCAATATTTTGTACTTGGGTTTACTTCCCAAGAAACGAAGCAGCCGGGATACCGAAAACCCAGTCAGAGCGGGTGGGTGTGCACTCAAGTGTAACGGCTGGTTCATTTGCCGATGCCCTCACGGCTCATTGTGTGTGTATATATAGAGATGTTGGGTTTTGTAAATACATGTTTTGTGTGTATAACATTTTGCAATCAACAGACATCATAACATGTCATGTGTACAAGTATCACACCTGCCTGTCTGTGTAATTACATAATGTGACAGAGACCGAACTCGGGCCATAAATCAATGCGTTTTGTTGATGGTGTATAGCCTGATAGGTGTTAAGTTCAAATTGCATGTGGTCAGTGATCGAAGTTGTGTATTGAATATTGTCATTAGCAGACAGGCAGGCAGACACATAGGTGTCAATAAAACATACATTGAGTTTTGTCAACATATCTATATCACAGTTAGAAATTCTGTCAACGCTAAATAATGACATTGCTTTTAAGTATCGAACTGAGAAAGTGACTCGGTAAGAAGAATGTGTGGTGAAATAGACAAATGAAATTATATAAACAGTTAAATCGGTAATCTACTGTAATAACATATAAAAAGCTCCTGCATATCAACAAAGCTTCACTGAGTATTTCACCCAGTATTCACCGCCAGCAAAAGTTTTCCGTCTTGAAATGTCGAGCGCCTCACTGGTTGACACATAGCTGAGTAGATCTAGATCCTAACAGGTTCTTTTATGTAATGAGTAGATTATTTACTATTTGTTTTGATTAGACTACTCCTGCTCACGACCTTATAATCCGGACAACCTTCCAAGCTGTGCGAACCTGTTTTACTGCACATGTGCAATGAGCGCAGCCCAGCAGCAGCCCAGCTGTTGAAACCACTTTCCCCAAAGCGGGGGAAAATTAGTGAATCGTTTGAACTCCGATTTCAAGACGGGGTTTTTCATCGCTGTTATTTTACCACTTTATAAGTTGAATTTGCATTTTGATGATTTGTTTTGGCATGTCCATACCGAAAGGTATCAGAATCTGCAAAGTTGTGTTTTACATTGCATGTGACCTTTAATTGTTTGTTCTTCAAAGAAAAACTGTAATGAAGTCAATGTTAGGGAGTAATTAAATACTTTGATGATTAAAGTCTGAAAATTTGTGACCTACCTATGTGACATCTCACAGTCTGCCAACAATAGAGAGGCTCTTCATTCATGTCCGATGAATGGTAATCCAAAAACTGTAAGTCTCCTTGACATCTAAGTTTGTGGGGGCACTGGGGTAGCGTAGTGGTTAAAGAGTTTGCTCGTCACACCGACGACCTGGGTTACATGGGTACAGTGTGTGAATCTCATTCTGGTGGCCCCCGCCATGATATTGCTGGGATATTGCTAAAAGCGGCGTAAAACTAAACTCACTCACTCTAACTTTGTGACGCTACTTTTGAACACGATGTTCCCATATACAAAGTTTGTCTGTTTCAGCAGTAGGAACAGGCGAGGGAGAAGACATGATGTTCCCAATGGATTTTACAGAGACAAGTACCCCGGCAGGGAAAGGTATGGAAAATCTCTCATCTGCAAATCTGTCAAGATATTTCTGTCTGACTTAAACTTACTGTAAATATTTGAAGCTTGTAAGTGTGGATTGGTGAGTGAATGTGTTGTGGTGTCTGGTGTTGTTGTTTTGTGTGCTTTGTTAGAAAAAATCCTGTTTTTCCTGTGATCAATGAACCTTCTTGCAAAGGACCTTAGAGTTCCCCAGCTCTCACGGCCTTTTCTGTAACAGGGGAAGCAGGAAATTAAAATTATCAATTATAAAAAAGAAGATATTTCTGTCTGAATACTCTGTAACACTAGACTGTAAGGAAAGATTCTTATTGAATGTTAAAGATAACCAAAATTGCTTATTTTGAAATGGAAAATTATTATTTGCTGAAATTTGTAAAATGGGTATGTGATGTGACATTGTATGCTCTGGTCTTACAGTTATGAAGTCACTGAAGGTAGACACTAGCAAGAAGGAGTTCCAGTTCAAACCAGTAAGTAGTTGTATCAGGCCAGGGGGGAAATCTCATTGGAATCAAATCTTTACTCTGATTGGATTCCATTCTGCATTGGGATCTCATAAATTCTTCATAAGAGGTCCCATCTTGTTGACCCTGAGTAAACACTGACTGCCCGGTCAGTATAAGAGATGCACAGGTCCTTCCACCAGTCAGATGTCAGCTTTCTGAGATGATTATATTATGCAGCCTGTTTTGATCACCATTTGTTTGTATTTTCTATACCTCCACAATTATTTATAACCTTTTACACTGATGGGCTGATGAGAAAGTTCACTAGATGAAATCCTGGGAGTTTGGGGGAAGGTTTCAGATCACCAAGCAGAGACAAAAGACAGTGAAGTAAAAGATATGATGTCTTCAGTTATTTGTGACAATATGTTCATATTATGTAACACTGTTATGGACCTCTTCACAAAAAATGAAAACAGCAGGACAGTTATTGGATCGAACTTGGTAATCAGCAGGAAGCAACAATTCTATTGCTCTGTGAGAATTACTGAAAATATTTGCACCAATGATGTGTGGGTAATGTATGAAATATAGTTCTCTGTAAATATAATCAACATACACAGTGAGGTTTAAGATGTATTATGATTTAGATTACTATGTGTTTTCAGTTATTTGAGATTTTGATAGCAAAACTTATTCTGTTTCAGACACCTCCTATGAGGCATCCTAATGGTGTAGAGTTATCTCCCCTTCCTATAGTGGCTGGTGGCAAGGTCGAGAAGTATCTGGGCAACTACAATTTCTTCTTCATCAGAGAAAGTACATCAGTCAGAGAGGTTAGTAGAAGCGTTTGCACAGGGATTCTAGTGCAGGGTTTGCCTGTGGAGGTAGCCTTTGCCTGACTAACTTTAGGGATTCCAAGGTAGACATAGTCCTCAGTCTCTCCATGCTTGTCTTGGAACCAAATCAGTGTAGAAAGAACTCCATGCTTTTTGTATGGAGTGACCATGGTGTGGATCACAGGGGAACAATGGCATCCATGTATTCAATATGTTCATCGTGCTTTAATGGGATAAGCTTGATGCTCATGCTGTTGATCACTGGATTGCCTGGTCCAGGGCCTGCTACTATATACCTGGAATATTGCTGAGTGTGGCATTAAACAACAAACTAACAAACACTGACATAGATTGATTCAGTGATTCAATGTATGATTCACTTCGTGTTTTGGTCAGAATCCCCTAGATTCTTATGACAGAGCTGTTATTTGCGTGTAATCGCTTGACGTTTTTGTGTTCAGGATGGTGGGCTGGGAGGCTTTGTGCAGACAGCTGTGGCTGAAGTGATGGCGATAGTCCGTGCCCATGTTGCCTCTGGGAGGAAATGCACTGGTGGCGTACAGGATGACGCACTGTGTGCTGTACAGCAACCCTCACAAGAACCAGGTGAGTTGAGCAATGAGCAGGAGAAATTAGGTGCTGAGAGAACGATAAGAGAGACATCACTTCTTATGCTGTGGTATGGTGCAGTGGTGGTGTGTTGTCCTGTGCATTGAGCTCAGGTCACAAATCAGGTGAAGTTAAGCAACGTTGGTCACAGAGAGTACTTGGGTGGGTGACTTGGATGGCAGCTTGACACCTGAGAGTTTTCTAGGACTTCAGTCCTGCCCCACAACAAAGCACATGTGATACATGTGATCTAACCTTAGGCAAGTGAGTTTGTTCAAAATTGCCTCTTCACCCAGCAGAAAATGGGTACCCGGTGGGATAAAGTCATGTGACTATAATCTTCTAGCACCTAACAGGCAGCTTGGAGGCACTTTCTAAATGGCCATTATATTTATCATTGAATAGGTTCAAGAAATTTATCATAATATATTGAAGTTATGATACACTGGATAATTTATTATCCAATTCAATATAAAAATTAAACAACCAACTGTTGATAGGATAATGAATATACTATTTTATGATGGTAGTTTATCCTAAAGCACAAATAAATGTTGCCATTGTTACTTTCAATTTTCATCTCATCTTTCAGAGTCAGTGTCTGATCAGTGTCTGCGGGGATGCAGTCAGCGCCAGCTATGGCACCGACAACTCCGTGACGATTATACCAGACCACATACAGCAGAGAGACCAACCCAAAGTAGTCAATTCAACATGACAGACCCAGAAATGGGTTCCTAGCAAATCCTCAGTCAGGAACAAAAGACCAGTAATCAAGTTCACATACTGAACCATGTTGAAATTTAGAATTGGTCTCTGACAGCCTGATTAATACACAGTCAAATGGAGCAGACGGTCAGCGTGGCACTGATTTGTTCGGTCCAGACACAATTATTTCCAGGTTAATGCATCTATATGGAATAGTGTTGAGTGTGGCATTACACAACAAATTAACAAAACATGTTGGAGCTAGTCTTCCGATGTATTTCCTGAATATTGCTTACCCTGTGCTGGCTCAGAGGGAGACGTTATTTCCAGTAAAACGCGAAGACATTCAAGATAACATGACCATCTTCGACCATCAAGAACCAGTGTGATCTGAGATAGATCTTCTCAACCATTTCCTACTGATTTGTACCTTGTTGTAGTTGATCAGCGTCATCAGAGACTCCAATATATTTGTCCACTGCATTCTGTAATGGAGAAATCATGACAATCTGTTGATTCCTGAAGTAGAATCAATAAACCCCAAGAGATTGTCCAACCTCAATCATGTGATGGTTGATATATGATTATCCACAAATTAGCATAAATTTGCATAATGACAACAGTTGCATCAGTTTTACTGGTGTGAATGTTATCCAGATTGGCCCATAATATCATGTACAGAATCTACAACTATAGCAAGACATCATCACAATAGTTTAATCCTAAGACAGACATGGTGAGAAGGAAACACACCTGGCTGAGAGAGATACAAAAGCTTTTTTAATATGATCAGACTTAATTCATGAATGTTCTCTGAAGATGAAACCCATGTACATCCAGGTGAGAATCTGTCTTCAGCAGCTCATGCTTGTCATAGAGGTGACTAACAGGATCAGGTGGTCAGGCTCCCTGACTTGATTGACACGTCATCATATCCAAACTGTGTATGATGTTGATCACAGGATTGTCTTGTCCAGACTTAACTATTTACAGACCCTTGCCATATAACTGGAATATTGTTGAGTGCAGCGTTAAATAACAGACAATTTATTAAGATGAAGTTGTCATGTCTTGAAATGTTCAATCATTTATGCAACTGTGTCATACAAAGAGCATTACTACTTCCATCTACTTTATGCAGACGACTGTCCATCTGTCAGTAACATTGCACAGTCAGATTTATATTTAGTATTTTCTAGACAATTGCAGTGTTAAACTGAAGAACTGGAGATATGCTACTGACTGAGAATATGGGAAAGATGATTTACAAATTTTTACAATCACTACAAATGTTGTTTGTGAAAGTAGGGGAGATAACCAGTGACAGAGCTACAACTGTTTGTTAAAGTAGGGGAGATAACCAGTGACAGAGCTACAACTATTGTTTGTGAAAGTAGGGGAGATAACCAGTGACAGCACTAAGATTGCTCTATGGATTATTTCCCTATGGCTCAGAAACACTTTTAACAGACAATTCTCAGGAGGTTATTTATACAACAGAAAGGTTTTTGAAAATAATAGTCCTTTTTGTGATCATAATTTTACATACAAGTGCTGTATCAATTAAAATAACCTTGAAATCTTTGGCACAAGGTCATGAAAAAGGTCGATGTTGGATATGAAGTACAGCGCTGTCTTTTTTGTGTATTCTTTCAGTAGTGTTGTTTTGTAAGTTAGTGATAACATTGGATGTTATAACATTGTCAGGAACAAACAAAACACCATCTTGTAATTGTTTATAGGGAAAATCAAAACCTCTTCATGCTGCTGTGTATAGAAATTGCTGTGTCAGCATTCCTTAGACCAGTGTTGCCCCTGTGAGACTGTCCCTCAAGGCCTATGGTGGCACAGACATGAGCCTCAAGGGGAAGTAACTGATGATCTTAATCATGATTTGTATAGATTGAAAGTCACCACTATAAAGTACTCTAGTCCAGTGTAGTGGTATTAATGAAGTTAATCTGTAGTGTTAATATCGGAAGGTTTTATGTGAGATATAAGACCTGTAATTTGGATTTAAAACTTAACACATTTGTATTTTCTGTCTAAAATATATTGCTTTAATATTTCTATGAAGCAAATCACATTGTTTAGTGAAATCAGTGTCTTAAATTGCCTCATTTTCAGCATTAACAAGAGTTATTTCAAGAAAATATTTTTCTTTCGCATTGACAAGCTCCCAATCAGGTCATGGGTTTTTTTTGGTAAATTTAAGGCTGCTGAGTATTTGATATTGAATTAGAAAATATAAGGGTAAATCACTTTGTATGGAAATTCTGAGTTTACAGGTGGAGTCTGAATGAAACTGATTTTGCTTGGAGATGTTTTCATGCGTATATTGATGTTGCCATGGGAACAAATGCATAACTATCCTCAGACAAATTGGCAGTCCGAGGATAACTGCATGTTTGTTCTTATGACATAAAGACCATCTGCGGTCCAGGAATGTGTTATTGTAGAATTTGAGATTTATTGTTCAGCATAATCAAGGATGTTGAACGTGCTTCTCTTGGATGTTCTACAAGCTGCTGATAGAGGTAAATACCTTATGGGTAAAATCAGATCTCTCTACCCTTGGCTTAGATTAAAACGTGTTTCCAGCCAAAGTCAGGGAAACAGCTGAAAACTTAATATTGTGTCAAATAATGGGGAGTTCAGAGGGGAATTGAATCGATCAATTTGAAATAAAATCGGCTGAAATCTGCAGATCAGCAGAAAATTGCCATCCCTGCAAAGTTCATAAGCAACCTGATTGCAATAGTTCATATGAATTAACTTGGTATGTATGCAAATATTATTATGAAATATTGGTAACCAACTGCTTTGTCGCTTGTGATATTTCATGTGAACATAATATAAAAATTCATCAGAACTACTTAAGTGAACAATACAGCATATTTACAGAAGTTAAGAGAGAAATGTTATAGTTTCCATCAGTTGACAATCATCTTAGAATATACAGAGCTGTTGCAAAGCTGCTGAATCATCAGTATTTTTCATCCTTTAAGAATGGCTATTTTCTGAGCATTTTACAACATTCAGTTGTACTCATGGGTTAGACTGACAAGAATTCTGGTTGTTGATGTGCATCAGTTTTATTTATATATTTTTTAAATTGTATTAGTCACAACCATCAACTTCCAAAATCATCCATATGTTATTGAACTATGTTGTAATGGGTTTTCTAAATTGTATGCAAACTGCTCAAATTATGTAATACTTAATTTGTTTTGTTTTTGCGAGAGTTTGTGTCTGGGACTCAGGCTACAATTAACTGGTCAAATTAATCAAGAATATATAATGGCCTAGATGTTCTCTCACTGAAGTATCAAAAAACACTGTTCATTAATAGGCTTGATCACATAGATTTATACCATTTCTTTTTGGACATTTTTTAATTTGGGTTTAATTATAAAGATATTTTGTCTTGCCTCTTGGTGTAAATCACTGCCAAGACATACTGTTAAGGTTTCAACAAGCAGCAGGGGCCGGATTCACTAAACTAGTCAGACTAAGGCTTAAGAATATTCTAATAAGTTTAGTGAATCCGGCCCAAGGTCAGATCTGGCCGTAACAAATGCAGGGTTTTACACAATGCACAATGTGTGTACAGTATACACAAATGTATAGAATGGAAGAGAAAAGAATATTTGCATCCCAAAGTATGTGCGATATTATACATTGTGCCAAATTCTTCACAAGAAATATAAAGTTCCTGTTATTAAAGTAATCATCAAATGTTACAGTACAGTGCATTACACCATTTCAATGTTTCACTGGACCCTCATATTCCCGTAAGGACCCTTGAAATAAGTAACTGGGAGTCCTCTGGGACCTGTTTTGTTGGTCAAGGTAAAACCAGGCAAATGCACTTTCAGTGTATATATTTTTTCAGGATGTCCAAAAGGACATGTACTAATATTCTAACACATCAAGCATGGAGACTGAATAAATCTGTTGAAACTGTCTTTAGATCATCAAAGTTATTTCACTTCAAATGTCTTGGAGGCGACTATGTTTGTCGTAAGAGGCGACTAACGGGATCGGGTGGTCAGGCTCGCTGACTTGGTTGACACGTCATCGGTTCCAATTACGCAGATCGATGTTCATGCTGTTGATCACTGGATTGTCTGGTCCAGACTCGATTATTTACAGACCGCCGCCATATAGCTGGAATATTGCTGAGTGTGGCGTAATACTAAACTCACTCACTTCAAGTATGGAATGGAATCTGTCCATGTGTTTAAATGTGTAAATAACCAGATGCAAACAAGCAGGGTCAGCAGCTTGCCCTCACAGGCACACATTGATACATTTATTGCTTCATGAAGTTACAGAACTTCACTGGGTGTTTGATGCATGCAGAGAGACTGATTTGACAGAACCTTTGCCATTGTACGAAGAGGAAAAGGTTTGCTCCAATATCCATACCTGTTAGTGTGTCGTTACAGATCACGGATGTGTTTGAGGGGATTGCGGGGGAATGTTTATGGATGGTTTCATTTGTAACTCCAGTGGTGGTGGGTGAGAAAGTGTCACCTTTTTATCATTCAATTGTTTTGTCTCTATTTTTATGGGGGAGGTGAATGAGATGGGGAGATTTAGCCTCTGGATCCACCACTGGTTGTAACAGTGTATTTATTATGATGCTTGTGCCCACATCTGTGATAATGGATGTAAATAGGCTTGCTGTTTCTAGTCGCTATATGCCATACATGACTTCTGACATACGTTCTCTGCTGTCGACATCACACATCACTGGCTGAATCTGTTAGACTTTCAGCCCTACTCAAATATGCATATCTATGTTGCACAATGTCCGTTGCAAATTCGGGAAGCACAACTATTTTTGCTGTGATAAATGATTTGTATTGCTCATTTTGGAGTAATCTTTGTAAAATGTATGATGGAGATATTATGTGTGGCACCATATATACATGTGTTCTGTGCTATTATTCTTTCCAGCCTGTGACCCAGATTTTGAATCAAGGTCATCTAAAATATTTGTCTTTTTTTACAACAATGACATGAATACAATAATCTGTATGCTATAAAAGCTGAATATACTCTTTGACCTTAGTGTTCTAAGCATTATGACCGAGGTAAGTCAGATATATATGGTGTTTTGGAGCACAGAGAGCTATTGGTTAAAGTAGAGGCAGAGTTTGCTAAGTCAGGTGGATGTGCAGTGCAGGGGCATAGCTACCATTATAAAAAAGCCCAGGCTTACACATGATTGTTGCTAAAAAGGTTGGGCAAGCCCTCAATACTATCTAAACATAAAGTTTTGCAACCTATAGGGCTTACACGAAATAATTGGCTTGCTACGCACCTGCAGAGTGCCTCCCAATGACAAGCTGGAGTGAGTGAATATGGTTTGACATCACTTTTAGCCATATCTTGGCATGCTAGAATCCAGAGGTTCAGCCCTCAGTTGGCTGTGATCTATTCTAGGTGTCAGAACCATGCTCATGTGAACCTCTGATACCTGACTCCCTTTGAGCTTTCCTCAAATCTTACACATAGTTGTCTATAACTGAAATTCTATCCAAAATGGCTTTAAAACAAAGCTGATCACTTTGTATATGGAGATCTAAAGCAGCTTGTGAAACCCATTTCAGGTGTGCCCCACTGTGATATTGCCGGAATATTGCTAAAAGCGGCGTAAAACCATACTCACTCACTCTAAAGCACTTTACACAGGATAGGAGTTCCCAAGTCCAAGTGCCCTTTAAGAATGAGCACTGCTTAGACACCACCGTCGGCAGTATTTGCAATATTGCATGAAAACGACACCAAAAATGGCCTATAAATGCCAATATACAACTGAAAAAATGTTATCATTGATGTTTTTACTTTGTGGAATGCCAAGGTCTTAAAGATTATGGTCTATTCAAGAAATTGATATTGTTATGGTTATGCAAAACAATAAAACATCATAAGTGCTGTGTGTTATTTGTTATTGTCAACCAGCCCCTGGCCAGAATATTATAATAATGGCCATCTATAAAGCGCCTATTTCCACACACTTGTGCGTGCTCAAAGCGCTAACACATTATTACCCCAGATAACCCAAGCTAGAAGGTTATAGTCACATGACTTTGTCCCACCGGGTACCCATTTTCTGCTGGGTGAACAGAGGCAATCTTGAACAAACTCACTTGCCTAAGGTGCTTCGTTGTGGGACTGAAGTATCAGGAGTCAAGCTGCCAAACATGGTCACCCATCCAAGATCTCTCCACACTCAATGTTGCTTAACTTCAACTGAGTTTGACCTTAGCTCTATGCACAGGATCACACACCACTAGAATTCAGAAGCAGTTGAAGCTTGATAGAACCTTGTACACAACCTTCGAAAAAAGTGACAATTTATCAAAGAACAGTGGATTAATGCATGGGGGGGGGACTGGTTGAAATGGTGCAGTGTTAAATAATGACACAATCAAACTGGCCAATCACGAAACTTATGGTCTTAGTAACACACAGCGATCATGACTGAAAACACTGACTGATGTCCATACCCATTCTGAGTTCTTATCCCCAGATGCCCCAAAATGTAATCAAATAATATTTCGAACAAAAGTTCACAAACTGCCACAAGAGGCAACTACCGGGTAACAAGATCTATAGTCGGTCAACCTAACTTTTGGAACACGTTTTTGGCAAGTTACGTTTAAACAACAAAAGGTATCCAACTTTTATTCGCTCAGTTAATAATAATAAAATATATCTGACGATCTAATTGGGTGTTGAATTGCTAAAATTTATATCAACTTTTTGAAGATTTTACTTAGGAAACTATCATATAAAGTTTCTGACATTTTACTGGCAAGTACTGGAATAGCTATCAACAACGTCGCAATGTGTGTTAACATAGCATTTCATAGGGAGTGTTTGTGACGTCACAGCTAGTGTTCGGTGTCGGCAAGATGCTCTCTACAGATGCACGGGATATAGTTAAAAGAGTACATGCATTTTTCAAGAAAGAAGCCAAGAGACAAAAACCCTTGATTTCTCTGAATTGCTCAACGAAACGTACACTTCATGCTAGCAAGGTTTCAAGAACAACGCTTCATCGCATTATATCCCTTGACAATGATACAGAGTCTGACACTGAAACCCCGAGACTATAGGGCTGTGTCGTGTCATCCTGTCCACTCTGCATAGATCAATGTTCATGATGACTGTCACTGGATATTATTTACATCAGGGTTTCACCTTGACGTGCAAACATTGGGGTCCTGGGGACCAGTAATTATTAGTTTTAAAGGTCCCTGAGAAGTAACAGTTTAGAGAACTAGACGTTTTGATACTTTCTTTAGAGCCTGGAATGAATCATTGATCATGTGGACTGATGGATGAAATGATGCACGTAACTGCTCTGAAAGGAACAACCAAACACTCAGCAAAGTCATACAAGTGTTGTGGGTATAGTGAATAATATTGTGCATTCCTCACCCTTTTCCAGATACCCGCGAAGATCTAGGTTAGAATATTGATCTTCAGTAACCCATGCTTGTCATAAGAGGCGACTAACGGGATCGGGTGGTCAGGCTCGCTGACTTGGTTGACACATGTCATCGGTTCCCAATTGTGCAGATTGATGCTCATGCTGTTGATCACAGGATTGTCTGGTCCAGACTCGATTATTTACAGACCGCCCCCATGTAGCTGGAATATTGCTGAGTGCAGCGTAAAACTAAACTCACTCACCTTTTTCACAGACAGTGGAAAACTGCTAAGTGCAGGTGAATACCACAAATAAATAAAACAAACTCAAACACAATCTAATGGCATCGATCTTTCTCAAAAACATTTTCCTTCAACACTGTTAAATATAAGCACACCTTTTCACTAGCCATAGTAGATTGTGTCAAAAACAAAGAAGGAAGAAGAATACATTGTAGTAGTTTATTGCACATACAGATCAGTCACTTTCATGTATTCATGTAGTCTATGATTTGCTATACCATTGATGGGATCAGTATTTCAGTTCCATCAGAGCCTGTAGGGGGAAGAAATCTCAGATTACAGCAAGTCTTGAACATCAATGGTATTGAAAAGGTATTGTGCTGACAACCTTACAAATATAATCAGACAAAATCTGGGATTAAATCAAAGGTTTACCAAATGCCAAAGAGACCTAATGCGACCTGTTTGACTAACGCTTAGTCCCTGAATGTATATGATTTTTATGGTAACAAATAAACCGATTTAAATTGAAAAGGAGCCCCAGTGAGTTGGGAGAACCTGAACCTGAGGAAATCTAGACTTGCTTCATTTAGGGCTTTAGCACTGCAGGGAGGGTTAGGCAGTAGGGAAAATAATGTGTGAGACAGACTAATGACCTAAGTACTCATGGCAAAAGTGCCGACCATGTCTCCTACATTCAGGGAGAAGAATATGGTGCAATGCCAGTCAGAAAACACAGCTTCAGCCATGTTTTCAGGTTATGACAGCATTAATAGTAGATAAATGTATGATTAGGATAGTCAGACAGCTGGAGCAATTATCAAGATTATCCATTTGATGAAATTCATTATGCAAACAGCATGTTGAGGTATTGTTGCATTAAATGTTCTGTCAAATGATCATGGCACTGGATGATCATGATGATGATGGCAAGTTTCTGAAGATTAATATATATAAATATCAGCATTCACAGGAAGATAAATAAACTTACAGGACCAGTAAGCATATTAAGGTTAAAGATTAATGATAAATTGAGAGTTTTATGAAAGATAGATGCTAATCATAAGGGTACTTCTGAACATGCTTTCAGTCAAAGACAACTGGAACACTGAAGACACTTTTATCAATCTCAAGAAATTAGAGGAAATACTTGGTCTGGTCAAATAATAAACACAGGGCTCGATTTAAGAGATGTTAACCTACTTGCACCAGGTGCAACCTAAGATAAAACCTAGTTGCACCAGCCAAATTCCAGTTGCAACGTAGTGTGCTTAAAACGTCAGAGGTTTCGGTGCACATAAACATATTTCCGTGATGTTGTACCCATGAAACCATAGCAACACAGAGACACAGCTGGTTCCTGTTTACTCGAGCTGTCATAGCCAAGAGGTGTCTATAAATAACAATGTTTTGATGCCATAGCTATTCAAAGTTTAGAAGAAATATGAGCTGACATATTTATGCTTATAATGTTAGATTTATTGTTGATATAATTCTCGAAACTTGACTTGCACCTGGTGCAAGTCAGACTTATAACTAGGTTGCACTTTGTAATATTGGGTTGCACCAGTGCAAGTATCAAAGCACTAAATCGAGCCCTGAAACATGATAAACAAAACATAAGAAAGAAACATCAAAGGCCAGACCAAGTTCATTACTCGTTCAACATGTTGAGTGATAGATACCTGAATTCAAGATGGATTCTTATTTCACATAAGAGGGAGAAAGCAACAAGCCAATCTGTTGGACAAGCAATCTTGCCCTGTTCGCAACAACTTCCCAAGATGGAATTTTCTTTATCTAAGTCAAATTTTAACACTTTCAAGCCGAATCTTCCAGGTCAGAACAGAACTCGAGTGGATTTGCCCAGATGTAGACAGTCTATAAAGAAAACCTTTTTCATTCAAAGCTAATTTTCTGTTTCCAAAACTGGATCTACTATGGCTACAACCATCGTGTGCCAAAATATTAAGCAAAGACAAATGTTTTCAAAGACTTTCACAAAATCTTCAGTCAACTCACAGAGGTACCCAGTGTACTGATACATATAGCATTTTCATCGTATAATATTGGACATCATGGTCGACCCAAGAATAATCAGCTTGAAAAGGCAAGAATGAAAACAAGAATTATTTAAATAGTGGATAGTCTCCTTAGAACATGTATTTATACTGCTGGTACTGACAGTAAATGATACATTGTTGGGAAAAAACATTTATAATATCCTCTGACTATTGAGTGTTACAAACTTGACCTTTTCACAGTGATGATCTGAATACTTTCAACGGTATCACGGTAAAGTAGCATTCTGCTCAAGTGTGCACTACGTACATAGTCCCTCTTCTGTAGCTTTAAGACACTCATAACATGTTTACAGTTTTAAGAAGTGTTTCCAGAAACACATCCCTTCAACTTTGCCAACTGTCTTCTTCGGAGTCTCAGACCATATTCGCACTCTGGAGTATCCACAACCAACACAGTAGCATCTTTCACAGCCCGTCGCGGCGGAGTCCTCAGTAACTTCACTGAATCAATGTACTTTTCTCGCAGCCTTATTGATCTACGAATCTGAGACTGGTCACAACACTGACTATCCTCAACTGAAAAGTTTAATATCCTTAAAGGCGACTCAATTAGATTTGGTGCCTTGCAAACTGTATCAGTTATTGTTTTATGACCGGAGTTGCCTCCCTTCCTGAGTTGTCTCTTCAAAAGCATATCAGAACATGGACTTTGATCACCAATATTTTCCTTCAGTTCAGGAGTCTGGACATCAGAAGTAGGACTGGGACAGAGGTTCCTTGATACGGAGAAATCTCGAGGCGGTGTCAAACTCTCAAGATGATCAATTGATTCATCATCAGTCTTGTCATCTGTGACAAATGCCAAAGCTTTCAACCTGCCGAGGGCTCTTCCTCGTCTACTATCGCCATGGTTTTCCTTCTCGCATGACGCATGTCTCTGTCGTGTATGTACTCTCTTTCCTCTCAGTAGCTTAATTTTCCCATGGCTCAAACCTTGGCGTGCAAGGAAATTGGGAGAGATCTAAAACAGTAACAAAGATGCAAGTCAATATGCTTTACTAAAACATGCACATCTGCTAACCCAAGGAATTATTTGTTTGTTTGTTGTTTAACGCCACACTCAGCAATATTCCAGCTATATGGCGGCGGTGGTCTGTAAATAGGCAAGTCTGGACCAGACAATCCAGTGATCGACAGCATGAGCATCGATCTAGACAAATGGGATATGAGAACATTTGTGAACCAATGCAGCAAGCCTGACCACCAAAAGAAGTAAAGGAACAATGCATATTTTTAAATGCTGTACCCAGATCAAAAAGAAAAAAAGTGATAAAAACAAAAAACAAAATGGATATTTTCATCATGTTCATCTGACTATGGGTCATATGTTATGGCCATGACAGATGAACAATAATCATATAAAAGATCAGATGTTCTTTAACATCATTTTGAGAAGCATAAACATGGTCCAGTTGTAAGACCTATACCAAAATGACAAAATCAGGTCAAGTTCAGATCTGATGACAAACAGACATTCTAAACTGAATAGTCTCACCACATGACACAATACTAAAAATGTTACATATGTCTATCCATTTCAAATTTTACTTCTGAAATACGAGTCAAATGTTTTTAAGAGGAATGCGATAAAACAAGAGAAACGTACTCAGAGCTCCAGATAAGATTTAGCTCATGTGGGTACTGTACCCCTGTATTTTTTGGGAGTGGGTATTATGAATGTTGAGTGGGTATTTCATTTTCCGTTACCCACTGCTTTCAAATATGTGCGTATTTCAGTCATTTTACTCACCTAAGTATTATGTCATTGAGTAAGTTTACTAAGCAGGTATGTTCTGCCTTATGTCATACCTAATCAAAAACAACTTTAATATAATGGAAATGATTTCATAAAAAATCACTCATCCTATACTGACAGTACTACACTTGTCCTATACTAACAGTACAACTTGATAGCAATCGATGTCTTTTTCATTACGCAAGCGAGTGTTATAAATATATTCCGTACGCATTTGTTTTAAACGTTTTTGCGTATCTAACATTTTAAATGCGTAATTGGTACGCTACGCAACAATTATTTTTTCAATGCGTAATTGGAAATTTTCTCTGCGTATTTTACCCATATACGCAGCTTATCTGGGCCTCTGACGTACTGTATAGGAGTTTCAGCTTTATACATTCTTATCACTACTGTTTGGATACTGTTCATTGAACTGAAAGCACCAGAACTACTTTAACTGGGCTTTGGCTTCATCTTTGTGGCATGCATCATAGAAATGTTGAAATTCTCCTAGAAGTGTAAGAAAATCTCGATTTTGTTGCCAAAGTTTCCTGCCAGGGAACCTAATTTGGAATTCTAGATAAATCCTTGTGACAAGAGTGAGTGAGTTTAGTTTACGCCACTTTTTGCAATATTCCAGCAATATCATGACGGGGACACCAGAAATGGGCTTCACACATTGTACCCATGTGGGGAATGGAACCTGGGTCTTCTGCGTGATGAGTGAATGCTTTAACCACTAGGCTGACAAGAAACAAAACCTATCAGCCACCAAAGATGAATTCAGTTCAGTTCAGTTAGAATGACACAACAGCCATCAAATTACTGATCACATGAATACTGCATTGGATATCACATGACTTTTCTTATTATCAATGCATCTCAGGTGAGGTGAGGTGAAATTGGGTTTAACGTCACGCTGGAGAATATTTCGCTCATATGACGACGTGCATGCGTGTTTATGTGTAGGTGCGGCTGCTTGTACTAGCCCAGACTGAAGCTTGTTTTATAGTGCTAGCCCACTGAGATACCAAGCCGCAGTGAAGCATGAATACCCCACTCAGACACATTATACTGACTCCGAGCCGACCAGGCCTTGTTGTACCCATTAATGCCGAGCGCCAGGCAGGGACCAACAAGTACCATATTTTAACGTCTTTTGGTATGACGCGGCCGGGGATCGAACCCGCGACCTTCCGCTCTCCGGGCGGACGCTCTAACCACTACACCACAGAGGCAGTCCATCAATGCAGCTCAATACAACAGAACACCAGGTAGCCCAAGGACCCCCTTCCCCTTGTCAATATGCTCAAGAAAACAGTTACACCTTTTTCTGTGTGAAGTTCATTGGATTTGTTGTAAAATCCTTTATTTGAAACAAGGGCTCGGTCAAAAAGGCCATTATTGTCAATGTAGATCTATGCAAACCTTGTGAAAATGGATCATTACAATTTGTTCAAACTCACAAACGACTAAGTTACTATGTTAACAATATGGGCCATGCAGATTGTGACTTCACTCCCACCACAAACAAAGTAAGTGAGTGGGTATGGTTTTATGCTGCTTTTTGCACTATTCCAGCAATACCACAGCAGGGGACACCAGAAATGGGCTTTAAAACCACAAGGCCACACCACCACTAATCCACAACAAAGATTTGGTGGTGGGTCAAAGGGTAAATTTATCATGGCCTAGATTTTCGAAGCTCTCTTAGCGCTAAGATAGTCGTAACTTAATGTTAATAAATGGCACTTATGACTATCTTAGCGATAAGAGAGCTTCCAAAATCTAGGCCCATAATGGTAGGGAGATATAATAATATGCTGGATAATTAAAGATGGGTAACCCCACCAAAAATATGAAAAAGTTTACACGTTTAATGAGCGACATTTAATTCAAACATTTTGAAACTGAAATTAGAACATCGTACCCATGTGAGGTTAGATTCATCAGCAGCTATGGCCTTGGCTGTGAGAGGATGAAGAGCCCCAAGAACTGGGGAGAGAGGACATTCAGGGCCATTTACTGGGCTCTTGACAAAATCTAATTTTGGTTTCTTTTCAAGTATAGATTTTCGGGAACCTTTCCTTGGCATATCTGAAATCACAATGTGAAGTTGTGACATTGAAAACTTAAAATGAAAAAATTGTGATATTTGGCTGAAAAAAATTGTTTTAGTTGTCAAGAACTACTGCAATGTCACACAGTATGACAAATCTTTATCGCTTATTTCTACTTTCAAAAATATAAAAAAATCACTGTATGTTAGGCATCTCAGAATGCTACAAATCTAGAAATAAGGCAATCCAATAGAGCTTCACTTTACATTCACACTGCTTTACTTCACATTTCAAGTTCTGTGCTTGTCTTGTACAATTAGACAAAAATAATAATGAGCTGTGCACAGATTTCACCCCAATCTACAGGTGAGTTTTATAATTACCCAGAATCATATCTGAATATAGTTTTTAATGCCACAATAGGAAGACGTACTAAAATACATTTCAAAGTGTCAAAAGCCTTAATCTGATCACGGCTTCTGTGTTTGTTTGTTGTTTAATGCCACACTCAGCAATATTCCAGCTACAAGATGGCACTCAATGCAGTCTGGAAATAATCGAGTCTGAACATGACAGTCCAGTGATCAACATGAGCATCAACATGGTTGCTGTGAATAATGGCAGAATGGTGTGATCTGCCGATACGTTCACACAAGATTTTTCCAATATCATGGAAACAATACTGAAACCATGAATAAAAATTAAACAATACAAATATTAGTCCTAATACGCAGTGAGCACATTCACAACCAGGCAATATAATAACAAGACTAGCGTTTGTCAGTTCAAATATTACAAAATGCCATTTCTGGTGTTAAATGCTCATGTTAATGTCTTTGTATTGGGAGGTGAATTGAAATGGGGCTAACTTTGTACCTGGAATATTTCACTCATATGATGATGTGCATGCGTGTGTATGTGTGGCTGCTTGTACTAGCCCAGACTTAAGCTGGTTTTATAGTGCTAGCTCACTGAGAGTGTGTATGTGTATGTGTGGCTGCTAGGTGGCAGTGGCAGTCTGAAACAAAGTAGCCAATCAGAGAACAATATACAGTCATGTGAGGTGAGGTGAGGTGAAATTGGGTTTAACGTCACGCTGGAGAATATTTCACTCATATGATGATGTGCATGCGTGTGTATGTATAGGTGCGGCTGCTTGTACTAGCCCAGACTGAAGCTGGTTTTATAGTGCTAGCCCACTGAGATACCATTCCGCAGTTAAGCATGAATACCCCACTCAGACACATTACACTGACTCCGAGCTGACCAATCCTTGTTATACCCATTAATGCCGAGCGCCAGACAGGGACCAACAAGTACCATATTTTTATGTCCTTTGGTATGACGCACCCGGGGATCGAACCCGCGACCTTCCGCTCTCCGGGTGGACCTTTGTATTTGGAGAATCAGAACTGAATGTATCTGTATAAGGAGTATCCTTTCTACACACAAGAAAATGTGGTAGTCAAATATTCCAGAATATACACTTACAGTTTTTATTTAACTTTTACATGTGTGTTTGATATTCCAAGGATATTTAAAAAATATTTTGGTATGTCTTCATAATTACAAGTTACAAAATCCTTGTTTTATACTGAAATCGTAAAATTTTGTTACTAAACATTAATACTAATTCACTGTACAGCAACAAAATTAGGCAAAGATGATCATGAAATATCTAACGGCCTGGCAAGCATGAAAGATTTTTGTTTATGCTCTTCATTGAGTTATCATGGTGACCAAAAGTTTCAAAGTGGACCAAAGGAGGCGTTATGGATAAAAATTGTAATATTTCTTATATTGTATAGAAATCAATTCCTAGGATTGATTAAAGAGAGTAAAAATGTTTATAAATAAAAATATGTTCAAATTGATCCTGTATGACATTTTTTCAGCATTCCTCAGCTGTCCCTCACTTGAAACATGCCAAGCATAAACATTGCATAAACATTTGGGGTCTTAGTCCTCAAAATCTTAAGGGAACTAAACCCTTGACGACAAAAAATAATAAGTCTATTTATAGAACATAGGCCGAGTATCTACAGTTTTATCACGTCACTGGCTCTCATTTAAATAATACCTGCATCGATCGTTTAATTGAGATATTTGCAACTGTTGTGAAATGAAAGATGCACATCATGTCGGTTTGTTAGCTAATCGAAAATATTTGAATGGGGAACCTGTTGGAAATTTGACCACGGACTGTCATAATAATTGGATATCGAACAGCACATTAATACTGTACATCAACAATGACACAAGAGCGAACTTGCCCGCTAAAATCAATGGACATGTCCAGACTCATTCAGTCATAATGTTTTCATGTAGTCGCCATGATCAATACAAACAGGCAGTTTGAAAGGAGTCTGCTGATTGGATAAAATGAAAATATTATCCAATGAAAAGAATCTACACACAAAGAGTTCGGGAGGCAGATATCGGGAAATCTCGCGCATATTCAATCCTCAACGCTGATTGGTCTGTTCATTTCGTGTCTCAAAATTTAAAAATGGTTGACAATCTTGCTCAGACTTGCTTTCCATCAATTATGACCAATTAGGCTATGTTCCAACACGAATTGTCACTTTCTCATTAGTGCTATTGTACCCAAATCACAGTTAGAATGAGGTAAGGCTTTCTTTTTGTGTTTAGTGTGTGTTGTAAAGAATTAGTTTTTGATTTATTCATTTCACGGACGTTATGTCTAGTTTCGTCATGGATGGATAGATAGTGAACTTGAACATTGAAACAAGTTTGAATTGTGGTTATTTTAGTTTTATCATACATACAATAAGCAATAATCCAGTCAATTTTATACCACACTTTTGGATTAAAGAATACAGAGACATTCATGTGCCATCGTTGAACAGCTGTAACATAACATAAAGCTTCATCTTATTTTGTCAGAGAAATACTCAAGTTCAAAAAGTTAAACATGTACACAATACTTGGGCTGAGCAGGATGACCTCAGTTAGACATTTTGATGGAGCTGCCATAGAAAACTTTCGCCATCATTTTTATCCAAGGGCAAAGGATTGGGGAGAACTAAACAAATGTGGTGTAAGGTTAGGGGTGATATTCTGAAGGGGCTCCACAGATTGTATATAACTACACCATTGAGATTACTGACACTTTACCATCACTTTTCAACAGTATGTCATGAATATCAGGATAATGATAGAACCCTAAACTAATAATTAACATGGCAGGCTATGTGCATTCTCTGAAAGGCCTAAACAGTTCCAAATAAAGCCATCAGGAATGCATGCAAAGTAATTTCAGAACTAACGCCTGTGGATGGGAGTTGGGAAAGACTTCCGCCCATATCCCCCCTTATATTTCATTCTAGTCAAATCATATCA
Source organism: Haliotis rubra (assembly GCF_003918875.1). Taxonomy (NCBI): domain Eukaryota; kingdom Metazoa; phylum Mollusca; class Gastropoda; order Lepetellida; family Haliotidae; genus Haliotis; species Haliotis rubra. The sequence continues at coordinate 371,530 of NW_025766803.1, read as the reverse complement.
CCTGAATATATATATTCCTCATCTGACAAGGATGAGTTTTAACATGTTTCTTTAATTGTATCTGAACATACTGAAAGACATGTCCTACTTCTGAAAATGCCTCTCAAAGGAATTTTTCCTCATCGTTAAAATTTAGAGGGATGCGAGCGAAAGTCTTTTCCCGGGAGTTGACGTGTAACTGTTCAAACAATATTTTGTATCAGCTGGAATTTTCTTCCTTCTGATCTGTCACTGATGACAGTAATAGTGATAATGATGTGATGGGTAAAATATATAAAAGAACTTACAATTAGTGGCGACTTGGGGCTTACCTTTAGAATTCAGCACCTCAAGGTTTACAAATGACATCACAATACCTTATGACATAATTTGTGGAACTTTGCTACCAAAACCACTGCCAAAACAATGCCTTGTGACATCTGACTGTTGCTGAGTTATAGAGTGTGCCTAAGCTCCTCTTAGTGTTCTACCGTATCTATACACATTGGACCCGTGAAGATCCGGGGTAGAATAGGTCTTCAGCAACCCATGCTTGCCACAAAAGGCGACTATGCTTGTCGTAAGAGGCAACTAATGGGATCAGGTGATCAGGCTTGCTGACTTGGTTGACAGATGTCATCGGTTCCCAATTGCGCAAATCGATGCTCATGCATTGTCTGGATTGTCTGGTCCAGACTCAATTATTTACAGACCGCTGCCATATAGCTGGCATATTGCTGAGTGTGGTGTAAAACTAAACTCACTCACTCGGTACACATTGTCGTTGAGTAATTAAGAAAAATTAAATTGTCAACATATAGCTGCTCAAAATATTTTACAAAAGTCATTGGTATATTTAAGTTACATTAAACAGATTAGCCAAACTGTCTTTGCTCCAGCCTTATTGCTGTTTGATAAAAGCTGTTTTTCTGTAACAGTTCTGCTGCAAAATCAGTATGATATCAGTCACATAATTATGTATTCATGCTTTTGGATGGATTTGTTACTTTGCAGCTTGAATTTGTGACTTATATATACATGTAGAGCATTAATGATGAAAAAAGTAGAATAAAACATCAGAGAATACAATCAGATCTTCTGTATTTCAATATTTGCTCAAGATCTGACAAACTTGACATGTCAGGTGACAAGTGAGTTTATTCAAAATCGCCTCTTTTCACTCAGCAGAAAATGGGTACCTGGTGGTACATGTGAGTCCATGTGACTATAACCCTCTAGCGTCTAACAAGCAGCTTAGGTTATCCAGGGTAATGATATGAATCAGATTGTCTGGGCGCTTTGAGTATGTATTAAGCATGGAGCAATGCACATGATAAATGGACTATTATTATTAAGTTTTATCTGAACAAACCCACTCTTATTCTAATTGTTCCCTCGAAAGTAAAACATTTTTTGTGTGAACACATCAAGGCTCAGAAACTGTTAAAAATAACCACAATATCAAACATTGCAGACTTTCATATTTTCTGAACTGTTTTGTTTGATTTTCATATCAGTAATCAGAATACTTTGCTAAGTCCTACATAGAACTAAGAAGCCTCAGTCAAAGCTAAATAAGATGCCCACCTGATGTTATTACTGGTACCACTTTTGGAAGCTTTGTAAATTTTCCCCAAACATCACCATACTAATTAACCACTATTTATATTTTTTATTCCACTGTTCCTTGAAACAGTTTGCTGGGTCAACAGATCAGTGAAAGAATTTAATCCACATAAAGATATGTACAAAATCGAACCAGTAAATCGGTTTAAATTCTTTACAGATGTTCAGCTTAAACCTACTCTGTTACAGGTGATGATCCCACAACACTTCAAATTGCATGACAGTCAACTATGACCAGTAGAAATGGCCAGTTAGATTTTAGTCCTGAAGAATTACAAGTACCCAAACGAGGCATCGCTCAGCAGGCTCTTGAGGAGGATGCAAGGCAGACATATGTGATCATCATCAAACAGGAGGATGAGAATGGAGATGTCATAGAAGCTGAGACATCGGGGTCACTCCAGGTGCTTAACCAGTCATCCAGCCGACAATCACTTGATGGCCTCCGCAAAAATTTGTCGAATATCGGTGATGATGAATATGACAGCGGCATCTCTTCAGCCAATCTCTTCCTGAAAGATGATGAGCTTGAAGATGTTGAGGAAGCTGAGGGGCTGGTCCTACCCTCAGCCAAGAGGACTCGAATCCATGAAGATCCCCCACCACATATTCCTGTATGTGTTGGGAACGATCCTGGAGTCAAAGGTGTTGTGAAAAGAAATCTGTTTTGCAGCGAGCTTTCCCGATCACTCCCCCTGCGGGATCGGTCAAGCAGTCGAAGATCGTGATGTCTTCTAGTCCAGACTTGTTTCAAGGAACAGCTACCCAAGTCAGTGGCTCCTTCAACACCCCAACACCGAGCCTGGACTACAAGACCCATCCTGCAGTACGCAAGATCATCCTTGTGTCACCGAACCAATACCCAACCCCCTCCTCCACCAGTGTACTTACCCCACCATCAGCTGCAGCTGTGAAGTCTCTTTATGCTCCATCACCGTTAGCATCATCAACACCCATTACGTCAGCATCAGCACTGAACGTTTCAGGAGCATCACCCGACTCAGGAATATCCCTGTCCGTGTCTTCTTTGTCATCCACAGTCTTGACTCCAGGGTCTCAGAACCTGTCTAGCCAATCGCTGCACTCCTCTCAGGGCACACCAGAGATGATTCCATCTTCCGTTACAACCACACAATCAGGCCCTGGTCAGCCAATCGAAACCAAGATTACATTCAGCAGACGACCTATGTCAGCAAGCATAGAAAAGAAAGATACAGAGCTTTCAGATGATGGTAAGGTTTCAGTTATGACTCAGGGTTGCCATGGTTATAATAATGTTTCCAGGACATGTTGCTGTGGTTACATATTGAATATTGTCCAAGGACAGGTTTTGATATATATCATAATGGACGGTGAGGAAGCCTAGTGGTTAAAGTGTTGGCTCATCACGCCAAAGACCCGGGTTCGATTCCCCACAATGTGTGACTCCCATTTCTGGTGTCCCCCGCCGTGATGTTGCTGGAAATTGGAATATTGCTATAAGCAGCGTAAAACACTCACTCACTCACTCACTCACTCAAAATATTTCTACAGATCTAACCATGCAAACGTCTTGCAAAAAATTCTAAACATGCAAAATCAATCTAATCTTTCTCAGCAACTACAAAAAAAAATTTTTTTATTGATACACAAACAGTCTACTAAATGTATTGGGTGGTAAAGCCTGGTTGATTGCATCAACTGCTGTCAATATTAATCTCTGGATTGTCTGGTCCAGACTGTTGTTTACAGACCATTGTCATGTAGCTCTAACAAACTTTGGTCAAGTGCCTACAGTACTGTCGGAAATAGAAAAAAACTATTTTTAGGCTGTTACTCTTCATCCCTAAAATTTACACAATTGCAAATAGCATATGTCGAAATAACCCACATCGGCCTAACTGGACGTTCAGTGGGATGCGTAATAGGATATCCAGAAAAGCATGTTTACTCGTAAAATCGGGCACAACTTAGAAAAAATGCGAGCAGCTGCTGAAAACAATAGATCAGACTATAGATGGCAATTAGGTCGCTCAGCCAGGTATGATGACGGACCATCAACTCACTTGGCATGAAATGCACGTGCTGCCCACAGACACAAGGGGTCATCTCAAATATCTTTTATGCTTTTTCATGTGTATTGAATATGTCTCTACTGATAATCTAATCTTAGCTAATATCTCTATCCCCAAGCCCGACCCCAACTACCGTCAGCAACACCAGTCTTGGTTTTGCTTTTGAGACGACCCCTCCTACCTGTTTCTTTTTATAGTGATAGTGAGACTCAATGGTAGCTACATCCTTAATAGTTTCAGTATTAAAGTTATTTTTTACGTCTGCTATTGTTTATTATGAAGCTGAGTCTGATTTCAAAATGGATATTCAAAAAGTGTCATTTGTTATACAATATCATCACACACTAATTTGCATAAAGCCATGGTCTGCTCCAAATAAGTCTCTTTGGACCTTGAAAAAAACCTCATTGCTCATTTCTGCACTAATATCTCCTCAGTGAAATCCTTTTTTAACGTTTCCTATCTCCCTACCACTGAGACTGTAGTTAGGCCGAACTTAGTTCAACAGATATTTCACACTTTCACATATTAACTACCTAAATTGTAGATATAAATGTGAAACAACCCAGTTTTTTTCTATTTCCGACAGTACTTTAGTATATTCACTGTTGAACATCCTGGGTGGTGAATTTGCATCTACAGAGGTACAGATAAGCTACGTATCTGCATAAATTACGCAAATATTTATGTGAAAACTCAATTCCTACTAAGCCTATTGCATACAAGTATGCTTGAACTTTTGTAAATACTCAATAAATGTGATCTTACATGCATACACACACAAATGTCATATCTTACTCTTAGCTTGCATACCGGTGGATAGATAAAACAACTGAGGTATATTGAGAGGTTCTATTTCACTCAGGACATGAACTTAGCAGCTTGCAGTCTTTCTTATCATTTCTCATGTTACAGATCAAATATAAATAATAAACACTAACATTTAAACTTTATTACATTTTTACAATTAATGGAAAATGGCAAAATACCCAATTGAGATTGAGTGAGGTGAGTACAATTTAGTTGGTTACTGAAAGGAGAATTAGGATACACAATTGAGATGAACACAAGTGAGTACATAACTCAATGGCCCAAAAAGTTATCTGTAGCTCTGCATCTATAATGTCTCAAATATTTGTGGTATTTAAATCAAAGGACCCCTAGATTTATTTTAACGTTAACATTAAGCATGTTATGTTTATGACAAGGACACCTTGACTTCCATGCTTAATTTCATTACACTGATAAATGTGATATATACTCTTCCATATGGATTTCATGAGCATGATGAGCATTGTGACATAAGACTGTTATACACTTTGTTCAAAACATAGTCCATGTATTGTCTACATTTAACACAACATCAATTTTTCCTGAAGGTGCTGACAAGTCCCTGGATACCTCCCTGGCCAACATTCAGTGGCTGGGTGCATACCAGCTGGGAGCGAAGCCAGCCCGCAGCAAGACAGACCCACCCACAGTAGCCACACGCTGGACATCCGAGGAGAGGGGTCGACGGAAGGAATACAATCACGAGGAGATAGTGCGGGTGAGCAGACTGGTGGTGTAGATGGTGGATGGAAGGGTATGCATGTAATGCTGAACATCTGAAATCGGAGTTTTGAATCTAAAGTTCCAATTGTTTGTGAACTGTTTAATGCAGCGCTCAGTAAGTTTCCAGGTATAAAATGGCAATGAGACCAGACAATCCAGTGTTTAACGTCATGAGCTTCAATCAATGCAACTGGAATACAATGACATATATTAACTTAGTCAGTAGGCCTGACCCGCGGATCCCATTAGTCGCCTCTTATGACAACCATGGTTTGCTGAAGACCAGTTCTTACCCCAATGTTCATGGGTATTCCTATTTGCAAATACATTTAATATTGCCTTTTCCCTGTAATACAGCTCTATATATGTCCAGGGTGAAATGCTACACTGGTGCTCTGGTAGATTGTGACTTATTATAAAACACATGATACATTCTTCTTTGTACCACGATACATATGGTATCGTGACCTTGCTGCATCGTTTCACCCCAAGTATTTGTCATACAAACACCTGGGGCTCATTTCACAAAGGAAATGTTACTAAGGTTAACCTTAACTCCCATTTTAACATTGCACTAAGGTTACCTTAGTGACTTAAGATGACCTCAGTGCTTTTTGAAAGGAGGCCCAGGACTGAAATGACTCGCACTTCTGTCTATCATGATGATCTTGTTGCATTTCAAAGAAACAAAAAACCACAGAATCTGCAATCCTACAAAAGTGTTTTTGTATAGAGTTGTCTCATTGCCCACATTAAAAACGTGTTTATATCAAATATCTACCATTGCCAGCCTCCTTATGTTTATTGCACAATGTTTTGCGAATTAGAGCTCAGGGCTTTTATTATTCCGTCAGGACAGATGATGTCTAATTTGCTTGTAGGTTATTCATTAAACATGCTCACTGTAAGATTCTATATATGTCAGTAGATCATGTAAATGTATTTTTTAGGTAAATCGCGAATGTGGACAAACAAAGCGTCCCCCATATTCCTACATGGTGCTGATCCAGATGGCACTGCAGAGCCGAGCTGACCAGAAGATGACCTTGAGGGAGATATGCAAGTGGATAGAGGAAACCTTTGCTTTCTATAAGCACACAGCTAAGCCAGGTTGGAAGGTGAGTACAGATAGTTAGAGCAGTGTTAAATTTTGTATTAAAGTACCACAGACTCTCTCAGTCTCACAATTTTATATTCTACCTAAGGATCACCCGTTTTGTTTACAATAGTTAATCTGTCATGGCATAAGGTTTCAAAAATTAAAGGCCTTATTAGCATGATGATTTTTTTTTAAAGATGATTATGATGTTCAGAAGGTTATTGTAGCACTTATACCAAAAGACGTTAAAATATGGTACTTGTTGGTCCCTGCCTGGCGCTCGGCATTAATGGGTACAACAAGGACTGGTCGGCTCGGAGTCAGTATAATGTGTCTGAGTGGGGTATTTATGCTTCACTGCGGCATGGTATCTCAGTGGGCTAGCACTATAAAACCAGCTTCAGTCTGGGCTAGTACAAGCAGCCGCACCTACACTTACACATGCATGCACATCATCATATGAGCGAAATATTCTCCAGTGCGACGTTAAACCCAATTTCACCTCACCTCACCTCACCTCACATGACTGTATATTGTTCTCTGATTGGCTACTTTGTTTCAGACTGCCACTGCGACCTAGCAGCCACACATACACACACACACACACGCATGCACGTCGTCATATAAATGTCATGTTCTCATTTGCCTGCCCAGTCTACTATTATTCACCGTCAGGTTTTCATGCCGACTTTTCAAATGTTTGATTTTTGCCAGTTGGAGTAATAATGTTAGGATATTAGTGTACACACTAAGTAAATGAGGTTATTTTCAGTCATTTTCTCCGCTGAATTTCAAGGGATCCAGTAAATCAAAAGGACCCCCAGATGCCAAAGATTTTGTAGATATGGAGATTGTGTGGATTCCTTAGCCATATTACTATTATAAGAATCTCAAAACATAATCGCTTGTCTTTTTCAATAGGGCAGTCAGATTCACCATATTTCCTCTTTCACATCACTGTTGAGGATGATTATGTTGTGGTACACTGTTTGGTCATTGGTTGCAGTGAGGCTTTACATAACATCAGCATCATGTTGTCTTTGCTGTTTCAGAACTCAATACGGCATAATCTGTCGTACTACCAGTGCTTTATCCGGACATCAGAGGACAAGAAGAAGCATGGAGCAAGGTGGACCCTCAAGTTCGATGACGAGAAGCAAGACTACAGAGCAGGAGGCAAAGGTATAAACAAACTGGGTTTTGTTGCATAAGATGTTGATTTCACTCAGAGTTCTGTACATGTATTTGCCTCCAGTGAAGATTCTGGGTTAGAATTGGTCCCTATCAACTTATAGCCTCGTGGTTAAAACATTAGCTGACGACCTGGGTTTGATTCCCCACATGGGTACAATGTGTGACACCCATTTCAGGTGTCCCCACCGTGATAGTGCTGGAATATTGTTAAAGCAGGGTAAAACCATACTCACTCACACCCTGTCAACTTGTGCTGATCTTAGGAGGGGACCAAATGAATTGAAGCTTGGCTGGCATGCAGTGTTGTTCATCATATCAATCATTAAATTGTCACACTTCAGACTTGATATTTTACTGGTCACGATCGCTCTATTGACTAACTAACTTTGTCTTCAGACAAGGCTACAGTTGACTGCATCCAGGCAACCACCCAGCTGCCAGGCATGATCCCACTGTTTATCAACCAGAACAACGCCAGTGGAGTTTTCCAACCATCAATTGTCCCGATGCCACCCTCGTCCTGCTCCAGCCTCCCACAGCTGCAGCAACAGCCCTTCCCATTTCATGCTTGCTTCAGGAAGAAGAGAACAGGTACATGTCTTCACACAACTCACCTGTTAGGCTTTATTATCCCCCGCAACGAGTTCTGTCCGTCTTTGCGTCCATCACACTTTGTCCGAAGCTTATCTCCTAAACTATTGGTGATAGCTTAACCAAACTTGGTACACATGTCAACCATGATCCCTATATGTGCCTTTTGGGGGTTAGACCTAGATGTTAATTTTATTTTTAGTGGTTTCCATGGAAACATGACTTATGCTGTGACTATGAGGATGTCATCTTGTTGCATTTCCATGACGACAAGTTCGGCTTCAACTGAATTTGGTGGTAGTGTTCCTTTCTAGAGCAGATCTTAAAAAACCTTTCAATACTCTCCTTCAACTTTCCTGTATACACTCCAAAGATTTGACATGATCATAACTAGTAGACATATTCATTAGGAGTATTTTGCTGTAGCGGGGGATATTGATGACTTTGTCTTCTTGTACTACCTTTCAACTTTGCTTTGTTTTTCTTTCTATCTTTTGTATACAATAAATATCTATACTGAATGACAGTGTTTACTCTAGATGAAAAGACAATCTGTTCTGTAAATGGTTGCCTTACCTTAGTGACATGATGCATACAACAGTCAATGTGAAAACTGATGGGCTAATCATCCCAAAGCAAATCTGTAATGAACTAATTGGGTACACCATGTTTATTGTTACATTATTGGAATGCTGAAATGGAAAAAGAGCGAGTGAGGTTTTCTTTAGGTGTGGGGGGTGTCTGGATTTCATTGGTTACCTCCCTTTCTCCATGTCATAGTTGTTCAGTAGTTTCTTCTGAGGCAGTAATTATATAGTTTGTTATGATATGTTATACATATCAGTCATTATGTAGTGACTGGGGCTGTTACGATTCACTCCATATTCCGTGAATTGAACTCCTTTTTTTTTCATGATTTCAGACCCTTGAAGATCCTGGTTAGAATTGATCTTCAATAACCCATTCTTGTCATAAGAGGCGACTAACGTGATCGGGTGGTCAGACTCGCTGACTTGGTTGATAAATGTCATCGTATCCCAACTGCGTAGATCGATGTTCATGCTGTTAATCGCTGAATTGTCTGGCCCAAACTTGATTATTTACAGACCGCTGTGAAATAGCTAGAATATTGTTGAGTGCGACGTAAAAATAAACTCAGTCACTCAAATACTCACTCACACTGTTCTGTGCCTATGGGAGAGAATATTTTTGTGTCTAGTAGAGCCCTGAATGTTCAGTGCATCTGTACACTCTTGATTTCTATGTTGAATAAGGTGTTCAATATTCATCAAAGATTGTGTGAGTATGACAGTGTCAGATTGAAAGTTGTATTGGTGTTGAATCTATTCTTTACACACTTGAATACTAGGGTAACATTGGACTCTTCCATTGCAGGTCCTATGCCAATTCTGCCCCGCCCATCTCCGGTGCAAGCATATGCTTTAGTGCCACTCCATAATGTGCCTCAGCAACAGCAGCAACAACAACCAATCATCGTCCATTTCCCCAGCGGTCAACACCAAGTTGGGGGCACCCCTGCCCAGACCGAGACAACTTCCTCGGTCAGTACACCTGTTCCTATCGCATGTGCCCCGACACCGCAACACTCAGACAAGTCCATACAGCCCGGTCTGAACATCCTGCGACAGGCATGGCTCAATGCAGATGTCTCTGAAGATGAAAACGCTTTGACTTCCATTTTAAAAGAACAGGGTATTTCTGTGGCCAGTGGACAGACTGAAAAGAAACAAACAGCAAAACAGTTAAAGGTCAGTGCAACTCAAGGTCTTCCTAAACCTAAGATTTATGCACCCAAGCCAAAGAAAAGAACTCGAAGTCGGATCAAGAAATTACCAAAAGTTCCTGAAGAAAAGACTCTTTTGGCCGAATCCTCGGACTCTGAACCTGATGATCAGTTTGAGAAGGGTTTGCCCACTCCTCTGAGACAACTGTTTCAGTCGCCGGATGATAAGAATAAGAATGAGCTTCTAACAACATCTACACCTCTGAGGAATGCTACGATATCCCCAGAGCATCTCCCATCCCCGATTCGAGGACTGACGCCTCTGCGGGGTACGGGGCCTTTCGATGGCAGTTTTCTAGACATTTTACAAGAAGAGGCTGTGCATGCTCTCAAGCTGATCGGATCCCCTCAGTTTGGGGACGGTCAGAAAACTGGACGTTCCCCAAATAACTCTCTCACTGAGTTTGGAATTTTCCAGATCTCACCTGACAAGGGGGGTAAAAACCTCAGTGATTATCCCCTGAATAGCCTGTCACGGATATTTGCTGACTTTGATACTAATTTTATGACAGAAAATGATGGTCTTCCAATAGATATGTCCAACTTTAACTGGAGCGGGCTCCAGCAGGCCACAGTGTCCCCCAAAGACCAGGACAAAAAGTCCTAACAGTTTTACAAACAAGCCCACACCCATCTTTGATTATCAGGGTAATGTTTCACCAGCTGTTGTGATAATTCCAGGGACCTGTTCACCACCATGCCTTCATTTTGTCTAAAACTCGTATCAGGAACCCCTGAATTTCTGACAAACATCAAAATTCCTTACTAGAGGTATATACCTCAATTCAAATTTGCAACCTGTTCCAAAGATATGTTTAGTTAGAATGGAAGACAGTTCTGAATGCGGTATATTTAAATAGTAGTAGGGTACTAGCATATGTCGTACAACTGCTTGTTACAATCAAGAAAGAATCTTTTAACTTCAAAGGACAGCTAACTGTACCATTTTTGTTGTTGGATTTAGCCAAGTCAAACTGAGGCTATAGGTCCTAGGTCTTTATCATAATACAATGACGAGTAGTACCTTTAGGTCCAATGTTCATGTGCGATTTTGTGATTAAGTCTAGATTTCAAAATCAGTACTGTTATAGTTTGAAGATGGTACTACAGTTTGGTTTATGTCCAACCAGATACATCAGACTCAAACATTCTCATTTCAAATTAATGCCGGGGCAGTGGGGTAGCCTAGCGGTTAAAGCACTGCTTGTGACGTCGAAGACCCATTTACGATTCCCCACACGGGTACAATGAGTGAAGCCCATTTCTGGTGTTCCCCGCCTTGATGTTGCTGGAATATTGCTAAAAGCAGCATAAAACTAAACTCTCCCACTCAAATTAATATTCCAGGGGTCCATAGAATTGAGGATCAATGTTTGGCATGTCATCTCGACACAGCGTTCATTAATGTTGGTATAGTTATACCCATGGTAGTCTATGTACATGGACAGAAACTGAGTCGCTTCCAGTTGAAACCACCTGACATATCACCTGAAGTAATAGTTTGTAATGATCATATAATGTATGTGTAGAACAACTGACGAAACAATAAATAACTGTGTTAGAACAATGTCAGATCACAAGCTCAGCACTTACCAAATTTTTAAAAGGCTTGTGTAATGAGAAAGCTTAAGTCGAGGGTTCCTTTCCACAGAGGGATCTTAGCATTAAGATTGTCACAAGTATGCTAAAGGGGCTAGGTTCAAGCCTAATGGCAGTGTGGCAATTCTGAGTTAAGGCATTCAAAACGTATGCCAGTAACAGTGTATACTGATCTTGCAGTTAATGATATGAATTTCACAGAGATAATGATTCAGTTTGACTCACTAAACGTCTAGACCAAGTCTAAAATAGGCTCCATAGGTCCAGACCACAAGGGTGAAACCAACCTTTGAGCTAATTGATTTATGAAATTCCCGAAACAGTAGCTCTCAAAGCCACAAGGCATGTCTTATTAACTTGGTCTCATTTAGAAACAGCCTGCCACTTCAACCACTAGTCCTAAAACCTGGCCCTCGTAAAATTGTTTAGTCTAGTAAGCTCAGTATTAGACTTTCACTTTGGTTACTGGCTGCTAAAACTGACTGATATTTTTCCTTCAGTCTTGGGGGCAGTGGGGTAGCCTAATGGTTAAAGCGTCAGCTCGTCACGCTGACGACCCAGGTTCGAATCCCCACATGGGCATAATGTGTGAAGCCCATTTATGGTGTCCCCGCCATGATGTTGCTGGAGTATTGCTGAAAGCGGCATAAAACCCAACTGTGAGTGCCATTCACAACCATTGTCATTATTACAGCAATACTTCCCCACCCCCAACGAAGAAAGATGGTTTTAGGGCTAGTATACATGGTATCGGTTCACCAGTGCTTGTAAATATGGATAGAATATGGACTACAAAGCCCATTTGATGCTCTTAAGTCCAGATCAAACACCATTACACCGGATGTTGCAATACGAGAAATCTACATAAGAGTTATTAACTATTATGTTAATTTGTTTTCATCAGTATTGACAAAGTAGTATTTTTATAAGGCTGAACTTGTTTTTTGTTACTTTTTTTTAGTTTTCTACTATTTTCTGTGATTTAGAATCTCAGTATAAAGTATTATGTTATCTTTGTTAGATTACACAGAGTGTACACGTTTCTTAGATCAACTGAAATTTGTGAAAACTGAGTGCGGCGTAAAACTAAACTCACTCACTATTAATCACAAATGAAACACTCTCATCTGATTCCTGTGCATCAAAAACTATTTTTAAAATGCCAATTTTGAATGTGAATAATTGAGGCTACCATTGTAGTGTTGTGGATAGTTTATATATGGTGTTGTTTCTGAGCATGGGAGTTCCATGAGAGGAGTATTTATGATAGGTTGTTTTGTTTTTTTTGGGTTTTTTAAAAAATAATAAAATTAAGACTTCTGAACTGAGGTGAAGAAAGGAAGCTGAAGTATTTGAGAAAGATGAAAAGAACCTCACTCACTTCATTTAGATTTGTAGTCAATCTTGGAGGGGTAGTAACATCTTTGCTCAGTATTGCATCACAGTAGACAAATCTTAGTGAAACTGGTCTGTCTTGGCCCCATTTCATTCAGCAATGAGATACTGGTATATGAATTTGACAGGGATCTGCCATAGCACTGACGATAGATGGTCAGAATTTCGCATTTCTGTAATTCCCTACCTTCTTGCTTTATGTTTGGGGTCCATTACTTTCATATTACATCATCCTGGAGGTGAATCCTTGATTCCTTTACATATTTAAGTTTGTCACCAAGATACAGATGGGGGATGAAATGCTGGGGTGGGTCGCATACTTGATTTATGTGATGTAGATATTACCTCCTACAACTAACTATCTCTATATCACTGTCAACTCTTGTCTTCCAGTCCTTCTGTCTCTCTCTCCACTCATTCGTCTGGCCATGTACTTGGCATGTATGTATACAGTCTGCATATTTCCAGTGTTATTGTACATACAACTGATCACTTGGCTTCACAGCAGAGACGGAATCATAACAATCACACAATAGTTTCTTGTGTCCTTTAGTTACCATAGTTAAAATATTTATACTCTATCCATGGTCAGGCAAGTTGGTTAAAGTCATGGCCTAGATTTTCGAAACATTCGCAGCCCAACGGACTTCTTAAGCCCATTCTTAACACATTGGCTCCGATCAAAGTTAAGAATTCTTAGGGCTACAACGTTTCGAAAATCTGGGCCATGATGTCTTGACTAAGTCAGAAATTAAATCTGTAGAATCCCTATGGGATTCTCTTCAGTGCTGACCTGACACATCTTGCTTGACTCAATTACCGGTATGTACAGACTGCCGCCATATAGCTAGAATATTGCTGAGTGCAGCATTAAACAACAACAAAATTCAAGTAATAAACTTCTATGAAGCTTTTGTAAGTATCTACTTTGTAATAAAATACATTGGGGTAGGTTAGAACAAGAACACTTTGTTCCTCTGGATGGTCACAAATTATTTCTCGGTCAATTTGTAAATAGAAAGAATGAATTTGTCAATAAGAACAGGATGTCATTTTAAATAATGGCTGTTTTATATGGACTGTTTAGCAAGGTGCTTTACTTTGGGTGGGGTGGGGTGTATACTTGTTTAAATTCATGTAAAAAAACAGGGTGAGGATGAATAAGATGAATCCTTAATGTGTTGGGACATCTTTTAAATATTTATCATATTTATTGTAAATTTGGAAATATTGCAGACTACATTTTCTGTGATCCCCACCATACTTGGTTTCCTCTGTTAATAGATCTATGCACTTGTGAAAACTATATGCAAGTATTGGAACACTAAATGTGTTTACTTGTTACTGTAGCAAGATTGTCTGTACAAGATCAAGATGCAGGATGGAATGTCTGTACAAGATCAAGATGCAGGATGGAATGTCTGTACAAGATCAAGATGCAGGATGGAATGTCTGTACAAGATCAAGATGCAGGATGGAATGTCTGTACAAGATCAAGATGCAGGATGGAATGTCTGTACAAGATCAAGATGCAGGATGGAATGTCTGTACAAGATCAAGATGCAGGATGGAATGTCTGTACAAGATCAAGATGCAGGATGGAATGTCTGTACAAGATCAAGATGCAGGATGGAATGCATTTTCTGGTTGATCCTTGTGTCATACAACCAGTGTGTAACACTGGCATCCATAGAATCTCAGGTGTCACACTATATATATATATATATGAATGGAATAATAAGAAAATAAATATATATGAATACAATTCTGGAATTATTTTTATTTACCCATGATTGTATTGTTGTACAGGTGGTGGGGTAGTTTAGTGGTTAAAGCGGTCGGTGGTCATGCTGAAGACCCGGGTTCAATTCCCTACATGGGTACAATGTGTGATGCCCATTCTGGTGTTCCTGACCTCCATATTGCTGGAATATTGCTAAAAGCAGCATAAAACCTTACTCACTGTATTGTTGTAGAATACAATGTCCACACCTCAGACATTGATGGTTTTGTGGATTGTGTCACAGAGTTCACTGGGGCCCAGAGGTCTTGTGTGCTTGTGTTTGGGATAGTTGTATCCCTTGGGTGTGCTTTAATGCTGCAATCATAGTCTTGAATCTGATATTTGCCCAGGCACAATATCCACCTTGTGTGTTTCACACCAGTGGCTGTGACTAAGGTAGTCGGGTGGTCAGACTCGCTGACTTGGTTGACAGGTGTCATCTTATCTCAGCTGGGTACATCATGCTCATGATGTTGATCACTGGATTGCCTGATCTGGACTCGATTATTTACTTACCGCTGCCTCATGGAATATTGCTGAATGCAAACAACAAACAAACACACCAGTGTCAAGTTGAGATCTACAACAGTTCTAGCATTCCTCTAAAATGAATATTGGCAAAACTGAGTTTTACACTGCTCTGATGGTATCAGAAAGTTGTACTTCCCTGGTTGTTTGAGTGGCCTGATGTTTTTTGGGCCTGCTTTACCTATTGCATAAGGACTGAATGTTGTTCACTGATGTCAATGTCATGGAGCCTCCAAGAACATGGACCAAAGGTTGGCTACCCCTGAAGCTCCGGGTTAGAACTGGTCTTCGTAAGAGGTGACTAACGGGATCGGGTGTCAGGCTCGCTGATTTGGTTGACACACGTCATCGTATCCCAGTTGCGTAGAACGATGCTCGTGATGTTGATCACTGGATTGTCTAGTCCAGACTCTATTATTTACAGACCGCCGATACTGCTGACTGCGGTGTTAAACAACAAACTAACCAACCAACAACCAAAGGTCGGCCACAATGACCCACAATTCTCTGAGGAGTATGCCCGTTGGCAAGGTCGCCAATTATTGTGATTGAGGGGAACTTGATTTTGCAAATGGCTGTTTTGCCATGTTTGCAACAGAAGGGCCTAGGGTGACGTTTTAATACTATAACGCCAGACCACGGGTTGCTCCAGCTGTACAACACATTATACCGACTCCGAGCCGACCAGTCCTAGTTGTACCCATAAATGCCGAGCGCCAGGCAGGGACCAACAAGTAACGTTTTCGTGGCGAAACGTCTTCGTCTCTTTCTGCCGACGATTGAATGTTGTTGTTTAAAGATAAGCTAAATAAAAAGATCTTAAGGGTAATAAATTCGTCACCTGGTGTTCTGAAAGGGTGTACGGAACTGTAACACCCTTGTAAAGTCCGTATTTCCTTGCGCCTCAGGAAATACGGAATTTACAAGGGTCAAGTACAGTCCCGTACATCCTTTCAAAACACCGTGTAACTAATAGTGAATACGAGCCGGGGGCCTTATGTGCAATAAACTATCTTGATCTTGATCTAGTGCTCAGACGATCATAACTAGGCAATATTAACAGATTTTGTGAAGAACTCGCCCAAGATGGATTAGAAATTATGATTTTAACCCCTTTAGCTTCACAATAGTTAGTAAAGCCAATAGTATTATTTGGTTTGTCACCAATATGTTTTGTATTAGTCGATAATGTATTTGTTGCCATTAAAATTTGTTCCATAATTTGCAAATATAGAGTTCATCGGAACGTCAGTATTGATACCCACATAATTTTATCCTATCCATCATAATATCGATTTGCTCCATACGCTTGATTGGTTCAGTATGAAGAAATATAGGTATTAATGTTGCTTTTCCAAGTGGTCGATGTAGTGCCACCGTCGGTGGATGAATACCCAGACATGAGCCAGTGTCACCACAAGTGGTAAGCGTATGAGCGACACAGAGGCAGAAAGTCGTAGGTAAACGGACAAACACCAAATATGCCGCATGCTAATTGCAGACATCAGCAATTCACAAACGGTGTATGTGTATTTACCCAAATGACAACGAAATATTTGTTCCAGAGAAGCAAATGCCCTGCTCGACTGACAATCCACGTATTAATTTACGTTTACACAGCTTTCAACTGATCCTACACCCTGAAGGTGTTGTACCTGGTGATACACACATCAACACTCTATGTCCACATACTTAGATAATGAAATGTGAACCTAGTCTCGTATATACACGTTTAAGTAGAGACGAGAGTTCAGGCCACGGGGTCCTGTGACAAGTACAATGTAAACACAAACACACGGTGTACACAGCGTTGTGCGGCAGTCATTCTGAAGGCTTTTTTGTCATGTTTTCAGTTTCAAAGGCATGAATGTAAATTTAAATCACCATAATCCCTGCTGTGAATGTACGAATGCAATAAATCACACGTTGTATTTATTCAGTTGTTTGTAACCTGTTGTAAGTGTACACATCTAATGTATTCAGATGTTCATCTGGTGTTGTGTTCCAGCTTAACAACCCTGGGTGTTGAAGTACTATACAAGTCAGCTAATGACAGCCATACAACTCTGTGGACGATCATGTATTTGTGCTGTGTCTCCTTGTAGCTACAAGGGGTCACCATGGCCCCTATCTGTGACAAATGTACCTAGCACTTGGTCCCTATACATGTCAATGATACATCTTATACTTGGCTCCATAGTGGTACTTGGTCCCCTATCTGTGACAGGTGCACCTTGTACTCGGTCCCCTATCTGTGACAGGTGCACCTGGTACTCGGTCCCCTATCTGTGACAGGTGCACCTTGTACTTGGTCCCCTATCTGTGACAGGTGCACCTTGTACTCGGTCCCCTATCTGTGACAGGTGCACCTGGTACTCGGTCCCCTATCTGTGACAGGTGCACCTTGTACTCGGTCCCCTATCTGTGACAGGTGCACCTTGTACTTGGTCCCCTATCTGTGACAGGTGCCCCTTGTACTTGGTCCCCTATCTGTGACAGATGCACCTTGTACTTGGTCCCCTATCTGTGACAGATGCACCTTGTACTCGGTCCCTACCTGTGACAGGTTCATCTGCTACTTGGCCCCTATCTGTGACAGATGCACCTTGTACTTGGTCCCCTATCTGTGACAGGTGCACCTTGTACTTGGTCCCTATCTGTGACAGGTGCACCTTGTACTTGGTCCCCTATCTGTGACAGGTGCACCTTGTACTTGGTCCCCTATCTGTGACAGGTGCCCCTTGTACTTGGTCCCCTATCTGTGACAGATGCACCTTGTACTTGGTCCCCTATCTGTGACAGATGCACCTTGTACTCGGCCCCTATCTGTGACAGGTGCACCTGGTATTTGGTCCCTATCTGTGACAGATATACCTTGGCCCCTATCTGTGACAGGTGCACCTGGTATTTAGTCCCTATCTGTGACAGTTATACCTTGGCCCCTATCTGTGACAGGTGCACGTCGTTATGTTGCTACATGGTTGTACTTGATCTGTGACGGATAAAACCTATTACAACAATACTGATGATGCCACCCAAGTTCATGTACTTCCGTCTCTGAAACTCAGTGACCACACATGGAATTCACTAATTACATCGCCTTGACCTTAATTAGAAGCAAACGTCAGACCTATAAACGGAGCCCCTTTAACATTTACCCTCGTCCAAAGTATTGTCTTGTACCATTTCTCCAACGGTAAATATTGATTGGCAAATCGAAAGAACGATCAATAACACTGTCACTCTGGCTGTAATGAAGAATGAAACTATCGACCACAGCTAGATAGAGCAAACATGTTTACACGTTAGAGATGACCATAATGAACTCAAATTGTAGCTTTAGATGCCACTGCCCCATCATACAACAATCTGGACCAAAACATCAAAGACTCCTAATCACACCTTTGATGTATGGGAAAATATCGGTGAGTCCAGGTATAAACCGGATCGTTTAATCGGGACCAACCGTGTTGATAAAATATGACGCTCGACACGCCACAATGAACAGACACGTCACTAAGCAAATAAACAAAAACATGTACGACATGGGGAATAACATTTTTAATGCAGATAAAAAAAAAATTCAAATTTAATGCCAAGAACATTCTAAAGAAATGGAACCATAGATATGTTGAACTGGTTATAAAATATTATTGATTTTGCTTCGCCCCAGTTGGTCTAATGAGTTCCGTCGTAATATCATGACAGGGCTTTGGTGAAATATTCATAAGGTTGATTTTACTCGTACGAAGTCCCTTGGTGTATCACTCGCGTATCACTTGTATAATTTATGATATAATACTCAGGCCAAATATATTTGTTATCTGTTTCAGTGGTATGAGAGAGGGACACGGTAGGATAGCGAGATTATAATGACCAGCTTTTTCAGTGAAAAAGGGCTATATATTCGAACATCAGTACAGACTGGCCATTTGATATAGTGAGAATATGTGATGGGAAAAATGTTTCACTTTTTTAACGCGGCATTCAGCAATATTCCAGCTATATGTGGCAGCGGTCTGTCAATAAACGAGTCGGGACCAGACAATCCAGTGATCAACATCAAGAGCATCGATCGCAATTGGAATACGATGACGTCAACCAAGTCAGCGAGCCGGGCCACCCGATCCCGTTAGTCGCATCTTACGACGTAAGATGCGACTAACAGGATTGGGTGGTACAGCGTCCTAAGAGGCGACTAACGGGATCGAGTGGTCAGGCTCGCTGACTTGGTTGGCACATGTCACCGTATCCCAATTGCGCAGATCGATGCTCATCGATTATTTACAGACCGCCGCCATATATTTAGCTGGAATAATTCTGAGTGCGGCGTACAATTAAAGTCAGTCAGTCTTGAAGGAATTGTCCGATTTTCTGAGGGAAACTAAACGTCCCTGGCATTAAAAGGTTTGGGTCTGAACATAATTACAAGATTTATCGAATATACGGTTATGTTCAATAGAAAGCCCCGTGTATACATCTCGCCTGTTTGTTACTTGTCGGTGATGTTTTAAAGCATCTGTTCTCGCCAAGATAAACGATGTGTTCAGTATTTCTCATCTCTGTTCATGTTTACCGAAGCGGCCGTAATATGCACATCATTGTCATGCTTTGAAATCCTGGTTTTCCGGGAAAACTGGCTTCCTCGTCTTCCATCTTTATAGGAGCTTCTTCTTCTGTTTAACACCGAACATAGACTAGCCTAGGTTTAGCTAGTCTCTGAAATGAACATATTTTAAAGAAAATATAATTAAAATTAAATTAAAATTATAAATACAATAAAAAGGAGCCCAGAGACATTCTTCATCCTGAAACTGCGGTAATCTAGACATGCCACATATTTTAGACTTGCACTGGCACTATAGGGTATATATGTTTCAGGGTCTGTATGACAGTGAGTGAGTGAATGAGTTTAGTTTTACGCAGCACTCATTATTCCAGCTATATGACGGCGGTCTGTAAATAATCGAGTCTGGACCAGACAATCCAGTGATCAACATTACGAGCATCGATCTGCGCAATTGGGAACCGATGACATGTGTCAACCAAGTCAGCGAACCTGACCACCCGATCCCGTTAGTCGCCTCTTACGACAAGTATAGTCGCCTTTTGTGGCAAGCATGGGTTGTTGAAGACCTATTCTACCCCGGATCTTCACGGGTCTCTGTATGACAGACTACACCCAACCAAGGCTAGCTATACGATCACGGTCGTAGAAATTCAAGCCTGGTCTAGACAATCCTGTGATTCATATTATTCATCTGCAGCTCAAGGGTTTCTTTGAGTGTTTGTTTGTTTGTTTACTGTTTAACGGCACATTCA
Organism: Haliotis rubra; assembly: GCF_003918875.1. Taxonomy (NCBI): domain Eukaryota; kingdom Metazoa; phylum Mollusca; class Gastropoda; order Lepetellida; family Haliotidae; genus Haliotis; species Haliotis rubra. The sequence continues at coordinate 351,002 of NW_025766803.1, read as the reverse complement.
GAAATATTCCAGCTGAATATTTGAATATTCCGGCGGTCTGTAAACAGAGTCTCGATGGCTGCAAGTCAGCGAGCGTGACCACCCGATCTCGTTAATCGCCTCTTCTACCACAACTGTGAAAACCGCCTCCACGTCGTTGTGACAATAACACACAGTCAGCCAAGTCACCGAGCATGGCCACCCGAACAGGCACAGTGTGATCTGTTTGAGTGACATTTTAGTAGTGTTTAGTCTTACGCCGCTTTATAGTATGGTTTTACGCTATATTTAGCAGTATTCCAGCAATATCACGGTGGGGGGCACCTGAAATGGGCGTCACACATTGTACCCATGTGGGGAATCGAACCCGGCTCTTCGACGTGACGAGCGAACGCCTTAACCACTAGGCTACCTCACCGCCCCCAATACTAAAGAAAGCAACGTCAAACTCATAACTTAAGAAACTATGGCTGTGTACAGCACTAAATTCATGAATGTTTTTGGGATGGTCAGTATTGTTTACTGTGGTTGAGCTTGACATGGCAGTACTTTTGGCAACTCAAACCGAGAAACAAGAGATGAGCATGAGACTGCGACACACACACACACACGCGCACGTGCACACACACACGTACACGTGTAGCGCCCTTAAACCTGCAGTATTGGCCTGTCAGGGGCACAACAGACATGTGCTACATTGCCTTGTCTTCCTGTGTTTACACTGGTATAACATAGTTCACGTAACACTATCGGTTTCGCCACTGGGGAGGTACCGTACTTCACCTTTTAACTACCACCCTCAATACCAGACGTTTTTCATTCATTTTTTCGTTCGTTCGTTCATTCATTCATTTGGTGAGTGGGTGAGTCTAGTTTTACGCCGCACTCAGCAATATTCTGTAATTCATGGTCTGTAAATAATCCAGTCTGGACCATACAATCCAGTGATCAACAGCATGAGCATCGATCTACGCAATTGGAAACCGATGACATATGTCAACCAAGTCAGGAGCATAGGCGGCGGATGGGGTGTGTGTGTGTGTTATTATTGCGCACCTCTCCCCTTTGTCCTGAAAGCTTATTAAATGACCATTGAAACTCGGGTGAAAATGAAGTGTGCACCCCTCCTTTTCTCGATAGTGTGCACCCCCCTTTCTCAAAAAGCTGTATCCGCCCCTGGGGAGCCACACCAACCGATCCCGTTAGTCGCCTCTTACACTGTGGGTCCTGCCTGTTTGCCATAGCTCAGTTTTAGGCTCTGTCACAGTGTCGATACTGAAGCCGATATCATTTTGTAAATGAGGATTATTGGATTTGTGAGGGGGGTATATTTTTACGCTGGAATGTAGCACAAATTCACTACTATGTTCGCAGGGCAATACTGAAATGAGTTCAAACACCACTCATCTTGGAAATCGAACCAAGCCTTCAGCGTGAATGTTTCTTTGCCTATTGGCCTACCTATTAGCGCCGTCTACTACTTGACCCTGTTTGTATTCGACAAATGTGGCGTTAATTAGAGGAATGTCAATTTGGTACCTAGAATTCACACTGTATGTCACTTTGACATGACAAGGAGAAATTTAGAGATTATTATTCCTACCGCGATAAAAAGCATGTAACAGCCAGGGAATAAAGCGGAGCCCCGCTTATCCAGACCCCCAAATATCCGGAAACTTTGCCTGCCAAACAACGTTTGGGAGTTTCTTCATTATTTACTTACTTGATAACGGTGTTGGCAGCTACACAGAAATGTCGCATATATTGCAGTAAAGAAGTTATCAATCCATCTTCAGTGAGCGAGTGGATTTAGTTTTACGCCGCAGCAATATTCCAGTTAATGTATATGGCGGGGGTCTGTAAATAATCTAGTCTGAACCAGACAATCCAGTGATCAACAGCATGGAGATCCGGGTTAGAATTGGTCTTCAGCAACCCATGCTTGTCTTTAGGGGCAACTAATGGGATCGGGTGGTCAGGCTTGCTGACTTAGTTAACACATGTCATCGTATCTCAATTGCGTAGATCGATGGTCATGCTTTCGATCACTGGATTTTGTGGCCCAGAGTCGATAACTTACAGACTGCCACCATATAGCTGGAATATAACCTTAGGACTAATATTGTAGCTGTGTGTGAAAATGGTTGACACTTTGTATCCATTTGACAGCTTTTTAGTTGTTATTAATACATCACTAAATAGTGTTTTAATGTTTTGTTTACCAATGTATTAAAAGACGTGAGGTGGGGAAAAAAGTTTATCGCAGTCAAAGTATATATCAGCAACATTATTTCACACAGTTTATAGATTTCTTTTTCACACGTTTGAACAGCAGTAGAGGCGTTTCGTCACTTGTAGGGTGGTTTCATGCGCTCACACACAGCGATACAGTTTTTGGAAATATTGTTTAAAGTGGCAAAACATCGTTCCAAGTAAGACACATGAAAAGTTCTTTGTAATTTAAATATATCATTTATTTTCTTATAAATTGATGGGCGTTTGGTGATGCGTTTGCTTGTCACGCCGAATGTCTGGGTTCAATTCTAGACATTGGTTTTATTACAATTATAAACTGACAGTATTTAACTTAAGCCAAACCCATGCCTGTGATATTGTTTGAACACTCTTGAAATCTAAATCAGCGTAAGTCCATACTCACACTCTTGTAAGTGAATACGTGTGATTGTCCATGATCAATGATCAATAATATTTATGAAAAAAGACCTTGGGATAAACTGAGCACTGCACCCCATGGTACTCGTTAGTTTTGAAGCTCTGATATAAAACTGTATAACATTTCGTAAAGAGCTCAGACAGGTTTATCGTGAACCCTCTTCGGTCGTCGAGTACCACCTGTGTTCTTTCAGCCACCCATTGTTTTCTACCTTGGAAGCGGCGCTTTTGATCTCCAGGACAGCCATGTTACCTGTCAACACCTTAGCTTACATAATGGTTTATGGCAGGTGGCTATACTCACCTTGCTGATCCAGGAACACGGGAGGCCCGGTGTTCTAACGTGCCACGGTTCGCTGTACGGGGTTGCGTCCCTTGGGCCTGCAGGAGATCAACGATTGTGTGTTCGAATTCTACATTTGCCATCAATATGTTTTATTGTTAGTCAGCAACATACCTGTGTGTTCCTGGGTTTCAATAAATTGGTAAATGTCTGAGACTTTAACTAAAAGCTGACGCGCCGTGATTTATTTCTTTTTCCTTTTTTAACTCAGCAACCATAAATATTTTAGCTCTATAAAGCGTCGGCCTGTAAATAATGGAGTTTAGACCGGACAATCCAGTGATGATAACATGACCATCGATCTCAGCAAATAGTCAGCGAGCATCAACATCCGTTCCCATTAACTGGTGCTTCTCACAACAAGCAGAAATGGCTGAAGATCAGATCAGACCGGGATCTTCGCCATGTAATATGACGAAAATAGTTATCAAAAGGGAGTCGAAACAAATATATTCTCTCCCAAATACTAAAATTTTAAGCTCGTTTTAAGTATAGTAATTTCCAACCAACAATATTCATGTATTGAAAATTGAAACAGTATACGGATTTTCTGCATTAATCTGACATGATTATATGAATTTTAAATTTTTAAATATATTTATCTATTATTACATATGATATTACACATTTCACCCTGATTCATTGTTCATGATTATTATTGTCGTTGCTGTTATTGACGTATTATTGCCACTGTTAATTTTATTATTTATCGTATTGGTTCAAAACATTTGACTTGAAAGTGGAATCTGTCAAATCTGTCAGATCTGTCAATCTGTGATACCTTCATTCTCTGGGACAAAACAAAATGGTCGTAGTTGTTACCGGTGTTGTTGATAAACATCATTACTGTTTTTATTTTTTGTGTAAAAATAATTTGATCTCGTCCCAGATAAGTCCAGCCTCCCACATTGATAGATAGAAATATTTTATCATCATCAGCAGCAGCAGCAGCAACGTGTCGACAGAATGAGGATCCCCGATCTGTTGCTAAATTAAGATGTTCTAACGAGGCTGGCAATCATTTATTCATTTCAAGATCCCAATCAAACAAAATATAAACTGATATTTAATAATCAGATTCAAATCTTTCAAAGCATCTTCATTCAACACAAACTATAGAACCTCGTATTCCCATAAATCACCTGACGCGACGAATAAAAATGAATTTTTTAAACGCTCACAATTTACATTAATTATTAATAGAAGTTAGCGATCATACCACCGTTTACTTTAGATATGTCGTTGGATATTGATTCATTAAGTTTTTAAATGGTTTGAGTCTTTTTTTAAAAAATGACGAGGTAAGCAGTTTACTAATGAGAGTAATCTTACTCAGCATCCAGAAATAGTACGCGGTCGGGCCTGTCCGGGAATTAAGCAAATCGGAGTACGCATGCGGACTAGGTCTTATGGCAACCACACAAACAATAGTAAATTTAGACCGCTGCACGTGTAGGAAGGTCTGCTACACGATAATGGGATACATGGATACTTACTGAAGATGAACACATCGGAATACTACGGGATATAAACATGTAAGAAAAAACATAAACGTCCGTTAACGCGCCTCGAAGTCATCAAGCCTCTGCCTGTCAACGATTGTCACCGGATTGTCGCTAACTGGTGACCTAAATTCAGGTAAATCGTTCAGCCACTGTTTACCATGGAAACGGCGTTATTATTGCACTGTGCGGTGAATGATTCTCATGGTATAACTCTGTTATAAGAAATATGACTTGTCTTACATGCGCATGTGTCACTTAAAGTTTGATTAACACAGGAAGACAATTCACAGGTGCGTGTCCATTCATAAATCTACCGGGGCTTTGAACCAAAGAGAATAGTTTATAATTATTGATTCTTTACGGAATGTGTCGTTAGTTTTGACTGTAAGTGCACATAGTCTTTGTTTTATTTGTTTGTGTTTGTTTACCAGCTTCTACTGTTACCAGGCTGCGATTATACTCATATGAATTTCCTATTATCAATTCCAAACAGAATCAAAGCATATTTGAATAATCGTTCGAATTATCATAAAAATAACATTTGTCACCGCGGTAGCTTGTTTGGCAACATTGTTTAAAAAATATGATACTGATTGTTGTTTTTGTTATTTCCCACCTGGTCTGAGCAAATATTGCACAAAGGTAAATTAACCCACTCCAGTTAATTCCATTTTGTTCATTAATACAGTTTGCAGTAGCAATTCATTGTATCAGGATACACTATCCCCGGTGTTCATCTGTAAGGTGTTGAAAACAGTGTGTTCACCTGTTAGGTGTTATAAACAGGGAAATAAACAATGCTCTTTGTTGTCATATACGATATATGCTATGATCGTTAGACTTCAGGTAACAAACCATATTCCTGTTGCAGCAGAAATTGATTGTCATATAATGAATCAAGATAATGCATTAAAATTGAAACAATTTTTTTCGAAGCAGTCATGATTGTTTCTCTTACAGATTTCTTTGACAAAATGTTATTACAATTTTACTAACTGTAGATAAATTTGTGTGATGAGTTTCTTTTGGTATTGGTCACAGGATATTGTCACATATCATCAAAAATTGTAATCAAAATTACAAAACAATTTATAAATTTTGCTCAAGCTATGTATACTACTCACACTTTGCTAAGGATCACAACTTAATATACATAATTTGAAATTTTATCCATTTAAAACTGGATAAATAATAATATGTTAACCCTCTTTTAGAAGGCAAACAGTCACTTTAATCTAACCTTATGCACTTGAGTAACCATAAAACGGGTTTTCATGGCACCAATCAACCATTTTGCAAATCATGGAATGCGTCATTGACAAGTACACAACACCTGTCAATAGCAGGTATGGGTTCCACAAGATAAAATGACATACTGAAACCTAGGATCCATGCTAACAATAAGCTTAGATATTTAAATCAAATTTGATCCCACATCATATTTTTCTGTTGAATCCATGTTTTGATCCTTAGCAAAGTGTGAATAGTATATGTAATATCTACTTAGAGTGAGTGAGTTTTAGTTTTACACCGTTTTTAACAATATTCCAGCAATATTCCAGCAGGGGACACCAGAAATGGGCTTCACACATTGTACCCATGTAGGGAATCAAACCCAGGTCTTCAGCGTGACAAGCTAACGCTTTAACCACTGGGCTACCCCACCGCCCCTCATCTACTTAGAGACTTACTGCATGCAGGGACTGAAATGTTGTATCATGCAGTGTGCCACAGGCTTCCATATAGATATTTAGGTACTGTCCACTTTGGAATGATGATCGAAGGATGCCAACAAGAAAATTACTTAGTGAACCATCTTCAGTGTGAATGTCTTTTCACCATACGCTAAGTGATTAATCTAACATTTATCCGCCTTAATTAAATTAGTTTCTCTGCTGTGTTATTTCAGGCATTAGGATCTTATGTTAATGCAGCATCATCACAGTTCTAACAGTCACTCCCTCGCAGTACAGACTGCTGGCGTCACTCGGCGCCAAACAGTCACATTCAGATAACACATGTCATAATGGGACATACTTGGGGAAAGGAGAGATGATGTTTTCTCAAAGCTAAGATTAAGATACTTTTCTGCAGCTCTTGTGTTTGTTATTGAACATGGCACTCAGCAATCTTCAAGCTATATGAGGCAGTCTGAAAATATTTAATTGCTGGACCAGACAACTTCATTGAATGGCATATTAGAAGTTAGGAAGTACAATATAGACAGACTTTAAGGATACCAACTTGTCAATTTCATGATGTCAGTCACTGGATTGTCTGGTCCAATATAGACAAACTCTATGGGTAACAACTTCTTTTTTCGTGTGAGCAACATTGCTTGATGACGGTATGAGAACCTGTACTGAAACGTCACACGCACAAAGAAGTTGTTAAGAAGTGATTAAGGGCTAAATCTTAATATCTGTAGTGATTTCTTTTTCTGATTAACCTGACTCATATTTAACAGATTTGACCCTCACACTTATTTGGAATTAAGATGTTTAACAATGTAATTAACAATTGCTTCAAAGGTTATTTAATATTAATCTGAAAAGATTACTATTTGTAACCTTGATATCTATTTTGTTTCTTGTTCCACCTGACTCTTGCACCTGTGAAGATGCGGGTTAGAATTGATCTTCAGTAAACCATGCTTGTTGTAAGAGGTGACTAATGGGATCGGATGGTCAGGCTAGCTGACTTGGTTGACACATGTCATTATATCCCAATGCGTAGATCGATGCTCATGCGCTTGATCACCGGATTGTCTGGTCCAGACTTGATTATTTACAGACCGCCGCCATATAGCTGGAATATTGCTGAGTGCGGCGTTAAACAACAACCAATAAAATCCAGACTATCGACTAAATAACTCCATAAGACAAGAGATGAGTTTAGTTTTGATTTAATAGTTTCTGACTTCTAACTCCAGTTAAGTTGGGGAACAATTATTCAATTTGCTTAACATGATGTAACTTCGTTCAAACATTTCTGTTTTCTTCAATATAATGTTTTTTTAATAATGAATACTTGAATATTGATACTCCATTAGTTACAGACTGCTGCCATATAGCTGGAATATTGCCGAGTGAGGCATAAAAATAAAGTAAGTCACTCACTCACTTGATTTTAAACATATTTACAGTGTTTTAATTTGTTTATCTTCAGAAGACAATGGATCATACAGGTGGGTCATACATGCAACAGCCGTTCACCAGCTCGGAGGCTGTTCGCCGCTGCTTCCATGTTCCACATGCACCTCTGTCTAGTCAAGTCAACGCCAAAGTGCCACGCCCACCCTATGGTCAAGGGAGGCCCACATCAGGTATGTGGTCAGCTGTTGTCAAGGAGACTAGCATTACCAGACATGATAATCAAGCGTCTTGATAACAAAATTCAATTAAATGTTAATTGTTATTTTTACTTACAAAGTCTGTACTTATTTATTCGACTAGCATTACTACAGACGATAAGTGGGTGTCTTGAAACAACACAATTCAATTAAACTTGAACTGGGTTTTTTAATTTACCTAGTCTGTTCTGTACTTGTTTAGCATATGAAAGCAATACTTTTCAAGTCTTCGAAGAGAGAAGAGGTTTAAAGGTGGTTTTACAAAGGCAGCATGTCTGCCAACTTGTGTTTCACACAACAAACATGTGTTTTAGTTGAAAAATATTCAAAAACAATTGTACTTATCTGGCAAAGACAATCCAGCATAGGCAACACGACCAACATGGTCAAGCAGGCATCTTTTAAATAGTTTTATTACACCACAACAACAAAAGACAAAAACCTGTGCAATTACATGTCCACGGTACATCCGTCCCCTGTTATCCGGGCAAAACCACCAATTAGAAATTACGGTAAAACTTCTTAAAGCAGCCTTCACATGGCAAACTAAGACAATGCATGTTGTCAACCTTGAGTTTGAGAGTGTGAACATGCCAGCAACTCGCCACCAACACCAATTTCAGAGTTGTCAAACTGTTGTCGAGAAATAGGATCGGTCTCTATTCTCACCAACTTTTCCATCAAACTTTCGGTGTTGTCAAACTCGAGTTTGACGTGTGAAGTGTTGTCAAACTAATGTTATTCAGTAACAACCAATTGCAGTTAACGAAATTGTCACGTGAGCGCACCGATAGAGACATGGCGCTCAAATGACATGAAAGTTTGACAACATGTGTTTGACGTGTAAAAATTGATATTTGACAACTTTTAAAATTTCAATAACATGTGTTGTTGTGTGAAGGCCGGTTAACATTTTAACTTAACATTAGTTTCTCTACTCTTTTCTAAAATGCAGATACAATTTTGTAGCAAACAAAACCCATGTAAATACTTCGGGTTATCTGGGATTCGACACAGCTGCAAATGATGACTAAAGGAGTATATGATTCAACAACACAAGGATGTGTTATTGCATCCTCTCTCGTAGGAAAACCTCCCTCCTGATAGATGTATCATGATATTGTTTTCTGGGGGTTTTCTATGTTAAAGTTGAGATACAGAGCAACAGTTTTAGCTTGACTTTCCAATTCGATCCATGTCCGCCAAACACTGGAGGATGTTTCCCTACAACTAATCTACTTAATGGAAGACCTGCCACTCTGAGATGATTTTGAGTAATTGACAAGCATGTTTTTGCGCAGGTAGATTATGTCAGATCAATTGTGTTCGAGCAGCAACTTCACCGCGAACACATTGATTTACATGTAATACAGCAGTCCGGCAGTAATCGATAGCTGCAGACGGCAAATACAAAAAGAATGAGGTTAAATTTGTTTTCATGGAATGTAAACATATCCTCTGTTTTTCTACACTCGAAAGTCAGATTTGTGGAGATAATGCAATTATTACATTGAGTTTGTTGTTTGGATATGCTTTTTATAATGAACTTAGCAAATATATGATGTTGAGAATTGCTGACATTGACAACTTCCTGGTAACTGGGTGTAGCCTTGTGGTTAAAGCATCCACTTGTCATGTAAAAGACAAGGGTTAGATTCTCCACATGGGTACAATGTGTGAACCCCGTTTCTGGTGTCCCCGGCCATGATATTGCTGAAATATTGCTTAAAGCGGCGTAAAACCATATTTATTTATTCAGCATAATAATATTAATTTACTTGGGTCTTTTTTTAATCCAGACTTTGAAATCCTTCAATATTCTTTTTCTAAAAAAAAGTTATGTTGACATGAATAAGTAAACACTATTTTGTGTTATGGATACATCTTTCATTCCTAATACACTCTCATGTTTCAAGAACTAAATCAACTTTTATGTTTTGTGGCCCTACAAGTCATCGAGCATTGGATATTATGGGGTGGTGTTTTGCACTGGGAGTGTTTTGGATAATTATTTTGCCTTTCCCCAGAAATGTTCTTTAGGATTGTTGAACATGCTGGATGTCTCTTTGTTTTAACTTACCCGTGAAGATCCGGGTTAGAATGAAATTTCAGTAACCCATGCTTGTTGTATGAGGCTTAATAACGGGATTGGGTGGCAGGTAACTTTAAAATTCACTGTACTTGGTTGAGTGTCACATATCATCCCTGATTCCCTAGTTTTCTTGTTGATTTTTTAAATAAACAACATATCAAGGGTCATGCTGTTGATCACTGTCATATTGTCTGGTCCCAGACTGGGGCGTTGATTATTTATCCCTGGAGGCTCACTGGCTTGGTTGACCATATAGGTTCTGGAATACTTGCTGAGTGCGGCGTAAAACTTAACTCACTCACTCACTCACTTTGTTTTAAATTACTTACCTTATATAAAATCATTATATAAAATCATAATAGATTAATCATTACATTTTAATTGAAGTAATATGCAGTTTTATTTGTACAACTGTTTTATTTTTAAAACAAGCAGTTTCACATTTTCAAGGCATTTATTTATATGTGATAGGACTACATTCAAAAATTAATATATTTTACAAAAATCAAACCTACAGTTCTTAAATTGTGTTAATAAAATATCTTTAAAAAAGATCCAAAAGACTTTTTCAATTTCAGAGACCCCGAAACCTCAATAATCTAGACTATTAACGACTTGCATGGCCTTTTATTGGATATACTTCTATGGGTCTGTATGACAGACTACGTGGGAAAATACATCATGGCGAGTTGTTGGATAGTGACAGGGATATGCTCCTATAATTGATTCCTTATGGCAACAATACACCCTTATAGGTTGATTTGTTATGACAAGAAAAGAGCATCAATACTGTTTTTGGTAATCCTGGTAAAAGCTTTCTTTACCGTGTTTGGATGAAGGCTGGAAATAGATTCTCATTATAAACATTTGTCTTGGTAATACGTCAGGTTCTACATATACACTGTCTCGTATCTATTAGCGTTTCCATGGCAACCATGACAACAATGTGAGTTAATATTCTCAATCGGGGAAATACCTGCTCAATTGAAAGGATTAACAATGATTAAGCAGCCAATAATTCATCCTGGTTGTGAATGCTGATTAGTGTATTTTGAAATCTAATAAAATACTGAAATAATAACTGAAAAAAATGAAGAAAAAAGGGAACCTCTCCTAGATCTCAAAACCAATATGTCTTGTCTCCATTCCCAAAGTTCACCTTTCTTCCTTTGGCATGAGGTCTTTCCAGTAATCTATCTATTCTGTGGAATTCTCTCCCTCTCCATACAAAGCAGTCTCCCACATTGGAAACTTTCAAAATTCAGTTGAAAAGCTTCTTTTTCTCAAAAGCCTATTCCTAAAATCAATCTTTTTGTCATCAGTTTCAATATATACTTATTTTACTATTTTATCCTTTTGTATGTACGCGCCTTTATGTAGCGCCTTGAGCATGTAGTAGTGGGGAAATAATAGCGTGCTAAAATGTCCGTTATTATTATTATCATTATTAACATAGTGAATGTGCTGTTTTATTTATTGGCAGAATTCTAATTTGAAAGAAATACATTGTATTTTGCTGTAAATTTTGTTAGTTTATTTTTACTGGAATTGTATTAAGTCATCACTGAAATATTTAAAAAACTGTCTTAGCATAATGTGTGAGTGAGTGAGTTAAAATTTTACTTCACATAGATCTTGGCATATTGAACAAGCAAATATGTTCGTCTGTCCTTATCATGACTGCCACAGTCTTACTTAATCAGAATTCCTATTTATGTATGTACACTAATGGACAACATGGACGGAGACCAGTTTGACAGTCTGTTCCAGAAGCATCTCTTACAAAAGAGCTGTTCATGTTGAGCAGCTCCGTCAGCTAATCCAGCAGTACAGTGGATGACACTGGATGGAGACCAGAGTCTCGATCCACAAAGCATTCATAACGTTACAACATGCCGTAACTCTGTAGTTTATGAATGTCCTAGCGCGCTACAAACGTTTCGTAGTCTGTTCCGGAAGCATCCCCAACAAAGAACTGTTCATGTTGAGCACCTCCATCAGCTAGCGATGACCACCGTCGCCTGATGAAGCAATTTGTTGGGGATTTATTTCCAGCCGGGAGACGGATCAGATCAATAATTAAGACCGCAGATCACCTGAGCATTCGCCCAAGTGCATAAGAAGGATACCGGACAGCTCTTTAACAGCTGCAGGGATGTAAACACTAGCACTGGTCAAGCTTGAACATGCTAACAGCTGGGGGTCTGTTATTGTCATTCAGCTTGACCAGTTCGTTTTATTGTCTGATGGATTTTCTTGATCTGGAGGAGATGAGTCGCCAATATTTAAAGATTGTAACTTTTTAAGGATAATTTTAGGTTCATTTTGTTTATGGAAGAATAAAGAACAAAGTTAAATATCAGCATATTATCAAGAAAGCATTTAAAAGATTGTTTCTTACAATACCCCACTACTTTAGATGGATGGTGTAATGAGTCCATACATAACAATATCAGGCAACAATTTAAACACAGGGTTCCGCCCGTAACCCCCATACTTGTTTTTAATCATTCTATGCCTAAAAATATAGGCCTATGTTTTTTTATAAAAAGCCTATGCCTAACCCTAAACCCTAAACCTGACCTAAAACCTAACCCCAAATCTAACCCTAAACCCTCGAAATAATCCTAATAAATAGAATACATTTCAAAGAGGGGGTTACGGGTGGAGCTCTTACCTAACTATATTTTACATGTGGTTCAATATTAAGGAGCAAGTGTCAGTGAAAAACAATTAAAATGTTTTCCTGATAAAATCATCTTTCATGTCCCAACAAGATCCACTGAATATCATCACATCACATAAATCCATCTGAAGGACATTTGAGGCACAAAGCACTTCCTTCACATAATGCCAACATGGCATATTCAGTTTAAGTTTCATTCACTGGCATCATGGAGTAGTATACATAATGGGGGTTTTGCCGCAAATTCTTCTGAGAGGTTTATTTGTGGTTAATTGATGGGTTAAAAAAGTATTGTTTTTTTATCTATGGAGCATCATTGTTGAGCAGAATTTTTATTTTTTTGGTTTTTATCTTAATACAAAGTTCTATGTCCATAAGCATAAGTTGTGACACCATCCCTGGCGATCCATCGTTTGGTATCCATGGGCTGACTGACTGACTGACTGAGTTTAGTTTTACGCCGCTTTTAGCAATATTCCAGCAATATCACGGCGGGGGACACCAGAAATGGGCTTAACACATGGTGCCCATGTGGGGAATCGAACCCGGGTCTTCGGCGTGACGGGTATCCATGGGTGATGGGGATGTTTTGTTGCAGGTTATCCCATAGATTTTATGTTTGTCGCTTCTGAGTGCATTCATCTGATGTTTGAATGTTTTTTTCTTGAAGAGAGCTTGTTTTGAATAGGATGTGTTTGATTTGTTGTCTGACAACATGTTTTTATACCCCTTTGGCTCTTTTGATTTCACCGTGATCGGCTTTTTTAATCGAATACATTTTAGGTCTCAAACCGATGTACTCCCACATACATCCCATCATAACCACTCCCGACATGGGAACTGAACACTTTAGCTTGAAAAAGACACAAGGACAAGCAGCTATTAGGTAGCTCCCATTTGTTGTCAGCTTACCATAGCTTAAACATAAACAATGGAGACTTGTGTTACTGTTAAACTAAGGGCTACTGTCCAACCAACATTAGAATGAGGTGCGCGAAAGACGCGTTTGTGAAAGGAGAGGGGGGAGCGTGCCGTGAACTGATCCACTACCCACTCGAAGGGGGAACAGGTGTGAACGTGCACGTGGTTTTTGTGATCCTTGCAGTAATCACTTTCTACGCAATGATTCGGAAGCGTTGTGTTTCTGCTCGAGCATTTGTATACTAGTATCTTGTAAAGTGGACTGTTAAAAGAGTATTAAACTCTGCAGGTATTTGAAGCTTATCATGTTGCACTCTAAATTGGGTAAACGGGGTAAAGTCATTCATTCACAAACACGTGAGGTTGCCTACAATGTCATTCAGTACATGTGTACTATTTCCGACAGCACACACAGTGCACTCAAAAAAGCCAGCGATGCTACTGGTATATCTGTCAGTACCTTGCGCAAAATAAATGACGAAGGTAAATGCGTTCCCGCGATGGGTACCAGTAAGTTCACAAGCCCAGGGAAAGTGCGTACTCATACTGAAGGGAAAATTAAATTTGATGATTTTGATAAATGCGCAATTCGCCAGTACATTCAACACTGCTACACAGTAACCAAGACAATGCCAACACTGACAAGCATTATGAAAATGGCTACTGATGATTTGGGATATACAGGGAGTAAAGAAACAATGCGTAAATGTTTAAGAAAAATTGGTTTCAAATGGCGGGAAACTCATTCAGACAGACAGGTCCTAATGGAGCGAAAAGACATTGTTGCATGGCGTTTGAGATATCTCAAAATGATTTGCCAGTACCGTAAAGAAAACCTCCCAATCGTGTACATCGACGAAACATGGGTACAAGCCCATCACACAGTATCAAAATGTTGGCAAACTGATGAGGGAGCAGTTGGCAGTGTTCGGGTACCATCGGGGGACAGGTCCAAGATTAATTATAGTCCATGCTGGTACATGTGAGGGGTTCATTCCATGACGAAATGAATTTCAATAATTTCTCTAAGTGGTTGCAAGAAAAACTTATTTCTAATCCGCCCCAAAACTCAGTCTAAGCTCCAACAACTGCCAGTCGAAAAGATGAAATCAAATTGTGTCTACAAAGGCATGATATACCTTTTACACATTCAATGTTGAAGGCTGAATTGCTTGCACTTGTGAAATCACGTCCGCGCGGCCCCGTATATCATGTACATGAAATTCTGAAAACCCATGGGCATACTGTTCTCTGATTACCTCCTTATCACGCCGATTTCAATGCCATAGAATTAATTTGGGCGAATTTGAAAAATTGGATTGGGTCCCAGAATTTAGATTTCAAAATGGCTTCTGTACAGAGGGCTTGCGAAGAACGATTGTCATCTATTGGCCATAAGGAATGATCAGACTGTTGCAGACATGTGATGGAAATTGAGGATAGTTACTGGCATTGAGAAATTGCCCTAGAGGATGAAATCGAAAAACTTGTCATCGAACTTGGCGTCGATACTGATGACAGTGATATCAGTGATATCGAAGATGAGTAGCAGACTCAAGAGACTTACATGTAGCAATTAGCAGATAAATTACCACTGAGCAATCAAATTACTAAGCTTTGTTTGTTTTATTTATTAGTACCCCGTTTTGAATTTACATAACGTTATTTCATTCCCTTCGAGGACAGCACAAACGTATTATCCCTAAAATATTCACACACACAGAACCTAGGCTAGGACAGAAATTAACCTTTCGGTATTTTTTTTTTTTTATCGTTAAACACAACTTTTTTTAGTGTTGTATTGGGTTGTGTATGGAAATCGTCAACCGCAAAATAGCAAATAGAACCCGTTCCAGAAGAGCAAGAGTAGACTGACACGCTTCACAGCAGTTTATCGCTTTACATACCCTCAGCTCCTTAATGGTAAAATGGACTGCACCGCTATTCAGATTCACGGGTTCAAATGACAGGTCGGCATTATTCTTAAGTTCGTCTCACAGTAGTGTTAATCACTGACAGTCTCCGCACATGTACTCTGTTGTTTGTTGTTTAATGTTGACTCTGCAATATTCAAGCTATATGGCAGCATACTGTAAATAATCAAGTCTGGACCAGACAATCCAGTGATTAACAGCATGAGCATCGATCTATGCAACTGGGATATGATGACATTCTCCACACATGGAACATAATATTTATATAGGATGCATATATTTTTTAGGAAAGATCAATTCATTTGATATTCTCATAATGGAATATATATAAGAGATACTCAGTATCTTTAGTTGTGAGAGTTGTACTGACTGTTATCAGGCTCTGTCAACAAGGGAAACAATGACAAAGATCTCATACAAATACCTGTCCAATTTCAAACAATTTTGTCATCCTAAGGTATTTATTTTCTGTTTTGTATTTGCTGGGTCATTAAATATTTACAGCCAATCACTGCCTTGAGCATGTACTAGTTGAGTGGATATTTGCGTTATATAAATATCCTCTCCTCTCCTCTCCTCTCCTCTCCTCTCCTCTCCTCTCCTCTCTCTCTCTCCTCTCCTCTCCTCTCTCCTCCCCTCCTCCTCCTCCCTCCTCCTCTCCTCTCCTCTCCTCTCCTGCCCTGCCCCCTGCCCTGCCCTGCCCTGCCCTGCCCTGCCCTGCCTGCCCTGCCCTGCCCTGCCCTGCCCTGCCCTGCCCTGCCCCCTGCCCTGCCCTGCCCTGCCCTGCCCTGCCCTGCCCTGCCCTGCCCTGAATGAGGGCACAGTATTTGATTTAATTTGGAAAAAGATCATTTAAATTTCTGTAAAGGAATTTGTATTTTAAATTGATGTTTTGCCGAACATATTTATGATTCAATGGTGTTAAACATCCAATTATTTTTCTTCAGTAAATAGAAAACAGTATTGATTAACAGATCAACCTTCATGTGTAGCCAACATAATGAAACTATCTTAATGATAATGCTGCACTGTGCAACGTTCGTCTGTATGTTGAAGAATACCAGACTGGAATTGTTTTTATCGATAAACATGTGGCTTCGAATTGCTAAAAATATAATAATGGTTAACATCTGGCTGTAAGGATGGTTGCTATGCAACTGCAATACACAATTAAGAGTGTAAGTAAATTATTTTAGAGATCCTTTGAAGTTCCTTACTTCTGACAATGTCTTCCATCACTTTGTACAGGTTAATGTAGAAATGAACATCCAGGTTCACTAACAACGGCTGACTACCCATGGTTTGACATGACCATACCCTTTGGTTTTCACATTTGAATGTTGAGCAAGGAAAACCATCAGGAATAAATTCTTTTTGTATATTATTGTCAGTGGGGACCTTGTTGGAATTGTGCAGGGATATGATGTTTGTATATTGTTTACACTGCTGTCAGCAATGTTCCAAGTATATGACAGTGATCTGTAAATAATGGAGTCTGGACCAGACCATCCAGTGCATTGATCACCAGATCCAGAGATCGTCAGTAAGGAAATGTGTTTGTTGATAGTATCCATGTTACTGAAGGATGGTGTGTGTTTCAGCTCCAGCTCGGAGGAGTTCGTACACCTACGGGAATGGTGGCTCACACAAAGATGCTGTCTACAGCCGATACACACACGAGACCTCTGTCACAAGGTTCGCTCCCTTTGCAGGTGAGGAGTTGTCTTATGGAGAAAATATGTCTGATTCAATAGGTTGGAAAACTTTGCTGTCCCTTCTGTCAGTCTGTGTACAACCTGGGTGAGTTCCGGAATACCCCATGTTTGTCTCCCTGTGGGGACTCCAGTGCAGGATTGGTCCCCAATGAATCATGCTTGTCTCCGTGCCTATGGGGATTCCAGACAACAACAGTCCAAAGTACCCCATGTTTGTCTCCCTGTGGGGATTCCAGGACAGAATAGGTCCCCAGTACCCCATGCTGTCTCCTTCTGGTGAATCCAGGACAGAATAGGTCCCCAGTACCCCGTGCTGTCTCCTTCTGGTGAATCCAGGACAGAATAGGTCCCCAGTACCCCATGCTGTCCCCTTCTGGTGAATCCAGGACAGAATAGGTCCCCAGTACCCCATGCTGTCCCCTTCTGGTGAATCCAGGACAGAATAGGTCCCCAGTACCCCGTGCTGTCTCCTTCTGGTGAATCCAGGACAGAATAGGTCCCCAGTACCCCGTGCTGTCTCCTTCTGGTGAATCCAGGACAGTCCCCAGAAAGAGTATCATCCATGCCCATATGCACAAAGTAATCTGAGCAGTAATCCACCAATCAGTAGTTGATTAAGGATACTGGTTAAGGTTATTTGGTTAAGATTGTTTTATGCAGGTGAACAGGTGTGATCCCTGAGGACTACCATTGTACTGTGTGTGAGAGATTTTACAAGTCAGCATCTAATTATCAAATATAACAAGAAACTTTATCCATTTTTCAGCCAGGAAGACAGAAGCCTTCATGAACTCCTCCCTAGGGTACCCGGTGCCCGATGGAGGCAAGAGCGGCCCCATCCCAAACTACTCCCCACTGAATGACCCTCACCTCGTGGAGTATTTCGAGAGGAGGTTCGGAACTCTTCAACTTGATGCTCTCCGCAGACAGGTAGGTTTTCTGAAGTAGTAAAAAAATCAGCAAGTCTGCTCAATGTGTCTCGTAAACATTACGTGAAAGGGATTGGTACTTGTTTCATGTCACTTTCAGCTATATTCCAGCAATACCATGGCAGTAGACATCAGAAATAGTCTTCACACATTGTGGCCATGTGGGGAATTGAACCTGGGTCTTCAGTGTGACAAGTGAACACTTTAACCACAAGACTACCCAACATCCCTGCAGAGGTAGTTAATAGGAGTGCTTAGTATTTAATCTTGCAAAAAATTACATACTCTGAATGCTTAAGAAAGGTTTACCATATTTGGTTGAATGTTTCAGAGAAACAGCATCGTTCGCAGCAGCAGCAGCCTTGGTCTTCGCCGTTCTACCACACCACAGAAGGGGGACATCGTGTACAAGGTGTTCGTTACCACAGGGATGGAGAAGGGAGCCAGCACCGATGCCAAGGTGAGACGATGGCTTGTGAGTGAGTTTAGTTTTACGCCACACTCAGCAATATTCCAGCTATATGGCGGCGGTCTGTAAATAATCGAGTCTGGACCAGACAATCCAGTGATCAACAGCATGCGCATCGATCTGCGCAATTGGAACCGATGACATGTGTCAACCAAGTCAGCAAGCCTGACCACCCAATCCTGTTAGTCGCCTCTTACGACAAGCATGGGTTACTGAAGATTCATTCAAGCCCGTACCTTCATGGTTAACGATGGCTTGTATTTTACCACATCAATTGATGGATTTATTTAAAGATAAATATGGTACTTTATGATGTTTTAATCTCATACAAGTACAAGAGACATTCCTCATTTTTCAGGTATATATAAAAATGACTGGCACAAAGGGTAAATTTCCCAAACATCGCCTGACCAAGAAAGCTGGATCTGTCAGGTCTAACAATGCAGTGTCCTTCAACTTCGGTAAGGGCACCACCCACATGTTCAAGATAAAGGGACCAAACATTGGAGATATCAAGTCTATTGTTATGGAGGTAAGTCTATGAAATTATCCGGTGTATCAAAAGTAGGTAGGCAAAAACACTGACTTGTTCTATTTAGTTGACCCCATAGGATTCATGTGTTGTTTTTTAACCTTAGCATGATTTTTGTTTGTTTGTAGTTTAATGCCACACTCAGCAGTATTTTAGCTATATGGCAGCACACTGGACCAGACATTCCAGTGATTAATGTCATGAGCAATGATCTATGCAATTGGGATACGATGACATGTGTCAACCAAGTCAGCGAGCCTGTCCACCCGATCCCTCAATTTGCCTCTTACGACAAGCATGGGTTACTGAAGACCAAATCTAACCTTGATCTTCACGGGTAACTGTGCAAGAGATGACATGAGTTGTTGCTCATGACATCCACCACTGGTTTGTCAGGCCTCGACTGAGTCAGTCACTGACCTCCGTACGTTGTGTACAGGTCTGGATCTTAACATAGAATCTCTTCCGGACATGTACTTAGAATGCACCCTAATCCTTAGATTTGTTAAAGCATCAATGAACATAAGTTGTGCTGATGAAAGCTCTAGCCTGTTTATATATTTTCATGTAAAATTGTGATATATCTTAAAACACAAAGTGGCCTTTTATGCTGTTATTGTGAAATGTTGTAAATGTGAACTAAACCTTTCCTTCCCAGCAATCGGGGACCAGCAGGGAACAGAGCTGGTTTCTGGAGAAAGTGAAAATTTTGAACACAAAGAATAAGAAGCAGTGGGTGTTCCACTGTGGTCAGTGGTTGTCCTACTTCCACACAGATGGCCAAACGTCGCGGCAACTCTTCCCACAGGTTCCCTCCAAAACAGGTAAATTTGTCCTCCATTTGCACTTCTCAAGCTGGTTCTATTTCTGTATCTTTCAGACAGCATTTCATTAACTTTATGTATGTTGTTTTTCATGCTTTGGGGCCAGGTTCGGTTTCAGGGGCGGTGGGGTAGCCTAGTGGTTAAAGCGTTGGCTCATCACGCTGAAGACCCGGGTTCGATTCCCCACATGGGCACAATGTGTTAAGCCCATTTCTGGTGTCCCCCGCCGTGATATTGCTGGAATATTGCTAAAAGCGGCATAAAACTAAACTCAGTCAGTCAGTCAGTCAGGTTCGGTTTCATCATAGAAGCAAACAGTTGTTTTGTGTTCCCATGGTATGAAATTGATGAATAACAGTTAAAATATGGGAAGATCCATATAAAAGCTGGTTTAATCATTCGCAGCCCTCGGACATCCCTGGGTTTATAGGGTTCGACTGAATCCAAGAACAAAGCCTCTCTCCCAATCACACAACTCCATGAGCTGAAACTTGGGTTGAAATTGTACAATTGTATTACGTCAATTGAAAGTTATAAATAAAAAGTGAATGTATTAAGAAAGAAATCAGACTTGCATTTGAAAGCCTATAAGTTTTTAAAACATATGAACGGTAGGGAAATAATCGTAATGAAAGAGTGAAAAATAGTCAAACTGTGGTAACAGTGTGTTGGAGATGTACAGATGTACAGAGATGAAAAGAAGCCATCATGCTCCTTGGAATGATCCATATATGTTTGACAAGAAGTTTGCCCTTGCACATAGGGTTTGTGCAATACCATTACATGGGGATCAACCCATTCTCTTCTCCTTTTGCAGATTTGGACCGGTCAGGGTTATTTTCATATTTAATGGTGTTACACCCCAAATCTCATCATATCTTATATGTAGCTATGGTATATTAATGTTCTTTCTTGCAGAGTACGAGATCGTCACGGTGACGGGAGACAAGAGAGGAGCTGGTACTGATGCTAATGTGTTTGTGAGGATATTTGGTAAAACTGGCTCTACAGGCAAGTTCCACCTCCGGAGCAACGTGAAGTCAACATTCAAACGCAACAGCAGCAATTCATTCCGCGTCAGTTCCACCTGTGTCGGACCACTCAGCAAACTCAGGGTGGAGCACGACAACACAGGTCTCGCAGCAGGCTGGTTTCTGGAGAGGGTGAGTTGTCTCCCTTTGTCTTTCACCATTTAAAAAAAATATTACCAGATAAAACACTTTCTGACTTTGAACATTTGTAAAGTAATTAACTGGAAGAAAAGGGAAGGTGTCAGTTTGAGATTGTCCAGGAAATACTACCTTTCTGTGCAGAGTTGCTTACCTTGGCTGTGCCAGTATCTTCAGACTTGTGCTTTTGAGTTTAGCCAAAGTAGATAATGGACTGATCTCCAATGTTACAGTGTCAACTAGTGCAAAGTATTTGTCAATTTCTACCTCAGTCATAGCTTCATCGAATTCTATTGATTTGCCTAACAATAGTGTGAATGATGTAATTTCAGAACATTGAGGCATCAGATCCTTTTTATCCCCCCGGCATGTAATGCAGGGGTATATAGTCGACGCCTCGTCCGTCTGTCTGTCCGTAATCATTTTGTTTCCAGAGCATAACTCAAAAACTGTTCTATATTTTTCATCAAAAATTGGTAGAACCTAAGGTGGTGCCTTTTGCTGTTTATAGATTTTTGTCATTTTTATTTTTCTCAGTTTCCATGGAAACATTTTGGACTTAGTCTTAAAGGGAGGGGTGGGCTTCGTTTCCGGAGCATAACACAAGAACCATTTAATATTTTTCAACAAAACTTGGTAGATATATCAAACAGAACCTTAAGTGGTGCCTTTTGCTATTTGCAGATTTTTGGCTTTTTTATTTTCCCCGGTTTCCATAGAAACGATTCGGACTTCGGACTTCGTTTCCGGAGCATAACTCAAAAACAGTTCCATATTTTTCTGCAAAACTTTGTAGATATATCAAACA
Organism: Haliotis rubra; assembly: GCF_003918875.1. Classification (NCBI taxonomy): domain Eukaryota; kingdom Metazoa; phylum Mollusca; class Gastropoda; order Lepetellida; family Haliotidae; genus Haliotis; species Haliotis rubra. Next base: position 329,071 of record NW_025766803.1, on the reverse strand, counting down.
GAACCTAAAAAGGGAGGGGTGGGTTTTGTTCCGGATCACAACTGAAAAACTGTTCAATATCTTTCTACAAGACTTGACAGATATATCAAACAGATCTTGAGGTATTGCTATTTGCAGAGTTTTGACATTTTATTTTTAATGATTTTCATGGAAACAATTTGGACTTAGTCCAAAAAAGTCAATTTGGACTTTAAGTAACTGTCAGTTGATTTGTTCTTTCAAATTTATGGGGGCCGGGGGGATTTGTCATCTTCTGATGACTTGTTATTTTTACCACCTAGCTGGAGCCCTTTTACACAGATATGCATCATAGGTGGCTGAATTTAATAAAGTCCCCGACTCCGAGATGGATGGATGGAAGGGTGTTTGGATCAATGGATGGATGGATGGTTGGTTGGATGGATGGATGGGTGCTAGGACAGATGGATGTGTGGATGGATGGATGGCATATCATCATACCCAGATGACACAGGACATTGTCTGGCTACGACATACATGCTTACAGTCCACCATCACAAACCTTAAGTTAATCTGACTGTGGCAAAAAAATAAACACACAGTAAAAACAGCCATCACAAATGAATTCTCTTGTTCCAGGTAGTGGTGACCGACCTCAGGAACCCCAAGTGGAAATATTTCTTCCCCTGTGGTCAGTGGCTGGCTACGGATGAAGGTGACGGCTCCATCTCCCGTGACCTCGTCGGCAGTCGGGACCCCATGGCCATCAGAAAAGGTGGGTGCCAGGTGTAGATTTTACCAGTGCTTCAACCACTGTCAGCACCGTGAGGGCACCTGCTGGGGAGATGGGGCATTTACACTAGTTTATCATTGGGCAAACATGGGTAGTGTGTATGAAGTGTGTACATATCGTGTATGTACTGCATACATAGTGTGAACAGTTACAGTAATATTGCTATAGGTAAAGACAATATTGAAATAATGCAATATTGGTACAACTATTGCCATAGTACTTTCATAGTTTGGTAACATTACCACATCAGAATTAGGTTTACCTTGCATAATTTTATATTATTGTATTACTAAATGAATTTACCAAATACTATTCATCTAATTCCAAGGAACATTACTTTAGGTGTTATGGGAGCTAGTTGTCTATCTTTCAGATATTTCTTTAGAGTGAGTGAGTGTGTATGTGAGTTTGCAGACATTCATTCTATCATTCATCATAAGGGCAGTTGGGTAGCTTAGTGGTTAAAGCTTTTGCTTGTCACTCTGAAAACCCGGGTTCAATTCCCCACATGAGTACAATGTGTGAAGCCCATTTCTGGTGTCCCCTGTTGTGATGTTGCTGGAATATTGCTAAAAGAGGCGAAAAAACACACTCACTCACTCACTAGGCTTTTGTCAGTGTTGAGGGTTGTTGGTGTTCATTGTGAGACAGTCTATGTTTTTGTATGGTGTAGGTGAGGGTTTGTTATCAGATCGTGGGGAGGGGAGGTTTTGGAGGGAGAGAGGGCTGGGAGTTGATCATTAAAGATGGAGCTATAGAAAAGGGAGATAACTCATCTAATCATGGTGATGAATCCATTTGATATTGCCCAGCGTTGATAATGTCAAACTATGGGTTTGATATGAATAATTTCCCTCCTTTCTCCAGTGGGCAAGTACAAGGTGACTGTGTTCACCGGCAATGTGAAAGGTGCAGGGACCGACGCCAATGTCTACCTGACCATGTTTGGAGAGAATGGAGATTCAGGAGAGAAACCGCTCAGGAAGTCGAGGAAAAACAACTTCGAGAGAGGAAAGTGAGTGATCCTTTGGATTGATATTGGTAATAAATATTAGGAATAGCATTAGGATTGACATTGGGATTGATATTGGGTATGACTAAGTGTGCCATTAGGATTGACATTAGGATTGATATCAAATCTGACTAGGTGTGCTGTTAGGATTGACATTAGGATTATATCAAATCTGAGTAGGTGTGCCATTAGAATTGACATTAGGATTATATCAAATCTGAGTAGGTGTGCCATTAGAATTGACATTAGGATTGATATCAGGTCTGACTAAGTGTGCCATTAGGATTGACATTAGAATTGATATCAGGTCTGACTAGGTATGTCATTAGGATTGACATTAGGATTGATATCAGGTCTGACTAGGTGTACCATTAGGATTGACATTAGGATTGATATCAGGTCTGACTAGGTGAGCTGTTAAGATTGACATTAGAATTGATATCAGGTCTGACTAGGCGTGCCATGAGGATTGACATTAGGATCGATATCAGGTCTGACTAAGTGTACCATTAGGATTGACATTAGGATTATATCAAATCTGACTAGGTGAGCTGTTAGGATTGACATTAGGATTGATATCAGGTCTGACTAGGTGTACCATTAGGATTGACATTAGGATTGATATCAGGTCTGACTAGGTGAGCTGTTAGGATTGACATTAGGATTGATATCAGGTCTGACTAGGTGTACCATTAGGATTGACATTAGGATTGATATCAGGTCTGACTAGGTGCACCATTAGGATTGACATTAGGATTATATCAAATCTGACTAGGTGAGCTGTTAGGATTGACATTAGGATTGATATCAGGTCTGACTAGGTGTACCATTAGGATTGACATTAGGATTGATATCAGGTCTGACTAAGTGTACCATTAGGATTGACATTAGAATTGATATCAGGTCTGACTAGGTGTACCATTAGGATTGACAGGATTGATATCAGGTCTGACTAAGTGTACCATTAGGATTGACATTAGGATTGATATCAGGTCTGACTAAGTGTACCATTAGGATTGACATTAGGATTGATATCAGATCTGACTAAGTGTACCATTAGGATTGACATTAGAATTGATATCAGGTCTGAGTAGGTGTACCATTAGGATTGACATTAGGATTGATATCAGGTCTGACTAGGTGTACCATTAGGATTATATCAAATCTGACTAGGTGAGCTGTTAAGATTGACATTAGAATTGATATCAGGTCTGACTAGGTGTACCATTAGGATTATATCAAATCTGACTAGGTGAGCTGTTAAGATTGACATTAGAATTGATATCAGGTCTGACTAGGTGTACCATTAGGATTGACATTAGGATTGATATCAGGTCTGACTAGGGATACCATTAGGATTGACATTAGATTTGATATCAGGTCTGACTAGGTGTGTCATTAGGATTGACATTAGGATTGATATCAGGTCTGACTAGGTGTGTCATTAGGATTGTCATTAGGATTGATATCAGGTCTGACTAGGTGTGCTCTTAGGATTGATATCAGGTCTAACAAGGTGTGCCATTAGGATTGACATTAGGATTGATAGCAGGTATGACTAGGTGTTTGGATTGATAATTGATTTGACCTTACGACTAATATAAGGATAGAAAATGTTGCCATGCTGTGGTTTTATTAAATTTTCAGATGAATATCTCGTACCTTATAAACTTACATCTTCGTGTCTGGTAACTTTCAGGAAAGATGAATTCATCATTGAATGTCCACGCCTTGGTCGCCTGGAACGGTTGCGAATTGGTCATGACAACTCTGGGTTTGGGCCTGGATGGTTCCTGGATAAGGTAGGCGGGAAACTTCCACAATTTTGTCTTGAATTAAAATTGCAGGGTCAGTGTTGAGAAAGTCTGCCAAAAATACCTTTTATCAATATCATAGAATCATTTATCATACATTGACATTTCCATCTGTTATGATACTTACAATAATAGACCCGTGAAGATCCGGGTTAGAACTGATCTTCAGTAACCCATGTTTGTTGTAAGAGGCGACTAACGGGATCGGGTGGTCAGGCTTGCTGACTTGGTTGACACATGTCATCGTAACCCAATTGCATTGTGTAATCAATACTCATGCTGTTGATCACTGGATTGTCTGGTCCAGACTCGATTATTTACAGACTGCCGCCATACAGCTGGAATGTTACTGAGTGCGGCGTTACACAACAACCAAACAAAACCTACAATAATACTTTGTCCTGGAAGTAAAGTCACCTTCTCCATCTCCAGTATTGTTTGAAACAAAGATTTTTTAAAACGGATTATCCAGTCAAATCTAATAGCAAATATGATACTTCTTTATTTAACGTGTCGGCCATCTTGGACCCTATTTTGATTTATAAAATGATTCATGGCTGGTTATTATGAGAAACCAGTTCATGAGGATTACTTACACCAATGTTTAGTTTGAACTATTATTCTGAACATTGAGTCTGCTGAGCTCTGCAGAAATTTCACTCATAAAAATAATCAGTTTGGATTAGATCAGCTGTGTATATATATGTATTGAAAAAAGCATCCTCATAATAGGAAGAGCTATAAAAGTCAAGTAGAAGAGAATGAGCCAGAAGACTGTTATTTACGAATGTTCTTCTGGAAAGGTTTGCCCTCAATGGTGTTCCCAAGTTTTCAACAGTTCACTAGGATGAATTACTTGATAATGAATCACTGTTTCATTCATACTAAAAGGGTGCAGCTGTGATTGGACAGCCAGTTTTAGCGGTTTGTCATTCAAACAAAAACAAAACAAAGCTATATCAGAATGAGTCTGATAATGTAGATGAGTTGCACTTGATAATCCTGGATGTTTCATCAGAAGACAACTATTTCATGGGAGTCATGTGTACGTGCAGATTTGGTCTGGAAGTAGAGTTATTTCCACCTGCATAGTGCTCTCCTTGGAAAAAAGGCTAGTTTATTCTTCTGCTATCATTAACAAAACAGACTAAACACAAGCCAGTCGTTTACTCCTCGGAAACCGGAAGTAGGAGGAATGTTGAGGAGAACAGAGAAGACAGTCTCATCAAATCACCAGCTTCATCTGAGATGAGGCCTATGGGTATTTCATGTTTGTTTTTCGGGTTTTTGCCATGGCAAATGAAAGATCCTTGAAAGCAGTTTTGGAGAATGTTATAGAAATTATCTGGTTGATGTTTAGGTGTGTCATGAATTGTGACCACAATGGTATTTGCCTAAAACTATTTATCTTTGAACATTTTCGATGAACAATATAGTCTTTTACGGCCTTCACAATAAAGGTGTTTGTCGCTGAGTTACGATTGTTTTGATTTGTTTCTGGTTTATTTTGATAGTTAGACTTTGTTTAAGTTAAAGAATTAGAATTAGAAATATGTGATAATATATTCCAGCTGTTGTGTATGGAAGCTGAATAGACATACTTATTTCCTTATCAGGGTTTGTGAATCTTTAAGAATCGGCTGAAGACTCCATAAATATATATCCTATACTGAAATCATAGTGAGTGGACATAATGAGCACTGATCTACTCAATTTATACAGAAGTGGCAGATAGAATAAACTGATGGGTCTCTCCCACTTATAGTTTAGTCGAAATGTGTATAACAAACTAGGATTATAACAAACGGAAGTTAGTGGTCCCGTTGAGTGTGTTATAGGCATAGTTTGTGTAGTTTCTTCAAACAATTTTTCAGTTGCGTAGATCTATGCTCATGCTGTTGATCACTGGATTGTCTGGTCCAGACTTGATTATTTACAGACCGCCACCATATAGCTGGAATATTGCTGAGTGCGGCGTAAACTAAACTCACTCACTCACTCATACAATTTTTAGTTAGCTCACCAGGTCTGAATGATGTCCAGAAGCATAGTGAAAATGTGAAATCATTCATAGTTTTGAAATTAATATTCATGTTAATGTTTTAGTGGAATAATTATTGTGAAGAATATTTCTGAATCTTCCAAGGAACCACAAGGTATCAAAATGTGAAGCATTGACATCATGTGTTGAACACAATGGGATTGTTTGTTGTTTAACACTGCACTCAGCAATATTCCAGCTATATGTCGACGGTGTGTAAATAATTGAGTCTGGACCAGACAATCCAGTGATCAACAACATGAGCATCGATCTACGCAATTGGGATATGATTACATGTGTCAACCAAGTCAGCGAGCCTGACTACCCGATCCTGTTAGTCGCCTGTTAATGTAAGCATTGGTTGCTGAAGACTTGGGCCTAGATTTTCGAAGCTCTCTTAACGCTAAGATAGTCGTAAGTACCATACATTTACATTAACTTACGACTATCTTAGCGCTAAGAGAGCTTCAAAAATCTAGGCCCAGATCTTCGAAGGAGACAATGGGAATGAATTTGATCATAACAGTAGAATGAAGACCAGTCTGATAAAAACATGGCTTTGAAATTTGTTTTCATGGTGTTCCTTTAATGTTTTCTGCACTGAAAGTTTACGAGTTTATTAAGTTTATCTTCTGAGCTGCATCTTTGTCATACATTTGATGAAAGTGAAAGTGAAAACCTGAAATCAGAAACGCCTATTACCACATTTCAACTAAATATTTACCTCAGCGGCTCACAGGAAGTCACTGTCTATAGGGGGCGCTGTACACATGGTAGAGAATCTCACTGCTCACGCCCTTTCAATATTTACGGAAATGAGTGCAGTGTTTATTCCTAATGATGAAATTCAAATATGGCAGAGATCATTGGTTGTGTTTGTCTGGCAGAGAGTAACTGGAACACAGGCCGGTGGAGTTGATGCGAGTTCCGCATTATTTTCCCTTGCCTATCCCTCCCTGCATTATTTTCCTTCTGCCTAGCTCCTTTTCTGCAATACCGGAAATTATGTTAACCGGTATTTTGCAATTCGAATGTCACAATACGATATATTGCGGTACACTTTTCACGAACCGGTTCACCTGATACAATCAGCAATTTCTGTGACCATGATCGGTAATTTTCATGATGTAGTGAAAAATGCAAATAATATTTGTATTTCCTTTATATTATTATGCATAAATAGTCTTGAGAATATTTATTGGTCATATAGTTGCATTTATCTGACTTTTCAACCATATAATTAAAAACAAATAGATTAGTACCGGCACTGGCTGAAGGGATAAACAAACCAAAATGGCGGATGCCTCTACAAACGCTTTTTCTCAAGTTCCAAACTTTGGAATGAAGTCTTCGATTTGGAAACATTTTCAATTGATCTCTTGTACAATCACATCTGAGTCCTGACAGTGGCCATTGGCATTGTTTCAAGAGAAATGAAACAATAATTTCATTACCTTAATCTGTGTTACACGTTCATAATATATTGCAATACATATTGAAATAAGCCAAATTTCGGCCAATACAACACATGTCGCAATATATTTCAATTGTGACAATGAAGTAGAATCTGATACAAAAATGACAGAGATGACCTGTGTCATGGTAACAGGATGTTGTGGCAACATTTCCATATTTGTCTGTATGTCTGACTCTCCATATCTGACCCCAGTAGGGTGCTTCGTGGCTGTTTGTTTGTTGTTGAGGGTGACAGTGTGTGCTCCATGACCCCAGTAGGGTGCTTCGTGTCTGTTTGTTGTTGAGGGTGATTCGTGTCTGTTTGTTGTTGAGGGTGACAGTGTGTGCTCCATGACCCCAGTAGGGTGCTTCCTGTCTGTTTGTTGTTGAGGGTGACAGTGTGTGCTCCATGACCCCAGCAAGGCTGTGTATGACTTCACCAAGCTGTTCCTGATGATGTGCCAGACTTTGTTCACATTTTATAATCATGGAGAATCTACAGATGACACAGACAGTTAGATCTCAACAGCATGACTAACACTAACAGAAGACGGTAGCACCTCCCAGGGGATTGCCAAAAACGTAATACTCCAAAATAATTTGTTTGATAAAGAAACATGTTGTCCAACATGGCAGGGCAGTTTCTAAACATCTGAATTTTGATTTTGTTAATGGTTGAGGAATTATTACATTTTTCCATCCTTTACTGAACTGGAAAGCAATTTTGGTTGTATGTGAAGAATTTGCAAAGCCCTCAAACTGATGTCATTTATTTCCTAGATATTTTCAGTAATGGATGATAGCATCTCTGAATGAATGATGTCATAGATGGACTGACTGATCTCAATAGCTCTATGACGTCATTAATGGTGTAATGACATCAATAGCTCTATGATATCACCAGTAGCTCTATGATATCACCAGTAGCTCTATGACGTCAGGTGGGCGGTGGGGTAGCCTAATGGTTAAAGCATTGGCTCGTCACGCCGAAGACCCAGGTTCGAATCCCCACATGGGTACAATGTGTGAAGCCCATTTCTGGTGTCCCCCGCCGTGATGTTGCTGGAATATTGCTAAAAGCGGCGTAAAACTAAACTAAACTCACTCACTCACTCACTCATCCATGTACCCATGAGAGGGACACTATGATAAATTCACATTTTTTCTATTGTTGCACTTAAACAAGCTATATTATCATGTTTTCTCATTTGTCTGATGAAAAACAGTATATCTGGCAAGTGTTTATAAACATTGTCCATGTATCTGTAACAAATTTGGTCCTGAGTTCACTTCTTGACTCTGATGAGGTACAAGTTAGTCAGTCTACCATAATTACTCAACTACCGAATGTGGTTCCAAGCAATCATCACTGCCCTCCTCCCAATAGTAAAACAAGGAACCGTCACAATATTTAGTCAGTCCTGTCATGCTGTTATCACAAGGGATGGTCTAGAGGAAGATAACAGCTGGATTATCTCCCCTAGCCAGCTGGCCTGTCCCTTTCAGCGGCCATGACAGATTTGTTTATTATGATACTGGAAACAAGGAGACATCACAGGGGAAATTTAGTGCCAATTATCACATAGTTTTGGGGAATAATTGACTGAATAATTCTAACACAACAGTCTTGGGAGGTGCACGTGTATTGTTATGAAGAAATGTATAAAAATACATGGTTTACTTTACTGGTGAACTTAATGAACTTAAGTGTTTTCAGGGCAGACGTCAAAGATAGCAGACGACATAAACTGTTAGTCTTAAAGGGTTCAAGAAGTTTTTTTTGTAACATGATGAATATTCAAATTAACTAAATCAGATTGTGATTACAATTTATTCAAATAGAATAACCAACATTTATAATTAACATGCTATTAACAAACTGACAGATAATAATTACTGTTGTTGTTTTTCTTTGTACTGGCCTCTTGCTGTGTATTTTGGTTAAAATGTGTATAACAAACTATGGCTATACCAATTCTGTTGCATGTAAACAAAAATAACTAGAGGGTAGAGCTTTTAGGACACGCTTGTAGAGGTACTTCAGCAACATTGCTCCGAAGCTGTACTGCACTGAATGAAAACTCCATGGGAGAGTAGCAATTTTATTTTTAAAAATAATGTAAATTTTTATGACATAACTGATCAACTAATCAAGTAACGAGAATTCGCTTTTGAATAATTTTAAATTATGAGAACATTTTCTAAATTCTGAAAATATGATCCTATTGACCACAAAAAGTCAAAATTTATTGAAATAAACAATTGATTGAAATAATGAGAAATTGTGGTTAGGAAATAGCTTTATGCTACTACAGAGGCACCATTGGGCTTTACTGATGAAGAGGAAGAAGCTTTGATGTAGTTTTCCATTATGCAATGCATGAATATTGAATGCACTGATAAAAAGTAAAAGTAAAAAATACTGATTTTCAGATAATATGTCCTTTTATAAAATCCCAGTTTTGCCTAAATATATTTTTTTTTCTAATATGTCTGCTAATGGCTCTTAGTTTGGAATCCAAGCCAAGTTCCTCATATCCCAGCCTTGAGGTACATGCATCATTTTGGGAGGTGTTTCTTTGATTCTAATTTTGATTCTGTAAACAAACAAAACTTCATATTTGTTGAGTTTTGGCAGAAATCTTCACTCCTTTAAGTTTGAATAATAAACATGAAGGCAATCTACTCAGAGTGATTAATTTAATTGCTGGATGTGATGTATCCACCCAAGTTCCAAGGTATCAAAGATCATATATTTTGTCACGCTGACATTTGTAGCAACTCGTGAGACGAGTATGTTTTGTACAGCTGGAGACTGAGAATACTTCATACTTGTTGAGTGCCTTGTCAGTTCAGTGTTTAGGTATGGAAAGATTTATGCTGCAACACTGTATCTTGTAGAACAAACTGGAAGATGTTCAAAGTTTCTTTTAGCCCTGATGTAAGTTGGATATGATGGCAAGTGTAGGATAATTGTCTGTTGTGAGCTGTGTGGTTGGGGAAATCAGTGGGAGTTTGTAGATGTCTGATGTCTGGTGAGTTGTCTGGAGATGTCTGGTGTCTGGTGCGTTGTCTGTAGACGTCTGGTGAGTTGTCTGTAGACGTCTGATGTCTGGAGATGTCTGGTGAGTTGTCTGTAGACGTCTGGTGAGTTGTCTGTAGACGTCTGGTGAGTTGTCTGTAGATGTCTGATGTCTGTAGACGTCTGTGTCTGTCTGGTGAGTTGTCTGTAGACGCCTGGTGAGTTGTCTGTAGACGATGTCTGATGTCTGGAGATGTCTGTCTGTAGACGCCTGGTGAGTTGTCTGTAGACGTCTGGTGAGCGTTGTCTGTAGATGTCTGGAGATGAGTTGTCTGTAGACGCCTGAGTTGTCTGGAGATGCTGATGTCTGGTGAGTTGTCTGTAGATGTCTGGTGAGTTGTCTGTAGACGCCTGATGTCTGTGTCTGGTGAGTTGTCTGTAGACGTCTGACGTCTGGTGAGTTGTCTGTAGACGCCTGATCTGACATCTGAATGAGTTATCTGTAGATGTCTGATGACTGTTGTAACTGTCTGTAGGCGTCTGGTGATGTCTGGTGAGTTGTCTGATGTCTGGTGAGTCTGTCTGATGTCTGGTGAGTTGTCTGTAGACGTCTGATGAGCTGTCTGTAGATGTCTGATGAGTTGTCTGTCTGTCTGATGTCTGTCTGTAGACCTATAGAGTCTGATGAGTTGTCTGTAGATATCTGATGTCTTAAAGTTGTCTGTAGACGTCTGATTGACTTCTGAGATGTCTGTGTCTGATGTGTGTAGATGTCTGTGTGTGGGCTGTGAGTTGTCTGTAGACCTCTGATGTCTGATCTGTAGATCTGATGAGTTGCAGTTGGTTCTTAAGTTTGGGTGACTTGTGAAGCAGCGTATGGATCTAAATGTTTGAGGTGACGGCAGCTCCCTTCTCAGACTACCAAGTCAAGTGTATCCACCCAAGTTCTCTGAAACATTAAATATGTAGTAAAGAAATCCTCTTTGTGAGCAACTTGCCATATGTTTTCTACTATGAAGATGACCACATCTCATCAGCTGACAGTACTGATAAGATCAGTGTTTGCCAGGATGCAGAAAACCTGCATATTTGACGCACAAATGATCTCAAATACGCAGTGAATTTAGAAGCTTGCATCATTGTTGATGCAATGCTACTGGGCCCTTAGTTCAGATAATGTTAACTTCGGTTTCTATGCGATGACTGTGGCTTTTTTTACTGAGGATCTTAGTTTAAAAATGTTGCCAGTTAATTGCTCAGTGCTCATTAAATACCTGACCTGCCTTACCTTGATTTTTGTCGATATTAAACAATCACAGTTGATGTCTTGATGAAAGTTCCAAACTGAAGCTGACTCCCAAAAACATGTCCATGACTCCCTCTCATGACGCCAGGGAGTCATGATGACTCCTAACTTTCTATGCCAAGGGCAAACACTGTAAGATTAGACTATCGCTTAGTCTCTGAATATATATGATTTTGATAATTGCAAATAAAACCCATTTAAATTGGAAGGAGCCCCAGTCAGATGGGAAATTCAAAACCTGAGGGAATCTAGACTTGCTTTATTAAGGGCTTTAGCAATGCAGGGAGGGCTCGGCAGTAGGGAAAATACTTTGGTTCCAGGACTGTGAGACAGCTATGATAAGATCTAAGATTCTGGTTGTGTTGGGCCTTCACCTCATAAATGTTACACCTACACAGAAGACGGCTTTGTCCCTATTCATTATTGTGCACATATTTCTGGTGTTACCTTATACAAGCAACCGTACTGACCTTGATTTATGTGATATCGGAGCGGTGGGGTAATCTAGTGGTTAAAGTGTTCGCTCGTCATGCTGAAGACCCAGGTTCGATTCCCCACATGGGTACAATAGGTGAAGCCCATTTCTGGTGTCCCCTGCTGTGATATTGCTGGAATATTGCTAAAAGCGGCATAAAACCAAACTCACTCACTCATTAATGTGATGTCATGATTATATGGTTAACAAGAAATAAAATGTGAAATGAATATAGAAAAATTTGCAAGTAGAAGAAATTAGAGTATATTGTAATTTTTCTTCTAACATTTCATGTTAAATAATGTTCTTCTTGTTTCTCATGCCAAGCTTGTTTTTTACGTCCTTAACCAACCTCTCAAGATGTAGGAGATATGACATCATGTTTGCAGGGCTGCATTTCGAACACACAAACAAACTAGACAATCCGACAACTTGTTGTGTAGTTGCCTCACGATGTTGTAGATAAGCATCTGCTCCTCATAGACTCCTTGTAGCACTGCATCCATTGGTAACCCACACTCCTAAATATAAGTCTCCCTATCATGCTTGTTAGTGCAGGGATATGTTTAGTTGTGACTGAGTCCTCCCAACACCTTCCGTTGCTGCCGCTGATGGTGATGAAGAGATGATAGCATCAGTTTCTTGCAACGCACTTTATGTACTCTTTCTTCTGTGGTGTGATGGAGAGTTGAGGGCACAGGGGACCCACTGGCTTAAGGTTCAACTACACTAAATCAGAATCACATGCTCCCTGAGCGAGTACCGTATGTAACCTTCTGAAGAGAAAGAGACATGTGACAGCTGTGATTGGATGAAATAGCGTAATATTTTTATGTTTTTTAAAAACCCATCCATCCGGTGATTAAAACTGACCACAATTTTTATTATTTAATGCTGTCATTTTTATCACCATGACTTATGCTTAATGCGTGTACAGATATTTTCAAGATGGTGACATTTGGTGCGGAACTGGGGGTGATGTGTTAAGCTTCCTGTTCTGGGAAAATTGGCAGGATAAGTTAACCGGAATTTGTGTTTTTATTGTATATTAAAGGCCCGACTGTACCCATGTGTACATGGAATGGCTGTTGACAGCCTGGATGATTTAAAAAAAATACAACGTTACTATAGAAGTCTATGGGAAAAACATTTTGTTATTGTGTAACCTTCAAGGTGCTCCAATTTGCTGAACAGGGTTATGTCCCTTTGGCATGCCAGGATTATGGGTCCAAACCTAGATTTGCTTGTGATGATTAGTTTGTAAGCAACATACCTGCCTCCTCTCATGGTTTCATGATCGACCTGCAGCTCTTTGGGCTTCACTTCAGTATTATTGTGTTTTAATTGAGCCCTGCCCCATCATTGAATTTTTAACAAATTTAAGAAAAGAAAACATTAATCTTCCTTCTGTACCCATCTATAATACTGCCATGGGGTGTCTGTGTGCACCTCTCAACTAGCAGTAGTCCAGTGGCCTACATCTGTCAGTCACTGGGACTCTGTCAGCTCTCACAATCTCCTTCCTCCACCATGACATGAGATCTGGACAAGCATCGCTGCTGTATTACACACAGATAATTGCCTAATTAACGAGGCTTGTCAGACAGGTTAGCATTGATTGAAAACAGCCTTGGTTCAGGTTCAGAGTGCTTCCATTACTGGAAGTTATCCATGCTTCAACATTGTGTTGCCCATACTATATCAGTGGAATACACACTAGATGTGGGATAACATCACTGTTATCCATGCTGTATGTGATACAATCAGTGTAATGCATGTTATGTAGGATAACATCACTGTTATCCATGCTCTATGTGTATACAATCTGTGCAAAGCATGTTATGTAGGATAACATCACTGTTATCCATGCTGTATGAGATACAATCTGTGCAAAGCATGTTATGTAGGATAACATCACTGTTATCCATGCTATATGAGATACAATCTGTGCAAAGCATGTTGTGTAGGATAGCATCACTGTTATCCATGCTGTATGAGATACAATCTGTGCAAAGCTTGTTATGTAGGATAACATCACTGTTATCCATGCTGTGAGATACAATCTGAGATAATACAATCAATCTGTTATCCAAAGCATCAGTGTTATGTAGGATAACATCACTGTTATCCATGCTATATGAGATACAATCAGTGTAATGCATGTTATGTAGGATAACATCACTGTTATCCATGCTATATGAGATACAATCTGTGCAAAGCATGTTATGTAGGATAACATCACTGTTATCCATGCTATATGAGATACAATCTGATACAATCAGTGTAATGCATGTTATGTAGGATAACATCACTGTTATCCATGCTATAATCTGAGATACAATCAGTGTAATGCATGTTATGTAGGATAACATCACTGTTATCCATGCTATATGAGATACAATCTGTGCAAAGCATGTTATGTAGGATAACATCACTGTTATCCATGCTATATGTACAATCTGTGCAAAAGCATGTTATGTAGGATAACATCAATCAGTGTAATGCTTGTTATGTAGGATAACATCACTGTTATCCATGCTGTACAATGTTATGTAGGATAACATGTTATCCATGCTATATGAGATACAATCTGTGTAATGAAGGATAACATCACTGTTATCCATGCTATATGAGATACAATCTGTGTGTTGTGTAATAGTTATGTTATATGTAGAGGATAACATCACTGTTATCCATGCTATATGAGATACAATCTGTGTGAAGCATGTTATGAAGGATAACATCACTGTTATCCATGCTATATGAGATACAAACAGTGTAATGCATGTTATGAAGGATAACATCACTGTTATCCATGCTATATGAGATACAATCTGTGTGAAGCATGTTATGAAGGATAACATCACTGTTATCCATGCTATATGAGATACAATCAGTGTAATGCATGTTATGAAGGATAACATCACTGTTATCCATGCTGTATGAGATACAATCTGTGTAATGCATGCATGTTATATGTTATCAGGATAACATCACTGTTATCCATGCTATGAGATACAATCTGTGCAAAGCATGTTATGAGATACAATCAGTGTAATGCATGTTATGTAGGATAACATCACTGTTATCCATGCTGTATGAGATACAATCAGTGTAATGCATGTTATGTAGGATAACATCACTGTTATCCATGCTATATGAGATACAATCAGTGTAATGCATGTTATGTAGGATAACATCACTGTTATCCATGCTATATGAGATACAATCAGTGTAATGCATGTTATGTAGGATAACATCACTGTTATCCATGCTATATGAGATACAATCAGTGTAATGCATGTTGTGTAGGATAACATCACTGTTATCCATGCTATATGAGATACAATCAGTGTAATGCATGTTATGTAGGATAACATCACTGTTATCAATGCTATATGAAATACAATCAGTGTAATGCATGTTATGTAGGATAACATCACTGTTATCCATGCTATATGAGATACAATCAGTGTAATGTATGTTATGTAGGATAACATCACTGTTATCCATGCTATATGAGATACAATCTGTGCAAAGCTTGTTATGTAGGATAACATCACTGTTATCCATGCTCTATGGGATACAATATGTGCAAAGCATGTTATGTAGGATAACATCACTGTTATCCATGCTATATGAGATACAATCTGTGCAAAACTTGTTATGTAGGATAACATCACTGTTATCCATGCTATATGAGATACAATCAGTGTAATGCATGTTATGAAGGATATATCAGATAAAACCATTTCATGTAAGATATCTTTACTGTGACATAAAGAGTTTTGTCCCTTACCCATTCAAGGATCTGGTGATTATTGATGTAATTTTCCAACTTTATTATGGTTCTTAATTTGTCCACACCATGCTCTTTGAGAGTCCGGAACGCGGAAGGTCGCGGGTTCGATCCCCGACCGTGTCATACCAAAAGACGTTAAATGCCTGGCGGTCGGCATTAATGGGTACAAGGACTGGTCGGCTCGGAGTCAATATAATGAGTCTGAGTGGGGTATTCATGCTTCACTGCGGCATGGTATCTCAGTGGGCTAGCACTATAAAACCAGCTTCAGTCATACATACACATACACAGACATGCACATTGTCATATGAGTGAAATATTTTCAAGCACGACGTTAAACCCAATTTCACCTACCTCACCCATTGAGAGTCTAAGATTGTCATATGAGGCAATCATGATTAATGTCTAAGGCTTAGTCTCGTTAAACCCAATTTCACAAACAAGCCCATTTATATTTGAGAGTCTAAGATCTCCACCATGTCTTTCTTCCACATAAAACAGGCAGATCATGATATAATGGAAATATTGCTCAACTCCATGCTCGTTAGTGAAGGTGTCTCATCCACTGTCTTTGTTCGTGTTAGATTTGTCGAGCAAAACTTGCACTATCACGCCAGAAAGACTCTTGTATTTGTTTGAATTATAATGGATCATAATGACATAACAGAAAGCAGGCAGATTCTGATTTCTTTTCATCTAATCAGGTTTAACATTTCAGAAGCACACCCTCATTAGCTCTGTTAGCTCATTGCCAGCACTGTTTGACAGGGATAGGTGGGGACACCAGGTTGAGAGCAGCTGGAATTAAATTAACGATGTGTCATTTCATTCAGGGCTGTTCCCAAACTGATGTTGCTGTTTAGAGGAGTGTATTCCATATTAGGACATTTCTTTGAGATTTTCAATACTTCAAATGGACAGGGTTGTTATTACACATCACAGTGGAATAGGCAGTTGGGAATTGGTAGCCCAGTCATTGAGAATCTCATATACTTTGTGCAAAGTTATCTCCCTTAGTTGTGCCAGGACATGGTTTCATATCAGTGAGTGAGTTTAGTTTTACGCCACACTCAGCAATATTCCAGCTATATGGTGGCGGTCTGTAAATAATCGAGTCTGGACCAGACAATCCAGTGATCTACAGCATGAGCATCGATCTACACAGTTGGGATACGATTGGTTTCATATTAAGGCTTGGGGGTTTCACATATGTGCTAAGTGTCTGAGACTTAATAGAATGGAAGTAGTTCAAGTAGCATATTAAGTGTATTTCACTGACTCATGTTGTGCAGTCATCAGTGCTAAACTTGTCTTGGTATCGGAAGGGAGGCTCAGTAGTTCAGGTTTTGTTTACTGTTGAGGAAGTTCAGGTTTTAATTTCTGGATTCAACATCTTGTGAAGATATTCATGGTGATAGGCGGGTGAGTGAGTGAGTTTACTTCTACACCGCTTTTGGCAAAATTCCAGCAATATCACGGCAGGGGACACCAGAATGGGCTTCACACATTGTACCCATGTGGGGAATCGAACCTGTGTCTTCAGCGTGATGAGCGAAAGCTTTATCCACTAGGCTACCCCACCGCTCCTTGAAACACTATGAAACATTAACTCCTAGCTATCATGTAGTAAAGAGCAACCCTACCACAACATCCCTGATGTAAACATCATCTTCAATATCAGTCAGTTATCTCTATCACCCCTCCATCCTGTCTCTCTCCTCCTCCTCCTCCTCCTCTCCTTCAGCAACAACATCCCACTCCCTTTGAACAGCATCTCTGTCCAAGACCCTCTCTGCTTCATCTGCCGCCATAAAGCGTATCATTACCAGTAACCAGTGACCCACAACCCACACATTCCACACCCAATGTTAGACTACTTACACACAGGGCAATCAGTACATGGGCAGGCTCGCTCCATTCCTCTCGGAGATAAAGTTGGATATTTTTTTATATCTTTTTATTTCATTAATGAATTATTTAATTTGCCCGACTGTTCCAAAAATAAAAAGGTATATGCAATATCATACCAAAATATAGTAACAATTTAGAAAAAATAATTGATCATTTGTATGATTTTGAATCACAGAAATTTAGATTTCTAGATATGGCTAAAATATGCAAAAAAATAAACATTTTCAGCTGAGATAATATCAATATGAAGTTTCACATTTAACACAGTCTAAAGGGGTATTTGCCCCCATGTTCTGGGTTACAATTAGTTGTAGAATTTCTAGCCACAACAGACTGCTAATGTAATCTGGTAGTTACACTCGTTGACTTGGTTGAAGCATGTCACTGTATCTTGTTAAGTATGTCTATGATCAGGGTGTTAATCACTGGATTGTCTGGTCCAGAATTTTTACAAACCATCATCATACAGCTGGAATATTGTTTGTTAAACAACAAACAAACAGGCAAACACAATCGGATCCAAGCTGATTCTCCTCCATGTAGATGTAGACTGTAACATATGGTAATAAGTTCATTTTGGGTTCTACACTTGCTTACAGCTACATTTTGTCTGAAAGTCATAACACTCTCTCATTTTAGCCATGCTTAAATACTTGAGGATATCTCAAGCGATAAAACTGCTGGTGTAACAACGTAAACAGGCAAATAGGCAGACATTTGAACATGCGTGGTAATTTATATACCAGTATTTCAAACCTTTATAATTTGACATTCTAAGTGAGCCAAATGGTCATTATCCTATACTACTCAAAACACCACCTGTTTCTTTAATGTTACTTCAGTTAATTTGTCATGATAGATGTTAAACTATTACTACAGCCAATAACGATGGTAATATGATGGAATCAGGTGTTCCTTAACCTTTTGAGTTATTATTCTTCATCCTTAATCCAAAGATCTGTGAAGATCCTGGTTAGAATTGATATTCAGTAACCCATGCTTGTTGTAAGAGGCGACCAACGGGATCAGGTGGTCAGGCTCACTGACTTGGTTGACACACATCATATTATCCCAATTGCATAGATCGATGCTCATGCTGTTGATCACTGGATTGTGTGGTCAAGACTTGATTATTTACAGACTGCCACCATATAGCTGGAATATTGCTGAGTGTGGCATTAAACAAACCAACTAACCAACCAACCTTAATCCAAAAAGTAGAATTCAGAATTTTTGTTGATGTATGAATCACGAATAAAATACAACTTTCATGTAAAGCCATTTATTGCAGTAAACAGTTCATCACAATCTATGTACAGACTTTGCAGTATTTGATCCACGTGTTGAACAACATTACCACTGACTACAGATATAGAAACATGAAATAAATACTCAGCTGCAAAGTAATGACACTTTGAGTTACACTGAAACATCAGCACCCATCAAACACTGTTTCCATATTAAAAAAATCAATATGAAAACATACACTGATACCACTTCATACATATAACATATACAAACTTATTTAATTATGAATATTTTGTAAAATATATTTACATAAATATAAAAACATGAAGGCACAGTTATAATTCTGTTTCATAAAATTCAATTTTAACATCAGTACATGTACCAACTCTTGAATAGAGTTTTAAGTTAACAACAATGATAATTTGTTACTGATCTCATGTTAAACACCATTCTCATTTTTCAAGCATATTATATCTCCATTGTATTATGATTAGACAGGAGATATATACATGTACTTCCTTTCAAAAGTTTAGACTCACTTAAAACACTCACTATATGTTATGTATATATACATGGTTACATCGAAGATGGATTTCTCCACTAACTTGGGGGAACCAACTGCAAACCTTGTGCAGATGAATTGCACAAAATTGCTGAAAAGCATGTGCAAATATCTTGAATTGGAACAGCTGCGTTTTGGTGTAAAGTTTTTCAAGAATTCGCCAATTTTCACTGATTTTTATCATTTATTGAATTCATGACAATAATCTTTTCAACGTTACAAATTTGTTTTACAATACATCAGTTCATGTGTAAACAGTACCTTTAAACAGTATGGAATATTTTGCCAAATTTAGTTTAGAACAGTTGCCTGAAGTAAGTGGCTATATTTACACTAGTGAGTCTAAACTTTTGAAAGGAATTATATTACACTTGATAACAGAGGATTGTAAAAATATAGAAAGTGTCATTAAAAGGCCAAGCTATGAATTGAATTTTCTGTCTTAAGGCCGATTTTAACCCTTACTATTCCATGATAATACTAGATCTTATGCAGAGCAGCTAAATGTAACAAGCTCCTACACAAACAATTGAATTCCATTCATAAGGATTTTTCTATCTTAATTGACTTTGTCTGGATATTGTTTAAAAATAAAATTAGAAATCAGAACTGAATAGTCTTTTATGTATGCTGAATACAATGGGATCATGGCTTTTGTTAGGAGTATTTTCATGAAAAAATGTACTCATGTTCCCTAACTTTGTGAGTTGAGTATATTTGCAAAGAATATGATTATACTATTATTATTTTATAGATATAAATAATATAATATGTTTAAATAAAAACATTGTATTTCAATTCAAACAAAACTAGATTTTCACAAAGAGTATGTATGTTTTAAGAAACTCATCACAGAATTTAGGGGATTTCATTTCCGATGCCAGTTTGACACAGCCAATGAGAACTTACAGAAGGTGTTGACGTCTTTGAGAGTGTATAACCATCTCTCCAGATGGAATCATGTAGTTTACATTCTCTGTAATGATGTTTTAAGCTGGTTTGTAGCTCGCTGTCTGTAAATCTGAGCAGTGAGATTTGGAAATCTACTTTGTTGTCAAGGACACAATGCTTTCTCTTGATCTTAAATTATGTTTTAACTGCCCAACATTAATAGCATGTAAACATGACCAGAATAGTAGTTGAAGTTGAAGTTGGTGAGGTTCTTTATGTATTTTCCTCCTCATAATGTTCATGATTAGCACATGTCTCTGTGCCAGTTTGTCAGTGGCTTTGGCAGAAATAGGTCTTCTGGAATTTTAAACCTTGTTCCTAGTTTATGGTATAGCAGTTGAAGTAAAACACATGTTTGGTAGAACTTGGGATTTACTAGGATGAAGGTACCTTGAACTTGTGCCTTTAGGCCAGACCAATTTAATTTCTTGTTTTACGGATTTTTGTCCTCAGAAAACCTAAAGGTAGGAGGGACAAAATAAATAAAAACTCACCAGTCAAAGCAAAACCCACATGAGTTTTTCAAAGGCATTGTTTTTCAAGTTCGCTGAGGTGCTTGAAGCACTGATTTCTAACACAAATATTGTTAGATAATTCAGTTTAAAGTCTCGGAGAAGGGATAACGGTGTTTTAGTGTCCAACAGCCTTGTGTAGTCAAAGTCTCGCTCCCGTATATCTTGACATTAGGATTTTGTTTTTCGAGTGGGGAAAATTTGTTTATATGAAAACATACGACCGGCAAATCCATAAAACAAGAAATAAAATTGGTCTGGCCTTATATATAAATCTGAAGTTATTTAGTTATATTCATGTTATTGCTAGTGTTAGTTGATTAGATTATAATGGTCCTCCATAAAACTGGGGCTTGAAACTTTGTTTGAAACTGTAACAATGCTTTATTGGAAATCAATTTTATTCCATATATTTTCAGTGTCAGTGTTCACTAGATGGATACATGTTGTAGTCCTTGAAATACGAAAAGTTATCTTTTATTAAAAATACACATATATAAATTAAAAAATTCAAATCCAAATGGTACACCGAACAATGCCTAATTTCAGGGTGATGAAATCTAGATCTGCCACATCATTTATAACTTGAGTGAGTGAGTATGGTTTTATGCCGCTTTTAGCAATATTCCAGCAATATCATGGCAGGGGACACCTGAAAGGGCTTCACACATTGTACCTATGTGCTGAATCGAACCCGGGTCTTCGGCATGCTCAGTAAAGGCTTTAACTGCTAGAGTACCCATTTATAACTTAATCTGAAGTGCTAATTTAATCTGTTTTCTAGTGTCTGGGAGATGGAATATTTTTGGCTATTTATGTTTATAAACTTTCTGTTTATGAGATAAATAAGCTTTATATACTCTTTAACTCCTAGTTTCATGTTCGCACCTGTCTCACCATTGGTGCTTGGTGATATTAAACTGATGTTCAAAATAATAATTTTTTTAATGTATACTGTATAATAATCAATCTCTTATAGGATTCACACATTCCTGATAGTCTATAAATACATCCACATACACATGTTTCTGGGAAAAATACACAAGTGAAGCCCAAACCTAAGCTTAAATATGTTTCAACACATAGAATATAGTATATACATCGAGAAAAACATTAAGCACCACATACTGTATATTCCCATGTTAATTTATGTTTAAACCCTTTTTTATTACACTTTTATGATTTTCAATTATGTGACATACTCATATCAAAACACAGAAACTGAAATTGATTATCTAATGTCATGCTTTCTAATAGGTCCATGGGAATGGTTGGGTGACAACCCTTTTAACTAATCCCTCACGTCACAAGTGAGTGAGTGAGTGAGTTGAGTTTTATGCCACTTTTAGCAATATTCCAGCAATATCACGGTGGGGGACACCAGAAATGGGCTTCACACATTGTACCCATGTGGGGAATCGAACCCTGGTTTTTGACATGACAAGCGAACGCTTTAACCACTAGACTACCCTGCCGCCCCTCACATCACAGAGACCAAATACTTGTAACCATCAAGAGTGTTCTTGTACTTATGGCCAAAGAAGTATCTTTGATGTATGGGTCATATATTTGAATTAGATCAAGGTCATCAAGGTAGATAATTCAGACAGATAATTCAGGATAAATGAAAATACCAAAATGGAACTGCTTAACTTATGTCTAGGTGTATAAATTATGTAGAGCAAGGTTATAGAGTAAGCTCCAGGTGCCATGCTATCATTAGAGGCCGATAATGAAGAGATACACACTCGCATGAAGTGTTTTGAACCGCTCATTTGGGAATATCATAATTGATGGTGTGCTTATAGTATATTGGCACAGTTAAGTACAGTAATTTTAGGTCACAATTAACTCTTAAGGGTTGAAGGCTCTGTAAGGCACAGGACAGGGTTCAGAGGGTTTGATGGTTATTCTTGTTTGTTGTAGCACTTTAAGGCACTGTTAGGTTATATGAGTTAACCCTTTGATAGTCTTTTGCACTGTAAGGCACAGCCTGGGTCACAAGTTAATCTAAGGCTGTTGTGTAAGGCACAGTTTGAGTTAATGATTATACCTTTAACACAATCCGTACTGTAAGGCACAGCCTGGGTCACAAGTTAACCCAAGGCTGTTGTGTAAGGCACAGTTTGAGTTAATGATTATATACCTTTAACACAATCCGTACTGTAAGGCACAGCCTGGGTCACAAGTTAACCCAAGGCTGTTGTGTAAGGCACAGTTTGAGTTAATGATTATATACCTTTAACACAATCCGTACTGTAAGGCACAGCCTGGGTCACAAGTTAACCCAAGGCTGTTGTGTAAGGCACAGTTTGAGTTAATGATTATACCTTTAACACAATCCGTACTGTAAGGCACAGCCTGGGTCACAAGTTAACCCAAGGCTGTTGTGTAAGGCACAGTTTGAGTTAATGATTATACACTTAACACAATCCGTACTGTAAGGCACAGCCTGGGTCACAAGTTAACCCAAGGCTGTTGTGTAAGGCACAGTTTGAGTTAATGATTATACACTTAACACAATCCGTACTGTAAGGCACAGCCTGGGTCACAAGTTAACCCAAGGCTGTTGTGTAAGGCACAGTTTGAGTTAATGATTATACACTTAACACAATCCGTAGAGGCAGCCTGGGTTATAAATTAACCCTTTAACAGTCTTTACACTTTAAGGCACAGTCTGGGTTATATGTTAACCCTTTAACACTTGCTGCACTGTAAGGTCCTGTTGGGGTTAAATGTTAATCTGTAACATTTGCTGCACAGTATAAGCCACAGTCTGGGCTATGGTTTAACCCTTTAACACTTGCTGCACTGTAAGGTCCTGTTGGGGTTAAATGTTAATCTGTAACATTTGCTGCACAGTATAAGCCACAGCCAGGGTTATACATTAACCCTTTAACACTTGCTCAACTGTAAGGCACCATCATGGCTAAGGAACATTGGGTTAAAAGTTAACCCTTTAACACCCTCTGCACATTGTACAGCACAGTATTGACATATATGGTGAGAAAATCCTATTGAAGTATTTACAAATTCCAGTATCCTCCTTGATTGTTCCTCATAGTTAGGCCACACAGCAAACACTGGCAACTGACCAGTGTCCGGCTATCCAGGAAACATGGCCCATCTCTCGGGGGCCATCCAGAAGATGACTTTGACAAATTTGATTGTAGATGGTGATACGTCTTGGTATGGTTTCTAGGGGATCAGGGGTAATGGTGTGTTATGTGGCCGATGCAGGAATATGTTGTCACGTTGGTTGCCATGGGATGCTGGAAGAAGGTGAAGTGTAGTGATTGCTAGGGGATGCTGTAGAATGGTGCTATGTAGTGGTTGCTAAGGGATAATGAAGGATGATGTTGTGTAGTGGTTGCTATGGCATACTGGAAGATGATGTTGTGTAGTGGTTGCTAAGGGATAATGAAGGATGATGTTGTGTAGTGGTTGCTATGGCATACTGGAAGATGATGTTGTGTAGTGGTTGCTAAGGGATAATGAAGGATGATGTTGTGTAGTGGTTGCTATGGCATACTGGAAGATGATGTTGTGTAGTGGTTGCTAAGGGATAATGAAGGATGATGTTGTGTAGTAGTGGTTGCTATGGCATACATACTGAAGATGATGTTGTGTAGTGGTTGCTAAGGGATAATGAAGGATGATGTTGTGTAGTGGTTGCTATGGCATACTGGAAGGTGATGTTGTGCAGTGGTTGCTATGGTATACTGGAAGGTGATGTTGTGCAGTGGTTGCTATGGTATCCTTGAAGATGATGTTGTGTAATGGTTGCTAGGAGATGTTTTAATAAGGTGTGTATTGGTTGATTTGGTATACTGGAAGATGATGTTGTGTAGTGGTTGCTAGGGGATACTGGAAGATGATGTTGTGTAGTGGTTGCTAGGGGATGCTGGAAGAGATGTTGATGTTGCTAGGGATGCTGGAGTGATGTTGCTGGTTGCTATGCTGGAAGATGGGATACTAGGATGCTGGAAGATGATGAGTGTTGTAGTGCTGGAGTGGTTGCTAATGCTGGAAGATGATAATGAAGGATGATGTTGTGTAGTGGTTGCTATGGCATACTGGAAGGTGGTGATGTGCAGTGGTTGCTATGGTATCCTTGAAGATGATGTTGTGTAATGGTTGCTAGGAGATGTTTTAATAAGGTGTGTATTGGTTGATTTGGTATACTGGAAGATGATGTTGTGTAGTGGTTGCTAGGGGATGCTGGAAGTTGATGTGTAGTGGTCGCTATGGGATACTGGAAGATGATGTTGTGGTGGTTGCTAGGGGATGCTGGAAGATGTAGTGGTTGCTAGGGATGCTGGAAGATGATGTTGTGTAGCTAGGGGATGCTGGAAGATGATGTTGTGTAGTGGTTGCTAGGGGATGCTGGAGGATGATGTTGTGTAGTGGTTGCTAGGGGATGCTGGAAGATGTTGTTCAGTAGTGGTTGCTAGGGGATGCTGGAAGATGATGTTGTGTAGTGGTTGCTAGGGGATGCTGGAAGATGATGTGTTCAGTAGTGGTTGCTAGGGGATGCTGGAAGATGATGTGTGTAGTGGTCACTAGGGGATGCTGGAAGATCGTGTTCAGTAGTGGTTGCTAGGGGATGCTGGAAGATGATGTTGTGTAGTGGTTGCTAGGGGATGCTGGAAGATCGTGTTCAGTAGTGGTTGCTAGGGGATGCTGGAAGATGATGTGTAGTGGTCACTAGGGGATGCTGGAAGATCGTGTTCAGTAGTGGTTGCTAGGGGATGCTGGAAGATGATGTTGTGTAGTGGTTGCTAGGGGATGCTGGAAGATCGTGTTCAGTAGTGGTTGCTAGGGGATGCTGGAAGATGATGTGTAGTGGTCACTAGGGGATGCTGGAAGATCGTGTTCAGTAGTGGTTGCTAGGGGATTTGCACACCACACTCATACCATGCAGGCGAGGGGCGTAGGAAGTTGAGATGCATCCTGCGTGGCTCTTGACCCCAGCTGTCTCGGGCAAATCCTGGAATGAGATATAAGGTTCAATAAGTCATGAATGACCTGCATAGAAACTGGAAATGTCCCATTATAATACAAGAATGCATAATGCGACTTTCAACCATGGTTTCAAGAAATTGTCCCATTATAATACAAGCATTTGCATAATGCGACTTTCAACCATGGTTTCAAGAAATCTCCCATTATAATACAAGCATTTGCATAATTCGACTTTCAACCATGGTTTCAAGAAACGTCCCTTTATAATACAAGTATTTGCATAATGCGACTTTCAACCATGGTTTCAAGTCAGTGCAATTATACTATGCAGTATTGTGTCCCTGTGCCCAGTGGACTGACGCTTAGTCTCTGAATATATGTCAGTTTGATAGTAATATTATTATTGAAAACGAGCCCCAGTGAGATAAGAAATTCAGAACCGGAGGAAATCTAGACTTGATTTAGTTAGGACTCAAGCATTGAAGGGAGGGCTAGGCAGTAGGGAAAATAATGTGGCTCAGGCACTGTGAGATGGACTAGCACGCCCAGTAATGATTCCAGAACCTATACCCATCTTCATGTATTCAACCTATATGGCTGGTATCACTGCTGACTTTCCCCTTGTTATGTGTTACATTGTATGAAGTGTCATTAAACCCATTCACTCCCTTTGGTTTTTGCTGTCTGTGGGAAACATCAGCCACAAATTCAGTTTAATGTGTATGTTGAGTACTTTACAGAGCTGTCTGTCACATATTTTGTTGGGATAGGGTGATATCAGCCTCACTCACATATTTTGTTGGGATAGGGTGATATCAGCCTCACTCACATATTTTGTTGGGACGAGGTGATATCAGGTTTAGTCACATATTTTGTTGGGACGAGGTGATATCAGGCTTAGTCACATATTTTGTTGGGATGGGGTAATATCAGGCTTAGTCACATATTTTGTTGGGATAGGGTGATATCTGGCTTAGTCACATATTTTGTTGGGACGAGGTGATATCAGCCTCACTCACATGTTTTGTTGGGATAGGGTAATATCAGCCTCACTCACATGTTTTGTTGGGATGGGGTGATATCAGGCTTAGTCACATATTTTGTTGGGACGAGGTGATATCAGCCTCACTCACATTTTTTGTTGGGACGAGGTGATATCAGCCTCACTCACATGTTTTGTGGGGATAGGGTGATATCAGCCTCACTCACATGTTTTGTTGGGATAGGGTGATATCAGCCTCACTCACATGTTTTGTTGGGATAAGGTGATATCAGCCTCACTCACATGTTTTGTTGGGATGGGGTGATATCAGGCTTAGTCACATATTTTGTTGGGATAGGGTGATATCAGCCTCCCTCACATGTTTTGTTTGGATGGGGTAATATCAGGCTCAGTCACATATTTTGTTGGGATAGGTTGATATCAGGCTTAGTCACATATTTTGTTGGGATAGGGTGATATCAGGCTCTGTCACATATTTAGTTGGGATAGGTTGATATCAGGCTTAGTCACATATTTTGTTGGGATAGGTTGATATCAGGCTTAGTGACATATTTTGTTGGGATAGGTTGATATCAGGCATATTTTGTAGTCAGGCATATTTAGGTGGGATAGGTTGATATCAGGCTGAGTCACATATTTTGTTGGGATAGGTTGATATCAGGCTTAGTCACATATTTTGTTGGGATAGGTTGATATCAGGCTGAGTCACATATTTAGTTGGGATAGGTTGATATCAGGCTTAGTCACATATTTTGTTGGGATAGGTTGATATCAGGCTTAGTCACATATTTTGTTGGGATAGGTTGATATCAGGCTTAGTCACATATTTTGTTGGGATAGGGTGATACCAGGCTGAGTCACATACCAAAATAGTGATTTCATTGTTTTCCTATCCAGGCATTTTCTGAGGAGTGAGTGAGTGAGTATGGTTTTACACCACTTTTAGCAATATTCCAGCAGTATCATGGCGAGGGACACCGGAAATGGGCTCCCCATATTGTACTCATGAGGGGAATTTAACCTGGGTCTTCAGCATGACGAATGAACCATTAGGCTACCCCATTGCTCCTTTTTTCTGAGAATGTCAGAAATATAACAATTACGATTTTTTGTGTTGTATGCAATGGGTGGTACATTTGTATGTGATGGGTCAGGAATTATGTGTCAAATAATTCTTTATCCAACATCAGGGGCAGTGGGGTAGCCTAGTGGTTAAAGCACAGCTCGTCAAGACCTGTGTTCGATTCCCCCACATGGGTATAATGTGTGAAGCCCATTTCTGGTGTCTCCCACCGTCATATTTCTGGAATATTGCTAAAAGCGGCGAAAAACTAAACTCACTCACTCACTCACTTATCCAACATCAATTATTCCCTCAGCGATGCAACCCTGCACATGCAATTGTGTCTGTGTTTTTATAAACCATGATGTGCATAAGAAAAGAAAGAGTGAGTGAGTGAGTTTAGTTTCGCCGCACTCAGCAATATTCCAGCTATATGGCGGCAGTCTGTAAATAATCGAGTTTGGACCAGACATTCCAGTGATCAACAGCATGAGCATCGATATGCTCAATTAGGAACCGATGACATGTGTCAACAAAGGCAGCAAGCCTGACCACCCGATCCCATTAGTCACCTCTTACAACAAGCATAGTCGCCTTTTGTGGCAAGCATGGGTTGCTGAAGACCTATTTTACCTCGGATCTTCACGGGTCAGAAAAGAAAGAATGAAAGGTTAAAGAAAATTAAAATTGTGCTTTACCTTCTTCTGTTTTTTGCTGATATGGCAGGTGGACTTAGGAGGATAACGGAAGATTTGGTGGTCCCAACAAATTCACAATGATCCTCTCCGAAACCGTTTATATCGCCAACATTTAAGAACTTTTCCCGCACACAGTTTGCTAGCATGATTTTATAGCGGTTATTGTTACACAACACAACTCCTGCCAGACGTGCATTCTTGTACTTGGTCTTCCTGATATACTGCTTGCCGAAACATGCCGTACGGGACGTGTCATAATCAAAGTCATACTCCACCCACGTGTCGGTGACACTGAGCCGGAATTCAATTCCTAAACTATCCAGGGTTAAGGATGTCGTGTTCACCCAGGTTTGGAGTGACGCTTGCTCTCCTTTGATGCTGTTGACATTTTCTATCAATTTGCGGTTCTGGTTAAGAACTCTATCAACACGATTTTTCAAATTCCTGTAGTCTTCTTCCAGCTTTCCTGTTTTCGACTTATGTCGCCTTTCTAAATTCTTGATGTCCATTTGAAGAAGAACCGAATTGTCTTCCAGATTACGAACAGCTGTCTCCATGGAATTTGACCTGCTTTTCAGTGTGTTATCAAAACGA
The DNA here is from genome assembly GCF_003918875.1 of Haliotis rubra. Lineage (NCBI taxonomy): Eukaryota > Metazoa > Mollusca > Gastropoda > Lepetellida > Haliotidae > Haliotis > Haliotis rubra. The sequence continues at coordinate 299,886 of NW_025766803.1, read as the reverse complement.
TCGAATTGCCGATTGAACTGAGAGGTGATATTCGAATACAGCTCCAAGGACAGTTCCTGAGCCAGGTTGACCTCAAGGCTTGCCAGTTTATGTTGCATGTCTGTATAAGCCATCTTGCTTTCATTTCGATAATGCTGAAGGGATTGTTGGAAGATCCCACCCAATCGATCAAGTGTCCTCAGCTTCTTTCCATGCTCGTCTACTCTGCTCACCATTTGTTGATTGCGTGAAGCTGACATAGAACTCATATTTTTCTTAATTTCTTCCACAATTACTTGCAAACTCTGCATTTTTTCCATTTTGGCATAAAATTCTTGAACTGCCTGTGAGATGGATGATAGTTCAAGTTTGATTCCGTCAACTCTGTCCTGCAACCGCTTCATCGTTTCTTCATGTCCTTCCTCAATTTTATCAATGTCTTTCCCTTGCTCGTCAACAGCTGTCACAAGTTTCACCGACTGCTTCCTCATGAGGTTGATGACTTCCTCCATATGAGATTGCAAGAGGTTGTTGATTTCCAATCGGAGCAGCTCTTCCAGTTCGTCCGAGTACACGTTAGCAACATACATGTTATCATTTACGTGTTTCTGATCGTTCTGACTGTCAGACCCACCTTCAGTTCCAGAAATCCTTGATGAAGCTTTTTCCATCTGATGGGTTACCTCCCTTGATTGTTTTGGTTGGTCTGAGTTCTGGGAACTGTTTGATAATTGTGTGACATTGTCACGATAAACAACGCTGTTGCCTTTTATTGTAATGTTTTTAAGTATTTTCCCAAGCGCTGAAGCCAAAGCATCACCCGTCTGGTTCAATTTGTTTTGGAGGTTTTCAATTTCTTGGATCATGACGTTAGTTTTGCTTATGTTTCTGTTCATATCTTCTTCCACAGCATATGATTGGTCACTTCGGGGCCACATGTCCATAATTTCGTTGTTCTCGATATTTCGATTTTTTTCACTACCTTCAGACTTTCTGGTGAAATTCTCCAAGTAGTTTTCAATTTCGGATATGACAATTGGTTTGACAAGATTCTCCAGATTTTCATTGTCATGTAATAGATTTGTTTTAAAAGTCCCACCTTTGTTGACATCAGAATATCTCCTATCAACTGGCTCCAAAGTTTCGCTTCCTTTCTTCAGAACTATTTCCATATTTTCTAACTTCTTTTCCAATGTGTGATAGTTCATTGGATTGAAAGTGGTCATTTTAGCCTCCAGGGCTTGAAGTCGATCATGAAAGAGTTGTCTTTCTTTCTGAAGACGACCTTGAAGTTGGCTTACCTCTCGTCTGTACATATTTAACTTCGTTTCCATACGATTCATTCGTTGTTTGACCCTTTCATCTATCTGACACGAATTTTTCACCTTTTCACTGGGAATTACAAAGCTCATGACACAAGTTTCCTCGGCGACGTGCACATCTTTTTGCGGTAGAAACGTCGCAAACACTCCAATGTTGATTGATAGAATCACAACCTGAATGAATCTCAGTAGCTGAGCCATGTTGCTGATGGATGTTAACTCAATGCAAGAAAGTACAGAGAGTAAAAACAGATTGCTTCTTATAGATATCTCCTTGATTGGAAAAACAGGGCTCAAATGAGAAACACTTTGGGATAAGTTTTTGAGGCTCTGTTTGCCTGCATTGTCAAGTCCATAAACAACAATTAACAATGATTTATGATCCAAAGCAGAATCTTTGAGTTTGAATTTGAATTCAAACACAGATGTTCTCTGTTTCTTGTTTCTTGTTGAACAACTCAGATTCAAGGTATCGGGTCACATGACAGTCCCTGTTGAGATTGACGGTGATGAATATTAATCCAGATTAAACAAATGCTTTACAGAATCATATTGAAACAATCCCAGTTGTAAAGTGAGATAAACACAGAATAAATCAGTGAACACTCCACAGGAATAAATCCATCATGTGACAGGCACTTATCGTACTCCACCACCATGCAGCCCTTGTGTAGTAGAAACCACTGGTGTAGACTGGTCGCCAGGCCTCACAGAACTGAGGGGGAAGTGAGATGTGGGGTCTTTTTACCGGCAGGCTGGTGGAGCTTACACTCTCCTGGCACCGCTACTGTCTTGCACACTTGTGTAGTTAGCTCCTCGTAAACGTTTCCTGACTCCTTGAGAGCTGCTCAGCTGTAGCGTTGAACACGGCTGTGGCAGAAAGAATTGTTATATTCTTTGCCGTAATGAGAATATGATTAATATTGGCATGCTGTTTTTGGTAAATTGGAATGGTTTTTTTATATTTGGGGTTTAATAAAAAATGGAATGTGTTGAGATAAGATCTGTGGGTGTCATTTTTAGTTGATTAATACTGACAAGATAGCAAGGATAGCAACTTCTGTGGTACAGTTGTACCATGTTTGTATGATACTACCTGGTGATTGTTTTATCTGTCATTACCTGGTGATTATTTTGTCTGTTACTACTTGATGATTGTTTTGTCTGTCACTAAATGGTGATTATTTTGTCTGTTATTACTCAGTTGCTTTGTCTTCTACAACTTGGTGATTGCTTTTTGTCATTACCTGGTGATTGTTTTTCTGTCATTATCTGGTGATTGTTTTGTCTTTCACTTAAACTGATTTCTTTTGGCTTTCACTTCCATTGATTGATTTGTCTATTATTCCCTTGCAATTGTTTTGTCTTCTTCTACTACCTAGTGATTGTTTTGTCTGTCATTACCTGGTGATTGTTTAGTCTGTCATTACCTGGTGATTGTTTTGTCTGTCATTAACTGGTGATTGTTTTGTCTGTCATTAACTGGTGATTGTTTTGTCTGTCATTACATGGTGATTGTTTTGTCTGTCAGTACATGGTGATTGTTTTGTCTGTCATTACCTGGTGATTGTTTTGTCTGTCATTAACTGGTGATTGTTTTGTCTGTCATTACCTGGTGATTGTTTTGTCTGTCATTACATGGTGATTGTTTTGTCTGTCATTACCTGGTGATTGTTTTGTCTGTCATTAACTGGTGATTGTTTTGTCTGTCATTACCTGGTGATTGTTTTGTCTGTCATTAACTGGTGATTGTTTTGTCTGTCATTAACTGGTGATTGTTTTGTCTGTCATTACCTGGTGATTGTTTTGTCTGTCATTACCTGGTGATGGTTTTGTCTGTCACTGCCTATTTTCTGTCACTGTCCGTTGATACTAGTGGTCCCCATGTAAACATTCTCAGCCTGTAAACAATATTTCATCAATTGCCCTGGAGACTAGACAATTTTGGGTCCAGTTTCTTAAGTTTCTTCATTTTAGTATGAGAGGCATAGAGTGGAAATAGCGATAACTGCAACAAATTTTTTGACAAAGCAAGAAAAAAAATATACGAACCCATACTCACATTCCTCCAACCAATACTCTATGCAAGTGTTTCTATAATTTATGTCTTGACTGGCAATTGATTTGACTCTGGCGCCTGATGTGTAATGTAAGTATTGGTGTATATACACACGGCACTGATTTCTGGTTCTCGTCTGTGCCGCAGGCAAGGGCTGGCACTGAGAGAGTACCAAGATGGGGAACAGTTAGCTTCAGGCTTGCTCTGGAAAATGTTCATGGAAAGAATAAACAAACATTTTCCCTCAGAGGTAAAAACTGCCAATCCAGCCTAGTTCCTTGCAATATGTAAGCCTGTCTGCGAGAGTCTGTGAATCACAGGCACCAGGACCAGGCTGGTAATTAAACGAACAATTAATCAGTTTTCACTTCGTTTAAGTGGAGGCTTGAACAGCTTGATACAAGTCTGAAGTCTGAATGTTTACCATTTGGGGCCTGCTACATGTCCAACAATTCATTTCGGAATTAAAATTATATGCTGCATTTAATTTCTTTATTTTAATCAAATTTGCTTTTTGTGTCCTGATTATGAGTCATGAGAATGATTCAAGGAATACACCATTGTTGAAGATTTAATTCCAAGCTATGATTCATTTGCATGGAATTGTGAAAAAAGATGTCGAACCTTTTGTGATATCATCATTTGTTTGGAGCTTGAATTATCATTTGTGCATTTCAGTGTCATCTTTTAAAGGATGTGTATGTGTGTGATGTGCTGAGTCAGGAGGTACCGCCTTTCTTTACATATCTAGAATACCTAAAGCTGTGTGGTATTGGATGTCCCTAAATCATAACTATAGATATAGTGGGCAATGGGCTGCTGCACAATTCTTTCAGATGGACGTCATTGAATGGATACAGATAGGATACATGTGTCTGCCTGATAAGGTGTAGGGAGTTGGGGGACACACAATGTCTGCCTGTCTGGGGGTGAGAAGACACGTGTGTCTGCCTGTCTGGGGGTGAGAAGACACACATGTCTGCCTGTCTGGGGTGAGGGGACACGAGGGGGGTGGGGACACACATGTCTGGTCTGGGTGGGGACACACAGTGTCTGCCTGTCTGGGGGATGGGAGGGACATGAATGTCTGGAGGGTGGGGAACACACATGTCTGCCTGTCTGGGGGTGGGGACACACATGTCTGCCTGTCTGGGGGTGAGGGATACACATGTCTGTCTGTCTGTGGGAGGGGACACATGTCTACCTATCTGGGGTGAGAAGGCACACATGTCTACCTGTTTGGGGGTGGGGACACACATGTCTGCCTGTCTGGGGGTGAGGAGGACACACATGTCTGCCTGTCTGGGGGTGGGGGGACACGCATGTCTGGGGGTGGGGTGGGTCACACATGTCTGCCTGTCTGGGGCTGGGGGATACACATGTATGTCTGTCTGGGGGAAGGGGACACACATGTCTGTCTGTCTGGGGGGAAGGAGACATACATGTCTGCCTGTCTGGGGGTGGGGACACACATGTCTGCCTGTCTGGGGGTGAGGTGATACACATGTCTGTCTGTGGTATGAAGACACACATGTCTACCTATCTGGGGGTATGAAGACACACATGTCTACCTGTATGGGGGTGAGAAGACATACATGTCTGCCTGTGTGGGAGTGAGGGACACACATGTCTGCCTGTCTGGGGTTGAGGGACACACATGTCTATCTGTCTGGAGTTGAGGGACACACATGTCTGCCTGTCTGGGGGAGGGAACATATATGTCTGCCTGTCTGGGAGTGGGAAACACACATGTCAGCCTGTCTGGGGTTGGTTGACACACATGTCTGCCTGTCTGGGGGTGAGGGACACACATGTCAGCCTGTCTGGGGGCGGGGGACACGCAATATCTGCCTGTCTGGGGGCGGGGGACACGCAATGTCTGCCTGTCTGGGGGTGAGAAGACACACATGTCTGTCTGGGGGTGGAGGACACACATGTCTACCTCTCTGGGTGTGGGGGACACACATGTCTGCCTGTTTGGGGAGGGGACACAGATGTTTGCCTGTGTGGGGGAGGGGGCACATGTCTGTTGGGGAGGGACACACATGTCTGCCTGTCTGGGGGAGGGACACACATGTCTGCCTGTCTGAGGGAGGGATGGTCTGCATGTCTTGGAGACCACATGTCTGCCTGTCTGGGGAGGGGACACACATGTCTGCATGTCTTGGAGCGGGAGACACACATGTCTGCCTGTCTGGGGGAGGGGACACGCGTGCCTGCCTGTCTGGAAGAGTAAGACACACATGTCTGCCTGTCTGGGTGAGGGGACACACACGTCTGCCTGTCTGGGGATGAGGGACACACATGTCTGCTTGTCTGGGGGTAAGAAGACACACATGTCTGTCTGGGGGTGGAGGACACACATGTCTACCTCTCTGGGGGTGGGGGACACACATGTCTGCCTGTTTGGGGAGGGGACACACATGTCTGCCTGTCTGGAGATGAGGGACACACATGTCTGCCGGTCTGGGGGTGGTTGACACACATGTCTGCCTGTCTGGGGGTGGTTGACACACATGTCTGCCTGTCTGGGGGTGAAGGACACACATGCCAGCCTGTCTGGGGGCGGGGGACATGCAATGTCTGCCTGTCTGGGGGTGAGAAGACACACACACGTCTGTCTGGGGGTGAGAAGACACACATGTCTACCTTTCTGGGGGTGAGGGATCACACATGTCTGTCTGTCTGGGGATGGGGACACATATGTCTGCCTGTATGGGGGTGGGGCATACACATGTCTGCCTGTCTGAGGGTGGGGGACACATATGTCTGCCTGTCTGGGGGTGGGGGACACACATGTCTGCCTGTCTGAGGGTGGAGGACACATATGTCTGCCTGTCTGAGGGTGGAGGACACATATGTCTGCCTGTCTGGGGGAGTGAGGGGACACATATGTCTGCCTGTCTGGGGCGGGGAGGACAAGTGTGTGCCTGTCTAGAGGTAGGGGTTTAGGGACCCACATGCCTGTCTTGGAGTGTAGAGACACCTGTTTGCCTGGTTGATGGTTGGCCGAGTGAGTGAGGTTTGATAATGCTGCATCAGCACAATGTTCACGTAACCATGTTTTGACAGTCAACAACACCATGGAACGATCAAAGACCCCCAAGACAAACGGTCACAGCAGGGACAGAGTGTTTCTTGTTAGTTGGTCTGAGACAGACTGAAGCCTTTCGTAGTCAGTGTGGGTTTCAATAACAAAACTTGTTTCCTGCCCACACAGCTTGCTCCAAAGCCATTGTGCTTTACTTAAGCAGGAATGTTAAGGAAACAGTTTATTTGTATATTTCTACTACTTTTAAATTGATTCAGCATTAAAGACACTCCTGATGCATCAAGTCGGGAGTGTCGTGAACATTTACGACGTCAGTGTCGACATATCTACGTATATTTCGTGTTACATCAGTTCCAGCTCACAGGCATTAACATCTGTTAACAAACATTTTGATAGCGACACCAGGTGGTTTAGCTCTTGTAAGGAGAGAATTACGAAACAGCAACTAGGGATGGTCCCACTTCGTCCATTCACTCCCTCATTCATGATAACACTTTTAAATATGGGAACTATTTTGTTTTAAAATCTGTTGATGGAAACACATAAAAGGAGAAAAGTTTTAATGAGGAATCCAGTGTTTCAGTATATTAATACTCGTTCATCAGGTGATGTCACAATTTTGAAGTTTCGGAGTGTATTCTTATAATTGTCATGGTACTAATATGGCTTAGTGTTTGTTTGTTGTTTAATGCTGCACTCATCAATATTCCAACTATATGGCAGTGGTCTGTTTATAAACAAGTCCAGACCAGACAATCCAGTGATCAACAGCATGAGCATCGATCTATGCAGTTGGGATATGATGTGATGTGTCAACCAAGTCAGCGAGCCTGACCACCCGATCCCGTTAGTCGCCTCTTACGACAAGCCTGGGTTGTTGAAGATGGCTTCATGGAACGGGGCACAAGTCAGGAAGAGAATTGATGAAGGAGTTGAGGAATTGGGGAAGACATGAGTTGGGGACGGATAACATTTTTAAACACGGATTAGGTTTCCTTGAGATATAAGCATCCATAGAAATTAATTTTTTTGATAATAGTTCCAAGGCAAATTAGATACTCTTTCAGTGCTGCTGTTTTCTGACAATATCTTTAATATACTGATGAAAATATAGACTGCTGTGTAACAGACTTGTCCATGTAGTGTGTCTTTATTATAGGGGGTAGCCTAGTGGTTAAAGCGTTTGCTCTCCACGCCAAACACTCAGGTTCGAGTCCCAACATGGGTACAATGTGTGAAGCCCATTTCTGGTACCCCTGCCGTGATATTGCTGGAATATTGCTAAAAGTGGTATAAAACTAAACTCAGTTTGTGAAGATCACTAACAGTTCGGTGTAGGGATGGTCAGGTGGTGTTTATTGGAGAGGGGGTGGGGTTTATTATGATGAATACCGTAACTCTTCTCACATGTGTCTTATGCCTGCAGTGCACATCCAAAAAGCAAGTAGAGACAGCTGATAACCCAGCCTGATGTTGTTCAGTGTGTGGGTCTGTGTAAGTGTGAGGGGGGACAGTTGATGTGCTACTGTCAGCCCATGTTCTCCACATCACAAGACATGCATATCTTAATTGCCTCTTGAGTGTCATTATGACGGTGTTAGCGGAGCAGGGTGCTGATCTTGGGATCGGAACATGTTAGTGTGTTGATGCTACGCTCGTTATTGGAGGGATCGTGTTCGGGGGGATTGAGGGGAAGGATAAATTAAGATGCGGGAGGGAGATTGATGTTTTTTTGGTTTATAAAAGGGAGTACTTAGTAAGAAAGGCTTTGTGAAAGTATGAAAGGTTTTTAAAGAGAGTTTTATGAAAGGATGTACTGATTTAGATGAGAAGGAGGTGTTTCTTCCTTGCTTAATGATGTGGTTCTTTAAGAGAAGGTGTTTTTTCATGGTTGGAGTGTTTGCAGAAAAAGGTCTTGTGTATGAAAGGGTGTAGTTTATGAAAGGGTGTAGGAAGAGAGGGTTTATGAAGAGATGAAGAGAGGTTTTGAGAGGGTTTGAGTTAGTTTATGAAGAGAGGTTTAGAGGGTCTTATGAAAGGGTGTAGTTTATGAAGAGAGGTTTAAGAGGGTTTGAGTTTAGGAAGAGAGGGTCTTATGAAAGGGTGTAGTTTATGAAGAGAGGTTTAAGAGGGTTTGAGTTAAGGAAGAGAGGGTCTTATGAAAGGGTGTAGTTTATGAAGAGAGGTCTAAGAGGGTTTGAGTTAAGGAAGAGAGTGTCTTATGAAAGGGTGTTTTTTTCAGAGAAGGTTTTATGAAAGGATAGATTTTTTGCAGAGCGATTTTTATGATAGGGTGGATTATTTTGCAGAGAGGGTTTTATGAAAGTGTTGAGTTTAGAAAGAGATTTTATGAAAGGAGGGAGTTTTTGCAGGGAGGAATTTATGAAAGTGTTGAGTTTAGGAAGAGAAGGTTTATGAAAGGGTTGAGTTTGTAAAGGGAGGGTTTTATGAAAGTGTGGAGTTGAAAAGCGGACTTCATACCAGGTAGGGTTTAGCCATGATAATATGGATGATGAAAACAGTCATGTCATAGCTGTCCATTTTGTCAGTTGCTCTGAGATGTTTGGTCAGTTGGAGCTCATCAAATGATGCATCACTGGCAGATTTTATACACAAAAATCAGTCAATACAACCTGTGTTGTATAGTTATTGTGATACATAAAAACTGAAACCAACATATCTCATATTGTTTCACAAATAAGATAGTACCAGTTTCACAGAATATTTCTATTTTAAAACCTTTCAAAAATCTTTATAAGATTAAATTGCAATTTTAGTTGTCAGAAATGATCCAATGTAGCCATATAATAGAATAGGGTCCGACCTAGTTTGTACAACTGACCACTACTACCTAGCATTAAAACAAGTGAGTGAGTGAGTATGGGTTTACGCTGCTTCTAGCAATATTTCCGCAATATTACAGTGGGGGACACAAGAAATGGGCTTCACACAATGTACCCATGTGGGTAATTGAACCCAAGCCTTCAGCTTGAAGGAGCGAACACATTAACAGCTAGGCTACCCACTGCCCCAATAAAGCAAGTGTTGAGCTGTCAAGTGTAGCTATGGTAAAATATATCGGTTCAGTTCTCTGTGGAGGCAGCCCTCACAGGAGATGGTTATACTTAGACATATGATAATCATCTAGTTTCTTGTTAAAACATGTGCACTGTTTTGTAACGAGACACCTGTAGATGCCATGCCTAGCACTTATCTGCAGCACTCCCTGGGGCACTGGGGAAGGGAGGGGATAAAATGTCATCATTCATCGTTTTTATTCCAAATAATTATTATTCCGGTAAAATATTTTAAATCTTTCAAGTGTTGATTGACTTCACATTACATATTCAACATGGCTTTGAACTGGTCTTAATAATTCCTGCTTTAATTATTGAGAAAATTGATCAAACAGATACTCTGTCAAAGTCATTTTGTACAGCTTGGGAATATTGGGTTTTTTTATTGGTTTTATTGGGTTTTTTTGTTTGTTGTCGTTGTTTGTTGTTTTTTAGAGGGGGGGCAGGAGGGTTCAGACAGGGCTTTTAACATTTGTTTGCATTGATAAAATCTGAGTTAATTTTTGGGTGAATGTATCCTTTGTGTTCATTACTTTAAAAAACTGTGTTCACTTATCATTTAAAAACTGGTACCATGAATTCAATATTATCTATAGAGGTTTAGCTAGTATCCTTCAACGATTATATATTGATATTTAGTCGTTTTCTACAGTTTATTCACGGGGCCGTGTTTGTTTCAGTGGATTACGTTGATGAAAATTCTGTACTATTGCAGATTACGTTTTTTATGCTGCTGCTGATCCACCTTTAATATGATGTACGGCGCCATGTTTATTATATTCACATTGCAGTTGCGGTACTAATTTATCCAATTCTACCTCTTTATTAATATTTACTTTGCGCTTTGGCACGCACAGCAGATAGGTCGCGATGCAGAGTCTAGTATGACTGATACACGGAACCCTCGCCAGTCTACTGCTGTTGGCCGACTCTCCCCCGTGGTGGTGTTCCGCTAGAGTGGTGGAGAGGTGTGGGACGTAGTCCGCCATCTCCAAGAAGCATTCTGCTTCCCAGACATCCCATCGCCGCAGCAGAAGACTAGAGGGTTTTTCTACTACATCTCAACAACCGGTGACCGCTCCCATCGAAGTTTGGGCCTGTATGATGATCAGCCGGTCATCATACCGATGTACATCAAAGATTGACCGGATGTCGCACAGATCAGCATGCAGCCTGATGTACCAACGCAGATATGCGGCGATCGCCCTGAGGGTCCCATCATTACCAACACTCAACGCAGACGCCGCGACACCCAGGGCAGCGCCGACCTCTGAGGGAAAATCAACGAAGTCTACTAGGACTTTCTCAACCGAGATTGTTCCAGCCGATGACCTGACCTCTACGATGATCAGCTGATCATCATACCCGGCGACGCCACAAGAAACGACATCGACAGCTACAACGACATCAGCAGAGATCACCATGCAGCCTGATGCCTCTACACTGATGTCGGACGATTTTCCGTGGACCCCATTAACACCGCAGATAAAGCATCTACGACCTCGCCACAGACCATCCCAGAAGACATGATGCGACAAATTATGAACATCATGGAGGACCAATATCTGCGTAGCAGGGTCCGAGCCTCGCTGAAGGCTCCAACGCAGACAGCACCCCAGAGGCACCCCCGCCAACGTAGCAGCCAGGACGATGTCACCTTCGCGGCGGAAGTCACGGACCACCTTGACGGCGACCTAGATGTACAGCTCTTTCGCGAAGGCCTTCGCCGGCGGAAGGACCTAGATAGACAGTACAGCAGCTGGCGAAAGAACCTAAATGTACAGCCTTCGCGAAGGACTTCGGCGAAGGCAGGATAGATCATCACCTTATGCGGTTTCATCCCCAGATGTGGACTCGACCATCAGACATCACGGAAGCCTTCGCTGAAGGTCATATCGTCGTTCCCCGACCGACGCAGAGGAAGCTTCGCCGAAGGCATGCCCAAGCGACACCTGAATCCAGATCATCATCATCTAGAAGGACATCGAGGGACTATACAAGAGCTTCGCAAAACTATCAACGCCCCCTCACAAGTCTCCGAAGATCAACCCATAGACAAGTTGATCATCGATATCAAGTATAAGAACTACAATCGTATATTGGTTCTGTTGAATCCATGACGAGACGTATGTTCGCTGGCCTAAATAGATCTAGAACGATCAATTAGACACTTATCACCAGACTTGAATACCGACTTTCTGAATATGATAAGATGATCCATGCGCCACCACTTAGGCAAGCCGCATCCCACATCCTGTTAAACACAGAGGCTGTTCACGAAACAAGCCATATATATATATTTATATATATATATATATATATACTAATCGGCTTTTGACTCGACACCTTCAAGCGATGGTCGCGAAGGCTAAGTGGCTCCAAGTCTACTTCACCCAGAAGATCTAGAAGGGATACTTCGAGAACTTCGCGCTAAGTCTCCGGCGCTCACCGAGGAAGTCTCCTCCAAGGTTTCCATATACTAGCCACTCGTCATATATAGCTACTCGCCAGTCCGTTTCAAGACGCCGCATAAGTTGATTATCAACTGTATGCCAGATGCCGCCTATAAGCCTACGCCGAAGATAATTGCTCAGGCTATTTACAACACAGAACGCCGCTGTATTATTAGTCAACGACATTTCATAGATCTTCACAGAAATCAACTATTCGTATAAATTGCTAATATACAACAATCCCGACGACGATCACGATTATCTACATGCGACCTACCATTACGCATATCTGCAGACAATTCAATATCGAAATTGAACAGCAGCCTTGTTACAGCGAGTATAACTCTTAATCGTCAAAGTTTCTGAGAAGAAATATGTACAACAAGTTCAACGTTAATTCTACAATTATGACCGATACATTCATGTATACAGTCTACAAGCTCACAACTTGCAAGTTGTTTATACCCTTATATATAAGGAAGTCGGAATTATATTCAAAACTGAAATTACTTTCACGACAACCAGGAAAATAACCTACCCAGCATAAAATTACAGAGCTAGATATTTCGCCGGAGGTTTCGCAGCGGTTACCATTAACCCTCGAAACACGTGGTCACCGGATAACCGGGAAGCTACGGTGAAGACCGACGTTTATGCTAATATCAACTAATTTACAAGAATTTATTCAAGGTGGGTTTTTCCCGCTACACGGTGACATCACAGCTGGTATTATACAGAATCAAAATGCCTTGTTCTGATTGGACCGCTGAGGGACAACGACCTACACAGAGGTCGATCTCTATTCACAGTTCAAGACTTACGCCACAAGTGACAACTATATATCAGTGAACGAGCAAGCCTCATTACAGTCCAGTTAACCTGAACATTCATGATTAGACTGCCTTTCTTCAAGATAGAGACCTCCCCTGTCAAGTTAAGACGAGGGATCGGCAGTCAGGCTTATTTTACATAAAGTTCAACGAGGACAGACACACCTGGTTGTGCACCTACATCGTCAAGGACTTACTGCAGCGAATTACCTAGACGAAAGATACAAGTGGATCTAAATCCACAGCGCTTCAGAACTACAGCTGAATTTCATCAAGCGACTAACACAACTAGATGGTTAGTAAACCTACTAAACTTCTGTTTGGAGAATAAACGGAAATTTCACGCCAACCTGGGATATGAATATAGTGTTCCAACACCTCACAAGTGAGGTTTATGAACACGCTTTGGATGACATACTTGGACCCCATGATACGATGATTCTATCAAGATGGCCAGCAAGAGCACTGTAAATTTATCTCCAATTAAACCAAACAGGAGTAAAAATGCAACAGATTATTTCCTCTATCATCAACTTACGAGAGAGAAGTCTCATGTACTATATCTCCATTTGGATCAGAACTGTCATACTCACGTGCATATGCGGATGGACCTATTCCGACCCTCCATGAGCTTAATACTCATGATATTATAGCTTAACTTCTACAATTGTTCCACACAAATGTGATTGAAATATTGAGGGTTTATTTCTGGAGATCCGATATGGTGGTTGCAAACCATTATCTGAGAGATATCACCACCGAGGACGCCTCAGGTATACACCAATTCGATCCCATGGTCCTCGCACAACAGCTGACAGTTCCTCGGAGAAGATAAGTCAATCTAACAGATTTTTACTTATCTTATAACAATACTAAATAGCTTCATGCTATATATAATTTACTTAAGTTCCTTTTATCATCACAGTACTATGATTATTACATCATACAATATATAAGTTAACAACTCTACAGAGTTTGTTATTATATATATTTACCTTAAGTTATTCATATCTTAAGAGTAATATTATGGTTACATGATAAATGCATCAGCTAACAAACTCTACAGAGTTTTGGCTATTTTATACATAGCTTAAGTTAATTAAGCTAACAAACTCTACTGAGTTTTACTATTATATAGGTAACTTAAGCTAATTATACCTTAAGCATAGTACTATACTCATATTATTAAAATATATTGGCTAACAAACTCTAAGGAGTTTTGCTATTATATAGGTAGCTTAAAGCTTATTCATATCTTAAGCTTAGTACTATGTTTATATCATATAAGTAGATTAGCTAACAAACTCTAAAGAGTTTTTGCTATTTGGCTTAAGTATCATCATATTTCTAAGCAATATGGTTATATTATAACATGTATTAGCTAACAAACTCTACAGAGTTTTAGCTATTATATATGTAACTTAAGCTTATTCATATCTTAAGCGCAGTACTATGTTTATATCATATAGGTATATTAGCTATCAAAACTCTAAAAGAGGTTTTGCTATTATATATTTCAGCTTAAGTTTCATCATATTTTAAGCTTTATAGTTACATTATAACATGTATTAGCTAACAAACTCTAATGGAGTTCTTGCTATTATATATGTGGCTTAAGTTTTCCTTCATAAGCTCAATACTAGGGTTTATATCATAGCTAACAAACTCTAAAGGGTTGTTTTCGCTTATTATACAATTAGCTTAAGTTTTCATCATATCTTAAGCAGTATGGTTTACATTATAAAAGGTATTAGCTAACAAAACTTCGTGGAGTTTTGTTATTATATATATATAGCTTAAGTTTCATCATAACTTAAGCTCAGTACTATAAGCTTAGTACTATGGTTACACTATAAACATATTAGCTAATAAACTCTACAGAGTTTTTTGGCTATTATATATGTAGCTTAAGTTAATAATATCTTAAGCCACAATACTATACTCATATTGTAAAATATATTAGCTAACAAACTCTACTTTGAGTTTTGCTATTATATATGTAGCTTAAGTTCATTATATCTTAAGCACACTACTATACTCATATTGTAAAATATATTAGCTAACAAACTCTCATGGGGTTTTGCTATTATATATGTAGCTTAAGTTAATTATATCTTAAGCACACTACTATACTCATATTGTAAAAAATATATTAGCTAACAAAACCCTACAGAGTTTTGCTATATATATGTAGCTTAAGTTAATTATATCTTAAGCTCAGTACTATACTAATATTATAAATATATATTAGCTAACAAACTCTACAGAGTTTGGCTATTATATATGTAGCTTAAGTTAATTATAGCTTAAGCACAGTACTATACTCATATTATAAAAATATTAGCTAACAAACTCTACAGAGTTTGGCTATTATATATGTAGCTTAAGTTAATTATAGCTTAAGCACAGTACTATACTCATATTATAAAATATATTAGCTAACAAACTCTACAGAGTTTTTGCTATTATATATGTAGCTAAAGCTTATTCATATCTTAAGCTCAGCATTATATCTATATCATATAAGTATATTAACTAACAAACTCTAAAGAGTTTGCTATTATATAATTAGCTTAAGTTTAATCATATCTTAAGCTTAGTACTATGTTATATCTTAAAGTATTTTAGCTAACAAACTCTAAGGAGTTTATACTAGCATATTAACAAGCTTAAGTCTATTAGTCTTAAGCATTGTATTAATGTTATATATATACTTTATCATAATAAGTACATGGTAATAACCTTTTTATATGGCAGCTGATAAGTTAGCAGCAGGAATTCATCAGTTCAGTGCCAAGTATAAAATATCAATTTTACTCCAAAATTACATATTGTTAAGAAATATACTCTTGTATATATATAGGTTATCACGCGAGTGTGTTTTGGGATGGTTCTTATCCTTCATTAGGAATAAACATTGTACTTAGCAAGCCTTGGCTTTATCCTGCCAAGAACGCTATCCATTGTATGATAAATATTAATTACTCATGGAATCTATCAACTTTCGGTTTATCTAGCTGAAAAGTTTATAATCTAAAATGTGTCATATATTCCTCTATGTAAACTGCACACACAAATCTAAACTGCTAGACCTACATTACTTTGTGAACACTATAAATATGGCGACATGTAAAAACAATTATCACACAATGGATAGTGTTCTCGGCAGGATAAAGCCAACAGATATTTTCGGTATCCGTTGGCGTCATATACGGATATCGATGCAAATTAGAGAGGTCATATGCAAATTTCAGTGACTACTTTCATAGTGTAAACAAACATGGCATCAAGGGTTGGCGGTCGTGTCCGGATTTACTGGCGTGGTTACGGTACTGTCAGTGCTTTGATCCCAGAAAATTCATGCCTGGTTTTGATAGATGGAGTAGATTACAAAGCGAAGATAGAAATTCATAGGCTTACGAAGATACCAACATCAGTTCCCCGACCGACTGTCAGTGTTAGCTAGAGAACGGTGCACAGTGTCACGCTAACATTAAAGCGTATTTGGTTGTTCAAAAGGTTAATTGAAGGTTTCTGAAGTTCCACGTGAGTTTGTTGTTATTTTTCAAATGTAAGCTAAGATTTGTTGACAGCAATACGTCCTTTAGCATAAAAGCTTACTGGGAACTAGATGAGCAGCGCTGAGTGATCAGGAGAAAATTATGTCACTGGGCTTGTGACGTAACGTAATACTCCGCACATATTTGTGATGTCATAGACATTCCACGAAGTTTAGTTTCATGATTTGTGGCATTTGAAATCACATTTTTTTAAATTATAAAGCGAAAATGACATTGTATGATAAATAGGTTATCACACTCGTGTGTTTTGGGATGGTTAATATCCTGCATCATGAATAAACACTATGTATTCAGCTCGCCAAGGCTTGCTAAATACAATGCTTATTCCTAATGCAGGATATTAACCATCCCAAAACTCACTCGCGTGATAACCTATATATATTGGTAGAAACTCCCACCACCCCAAGTTTTGATGACTTTTGTTTGTTTTATTTTATGTCCACCAGGTTTGAACAAATAAATCATTAAACAAAGACGTATAAACTGTGGCCTAACAGTTCATATCACAATATTTGCTTTGTTGAGACATATAAACCCACTTGTAGTTGTCGGTGTGTGGTTATGCTGATTCAGCAAAATGCTTTTGATCAGTACAAGGTAAAGACCTGGTGGGGTGTATCAGGCACAACAAGCTCACTGGGGGGCAGGGAGAGTTCAGTTTTCCCCACATGATAATTGATGCTTGTTGAAGAAGGCTGAAGAGACTTTGACAGAGCAGAATAACAGGAATCTCTTTGTTTAGTTACTGTGGAACTGCTGGAATGTAATTTATCTGTGCTTGGAATGAGAACTCTATCTGGGTGTTCCTTCAGAAGAATTTCCATTTGACCATTAGTCTTTAGATGGATGGACTTTGTTTCTTAATTAATTTCAAAGATGTTAAACTTCCTGTATTAATTTGAAAGATTAAGTATGTTTTCTAAAAGGGATGGGTTGTTGAAGTTCTGAATAAATTGTAACATTTTTTTAACAGGTTTTGTGAACATTTCCTCTTATATTAAGTTTGCCTTATTTTTTAAATTGAATTAAATTCATTTCAATACCCCTTCAGGAGAAGGTATTGTGTTCAGAAAAATCTTATTTGTTGTCCCCATGTTTGTTTTGAAAGGAAATACTTCCTGGCAGTTTGAAAGTTCTAAAGTGACATGTACTTTAAACTCTTTGTTCTGTTGAAAGAGAACACATGGTGATTGTGCAGATCACACATGTTTAACTGTTACGATCTGTGATCTAAGGATCCCTCTGAGGATTGGGGATTAGAACAGGTTCCCAGCTGATGATAAGAGGGGGACTAAGCGGATCAGTGGTGACCTTGGTAGTTTGCGTGTCATCGTACCCTGACGGCGGGTGGTCCCCACTTGATTGTTTAGAGGACAACTGCTGTATAGCTGGTATATTGTTCAATGCACCTTGAACAACAAACAAAACAAGCAGTACAATGAAATGTAGTTCAAACACCTTGTCTCTGGAGTATCTCGTATTTTATAAGGGCGAGCTATTTCCCATTCAGGTTTTCTGCCATTAGACTAACAACTAGTCTCTGAAATGAACATATTTTACTGAAAAAAGTTCATAGTAAAAAAAAAATAATATAATGAAAAGGACCCCTGAGACTTTCTTCCTTTTCAGAGATCAACTGATAATTACAAGCCATATGCTGGCTTGTGAATTCAGCAAATTGGTACAGACCTAGACTAAGGCTTAGTCTCTGAATATATATAATTTGATAGTAACAAACAAGCCCATTTATATTGAAAAGGAGCCCTAGGGAGACCAGAGATTCTGAACCTGAGGAAATCTAGACTTGCTTTATTTGGGGCTTTAGCACAGCAAAGAGGGCTTGGCAGTAGGGAAATTAATGTGGTTCAGAGACTGTGAGACAGACTAGTACAGACCCTGAAGCTGAGGAAATCTAGACTTGCCACATTTTCTAGACTTGCGTGGGCTTTCTTGGATATACTTGGTTCAGGGTCTGTACGACAGACTATTCTGACATCTGTTTTTTGGCAAATGCTTCATAAACATACTAAAACATGTCAGACATTTTTATTTTTTTATTTATTTATTTTTTAATGCCAATCTCAGCCATATTCCAGCTATATGGCATCGTGTCTGGACTAGACAATCCAGTGATCATGAAAAGAAGGCAGAGTTTAGGTTTACACCTTTATTCCACGTGTCGACAGCATAGTCATAGTAATAGACATAAAAACTCCTTGGTCATGTTGCGAGCGTGGTAATATACTACAGTACATCACGTCCAACTCTCGCTCAGTCATTCAATCTCACATGCCTCCACTAGGCGCATGCGCATAGGCTGCTTAGCAGACGATGGTAAGATAACCATTTGTACAACACATTCAATCTTTCCTTTTTTTTCAGTTAGAAAGTAATATTATTAAAATATAAGCTGAATGAATAAAATAAAAAAGTAAGAATCAACATCATGAGCATCAATCTATGCAATTGGGAAACAACGACATGTGTCAACCAAGTGAGCAGGCTGAACTCCCAATCCCGTTAGTCGCCTGTTTTGACTAGCATGGGTTGTATTAACAAACTCCACTGTTGAAACTGTTTGTTGGGCTGTGAGGTTAGCCTAGTGGTTAAAGCGTTCGCTTGTCACACCGGTTCTATTCTCCACATGGGTACAATGTGTGAAGCCCATTTCTGGTGTCCCCAGCCATGATCATGTTAGAATATTACTAAAAGTAGCGTAAAAAACATACTCACTCACTGCTGAAGACAATTCTAACCCGATCTTCACATCGGTGATAGTACAACAGGATCTTTTCACCTGATATAGATAACCTCTATGTTGGTACACTCAAGACTACCTTCTGTGAGAAGGTAGATAAGAGGGCATCGACAAATTTCCGAAAAATTGAAAACATTTTCTGAGATAGCTATTTCTCTTATAGTTTTGATTCATTCTTACTCCTAATGGAATATCGTCACACCTAAGTCCTGGATTCGATTCCCATCATGGGTACAATGTATGAAGCTCATTTCTGGTGTCCCCCGCCGTGATGTTGCTGGTATATTGCTAAAAGCGGCGTAAAACCAAACTCACTCACTCACTCACCTAATGGAATAAGAAGGGAGGTAGTGAGCACTGTGCAAAGAATGGGTAATCTTTCTCAGTAAATTCACTTTATCTTAGATACATGTAAGGAGATCACATAGTACGATTTTTGCAGAAAAGTATCATAAAGGTATTGTTATTATAACCATTAGGAATATTTCTGTATGAACACATCATAATATCAATATGTTGTATGTTATGTTCTCCAGCGTGTGTCAACCTTCCAGGGGGAAGAACATTTTTCAGCAAAACTTTCAAAAGTTTCTGTGGCAGACGGGTGCAGGCCATTTCCAGATTTGTGACAAATTAACAACTTAAGTGACAAAAATGACACCCACTTTCTTTTCATTACTATCAACATCAAGTTATTCATAAACATCTTTTATTATAATATGGGCAGAATCATAACGTTCCTGAAAGGCATTTAGAAGTTGGACGGACATGAATACACTTTTATGGGTAACAACTTCTTTTCATTCTTCATCACAACATTTCAGAGCTAATTCTTGCTAATTCTTGCTCTTTCATCTGGTGAATGTAATGTAATCAGACCGGGTTCGAATCCCCACATGGTTGCAATATGTGAAGCCCATTTCTGGTGTCCCCCGCCGTGATGTTGCTGGAATATTGCTAAAAGCGGCGTAAAACCATACTCAGTCAGTCAGTCAGTGTAATCAGAATCATGAACTCGACAGCAGAATTCCATTGTAAATGTGGACTGACTGACTGAGTTTGGTTTTACCGCTTTTAAATATTCCAGCAACATCACGCGGGGACACCAGAAATGGGCTTCATACTTGTACCATGTGGGGATTCACTTGCCATGCATATATCATTCTAAATATTTTGTAAACCTTATAACAAGGATAATAAATCGACCCACGACAATCTGTGCTGCAACCCCCACCCCCAACCCCAACCCCAACCCCCAACCCCCACGCTTAACCCCCCCAAACACTCACACACAACACAAAACGCACACAAAACACAACACACACAACACAACACACACAACACAACATAATGCACTACACAACACACACACACACACACACACACACAACACACACACATCCCACTCCCCCCTTCTCCACCCCTGGCCCTACATGGACAAGAGATTTATGACAGTCTACAACCTGAAGGTTTCTGATAGTTAGACAAAGTAGCATGTCTAGCAGGATGTGTTTCACCTGCTGATAGGGTAATAACCTCGGCTTTGATAAAGTCAGGGTTACCCTCAGGACATGGCTGGGTGGGGACAGGGAGTCTTGACCCCCAACACAGTGAATTGATTGGTTCCAGCATGGCATACCTTCAAGGGAGAAGTGATATACTTCTATATATCCTGAAGGCCAATGTGATATACTTCTTTATTACCAACGAGGGCGAAACGGGGTTCATATTTTTCATACAATGCCCTAGGGCAAAATATCACTTTGTCATGGTGACGTGACGTCATGAACAATGCTATGATGTCATGTTTCTTCTCTGATGTTGCATTCTACATGTGGCGATGATGGGTAGCCAGCCTATGTTTGAAAGTAGATTTGGGTTTATTTTCCTCAATTTGACAACTTCGGTACTAAACAGAATATTATATTCATGCCCATATCATACTATGTTTACGACACTTGTGCCTAAATATCAATATATCCCTCGCTCTCGCTCGGGAAATACATACAATATGAAAACATTCACTGTTACTTGATAAAACTTAGTATACCCTGGTTGTTCTTTATCAGGGTTTTACACAGACATTTAAAAATGGGAGTCATGGTGACTCACAATATTTATTTTTGGGAGACATTTTCAATATTTGGGAGTCAAGAAAATTTAATATTTCTTTGTGTTAACCATTCTCAGTATGTAACTGTGTATGTCACACCACCAAATGAAACTACATGTACAGCATTGTTCAATTCAAACAGCCAGGATTACTGTCTCCTCTGAGTTCTCTGGAACAATCTGACAGCTCTGTAAAAGTCAAACTATCATCTAACAATATCAATTTTTTGCTTATCAAATCGATTTGATTGAACTGAATTGTGAGGGCCACCTATAAACCTGGAGCAAGCTCAACTCGTATGATAGTATTCTGAGAGTCGTTAATAAAACTGTTGCGTCAAATATGCAGGAATCACGCGTCATGTAAAACCCAGCTATATGATAAACTTCAGGATCCACTTGAACAAAGCAGTCTTAGTGCTATGATGATCGTAAGCCTATATTAAAGTATTGGGGGAGTTAGGATCACCTCAAAGATAGTTTTGTGTCAGTAGACCCAGATTGACTTTCCCTTTGTGTGAGCTTTTTGGAGTTTGAACTTTTTCAGCGTGAAGACTAGACTAACAACTAGTCTCTGAAATGAACATATTTTAAAGAAAAAAACCCAATTCATTCTAAAATTAAAAAAAAATGCTGATAAGGAGCACTACGACTTTCTTCATTTTCTGAAACTGAAATTTTCCTGAAACTTTGGAAATCTAGACTGCTACATATTGTAGACTTGCATGGGCTTTCTTGGATATATTTGTTTCAGGGTCTGTATGACAGACTTGAAGACCTGTTTAAACATCAGAACTTGCAATATGTCGGTCTAGAAACATATTTCTATATCTAAAAGGGAGATGTATTGTGTTTCTGTATTTCCCAACACAGATATGATATACCATGTTGCTTAATTTTATGTTGGTATATTTTTGTGCAAGCTTTTGGGGGTTGAACCTTCACGGATTGAGGACCAAACTGTATGAACGTCAATGCTTGTGATACACCTTTATGAATATATATTTTTATCATCTAATGGAGGTTGTTATCGGTGCAATACATCAATCTGATAAACTTGGTATCCAAATCTGATAACTATGCAAATTACGTCAATCAACAAACTACTTTCACAAAACTCCATACACGCCATGCGAATCCTAAAACGTTAATATTTCATTGATGACGTCGTCACGAGTTTACATTGTTAGTAAACAAACATGGCTGCCCCCATTCTCAAAATTGGTGATTCTGTAAGAATTGATGACAGAGGTTCTGGAGTCGTTACTGCAGTAGTTGATTTTGGAAAACATGAAACGGAGTACTTCGTTCACATTGAAGGTACGGACTATGAGGCACGACTGAAAGGCAATAGTATAAGAAAGGTACCAACCACGGATTTCGATCTATCGATCTAAATGCAGACGACGAATCGATTCCGTCAGGTATCAGAAACTGATATTGATGAGGTGATTACCCGCAATGAAAATAGAAACACTTCCAGGAAAACCCTGCCCGGTTTTGTTGTTCCTTTTAGACAGAAAAATCTCATTTTAAGCATGAGTTTTGTTTGCACTGTATTAGCAACTAGTCACAACCATATGCCGCCGTCATGAACGACCTTCACCTTGGTGTACCGCTAAGTATTCTTACGCGAAAGCTCGATTCTCTTCATATATAAATTCACATTTGATTTGCTTCATTTGTTTTGAGTAATATTAAGAATGACATTATATGATATAGAGATTATTAACCTTGTGTGTTTCTGTATCATTAATATCATATATTAAGAATAAAAAATTATGTATTATGCTCGCCAAAGGCTCACATAATACAGTTTTTATTCCTAATATAGGATATTAATGATACGGAAACACACTCGGTTAATAATCTCTATGTATATCCAGGTGATCTATTATCTTTCTGTATTACCCAAAAGAGATGTGATATACTATATAACCTACTTTTATGTAAGTGTGTTACCCAACAGTTAGACTATGAACATACAGACTACAGAAGCTTTGACTCAGTTAAGGATACTACATGGTATAAAGAATTGTTAATAGTTTTAGTGGCCATCTCATTCTTCAGGTATGTCCATTTATTTTCTGTCTACTACTAGTGATACTCGCCGGAAATACCTGGCTTAAATATGTCAAGAATGAATGGATGGAAAGATGAAACAGGACAGGATGAATGAAAAGACAGGGTAGATGAAGTATAATTAAGGCCAGACATATTATATTTCTTGTTTTACAGATCCTCCTGTCGTATTTTTTCAAGAATAAGGAATTGGTTTTTTTTAAATCCCAAATCAAAAAATAAAATCCTAATGTTTTTACAGGCCAAAAATGTAAACTTACAAGAAAAATGTTTTTTAGATTGTTTTTGCCCCACATACACTTCATAAATTGCCAAAAGTAAAATACTTTGAGTATTTAGAAGGAATATTACTTTGACTGGTGATTTTTTTTTTTTTTTTTTTCCTCCTGCCTTTAGGTTTTCTGAGGACAAAAATCTGTAAAACAAGAAATGAAATTAGGTCTGGACTAATGTGATATATGATGGATGGATGAAACGATGAATGAAAACAGGAAATGCAACAATAGATTTACAACCATATATGGTTTTATTACTAATCCGTTGAAGATATCACTGTTTAATAATTTTACAATTTTATTACACATTGTGTAATAACATCGCGTGATGCTGTACATATGAGGTCAAAGTGGTTTACATCTATGATGTCACAATGCTAACACCTCTGTCACAATAGTATTATACCTTTTTTGACTCACGGAAAGTTGAGAGTCATCACACTCGTTGAATTCTTAGGAAAGAAGTACTTTGCTCGATATTATTTTGCTAATGTTGCGTGAGTAATAAATAAAATACTAAACAATGTCCCGTGTAATACCATATTTATGAAACAAGTGAATGGTTTGGTATCTAACGAGCGAAACCACTAGGCTTGTTTTGATAAATAAAAGATGCATAAACTTGCATAATTCTCTATGGTCAAAAGATAATTTCTGAAAAATGATAAATAACAGACTGGGGTCCTTAGTTATACTGTCCACTTATCTAGAATTGCCTGTTAAAGGATAGAATTACTATATACATCCATGGGCTCAGCATTCAGTACAGCCTTGGAGTCTGAAAGGTTTGAAGATGTGTATGGTATTCAATTTTACAAACTGACCCTTAGTTTGTGTTTTGTGTCATTTGTAAAAAGTAACCACAATTCTATATTAATGGTGGGCACAATGTGTGAAGCCCATTTGTGGTGTCCCCTGCCGTGATATTGCTGGAATATTGCTAAATACGGTAAAACCATACTCACTCACTCACTCACTCACTCACTATATTATTGGTACAGTTTAACTTGTAAAGAGAAGTAAATATTCAAATTTTGGTACAATTTGAAAAAAAGAGAGTTCAAAAATTAATTCCATATCCAAGTCTTTTCACTGCTCATGATTTCATCTTAAGTCACATGAAATGAACCCACATTTACAAGGGTTTCAAATGCATGTGACCAGAAACAACCAATAACACCGAGGATGATGTGATGTTCACATGCAAGAACATCATGGTCTTTTGAAGACAAGACAAACCATAACACTACAATTATTCTGTAGATTGCTCAAGATTACAGGTAAATGTATTTTCAAGTCAAGGCTAACAATATCAAATAACATTTCAGAATAATTATCCCAAACATACATTTTCAATACATACCTTGCTTCATCAGTGTATCCTGTGTGAGCCTCCTGGTAAATTCTTTCATGTGTTATGTAAATAGCTGCCATGCATGTGACTGACATACTGAGTGGATATCCTTGTCTGTGTGAGCTGGGCTGAAAAACCTCATCAAGACGTCTTTTGTGGGATATTTTGACTAGGTCAGGTGCAAAGTCCTAAATTACACATTTGACAAATGTACCTGTCTGAATAGAGGCTAAAGGATTATATAATTCAAACCTGGCCAAATTAGATTAATTTGTTGTTTTACAGATTTTCTTGTCCAATAAGTTCATGAAGAGGGGTAAATAAA
Organism: Haliotis rubra; assembly: GCF_003918875.1. NCBI lineage: Eukaryota > Metazoa > Mollusca > Gastropoda > Lepetellida > Haliotidae > Haliotis > Haliotis rubra. The sequence goes on along the minus strand of NW_025766803.1, from coordinate 274,627 downwards.
TTGTCAGATTTGAAAATGAAAATTATTATTAAAAATTATTATTAAATTAGTATTAAAAATGTAAGATAATAATGTAGAAATAATAATGTAATTGTTTTAGATAACTTTGATGAAAATTGGATGCTTTTTATTGTAGCTTAGCTTACTGTAAAAAAATATCACTCTCGAAATGAACATATTTTAAAACTCATTCATTCATTCATTCATTCATTCATTCATTCATTCATTCATTCATTCATTCATTCATTCATTCATTCATTCATTCATTCATTCATTCATTCATTCATATTAGGGAGACTATTGCAATATTCCCTGCTTTTGTTTAAGAAAGCGCTTTTAAGGTTGATTTTATTGTTGGGTCAGTGTGTGCTTAGCCAGAAAGTACAGGGCATACAAATCTACTGGGAAGGGTAAGACATTTAAAAGTATGTGGCATACAAATGCACTGAAAAGAGAAGATTTGTAAAATGGCGTACAAATCCACTGGAAAGGGGAAGATTTGTAAAATGGCATACAAATGCACTTTTCAGCCCTCTCCCCATCAAAAAGTATGCTGAACAATTTTGTCATGGCTGGCATTAGTTTGATGTATTTAATTGGAAAATATTCATTGATATTATTTAATTAACATTCTGTGTTAAAAGCAGCATAATTGATTCAGCAAAATTTCAAATAGAAACGATTTAGCAAGAATTTTGATCCAAAAGGGCAGCGTAGGAAAATAAAATGGAAAAAAAAATACTGGATACTTGATAAATTGTCCTTCGTGAGATGATTTCAATTTGTTGTTTAGAAAGCTTCCTGAACTAATTAGCCAGCACTGAGCCTTGGGCTGAACCACTTCCTCTCCTGGAGGGTCTGAAGCTCCGTTTTCCCCCCGATTGTATTGTCTGATAGTTTCCCACCGTCATCTCTAGGAGCATTGTGCAAAACTCACGTGTGTTTGTTACGTATACGTGATCGGATCGCAATTGAGTTGCGTCAAGAGAGTGTCCAGTGTTGGCGCCCTGAGAGGCCGGAGTGGTTACTAGCGACCACTTCCTGTCAGTAATTATGATGCCAGTTCTTGTGACCTATCCGTTTCATGACTGTTGTCATGTTTAGCTGGCACACGAGTTGATGGCCAGTTTGTGTGCATGTATACTCAAGAAAGGAAGTAAGGGAACACATGTGAAGTGAGTGGGTGGATTAGGTTGTGCTCTGCTTTGAACAAGAGAATGTATTGACAGGGAAGCAGGTTATATGCACAAATCTGCTGTGAAATTGTTTGCCAATGTAGATTTAATAAACGACAATGAAAAATGTTGGATTTGACTAAAAAGATTTTGAGCATCTTTCATACTATCATTTCAAGGACATTATGTAGAAAATTGCCATAAATAAACTTATTTGATCTTGGGTGAACTGACAAAACTAGTCTTTGAAGCAAGAAAGGAATCTTGACATAGATTGTGTTTTGTCAGTATTTTTGTACATCCGTTGTGTTCAAGCTGTATTCTTGAACATGCATTGTATTCAACGTGTATTTTGGCACATGCACTGAGTTTGAACTTTATTTAGGAGCATGCATATGGTTCAATATGCATTTAGGGACATGCATTGTGTTCAGCATGTACATAAGAACATGCATTGTGTTCAACATGTACTGTAGAACATGCATTGTGTTTGACATATACATTAGAACATGCATTGTGTTTGACATATACATTAGAACATGCACTGTGTTGGACATATGTTCAGGAGAATGTTATGGGACATGAATTTTCAACGGTTTCAGATCATCATTGATGATGTGGAAATGGGCTCGGTGTATGAATTCCCATGTGGGAGATGGTTCGCATCTGACGAGGATGATGGACAGATATCACGTGACCTCCTCCTCAACGTTGGACCAATGGAAGCAGCCCCTGGTGAGTGAAGACAGAGTCAGCCTATGTTTTAGACATAGTCGATCACTTTCATAGATGCCATCCTCAGTTATCAGGGGTGTTATATCTCCAGACTGTTGCCATAAATACCCTGGACTCCTTTGCAACCAAAGTGATGTCACCATTTAAATCTTTCCCATGAACTTAAAACAGAATTTCACCCATGAGCTTGAAATCAACAACCAATCAAAAAGCCACTTTTAAATGCAAATTTGATTTTCATGATTATGGTCTTTTATAGTTGAATACGGGGCAGTGGGGTAGCCTAGTGGTTAAAGTGTCCACTTGTCACACCAAAGATCTGGGTTCGAGTCCCTACATTGGTAGAATGTGTGAAGCCCATTTCTGGTGTCCCCCGCCATGATATTGCTGGAATATTGCTAAAAGCGGCATAAAACTAAACTCACTCACTCACTACAGTTGAATACTCAAGATATTTAATCAAACCATGAGACTATTGTACATTATATTTCTGTTTTCATGAGTATTTAGTCAAAGAGGGAAGTCGTTAAAAGCGGTGTAAAACAAAACTCACTCATTCTGAGTTAACCCAACTGATGACAAAGCTAGGGTAACCTATGGGTCCAAGATGTAATATCGTGGTAACTTGGACCTATAATACACTGATAAATGAGGCTGCATCAACAAGTGAGAATTTAGTGTTTATTGTATTTTTATCATTTTCAAAGAGTAGTTTCATATTCCATGTTAAATTTTACATTTATATTTTATTTAAATTCCTCCATATCAAACCTTTGCTTTTAGTAAATTCAGAAGAAAAAAATACATTAGCTATAATATTTTGTTGAAGCATTTACATTCTATTTTCATATGCATAGCCATTTCTTACGTTTATTTTTAACACAAGCCAGGATGTTTCAATACATTGAAATTGAAATTTCAATATTTTTTATATTTTTGTCATCAATATTTTTCTAACAAATTCCTTTGTGTGACAGAATATTGATTATTTTGAACGAATATGTATGATTGAAAACAGCTAATTTGAAAAAGTTTAATAGTAAATGAAACTTTATTAATAATTCAAAAAACATATCTTAATTTTCCTTTAAGAAGCATTAGTTACTTGTAATTAATCAGCGATGATCATCCTGACTGGTGTTAAGTGTGCCCTAACCTTTTAATTTATCGCCATTAATAACAGTGTGTTTCTTCCTCTCATGCTTTCAGATACAGGTAATTATCTGATGTATTCATTTTCATGTTATGTTATAAAGAAATGAAATGTTAGTTCTCAGGCAGGATTGTTAATTGATGTTGTCAGGTGGCCTCTGTTTGCCACTGTGAAAATGTATTGAAATGAAAACTTTCATATTTTGTTTTGAAAATGTATAGAAATGAAAACTTTAATTTTTTGTTTTTGGCCACTCAGTATATTATATTCTTCATGAGTTCTTTTAGCTGATTTTTTCCTCACAAGAAAATAGTACAATAGAAAGCAGCAAGCATTAAGATAATTAAAGTTGGAGAAATCTACACAAAATTCCTGAATAAAGAATCCTGGATATTATTTTGAAATTTGAAAATATACTATTTATAATGAAGCTAATTGTTGTTCTTGAATTGAAAATATTAAGTGTGGGCACAGGTGACAAGATGTATAGGGTGCAACAATTAGCTGAATGTATTTGCATCGTCAAGTCCTGATAAAACCCCTTAATCATGGGTTCAAATCTCATGACCATTTTCGTAAGTTTTTCAGAACCGTACCAAGTGCTCATAGGTAAACATCTAAGAACTGTATCATTTAGTCCCGTATGAAGCTGACACAATGCTACAACTGAAATACTGTTGATCTCAGCTTGTGCCCTCAATAAAGTGTATGGGTTAAACTGATGCTTTGTGAAAATCGTTCCTTTACTAGAGACTCAACTAGTGTGGCCTGAAACAGAAATAGAATTCTGTATACAGTTTTAATTACCAAAACACTGCCTGAGAACCAGACACTTCTTGTTTAAATCCTTCAATCTGCTGTAATGCATGTCAAGTATCTGTAGCAGACATCTGACTCTCGTCTTTCTGAGGCAAGGGAGTTAACTCTGTAAAAGTCCAGTATCCACCCTTGTGAAACTTGGCTGACATTTCGTGGCTTGATCAAAGTGCGACAGTGGCTATTATGAATTATGTCCTTACTACTGACCAATCAGAATCCACCTCTCAGGTAGCCTGCATTGACTTCAAACAAAATGGCAGTGCACAGTAAAACTATGTGATTGTTACTGAAGATCTCTATGGCAATAAAACAGAACTTACATCACAGAGTGCATCATATCACTTGATTAAAAATATGAAAACTGGAAAATGTTTGTCAATGCCTAGCTGACAGTTGACAAGCTCTAAATATCCAGTTATCAAAATCTGTAGCCAAGATTTGTTATTCCGGTCATAATATGACTCCATCCTTCCAACCGAGTTCTATCAGGGTGGAAACTTGACATTAATCGAAATACACAATGACATTCAATGACATTCATCGTCAGTTACCTCCCTTGCCTAGAGAAGACATGAGATTTTCGGCTAATGAATTAACTAATTTTCATAACATGTTATAATGTTTAGTCATTTGAATGCTTTTATCAGGTTAAGTCAAGTTCATCTACAGTCCACGTGTGAAGCTTTTTGTAGAAAATTTGTTGTGTGAAATTTTGCTTGCCTAGTTCCTGCTAGGTGAGGTGTGTTGTCACAAAATGTGCTTTGATCACTGCAGTAAAAAAGTACAAAAATTATCCTAATTGTATGAAACTTTATATTCAGTATTGTAATAGATTTTGTAAATATTTCACAGATGAGGATGAAATAAGTATATCACTTCTTTAACTTTTTAAAAAATTCAGACAAATATGTAAAACAATTATAGAAAGACCTCATTCATTCATCTTTGAATTTTGAAAATCAAGCTAAACTGTTTAAAGTGCATATTTGTCTGATTTGAATTAAATATTGTCGTTTAGACAGATCTATGCATGACAGATGTTGTTTATCAAATAAGCATGCTACCCAGGCATATTGGAAATATATAAATGTGTATGCTAGTAAATTAGATATGTGAATATTTTTGCATATATAATCAGAATGAAGAATGCTGCATGTGTATTGTCAGAAGCTAGGATATTTGCATCAATGCTCATGTTATTGACCTTTGGATTTCCTGTTTAAGGTCATATCACAAAGCGAATCACTCTAGCATTTCACACCAAACATTATTACTAAGCATCCTCTCACTGTAAAGCGTTCACTCGTCACGCCGAAGACCCGGGTTCAATTCCCCACATGGGTACAATGTGTGAAGCCCATTTCTGGTGTCCCCGCATTGATATTGCTGGAATATCACTAAAAGCGGTGTTAAACCAAAGTCACTCACTCACTCCTCTCACTGTAGATACACATAGATGTTTTGGTGTGATGGGGAAGCCTAGTGGTTAAAGTATTCGCTTGTCATGTCAAGACCCGGTTCTATTCCTACATGGGTCTGTGGAGCCCATTTTGGTGTCACTCACCATTATATTGCTGGGATATTGCTGAGAGCAGTTAAAGCTAGACACATTCACTTGATATAAAATTCATTCTTTATTTGTATTTTTGTTTTAACAATTCAGTCATTTGAGAGAAATTATCAAAATATTCACTAATTGAAAAAAATAATTAAAATATTATGGCTGAATATTTTCCTTGATTTTCAAACTTTTATTTGTTTCTTTAACCTGAGAACAAAATTGTCCCAGGTCTACAGCAATGAACCAGAAAATGAAAAGTTTAAGAACGCATTTGCTAGGATTTTATGTGTGATTCAGCAGATACTGTTTTTCTTCCAAAAATTGATGTGATAGTTGAAAACAATGGAATCTCACTTTCATATGAATTGGTGGTGGTGGTGGAATTGGGTTTAACGTCGTGCTTGAGAATATTTCGCTCATATGACGACGTGCATGCATGTGTATGTGTATGTGTGGCTGCTTGTACTAGCCCAGACTTAAGCTGGTTTTATAGTGCTAGCCCACTGAGATACCATACCGCAGTGAAGCATGAATACCCCACTCAGACACATTATACTGACTCCGAGCCGACCAGTCCTTGTTGTACCCATTAATGGCAGGGACCAACAAGTACCATATTCTAACGTCTTTTGGTATGACGCGGTCGGGGATCGAACCCTCGACCTTCTGCACTCCGGGCGGACGCTCTAACCACTACACCAAGGAGGCGGTCTGATATGAATTGACACAGACAAAGTTCGTTTGTGAGGTAATTTAATGTTTTCATTATTTATTGTCTGCAATGTTCAGGATTCCTTGAGGAGCTACAAGGTAGCCCAGTGGTTAAAGCGTTAGCTCTTAACACCAGATATCCAGGTTGATTCCCCGACTGGATACTATGTCATGGGGCTGGAATGTTGATAAAACCAGAATGAAGCCTGTTCACTCGTAGGTTATAAACATATGATCATGTTAACCTTTTAGGAACTTAAGTCCTAACTTTCTGTCTGTTTCGACCGCCTCCATGGTGTAGTGGTTAGAGCGTCTGCCCAGAGAGCGGAAGGTCGCGGGTTCGATCCCCGACCGCATCATACCAAAAGACGTAAGAATATGGTACTTGTTGGTCCCTGCCTGGCGCTCGACATTAATGGGTACAAGAAGTACTAGTCGGCTCGGAGTCAGTACAATGTGTCAGAGTGGGGTATTCATGTTTCACTGTGGCATGGTATCTCAGTGGGCTAGCACTATAAAACCAGCTTAAGTCTGGGCTAGTACAAGCAGCCGCACATACACATACACACGCATGCACGTGGTCATATGAGCGAAATATTCTCAAGCACGACGTAAAACCCAATTTCACCTCACCTCTTTCTGTTTCACTTCTTTATAGTCACGTTAATAATAACAATGTTCAAACTGATACACCTGCACAAAACTAAGTTATCAGGTTTCACATAGACATAGACTGTTACCATGGAGACTGCCTCAGAGGCAGAGTAGACTGAAGGGTACACTTTCACACAAGATCCTGATGGCCCAGGTTCAATCCCCACTCATGTACAAAGAAGCTTTCGTGTTCATCTTCTGGTTTCATCCTACACAGGTTTCTTAGTTCATCGACCCGTGAAGGTCCGGGTTAGAATATTGATCTTCAGTAACCCATGCTTGTCGTAAAAGGCGACTAATGGGATCGGGTGGTCAGGCTCGCTGACTTGGTTGACACATGTCATCGGTTCCCAATTGCGCAGATCAATGCTCATGCTGTTGATCACTGGATTGTCTGGTCCAGACTCGATTATTTACAGACTGCCGCCATAAAGCTGGAATATTGCGGCGTTGAGTGTGGCGTAAAACTAAACTCACTCACTCACTCACTCACTCACTCTTAGTTCATCAACACCATACCTGTTTTAGTGGGCTCCACAAAAGTGGTAAACATCTGAGACTGGCATCACTTTGGATTTCATCTCCCTTCAGTTTGACTTGCAATGGTTTAACATGAATACTGTTCAAAGTAGACTAAATCACAACTCACTCACTCACTCACTCCTTTATGGTAGTATCGATGCCATACTGCTCAGACTGGCATGAGACTTCTCTCACCCACTTACAATATCCCTGCATGTTACGGGTATCATTCAGATTTGCATGAAAGATTTGTTGCTATGGTGACATGATTCCACTGGTGTTACCATGGCAACATTTTAGTGTAGTTTTAGCAGGGAGCTATGTTACCGCTTAAAGTTGTAAGATACTATATACATAAACAGTTGTCTATGTCACATGTTTCAGTCAAGTTTTTGAGCAAGAGGAAAAATTCTTTTGTTAACTTGCAATTGGTGGTCCCTTGGTTCAGTCTAAGTAAACTTCAGTCTAAGTATAAACTGCTATACTGAGTCTAATAAAACCCTAGTAGAAGGACACATCAGTTAACCTTTTGAATTGACAAATCAGAACACAGCTTACCAAATCACGAAAGTTAACATTTGCACATACCGTTTGAACTTTTACCTCGAAAACGTTTGTACTCAAACGATTCTGAATGCTATATTCTGCACAATCGCCTCCGAATGACACACATGGAGGATGCTAGGGAGTAAACAGTCGCTGAAAATAGCGTTTTTGTTAATATTCCAGAACGTCATCTTACGGATATGTAAGCTAATAGTAATGATGTCATCAGACACCCCAAAGCGTATATACTGCAGGTCAAATATCTGTGTTTAATGCTGATTTTCGTTTGTTGAGAGATCAGTGTCAGTGACCGGGGATGACAAAATCCAAAAACCATTTGGTAAGCCTATCCGAACCCTAAAATAGTAGCTGTTGTCTGATTGGATAAATCTGTTTGGCCGTCTCCTGTTTGATAGAACGGTCATAGGTCGCTCAAGGGTTAGCTGACGCGACCTTCTACTAGGGTTTGTTAGACTCAGTATAGCAGTGTAATGAATAATACAGAGCCTAAGTTCAAAGACTGTCCCTTGGTTCAAAATTAGGATATGTTGTCCTACACACTGTCATTGTAAGTATTGAATGAAAATCATTAAGCCAAACATTTATATGCTGTAGTTATATACGATATATTATTATCCTATTTTTGTTTAATATGACTATTTTGATTACAGCATTATGTCAGCAGGATTGTTAGGAAGAGTATCATCAAGGGCTCGATACTTGTGGCGTCAAAGTTGACTCCTTAATTTCGTGATTGTTAATGAGTTAAAATTTAGTGATGTTTTTGTAAATAGAAATAACATTAACAAATTCGAAGATGTATTGTTATTAATGTACATGATTTAATGTTTATTATTCTGTGGACAAAAGGCCACCAGGATGAAGTATTGATGCAGAATAATTCATTTACAACAGTTTGTATCAACTTTTTATTGATTTAGTGTTTAATGCTGTAAAGTTTATAATGACTTTGTGTTTTCAGTTTGTAATTGAAAATTTTCACTACAGGAATCCCATACATCATCACCGTGACAACGGGAGACAAACCCAATGCCGGAACTGATGCTCGCGTGTACATGGAACTGTTCGGTCGAGAAGGGGAAGGAGACGAGTGGCAAGATATGGCTCGATAATGGAAACTTTGACAGGAACAAAACTGACATTTTCAACATCGGTGTGGCCAGAATGCTGAGTCCTCTTGACCACATCATCGTGGGCCATGACAACAGCGGCGCTGCACCTGGATGGTACCTTGATAGCGTGTCTGTGTACTGTGCCAGTGCAGGTATTGAGCAGTTCTTCTACTGTGGCAAGTGGCTGGCGAGTGACGAACATGAAGAGGTCATCCAGAGGACGCTGTATGAGCAGGTGTCTCGCAGGAAGAAGAGAGAGAAGAGTAAGTCTTATCTACATTATATTGGTTTTCTCTAAGTAGTTGCTTGGTGATCAGTCAGTGGGTCTTGAATATTATCTTGACATTCTCTGGAACTTGCTGTCATGGTGATCAGTCAGTGGGTCTTGAATATTATCTTGACATTCTCTGGAACTTGCTGTCATGGTGATCAGTCATTGGGTCTGGCAAGAGTAAGTCATTAATATTATCTTGATCTCTGAAAATAGTTGCCATAGTGATCTGTCTGTGGGTCTTGATTATAACCTTGACATTCTCTGGAACTTGCTGTCATGGTGATCAGTCATTGGGTCTTGCAAGAGTAAGTCATTAATATTATCTTGATGTTCTCTGAAAGTAGTTGCCATAGTGATCAGTCAATGGGCCTAGCAAGAGTGAGTCTTGAACATTATCTTGATGTTCTCTGAAAGTAGTTGCCATAGTGATCAGTCAATGGGCCCAGGAAGAGTGAGTCTTGAATATTATCTTGATGATCTCTGAAAGTAGTTGCCATAGTGATCAGTCAATGGGCCTAGCAAGAGTGAGTCTTGAACATTATCTTGATGTTCTCTGAAAGTAGTTGCCATAGTGATCAGTCAATGGGCCCAGCAAGAGTGAGTCTTGAATATTATCTTGATGATCTCTGAAAGTAGTTGCCATAGTGATCAGTCAATGGGCCTAGCAAGAGTGAGTCTTGAACATTATCTTGATGATCTCTGAAAGTAGTTGCCATAGTGATCAGTCAATGGGCCTAGCAAGAGTGAGTCTTGAACATTATCTTGATGATCTCTGAAAGTAGTTGCCATAGTGATCAGTCAATGGGCCTAGCAAGAGTGAGTCTTGAACATTATCTTGATGTTCTCTGAAAGTAGTTGCCATAGTGATCAGTCAATGGGCCCAGCAAGAGTGAGTCTTGAATATTATCTTGATCTTCCCTTGAAAAAATTGCCATGGTAATAAGTCAATGACTCTGAACAAAAGTAAGTACAATTACTGGTAAATACATTCTTTGAACGAGCTGTAATGATGTTAAAAGACACAAGGTATTCATGACACCTCCACCTTCCAGAAATGACATGGTTCGTATGGGTTCACACTTCGGACATGCAGAACGCGGGCACGGATGCGAATGTGTACGTTACAATGTATGGTGAGAAGGGAAAGACGGATGACCACCTGCTGGAAAACAAGGGTGACACCTTTGAACAGGGTAAAATGGACCGCTTCAAACTGGACATGACTGACATCGGCAAACCCTACAAGCTTCGTGTCTGGCATGACAACAAGGGAGCTTTCTCTGGATGGCATCTGAGCAAGGTGAGGACATCTCTGTCTGTGTGATGTAGAAAAGAGGTGCAATGCACTAGATTTTAAAGGCTGGCTGTATTTATATTAAATACCAATGGTATATCCCTCCCCTCCTTAGAATTCAACATTTCAAAATACAAATGCATTCTGTGATGCAATAGCATTGCTTCTTGATCTTCAATAAATTCTAGACATTGTCCAGATTATTTGACCACAACAGTTACAAATTCAAACTCTCAAAATAAGCAATGGTGCAATAGTGAATTGTTGTCATTTTTTTTTAAATTTCAAAATGTGAGTGAGTGAGTTGGGTTTGATGCTGCTTGTAGAAATATTCCAGCGATATCATGGCACCAAAAATGGGCTTCACACATTATGCCCATTCAAAATATGAGCATAATCAATGCTGCAATAATGAGCTGCATTTAAGAATTCAAAATTTAAAATTATGAACACATTATCTGATGCAGTAGTGAATTGCTGCAATTGCCAGTACAATTCCGGACCCTGTCCATCACATTTTCATTGTGCTGCCTCTATTTGCAGATTGAGATGGAGAACATGGTGACGAAGGATCGGTACATCTTCACATGTGACAAGTGGCTGGCCACGGATGAAGACCAAGCAGAGACTGTCCGGGAGATGCCTGCTGAGGGGCCCCTCATAAAAAAACCTGCTTCCTGTAAGTCACGTGTGCAGAGTTGTGTCCTTGATTGTGTCACCTGTAGAAGGTCCAAATCAGAGCTGTGTCCTTGATTGTGTCACCTGTAGAAGGTCCAAATCAGAGGTTGTGTCCTTGATTGTGTCACCTGTAGAAGGTCCAAATCAGAGGCTGTGTCCTTGATTGTGTCCCTTGATTGTGTCACCTGTAGAAGGTCCAAATCAGAGGCTGTGTCCTTGATTGTGTCACCTGTAGAAGGTCCAAATCAGAGGCTGTGTCCTTGATTGTGTCCCTTGATTGTGTCACCTGTAGAAGGTCCAAATCAGAGGCTGTGTCCTTGATTGTGTCACCTGTAGAAGGTCCAAATTAGAGGTTGTGTCCTTGATTGTGTCACCTGTAGAAGGTTCAAATCAGAGCTGTGTCCTTGATTGTGTCACCTGTAGAAGGTCCAAATTAGAGGTTGTGTCCTTGATTGTGTCACCTGTAGAAGGTCCAAATCAGAGGCTGTGTCCTTGATTGTGTCCCTTGATTGTGTCACCTGTAAAAGGTCCAAATCAGAGCTGTGTCCTTGATTGTGTCACCTGTAGAAGGTCCAAATCAGAGCTGTGTCCTTGATTGTGACACCTGTAGAAGGTCCAAATCAGAGGTTGTGTCCTTGATTGTGTCACCTGTAGAAGGTCCAAATCAGAGGTTGTGTCCTTGATTGTGTCACCTGTAGAAGGTCCAAATCAGAGCTGTGTCCTTGATTGTGTCACCTGTAGAAGGTCCAAATCAGAGGTTGTGTCCTTGATTGTGTCACCTGTAGAAGGTCCAAATCAGAGCTGTGTCCTTGATTGTGTCACCTGTAGAAGGTCCAAATCAGAGCTGTGTCCTTGATTGTGTCACCTGTAGAAGGTCCAAATCAGAGGTTATGTCCTTGATTGTGTCACCTGTAGAAGGTCCAAATCAGAGGTTGTGTCCTTGATTGTGTCACCTGTAGAAGGTCCAAATCAGAGGTTGTGTCCTTGTTTGTGTCACCTGTAGAAGGTCCAAATCAGAGCTGTGTCCTTGATTGTGTCACCTGTAAAAGGTCCAAATCAGAGCTGTGTCCTTGATTGTGTCACCTGTAGAAGGTCCAAATTAGAGGTTATGTCCTTGATTGTGTCACCTGTAGAAGGTCCAAATCAGAGCTGTGTCCTTGATTGTGTCACCTGTAGAAGGTCCAAATCAGAGCTGTGTCCTTGATTGTGTCACCTGTAGAAGGTCCAAATCAGAGCTGTGTCCTTGATTGTGTCACCTGTAGAAGGTCCAAATCAGAGCTGTGACCTTGATTGTGTCACCTGTAGAAGGTCCAAATCAGAGCTGTGTCCTTGATTGCGACCCTTAATCTGAAATAAACATTTAAACCATAATTATTGGTTACATCCTCAGAATGATGTATATATATACCAGTTGCTCATGCTTTGTGATCATGTGACAAATATAAATGACCTCTGTTATCATGAATATGGGGCAAGCAAACAAGTGGTTGATACCATGAGCAACTTTTAGGTGTTCTCATCTCATTTTCTCTTCAGTGACGAACTATTCAGTGGAGGTCCACACTGGTAAGAGACAATACGCTGGCACCGACGCCAACGTCTATGTCAACATCTTTGGTGAAATGGGTGACACCGGCAATCGGAATCTGAGGAAGTCGAAGAACAACATCAACAAATTCGAGAAGGACAAGGTATGGTTTCCATTGCAATTATTCCTTATTTTGACTTATCCAGACCAATCGGTTTTCTGGATTTATGATTTTCTGACCTCTTCACATGAGCCATACTCCATAAATAAAGGAAAGGTTGATCTGGATCTTTTTTAATTGCCTGTGGGTTGCTCTCTGAGATTGTTTGGTGTTTGACTAATATCCTTATTCAAGGTATTTCATTTGTCTTTGGTTCAGATTGATCTTCTTGAATCGGTAAACAGTTGTCAAGGACATGAGTATTAACATAACGTTACAAGTTTTTCATGAATGTGTACCATTCTCGACCATCTCCAGGGTATACGTTCCCATAAATCTCCACTAGTACCCTGGATGCATCTACGGTTCAGCCTGATAATTGTATTACCTCCCTTTGCTGGCGCCGCCTTCTCACAGTAGCCAATCAGATAAGCCATTACAAGCAAGCTTGCCAGCGTCATCAAAGATAGCGGCCATAACTTCAGGGTTTGCTTGCTGTGTGACTCAGATTTAGGGAAAATATCATAAAGACAAATTGACAGGTCTGAAACCTTAAAAAATATATGCAAGAACTCCTACCTCTGTCAGAGTACCTCTGCAACAATTGTGTTGCCAAGTTTAATCGGTTAGATAAAAAAGAACCAAATGTGAGTTATGATAGAAGCCTTGTGATTGGTACGTTCAACTTCCAGGGCTGAGACACCTGATTGGATTAAAAGCCAGCAATGGGAGGTAATACAGTTATCGGGCTGAGCCGTAGATGCATCCAGGGTACTACTTGAGATTTATCGGAACGTATACCCTGGAGATTATAGAGGATGGAATGTGTACACAGTTTGAATAATGTTTTAAAACGTATAGTTACATAAGTCAAGACAACTGACCATTCATGACATGTTAGTCATTCACTGTAGCCTTTTATCGTTGAATATGTACAAGATCCATGACTTTGATCACAACAATGTGAAAATATACCCCTGAATCCAGAGGATGCACCTTAACTCTGCAGTTGATTTTATTGGTTATGTTTATTTGAAGAACTCTTGCTTAACCTTTATTTCAGTCTGAATTAATTTAATATCTTAGAAATATCTATTCTAACCTTCTGAATTTCATTGCCCTCTTTGATCGGATATATTTTTCAAATGCATAGCTTTCATTCCTATGGCACATTTATATGTGTTGATGATCTGTATCTGTAAAAATTTTCAAATACTTGAATTTTATTTATAGAAAATACATTTGGCTGTGTTAAAGGCTGTGTATTGCTCTCATATTTCATACATGAGGCTACCAAAAATTATGTAACAAATTTATTTTTTTCCTAATTTGAATTTAAAAAAAACACTCAAAAAGATCGTTTCCATCTCTTTTCTCACAATTATATTAAAACTCTTTAAATAAATAAATTACTATTACGAGTATATATATAAAGTTTATTATTAAGGAATTAATATGTTTCTTTCTATATCCATGTATTTCTGCACTGACTGTTCTTTTCTGTCTAGTTTTCCCCTGGTCAGGTAAGAGTTATCTCCCCTCCCCACCTTCAGATATGTGACATCAATGTTGTCATGGTGGCAGTGAATAGCATCTGTTAAACTCCAGTTAGATTTGAAGGAATCTTTATGAATCTACCGACTTTTATGGCTGAACTGTTCAAAGAAAACTATGAGCACTTTGGTATGAGGAATTGTTAAGAGTATATATTATTCAAACAGGTTGAAAACAGATAGTTGCCTTTATCACATTAGCTATGAATGCGACTTCATCATCACAGGACAATGAACTGAATCACGATGGAAGCTTGTCGGAATGTCATTCATTGCCTGTGACTTGTAGTCAGTGATAGCACTGTGAACGGTACATAGTTGTGCTTCCTTTAAAACTGCTAGAATAACTGCCAAATTCAAAAATTAAAAATGGAATTCATGGCACTATAAAGATGTAGGACCAATGAAAAATATTTTCAAATATTAAAAAAATATTTAAATGAAAAAATATTTCTTATAATTTAGGTTACCATAGTAACTGAAATTAAACTATTAAGTCAGTGACTTCCTGCTGCCAGTATATTGATGTCTCAGCTTCAATAGCTTGTTCAACTGTTATTTAGTTAGTTAGACACACATGGGATGCTTGCAAAAAGCAGTCTTAGCTCGAGGCTTTAACTGGTCACAAAATTGTCAGTACTTTGCAGTACTTTGTCTCACAGTTTTAACTAGTTTTGTCGAATAAACCCTGAGACAAATATTTCTTATAAAACCCATTAAATGAAAATCTATTTCCTGTTGGTATTAGTAAAAATAATTAGTTTAATTTAATCATTTATCTGTTATATAGTTGGGTCTCTAGACATTCCTTTCATAGAGAGATCTTTGTCATGGCGAGAGGCAATTCTGCATGGCATAATGTCGTAATGTAATAGTGTGTCATTTCATTACTTATGATAGTCCTCAAACTAAGATTTCTTGGTGCAAGTGTCCCTGGTATATTCTTCAGCCGGTGCATGTCTGGTTGTCGGTGTTGTTGATGTTGTGTTGATGTTGATGTTGATGTTGATGTTGATGTTCTTGCATCCTCAGTGATCCAGTGTCATATATCTCCATTCTATTATAATAAATACTCTGGACCTGTACACCTCCTTCGCGTCATTCTGGTGGTGACGTCACCAGTTCCATCTCTCCTATAATTGAACTCACACAGGATTTCACTCGCTGATGATCTTGAAGTCAATAACCAATCAAAAGCCAGGTTCTGAAAACAATCCCAGTATGCATCTACATTCAATATCGCTGAAAAGTAACTCAAGCTGTGATGTTTTTTAAATCAGAAGACTTTAATTAAGTTTTTAGCTCAGAAGACTGTGAATAAATTTTTGTAATTGTGACAATATGCAGAAGTAAAAATGTTTCTGTTTTGCCGCTGTTTAGTCATGAAAGAACAGTAAATTTGTAGAGATGTCTGTATGTAATGTAATGTTTAAATGAGGCATTGTGGGTCCAGAATGTATTGTGCAACCGAATGAAGATATGCACTGGATAATGCAGGAGGGGAGTTCATGGTGCTGTTTATAGATGTGTGTGTACTGATATTTTATGTTGTTTTGTTCACCTGTTTTGTCCACCTGAGTAGGTCCCCTGTATCTCTTTCTTGTGATTTTAGTGGATACAATGGGGATGTGTAAGAAATGGACGACGTCTCTCGCACTGAAAACCTTATTAGCTCTCTGCTAGCAGACCTAACTCCCATACCTTAACCTGGACTTAACCAGACTGTGACTTGTGATGTGCATCCCCATTTTCATCAAACACCTAAAATGTTCACGGAGACCCCAGCTCGGTCACACGTGACTTGGATATTACGTGCATCCCAACCTTTTCTGAAATCCAGCATCTACCTGTGTATATCGATGGAGTTAATGAGTGGTTGCCTAGACGATGATGAGCCTGTCCAGATACACCAACTATCAGGGGGCGTAGCTACCATTATTAAAAAAAGCCCGGGGTTACACATGATTGATGCTAAAAAGGCTGGACAAGCCCTCAATGTAATCTAACTATAAAATTTTGCAACCTGTCAGGCTTACACGAAAAAATTGGCTTGGTACGCGCCTGACGATGTCATGTCAGTCATGGGTTTATCTGGTCCAGATTGGATTCATCATGGGCCACTGCAATATTGAGATAACAATAAACAGCATTCAGTCATTCAATATACGCATAAGTCAAGAAGACAAATTCATGCACATCAAATGTCTTCTCTACATTGGTTACAGTGTCAGACTATAAATTATTTTCAAAATCTCAAACTGGATTTGGACCGCCTCTGTGGTGTAGTGGTTAGAGCGTCCGCCCAGAGAGCGGAAGGTCGCGGGTTCGATCCCCAACCGCGTCATACCAAAAGACGTTAAAGTATTGTACTTGTTGGTCCCTGCCTGGCGCTTGGCATTAATGGGTACAACAAGGACTGGTCGGCTCGGAGTCAGTATAATGTGTCTGAGTGGGGTATTCATGTTTCACTGCGGCATGGTATCTCAGTGGGCTAGCACTATAAAACCAGCTTAAGTCTGGGCTAGTACAAGCAGCCGCATATACACATACACACACATGCACGTCGTCATATGAGCGAAATATTCTCAAGCACGACGTTAAATCCAATGTCACCTCACCTCACCTCATCTCAAACTGGATTTCATTCAAAATATGTCAAGTCTTTAATATTATCTTTCATCAATGTAGGTATCACATTCATTAGATTGGTTTGATTTTTCATCCTATTTTTGTATTCAGATCATTCAGTTTTTAACATATAAATTCCCTCATTTAGGTTGTAAAGTCATTTGGTTTTGCGTTTTTCATCACATGTCTGTTGACACGAATCACGCGAATCAATAATTGCCAGCATCACTTGGTTTTCATGCATCACATAAGCTGCTGAAATGTGCTTAAACCTACAATAGTAGTGGTTGTGTTCAAGAGCTATTTTAAACACTATTGCAGTATATTTATGCATTCCCCACACTCAAAATAAATAGAATTTGTAAAGGAAATATTGTATATTTTAATCAAGTGAAGACATGGGACAATGTTTGTGATTTTCAAACAATTCAGATAAAAATTTACTAAATTTATCTGATCAAATAATCATAATACTATGTAATATCAATTATTTAAATGGTGTAATAGAGAGCATGTGTGTTATAATTGGTACCCTTGTTTATTTGTTGACATAGTAGCTATGTTGGATCCGGACAGTTCTTACTGGGATCACCCAGGGTGATACGCTACTCCCATAGTTATTATGACATATTTAGGCCTTAAGTGAGTGAGTATGGTTTACGCTGCTTTTAGCAATGTTCCAGCAATATCACAGCAGGGGACACCAGAAATGAGCTTCACACATTGTACCGATGTGGGGAATCGAACCCATGCCTTCGGCATGACAAGCAAACGCTTTAACCACTAGGCTACCCCAACACCCTGTAGGTTTATACCACAACATTGTGGTAACTAAATGTGTTGCATGTTATAACAACATGTACAATATGGCATGACTTATACTGGTGTAGTTTAACAACTGCTTGCTTTGTACAATTTGACTGGGCTCTGTCTATTCAGTAAAAAATCCATGTGTATTGTGGTCCCCAGTGATTTAGTGATAAATGCATGATATCTGTTTTTAATGTAAAACAGATTGAGTTTTAACTGTGTTTTAGAGTTTGTTTTTTCATGCATGTATTTTATCCATATTAAATTGTTGGTCATATAATAAATGGAAATATTTTTAACCAGTTTGGTTTATATTACCCTCAGGATGTACTCTAAAGATTGTGATACAAATATGGCAACTCAACATGTGAAATATTTTTCGTCAAGGTTGTCATGGTAATAGTTTGACTGTCCTTTTCATTTACAGGAATCATTTGCATAGACATGTATTATCAGCAATATCTTCAGCATATCTGAGCCGTGTTTCACACTTTGTCCTGTCTGTTATAGGTTGACTCATTTGAAATTGAGGCTGTGACCTTGAAGAAGTTGAACAAGATCCGCGTTGGTCATGATGGAACAGGCCCAGGGAGCGGTTGGTTCCTCGACAAAATAATTGTGAAACAGATTGGTTCGACAAAATATGACACCACTTTTGAGTGCAATAGGTAAAAACTAGATTTCAAGAGATGATAAAACATTTACAGTTTTGGCAACAAAATAATGACAACATTTTTCGGATTCACTTCCACAAATTCCTGAAAATATAATCACCACAGTTATTTTGTTTGGTTGTGATTTTATTATATAATTTTTATTAGGTTACTTCATTTAAATACTGGATTACCTAACTGGTCGAAAACAGCATGCAATACATTTCTGTGTGCTGATTTTAACTATGTGAAAAATAGGTGCACTTTGAAAATCAACGTTGTCTTAAATATGATTGCTATTCCATAAGTTGCAAGGATACTGATATCGAATGCCATGAACAAAACAATATTTCTTGCTGTATCAAAGAGAAATGTTTAGAAGATATATCATGGTATCACATGGAAATCATTACAAAATCCTCACTTTGACCATGATTAGGTGGTTGGCAGAGGATGAGGATGATGGCAACATTGAGCGGGACATCACAGCCAGTGGTTCACAGATGCTCAGTAGTAAGTACACTCAGTAGAAGAGTTATCTGCCCTTTCATTTACTCCCCGAACAGTTAGAGTGATCTGCCCCTGTATACACAGAAAGGAGACAAAAATTATAAACATATTTTGAGATGTTGATCATTATGATGGAATGGTGGTTTTTGTTTTATTTAATAATCTTTGAAGTTGGTTGGTTTTTCATTGACTGAAAGTGGTTAAGAGGACTTTTAAGGGACCGTTCATAATTTATGGCTAGGGGGTGTGATGATGATGATTTTAAGGGGGGTCACCCATTTTGTTCTAGGGAGCTGGGGGCAGCAATTTTGTACACATGTACTAGGGGGGTCAGCAATTTTGTACATAAAAATATGTATAAAATTATGCTTAGAAATTATGGGAAGGGGAGGGGGGGGTCATTGATTTTGTACATGACATGTAGGGGACGTCACTTATTTTGTACATAAATTTTAGGGGGTCTTTCTCACAATAATTGTACATGCGTCTCCATAAAAATCATCATCACCCCCTCTAGCCATAAATTATGAACGGTCCCTAAATGTAGTGCTAACTAGAGGAAGTGATAAAAAAACATTTGTTGGACAAGTGGCAAACCACACAAAAGAAATAGTATATAGGTATATTTTATCACTACTGCGGTCATAGCACTATATAAATGGATATACTGCTATATACTTTGAATATCTGGATTAGAACTCGGAATCGGATGGTCATGCTATCTGACTTGGTTGATACATGTCATCATGTCCCGATTGAGGAGATCAATGTGATCGCTCATGATGTCGGTCACTAGATTGTCTGGTCCACAATAGATTATGTGCAGACTGCCATCATATGGCTGGAATATTGCTGAGTGTGGTATTAAACAACAAACAAACAAAATAAATAAACAAACAGGATCTACTGCTATAGGGACAATATACACAATATTGGGACAATATACACCTTTATTGTCTGGCTGATGCATAATTTTAGTTCAGTCCTTAAATATGCCAAATGAAGGGAGACAACTGTCTTGTTTATGCATTTGATATGTCCCGTTGTAGTATTCTCATGTATAGACCATCTTAGGTTTGAGAGTTGTAGATAAATTGGAAAAAAATATATTTATTCAGCCTTCTACATCATTACATACTGGTATATAAACTCAGGTAGTTGACTCAAACTAGCCTAGGTAGTGAAATGTTTCTGTGTAAGTATAAACTAAGACATCAAGCGCATGCACGACAAGCTTGTGAAAGACCGGATGTTTATGTCTCCATAGCAACCAGGTATGTGATAAACGTGAAGACGGGTGATGTACGTAATGCTGGCACCGACGCCAATGTCTCCCTGAAGATATTCGGCAGCAAGGGAGACACAGGCAACATGCAGCTGAAGTCATCCGAGTCGTCAAGCAACAAGTTTGAGAAGAACAGAACGGACAAATTCATCAAAGATGCTTCCGACATTGGAAAGGTATGAAAATATAGTAATGATAATTCCACAGTAAAAATATAAATTGGTTCATTTCATCTACAAACTACAGACAGGGGAGTATGATATGAATTTCTACACTTGGAGATTTAAAGAGGTGGCATTTGGAAATGACAAATGTAGAGATGAAATGTATTAAAATAATTTTTTTATAGCCATGACAAATTTTATTAATGAAAGCGATTGATCCGATGTGTTTCAGAATTGTGTAGAAAATGTAGTTTTGTTATCAGGGACAGGGTGCCTTTTCACAAAGCAATCTAAGGGGGCTGTAAATGACATACCTTAACATGGACTTAAGGTTGTTTTGTACAATCTTTTTACTGAAGTTAGCTACTGAAAAATGTACTTTTCCTAAAACAAAAGTCTAAATAATTTCCTTTACATCCACACCTTCAAAGATCAAGAGTATTCGAATCGGACATGATGGTTCAAAGCCTGGTGCTGGTTGGTTCCTAGACAACGTCTCCATCGACATCCCCTCCCGCGGCGAGCATTACTACTTCGCCGCTCACCGATGGCTGGCAAAGGACGAGGAAGATGGCCAGCTGGAGATAGATATGGACCCGTCATCCACGGAGCAGCGGGAAAAGAGTAGGTCACGCTGGGGTCAAACACATCGTCACAGTATTCAAGTAGATTTATCTGGTTGTAGTCATGTTATTAAGTGAGTGAGTGTATTTTGGGTTTTACATCACTTTTAGCAATGTTCCAGCAATATCACTGTGGGGGACACCAGAAATGGTCTTCACCCATTGTACCCACATGTTATTAAGGGTGTCCCTAACAATGTAAAGATTTTATAAAGGTTATGTTAAGGAGGTATGTGTTAACCGGGCTTATCAGCCGATCGCCTATTACAAAATATAATGCCAGATATAACTGTGATGGACATGTGTAGGTTTCCTTTGAAGAGGCATAATATCACCCTGTACCTTCCCACCAATTTTGGGGCAGTGGGGTAGCCTAGTGGTTAAAGCATTCACTCGTCGCGCCGAAGGCCTGGGTTCAATTCCCCACATGGGTACAATGTGTGAAGCCCATTTCTGGTGTCCCCTGCTGTCATATTGCTGGAATATTGTTAAAAGCGGCATAAAATCCAACTCACTTACTTACCACTTAGCACATTTTTGCACAATGTTACACCAGTCACTGTAACTGGTACATCACAGGATTACATATACTTTGTCACGGGATTCTGATGAGCAAAAACTAAGGGTAATTTTTTTTATAAAAACAAATATTTTTAAAATACAATCATCAGGAATTGTGGTGAGATGTAAATGAGGACCTTAAGCCTGACCATCCAATCCACTTTAAAGTATATGCCATGATGTAAACAGTTCCAAAGCCTGGCCATCCAATCCACTTTAGAGTCTATTTCGTGATGTTAACAGTTCCAAAGCCTGGCCATCCAATCCACTTTAGGGTATATGTCATGATGTAAACAGTTCCAAAGCCTGGCCATCCAATCCACTTTAGAGTCTATTTCATGATGTTAACAGCTCCAAAGCCTGGCCATCCAATCCACTTTAGATTTTTTTTCATCACACTGCAGAGAACTCCATCCTAATGTAACCAAGACCATGGTAGGATACAGTCCAGTTTTCATCATATTAGTTAGAGACTTGATTCATCTTCATCTTCTTGTTTTTCAGCAATCCCATACGAGGTAACGATCTGGACCAGCAAAATGCGTGGGGCAGGGACAGACGCCAATGTCTTCCTACAGATGCGGGGAGAAGGTCAAGAAGACAGAAGAGATCCAGCTCCGCAACAAGACCGACAACTTTGAACAGGGGGAGAAGGAAAAATTCAAAGTTGAGGCGGCAGACATCGGCCGACTTCAGAAAGTTCGGATTGGACATGATGGTGCTGGTCGATTTGCTGGATGGCACTTGGAGAAGGTCAGTTTTGGGTTTGAATCCCAGTTTGATTAAGGTTCTAGGTTTGATGGCACCATACCAGTGATCATGGGTTTTACCTGAATGCTAAGCATCTAATACCTAGATCACTTTATGCTTATCACTCACATCAAGGTGACTCTGATGTAAATGGAATACCTTTCTCACTCATTTAAATTGTGTTGAAAGTGAAAAAGATGTTTCAGTATGAAATGTAAAACAACCATTAAATGTTTAAGTCATAAACAGGGGGCGGATCCTGATGGCTGGTGCACACACACATGAAAAGATTTTCCCTGAGGAGCATTTCCCCCTTAACTTTGGACTTCATGATGTAGTGCACCCCCCTTCTCCAAAATCCTAGATCCTGCTTTGATTAATCTATAACTACTTAATGCTCACAATGGAAAGATAAGACCTGTTCCCAAATCTTTCCTTCCTCTAGATGCTGATTCAAAGAAAACCGCTGTCTGGTACAAAGAAAAGACGAAGACCGTCCGATCTGGAACGGCGCAAGTACACTCGAGATCACGAGGAGTCTGATTCCTCTAGCTACAGCCCACCGTCAACGCCGAAACGCCGCAAGAAAAGGACGCACAGATCGAGTCTGGAGCGGGTGGATGAGGCAGAGGAGGACCTGTACGATGGAGACGAGACGGAGGATTACTGGTTCTTTGTGGATCGGTGGTTTGCGAAGGGGGAAGATGACAACCAGATTGTGAGGGAGCTGATTCCCACGGACGAGAGGGGGAACAGGCTGAAGGGGACTCTGAAAGGTTTGTGACCAACGTAGTATTAACAAACTCCACTGTTGAAATTGTTCATGGGGTAGCCTAGTGGTTAAAGCATTCACTCATCACACCGAAGACCCGGGTTTGATTCCCCAGATGGGTACAATGTGTCAAGCCCATTTCTGGTGTCCCTCGCCATGATATTGCTGGAATATTGCTAAAAGCAAAACTAAACTCACTCACTGACTGAAATTCATCGTTATATTGTTACTTCATTTGTGAAACCTTTTAGGATTCTTACATATACGTTCTTATGGTTGACAGAGTTGGAGTATACAGTGAAGATCTTTACGGGAGATATATTTGGTGCTGGCACTGACGCCAACGTCTACGTCAACCTCTGCGGCGAGAATGGAGACTCGGGAGAAAGACACATGAAAGAATCAAACCATACGAACAAGTTTGAGAAAAATCAGGTACTGATTACTAAAAGCGGCATAAAACTAAACTCACTCACTACAATGTGGTACAATAAAAAAAATGGCAGTTTGAATAGCAACAAAGTTTTCAGAAAATGATTTTGATTTATCCTGTAGTGTTATGTTGATATGGGATATTTTCAGGAGGACGTGTTCAAGGTGAAGGCCATTGACCTTGGTAAGCTGACCAAGTTAAAGATTTACCATGACAACAAAGGTGGCGGGGCTGCCTGGTTCTTGGACAGAGTGGAAGTCGAGGAGCCAATGAGCAGACGGAGGTAGGAGTACAGAGTTGTGTCCCTTAGTAAAGTGGTAACTGATGTTACAATTCTGAACTGAAGTGCTCCTTTAATGATAAACTGGTTCGACTTAGGAGATAAACATCATGTGTTGGCCAATTTCCGGGTGTTATTGAGTATTTGAAGCACCGGAATTCATTTGGAACCGACTGCGTCAGTCGACATTGTAAACACAAAAGTAAACCAGAAGGTCCACACACGTTTTTGTGTCTGCACTCATTGACATCGAGTACGGGTACAGCAGTGAAATGTCATCAGACGGCCGTTTCGGCTGTCTCCCATGGTAGCATCTGGAACTGCTCATTTGTGACATCTTTGGACTTTACGTCACAATATGATTTTAATGATGTCATCACAGCTGACGACGTAACAATACAATGGTGTGAGCAATGTTTGTATGTATTAATACGCAGTGAATTTCCGGGAATCTAATACCATTTGATCACGTTTTTCAACCAATCAGATTAAAGAACACAGTGGCTTTTGGTTTACAATCTGTGATATGTAATAAAGCCAAGGTTTTATCACACAGGACATCAGTCGGAACTTACCATCACAAACAACCATGAATTCACCAATCTGTAAATGATGTCCAGTTATATAATTCACTATTTCTTTGCAGCTATTTCTTCCCCTGTCAAAGATGGCTGGCAACCAATCAGGACGATGGACAGATAGCACGTGACCTGGTCCCAGTTGACCAGTCACTGCGGAGGAAACTGTCACGGAAGGACTCAACAGCTATCAGAGATGAAATTGCCCTAGAAACTAAAGGTAAATTCATTTGAACAATTCTGAACTACAGCCTTTTTGTTCTGCTTTGTCAAAGAAAATCAGCGAGGCTTCCTAATTTGGTTGAGGCATGTCGTCCTACTCCTACTTAGATCAGTGTCCATGGTGTGAATAGTGGATTCTCTGGTCCAGTCACGATTATTTTCAGTTTGCCATCATATTACTTATATTGCATTAAATAACAGATTGTAAGCTCAGAAAAAGGAAGACACCTTGTTAATTTATACCAAATAGAAGAGGAATTATGATCAATAAAGTTTTGTGTACAAAACAAAAGTAAGCCATATGTTATGTGTTTACTTCAGCTGCCATGACAACGTATCACGTGAAGGTGACAACAGGCAATGTGTGGGGGGCGGGGACGGATGCCAATGTTTACGTCATTCTCTTCGGAGAGGAAGACACCACAGGTATGAATTTGTGTATCATATATATTGTATAGATGCTTTAGTCACGTGTTCATCAACTCACAATTTTAGATTTGAAGGCTTTTGAAATGTCCACAAATGGGAATAAGAATCAAATTCAGTGTACAGGAGGTATTTTATCCAGATCTTCACTGATAAAACAATTATGATCTCAGCCATTAATCTGTGTTCCTACTTGAGGCCCAGGATTGGTCCAACTATTGGACATTGAGGTAGCCTATTTGTTTAATTGTTTGCTCATTATCATTAAACCTTTGTACACTGTACACTGTACACTTTGTGAAGGCCATTCTAGATGTTCATTTTTGTAGAATTTTATCAATTTTGTTGAAAGTCACGTGTAACTGTATACTTTAAACTACAGTCTGACTTTATATTTCTTGGTTGTGAATATTTTAGGGTGAACTATACATTTTTTTAGCTTAAGCAGGAAATTACATTCGGAGCATTTTCATTTTTTCAGGCAAGATGTTTCTTAAATCATCTCTCACCAACAAGAACAAGTTTGAGAAGGCCAAGATGGATGAGTTTATCCTGGAATGTGTAAAGATTGGAGAGCTGAAAAAAATCAAGTGAGCAATTGTTCACTAATTGTGTAGATCCATGAAGATCCGGGGTAGAATAGGTCTTCAGCAACCCATGCTTGCCACAAATGGCGACTATGCTTGTCGTAAAAGGCAACTAACGGGATCGGATGGTCAGGCTCGCTGACTTGGTTGACACATGTCATCGGTTCCCAATTGCATAAATCGATGCTCATGCTGTTGATCACTGGATTGTCTGGTCCCGACTCGTTTATTTACAGACCGCCGCCATGTAGCTGGACTCTATTGCAATATTCCAACTATATGGTGGCAGTCTGTAACTAATTGACCCTTTTACCAGTCAATCCAGTGATCAACAGCACGAGCATCGATCTGCACAATTGGGATACGATGACATGTGTCAACGAAGTCAGTGAGCCTGACCACCCGATACCATTAGTCGCCTCTTACAACATGCATGGAATGCTGAAGACCAATTCTAACCCGGATCTTCACAGATTATATAGTTTATGTACAGCATATCAGACCTAGTTGGCACTAAATTTCCGCTGACTTGGTTGACACATGTCATCAGTTCCCAATGGCGCAGATCGATGTTCATGCTGTTGATCACTGGATTGTCTGGTCCAGACTCGATTATTTACAGACTGCCGCCATATAGCTTGGATATTGCTGAGTGCGGCGTAAAACTAAACTCACTCACTCACTAAATTTTACCACATATAGACTCCCAGTTATAAATATGTGATCAGAACACAATTTATGATGTTCATCACTATCAAGACGTAAAGTGCAGTTTGTAGTATTTGTTTTTTGTAAGTAATATTCCTTTATGCTGGAATGGTTTGTAAATCACTTGTAAAAACATTAGCACAACTTCTGTCGTAATGAATAATGATCTTCGCAATATTTTGTGATTGTATTTCAAATGGAAAGGATGATAGTTTTAACCATTGGTTAGAAACATTTAATAACCCGCTTTAGATAAATAAAAGTCATATGTTTTCTGTGAATATGTTTTTGACCATTCATTCCCTGTGTTTTAATGTCAGGAATCGGTAATGTTCTCACATATCTGTTCTTGTCAGAATTGGCCATGACAACGCTGGTGGTGGTGCAGCATGGCATCTGGACAACGTCGTCATCGACTGCCCCTCCCTTGGTCGCATGTGGACTTTCCCCTGCAATCGCTGGCTTGGAGAGAAAGAGGACGATGGCGCCATCGAGCGGGAACTGTTTCCCCAGGAGCTGGCTACCCAAGAATACATACCATGTAAGAATTGGTGAAACCTTCTGATCAGAGAGAAGATATGATAACAAGAAATATATACCATTCTGATGATTCCTGCTTTTCAGATTCTGACAATCAATGTTTGTGACCGAAATGTCTGAATAAGGATTAGGTTGTTTCACTGACCAAGTGCTTCACACTATTTGTCAGGAATTAAGGATTAGTTTGATATGTAAAAGTATAAAGCGTTCACTCAGCATGCTGAAGACCTGAGTTCGATTCCCCACATGGGTACAATTTGTGAAGCCTATTCATGTGTCCCCTGCCGTGATATTGCTGGAATATTGCTAAAAGCAGCATAAAACTATACTCACTCACTCATAAAATGTGTAATTAACAGAACAAAATCATTCATCACCGAAACTCCTCCCCCTCTGTTGTAGGCATTCCCTATGAGATTACAACATACACGAGCGATCGCTCCGGAGCTGGGACAGACGCAGATGTGTTCATCGTCCTGTATGGCAAGGAAACATGTACGCAGCAGAAGCCATTATGTAACACCAAGCGTGAGAGGAAGGAGAAATTCAACAAGGCGGCGGCCGACAAATTTGTTGTTGAGGTAATCTTGCCATTATTCAGTTAGAAACCAACCACTCTATCGGTACATTAATTTGAGTTGTTTCTAATTTCTTTCACTGAAATAATTGCAGAAGCTCCATGTCTAGTGAACATTTTTTGGGTGTCGCAACTGAGAGCTTTTTTCGCATTGTTTTCATGAACAAATTATTATCTTTTTTAAATAATCCAAGTCCTGTCCAGAATATCAAAGGGTTGGTCAGTTCCTTAGACAGTGTAAACAGGTACAGAGTAATGGCCTCTCCTCAGTTCTTTCTCATTTGCCTATTGTGTTAACAGTTGGAAGATGTCGGTCAGACCATTGAGAAGATCCGTATCGGCCATGATGGTTCCGGGTTTGGAGCTGCTTGGCATTTGAACAAGGTGGATGTCCGCAAACTGCACACAACAGGAAAGGTGAGGGGCCAGTGTATTTCTCAAATAGGAGGATTTGTTGGCAACAATGGCTGCCTTATCTAGTCATCATTGAAATGACGCAGTAGAAATGGAAACTACTCATTTTATATTTATGTCAGACAACACCACAACAAAATCAGGCTGAATTATGGAGTTATCATAGAGACTGGTGTCAGTGTTTAGTACTGTCTCTGATATCCTTATAATTAAAATAATTTGTTAATGATATGCTTCAATACAGATTCAAGTGCATCATGTATCTTTGTAACTTTAGTAAACATTTTGTTTTTTTATAAACAATATTATAAACTGCAAGTTGAAGTTTTCTTGCCTTGTATATTTCTGCTGCTTATCCTTGGATTCAAGAACAAACAACAGGTACTTACATACAGTCCTTCCCAAATATTTTATGAACTGGTTGAAATATCTCTTTTGTCCTTTTTCCTTCACTAAAGTAATTTACTCCTCTCAGTGTCAACCAACACAGCAGTGATATATGTTCAGGAACATTCTTGAACATTTTCACTTCAGCAGTGGTTATGGTTCTATCATATTGATATAAAGTGCACGTTTCTCATAGAATCTGCACTTGGAACACTTTGGTTTTATGACAAGACCAGTTTCATCTAAAGTGAATGTTCCAACTCCACATAAACAATACCAAATGGTCAATTATGTCTATGCAATTGGGTCAAATTATGGTTTAGAATGTTAAAGATCATTGTTTTCCTCCTCATGTGTAAATTTGATTGGACAATTTGCAATAAACAATAAGAAACTGTGATTTGAATATTTGGAGTCCATTATCTCCAAATTAGGTTTTAGTGACATAGAACACATTGGCCATAAGCCATATTGTCAATGCCAGATTGTTCTACCTCCAGGTCATGTGATTCAAACCTCATCAGTGATTGGTCCATCACTTAGAACAATATGGTCCTTTCAAAAACATTGATTGGCCATAATCTGTATTGTCAGATTGTTCTACCTCCAGGTCATGTGATTCAAACCTCATCAGTGATTGGTCCATCACTTAGAACATCAATATGGTCCTTCCCAAAACATTGATTGGCCATAATCTGTATTGTTAATGCCAGATTGTTCTACCTCCAGGTCATGTGATTCAAACCTCATCAGTGATTGGTCCATCACTTAGAACAATATGGTCCTTTCAAAAACATTGATTGGCCATAATCTGTATTGTTAATGCCAGATTGTTCTACCTCCAGGTCATGTGATTCAAACCTCATCAGTGATTGGTCCATCACTTAGAACAATATGGTCCTTTCAAAAACATTGATTCCATGGAGATAAAACAATGTTAAAAGCTAAAAATGACACTTTCATTGCATATATTCATCTGAAACTTTACCAGAAGATAGAATAACACCTCAGCTTTAGTATGATAGTCATAACATATATCTTTTCAAAAAGTGAACTTGGAACACTGGTTTTCAGGCGAACGAAGTCACTGCAGCCTGGTATGCAGAGTTGTTTCCACTGAAAAGAATAACTTTCTATCTTGTCAAGGAACGAAGTAATAAAATCAATGTGACATTCCTGTATAATTCCAGGGTTCCATCACGTACGAGTTTCCATGTGATCGGTGGCTGGCTCGTAATGAGGACGATGGCGCCATTGTGCGAGAACTGTTGCCGAAGAAGGCCACCAAGGAGGTCATTGGGAAGGATGGAGAAGTGAAAGTGGTTGATCATAAACTGCGGGACAAACTACAAGGTATGTTTGTTTGTTGTGTAAGAAATGTTATGTCTGAACCAGACAGACCAGTTAAAGGAAGTCACCAAGTCTGACAGTAGCAGTTTAGCAAACAAGATAGATTTATCTGTAAACATTCATGTCTCTAATTTCAGTGAAAACATAACGCATAGTCCTTTACAGATCCATGAGGGGCGGCAAGGTAGCCCAGTGGTTAAAACATTCGCTCATCATGCCGAATACCTGGGTTCGAATACCCACATTGGTACAATGTGTGAAGCCCATTTCTGGTGCCCCTGCAATGGTATTGTTGGAATATTGCTAAAAGCAGCGTAAAACCGAACTCACTCAGATCCATGCTTGATGATTGTATTGATTTTTGTATATTATTCTGTTCTATCTCTGTGTGTTTGTATTGTAGTATTCTTCCTGTGTGGTTCAAACCGAGTTCCTGTTATTGTATTCCACCATATTGCATGTTTCAGCCAAGAAGTACATCGTGAATGTCCACACTGGAGGTGAGAAGGGTGGAGGGACAGATGCTAATGTGTTCCTGACGATCTTCGGAGAGCGGGGAGACACAGGCGAGAGGAAGCTTCATACCTCAGAGACACACCGAGACAAGTTTGAGAAAAATCAGGTGAGAAAGGGTGACGCTGAAATAGAAATAATCATTATTTTTCCTTATCCTGACTCATGCTCTTTTTGCTTGTCTCCTTCCTCTTGCGAACATAGTGGAACACTTGTATCTCCCTAATTGAAGTTCCCTTCAATGTAAAATCACTAATTAGTACACCACGAGTTACCTCCCTTCCACAAGCGCGGGAACGAGGGCGCCACCTCTACCCATGTGCCTCACTCTCTCCTTCTTCGCCCAGTGAGCTGGACGTGAGAGCGCCTGTGTCTCCCGACACACTATATCCTTTGATTATATTTAGTTAGTTACCTCGTATAGAGATCTATAGAGGTTTAGCTAGTATCTTTCAACAATTATATATTGATATTTAGTCGTGTTTCTACTGTTTATGCACGGGACGCCGTGCTGTTGCAGTGGATTACGTTGATAAAATTCTGTACTGTTGCACATACGTTTTTATTCTGCTGCTGATCCGCATTTAATATGCCCTAGCTGTACTAGCCCATGTTTCATGTGATTCACGTTGCAGTTCTGCGATACTAATTTATCCAATCTACCTTTAATAAATAATTACTTTCTGCGTTTGAGGCGGCGCGGCAGATAGGTCAAGTATGCAGAGTCTAGCATGACTGATACACCTGAACCCCTGCGCCAGTCTACTGCTGTTGGTGAGACCCTCCCGTCTGGTTTTCCGCTAGAATGGTGGAGAGGTGGGGCGTGATCCGCCGCCTCAAGAAGCGTCCTGCTTCCCCAGACATCCTTCGTCGCACTGAGGGGTATTCAACGAAGTCTACTAGAACTTTCTCAGCCCGAGTTGTTCTCATCGCGAATTTGGGCCTGTATGATGATCAGCCGATCATCATTCCTGATATACATCAAAGAATGACTGATGTCGGCAACAGTGATGTCAGCGCAGATCAACATTCGATGATCTTCCTGAGGGTCCCGTCGCTACCAACACTCAACGCGCAGACCGCACTTAGGGCAGCGTCGACCTCTGAGGGGAATTCAACGAAGTCTACTAGGACTTTCTCAACCCGAGATTGTTCCAGCCGCTGAACTTGGCCTCTACGATGATCAGCCGATCATCATCCCGGCGTATGAGACAAGTAGCGACCGGTGACAACTACAATGACATCAGCAGAGATGCGTCATGCAGCCTGATGTCTCTACACTGATGTCAGGCGACTTACCTGAGGGCCCTACCACTAACAGCGCAGAGATGGCACCGACTGCTTACCGCAGACCATCCCAGGCGAGCTACTACGACAAATCATGGTCGTGATGGAGGGTCACTACAGACTGGAGAAGCAGCCAGCCCAGAGTGCGAGGCTTCGCGAAGGCTCAGCTTAGACAACACTCTAGAGGCACCTCCAGTCAGCGTAGCAGCTAAGGCGATGCAGCCTTCGCGAAGGAAGTCGCAGACCACCTTGACGAAGGACCCAGATGTACAGCCTTAGCGAAGGCCTTCATCGCGGCCGGGATAGATCATCACATTCCTCGGCTTCATCCTTAGATGCAGACTCAGCCACCAGACCTCCGCGGAAGCCTTGGCGAAGCTCAAATCGCCGTTCCCCAGCACAACGCAGAGAGAAGCTTCCAGCGAAGGCGTTCATGGCGTTATGTGAAGGCGTTGCGAAGAAGGCATTCAGCGAAGGCACTCGGGAAGGACACGAATATAGATCGTCATTTAACAGAGTCAAGGGGACTACTCAAGAGCTTCAGCGAAGCTGTCAATAGTCTCCGATCTCCTCGTACATCACCACATCGATCGCCTCACAGGTTACCACACAAGTCTACATCACCTTCCTAGAGTGGCAGTGCGGCGCAGACATACCTGATGAAGGAAGGCGGCGCGAGATGCTATCACCCTACCTCCGATCGACCCGATTGCTGCGGTAGCACAGAATCTAGACATAGCATCCCATAAAGCCACAAAAGTTCAGACACCATAATTGCGAACTTTCATTTCCTAGAAGTTTTCCACGCACAACATGGACCCCTTCTTCAAGGCTTAAGACATCGATGAAAACTGGCAGTTGATCATCGATATCAACAATAAGAACTACAATCGTAAATTGGTTCAGTTGAATCCATGACGCGAGACGTATGTTCGTTGGCCTAAATAGATCTAGAGCGATCATTGAGACACTTATCGCCAGATTTCGTAACCACGACTTCTGAAAATGATAAGATGATCCACTCCACTTCGCCCTACTTATGCAGAACCAGCAAGTCCCAGGCGCCTCGGCGAAGGAGCTAGAGCCTCACCAGCTACAAGGGACGGCGGAGGAGTAAGCCGTGACCCCCACATCCTGTTAAAACACAGAGGCCATTAGCCAACAAGCGGCTCTTATATATATATATATATATATATATTCTAATCGGACTTTGACTTCGATACCTTCGTGGTCGCTGTGAAGGCTAAGTGGCTGCAAGTCTACTTCACCAGTAGATCTAGAAGGGATACTTCCGAGAGCTTCATGTGAAGTCTCTCGGCGTTCACCGAGAAGTCTCCTCCAAGGTCTCCATATACTAGCCACTCGTCATATATAGCTACTCCTCAGTCCGTTCAAGACATCGCGCATAAGTTGTCTATCAACTGTATGCCAGATGCGATCTATAAACCTACTGGCGAAGACAATTGCACAGGCTATTTACAACACAGAGCGTCGGCTGTATTAATTTGTCAGCGACGTTTCATAGATCTTCACAGAAATCAACTATTCATGATAAATTGCTAGTATATATGCAATCCCGGACGACGATCACGAATATCTACATGCGTGACCATTCACGCATATCTGCAGACAATTCAATATCGAAATTGAACAGCAGCCTTGTTACAGCGAGTATAACTCATGTCGTCAACATTTCTGAGAAGAAATATGTACAACAAATTCAGCTTTAATTCTACAATTATGGCGATACATTCATGTATACAGTCTACAAGCTGACAACTTACAAGTTATTGTACCTTTATATATAAAGAAGTGGAATTATATTCAAAACTGAAGCACTTTCCGACAGCCAGGAAAATAACCTACCCAGCATTAATATTACAGGCGAGGTATTTTAGCGCGAAGCTTTTACTCGCGTTTACTCCTAAACCTCGAAACTGCGTGGTCTTTCGGGAACCCGGAGGATTCGGAAGAACCGACGATTGTTCTAATATCAAGCGGCGGCACTATATTATACAAGGTTCCTTTTCCTGCTACACGGTGACATCACAGCGGGTACTCTACAGAATCAAAATGCCTTTATTCTGGTTGGACCCGATGAACAACGCCCTACACAGAGGTCGAGGCATAGTTCACAGTTCAAGACATAGGTTGCAAGTGACAACTTTATATCAATGAGCGAGCAGAGCCTCCTTACAGCCCAGTTAACCTGAACCTTCATGATTAGGCTGCTTTCTTCAGGTTAGAGACCTCCTCTGTCAAGTTTAGACAAGGGCACAGCAGTCAGGCGATTTTACATAAAGTTCATCGAGGACACAAACTCCGGTTGTGCACATACATCGCCGTCAAGGACATCATAGCAGATTTACCTGAGCGGCCGTGATACAAGTGGATCGAAATCCACAGCGTTTCGACTACACCTGAATTTCATCATCAAGCTACTAACACAACTAGATGGTTAGTAAACCTACTAAGTTTCTGTTTGGAGAATAAACGGAAGTTTCATTACCAACTTGGGGATATGAATATAGTGCTACACAACACCTCACAAGTGAGGTTTATGAACATGCCTGGATGACATACTTGGACTCCATGATCGATGATGCTATCACGCTGGCCAGCAAGAGCACTGTAAATTTATCTCCACCAAACCAAACGGGAAGAAAAATATACAACAGATTTTTTCCTCTATCATCAACTTACGCGAGAGTGTAGTCTCCATGTATTATATCTCCGTTTGGATCAGAACTGTCATACTCACGTGCATACAAGACAGATGGACCTAATCCGACCCTCCATGAGCTTTAATACTCTTGATATTAGAGAGCTAACTTCTACAATTTCATCTACACAAATGTTATTTGAAATAATGGAGGGTTTATTACTGTAGATCCGATATGGTGGTTGCCAACCATTATCTGAGAGATATCACCACCGAGGACATCTCAGGTATCCACCAATTTGATCCCATGGTCCTTGCACAACAGTTGACAGTTCCTCGGAGAAGATAAGTCAATCTTACAGATTTTTACTTATCTTATAACAGTACTAAATAGCTTCATGCTATATATAATTTGCTTAAGCTCGTTTTTTATCATCACAGTGGTTACATGATAAATACTCATATTGTAAAAATACATTAGCTAACAAACTCTACGGAGTTTTGCTATTATATAGGTAGCTTAAGCTCATTCATATCTTAAGCTCAGTACTATGTTTATATCATATAACTATATTAGCTAACAAATTCTAAAGAGCTTTTGCTATTTGGCTTAAGTTTCATCATATCTTAAGCAATATGGTTACATTATAACATGTATTAGCTAACAAACTCTATAGGTTTTTTGCTATTATATATGTAACTTAAAACTTATTCATATCTTAAGCGCGGTACTATGTTTATATCATATAGGTATATTAGCTTCCATCAAAACTCTAAAAGAGTTTTTGCTATTATATATTGGGCTTAAGTTTTCATCATATTTTAAGCTTTATGGTTACATTATATCATGTATTAGCTAACAAACTCTCTTGGGTTTTGCTATACATATGTAGCTTAAAGGTTCTTCTTATATCTTAAGCTCAATACTATGTTGATACCATATAAGTATATTAGCTATTAAAACTCTAAAAGGTTTTTTGTTATTATATATTTAGCTTAAGGTTTACTTCATATCTTAAGCTCAATACTAGGTCTAAATCAACATAATAAAATGTATTAGCTATCAAACTCTACAGGGTTTTACTATTATATATATATAGCTTAAGTTTAATCATATCTTAAGCTCAGTACTATGTTTATAACATAAAAGTATATTAGTTAATAAACTCTAAGGAGTTTTGCTATATACATTTAGCTTAAGTCTAATCATATCTTAAGCTTAGTACTATGGTTACATTATAAATCTATTAGCTAATAAGCTCTACAGAGTTTTTGGCTATTGTATATGTAGCTTAAGTTAATTATATCTTAAGCACAGTACTATACTCATATTGTAAAAATATATTAGCTAACAAACTTTTACTAAGTTTGGCTATTATATATGTAGCTTAAGTTAATTATATCTTAAGCACAGTACTATACTCATATTGTAAAAATATATTAGCTAACAAACTATACTAAGTTTGGCTATTATATATGTAGCTTAAGTTAATTATATCTTAAGCACAGTATTATACTCATATTGTAAAATATATTAGCTAACAAACTCTACTAAGTTTGGCTATTATATATGTAGCTTAAGATAATTATATCTTAAGCACAATACTATACTCATATTGTAAAATGTATTAGCTAACAAACTCTACAAAGTTTGCTGTTATATATATAGCTAAGCTTATTCATATCTTAAGCTCAGCACTGTCTATATCATATAAATATTTTAACTAACAAACCTAAAGAGGTTTGTTATTATATAATTAGCTTAAAATTAATCATATTTTAAGCTTGGTGCTATATTTTATATCTTAAAGTATTTTAGCTAACAAACTCTAAGGAGTTTATACTAGCATATTAACAAGCTTAAGTCTATTAGTCTTAAGCATTGTATTAATATTATATATACTTATCATAATAAGTACATTGTAATAACCTCTATATGGCAGCTGATAAGCTGGCAGCAGGAATTCATCAGTTCAATGCCTTTATGAAGTTCCCATAGGGTTATTACAATCCTCACAGTTCAAATCACTAATTATTAAAATCCAAAGTATTATATATTCCCACCTCCATCTGTTGGATTCTACAAGCAAAAGAGCATGAGTCAGGATAAGGAAAATATGTAATTTTTTTGAGTAAAATTGATATTTTATACTTATCCTGACTCATGAGTCAACAGCCCTCCCATCCTCCCCAAATAACACTGAAATAGAAATAATCATTTTTCTTGGTCTGTTCTGTTTTAGAATTCAAATACAATTCTTAATAGTCACAGTTCATATTACTCATGGTTCAGCATTTTAGCGTTCCTGAGTTCCTTGTATTCTGTCTTGTTATTTCCTCATGTGATATTAAAAGCTTACTTGCTAGTCGTACTTGTCCGCCTTGTGGTGATGTGCCTTTGATAAGCAAGGTCCACTCACTCACTCTGTTTCTGTTGATAAGCAAGATCCACTCACTCACTCACTGTTTCTGTGTTCAGCATGACAAGTTCAACATGGAGGCGGGGGACCTTGGGAAGCTGTACAAGATCTACATCCGCCATGACAACTCCATGCTGAACCCCGCCTGGTACCTGGACCGTGTGGAGATCCAGGACACCTCTGACAACCAGAACTACATCTTCCATTGTGAGAGGTGGCTGGCCAAGAACAAGGGAGATGGCAAGATAGAGAGGCACCTCTATGTCAAGGTAAGGTTGCCTAGCAACCACTTGGTGGGACAGGCCTCGATAGAGAGGTACCTCTGTGTCAAGATGAGGTTGCCTAGCAACCACTTGGTCGGGTAGGGTTAGATAGAGAGGCACCTCTATGTCAAGGTGAGGTCACCTAGCAACCACTTGGTTGGGTAGGGTTAGATAGAGAGGCACCTCTATGTCAAGGTTAGGTCACCTAGCAACCACTTGGTTGGGTAGGGTTAGATAGAGAGGCACCTGTATGTCAAGGTGAGGTCACCTAGCAACCACTTAGTTGGGTAGGGTTAGATAGAGAGGCACCTCTATGTCAAGGTTAGGTCACCTAGCAACCATTTGGTTGGGTAGGGTTAGATAGAGAGGCACCTCTATCTCAAGGTGAGGTTGGTTAGTAACCACTTGGTCGTGTAGGATATTAGATAGAGAGGTACCTCTTATTCAAAGTGCAGTTGCTTAGCAACTGTTTGGGTTGAGGTTGTCTGTCTTCAAGATCATGATCAGGCACCTGTCGTTGAATTACCCCCATAGGTCATGATGTTGAAGGCACACAGGGGACCAGACAAATCCTGGTATTGGGAGTCTTTGGTCTTTGCCTGGGTCTTTTACAGGTTTGCGGCCTTTACTTTTGCCTGATTCAATCTTATCTAATTCATTTCTGATGTGGTGTGTGTCTGGGTGGTTGCCTGTGCCTGGATCAGGGCCTAAAGCCAGCATCAGACTTCCAAACCATCTAAACATTTATCACCGTACACCTCTCAGTGTTCCTCCCTTGCAGGGCTATGATGGCGAGATGTCAAGTACAGGGACTCTCAGGTCGACCAAGTACGGATCTGTCAGCAGCCTTGACTCCATGAGAACCACAGACCCATTCGGCAAAAGTCCCCGGCTCAACCGTAGACAGTCCCTCATGTCCTCCATGGAGGAAGTACCGGAAGGCCCAAGTGAGTTGAACACATCACAATGTCGCTGTATACATGATTGTCTGAGGAAACCTATTGGGATTTCTGAATAAAACCCTGCAATACAGTGCTTCAGTTAGGTGGAGGAGCTTCAAAGATACTCAACGTATGTCAATTATTGTTTTCGTGACCCTCTGCTCCAGTCAACAGGTAAAAGGCAATAAATTAAACAGACAACAGATTAAAGACAGTAGTTAAATGGGTAATAGTGAAAGGCTGTAGATACAAAGTCAAACGTGAAAAGGTGGTTAATCAAATGTCAATAGTGATAAGGTGGTTGATCAAATGTTAATAGTGAAAAGGCAGTTGATCCAAAGTCAGTAGTGAAAAGATTGTAGATCGAATGGGTAATAGTGAAAAGGCGATAGATCAGAAGTCAATATTGAAAAGATGGTTGATCAAATGTCAATTGTGAAAAGGCAGTTGATCAAATGTCTATTGAAAAGGTGGTTGATCAAATGTAAATACTGAAAAGTAGGCTGATCAAAAGTCAATAGTGAAAAGGCGGTTGATCAAATGTCAATAGTGAAAAGGTGGTTGATCAAGTGTCAATAGTGAAAAGGCGGTTGATAAAATGTCAATAGTGAAAAGGTGGTTGATCAAATGTTAATAGTGAAAAGTAGGTTGATCAAA
This sequence comes from Haliotis rubra, assembly GCF_003918875.1. NCBI lineage: Eukaryota > Metazoa > Mollusca > Gastropoda > Lepetellida > Haliotidae > Haliotis > Haliotis rubra. The sequence continues at coordinate 236,130 of NW_025766803.1, read as the reverse complement.
AGTCAATAGTAAACAAGCAGTTGATTGAATGTCAGTAGTGAAAAAGCGTTTGATCAAATATCAGTAGTGAAAAGGTGGTTGATCAAATGTCAGTAGTGAAAAGGCGGTTGATCAAAAGTCAATAGTGAAAAGTAGGATGATCAAAAGTCAATAGTGAAAAGGCAGTAGATCAAAAATGATAAAATACAACAGTTAAACATCAGTTGTTATATATATATATGTGTAACATGGACATATATGTAACTGCTCCCAACTTTTGTTACAGCTATTCCGTACACAGTGAAGGTGACAACAGGCAACGGCGAGGACAACGGCACCAGCAGCAACGTGTATGTCCGGATCATCGGCCCGAAGAAAGTTGACACAGGGAGACTGTTCCTGGAGCTAGCACAAAAGGAAACCTTCGCTGCAGGATCCGTTGAGACATTCTCCCTAGAGGCCATTGATGTTGATGAAGTGAAGAGGATAGAGGTGCGTTGATCTGGGATTGGTAGAAGAACGTTGACTGAAAGAGAGTAACTCATTCTAAGAAAAATGAAGAAAGTGAAAGTGTCCTTGAAAAACATCAGCTCAGTCAGTTGATTGTTGAATGTGACATCAAGAATGATGGATGACACTATCTTGTATAAGCAACAGTATACTTTTCGAAAGGGATGACTAACATATTTGGGTGGTCAGACTCGCTAACTTTGTTGACACTCGTCATCATATGTCAATTGTGTAATCACAATCACTGGATTGTCTCGATTATTTACAGACTGCTGCCATATAGCTAAAATATTGCTGAATGCGATGTTACACAACAAACTAACAAACAAAAATTAGTGTCAGTGTGCTAATAAGATGTCATGTTGCCATAACATGCGTTGCTTCCAGTGAAAACAGTAAACAGTGAACACAAATTAACCCGTATGAGTGAAACAATCATTACAATGCTCTGTGAGATTTACTGAGAATAATTCAACTGATCCCTTACCCTTATGGGTTATATATGATTTTATAAGGTTGTTAAGTCCTCTGATTGAAATGTAATAGGGTAGCCAAGTGATTAAGCTCCCGCTCTTCATACTGAAAGACCGGGTTTGATTCCCACATGGGTACAATCTGTGAAGCACATTTCAGGTGATTCCTGTTGTGATATTGCTGGAATATTGGTCAAGGTGGCATAAAATCACTCACTCTTCGGAATGGAGACGTAAAAAGCAGTGTTTCTTTGTAATGTAACATGTTGTGCTCTGTTAAGGTTGGCCATGACGGTAACGCCCCTGGTACTGGATGGTTCCTGAAGGAGGTGGAGGTTGATCTTCCCACCAAGGGCAAGCACTATCATTTCACTGCTCAGTGCTGGCTGGCCAGGGACAAGGGTGACGGCAGAATTAGCCGCACCTTCAGCGTTGATGACGGACAGAGCTCTGTCACCTCATACAGACCAAGTGAGTATATGGAATGGGACTAAGAAATGTACCCCTGATTATAAGAGGGGTAGACATGGCTCTGTGGAAGGCACTTCAATTTTCTTTGCAGAGTTACCTCCCTCAGTTCTGCCAGGATTAGATGATTATGAGTTTGAGATTCACCATTTTATGCTCTTGCCAAAGTTACCTAAGTGGTTTAAATTTATGACATGCTTCACACTGAAGCTTCCTCCTTGCAGTGATCCAATTTATACAATACAGTCTTGTGTTATATAAGCTATAATACTAATTGTTTTAAGAAGGTCTTTCTTACTAGCAACCAATGTCCATGGATAATAGCCTCATGGGGAAAGCATTTGCTCATCATTCTAAAGGTCCAGGGTTTGATTCCCCACATGGGTGATCTATTTGAAGCTGGAATATTGAGATTGCTGGAGTGATACTAGAAGCTGCTTGAAACCCAACTCTCTCGGCTCAGTCATGCTTTTCTCACTCTCGACAGACAATAGACAATTACATCACACTTCTATCGTCCCTTAGGTAATCTGATTTTAGTGTAAGACTTGAGTACGAGTGTTGTTGCTGTTGCAGTGTTGCCGTATGAGGTGAGCATCCAAACCGGTGATGTACCGGAAGCTGGAACCGACTGTAAGATCTTCATCACCGTGTTCGGTCAGAAGGGGTCAACATCACAGATAGAACTGCCCAAGAATGAAGACCGCTTCGAGAGGGACAGGACAGACATGATCAAGGTCAGTTCAAAAACAAACATAGAAGCAATTAGATTAGACTCATTAATGTTTCCAGAAGTTGTATGACAGATGGTAAATATGTCCCCATGTTCTGTGAAGTACTGACACTGTTCTACTGTTTATAGCTGGAACTGGATGACATTGCTCCCCTGAAGAAGCTGAGGGTAGCGGTAGAGCCGAAGGCTGGTCGCCAGTCCTGGTTTTTGGACAAGGTGGGGTATATTTCTTTATATTGTTGATACTTCGTAGGTTTGTGTACGATCCTCTATCATCAATGTTTCCATGTTGCTCCCAGTATTGACAAACAAATCGGGACGGTGGGGTAGCCTTGTGGTTAAAGCATTCACTCATCACGCCAAAGATCTGGGTTCGATTCCCCACATGGGTATAAGGTGTGAAGCCCATTTCTGGTGTCCCCTGCCATGATGTTGCTGGTTTATTGCTAAAAGCAGCGTAAAAACATATTCACTCACTCACTCACTCCAAGTAATCCAAGGTTTGGCTTTAATGAGTTTTGAATTGAGTTGATTAGTTTACTAGAAAAACATACACATACCAGTACATTTCAGCTAGGTGGCTACATTGACCGGTGATGTAAGAAAGCAGTAAATCTTTTATTCAAAATCAAATTTCAAAATTATTGCATGATCAAATTTCCAGAGAATAATGAGAATATATTGTTAACAGAATCCATCTTGAGACAGGGTCTGGGGATGTAATACATCAACTTTTGCAGTTTCAGTGGGTAAAAGTTGAAAGTTAATAATTGCGCGGGTGTCTCCTTTCATGATGTGATGTTCTTAAGGCTGTTTGTTTCAATCTCACAGATTGAGCTGCGAAACATGGAGACTGGTGTGCTCTCCGTATTCAACTACAAGGATTGGCTGGGCAAAGGGAAGGAGAAAGGTGAAGGTCGTCTGTCAGTGGATCTACCAGCCACAGAAAGGGGCAAAGCTGTTATTGGAAGTAAGTTGGTGAACTTTTCATATCAATCTTCTCTAAAATTCTGACGTCTGCTAATGTCCAGGTGTCCATGGCTTGGCAGAGCAAGGTCAGGTAATATCTGTCACCTGTGTCAACTTCCATTCAAGTCGAAGTGGATCTTATCATGTTCCCTTTGACCTGGGTGAGAACGTATATAAGTCCTCAGCACTCCTTTGTTGATTATAGGATGCAATTACATTGGATAAAATGGTTACTAACTTCTTTGAGTGGCATTTTAGAAGTTGGGAAGTATAATATAGAATAAACTTTATGGATAACAACTTCTTTTTATTCGTGAAACGTCGCACTCACGAATAAAAAGAAGTTGTTATCCATAAAGTTTGTTCTACCCCGCTATATTAAAATGGTTACTCTTTGGCAGAAAGCATGTGGTACCCACATGAAGTGGATCACTGCTGAAAATGTCAACCACTGTATTATCTTCAAGCTACAGGAGTGGTGGGGTAGAATAGTGGTTAAAGCATTCGTTTCTCACGCCCAAGTTCCGGTTTCGATTCCCGACATGGGTACGATTTGTGATGCTGATTTCTGGTTCCCCACCTTTATATTGGTGGTGTAAACCATAATCATTCACTCACTTTTCAAGTTAATATTATAAGGGTAATGCTAGTTTTGAGGGCATTATCATTTGCAGAAACCCTAGGCCTTCCATTAACTAAAAAAGGCTGAGGGCTTCTGCAAATGATAATGCCCTCAAAAATAGCATTACTGTTATTATTGCTAAAATACATGGAATTTGTGTTGAAAAGAAAAAGGAAAGAATGAAGGAATTTGACTGTAAGTTTACTCGAAACCAACCTCTGACGGGGTTGATTGACCGAATGCAGTTACGTCATCAAACAATTCAAGTGACATCACAACAGAACAAGACGATATTTGACCTTGGCCTTTGGCAAGACCATAGCCTGCACCATGTCAAACCTTGTCAGACACAACGTCAGTTTTCAGTGTTCGGTTTTGGTCGAACAACAAGGTTAATATGCAATTGTTAAGGTTAGCACCAGCAAGAAAGCCAACATTATCGCTACTTAAAGAGGGAATTCGGGTTGCTTTGATTTGTTTGCCCCTGAATATCTGCCAGTCCAAAGCCAATGTCGAATGAACCGTAAGCCCACGCACCCACTATGACATCACTTGACAACAGAACTGATAGTGGCCCGTCGTTAAGGTTGAGCGGTCCAATATCATTTGCAGCGGCCCGCAAATTTCTGATAATAGGAGGGCCGTTTCATGATAATTCCATGTATTTTAGCTATAAAACTGGAATATTGAAGACGGTCGTGTTAACAATATTCACTTACTAACTAACCTTTGTTTGTTACAGAGACTCATTACAAAATCGACGTGCACACATCAGACATCCGAGGTTCTGGCACTGATGCCAATGTCTACATCATTATGTTTGGCGCCAACGGCGACTCGGGTGAAATTAACCTTGACAAGTCCGAGACCAACAAAGATCCTTTCGAACAGGGTAGAACAGATGTGTTCACCATCAAGAACATCCTTACACTCGGGGAGCTCAGCAAACTCCGAGTGTGGCACGACAATAAAGGTTAGACACATTCATTAGACTGCATTTCAGGTCAGTGAGGGCGGTAGGGTAGCCTAGTGGTTAAAGCATTCACTCGTCTTGCAGAAACCTGGGTTCAATTCCCCACATGGGTACAATGTGTAGAGTCAATTTCTGGCGTCCCCCGCCATGATATTGCTGGAATATTGCTAAAAGCGATGTAAAACCATACTCACTCACTCCTAGCACATGGACCAAAGGTCAGTGAAGTTAATCTTGTAAGATCCCTGGCATGCTACAGATGGAAAAGAATAAGAAAATTCAGAATAATATGGAGGTGAAAAAATTTCATGTAGCATATAATCTATGGCTGATTTGTACTGAAGTAAGACATGGATGAATATTAAACATAGGTATGAACAGAGAGCAGGGCTTAGCTATTGACTATTGAAGTTTCATGACCTGGGCCTAGATTTTCAATTCAATTCAATTCTTTATTCTCATAAACCACATTGGTGGTACAAGAGCATATATTGTAAACATATATACAAATACAAATTCAAATTCAAGATGGCAGTAAACAACATATTAACATTTATTTTCTGAAAGAGATGATAGATGTAGGATATATTTTGATAGATTTACTATGTCTCGAGATGTTTTTACAGATAATATTTTTGTGAACTTTGTTTCTTTGGGAAAAGAGGTTAGGTTGGAGGGTAAATATTCTTTCCTCAAAGTATCTAATGCTTTGCAATGAAAAATATAGTGGTATTCATCTGCGATGCTTTTAGAAGTGCATAGTTGACACATTCTCTCGTCCCTTGGAATATTATACCAGCGTCTCAATAGGTAAACTATGGTTACATGTTCTAAATCTCAATAATGGTAAAGAAATGCGTTTTGGAAGGGGGAGATATACATCAAAATTAGGAAATGGCTTTAGGCTGATAGTGTATACCCTTAGGACTAGAAATAATGTCATTGCGCCAGTTTTGGATAAATTGATCTTTAAGAATATGTTCAACTTTTGAGACCAGACACTGGGTAGTACAAATTGAGGGATTTTCAAAAACAAACGAGAGTCCAGTATTGTCTAATATAGATTTTCGAAGCTCTCTTAGCGCTAAGATTGTCGTTAGTGCCATACATGAACATTAACTTACAATTATCTTAGTGCTGAGAGAGCTTCGAAAATCTAGGCCCTGGTTGTTAGACTGCATGAAGTATGTTTTCACAACTTGCAGAGACGCAGCTTTAAACAAGGAGGCATCAGCAAGAACAGTGAGGGAATTAATATTAACATCACATCGGCAATGTCTCATCCATATCGTGACGAGAACAAATTTGACGTTGATAAAGAATGTGTATATATTATAACACCGCTCGTCAAAGGACAGTAAAACAACTAGATTATCACAGTTGGAATTAAAACTAGCATGTTAAGCTAAAAATGATAGCATTATTTGGAAAAAATATAATATAAAAAACAGGCTATAAGATCACCAGCAACTGAAGGGAGATCACCATACTGGGGATTTACAGTGCCTTTGCTACCTGCATGGACCCTAGATGGATTTACACCATCCCTTCAGCCACTGGTGATTGTAGGAAAATTTAGCCATAATTTAAAATCACAAAAATATGTTTTAGAAAATCTGGTAAGTTTAAATTGACTTTGAAAGTTTGGGGACTGAGCAAGAACAGGAGTTAGCCAGTGACTCCTTTAGTTTAATGAAGTGTGTATTAGATTTATAAAGTATTTAATCCCACCACTGAGATGCATATTTTTAAGCGTAATTGTGAACAAAAACTGGGTTTGGCAGTGACTACTGCTGTTTCATTAACTATTTTGTAGATTTATAAAATATTTTATCACAGCACTTGTAGAGATACCGTTTTCATCTGAACGTTTGCCAATTTCAGGTCTGGGGGCTTCATGGCACCTTGCGTCCATCGACGTGGAAGACCTGTCGTCCCATAAGACCTACAACTTCATGTGTAACCGGTGGCTGTCGAAGAGCGAGGATGACAAACAGCTGATCCGGGAACTGACATGCAGCAACCAGCTCCAGTCTGACTCTGCATCCTCGGGTAAAGTCGGTAAGTTGATGCTCAACAGTAACTATACATCATCAATATTGTACAGGTTTGTATGTGAATACTTCATGTCGGAACAGAAGGAAACAGTTGTTGCCACCACAACCAGTCACACAACAACTTGCACATGCTTTTGTGAATGTGCGAGTTTTATGTTGTGACTGTAAGCTCAATTTGTTTACCACTGAACATTGGTAGTGGTGAAGTTAAGAGTTGTTCTGGGTTTCATTTGGATTATATTATGTCTGTTTGGTAGCCATATATTTCTGTATGAGGTAACTCTATTTGTGTGTCTGATTTCAATCTGATGATCAGCATGAGGTGCTGAGGACCCAAAATTTCCACAAGCCATATGACTGATGTTTGTATTTCCAGTGTATGACATCGAGGTGACGACGACGGACAAGAAAGAAGGGGGGACAATCCATAACGCCTGGCTCATCCTTGAGGGATCGAAAAAGACATCAAAACCATTCCACATAGAAAACAGCCCGCAGAACAAAGTGCTTCGGAGGTAAAAATACGATGTTATCATTTTTTATGACTTTTGATTAACATTGTGAAGAGAATAAAGTGAAACCTAAGATTGTGAAATATATTTTGTAGCAGTATCATGATCGGGTGTATGTAGTTTTATACATCCTGCATTAGGTTTTCTGTCACTCGTCTCCAGCTCGTTAAAATTTAACAAATCTAAAAGTCTGAAATATAAATCTGAAACCACATGTACCCAGTGTGATACTGCCACAACAAATTTATCTTGATGACATGTTTCAATCTGTCAAAGCCCCAGGAGTCACATAGGGAAGGAAAACACTTAATTATTGGCGTAAACATTTCCTCTGGGTTGTGCTGGCCATTTCATCCTCCACTACGTGGTGTATTACAAACTATCCGTAGAAAATAATAGACCGCCTCCATGGTGTAGTGGTTAGAGCGTCCAACCGGAGAGCGGAAGGTCGCGGGTTCGATCCCCGACCGCGTCATACCAAAAGACGTTAAAATATGGCTCTTGTTGGTCCCTGCCTGGCGCTCGGCATTAATGGGTACAACAAGGACTGGTCGGATTGGAGTCAGTATACTGTGTCTGAGTGGGGTATTCATGCTTCACTGGTATTCATGCTTCACTGCGGCATGGTATCTCAGTGAGCTAGCACTGTAAAAAAAATAGCTTAAGTCTGGACTAGTACAAGCAGCCGTACAAACACATACACACGCATGCACGTCGTCATATGAGCGAAATATTCTCAAGCACAAAGTTAAACCCAATTTCACCTCACCTCACCTTAGAAAATGATGAGGGGAGATAATTATCTTGGTAGTATCCTGATGAGGAGCAGCAGTTATGTCCCTTGACATAGTGAAGAAAAACTTGTAATTGGATGGTATGCTTGGTGTTCCTACCACGCCGTCCTAGATCTGTGAGTGCCTTCATTACTTTTGTATACTTCCTGCAGGGGACAAACAGATAATTTCCGGATGACGTCTTCGGCACTTGGAAAACTTGAAAGCTGCATTATTGGTGCTTATGAACGTGAAGATCGGCCAATCACAACAAGTGAAGGGAAAGAAGCGTCCTGGCATTGCCACGAGGTCATAGTTACAGACACCACAGGTGGAGGAAAGTGAGTGATGCTTCTATGTAGATATACAGGCTGTTCTCACAGTGTGAGTTACGCCATATATACAAAGTGTTACACTGTTATAGGATAGGTACTGCCAAATTATAACAGAGTGAGTATAACACAGATATAACTACAGGCTGGATATAACAGAAGCGGTGGGATGGCCTTGTGGTTAAAGCTCTCGCTAAAGACTCAGGTTCGATTCCCCACATGGGTACAATGTGTGAAGTCCATGGCCATTTCTGATGTTTTCAACCGCGATATTGCTGGAATATTGCTAAAAGTGGCGTAAAACTAAACTCACTCACTCACTGGATATAACAAAGGGTGTACCGGTATACATAGTTATAAATACAGGCCAGATATAACATAGTGAATTACACAGATACTGATACATACATAGGCCAGATATAACATTTGTAACATATATGCATAATATGAGATATAACAAATTGAGTTATAAGATATAGACATGTTATAACAAAGAGTTAAACAGATACACTACAGATAGGATATGAAGAAATAGCTGAACAGATATACATACAGATGAGATATTACAAGATATATAAACCGTTATACAAGTTGTACAGATAAACATACAGTCAGACCGGATATAAACATGCACACACACACACACACACATATACATGAGTGAGTGAGTATGGTTTTACACCGCTTTTAGCAATATTCCAGCAATATCACGGTGGGGGACACCAGAAATGGGCTTCACACATTGTACCCATGTGGGGATTCGAACTCGTATCTTCGGCGTGACGAGCGGAGGCTTTACCCACCAGGCTACCCCACCGCCCCTATACATGAATGAACTTGGAGCAGCTACGGGTGTTCATGCAGTTAGAACAAATGTCGCACACAGTATTACATATTTGCTAAATATGGGACATCTCTTTGTTACAGGTTCTTCTTCCCATGCAAGTCTTGGGTACCTATAAATCGCAAATTCTCCAAGAATTCTGGCAAACAGCTTGATGTGAAGAAAGTAGAGGAGAGCCAGGTGTCAAAAACACGAGGTACAAGTTTGAATCCAATCTGTCTGATGCAGTTAACAATATTCCCTTATATGATGTAGTTATTTTAATAAAAGCATCTTAAATTACACAAATATCTTTCTTTCTTCTAAAATTTAAAAATGCCCACATATTGGAAAATTTGCCGACAGAGCACCTTGAATAATTAGGTTCCATGTAGAATGTATGGAGATAAAGAATATGTGAAAGATACATTTAAATTTTGGTGCTGGAATCTCAATTGTGAAGTATGTTTCCTCTTCAGACTTGGCGCCAGTGAAGTACGAAATCATCGTGCACACTGGCAACGTGAAGGGGTCAGGAACCAACGCTAATGTGACCATTACCATATTTGGTGAAAACGGTGATACAGGCAAGCGGCCCTTAAAACAGAAATTCAGGGATCTGTTTGAGAAGAACCAGACGGACAAGTTTGAGATTGAAGCTCTTGACCTGGGTATGATTCATTCTCTCTTCATTGTTTTCATTATAAAGAAATTGCAAGTCATTCCCTGGCATTTGATTGGCTAGCCAGACATTTTGTGGCCGTCAATAGCTGTAAGATTGCTGATTTGCCATAAAGCAATGTTTGAATCCAGGATGAGACTCAACCACTGTGTTACAATTGATGACTACTTTCCAGAGGGCATTGTGTATTAGGGTTGGGTATTGCCAAAAGTTTCGTATTGCGATTTATTACCTAAGAGGGCGAACATATTTTTTATACGATGCCCTAGGGCTAAACATCACTTTGTCATGGTGAGGTGACGTCATGAACAATGCTCTGACATCACGTTTCTTCTGTGACGTTGCGTTCTACATGCGGCGTTGGCTGGTAGCCAGCCTATGTTTGAAAGTAGATTTGGGTTTATCTTCCTCAATTTGAGGAATTGGTATTAAACAGAATATTATATTCGTGCCCATATCATACTATGTTTACGACACCCAAATATCGGTATATCACTCGCTCTCGCTCGGGAAATAACAAAATTTAGGCACTCGTGTCGTAAACATCGTATGACATGGGCCCTCATATAATATCCTCTATATATTGCGATATGTGTTGACATATTGCAATATGTATTGCATCCAGGAGTATTGCAATATATTGTGAGAGTGTAACACATGGGTTAAGGTAATGAAATTACTGTTTCCTTTCTTATGAAACGATGCCACTGGCCACTGTCATGACTCAGATGTGATTGTACAAAAGATCAATTAAAACTGTTTCCAAATTGAAGACTTCACTCTTAAGTTTGGAACTCGAGAAAAAGCATCTGCAGCGGCGTCCACCATTTTGGTTTGTTTATCCTAGCAACGAGTACCAGTACCAATCTAGTTTTTTTTGAATGGTTTAAAAGTCATGCAAATGCAATGATATGACCAATAAACATTCTCAAAATGATTAATGTATAATAATATCAAGGAAATACAAATGGTATAAGTAGTCTTGACTACATGACAAAATTACCGATCGTATCGGAGAACCGGTTCACAAAAAGTGTACCAGAATCTATCGTATTGTGACGTTCGAATTGCAATATACTGGTTAGGGCTGCGCAATATAACCGGTTTACCGGTATTTACCGGTTCAGACACGAAAACGATACGTATTGCGATATGCTGATCGAAAACCGGTATTTTGACATGCATTCTGAAAACTTCAACAGACCGGAAATCTTCGGATATTTCCATTTTTTACACTGGAAGTCATGCGTTTGTTGTAAAATGGCGACCCCCAACAACAAACAATTTATTATGATGCCAAATACTAGGGCAAAGGCTTCAGTATGGCAGCATTTTGGGTTGAACCACTGTGTTGATGTTAAATTAACTCGATTATAAGTAGTTTTTTTTTTTTTAATTTCTTACAATATATTGCAATACATATTGCAATATAAGCTTTCGCGATCGCAATATATCGCAAATATGAAAATTCTCTGCAATACCCACCCTAATAATGGTTAACTGATTAACCCCTAATACTGGTTATTATTGCCCACACCTTATTGGTTAACCGGTTTATTGCCCACCCCTATTGTTTATTCATAGCTCTAACATGGATCAGGTGGCCAAATTTGGTGACTTGGTAAAGAGTTAGAAGCTTGGACGTTGCTCAGATCAACCACTGACTTTTCAAGTTCAGATAATATATAGGCCACTGTTATACAGCAGAAATACTGTGAAACAAGCAACTAGCAGGGACAATTTCCGATACGAGTCACTTTGCCGCCCTTTGAAGTTTAACACCGCACTCAGCAGTATTCCATCTATATGGCAGCGGTCTGTAATTGAGTCTGGACCAGACAATCCAGTGATCAATAACATGGGCATTGATCTATGCAATTGGGATACAATGACATGTGTCAACCAAGTCAGCGAGACTGACCAACCAATCCCGTTGGTCGCCTCTTACGACAAGCATGGGCTGCTGAAAACAATTCTAACCCGGACCTTCACGGGTGTCATCAGGTTTAAATGTGGCTGAATTAACTACAGCCTGCTCTTGATTTAATTAAGCATTATTGAATAGTACTACTTTATGGTTAACTACTCCTTGTTTATTGCATAGAGTGGTGTTTCAATGGAGAATCTTACACCGTTATCAAGGTGATCAAACAACCTGCTCATGTTTTGTTCTCATTTATCAGGTGATCTGAAGAAGATAAGTATCGAACACGACAACACTGGCTTCAGACCCGGCTGGTTCCTCGACTACGTGCAGATTGTAAACAAAGCTATCGAAGCCACGTTCAACTTCCCCTGCGACAAATGGTTTGACAAAGACAAGGGCGATGGAGAAATATCTCGGGAAGTCTATGTCAGACATGACTAGTGCTCACTGATTCCCTAAAAACTGACTGTGATATTTTGATCAAACACTGCTTATTGTGAGACTCCTGATATTACAAGGCGTCAATAAATCGACTATTGTTACATAGACAAATAGGTTTTATCTCATAGTCATGAAATATATGATCTTATCGTTTCCTTTTGATCAGTGTAAATTAGATGTATTCATATTTTATTAGATGTAACAATGTAGTAATTCTTCCCAAGGATCTGTCATTTGGGAGATGTACTTAAAACTAATGCTTAACATGAAGTCAGGATTGATGATATTTCAGGACATATTCATGACAACTACCCATATTTACATGACATTTACAAAATATAGATAATGTCAAGTATGCAAATACTGATAGTCAATACTAGATAATGTTTGCTCCATGTTGTGATGTTTTAGGCGTGACACTTGTCATCTGTTCTCAGGAAAGTATCATGTTAGTTTGTCCATACTTTATTGTTGATCCAATTTGTTTCAAAGTGGCCTTAACCATGCAAGTGCCCAAAAAGCCATTACATAATTCATAAGGTTTTCCTCAAGACTTATTGTACAAAAATGAATTTGGTAACCATGGAAATTCACCCTATGATCCAGGGAATAGAGTTATCGAAAGATATCAAATTATTCAAAACCATGTTCAATATTTTTAATTTGGGCAGGGGTATCAGCACTGAGAGATGAAACCTTTTACAGTTGTTTAACTTGGTATGGTGTGGTGTTATGCCAGTTGTATTGCCAAGATATTGTTGCATTTAGTTAGATTTCAGGTATTCTGGCTTTCATCACACTTGTATATTTTTGTGGTTTTCAGATTCTTGCAGACCAATTTCAAAATTTCCAATTTCAGTATTTTGTGATAAATATAGTATGAAGCTGTTTTGTTGAATCTCTACATTTATAAGAAATAATGTTTTTGAAAGTGTGGGGATTGTTTATTTGGGAGTAATTTTTTTATGCATCTAAAGCTTTGTTCTCTTTGTAACATAATGGCACCGAAAAAAGATAACATTGGATGTGCTGTATGTATTATTTTTTATTTATGTTTTATTTTATTTATTTTTAAAATCTTTTTGTTATTTTCATTTTGTATCATGTTTGAAGTTTTTTTTAAATCTGTTGAAGATGGAGAAGATAAAATATCATTAAAAGTTTTAAAACTATTTTAATTTTATTTTCTGATTGGTCTTTTCAAATCTGTAAACCAGTAAATATATATAAAGTGCTGACTTACTGTCTATGTTATTGTCATGCAGAGCTTTTAACAAAGTATTTTTGATGCTGTAGGGATCAAACGTTTTTTCTATGGGACCAATTTTTGCTAGAAGTCTTTTATAGTTGTTGTATTTTATAAATGTACATTTGTACAAGGCAGCATATATATGTATCTGTGAGACGATTATTATGTACATACATACTGGTTGTGTATATATATGTATATAGTTGTTACACCTAAACCACGCGTCTTAATACACCACACCACACATTAATGTTCTCTGTGATATGATTTATAAAATGTTTCTATTTGCCTTCAGATGGATTCACATTGTGCATTAATCATCATATTCTGTTAATTCCCATGGCAGACGTGATTTTCAAGTATTTATCTCTTTCTTTTATGATGAATATTTTTGGCAGATTAATGCAATGTGGTGTATTATATTATGAAAAACAAATTCTAAAAACATTGTGGAAAGTTATTGTTATCTTTTGAAGCAAAACCATCATGGCTGTCACCTGAACTTGATTGACTGTATTGTGTACTGCTTTCCTTAAAACTACCACAAGTGAATTGGATATTGGTGAATATAACTGACGATTTTAATTCTTTTTGTAAATTTCTCACAAATAGTATTTGTGACAGAAAGGTTTTGAATAATAATGCAGCCTTGTCGTGGCTTCCCCTTGGATGAGGAATTCGGTTTTTTCCAGAAACTTATCATGATTTTGTCCCATGTACATAGAAATTCAAAGTTCCTTGTTCACATGTGATTGTTTCTGGTAATAACAATATTTACATAGGTATTACCATGATATGTTATCAGTGTTGATGTATACAATTGTACATTATTCTTTAATTTAAAATGAAACCAGTCTATGATATATTACAAGTTTTTGGTAATTATGAAGTCTTCTATCGCACAAAACCTAATTATTAATTTAGTAAGCACTGGAAGTCACTCTGTTTATTTATTTGACAATGGCCTGAGTTCATGGCCTGACCTGCATTGTCTGTGAACAAGATATGTAAATGATGCATCAGCACTTTACCCACTTATCTAATCGTATATTTTTAATAATTTTCTGTACATGCTAAAAGCGTATGCTTATTTCAGTTTGTCTTTGTAGAACCTTATATGGTCATACTTAATAATTTTTTCGATTCATGTTGCTTGGTCATTAAGTCAGAAAGCTGAAGGCAAAGTAAGAGAAGAAATATTAGATTGGCATTTAAAGTTATTTTATAAACTCTTGAAAGATAATCTGGAAATCTGGAAAACAGTGCACCTATTTTGAACACTATTTGCTCTAGGACCTACTGAAATAAAATAAACACCAGGCATTTGTTACGGATTAAGGATAAATGTCCCAAAATGTTGCAAAATATGCATACAAATGTCAGCTTCGAGCTTCAGCAATTTGAGACACAATCTGCCTTTCATGTTGAATAACTATTGTACTGTCGAGTTTGATAATTTAAATTAACACATAGAAGCAGTGGTCAGAATGAAAATATGTATAACATTGTGAAAATGTGTGTGGATACTCTAATAGGATCTAATGTTATGTGACAGAAAATATGTTTTTGAGTCTGAAGATCCAGAGTTGCTTCCCTTGCTATGTCATCTGTGAATTTTTCATACCGATATGAATGAGAGAAGTCAGTGTAATAAAACAACTAGCCTTGCTCCAAGGCTGTACTGAATGCTAGGCCCATGGATGTATAGTAATTCTATCCTTTAAAGAGGCAAGTACAAGAATACCAGTCTGTTACTCATATTTTCTTCAGAAATTTTCATTTAAACTTTTAATTACTGTAATTGTAGTTATTTTCGCATGGGATTAATTTTTGCACTGTTAGTGCAAAAAGATCATGTGTCAATAATCATACCAAGCGAAATATTCATGGTCAAGTCATGACAAATACTCAAGTAGGAACAACATGCAATTTGTTTATTCTCTCAGATAACAACATCAAAACAATATGTAAAGGAATATCGGTTGTGAAAACTTTGTGATGGATACCATCACTCACGTGTTTGAAATGCGCGAAAAAACAACTGTGCTGACAGGTCTTTTGTGAACTTTCCACGAAAATTGCAACCCGTGAAAATATATACGATTACAGTATTACCTTAGGTACTTATGCAAGTCTACCAAACAGCTTATCTTAATCCTTATTTGTGAAATTCAGGTCAACAATCAGTAAATAAAAGAGAACAATACCATTTCTATAATCAAAGAAATCTTTCCAGAAAGATTTTGATAATTGTATGATAAACTGGGTCTCTAAAATTGCCTGAAGAACAATCTCTCAAATTAGATCCTAGATGAATAACAAGGAATCTCAGGATATGTTTAGGATATCGGTCAGATCAGTTATTTCACTGACAAGTTCTCAGGGACATTTACTTTTAATCTTTTTAATAAATGTTAAATAAATGTTTGATAATCCATGTGTAGAATATGTAACACTGACACATTGACCTGATTTAACTGGTTAGACCAGTTTTGACCTGTTATCAACGGGCCTTATTGGGTCACCAACACAGACCAACATTAACTCATGATAGACATGCTTGGGTTTATTTCTGACAGTTTTCTCTGTACTTTTCCATGTACTCACTTACATGTATTTTATCCGGAAACATTTTTAGTGTTAATATCATTTGTGTTTTCATTCACAAGCAACTGTATTATGTCGTATCTTATGTAATGATGTTCATTATGCCTGTTTTAATTAAATGATTAGAGTTATATAACATAAAGTGTTCTTTTAAAAATATATTGTAAATAGTGTTCATAACAGGAAGTATGTTTATCATCAGACTGCATGTGTGAAAGTGCCTGGTAGACTGTTTATTGATATGTATACCTGTGAATAGATTATATTTAATTATGACCTTTCAAGTATTTGTTTAAATCATTCTCTTGCATTCATTTTTCTTCTATTTAAATATAATATTTTTATACCTGTGCCGTCCCTGTCTGTTATATTTATTATTAATGTTAGATAGTCATTAGTCATTATTTGCAATATTACATTAATTCCGCCACGTCAAGGTGGTTGGGTGATTTGTGTAGCAGTGTTGCACAGACAGTGTTCCAACTTCAGTTCTTGTAATGAGGTACTTGGTCCATCAAATGCACCTGTGACATGTACAATAAACGTGTCAGACAGTTTTATTTGTTTTGCTTTCAAGTGAATGAAGTCCATTGTCCATCACGATGCCTTCTCTGGACCCTTCCAGTGGTGAGGCTGACCATCCTATGCTTGTTCGCTGCAGTGGTGATGCCGAAAGATGACACCGAAGTGATCTAGACATTTGGATCTGATTTACAACATGGACGAGGTGGCAGCCATATTGAAACACAAGTGATCAGGAAATAACATATCCACCCTGGTCTGGTGCAGTTGGGAATTGTTTAGCTAACTATATCCCACATCAGTTCACTGGATACCTTTACTTCAGTTAGTGACCCCATTTCTGGTGTCCCCTGGCTCGATGTTGCTGGAATATTGCTAAAAGCGGCCTAAAAACTAAACTCAGTCAGTCAGTTAGTGATCCATAAAGATTTGGGTTAAAATTGGTCTTCAGCTACCCATGCTTGTCATAAGAGGTGACTAACGGGATAGGGTGACTGATTTTGTTGACACATGTCAATGTATCCCAGTTGCGTATATAGATGCTCATGCTGTTGATCACTGGATTGTCTGGTCCAGGCTCAATTATTTACAGACCGCCGCCATACAGCTGGAATATTGCTGAGTGCGGGGTTAAATGACAAACCAACCAACTACTTCAGTTAAGAAAAAACTAATTGCTGTACAATAGAGTTCAATATCCCAAATCATGGAAAGACACCAGATCAGAATTTTCAATAAAGATCAACATGATGTCATGAATGAAAAGAATTAAAAACCCCACAGTAATCTCCAATCATCCTAGGGGCGGTGGGGTAGCCTGGTGGTTAAAGTGTGACGGTCAGGCGG
This sequence comes from Haliotis rubra, assembly GCF_003918875.1. NCBI lineage: Eukaryota > Metazoa > Mollusca > Gastropoda > Lepetellida > Haliotidae > Haliotis > Haliotis rubra. The sequence goes on along the minus strand of NW_025766803.1, from coordinate 218,632 downwards.
AAGACCCGGTTCGGTTCGAATCCCCACATGGGCACACTGTGTGAAGCCCATTTCTGGTGCCCCTGCCGTGATATTGCTGGAATATTGCTAGAAGCGACGTAAGACCATACTCACCCACTCACTCACTCACTCAAATCATCCTAAGGAACCAGGCCATCTGTTGACAGATTTGTATTGAAAGTTTCATCCAGAAATATTCAGTTTACCTGATGCGACCTTCAAAAGAAATGTCCGGGAATTTGCCCTGAAAAGACCTGAATTGGATGAAGGCTTGTAATTCGCGCGACTGCGTGCAGTCATGCCTCTTTGACATGCCTCATACATGACATGTCATACCATGTGAACTTTTCTGAAGGTCACTCAAATGTCAGTATACGATCAAATACGACACTAAAACCACATTACACTGTACAACGTGAAAGTATCACAGCTGGGGCCATGTTTGTTGAAATGAGTTTTCATGGAAAAACTACCGTTGGTGCAGACGCGGTGCTTAAACACTGTGCACTATGTGAGCGACTTGAGATGTATCATTTTTTTGTTTTACACCTTGAATATGCAGATGTAGCCAACTTTCCGCGACTTGGCTGACACGTGTCATCGGTTCCCAATTGCGTAGATCGATGCTCATGCTGTTGATCAGAGGATTGTGTCGTCCAGACTCAATTATTTACAGACCGCCGCCATATATAGAGAAAACTACACTCGGTCTCATTACATACGAATTATAGGAAACTCGTGTCACGAGTTTCGTATAATTTCGTATATAATGAGACCGAGTGTGGAATTTTAATTATTACCCACGTCTTACATGCATTAAATTGACAAAATAGCGTATTATCTGTTATTTTTATGTTTTCAAACCGAAACCGGTTTCCTAAAGAGGTTGCGGAAGACCACTGTAGTACACTATTTGCATGACGTCACACTGTAATGACGTCACTGCCTTGGTAACCGACGTCACGATGCATGTCAGTTGTCATCGCCTCGTACAGCCTCCTACAGTAAACTACTCCGTAGCACCTCGTTTCTTGGTTTCCAGTTGCTTCATTCGGCTAACATCACTGGGGGAAACATTGCGTTTATGTTTTTCGACGGGTATAATGTCTCAGTTTGACTCACAATTAAACAGCGACACGACAACGTTCGCAATGTTTACATTCCCACAATGCATTTAAGTTGCAGAATGAATGAATTCACGTGTTTGTTATGAATGAAAAATTGTTACGTCAGAATGTGACCTATTTGAGAAGTCATCGGTTATCCAATCACATCGTTAGAATCTCAGGTCAACGCGATACGACACTCGTGTGACGTACGAGATTAGTATGCAACTACCCATACGATGACCTCGTGGGTAATAAAACGCGATACGATACTCGTGTGGCGTACGAGATTAGTATGCAACTACCCATACGTTGACCACGTGGGTAATAAAGCTGGAATATTGTTGAGTGCGGCGTAAAACTAAACTCACTCACTCAATTTTCCGTGTCCCGTGCTGGGATCCGAACATCGGACCTTCTGATGTAAAGTCGGACGCCTTGTCCACATGACCAAAGAGGTTAACCCCGTCAGCAAAGCTGACATGGTTAACTAAGGATGTCATCTGTGAGAAGACTCCACGCCCTGCTATACAAAGACAGTGTCTAGACCATCTATACTGCAAAAGGGTTTGTGGGTTGTCGCTTTCCAGTGTTCTAGTTATCTGAGACCCGTGAAGATCCGGGGTAGAATAGGTCTTCAACAACCCATGCTTGCTACAAAAGGCGACTATGCTTGTCGTAAGAGGCGACTAACGGGATCGGGTGGTCAGGCTCGCTGACTTGGTTGACACATGTCATCGGTTCCCAATTGCGCAGATCGATGCTCATGCTGTTGATCAGTGGATTGTCTGGTCCAGACTCGATTATTTACAGACTGCCGCCATATAGCTGTAATATTGCTGAGTGCGGCGTAAAACTAAACTCACTCACTCTAGTTGTCTGACGTGTGTATAGACAGAATGTGGTGGGATAGCCCGAAGTTATGCAGGCTTTGACGTTTACCACTCTGGTGAAAAGCACGGGCACGGGTTAGGTGCTGATAAAACAGGAAACATAATTTTAACGTATCGGGATTTGACACAATCTCTGGTTTCTGACATGTCCAAGGGAGGTAACTCTGCTCAGCGAATTACGGCACCCTAGACAACTAGGCCTACTGTGCCGGCAGACTGGAATTTGAATAAGTGAGTGAGCAATTATCCAGCTATATGGCGTCTGTAAATAATCGAGCCTGGACAAGACGATCCAGTGATCAACAGCATGAGCATTGATCTACTCAGTTGGGATACGATGACATGCGTCAACCAAGTCAGTGATACTGACCACCCGATCCCGTTACTCGCCTCTTACGACACGCATGGGTTGCTGAAGACCAATTCTAACCCGGATCTTCACGGGTGGTCTGGAAATTAAACATAATCCCCCATAACTGAAAAATTCTTATGCAAAACTTCATCGCTTTAGAATGCACAGTTTTACCACTTGGGTAGCCTATGGGTTAAAGTGTTTGCTCTTCACGCCGAAGACCCGGGTTCGCTTTCCTACATGGTTACAATGTGTGAAGCCCATTTCTAAGTGTCCCTTCCTAATATTGCTGGAAACGACCGAACGTTTTAACCACTTGGCTACCCCTCCGACTCTGGTCGTATGAGCCGGATCGGGTGGTCTGGCTCTATAACTTGTTTGACTGTATGTCATCGTATCCAGGCAACGTGGGCCGTTGCTCATGACATCAATCACTTGCAATGTTTGTCTCATCCAGACCCGATTATTTAAGTCAGAGGCGACTAACGGGATCGGGTGGTCAGACTAGCTGACTTCGTTGACACCATTGATTTCAGACCGCCGCCATATAGCTGGAATATTGCTGAGTGCGACGTAAAACTAAACTCACTCACTATTTACAGTTAGACAAACGCTAAGTCTTTGAATACATATAATCTTGATAGAAACAAACAATTCCTTTAAATCGAAAAGTAGCCCAAGTGAGGAAAGAGAACTTGAATAAATCTTTAGTTGCTTTATTAAAGGCTTTAGCATTGCAGATAAGGCAAGGCGGAAGGGGAACTGTGCTGGGACTTTGAGTCAGTGTAATTTACAAATCGCTGCATCTCTAAGCTGAGATATTGTCCAATGTGGCCTTAAGCAATTAAACATCATGTTTATCATGTTTATTAATGTCATCTTTTTATGTAGCATTTATTCAGAGTATTTTAACATTTTCCTTCCATTGTTGGTACGGGTCTCTCTCAGTTCATCTCAAATCTAAAATAGACAAAATTGTTAACACTGCAAGTAAAATCGCTGGAGTCAGATTTGAATGTTTATCATCAATATATGAGCGGCAAATCGTGAATCAAGCTGTCAAAATCATATCTGACCGTACTCACTACTTAAATTCGGAATACAACCTCCTCCCTTCAGGCCGCCGCTACAAAGTTCCAATTGTGAAAACTAAGAGAGCCCGTACATCCTTTATTCCAAGCACCATATCTCTCTTAAACAAATTTGAAGATACCTAAATCAAAGAATTTATGTAAATATGTTTGGTATCTCTCTAACGTGTCAGTAGCTCTGCTGATGAACACAAATTCATGAAAAGGCATTAAAGTATTATTCTATTCTGTTCTATTCTATTCTATTCTAAACACAATCAAAGGTAACCAAATTTCATCGTGTTTTTAGGTGAATCTCCCAACTCACAGGGGCTCCTTTTCAATCGCAATGGGATTTTTTTGTTACTTTCAAATTTATCTATATTCAGACAATAAGCGTTAGTCTACATGTTTCAATATACACTGTGGCACACAAAAACAAATACAAAGGCTGTATTGTCGGATGTCATGGTTTGGTTGCATATGTTTATTCGTATATATAACATGAACAAAACGTGACTTTTTGTCACAGAAACTAATATGTATGCAACGTTGGTACAACAATAACCACCTCAGTAATAGTGCTTAGTAATTATGCTTTCAGCACCAGCTGTAACATATATCCGTCTGTGAATTTAATGTGGAGTTTATGTTTCAGTAACTTTTAAATTGATGGTGATATATTCAACTGGGCACAATGCAGTATCATACTTTAATAACGCAGGCTTGCGCCCCGGGCGAGAATTGCGAGTGTTGCCACATCCAATTGTGTGGAGAATTACAATAATATCGTAAAGTTCAGAGAGATGTGATAATTTCGGTGATAAAGCGGCCGTTAATCCTAATGTCTATTATGGACCTCTCGTTAAATCTCCATTACCGAATGTTACACAGACAAGGACAGTTTCATCTTGTCGGAACGGCAAATAACTATAATGAAAAAACGTTTCTTATTTTATAAGAAAAAATAAATGTTTATTTGTAAGAGCTATATATGATTACATCCTTAAGATGCTCTTTCCTTAAAAGCGATATTTTCGTTACATGTTACAACTGTCTGTTTGACTACTAATTAAGTGTAAAATCATATTGTCATACACAGTAAGGCAGATAGTGTCCTAAATATCATTTATCAATTCAAATTTGTAAAGTTAGTTTGTAGTTACATCTATTTGGCATAAAAAAGACGTTCTTCACATACACAGAAATATTTTTTTAAATTGTTTTAGCCTAAACCTGTTACATATCTTCACAAACGCTTTATTTGATCAAATCGAATGTTAAAATTCAAACCTGTTGTTGGTCGGCATTCAACTCAGTTAGGTAAAATCCAACAAAGTCTGAATTAGAATATTATAGGTAAGCGGCTTAAAGTTATTGCCCTTTGAAAGCCCACTGTCCTATCAGATAAGTTTAATGCTTTGCATGGGAAGCGCAAGATTGTTTCTGGCCAATGAACATCAGAGGTTAAAGGTTATCCTGCGACCTTGAACCCGCTTCACGTACTCACTTTACGGAAAGAACTTGCAAGACAGTACACGAAAAACCGGCGTCCAACATGGGTAAAATAAGCGGTAAGTACACTTAAACATTTGGGTTTGGTTGCGTATTCTAATTGATGTATATGTAGAGATGCCGTATACTATTTTGTATCGTATTTTCAGGTGGTGCTGTCGTGGAAATGATGGGAGACGAAATGACCAGGTAAGCTCAATAGTGAACGCGAAACGAGTTTGTTTAGGTATGCCTGTCAATTTGTGCAAGCAGTTTTGTGTTCTTGATAAGGGTGGGTGGTGTAAAATTAGTATCCAGGGCGATGCATATATCTACTTCTAGTTAAAATATAAATGCGACAAGAAAATATTAGTTACGATAATTCTAGAACAGGGCCCTCTGTATCATGAGTCATAATTTTTTTTTATGTTATATGTATAGGCCGAAGCAGCTAAGAACCACAGTGATTTATAGCCCATATAGTTTTGCAACTGTTGCCGATTATTTCTTTATTAGGTATGCATTTGTTAGGACTATCTTGACAACAGAAAATACCTACAAAACAGCGTGCTAGCTGCCCGTAGCTTTATATAAAGATGTTTGCCATAAATGATCATTATCGTGATACGTTGTCTAATTTACTTTATTTAGCAAATTAGCATATTTCTGTTTTTCGGTCTCATTGTAACTAGGTATGAATCATTCTAGACCAATTTTTGTCTCGTTTCATACACTAAGAAAGGGAGTAGTTGACCTGATATACAGAAGCTGTAGATAATCTGGGCCCAATATAATCCTCCTTCAGAGAGATTGTATAATTTTGAAGTAAAATAATGCATTGAAAACACAATTTGAATATCTCCATTCTACCATGAACACAAGGAGACCATCAACTTGTACTGATTTTCAGTGTTGAATATAGAACAGTATATGATATTGATGAAGCAAGAGCCAGGTTTCTAATAAGGAGTGAGTCAGCTTCTCAGCTATATATGTAACGATTTCTGCACTTTATCACTTGCTGTTTCCACCCATATTAAACAGACACGCTATGACTGTTCAGATACTGTTCAAAGCATAATTAAACCAAGACTGATGCGTTTCTGTGGTATACGTCTGAGTATGTTAACATTCACAAAACCCAGCATCAATTTTAGTCACAGATATGACTAGAATAACCTGTCTCCTTCAGCCACTAATCTGAGCCAGAGAGACCTGTAAATTAATAGTAGTTCTAGTTACTTCAACCAAATCTGTAATATATCAATTAACTCTACTGAACCAAAATTTGGATTTTTAGAATCAAAAAGTGCTTGGCAAAGGCATACATCCTAATATTATCCCCTGTTAAAAGTCAAATGAAGTCAATGGGCAATAAGCTCTAAATAAAAGAAACGGTGGTTTATGGTTTGAAACCTTGTATTTAGAATTCACCGGAAGATTTCAGTACAAAGTATCATAACTTTTGATATTTAATATAATTTAACACAGTTATTGATCATCTACTGACTATCAGAGTATGAATTAGCTCAGGTGATATGCCACAATGGGTACAATGTGTGAAGCCCGTTTCTGGTGTTCCCTGCTGTGACATTGCTGGAATTTTGCTAAAAGTGGCATACTCGCTCAGTTGATGTGATGCATTACATTCCGCCAATTGCAAGTGAACAGCTGTCTCATGTCTGTTCACTGTGTGATTACTGAATGAGCAATATGTTACCTGGCAGTGTTAATCTAAATCTAATACCACACTGGTGGATTTCTCATGATTGTTCAGGGTACGAAGAGGCGGTGGGGTAGCTTAATGGTTAAAGTGTTTACTCGTCACACAGAAGACCCGGGTTTGATTCCCCACATGGGTACAATGTGTGAAGCCCTTTTCTGGTGTCCCCTGTCGTGATGTTACTGGAATATTGCTATAACTGTATAAGCGGTGTAAAACAATACTCAGTCACTGATTCAGGGTACGAATCACACTGTTAGGTACTGCCGGCACTATTAATTACATTCTTGATGTTTAAACGTAACTCGCAAATTATTTATTTTCATACATTGTGAAAATATCATACGAAGTCTGTGACAAATGTACTTTCACACAAATAAACTGAGCCCTTATTCTCGAAATGTTCGTATCCCTAAGAATTCCTAATTTGATCGTAGCCAATGTGTTAAGAATAATAATAATAAAATGCAGATTTCTTCATGCGCCTTTTCCACGTCAGCAGATATGCTCAAGGCGCAACAATGACAGATTAAAAGAGTCTCCCACATTTATACAGCAATATGTACACTTCCAAAATAGAGTTCCTAATACATTGAAAACAGGTATGTTTTGAGTCCTGACTTGAATGTGGCAATACTATCAGAAACTTTCAGATTGTATGGGAGTGAATTCCACAAGGTTGGGGCTGCATATGAAAAAAGTCCGGTTTCCAAAAGTTTTAAGCTTGAAGTTTGGCACGAACAGAAACTCCTGATTGGATGATCGAAGGCAGCGCTTGTTTGAGTAAGGAGTAAGCAGGTCAGAGAGATATGGGGGAGCAAGTCCGTGACGGGCCATGTAGGTCAAGCAGAGGATTTTGTAGTCGCTTCTTGCCTTCATGGGGAGCCAGTGCAACAGTGCAATGGACTTAAGAAGTTCGTAGGGCTACGAACATTTCGAGAATAGCTAGCCTGATCAAATTCATGGAAAATGAACACAATTCAGTTTCTTAAGCAAACTTGGAATGATTATTTTGGAAAAGTAACTTATTGATCTGATTGAAGAGGAGTAGGGAAACTTTCGCAATTACAACCGCTTACTATCTGTGTCTTTGAATCAGCGATTCATTGTGTAGAATTCCAGTCAACAGACATATTGGAAAATTATCATTGCGGGTTCGAACCCCAAATCCACCTTGATTGTTTTGGATCTCTCAGCACCATATCCATGATTGTGTGTTTCACCAGAGTAGTAAATGTCTTAAGATCTGTATCACTTCTGCTTTCCTCCCATGTAACATATGTTATATTTGGGATTACACTTTCTTACTAAAGTACAGATTCTAGTACTTTTGTTGGGTTGAGTCCCATGTAGGATTCAAACCCACACTCTCAGAGTCAGCCACCTAACCCACTCAGCCACTTATCAGAGGGGTACACAAAGTCCACAGTGTAGACTACCAGTTGTCCGACTTCCATTTTTTCGCAGTGGCATGTTATAACATGTTATATTTGGGATTACACTTTCTTACTAAAATACAGATTCTACTACTTTTGTTGGGTGAGTCCCATGCGGGATTCAAACCCACACTCTGAGTCAGGCACCTAATCGCCAGCACACAGTCAGCCACCTAACCCGCTCAGTCACTTATCAGAGGGGTACACAAAGTCCACAGTCTAGACTACCAGTTGTCCGACTTCCATTATTTCGCGGTGGCAGAGCGGGTTAGGTGCCTGACTCTTGAGAGTGTGGGTTGGAATCCCGCATGTGACTCAGCCCAATAAAAGTACTAGAATCTGTACTTTACTAAGAAAGTGTAATCCCAAACATAACATATGTTACATTTGACCACTTTCTAAATGGCATTGTGTAATAATAGCTTTCCTCCCATGTCATGCAGACACACCGTGACACAACTAAATACTATAAGCAGACATATGTTAAACCGTACTCACTGTCCCTGTCAGCAAATATAATTTCATTGAAAATTAAGCTACACATTAAATTGCTAATGTATATGCAGTCTGTGCCAAAGGGTTTTGTGACTACAGTAGCCTGAAATTAGTTCTTGACATCATTTTCAGTTGAATTTAATATTCGGTAGACCAAAACAGAATATCGATTGACATGACCTCTGAATGAGTGGTAAAGTTACAGACTGTATGCCATCATTTCCTCTCAGTTACAGACTTACAGTTGAGGACATTAGGGGTGTCAAGATTCGGTTCAGTTCATCGAAATAGAATCGATGGATGTATGATTCGATCTCGATTTCAAATGCATCCATTTCGATTCAGTTCATAAAGTACCTACTTTCTAATACTGAGAGTTTATTTCACCTGAAATCGTAAGAAATTTAGTTGAAAATTCGCTGCTACAAGTGTGGCCAGGGAGAGGGTATTCTCCACTGCCGGAGACATTGTAAGTGCCCAGAGGCCATGTCTTTCAAGTGAAAATTCCTTGCACAGAACATGATCATTCCAAATGACTTGCAGTGACATTACAGTCCCAATGAACACTTGACACCAGAGTTCGTGACTGAAACTTAATTTCAGGATCACTTGTTCAGTGAGTATTTGTTGACAACTTGTCTTGACAGTGTTCTAATTGTGCATTGTACCAATTTTCCAAAAGTTTGCCAAATTAAACTGATATTACAACAAATTTGACTTTGTCCTCAACTTTGGTGAATTGAATCGAAATTAATCGAATCAAACGAATTGAGTCGATAATCGTATCGAATCGAAGTGAGAGTGAATCGTGAAACCCCTAGAGAACATATTTGTAGAATCTCTGTAGGATACAATACTGTAATCAATTTTGCTAAAACATTTTTATTCTTTTATTATGTCCTTGAAGCCTATAAATCCTCTATATGATGCTCCAAGCCCTCAACACTTACTGTATTGAATACGGTATATGATATTAAATTTACAAATGCAAAATGTGAAACATGATATATGTGACAGTGCATATATAACCAAAATCGATTCAGTGTCAGACCCAAGTGAAATTGGGTCCGCCAATCCAACTATTCTGAAACAGAAGATCTATCAGTTTAGCAACATAAAGCTTTATCTGTACATTGCATGGTAAATAAGTCAAGACTGGACAGCTGTTGAATTCTGCTGGGTCATCCGAGGGTTGTAGACTTTGAACTCAGCTCTTGTTGACATTGCTAGAATTGTCATGTCACTGAACTGGACCTGGTATCTTATCAAGCTTCACGTTACTCCATGTACCTGGGTCAGTGTCTGGAGTCTAGGTGATGAAAACATGAGAAAAAAGAATCAGGTCGTGGTTTTAGTATCATTCGTCATGTCGGAGAACATGCCCACATGTTGTGGAGGCAGGGTCGAAGTCTACCATGCTGGATGTCTGTAAACATGTTAAACATGAACTGACTTTTTCGTAACTTGTGATACGTCCAACTTGTCTACGCAGGGACAACTTGACCTGTAGTGGAAAATTTGGTGGAAGTTGGACCTGGAGGGGAAATTCTGAGGACAGTTTTCATGGGAATAAAATGTTTATCAGTCATTGGGTTTCATAATGAGCACTTGCATCATTTCTATGTATGCTTAGTGAAGTACCAAATCTTCCCTTGACACATACACCCTCCCTCTGTCCCTACAGAATTACCAACTGAACTACAGTAGCTGACCATAAGTGAGTCATCATAAGTGAAATTCCCATAGACTTGCATGTTAACTCTTGCAAGAATAATTTTGGGAAATCATTTCAGCTACATACACATATTTTCCATTCCATTTTCCGATGATTATGAAAGGTCACATGCAACCAAAAAATCAAATATAATTAAAACACAATTATCACTTATTCATGACATATAATATACATTGCTGATTATGAAAAAACATATAAACAAAATTATAAGCGTACAATCGCAAATCAAAAGTGCAATATTGTGTACTTGGGTTTACTTCCCTAGAAACGAAGCGTCCGGGATACCGAACCCAGTCAGAGCGGGTGGGTGTGCACTCAAGTGTAACGGCTTGTTTATTTGCCGATGCCCTCACGGCTCATTGTGTGTGTGTATGTATAGAGATTTTGGGTTTTGTAAATACATGCTCATTTTTTGTGTATAACACTTTGCAATCAACAGACATCATAACATGTCATGTGTTCAAGTATCACACCTGCCTGTACTTGTAAATATTACTAATGGACTCATATTATTAACTGTATGTCCTATTGGTGCAATAGTGTGGATGTTGGACTAATGGAAGCCGATTAAATTAGAACATATCAATAATAATTACTGGACAGCAATCAGGATATTATTACCACCTTGTCATCCATGGACCCCAAGACACATGTTACTGACTCATGGTTGATAATTAGATGCCGCGGGAGGTCAAGCAACGACTAATCAAACTGTTTCATCAGTAACATGAAGCAAACCAAAGTGCTTCGCTTATGTTAATTATTATGTTAACTATGTACATTGAAAAATGCATTAGTTGTATACTCCCCAGGGAGTTGAGATTGATAATGCGATGTGCCGTTGAGATTGACATCCAATGATCGAGGGAAAAAATACAAGCGCATTAAGCATGCACTAGTTGCGTGGACATGTACGCTATATAATATCCAATAAGAAAAATAATAATTATACTAACAACATAGTAGGATGTATTATCCTTGTTAAAATAACTGCTAAAGATGTAAATTCTTCTGATCATGTCATCATATCCCATTTGTGTATATTGATGCCCATGCTGTTGATCACTGGATTGTCTGGTCCAGACTGGATTATTTACAGACCGCCACCATATAGATGGAATGTTGTTGAGTGCAGCATTGAACAACAAACAAATAAACCCTGAAATGGAAAGACTCGTCCACTCGTACTTTGGTCCTGAGCCTGTTATTAAAAACATTTTGTCCTTGTGAATGTAACTTATCAGTAAGAGACATAATGTGTACATTAGACAGGCCCCAACATTACAAACACATGACTACTTGAGAAATGGATGTCTGTGTGTAGCAAAAAAAATATCTACACGTGTGTTTATGAAAATCAAAATCAAGTGCAGTTATCAAATGTAACTTACTGACATAATAATTAGTATTTATTATGCAATGATTAAACAAACGGCACAGTAAAATAGTGTGTTTAATGTGTGAGTTAATAATGTCTGCATTCCGTTTCTTGTATATGCAAGTATGCTTGCATAATGAAACCTAAACCCATTGTTCCTTTTATAAAAGCTTATTGACTTCATTTTACTTTTATCAAGGGTGGTGGGGTAGCCTAGTGGTTAAAGTATTCGCTCATCATGCTGAAGACCCGGGTTCGATTCCCCACATGAGTATAATGTGTGAAGCCCATTTCTGGTGTCCCCCGCCGTGATATTGCTGGAATATTGCTAACAGCGGTGTAAAACCCAACTCACTTACTTTTATCAGGGGATAATGTTAGAGACCATGTTCTTATTCAGCCTTTGCCAAGCTCTTTTGATTCTACAAGTCTAAATTTGGCTCAGTAGAGTTCGTTGATAAAATGCTTTAGTTTGTGGGATGAATATTGGGATTCAGCAGATGTGACCACAATGAGATCTGTTGCATTTCTAGGAATATGGATTCAGTAACGCATCAATACATGTAGCCAAGGAACACCTGAAATGGATCAAATCCTGCCATTATTCTTGGGTTACTATTGTGTCATGGTTATATGTGTGTAAGTCAGAATAATTCATGATTGCATGCAACATATACAGTAGAGTGTAGAAAACAAAACTAGCCTGCAGATGTTTTTCAGATGTAGTGAATGTCCTTACAGAATTCTTGTGTTTGGTTGGTGTTTGGGCGTTTGAATCAAACATGGCGCTGTCTTGTATCAACACCCTTGTTTTTCGCTGTTTTTGACAATGTTTCATTTCACTCAAACTCAACGAATATTGAATCAGTTGCTTCACTGCATGTTTCCAACATGTCGTTTATAGTGTCCATTAAGCACACAAAAAGTTGCATTTATCTTAGAGTATAAATAACCCCACCACGTTTGGGTTTATATATGACTATCCAAATTTAGGGTGTTCCCATACTTTTTGTTTGTAGTATATATCAATAGACAGCCCTAGTATATATGGACACTGCCAGTGAAGTGATCATATATTCGTATATGTGTACTCAAAGATTTTAAGTGATGGAACTAAATGTTAAAACCAAACTCTCACTGTGTACACACACTGCATACTGTATGTTTTGTTCTGTTTTTAGGATCATTTGGGATCTCATCAAGGAGAAACTCATTCTTCCATTTGTTGACCTTGAACTACATACATTTGACCTTGGAATTGAGCATCGAGATAAAACTGATGATCAAGGTAGCTTCAGTTTCAGGAAACAGAATGAACACGGGTAGTGTGTGATAGCTGGGAGATGTGCATGAAAGCTGGGACGTGTGTGTGTGTGTAATAGCTCGGACCTGTGTGTGATAGCTGGGATGTGTTGGTGATAGGTGGGAATTGGGTGTGATAGCTGGGAGATGTGCATGAAAGCTGGGACGTGTGTGTGTGTGTAATAGCTGGACCTTGTGTGTGATAGCTGGGATGTGTATGTGTGATAGCTGGTAATTGTGTGTGATAGCTGGGACTTGTGTCTGTGTGTGTGTGTGTGAGAGTGATTGCTGGGACGTGTGTGTGGTGTGATAGCTGGGACTTTGTGTGTGTGATGTGTGACTTTTGTGTGTGATAGCTGGGACTTGTGTGTGTGTAGTGTGGCTGGGACATGTGTGATAGCTGGGACATGTGTGTGTGTGGTAGCTGGGATGTGTGTGTGTGTGGTAGCGTGTGTGTGATAGCTGTGATGTGTGTGTGATAGCTGGGACTTGTGTGTGTGTGGTAGCTGGGACTTGTGTGTGATGTGTGTGTGATAGCTGACTTGTGATGTGTGTGTGATAGCTGTGATAGCTGGATGTGTGTGTGTGATAGCTGGGACGTGTGTGTGTGTGATAGCTGGGTGTGTGTGATAGCTGGGACGTGTGTGTGATAGCTGGGTCGTGTGTGATGTGATAGCTGGGACGCAGTGTGTGATAGCTGGGACGTGTGTGATAGCTGGGACGTGTGTGTGATAGCTGGGACGTGTGTGTGATAGCTGGGACTTGATGTGATAGCTGGGACGTGTGTGTGATAGCTGGGACGTTGTGTGTGATAGCTGGGTTGTTGTATGTAATAGCTGGGACGTGTATGTGTGATAATAAAGGCATGTGTGTGTTTCTTTCAGTGGACATATGTGAGATAGCTCAGATGTGTGCAAAGTGTTACAGAAATATGTATGTTGTAGATTAGACACAGGGGGATTACATATCATATCCCAGTAAAACCAAAAAATCTTCATTATGCAAACTGCGGGAAATATTGAGGTCCTGTACAAAACTAAAATGAACATGCTAAAAAATAAGTCTTCACTTGAATAATTTATGGGACTCTCATACGTCTGGTGAAGATCCTTGATATTGTTTACTAGGGTCCTCTGCACTCCATTGTTTAGGGAGTCCAGGTAAAACCCAGTGTGTGTGTGATTACTGGGACGTGTGTATGACAGCGGGGACATGTGTGAGATGGCTGTGATCCATGTGTGATAGCTGTGATGTGTGTTATAACTGTAATGTCAGTTTTATATCGGTGACGAGTGTGTTAAAGCTGTGATGTGATGTGATATGTGTTAGATGTGATTTGTATGTAATATCTATGTGTGCTATTTGTGGTTTGTGTGTGATAGATGTGTGTGCAATAGATGTGATGTGTATGTTATACCTGGTGTGTAGTGGTAGTGGTAGTGGTAGTGGTAGTGGTAGTGGTAGTAGTAGTAGTAGTAGTAGTAGTAGTAGTAGTAGTAGGTCTCACAGTCCCTGAACCACATTATTTTCCCTACAGCCTAGCCTTCCCTGTAGTGCTAAAGCCCTAAACGAAGCAAGTCTAGATTTCCCCAGGTTCAGGGAATCTCTGGTCTCCCTAGGGCTCCTTTTCAATTTAAATGGGCTTGTTTGTTACTATCAAAATTATATATATTCAGAGACTAAGCCTTAGTCTATAGTAGTAGTAGCTGGGGCATTTGTGTGATAGCCGATTAGTGTGTGATGATGGGCCATGTGTAAGATAGCTGATGTATTTCTTTAACCCAACCTTCAATACTCTACCATCTTTCCTCAGTAAAAATGTATTGAATTTTGACCTGTCCTAAACATTTCACTGAATCAATCTGGTCTCTTTAAGACCATGAAAACAAGACACAAGTCAAAGTAAATGGATAAATATTTATGAGTACTGTCTATTGTTGCTGAGAACAGGATGAAACAACAATCAGTCAGCTCCATGAATGTTGTTTCAGTGACTGTTGATTGTGCCAATGCCATCAAGAAGTACAACGTGGGCATCAAGTGTGCCACCATCACTCCTGACGAGAAGAGAGTAGAAGGTGAGACAACGCTATACAAGCTCGTGGCTTACTATTGTTGTTTGCAGGCTGTAGATGTAAAGACTTTGTTGATTAGTGCCAATTTGGGGGATATTCTGAGACTGACTGCCCATGGCAGATATATTTTTATGACCTGATTACTAGGAGTAGGGCGTAAACGTTATCAAAAGTCGTACATTATCTATAAATATAGAGAGGGATGATTGGTTGTGACAGGCATGCAACTTTAAATCAGTTGCCTTGTGGTTAAACCGTTTGCTCGTCACGCTGAAAATCTGTGTTTGATTCCCCACATTGGTACAATGTGTGAAGCCCATTTCTGGGGTCCCCTGCTGTGATATTGCTGGAATATTGCTAAAAGCGGCGTAAAACAGTACTCACTTTCTTGCATTATCTCCTCCAATAGATTTCATGATGTCTGCATTTGATCAGTAAAGAAAGGTTCTATAGAGATATACAGGTATGGAAGTAGACAGGGGATGTTGTAGACGGTTGCCCTGAACATCATTGGCAGTGAACTCTGTTGTGTAGTGACATGGTATAGTACCATACAGTCCCTACCACGAGGGGCAGTGGGGTAGCCTAGTGGTTAAAGTGTTTGCTCATCACGATGAAGGTGATGGTTTGATTTCCCACATGGGTACATTGTGTGAAGCTCATTCCTGGTGTCCCCTGTCATGATATTGCCGGAATATTGCTAAACTCACTCACTCACTCACTCACTCACTCACATACCCAAACTACCCAACTCACCCACTCACTCTCACTCACTCACTACCACTCACTCACTACCATGATCCCACATGTCAGATTCTGATGGTAAGTAACTGTTGTTGCCAGAGTTTAAACTGAAGAAGATGTGGAGGTCGCCCAATGGGACCATCCGAAACATTCTCGGTGGGACCGTTATTCAGGGAGGCCATCATCTGTAAGAACATCCCTCGCCTCGTCCCAGGGTGGACAAAGAGCATCGTCATAGGACGTCATGCGTACGGAGATCAGGTTAGTGGAACAGTATACACATTGCTATCAGGTTTGGTGTTATTTCAGGTATAGTGTCTGTTGAAGGAGCATCAGTGTCTATGATTGTCCACAATAGTGGCACCATTAGCCGGCCTGCTAATGGTTAATGTCATGACCAAGTGTTAACGTAAAGAATATCTCTGGCATTAGCTCATCAGCTTGGTCAGTAACATTGGAGTTAGTACTCGCATGCATTTGGGGCAGTGGGGTAGTCTAGTGGTGAAAGTGTTCGCTTGTCATGCCCAAGACCAAGGATGAAATAGCCACGTGTGGGTACAGTGTATGAAGTCCATTACTGGTGTGTTAACTATTATATTCCTGGAATATGGCTAAAATTGCACAAACAATATTCACTCCATCTGTAACAAAACGTTCCTTAAACCTTTGATGACAGTTATATTGTCAAAGTGGGATGGTGGTGTAGCCAAATGGTTAAAGCATCCGCTTGTCACGCTGAAGACCCGGGTTCGATTCCCCCTCATGGGTACAATGTGTGAAGCCCAATTTCTGGTGTCCCCCCACCGTGATATTCTTGGAATATTGCTGAAAGTGGCGTCACTCACTCACTTTTGTCAAAGGGGTCTACATGGTCTAAGGCACTGCAGAGTTACATCCCCTTGTTTTGCCATGATTATCTGGGTGCGGGCACAAATCCTCTATTTGCCCTCTGTGAGGGAGAATTGACTATCATTGATGCTTTTAGAATATTTTTTCAGTGTAGGCTGTATGACTGTCTATGTTTATTGAAAAGAGATCTTAACAAATGTTGACACTAGATTTGTCTGTTTCAGTACAAGGCAACTGACTTTGTGGTCCCTGGCCCAGGGAAACTGGAGATGAAGTTCACCCCAGAGAATGGCGGTGACCCAATGGAGTACACAGTGTTCGAGTTCAAAGGCACAGGGGGTGTTGCAATGGGCATGTACAACACAGATGCTGTAAGTGTAGTCACTGTTGCAGAGGGGCATTGGGGTAGCTGAAGTTTTGATTGTCATGATGAAGACCATTCTCTTCCCACAGAGGTTACTTGTCATTGTACGACCCTTTCATGGTGCGAGTGTTCAGGATTCGTGATTGGTTGCAATCAGATTTAGTTGTGCAATCAGCAACATTGTTTCAAAAGTGATCATTTGCAAGGCCTCGGTAATTTCCGTATGCTTTGAGAAAACTAGAACCTCTTCCCCTGCGAGATGCGCAAACATTTCTTCGAGACAGAACTCAGTCATGTAATGGCGGATCAATGGTGTCTCCATCAGCCCTTGTTGACAACATACAAGCTAGCCATTAAATGTCTTGTGTGTCACATCAACACAAGTCCCCTGCTGAGAAGGGATGTTTGTGGCCCCACATTTGCTTGTATCAAGCTGGATCTAAGTCAATGTAACACGTGTTCTGATTGGATAGAAAGAAGGGGGATCTTCGTGTTGCGATTTTTTGCTGCTAGGGGATTTTGTGAGAACCGGGAAATATGGCCGTATTAGAACAGAGGTTCGTAGGAAGATATGACAAGTAACTTCTGTGGGAAGAGAATGGATGAAGACCCAGGTTCGATTCCTCACATGGGTTGAGTGCATAATGACATGTGGTGTCCCTACTTGTGATATTGCTGGAATAGTGCCGAATGTCATAGACCTTTAAGTGCTCACTTGATGACACAAACACTGGTGATCCTTCAGATCTCTGTTCACTTACCCGTGAAGATCCGGGTTAGAATTAATCTTCAGTAACCCATGCTTGTCGTAGGCAGACTAACGGGATCGGGTGGTCAGGCTCGCTGACTTGGTTGACACATGTCATTGTATCCCAATTGCGTAGATCGATGATCATGCTGTTGATAGCTGGATTGTCTGGTCCAGACTCGATTATTTACAGACCGCCACCATATAGCTGGAATATTGATGATTGTGGTGTAAAACTAAACTCACTCACTCTATTCACTTAGATATTGTTCAGTCAGTCGCCACACCATGGAGGTATGAGCACCTTGTTATCTCAGTCTCCACAGTTTTCTTACAGAGTTGTGTCCCTTTGTTTTCAATTAATGGGGTTAAACAAACCAACCAAACTGTGCTGTCAAAATTCTGGATTTGTCTTGATTTGAGATAGTAGTGGTGTGGTTGAGCCAGGGTGTGGAGCCATGGCTGTTAGTGCTGTAAGCTGCTTGTAGGTTTTACCAAGGTGATATTTGTCACTCATCTGCATCACTTTAATTTTTCCTTCACAACAAGCTGGCATTCCTTAAACTATATAACACAAAATAAGGGGTGTTGGGGTAGACTAGTGGTAAAAGTGTTCGCTCGTCACGCTGAAGATCTGAGTTCGATTCCCCACATGGGCACCATGTGTGGAGCCCATTTCAGGTGTCCCCAGGATATTGCTGGAATATTGCTAAAAGCGGCGTTAAGCAATATTCACTCACTCACTCAAAATACCATACCTCAATAATTCTTGATGAAATATATCTGTAAACCAGCTGATATTTAAATGAGGTGAAAGGGTAGTCAACACAAGGAGGATCTGTTCACTTTGAGAGTCCCTCACTCCTCCTCTGCCCTCCTATATTTGTTAAGAGTGTGTATTTATAACATAATTGTTCTTTTGTCCTCAGAGTATCCGAGACTTTGCAAAGAGTTCACTCACCTTTGCCCTTCAGAAAGGCTGGCCTTTATATCTTAGGTAAGACCAAATGCTTCCTTAGACAAGACTTTATCATTCTGTACACATTCTTCTTGGTGAACCCGTGAAGATCCGCTGGTAGAATTGATCTTCAGTAACCCATGCTTGTTGTAAGAGGCGACTAACGGGATTGGGTGGTCAGGCTCGCTGAATTGGTTGACGCATGTGATCGTATCCCAATTGCGTAGATCGATGCTCATGGTGTTGATCACTAGATTGTCTGGTCCAGACTTGATTATATACAGACCACCATCATATAGCTGGAATATTGCTGAGTGCGGCGTTCAACAACAAAGAAAACGTGTTCACAGAATTTTTACCCAATTTTAAACAAGTTTTGTTGCTCTAGATTATTTTATGTTAAAGCTTTTATAGATTTTTTCCCTGAAATCATGGCTTTTGTTTTGCAGCACAAAGAACACAATCTTGAAAAAGTATGATGGCCGATTCAAGGATATATTCCAGGATATTTATGATAAGTAAGAAGACAGCTAGTCAACAAAAAGGTTTTCAATTTTAAGTGCAAATGTTAGCCCAAGTTCAGGAATAATTATTGAATCATGTTAATTCATGAAATATATGGGTAGTGGGGTAGCTTAATGGTTAAAGCGTCTGCTCGTCACGCTAAAGACCTGAGTTCGATTCCCAACATGGGTACAATGTGTGAAGGCCATTTGTGGCATTCCCCGTCGTGATATTACTGGAATGTTGCTAAAAATGGCTAAAAGTTACGTAAAACCATACTCACTCATGAAATATGTAAGTGAGTAAGGATTTATGCTGATTTTAGCAACGTTTGAGCAATATTACGACAGGGGACACTTGAAATGGGCTTCACACATTGTAACCATCTGAGAAACTATAGAAAAAAATGTTTTTCATAATCGCAAGCAGAGATCTAATCCAGGTTTACTGGAGAGACTGCACATTAAATCATTTGTTATATCTTCAGTTCTGTATTGCAGTGCATTCATAAGATGTCACAATTCATAAGATTGACAATAAATAGAATTGAACTGAGGAAATTAACTAACTAGCCAATTAGTGTGTGAAACAAACGCTAATGCTCAGTGAGAATTGCTGAAAAAAAATTCTATTATTTCTGTGTTTAATGCCCTACCATGTTATACTCTCAATAGGGAGTACAAGACCAAGTATGAAGCCAAGGGCATCTGGTATGAGCACAGGCTGATAGACGATATGGTGGCCTACGCCATGAAGTCTGAAGGAGGCTTTGTGTGGGCGTGTAAGAACTATGATGGCGATGTCCAGTCTGATTCTGTAGCTCAAGGTGAGTGATCTGGACAGGACTCGTATGAAATAGTTGGGGGAACTAGATATTACTCTCATGAAATAGTTGGGGAACTAGATGTTACTCTTATGAAATAGTGGGGGGACTAGTTGTTCCTCTCTTATGAAATAGTGGGGAACTAGATCTGACTTTCTTATGAAATAGTTGGGGAAGTAGATATGACTCTTATGATATGACTTTCTTATGAAATGGTTTGGGAACTACAGTCCATTTGAGTAAGAAACGGACCGATGAATTGCAAATTTTATCATTGTACAAAATTGCCACATAAATATAAATAGTACACATGTTTATCATTTACTAATACCCAACAGCTTTCTTATATTTGAAAATTGTCCGGACTCCACCAAAAAAGTTCTTTAAAGGTCACATGCAACCAAACAATCAAACATAATTAAAACACAATTATCACTTCTTCATGACATATAATATGCATTGCTGATTATGAAAAAACAAATAAACAAAATTATAACCGTATAATCGCAGATCAAAAGTGCAATATTTTGTACTTTGGTTTACCTCCTTCGAAACGAAGCAGCCGGGATACCGAACCCAGTCAGAGCGGGTGGGTGTGCACTCAAGTGTAACGGCTGGTTCATTTGTAGATGCCACCCTCGCAGCTCATTGTGTGTGTATATATAGAGATGTTGGGTTTTGTAAATACATGCTCATTTTTTGTGTATAACATTTTGCAATCAACAGACATCATAACATGTCATGTGTTCAAGTATCACACCTGCCTGTCTGTGTAATTACATAATGTAACAGAGACCGAACTCGGGCCATAAATCAATGCATTTTGTTTATGGTGTATAGCCTGATTGGTGTTAAGTTCAAATTGCATGTGGTCAGTGATAGCAGCTGTGTATTGAATATTGTCATTAGCAGACAGGCAGGCAGACACATAGGTGTCAATAAAACAAGACATTGAGTTTTGTCTGTGACAACGACATATCTATATCACAGATAGAAATTCTGTCAACGCTAAATAATGACATTGCTTTTAAGTATCGAACTGAGAAAGTGACTCGGTAAGAAAAACGTGTGGTGAAATTGACAAATGAAATTATATAAACAGTTAATTTACTGTCATAACATATAAAAGCTCGCGCTGTGAGATATCAACAAAACATTAGCAAAATAGCTCATACCAAAGCCTTCACCGGACAGCCCGCTTCCAAGTTGCGCGAACCTATTTCACTGCGCGACGTGCTATGAGCGCAGCCCAGCTGTTGAAACCCGTTTTCCCCAGACTTTTCTGGGGAAAATTAGTGAAAACGTTTGAACTCGATTTCGCGCGGTTTTTTCATCGTTATTTTTCAAATTTATAAGTTGAATTTGCATTTTTGACGATTTGTTTCGGTATGTTCATACCGAAAGGTATCAGAATCTGCAAAGTTGTGTTTTACGTTGCATGTGACCTTTAAGAAACTATCATCATTGAAAACGCTAAAGTTGTTATCTGTCGCGGCGGGGTGAAACCGCAGAAACGGAACAGCCACTATCTCATCATGCACGGGATACACGTGCCTGATGAAAAATGAAGTTGAATGCTGACGTGAAACAGTTGATGATTAAAGTGTACGATATTTTCTGTGCTGAAGCCAAAAGGGCCATTTTATGCCATTAATAAATTCCGTAAGCTGGCAGCAAAAGCTTTAGGAGTATCAGCAAGGGTACTGACAAATGTTCTGGAACACAAACATTGTTAGGGTGATGCGAAGCAGGTAGGGGTCGTGTCAAAATCACACAAATTAAAACATTCGGACAACTTTCAAAAGAACCTTGTAAGGCAGTCTATCAACAAGCTCTATTCTGAAAACAAATACATGTCGCTGAAAATTTTTAAAAAGCATTTAAAGCAAGAACACAACCTCAGAGTATCAAAGTACACACTCTGGCGACTCTTACACTCTTTCGGGTATCGGTATAAGAAAATTTCGGGGGAGAATAGGTCAGTACTCTGTGAACGCCCTGATATCGTTCGCTTGAGAAATAATTTTCTCAGGGTTATAAAGAGGAAGGGTTCGAGCCAGTGTACTTGGACGAGACCTGGGTCAATGCCTTGCACACTGCCAGCAGTCAGTGGGTACCCGATGGGGGTGATAAGGGGTCACGTAGAAAGCTGCCTCTAGGGAAAGGAGAGAGACTAATCATTCTCCATGCTGGTTGCTCCAGCAAAGGCTTTCTCCCAGGCTGCGACTAGGTATTCAGGGCAAAGTCCACAGATAACAGAGGCTAACATTCCGAGATGAATGGTGCGGTTTTCCTCGATTGGGTTAAAAACAAGTTGGTACCAGCTCTACCAGAGAAGTCTTTTATTCTAATGAACAATGCCCCATACCACAGCGTGCAGGACCCCGACAGTAAAGCCCCGACATCGAACAGTCGGAAAGGTGATATGATATCATGGCTCGACAAATTTCAGATCGCACAGCCTTCAAAGGCAATGAAGCCTCAGCTATATGAGATCATAAAAACCCACAAAGGTGAACCTTTCTACAAAGTTGACAGTTACATAAAAAGTAAGGGTCATGATATTCTGCGACTTCCACCCTATCACTGTGACGTTAACCCCATTGAAATGATATGGGGTATTGTCAAAGGAGATGTTGCCAGATCAAACACAACTTTTAGCTTACGTGACGTAGAGGTTTTGGTTAAGGAATCCCTTAACAAAATCACGACTGAAACTTGGCAAAACTGTCAACAAGGTAGCTAACATAATTGAACAAGGTTACTGGTCCCGGGATGGCTTACAACAGGCAACTGTGGCACCACTTGTCATCCCTTTAAGTCGTGACTATGACACTACGACAGACGAGGAACCGACAGGTCTCCCGGAATAGATTTTGAGATGTCCCCCGCCATGACTGGCTGTTCGGTTTCTGCAGTTTCACCCGGCCGCGACAGATAACAACTTTAGCGTTTTCAATGATGATAGTTTGTTAAAGAACTTTTTTGGTGGAGTCCGGACAATTTTCAAATATAAGAAAGCTGTCGGGTATTAGTAAATGATAAACATGTGTACTATTTATATTTATGTGGCAATTTTGTACAATTATAAAATTTGCAATTCATCGGTCCGTTTCTGACTCAAAGTTCAAACGGACTGTAGTTGTTACTCTCTTATGAAATAGTTGGAGAACTAGTTGTTACTCACTTGTGAGTGAGTGAGTTTAGTTTTATGCCGCTCTCAGCAATATTCCAGCTATATGGCGGCGGTCTGCAAATAATCGAGTGGGAACTAGTTGTTATTCTCTTATGAATAGAAGGGGAACTAGATATGACATGAAATAATTGGGGAACTACATGCGACATTGTTGTGAAATAGTTGGGGAACTAGTTATGACTCTTATGTTGGGGGACTAGATGTTATATGAAAAGAAATGACAAAGATGCAGGGTGTTATTAGTTGAAGTTACACCCCTAAACTTATTTGAATACACAAGGCCTTTTTAGAAAGTGGTCAGTTGCTGCAAATGTTAACACTTCCTTATTACATTACAAATTCTATTTCATGTATTTGTTTGACTTCCAGGGTTTGGCTCCTTGGGGATGATGACCAGTGTGCTGATCTGCCCTGATGGCAAGACGGTGGAGGCAGAGGCGGCCCACGGCACAGTCACACGGCACTACCGCTTCCATCAGCAGGGCAAGGAGACCTCCACAAACTCTATAGGTAGGTACCGGCATTTAGGAGAAATATCTGTAGACTGGCCTTGTCATTTGAGCCTTTGCAATTCCCTTAGAGTTAGGGGCGGTTGGGTAGCCTAGTGGTTAAAGCGTCCACTTGTCATGCTAAAGACCTGGGTTCGATTCCCCACATGGGTACAGTGTGTGAAGCCCATTTCTGGTGTTCCATTCTGTGATATTACTGGAATATTGCTGATAGTCGTAAAACCATACTCACTCCCACTCACTCCCTTAGAGTTGCATCCCTCAGGCATGTGGGAAGACTTTGATCCGTGGTTTGAATGATAGGTTTGCAAAGTCTTGCTCACTTACTCTTCTTGCATACCTGTTAAGATCCAGGTTAGAATTGATCTTCAGTAAGCCATGCTTGTTGTAAGAGGCGAGTTAACGGATCGGGTGGTCAGGCACGCTGACTTGGTTGACACATGTCATTGTATCCCAGTTGTGCAGATCGATGCTCGTGGTGTTGATCACTGGATTTTCGGGTCCTGATTCGATTATCTACAGACTGCCGCCATATAGCTGGAATATTGTTAAGTGCAGCGTAAAACTAAACTCAATCACTCTCTCTGCTTGCAGCCTCCATCTTCGCCTGGACTCGAGGTCTGGCACACCGAGCAAAGTTGGACAGCAACGAGGCCCTTGGGAAGTTTGCCTCTAGCCTGGAAGAAGTCTGCATTGAGACCATCGAGGCTGGGCAGATGACCAAGGACCTGGCCATCTGTATAAAGGGCATGAGCGCGTGAGTCCTTATCTCCCTTTCATACTTCTCTGGACAGTAGCCTTGTGGTTAAAGTGATTGTTTGTCCTGCTTATGATCAGGATTGGATTCTGGACCGCTCTGTTTTGTAAAATGGGGCAGTGGGGTCGTCTAATGGTGAAAGTGTCTGGTCGTCGTGTTGAAAACCCGGGTTAGATTCCCCACATGGGCACAAAGTGTGAAGCCCATTTCTGGTGTTCCCCAGCTTGATATAGCTGGAATATTGCTAAATGAGGCATAAAACCATACTCACTCACTGTTTTGTAAAATGATCTCTGACATTCAAATAGACTCATGCTGAAAATTGGCTCACAATAGTCTGTTCATTCTTGTGAGCTAAGCACACACGCATACACGCGCATGCACGTCGTCATATGAGCGAAATATTCTCAAGCACGACGTTAAACCCAATCTCACCTCACCTTGTTTTGATAGGTCAGGTGAAACGGGGTTTAACGTCGCAGTTAAGAATATTTTGCTCCTGTGACGATGTGCATGCGTGGCTGCTTGTATGTGTATGATTGGCTGCTTGTACTAGCCCAGGCTTAAGCTGGTTTTATAGTGCTAGCCCACTGAGATACCATAAGCATGAATACCCCACTCAGACACATTATATTGACTCCGAGCCGACCAGTCCTTGTTGTACCCATTAATGCTGAACGCCAGGTAGGGACCAACAAGTACCATAATTGAACGTCTTTTGGTATGACATGGCCCGGGAATTGAACCAACAACCTTCCGCTCTCTGGTGGACTCTCTAACCACTACACCATGGAGGCAGTTTTGTTTTGATAAGTTAGCTGCTTGGAAATAACTGTATCATATGGCATACACTCATTTCACAAAGAACACCATTTGTCTTTCAGAGTCAAACGTGAGGACTACTTGAATACGTTTGAATTCATCGATAAGATTGCCGAGAACTTGGTAAAGAAGATGAGCAGTTGACTGAAGCCGACAGCAGGGACGACCAGGAGCTCACTGTAACAGCAACGACGGGGACCTGAATGTCTAAAAACATCGAATAACTAGAAGAAAAAGAGTTTACAAAATATATATCATTGTCACCATTTGTATCTGTGATTTGAAGGGTATGAGGAAAGTAGACAATTAGTTGTGGTAGTTGACATTACACTGTAGGAGTAATCTCCCTTCAATTGGAGCTGTTTTCCCTGAGGGAGTTGTCTCCCTTTACATAGCATAAGCTCCATATTGACTTTATTTCAGTAACAAGTTGCTATATTTATCAGAACATTCCACATTTACAGTGAGGCTATTCTTGTAGAGAAATATAAAGGATGTTGAGGCTATTTGTGTAACAAATTATAAGGATGTTGGGCTTTCTTTATTAATGTGAATCATTTTACTTTTTTTTATTGCTCACTTGTTGAAGAATCATTAGTAGAACACCACGTTATAAGTGTCTTACCATATTTGTTGTATTAAGAATACACAGTGTACTAAGAGTATCCAGTAGCAGGATATAGATTAATCTAATTAGATTATCTTTGGTAATCCACTGTATATCACCACATGGTATACAATATTACACTGTTGGTTCAGGATTAAAACAAGCGTTAAGCCCAATAGTCCTCAATACCTTGTGCAGTGGAGTAGCAAACAGACTTAAAAACACATCTCAATACTCAGGAAAATAATTTTGTTAGTTTAACTATCATTGTAACACTATTCTAAAAATATTGAGAGTTTGTTTGATTTTGAATGTAGCTGTTTACCAAAGTCATGTTAAGCAGAAATAATCCACTGAATGTTTAGTGATTGGGCACATTACTTCGTTAAATATCTCAATGAAAAAAACATATATTTTGTTTTCAGAACATGTGGGAAGTGTTTGTGAGGAATTTAGTGAGTCAAATATGGTACCGAATAAATCTTTATAGGTGTTTTGAAGTATTATAATAGAAATCCATCCATTCCTGCGAACCAAAATTTGTGCCTACATTTAATGCCTTTTATACGTTCTCCACATGCCTAAACCACATCACTGTCCATGCTAACATTATTTGTTGAGGTGAAGCACAAGTGGATATTGTACATCAAGTCTTGCAACAGCTTATTTAAACACGCAATTATTTGTTTGACAATTTCATTTATTCAGTCTGTTATATTTTATTGTAAACTGACATTTTATGACTGGTTTAAAGTAACCCATATAACCGGCTGTTTCAGTATTATCTGATTTGTTACAGTAACCATCACGATATGATGACTACATGTATGTATTCAAGTGTTACTAATAACCTGTGATAAAGAGAATCTCTCCATATGTTGGGATTCTGATTTAATTGTGGTCAGCAAGCTATACCTTGTTACAAAACAACGGAAATATTTCACTATTGGCTTTACATAATTATTTTTGTGCCATTGGAAATGTAATGAATCTTGAACTGATTTGCTGTTTTCTAAAACATAATAACTGTTCTTATTTAAATTCAGTTTTCATATTAGTTATAAATATGGATTTTTGTCAAATCTAATTCCTGTGAAGTATATGTTAAACTCTTTGGTATCTATATCTAAATTGGGGATATATTTTGTGAGTTATCTGCTGCTGGTATGTATACAGCCCATCTTTTGATGGACATTTTGACATATGGCATGCCATTCAACTTAAGTGATCAGTTTTTCGGGGTGAAAATCATACATATCTGAAACCGAAAGCTATTTAGGGCGGTGGGGTAGCCTTGTGGTTAAAGTGTTCGTTCACCACACTGAACACTCTGGTTTGATTCCCTTCGTGGGTACAATGTGTGGAGCCCATTTCTGATGCCCTCTGCTGTGATATTACTGAAATATTGCTGAAAGCAGCATAAAACTAAACTCACTAACTCACTGAAGGATATTCAAGGGTGGTA
Organism: Haliotis rubra; assembly: GCF_003918875.1. NCBI lineage: Eukaryota > Metazoa > Mollusca > Gastropoda > Lepetellida > Haliotidae > Haliotis > Haliotis rubra. The sequence continues at coordinate 191,227 of NW_025766803.1, read as the reverse complement.
TTTATTAACCTCTGGAAGCAGGTCAGTGGAATGCAGGGATCACGAAGATCTGCATTCATTGATTGCTTCAGGCTTTCCAAGTGAAATACTGTGATGTAACTGAAATACTGCAGCTGGCTGATGCAGATTAACCAGATTCTTTCTATCTTGAAGTTTCTTCACTTCTGTCCATGTTTGTCATTGTGATCAGAATTCCACCAATATTTTGTCAAGGAGAGAGAACCATCAAGGGGAGACAACCAGTCCTCTGTACTGTTGATTCATCCTTTTTGTTCATGTCCCACTCAATTGTTAACAGAACTGTGCATCTTACAGCTGACATTGTCTTTTACAGGTATTGTTCGATGCCATTGTTCATTGCCAAAATGGTATTTTGTACCACAGTGTAATCGTTCAGACAATGTAGATATTGCCAGTACTGTATAGAATGATCCACACTTGCTTAAGAACTCTTGGATATACAAATGTGATGTTTGTGTTCTTGTGGTACCTCCTCTATATAACATGATAAAAACTTGACTAGATATTAAGGAAACTGAAATGTCTGTAAGAACAGTGCTTAAGTCAGTTCCACATTATCTTGTGGAAAAAAAATATCCACCGAGTTTGTCGCTTATATGATAGTGTTTCTGTATTAGTTGTTGCTTGTATTTTCAATATATTCTGTTTACAAATGTCTAATCAGCTACTTATCCATATTAATCAGATTTACAAAATATCCATGGTTATATGTAACAGGTTTTAGTTACCTGATATACTATAGAAACAGTTTACCATGTTTCCTCTATTAAGAGCCCTGGAACTTTGTTTCCTTTTATTACAGCAAAGCTTATATAATATGACCTTGCGTGTATTTGATGGTGAGCATGTGCACATTTCAAGAAATTATGATATGATTCAAGTTGGGGGAGATTATTATTATTAATATTAGTTGCAGCTGGACTGACCCTGGATCTTATAAGAAACTGGCTCTTGATAAAGAAAATATGGTACATTGTATCTATGAAACTACAAGCATAGCAGCATGGAGAATATAGTATTTAAGACTTTATATCGGAAATATTTGCATTGGTTTTGCAAATCTGTTTGTTTTATTTAAAATCCTCAGAACTTTCATTAACCAACCACTAGTCCTAACACCTCAGTGATGTTCACTGTCATCCATTCTACAACAGATTCCTTGTATACATCTCATTAAAATCAATTTGATAATGACAGCATGTTTTGTGATCAGATCAGTGTCATGTTTGAGCATCAACCTCTCTGGACATTAGAAAGTTTACCTGATCTAAGGTAACCAGGGAGTTCTGTATGTATCCTGGTTGGTTTAACGCCGTAGTCTGGACCAGATCCAGTGATCAACAGCATGAGCTACAATGACGTTTCAACCAAGTCAGCGAGCCTGACCACCCGATCCCGTTAACTTGCCTCTTATGACAAGCATGGGTTGCTGAAGACCAACAAAATTATCATGACTATTATGTTTATTTCATATACACTTATTCCAAGAAATACTGTACATTGGGGCCAGTCTCTAAACAAGGCATAACAGATAGCAAAAGCAGATTGAGTCACAAGCAAAAAAAAATGAATGCCATTCAGGCACTGCATTATATACTACATATACATAAGTCTATATACATATCATAACAGCACAATGTTTGGTCATATAACTGACTTAACAGCCTCTGTCAAGAGGAACATTATTTCAGTGTGTGACAACTTGGAGTGGGATTGATTATGATACAGGTCCCAGAACCCACAGTGATGCTGATGTATGTGGGAGAGTGCTTTTTTAGCAATATCATGGTTAGGGGGGACACCAGAAATGGGCTTCATACATTGTACCCATATAGGGAATACTCCGAATAGAACCCGGGTCTTCAGGCGTGACAAGCGAACGCTTTAACCACTAAGCTACCCCCACTGCCCCCTTGGGATTTCGACCCAGGATCATTAGATCCTGCTGTAACAAAGGATGACGGGTCCCCAGTGAATTATCAGTTACCTTAAATGCTAATAAAGTCTAACAACCTGCAACATGGAACTGGTATGGTAAAAAGACCTTAATCTTTGCTTTTTACTTCGAACTCTAATGAGTTATGGGGTAATGACGGTGGCCCAAGAATGGTCACAAGAGTTTAAGATTCCAATGGATGTAGCAGTGTGGTTACGACAGGCCCCTGGACCACACATAATACTTGGTTAATCTGCGTAGCCCTTAAGTACTTGTAAATTTATCATTGTAGCTTCCATGTAAACCCTTTGCATTACAGCATACACGTAAACACTTCGCATTTGGTCTTGCACATAAATGCAACTCATTGTAACACACGTAAATGCGACTCACCGTAACATAACTGCTAATTTGTAACTTTCAATTAAATAACATACATAGTAGCTAAGGCAGGATGGGGATAAAAATCAAAGTAATATTCCTTTTAAATACTAAAAAGTATTTTACTTTTGGCCATTTAAGATGTGTATATGAGGCAAAAACAATCTAAACATTTTTGTTTGTTTGTAAGTTTACATTTTCGGCCAATAAAAACATTAGGATTTTATTTTTTGAGTGGATTTTAAAAAAAATAATTTAATTCTTGACAAAAAAAATATACGATCAGCGGATCCGTAAGACAAGATATAAAATTGGCCTGGCCTGATGTGTAAATGCTACAGATTGTAGCATGTGTTGTATGTAAACATCATAAGCATCATAGCTCCAGTACTTTGATTTGTGATTCCTTAAAACAAAGGTGTTCATGACCTTGTGACCAACCACACAGTGTTACTGGTATTTCATGTACCACATACAGCATGTTTCTAAATAAAATATATACATCTCACTACACAGCATACATAACTTACACATCCTCCATCACACAAGTGTAACACTTCGGAACTGTTTCTTGACTATTCAGAGACATTTAACAAGAGAACGCCCGTTCTAAAGCATCTTTAACTGACCACAGAATATTGTCTGTGTATGTTATCCTTGAAGTGACAGAAATACCAGCATCACAAAAAAATATTCTACAAAGTTTTCAAAATGGGTAAGCTTGAGACATACATAAACTTCTACAAGCCGTGACAGTAACCATGGTAACAATGTTTGGAAATAGTCAATAGAAAAATAAGAAATATCATCATCACTCATTTATATATACCAAGTTTACGTCACAACAAACTGATTCCTTGTTCTGACAGGAGCAGAATTTTGACCTCAATGTAAAGAAAAGTACATCAGTGCAGACTATTTAATTTGTTTCACGAGACTCAAGTAATTATCGTTTGCAAAATTCTCAAAGCAATCCGCCATCCTCTGAAGACAACAATAACCTAAAATTTTGCAAACAATTAATTAATTTGTTGTGGCCTAATTAACAACAGATGATCACATGACCAATGTATGATCCTTGTATAACTACAATAACAAGTATGGAAAACCAGACACTCAAGTCTGAAACCAGCATCTGTAACCATTGACAACCAGTGGCAAAAATTCAGGATTGGAGAAGAACAAGCCTCTTTACACAAGTGTTTAAAACAGGATTGGAGAAGAACAAGCCTGATACGTTCAATAACTGTTAACCCAAGAGGAACGAAAACATAGAAAACTATAAATATAATCTTAATATATGTATTCAGATTTGTGTTCGACTAGCTTTCAAGTTTTAGGTCATCATGTAAACATTGAACTTGAAAGCCTTATCAAAGGATTATCAAAACATTTGCGTAACTTTCACCACCTCCTAAACTGAATTTGGTTTTATTTTGGTTTCTTAAAGTTACTAGTAAAACAAGGAACAAAATATGAGAGCATTTTCATATACTGTAATCGTATATATTTTCACGGGGTGCAATTTTCGCGGAAAGTTCACAAAAAGCCTGTTAGCACAGTTGTTTTTTTCCGCGCATTTCAAACGCTTTAGTGATGGTATCCATCACAAAGTTTTCACAACCGATAGACATGCAATGATCAAAGCTTGCCGCCATAATTGAATCGTGTTTACTAAAACAATCAGAGAGAGGTGGGATTATACTTGTGTCAACATTGTGATTTGTGACTGACGTTGTATCGCTTTGCGAGAAAGACCATACAAGAGAAGACCAAAGACGTCGAATTTGCAATTGAACATCGCTAGAAAAGATTATTTACCTATTCAGTTCACCATGAGTATTTTGCTTGGTATGGTTATTCGTGCACAATCTTTTTACGCTAAAAGCGCGAAAATTAATCCCACACAAAAATAACTACGATTACAGTAACTTGAATGTCAACTAGTTTAAACCATTTAATTGACAATCATTTTGTCCTGACTGTCCTTGATGGTCTTAATTCAGTTTAATCATTTAAAACTAAACACACTGATGATTGAAATACAATATCAGCTCAACTGTCTAAGATAACAGTTGTATCATTGAAAAGGCCAATGATAAGTTGAGCTAATATCAGATCAGTGAGCTTCTAGCCGAGAAATAACATGACACGAGAAGCATCTGGAAAATCACCAACATATACCGTAACATTCAACAAGGACACAGGCTACCATCCACACAGTGTCAGAGAGTAGGACCAATTAACCCATGTCAAACACATCCTCCAGTAAGCACCATGAGCATATAACATTGAGGCGTCATTTTGTTCTTTGGGTTTTGACAAGCACAGTGTGGTTGCAATAGCTGTACAAGGGCCGTCCATTGAATGGAGAGTGTGAGCAGGTTTTAATGCTGCGCCGAAAAATATGTCGCTGATTCAGCTTGATGTGGGAGAATAGTGATGCAATTTTTCAAAACCACAGAAAAACCTTAAAACAATCAGGTTGTACCAGCATTCAACCCCACTGTCACAGGATTCTGGCAGCCAAGGGTAGGTAACTCTGTACAGCAAATTCTGTTGCCTGAGGTCCTAAGCTTCTCTAATGAATGTACATCCTTTGAACATCAAAACCATCCTGTCACTGACTTTCATAAAGGGAGGTAAATGCTGTTTGCCAGAAACCAACCCTACAATTATTTGCCATTTTGAACATGATAATATAAAAGCAGGTAAATATTGCCATGGCGCCAGAAGATTGTCAATTCTATTTTTTAAAACATAATAAATTCTTGAACAGACCCTCAAGATTTTGAAGGTGTAATGATAAATTGTGCGCCGGAGACACATAGGCTGGTTGTGAACTGACACAAAATGATACAAGTTTATGTAACAGTGACATTAAAAATTTGATGAAAATAAATTGCAAAATACTTTAAGTGAAGGTATGTACAGTAGGTCTAGAGAAACATTTTCAATAATCCAATCAAATCTAATGAACTTGTCTTGGTTGACCATATATTCGTTCTGTCTGATGATGCGGCGTCTGAGCGAGTGTGACGTATCCCTACCATCGCGTACCATCATTACACCGCCGGATTCAGCAGCAGATATTCACTTCCTATACTACAGCGAGTTATTTATTCATTGCAATGCACTAAACTGACAATTTTGTTGACCCAAGTTAGTACTGCACAAAGATTGATTGATTGTTGTTAAACTCTGCACTCGACAATATTGCAGCTATATGGTGGCGGTCTGTAAATAATTGAGTCTGGACCAGACAATCCACTGATCAACAGCATGAGCATCGATCTACGCAATTGGGAACCGATGACACGTGTCAACCAAGTCAGCGAGCCTGGCCACCCGATCCCGTACTGCAGTGAAGAGGTTTGTTTAGAATAGTTGTACACATTTTCGTGTTTATATTTCTCAAACTTTCTCACAATACACCTGAAGTTCAGAGTTCTACACGATTATATTTCAGCATTATAACAGTGGTTCAAACAGGAAACAGGTTTCATTTATTGTCACCAATGGGGAATAAACCAAGCAGCTAACCTGAAACACTGAAAATACTTCATGTACTTTGCTCCTCCATCACGTCAATACATATGGTTGCTACGGTGACACTAGGTGAGGTGGAACTGAGAGTAAAGTCATGTTAAAGACTGCACTTATATATTTGTGTGTGATGAGTGAGTGTGTGTGTGCATGTGTGTGATGAGTAAGTGTGTGTGTGTGTGTGTGTGTGTGTGTGTGTGTGATGAGAGATGAGTGTGTGTGTGTAGGATGAGTGCGTGTGCGTATGCTTGTACTTGTTCGTACTAATGCCAGCGTTAGCCCTGTATATTACTTACAGTTTAAACATTAATACCCTCCTTGGATATAATATACTGAGTTGACCAGTCCTGGTTTATCCCCTTAAAGCCGAGCAACAGACTGAGTAGTAATAAATGTCTTCCCCAAACACACACTGTCTCTCCCATAACAACTGTAGTGTATCTAGATCAGGTGCTCTACCGCCTTAACACACCTTAGAGTTACCTCCCCTCCATCGATACAAATATACCCATGGATTTGAATCCAAACATTACTTTATTTGGGGCAACTGCATCACCAACATCAAACATCGCTGAATGCGACCTTAAACATAAAACAACCAATTTGAAACACACCTCACTTTCACGCCACCCAATAATTGTGTGTATTCACAGATGACTGAAAAATGTAGGAATATAAAGACCTGATGAATGAACAATGTATGAATGATGTATTAACACTCTCCGAGTAAACCACCTTCTTATCCTACCACAGACCTCAAATAACTTAAGTGTAAAAAAAATCACCTACAAATGATGCTTCCTATTACATTAATAAGTCGCAGTATGAAAATAAAAGACATTTAAAGTATTCGGTGAATAACTGGGTTCCTTTTTCACAGTCTTCCTAAGCAATAACCTCAAGCCGGGTTCTCTATCTAAAGGAATCCTGTTATTCAAGGGTATGATTACCATAGCTGCATATTTAAGTCTTATTTAACATTCAAACCATACTTGTCTTAACTTTGGTAATGACGGCTGACAATTATCACAATTAAAAAGGTTAAACTTAAAAGATGGTTGGTTGGTGTTTAACGCCACACTCAGCAATATTCCAGCTATATGGCGGTGGTCTGTAAATAATCGAGTCTGGACCAGACAATCCAGTGATCAACAGCATGAGCATCGATGTGCGCAATTGGGAACCGATGCCATGTGTCAACCAAGTCAGCGAGCCTGACCACCCGATCCCGTTAGTCGCCTCTTACGACAAGCATAGTTGCCTTTTGTGGCAAGCGTGGGTTCCTGCAATTGGGATACCATTAATTGCATCAACCAGGCCAGCGAGCCTGACCACCCGATCCTGTTAGTCGCCTCTTACGACAAGCATGGGTTACTGAAGATCCGTCTCTTCACGGGTTCCAACTTGAAAGAGCACAAGATACACTGTATTCCACAACACATTTTGTCTGTCAAAAAGTGGAAAACTGTAAAAATATACAAACTGAAGACACATGGCACGTACAAGTATATGATTGTATTAAACTACAAGAACATGTCAATGTGCATCAACACGATGCTGTTTATATACATGGTCTAGCTAATAAATAGGATCCTTAGCTAACAGTTATGGTTTGACGTAGTACACAGTATCACATCTCTAAACTATGAACCCAGACAGAAAACAAATTAGAAATAACATACAATTAGGTACAAATTAAAAAGTAAAAATCTTAACTCAATTTCATGGCTCATGAAACAGCATGAAACCTCTAGATTATAATAAGCAAACAGTGTGGATTTCTCAGTGAACTCATGTTAATATGAGTACTATCAAGGGATGGATATTATTAAAATCATTAAGTCAATGCATCCTGGGATTCCAGGGTAGATTAAGTCGTACTGTGAGTGTGGTCAAGAGCAGCCCCAGGTTCTGTAGCTCACCGTCAATGTTTAATCAGAGGGTGTGAGTGAGTTTGTTTTTTTCACAGCTTTTAGCAAAATTCCAGCAATATCACAGCAGGGGACACCAGAAATGGGCTTCACTTATTGTTCCGATTTAGGGAATTGAACCCAGGTCTTCGGCATGACAAGTGAACGCTTTAACCCCTAGCTTTCCCCACTGCCCCTTCCAGCCTGTAACAATCAATCCCTCACCCCAAGTAACTCTTGCTGTTTATATAATTCAAACGAACAAATGAAGCAATTACAAATTGTCATCAAGAATAATAAATTTTTACAATAGCGGTCAAGACTATTAGCATTTCTTACCAAAGGTTCAGATGTGAACAAACCAACCATAATATTTTATTACTCTAACTCCTCAAAACATGCAACATATTGAATTCACATGCAATAAACTTTTATTCAAAACTGATGACTACAGAGTTGAGTAAACATGTGATAGTTACTCCAGCTGGGTCAAGGTTATTTTCAAAATTTACACCATATTTCACTCAAATGTATTTATAGAATTTGCTGCAAAACATTGGAATCTTTCTGCCAACATGATGTATCCTCTTTGTGATTGGCCAAGCAATTTCAGGATACCTGTTGTGGCAAGTCCAATCAAGGGAAGTAACTCTGTATTACTGAATTTGTAACTTCCAGAGTTACCATTCTTTCTTTGGAATATTTCAAATAGCTAGTTATTCTGTGAAATTATTGAATTTTATGTACTGTCTTCATTATCGGTTTGAGATGAAGGCTTTGTATTGTTTATTGTAAGTTAATAAAGATTGGAATTGAGTGACGTTAGTTTTTCAAAACTTATACTCATTTGATGAGAGTTTCAGACAAGCTAGCCATAACATAAGCTCACTAGACTTGAAATCAGGTGAGCTAACTTGGGCACTGGCAACCGAAATCGCTGTGTAGTGTGGATGGTCACCTGGCCTGTCGAGTGGTCATTCACACTGTGGTGATACAGCCTATTATTCCCTCCTCCATATCAACCTCCTTGTTTAACCTTCTTGCAATCAGATAGAGATTCCTTCTAATGTCATTGCACACAATCATGAAAAATTATTTGATCAGAAACATTTAAAAACTTTCAAAATAATCTGATTTCCACTGTAACTGTGGCCGTGTAATAAAAACAAGCTTGAACTAATTTGTTGCTTCTTAATGTCAGCCATAAGCTGTTTGCTCTCATTACATATTGAGATTGAAATGTGAGTTTAATCCAGCCTAACAATTATCAATACCAACAAAGACAACAAGATTCAATGTTATTTTCACAAACACAAAATATTAAATAGTTACAGTCCAACAAGGGTTTTACTAAAACAGGATTCGTTCCTTAACAATTAGACTGACTGACTGACTGACTGAGTTTGGTTTTACGCCGCTTTTAGCAATATTCCAGCAACATCACGGCAGGGGACACCAGAAATGGGCTTCACACATTGTACCCATGTGGGGATTCGAACCCGGGTCTTCGGCGTGCGAGCCAACGCTTTAACCACTAGGCTACCCCACCGCCCCCTTAACAATTAGAAGTAACATTAATATTTTCTTGATCTGATTCAGAATCAAGCTGAAAAACCCTCTAACTAAAAAGATGAGCACTAGTGTTTGCAGTATTCACCGTCAACTCATTGAAATTTCATTGAAAGGTGCATTATAAGTTCACATTTATTATTATTATTATTCAGTTGAAATTCTCATAATAAATTAAGTAAATAGATCAATTGAGAGCTTAATCAAATCATTTGACCTTTACCAAGTGCTGACAATGAAGTATTCAGTACTTAAAATTATTATCACCACTGAAATTGGAATTACAATAATTTTCCAATTTTGCTTTTGTCTAAAAGTTGGCTAATTCATAAACAACAATAAGTTCAGTAACAATAAGTAATTAAATAGATATCACAAACTGTCTTAATTTATCAACCAAGCATTACTTTTCGGATAGCACTTTCATTAGTTAAAACAAACAGCTCAATATTAAATAAATACTCAAACATGTTATTCTTCTAAAAATATAGCAGTCAACAATGAGAAAATGTCAAATAACAAATTTTGTTCCTCAAAACTCATTACCTGACGATTCCAACGTGTCCTTATTGAATGCATACTCTACCAAAAAAATTATCAGCTTAGTTTTTCCCCAGCATGTTTGCTTCAGCAGTCCGTCTAAAGTAACAAACCCTAAAATGTAAAAAAATTGAAAAACCTAGAAAAAACATAATCAGGGTAAATCTAAATTCATCGATTTCTGGCACACTAAAAGAGCTGCAAGTCCATCACCATGGAAACCTGAACAAGTGATGAGAAACACGACATTTAATCGTTAGATTCTCATCGTTTCCGATGACAGACACTTGGACTGATTATTATCAACATGAATATATCCCACAAAGCTTCATGTTTTTAATATTCTGTAAAGTTTAAGGAACATCAATTTTACACATAACCACTCATACTGATACCTTGTGTACAGAGTCGCCTAGTAACCGCCTTCATATATGGAGCTATTCAGTATCCATGACAACACACATTCACAAGGGAGAACATTGACAAATGGCCACAAGTCCAAGTACACAACTGGACAATCTTGGATCACTCGTTCATCACATTGTATTCAACAATATATTCCGGATACGCCTGGTTGCTGTCAAAAATCACAAAGATCTTAGGGTCCCATATATTGTCTACACATGAATCATAGCACTTCCCGTAAGGTTCGGCCGAGTAGAAGGGTGGGGGTCGTCGATGGCCTGTATTCCCGCCTGTGTATTTCCCAACAAGCACCTTGGCGAGGAACATTTTCCTTGTCTGTGACGACGTAATGTCTGCCATCGGTACGACCCTGACCTTGGCATCTTTTGTGGATTTCTGGGAGTTGTTCTGTCTCAGTGGAGAGGGCTCGGAACCCTGACGCAGGAAGTTGGCTTGTTGGGGGAACGTTGTATTGTTATTGCTGGTGTTGAACGCAGAACATCGGCCGGCGTTGGTCAAAGGAAACCCTCGAGTCATGCCTGCCGAGGAAGATGGATGGTTGGACTCCGGCACCGGCATGTTCTGGTTCGAGTTTATTACAGGATTAGAATTGTTGGTTGGCATAGGCCCTGAGAAGATGTTTGATATTACTGTGAGATTGCTCCGAGACGAGGACTGAGGCTGGGGAGGGGGTGGCGCGGCGGTGCTGGGAGGGGTGAGCTGTCCATGGATACCAGAGATTAGTGACGACCCCAGAGGCATGTGGGCGGAAGGGGGGAGGAAGTTGTGAGGTATCAACTGGTTCACTTGCATCTGGTTGAACGGTCCGATGAGAACACTCCCCGGGGGCTGGCGGAACACGGCCGACGAGCTCGACGTTCGACTGGAGGATGTAAGTGCACTTAAGGTGCGAATGGCCATCATCCGAGATCGGTGGCCACTGACCTTCTCCGTGTACTGGTGAGAGTAGGAAGCCGCCTTCGCGAAGTACGACCCTGAAATACCAAACAAACATCACACAAATATGACCACTGGGTAATGATACATTTTTTGGGTATTTTTGTTCCAGTAAAGTATCAGTCATGTCCATTTAACAAAAGTACTCATTCACAACCTCTTCATTCACTCCCACGGCACTTCCAAAAAGTGCATCGCTCCATATCTCTGTCATTTCCTAACACCCAGCTTCTAGTACCTGACCTGTCTCTGAGTGAGTTTGGTTTTACGCCACTTTTAGCAATATTCCTGCAATATCATGGCAGGGGACACCAGAAATGGGTTTCACACATTGTACCCATCTGGGGAATCAAACCCGGGACTTCGGTGTGATGAGCTAACGCTTTAACCACCAAGCTAACTCACAGCCCCTGCTCAGTTATAGGAGGAAATCCTGATATTATTTATTAACTTGAACCATAATTCCCCCTAAACACTCTATCTTGCAGACAAAGGAATTTTGTCATTTCCAAACTGCTACCACAATGGGGACACCAACAAAGAAGGTATGATGCAAAGCAATCTGTTGTCTTTGGGGAAAACCTAATCCTGGCGTGACCAAGGGACATAACTTTGAGTGAGCTATACGGCGGGGGTCTGAAAATTATCGTCTGGACCAGACAATCCAGTGATCAACAGTATGAGCATCGATCTACGCAAATGGGATGCGATGACGTGTCAACCAAGCGAATGAGCCTGACCACCCGATCCCGTTAGTCATGGACACAGACTTGGAGAAATAAAGTGCTATGATTCAATCCTCATTAAAATCAATCCACATACCTTGTCCATACACACTTCCATGTTTCCCACAGACACGCCAGTCAAAACCTTTCTTGCAGATGGCCTCGATGACGGAACTGTTTGTGCCGTGAAACAGCTGGCGTTCATCTACCTGGTGTCCATCATTTTCATGAATCATCTCTGTGCGCTTCCTGCAAAAAACAACATTAACTAGATTCTATTTCTCTTCAATTTTGCTAGTAATAAACCGGAATGTGAGCTCCTAGTAATAGCATTTGTTTGATTAGTGTGTTCTTTGCCACACGCAACAACATTCAAGCTGTTACTCATATTAATATACGTGTTGGGCCAGAGCAAGCGAGTGAGTGAATGGGTGAGAGAGTGAGTGTCACTCTAAACACAACTTCAGTCACTTGATGGATTGTTACGACTGTTACGATCATTGAAGTTTACCCCATAGGTAAAATCTACCACCAAATCTCACTCTCAGATTCAGGCAGCCACCCGTCATGATCACATTGGAATAATACAGGTCTCCAGAGCTGAACATGTCAAATGAGTGAGGGAGTTGTTACATACTTAAATATCGTGGCTGGATGACAAAAATTGGGCTTGTTCATCATGCACACACACTGAGTGAGTGAGTCAGTGAGCGGTTTTTAAGGTGCACTCAGCAATATCCAGCTATATGGCAGTGGTCTATAAATAATCGAGCCAATCCAGTAATCAACAACATGAGCATCGATCAATGCAATTGGGATATAATGACAAGCCTGACCACCCGATCCCGTTAGTCTCGTCTTATGACAAGCATGGGTTACTGAAGATCGATTCTAACCCGGATCTTCACGGGCCACACACACACAGCCCGCATACACACAGAATTCTTCTGACCAATTAACAAGGAGTATCATCAAACAGATTCGACCAACTTACAGCTGATAGTATTTCCAGAGAATTGGGTTTTGGACTCGTGATATTTTGACGATGTCTGCCGAGGGGAAAGCCAGCGTGCTGTAGAAATTGACAGCCACTTCCACGTACTCATCAGATTCAGGTTCCAGTGCCATAATTGCAAGGTTCTGAAACATCGAACAGCATGTAATCAATGTACACCTCAACACCAAAATCAAATCTATAACATTTAACCAACAAACAACTGTCTTAATGCAGAACTACTGGACTTTGCAACATTATATTTTAGTTAAAGTTACAAATACAATTAACATAATCATTTTCTCATCATTGAGACTTCTGGATAGACCTTAAATGTCAAGACGACAACGACAAAGACTGAATAATGTTGAAAACCATAGTGCAATATAAATGAATTCATTATTAATATATGATATTCAACACCAATATCCAGCTCAGCTGCTCAAAGGCGCTTTGTTTTTCCCTGTATCATTGGATGTGAAATTCAAAACACAAATCATACTTTTTCAATTTTTGGCCTACCTTTAGAATACAGCACCACAAACTTTAAAAATACGTCATTATACCCTTTTACGTAATGTAATGTGATTTTGTTCGAAAGCACGTTCTCGAAACAATGCCCTATGACGCCTCCAGCTGGGTGGACTGGGACACAGTCACAGAACTTTGTCCAAGTTCACTGCACATTGCTGTACCTGCAACTAGGTGCTTGCACATATTCATGTGGCCACCATCTGGTCATATACCAACGGATTCGTGGGTTCTTTTAAGTGCACCCGGTTGCGTACTGTACACTAGGGGTTGTGACAACACTGAAAGAGTCTGAGAACAAACTCGAAGGTTTTTACACCCAGTCACAGGTGGGCTCGATCCCGGCACCTTAAGCTCACTGGATCACTAGCCTGGTCTCTTAGATCGCTAGCCGACCGCACACACCCCCCCCAAATCTATGTGGCACCTGATGGCCAAGTTCCATTGTTTATAATGGGGAAAATGTATGGATGTCAACACACGCACGGTTGTCATGTACAAAATCAGTGAGTTACACATGATATTTATTGCTGATTATTTTTAGGTACAAAATTGCTGACCTCCCCAGAACAAAATGGGTGGACCCCCACCCCCCAATTCATCGCACACACAAATTATGAACAGTCCTTAAATGCCATTCATTATTCAAAGTCATGAGAATGTTTATATTTTATATTTTACTGATTCCAATACAACACTTTAAGTATTTGACAGAAAAGCTAAAGTGATACAAAAACCATGAACGTACTGATGCACGTGCAGCCAAGCAGGATGACATGTCAATTCTTGAAATACAAACACACTCTAATCTAAACGAAATGAAATCCCATATAACATACCACCATTTTATCCATTGGGTCCCATTTTTGAGGTTTATCTTCCTCCGGAGATTTCAGTTTCTCGTCCTCATCCGGCGAGGACTGAACCTCTTTTAACGGTTCAAACAGGCTCAGAACATCCTCATCAAACTTCTGCTTTTTGCCTGCCGAAGCCTCATCGGCTTTGGTGCCTGTTTTCCCTGATTTGGCAGCAGTGGCAGTCCCAGACTGGTCATCGGCGCCAGTGTCCGGTAGCAGCATGTCACACACAAAGTTGATGTGCTCCTTGTGGAGCTTATCCTCCAGAATCTCCACAACCATGGAGGGAAGGGTGTACTTCAGCTCACCTGTAACCATGGCAACATCAAAAATAAGTCCTCGACCCCAGCAAGTGAATGAGTGAGTATGGTTTTACGTCGCTTTTAGCAATATTCCAGCAATGTCACAGCAGGGTACCCATGTGAGGAATCGAACCCAGGTCTTCAGCATGATGAGCAGATCCTTAACAATTAGGCTACCTCAACTCCCCTAACCCCAGCAAGATCAACACTCCTCAACCACACAAACACCAATGTTACAGGCGGATAGAGGTTTCCTCAGCAATGACAGTTCAATTTTCAGAACTTCAGCTGTGTGAGTCACAGACCCAACTTCTAGATTCCTCCCCAGCTTCCAATGTTTACCTTGTCCACGCAGGACCAAGCGAAGCCACTATAAGTTGTATGCTTCTCTCGAGGGTAATACGGTCTGATGTACGCCTCTTTGTAGAAGTGTCACCTGAGCCGGTAGCAGGTACAGTGGCACATGTAAAATCACTTACCCTGATAATTTTTCCACTATACTGGCTGATTTTCTTATTGATTTTTTAAATAAACAACATAATTAACATTGGAAAGTCAACTGAACACTGGGTACAGCGTGATATACAAATTTGATTGCCGGAGAGAAAAATACACTGGACTGGGACATTGGGCAATGGGTTATTTCCACCCCTGATTGTGTTGGGAGAAACACCAGCAATAAGGATCTGACAGTTCAGTATCAGATGAGCAGGAAATAGACACACAAGGAGGAAGGGAGTGACTGAGTTTAGTTTTACGCTGCACTCAGCAATATTCCAGCTAAATGGCGGCGGTCTGTAATAATTGAGTCTGGACCAGACAATCCAGTGATCAAGAGCATCGATCTGGGCAAGTTGGAACCGATGACATGTGTCAACCAAGTCAGCGAGCCTGACCCCCCGATCCCGTTAGTCGCCTCCTACGACAAGCATGGGTGGGTTACTGAAGATCAATTCTAACCCGGACCTTCACGGGTGGGACACACAAGGAAAATGATTACATAAACTTCAACATGTTCAGACTGGCTCTAGACCTGTTTATCTAATGCAAAATGTTTTCCTTCAACATGCTCATTTATACTGACTTTGTTTAGAGAAGCCTATCTTAACTCGTAAATCATAAACTGAATTTTTTCAAACCCTGCTGAAAAATAAAATTCAAATCAACTTTCAATGAGTTTCATCACTAAATATATGGTATACTCAAGCTATAACACTATGTAATATATATTGTCTTTACAGCCCCACTGTACTAAAAGTTTACCTATTGCCAAATGAATGAAACATTCCTAACAAAAGTTTCTGAAAACACAACAACAACAAAACATGATATTAAGTATGTTTTCATTAAATTCTACTTTTATATATAACCAAGATAACTTGTATAACAGAGGAGCTCAGAGATGATGTTTCTAGACCTGGTATAGCATCAGCAAACCTACATCCAACATGTGCATGACTAACTAAGGGGACAGTCACAGCTCGCACCCAGCCCACCTTAAGTGTGCATGACTTACCGTATATTACCGTCTATAAGCCGACCCCAAAACTTGACCCTTAATATCAGTGTCAAAATGGTATGTTTCGTACATAAGCCGATCCCCCGCGATGGGGTCCTAATCCTGGCAAACTCAGACCACAGACAACTGGCAGTTACCAATAATTATAACTTTGGTCCACATTATTCAAAGAGTTCACAATCATATTGGGTCTACTCACGCATCGAAATGAAGTGTAGTTGACAGAAAATGAATAATATATTTTGTTTCGTTAAATATCATACTTATTGTAGTTGAACGATCACATGTCAACAAACTGGCTTGCTTATTTTACCCCATTCAACAATCATGAACTGATTACCGCCTCGTTTTCCATGGACTGCTAGTTTACAGAAACATCGGTAAAAATGTGTGATATGCAGTCTAAGTGAACTTAGGCTCAGCATCATCCGTTACACTGCTATACTGAGTCTAACAAACCCTACTGGTAGGTCGCGTCAGCTAACCTTTTGAATTGACAAATCCTAACACAGCTTACCAAATTGCGAAAGTTAACGTTCGCACATACAGTTTGAACATTTACCTCAACCGATTCTGAATGGTATTTTCCGCATGTTCTCTTTCAAGTGATGCATATGGCGGACGCCATTATTCACAACAGAGAGTAAATAGTCGCTGAAAATAGCGGTTTTGTCAATATTCCAAGATGTCATCTTGTGGAAATATAAGCTAATAGTAACCATGTCATCAGAGTCCCACCGAACCCTAAATAGTAGCTGTCTGATTGTTTAAACCCCTACCCACCCAACATATGCATGACTTACTCATGGGGTAGTAACTGCCACAGCTCACCATGATACACTTCAGCGAACCCTGAAACAAAAGTCAATCTTTTATTTCAAGTATTAAGTTCACTCATTCTTTATTTAATTTTCACTTTCACAGATTTCTTCAATGAACCATGTCAACCTTCGACACTGATGAAAAGAAACCTCAACCTGATGCCAAGCACCAGTTACTAATCAGCTCAAATCTGCTTACAATAAATTTCTTTTTATAACCTTAGGCCAGACCAATTTTATATCTTTTTTACGGATCCACCGGTCATATTTTTTCAAGAATAGGAGACAAATTTTTTTAAAAATTCCACGCTCCAAAAATAAAAACCTCATGTTTTTATTGGCCAAAAATGTAATCTTACAAAAAAAATAATATTTGATTGTTTTTTTGCCCCATATACACTTCATAACTTGCCAAACATAAAACACTTTTAGTATGCAAAAGGAATATTACTTCGATTTAAAAAAAAAAAAAAAAAATTCCCCCTCCTGCCTTTAGGTTTTCTGAGGACAAAATCTGTAAAACAAGAAATAAAATTGGTCTGGCCTTAAGGGTGAAAATGTTCACTGGACATGTCAATTGCTGATTTTTTTTTCAAGATCAAGTCTTCATATTTCAAACTTACTGTTGAGAAATGTATTATATTTCAATTTATTAAACAATCAGACATGAATCGAATGATTCTTTGATTGTATTGTGTAGCAACAAAAATTGCATTGCTACAGCCAAAGTGTTAATCCATGACAGCATGATTTTCCAGTGAATTTCATATTCATTCATTGAAAACCCTGAACTCAAGTGCTACTACAGCTTCATTCAGCCCGCCAGTTATCTGGTGACGTCACATCCAAACGTTGTGGTGGTATATAGGTCAAGGGTGTTGTTCATAATAAACTGACTTAAAGAACCCTGGCAATCAAAGATGCCAGGGTTTGACACTAAGACATGTAGATATTTAATGAATGCTGTTTCAAATCACTGTGTTTGCTTATTTTCATTTTTAAAAATCTTGCACAGCGTCATCTATAATGACGAGTATTATAGAGACTGTTATTAAGCTTATTTAACTGTAAAAAGACCATGAAAGCTACTCTTCATGATAAACATTCTACAGAAAAAGCAAAAGTTAAGGTAAACAGTATTCATAATGGAGATAAGAAAACAACAGTTATCACACAGTTATGTGTTTAATATAGTTTGTTCTTCCAGTATGCACTATAAACCTGCTGATAACAAATATATCCTTGTTTTGTCTTTGAACAGTCTAGCGGACATTAGTTCAGGTCTAGTCAATCATTCTTATGATCCACATGTCCACTGGTATAGCAGTAACAAATGTTAATGTCGAAACCTGGATGCTGTCTTAAATCATGAGTAAACAGAGACGTAATTAAGGATGGTTTGCGCTCCTCTAAGCGATTGTAGTGCTACGACAGTCGTAAGTCTATGTTAAATTACGGGAGTTCGATCGCTTTGAGGAACGGGGCATTGTTTGTTACAGTCTTGCAAGTTTGTGATTGTCTCACCTGGCCATGATCAAGTCACCCGTTGATGATGGACTAACCTGTTTGTCACCAATGTACCTGTTTGGGTAGACTGACCTGTTTGAAAGTGAGTCTCACCAGTTTGTGACCGTCTTGCCTGTCAATGACTAACTCACCTGTCAATGACAGACTCAACTGTTTTGAACTCACCTGTTTGTCTGTGAGAATGAGCTTGACCTGGTCCTCAAGGCAGGTGGAGCAGGCTGGATGACCTTGAGTACACCGCGACACCTTCAGGTCATGCAGGATGCTCTTACAATTCACACACGCATCATCAGACTTGGACGACGATGATGTCGGAGTCAACATCACAGTATCCGGTCGCACCCGTTTTCTCGGAGGGAGACTAAGCTGAGACAGTCTGGACGTCCCCGTCGTCCATGACTGACTGTTTCCTGATCGTATCCCAGTTCCACAAGCAGGAACTGAGTTTGAACCTAAACTGGAATCTGAATTCAAGTTTGAACCAGTAGTAACGTCAGAAGTTAATCCTGAATTGGAACTCAAATCTGTCCTAGACGTGGATGGACCCGCAGAGCTTTGAACAGTAGACACACATGTCGGTTTGGGCAAAATTGTGACTTTTGAGACTGGAGAAGTTGGTGAGGGTGCGATGTTCAAAGACAGGGTTGTATGTACAAGGTCTGTGAACTGACACACAGTGTTTGCTGAAGAACTGGTTTTAGGTAACGGATCCTGACTAGAGGAATATCTGTGGCATGTGGTTGTTCCCGATCGCAGGAGAGATTTTGAAGTTGGTGATATCATTGAGCTTGTTCCGATGCATGGGAGTTGCTTACTACTAGCTGAAAGACTCGTGGGCGAGGAAGAAAGTGTGGTATCACAGCTGTTGGGGTGAATATGTGTGGGCACTGCACCGACTGGCTGGGTGGTGACTGATATAGAGGGCGACGGTGGCGCCCCTATAGACATACACGACTGATTGTCTGTTGACTGGGATGAAGGGTAGTCGTATTTTCGCAACAGTTCCAGAAAGTTCAGATCATCAATGCATGGTGACCCTGCTTTTCCTTGGGGAAGGACAAGGTCTGTGGGCCCACCAACCACACTGTTTGTTTTCACACCTGACGTCGAAGGTTGGGGGCTCCATTTTAACGGGGGTGTTGCTGGCAAGGACACTGATGAGTTGCTGCTGTTGCTGTCAACGGAGGGAGATCCTGGTCCAACAAAGGAATTGTCTAGACTTGACCCACCAACACTGTCCAAGAGGTCATCTGTTAAACTCTGCTGTGAATCTGTCTCCTCTAAATCAACTAAGGTCTCTTTATCGGACAGCTTGACACTCGTGGCTGCAGCCGTGGTGGGATCCACACCATCGTCGCCATCCCTCTCTGTATGTTTGGACAGGTCCAGTGGACCTGTCAAGTTCAGGGAAACATCAAATGAAGATGTGAGACTGAGGCTTCGGGTCAAGTCTTTGGAAGAGGATGGCTCTGTTTTTGGTCCCAGGGCAGTATTGTCTTTACTTTTAGTAATGCTCGTGGATGATGAAGATGACAGCATCATCGTCATCGTCATCATCATCTGCTGGAATTGGCACCTTTTCTTCCTTCAGAACAACTATATCATCATCGTCTTCGTCTTCTTCTGCAAATAGACAGATCATGATTAGAACAGTACTCACTGGGAAACATTAAACCAGAAATACAATAACTGAATAAGTTCAACACCACTTTGGAGAATACTTCATAAATCCCGAAAAATCAAGTGTTCATAGAGTTAAAACCTTAGTGAAACCAATAAGCAAAGGTGTCTTGCCAATAGTGAATCCTGTCACAACTAAGGGCTACAACTCCATATAACAAACTATACCCCTAAAGAATGAGAACACCACCGCTATGTGCTGCTCCATATCAAGTTGCATGTGAAATAGGAAGTTCACATTAGCCATGCCATTTTCTTGTCATTGTCTCCACTCATAATCTCCAGGTATCATGTTACACACTTAACCCAAGACACCGATATAATCTTTTAGCTATCCAACCCAAAACTGGCATCAATACTTCAAAATAGTGATTATTTCAAAATTCAATGCAACTCAATACTTCTTTGTCTCCTTTTAAGCTTTTCTGTTCTCTTGGGGTTTATAATATTTATAGGTATTTTCTGTTGAGTATACATCAGCTATGGTAACTGTTTTGTACAATCTCATTAAAATTCTTTATATTCACCCTGACATAATACCCTTCTGCACAAAGATCCGTGGACACCTTTAAAGAAGTGGGCAAACACTGAAAGCCCCATCTTATAGACTAGCAGTTTCTGATTTGTTAGAGAGTTGAATACACAATACCATTTAGAAAGTGTTCAAATGTAACAAATGTTATATTTATGATTACACTTTCTCAGTAAAGTACAGCTTTTACATCATTTTAGTACTTTTGTTGGGTTGAATACCATCCTGGATTCGAACCCACACCCTCAGAGTCAGGCACCTAATTGCCAGCATACAAAGTCAGTAAGGTTGTGGTCGCATGACGGAATGGCACATATTTGAACAAAAGACACCAGTCAAACAGATCTGTATTGATAGTTATTAACCTTTAGGGTGTTGATGTCATGGGGCTCAGATGTTTGTTTTGCTTGTTTGTTTTTTAATACCACTCAGCAATATTCCAGCTATATGGCGCCGGTCTGTAAATAATCGAGTCTGGGCCAGACAATCCAGTGGGCAATCTGCACATATGGGATACGATGACGTGTCAACCACTAGGCTACCACACCACCCCTCCAGTGCTTGACTGACTGACTGAGTTTCGTTTTACGCCGCTTTTAGCAATATTCCAGCAACATCACGGCGGGGGACACCAGAAATGGGCTTCACACATTGTACCCATGTGGGGATTCGAACCCGGGTCTTCGGCGTGACGAGCCAACGCTTTAACCACTAGGCTACCCCACCACCCTCCAGTGCTTGACATCATGGGCATCAAGCTGCACAAATGCCGTCATGCCGTCAAGCAAAATCTGGGAGCCTGACCATATGATCCTGTTAGTCACCTCTTACAAAAAACTATGGGATGCTGAAGATCAATTCTAACCCGGATCTTCATGGGTCAGGTCTGATGTAATGGACTTGATGACAGCATGAAGTTTTAAGTAAACATCAGGTTTATCTCACTATAACGACGGATGGAAACAGAGCTTGCTCAGGATGACTGAGGTAAGCTTAAAGTAAACTTCAACAGTAATGCAGCAACATGAACTTCAAACACGGGATGTCAAAAGCCAAAAATGATCAACAATGTAAGTTTTAATGTACTGGTAGAAACCTGCATGGAAGGGCCAAATGTAATTCAAATCCATGTGCAGATCCTTGTGAACTAAGGGAAGCAACTCAGGCAGTCATCATGGTCATGGGCCCCCAAATCACTTGGCAACCCATTGCTTTGCAAATATCACACTGTCAAATTGAATACAAAACACACACAATGTCAAACACAGCTTGGTGCATGAGTGGTTAATAATTCCATGTTTCCAATCAGGATTGATGACATGACATGTTTTCTGTGAACTTTAAATCAATCACAAACTGAAATAGCCCTCAGCGCCCACCAGATTCCAATCAGCAGGATTCAGTATCTTCAGCTTCATCAATGTTTGAATGACACCACAATAATATGGGACACTATTGTCGCAACGGCATGAACGAATGTCTTCGTGAATATCCATGCAATTGGTGAGGCATATCCCTCTTATCTAGATCTAATCCCTGGACACAATACATTTACATTGTATAATAAGTTTAACGCATGAGACAACTATATATAGCCCACCCAGTTCCTGTTTCATTGGTCATGTCTGAGTTGGTGCCAGCTGAGTATGGTTAATGCAGGTCCTGTTAATATAGCCCCAAGTCATCAGCTCAGCTGGTACCATAATTATAGGAAAACAACGCTGGG
The DNA here is from genome assembly GCF_003918875.1 of Haliotis rubra. Classification (NCBI taxonomy): domain Eukaryota; kingdom Metazoa; phylum Mollusca; class Gastropoda; order Lepetellida; family Haliotidae; genus Haliotis; species Haliotis rubra. The sequence continues at coordinate 168,748 of NW_025766803.1, read as the reverse complement.
GACATTCGCTGTTTGGGGAAACACAGAAGTGATTAATGTGCTGGGATCATTTTAACAGGCTGATGCACGTCTGCCACAAGCTCCAATACGCATCAGCTTCCAATAACGTGCAGATGCATCAGAATCATATAATTCTTGAAAACAAACTATTTTAAAATGTTCTCAAAATGAGGCTGGATGCATATTGTTTTTGTTTTCTTATCTTTTATCACCCATCTTATAAATGAACAGAATTATGACATTGATTACTTTGCCTTTGTGTGAAACTGTATGGAATCAAAGAATTATATAAAATAAGTTGTAGCACTGTTATGAGGGGTATACAGGATTCTATGTGTCCCATGTCAGGGTTTAAATCTCTCATCATGTAAATATAACATTAAAACAAACTGAAATTCAATCATATATTTTACTAGTTCATGGTTTACTGACTGCCGTAGATGCATTCTTTTTCCAAGGGCAGGTATAAATGATTTATTCTCCTATGCAAAGATTTATACCCCCCCCAACCATGGGCACCACAGCTGTGCACGGGCATACATGGACATTTGTTTACGGTCACGTGAACCAATAAGAGATTCTTACATGATAACTACTGTTATTCTCTTTGAAGCCATCCCATCCCTTAACAAGTAACCTTTGATACCCTTCACATGACCACATTATACGTTCTGACACATAATGCCCTAACTTCTGACCCCCAACACATAATGCCCTAACCTCTCACCCACTCCTTCCCATTATGCCTGAACCTAGGACTCCTTTATGTATAGTAGTCTGAAATTTGGAACATTATCAACAATGATAATTCTTTTACTACCAGTACCACTTCTAACACCTAATGGCCTTTTACCTGAAACTTGTTTATGAATCCACAGGAATAGCTTAAATGAAGGTCCATGGATTTGTTTTGTCTTTCTTCCTAGTGGTCCTCCAAGCACTTTCCACAGGAGTTATCTCCCCTAATAAAAGTGCAGGGTACCGTAACATTTTTCTGTGCCAATGTGTTTACTGGTTTACTGATAACTTTTGTCAAGAAATATTTTCTAAGGTTTTGCTTCTTATTTGTTTATTTAATGTCAATTATCTGTCAATCTGAGGGCTCTACAAAAACATAAAGGCAATCAAGCTTTAGAGGGACATATTCTAAAGAATCATGCCATGATCTATCTTGCATTGACATATTGGGATTTACAAGGAATAAAATTAATGTGCATTATGAGTAATAAATACTGCTATAGGATAACTACGACTGAAACAAAATTCCATTAACTAATCATACGTAATACCCAACACTGTTGACTTTTTTTGTAATTATATACCTTCGATCTTGTTTCAGTAAAATAATCATCTATTAGATCCAGGGATGAGAATTGGTATGAGTGAAAAAAGAGGAAAATGAACCAGGGGTCTTGGGGGCTGCAGGTTTAGACGATTCACAAGAATGACCCCAGCACTACCAAACCCGCGGAATTCCACTATGTCAAGTACGGTATGCAGCTTTTGACATTTATCAACGAACCAAACAATTAAGACCTGAGAATCCCATGCAAGATAAGCAAAGTCTGTTTGTAAGTTTGTTTGTTTGTGGTATGGTTGCTTACAAGCTAAGTAAAACCCAAATACACATGATATTCATTCTAAACAATATCTCATATTATTTCACTAATCTTCAAACATTCCATAACAGCAGCAAATGTCCATTTTGTTGTTATTATGCACTGATCGTGGCTGGTGCACAGGACACAGGGGGAAATAACTTGAGTTGTACTTGGAACAAAGCATGACAATATACCAGTACTGTAACTTCAGTGTATTGTTCAGCGCTATTGTTCAGGACACATTGTTGAAGGAAGGCTGATATCTCATACCAGGCTGATCTTCCTATTCAACATGGAACAAACGCTGACAAGATCAAAGACCACTTGGCAAATGTCTTTCTACACAAACAGACCTTTATCAGCACAGACGACATTCGATAAGGAATAGCACTTCATGAGGAAAGTAGGATATTAAAGGCACTCCAGGTGTCCTCCCATTTGTGAGAACTCCCAGTTGTGAGACACATTAATTAATGGTTCAGTGCACATAGGTGGTGTTTCCACATCCCTACAATGAAAGTGGGACAGCCCAGTTGTTGAGTACCCACAGGAGGCAATAGATTATCAAAGATTTTATTTACAAAGAAGAAATAGTTCATTAAATATTTTATTTATTCAGAAGAATATGTAATTATGATAACAGCTGGTTTTGTTTTACCATTGACTATTATGACTCGAGTTTGAATTAGTCATTTATTTTAACGTCTTTTGGTATGGCGGTCGGGGATCGAACCAGCGACCTTCCGCTATTATCATTATCAGAAAATGTTTAATTTTTATTGACTTTATGAAGTTTGAAAGTCATTTTGTTTAAACACATTTCAAAGTGGAATTTTTAAGTATGTTGTTAATCAATTTATCTTATTAAGTTTCATTAAGTTACCTCCAAAAATTCAGTTACATAGCAAATCAGTAATTAGCTAGGGTTAATCCATTCTATCAGACAGGGGAGTATGGTGTGTTTTCTTTGTTAATAACCTACTCCAGTCTCATAACTGGGAGTCTCACAATTGGGAGTTCTCACAAATGGGAGTAGACCCTATGCCACACCACACTTCTCTAGAAATAAATAATGCATTTATCTAAATAATTGTAACTATCAGCCCTCGGGGAAAAAATGACAATATTACATTAAAAAGTTTGACTGACTGACTGAGCTTGGTTTTACGCCGCTTTTAGCAATATTCCAGCAACATCACGGCGGGGACACCAGAAATGGGCTTCACACATTGTACCCATGTGGGGATTAGAACCTGGGTCTTTGGCGTGACGAGCCAACGCTTTAACCACTAGGCTACCCCACCGCCCCTTAAAAGTTTGAATGAATTAATGCAACATTTCATTAAATCGACTCTCATGCCGGCCGAACATTATTTCAAGCGAACCCCATGAGTTATGTCCCTTGGAGCGCTCTTTATGAATATCCTATGCACAACTTGTGATAGAAACCAGTTCGCAAAACACGGACATCACTGCATGCGATAGTTTCTGATGTACGGAACAACTGTTTACATTCCATATATGGCAAGTGTTCTGTTCTCGAAGTTTCAATTATCAATTTCAGGCAAGTCGTAAGGGATAATAAGTCTTTTATTGCATCAATAGGAGTGAGTAAGTATGGTTTTACGGTGCTTTTAGCAATATTCCAGCAATATCGCAGCGGGGGAACACCAGAAATGGGCTTCACACATTATGCCTATGTGGGGAATTGAACCCTGGTCTTCGGCATGATGAGCGAACGCTTTAACCACAAGGCTACCCCACTGCCCCTGCATCAATAGGAAGCTAAAGTGAGTGCATGTGCCCCAATATATATAACATAGGTCAAAATATTGCCTTTAACATCACACAATTCGTGAATTCAAAATGGTTCATACTATAGTGAGTGAGTGAGTGAGTGAGAGCTAATTCCTGAAGAGAGAGACAGACACAGAAAGAGGAAGAATGTTTTTCTTTCTTGCTTTAAGTGTAAGCAGACTTGATCACGACTGTTTTACTACATAACCTTTAAACCTACAATCTGTTTTGTTGTAGTCAGTGGACCATTCGACTTAACACAAAAGGTACAAGGTAGTTGTATCATAGAGAATACAAACTTATCCTGTTTTTCAAAGCCACACAACAAGTTGACCATATGACACGAGGGCTAGCATCCCTTAGGGACTTGGAAACAGATCTCAGGCAGGACAAGTCAAAGTTTCAACCACAGCATTAATCTACTAGTATACTGAAAGAAATTCACTTTTTTAATAATTCAAACATCAAGCAGAATCCAATATCTGTCCCAAACATGTGGATGATACTCCATGTATCATGTACTTACATCATATCTCATTAACAAAAGGATAAAAAAACTATGTTCATTTGGCTGCCTTGTGTAATACTGGATCAGAATTCTTTGGGCTGGTTTCAGACAAACAACAGCTTTGATCATTCATGCAAAATTTCAGCTTCACAGACCATGAAATTTCTGCATGTTCAAAGGAGTTGACATCAATAGAATACAAGGATAATCAATTTGTTTGTCAGAAACAGACCAGTATCATACAGTTGACTCTAACGGTTGTATTAGAGTTGTATCACCAGGGATTTACCTTGAATCCTGTATTTCAGGGTCCCTGGGACTCATACTCTTAATTTTCAGGGGACTAATTTTCAGGACTACAAAATGGGGTCCCAGACACTTAAATATTATTATTAATACTATGTTGTAATATTGTCGTTACTGTTACTGTATATTGTATCACGATCAGCACATTGTTACAGTAATTAAATTGCACATGATACCATAACCCAGCTAGTAGCAAACTCAGTGCTAACTTATTGTTACTTGATCAAATTAGTTACAAAAATTATTTGGACTTTTTCTGCGTCCCTGTGGACGCACTAATAAATTTTGTTGCGCCCATTGTCAATTTTTATGTGTATAGGAGTATTAGGATGCAGGAATTTGCATCCCATGAATATTTATACTGGTATTTCAGTTGATTTTAACAGTACCATACAGTAGATTCTAACAGCTGAACCTGAATGTATCAAGTGCCCAACAGTGTCATACAATGATCTATGGTTACAATGAACTCGAATGGACCTGGGTGCCGCTGTACAAAGCAATCTTAGCGCTAAGGTGACCGTAACTCCCTTCCTTAACATAGACTTAGGGTAGTCTTAGCGCTAAGGTTGTTTTGAACAACTCCCTTCCTTAACATAGAGCTTATAGGGTAGTCTTAGCTAAAGGTTGTTTTGAACAAGCTAGATTTTTGAAGCTCTTAGCGCTAAGATAGCCACAAAGTTAATGTTAATGTATGGCACTTACAACTTTATTAGCGATAAGAGAGTTTCGATAATCTAGGCCCTGTAGTTTAAGTTTCTTGTAACTGTAGTTTCTCATACACATTTTGACTAAAACAGAGCAACTGGATGGGAACAGTAGACCCATATTTTTTATATCTGTCAGTTCATTATATATTTAGTCAACTTCACCACGGTCTATTACTGCTGATCTGTTCAATAATATTTACTATGTCTAACCTGATGTGGCGAATTTCCAATTATAGATTTGGAACATACCCTGACAAGTCAGACTCAATATGTTTGAAACTACAACATGCCAAGTCAGAATTTATACAGTCGAAGTAAACTTAGGCTCAGTATTATTCGTTACACTGCTATACTGAGTCTAACAAAACCTTGTGGAAGGTTGCGTCAGCTGACCTTTTTCAATGGACCAATCAGAACACAGCTTACCAAATCGCGGAAGTTGACATTCGCACATACCTTTTGAACTTTTGCCTCGAAAAAGTTTTGTAACCGAACGATTCCGAATGCTATTTTCCATACGATCGCTTCCGAGTGATGTACATGGAGCACGCCACAAGAGTGAGTAAACAGTCGCTGAGAATAGCGTTTTGTCAGTATTCAAGGATGTCAGCTTGCGGAAATATTATGTAATGATAGCCATGTCAACAGAAACCCAAAAGCGTATATTCTGCAGGTCATATATCTGTGTTTCATGCGGGTTTTCATTTGTTATGAGATCAGTGTTGGCGACCGGGGAGGAGAAAATCCATTTTGTAAGTCCCGCCAAACCCTAAATAGTAGCCATTGTCTGATTGGTTAAATCCGTTCGGCCGTCTCGCGTTTGATTGGACGGTCATAGGTCGCTCAAAGGTTACCTGACGCGACCTTCCACAAGGTTTTGTTAGACTCAGTATAGCAGTGTAACGAATAATACTGAGGCTAAGTTTACGTAGACTGGAAATTATACAATTTGAATAAAATGCATAAAAAAGCAAATTTTTATGGAAATGTTTCTAGTTTGTTTATCATATCATGTAAACATTATACCTTAGATGCTACATCTGCTACCCTGTGCTACGTCTGTTTCAGTTGTCTGATCAGACGGTAATTGGGTCAGGATGACAGGTTTACCTCGGTCAAGATTAACTATCTACCAGGACCTTGCATGTTAACAAGGTTAAGGATCTTTAATGCAACCAATGAAATGACTGATGAGTAATCATAAAGTACAGAAATGCGTAATAATATGAATATCCTCATTCAAACAACAGCCCAGGGACAAGAGGAAGTACTTAGGCCATGCTGGTGCAAATATAAATACTTGACTATCTCTCTGTACAATGGCAATCAATAACCGTTCACAGCCTTTCATCCTCCTTGAGGATATACACCATAATTGGTACTTCATGCCAGGACAGGATTTAAAACCTTTCCCCCAACAGCCCATTTCCTCATGTGGCTCACAATAAACATAATTCATGAATCTTATTCAAATCAGATGCTTTCATGTTGTTGATTCAGTACCAGTCAAAAAAGATCTCACACTGTACAAAAAGTTTGTGACATACTTTGGCGACAACCGTTGCAAGATAACTATCATATATAATGTTTTGGCATGAACCCTTGCAAAATAATTATATTTTATACTTTTGCATTGACCTTCATGACAGTCATATTACCCCAGGTATATTCTTTCAATATAGAAGTACAGAAAACCGTCTGATCAGACAACTGAATACAGACGTAGCACAGGGTAGCAGACGTAGCATCAAAGGTATAATGTTTACATGATATGATAAACAAACTAGAAACATTTCGATAAAAATTTGTAATGTGTATATTCTTTCAATATACCTGACAAAAGCATTACTGTAAATTAATGCAAGCATTTTATTAATGCGAAAAAGGCGTCTGTCCTCTTCTCGCATTATTATGATGACGCATTTCAGTCTGACCATGTCTACTTTCGGGAACTTAATAAAAGACAGAAAACGTAAATCTGTTGACACTACACATTACACCAATACAGGTCACTTCCTCATTACAGGTATCTCAAGCCACGTGTAATTATCACTGGTTAGTGGTTACAATCACTGGTCATTGTTTAAAGTCACTCAAGCACATCAGCCAGACCGGACATTCTCCAACCAAGAAGTCTTTCAAGTCGGATTACGTTTATACATGTTGTCATAAGACAAGTAGTAGCATGCAATCACATGATCAAACATGGCAGCGTAATCAAAACATCGTCAGCTCATTTCCATTCATTGCGTAACAAGCTCAATTCAGGTTATTTGGTACATAACAAGTGTGAAACGGAAAAGAACAACACCAAAGATTCAGGATGTCACATTTTATCATCAACACAGATTCCTGAGCTCGCATTAATTTTGTGACGCATTTTAGCCTAGACCCTCGCACTCGCATTAAATTTGTGACGCATTAATTTCATGATTTACTGTATATGATATGTATGTTACCTTAGTATGTTCCCCAGTTCCTGTCAACAGTTTACTCCCCCTCCAAATGTGGGTCGTCTGAGTAGGGTCCCCACTATCTCTTAGATCTCTAAGATTTACAGATCATAAGAAAATGGTATTCATCCTCTACATCTCCAAGTTTACATAATCTTATGACCCATAAACTTGTCAAGACAAGACCTGTCATCAGGGTGGACTGTGGAACGTCTCCCTGATAACAGCCACTCCACCACCCTGTAGTGCTGTCATCAGGGTGGACAGTGGAACGTCTCCCTGACAACAGCCGCTCCACTACCCTGAATGCACATCAGCCAGACCAGACATTCTCCAACCAAGAAGTCTTTCAAGTGGACTGTGGAATCGGATTACGTTTATGCATGTTGTCATGAGACAAGTAGTAGCAAGCAATCACGTGATCAAACATGGCAGCATAATTAAAACATCGTCAGCTCATTTCCATTCATTGCTAAATAAGCTCAATTCAGGTAGTGCTGTCATCAGGGTGGACTGTGTACTGTCTCCCTGACAACAGCCGCTCCACCACCCTGTAGTGTTGTCATCAGGGTGGACTGTGTACTGTCTCCCTGACAACAGCCACTCCACCACCCTGTAGTGCTGTCATCAGGGTGGACTGTGTACTGTCTCCCTGACAACAGCCGCTCCACCACCCTGTAGTGCTGTCATCAGGGTGGACTGTGGAACATCTCCATGACAACATCCGCTCCACCACCCTGTAGTGCTGTCATCAGGGCGGCCTGTGTACTGTCTCCCTGACAACAGCCACTCCACCACCCTGTAGTGCTGTCATCAGGGTGGACTGTGTACTGTCTCCCTGACAACAGCCACTCCACCACCCTGTAGTGCTGTCATCAGGGTGGACTGTGGAACATCTCCATGACAACATCCGCTCCACCACCCTGTAGTGCTGTCATCAGGGCGGCCTGTGGAATGTCTCCCTCACAACAGCCGCTCCACCACCCTGTAGTGCTGTCATCAGGGTGGACTGTGGAACATCTCCCTGACAACAGCCCTGTAGTGCTGTCATCAGGGTGGACTGTGGAATGTCTCCCTCACAACAGCCGCTCCACCACCCTGTACTACCCTGTAGTGCTGTCATCAGGGTGGACTGTGGAACATCTCCCTGACAACAGCCACTCCACCACCCTGTAGTGCTGTCATCAGGGTGGACTGTGGAACGTCTCCCTGACAACAGCCACTCCACTACCCTGTAGTGCTGTCATCAGGGTTCAGGGTGGACTGCGGAACGTCTCCCTGACAACAGCCGCTCCACTACCCTGAATGCACATCAGCCAGACCAGACATTCTCCAACCAGGAAGTCTTTCAAGTCGGATTACGTTTATGCATGTTGTCATGAGACAAGTAGTAGCAAGCAATCACGTGATCAAACATGGCAGCGTAATCAAAACATCGTCAGCTCATTTCCATTCATTGCTAAACAAGCTCAATTCAGGTAGTGCTGTCATCAGGGTGGACTGTGTACTGTCTCCCTGACAACAGCCAGCTCCACCACCCTGTAGTGCTGTCATCAGGGTGGACTGTGGAACATCTCCATGACAACATCCGCTCCACCACCCTGTAGTGCTGTCATCAGGGTGGACTGTGTACTGTCTCCCTGACAACAGCCACTCCACCACCCTGTAGTGCTGTCATCAGGGTGGACTGTGGAACATCTCCATGACAACATCCGCTCCACCACCCTGTAGTGCTGTCATCAGGGCGGACTGTGGAATGTCTCCCTAACAACAGCCGCTCCACCACCCTGTAGTGCTGTCATCAGGGTGGACTGTGGAACGTCTCCCTGACAACAGCCACTCCACTACCCTGTAGTCCTGTCATCAGGGTGGACTGTGGAACGTCTCCCTGACAACAGCCACTCCACTACCCTGTAGTCCTGTCATCAGGGTGGACTGTGGAATGTCTCCCTGACAATAGACTCAACCACCTTACTGATCACATGGAATGAAGGCTATCTATTTTCACCCAACAAAGTTGACAAATCATCACCCTCTTTCAGACGAAGTGCTGCAGGACTCAAAAACTGTTTCATGACATTTTCCATGAACACTCCCTCACTTACAGAGCCTGCAGCTGTAGATGTCTGTAGTTTTACTGTCTACCCTAAATCTGCCACCCACCAGGAAATCTGTGAGACACGCCCCACCTGTGGTTGCCAGGGAACAGCCCGTGACCACCTGTAAAGCTGACATCTCAGGGAGATATGAAGCAATACTGCACTACTGGTATATCCTGTTCGTATAAATACAGTGTTTGTCTAACTCAAGCCAGGCAAGTCTAGGAGTCTAGTCATTTATCCTGGGAAGGCTAAGGCAATAGATTTTTCATCCTTGACTTACACTTGACTTGAGAGAGAATGTTTAAACCTCAATGCACAGCCTTCAATAGTGTCACTTGAATGAAGCAAGAAATCTCGAAGTAACATAGGTCTTCCCGAGACAGACATATTGCATTATATGAATTAGAGAGGCCAGCATAAGTTTCTTGTCAATATATACTACTCAAAAAAAGTAGAACACCACCACAATACATTAAATATAGCCATGTGAAAGATCAGCTGTTCTCAAACTTCTTTTGAGCTACATGACAGTTTGAAAGAATCTGACATTGTTGAACTTTGTTTTTAGTTATAAATGTCTCTCAGTAGACATGCCAAACCACATGTCCATCTGTCTGTAATCGTTTAACTGACCTGGGGGAAAAACCTACCTATCAAGCCAGATCCATACATCTGGTCATGTTGAGTAGCGGAGTAGAAAAACATCGCCCACAAATGTTAGCCTTTTCTGTCACAACCTAGCCAGTGAGTGTCTAACTACCAAGGTAGACTGATAAGGTATTCAAGGAACGAATAATATACTACTCAAAATATATTAAAGATCATCTGATTTATTCATATAACTCTGGTTTAACTGTCGTGCCACACTGCCAGATTAAGTTCAATAATATGAAAGAATCAAGTGTCCTTATCTTCTATTGAGCAGTAGGGGCGGTGGGGTAGCCTAATGGTTAAAGTGTTGGCTCGTCACGTCGAAGACCCGGGTTCGAATCCCCACATGGGTACAATGTGTGAAGCCCATTTCTGGTGTTCCCCGCCGTGATGTTGCTGGAATATTGCTAAAAGCGGCGTAAAACCAAACTCAGTCAGTCAGTATTGAGCAGTATATATTAACTGAAGTGTTAATGAGTTTAGTTTTACGCCACTTTTAGCAATGTTCCAGCAATATCACAGCAAGGGACACCAGAGAATGGGCTTCACACATTGTACCTATGCGGGGGAATTAAACCCAGGTCTTTGGTGTGACGTGCTAACGCTTTAACCACTATGCTTCCACACCGCTCCTCATATTAACAGTAACATACCTGTCCATTTTCATCAAAATACTGAAACAGAGTAATTTGTTTGAGAGAACCCGGCTCTTCAGCATGACGAGCCAACACTTTAACCACTAGGCTACCCATCGGCCCCAAATGTGAGACATTCCAGAACCATCAACTTCTTAGAATTACTCCACTCCCTGTGTCAACTAACATCAACCACATCAGCTGTATCTCCACCAGCTAGATTCATCAGTACCCTCATAACATTGTTCTGCTTTGCCTGCTGGTCTTGACTGTCACTTTAAAACTACATTAGCATCTTACTGTAGCTTTGGCAACTAGCTTACTGCTCTTAAAATATTCACATCCATATTTAGCAAATGGAGTTCACCTAAAATTACAAAGGCTGCCATTTCAACATTTCAAATGATCACATGCTTCTTCATAGCCATACACGCAACTATAATTTTTACTTAAATGCCAACTTAGTTTTTAACATTTTTAAAATGAGCCAATTAACTTTATTGTTCGGGAAGAACATGGATGAAATATTAATTTTAAGATGTGATATTTCCTAGAAAAACATTTGTTTTTAGTTTAGTTTTACATTATATTTTCTCCTTGAAGATCACAATTATTTGGTTCAGAGATAACGTCATTTACATCGTCATTCTTGAATATGGCTAGGGGATTGTAGGAGTGTTTTACTGTAGAGTACATGTGTACTCCTAACACCTGGTAATTCAGTGTGTGTTGTTGCATGATCATGATGACTCGGCAAATGTTGCTGTCTCTGACTGAGAGTATACTGACTGAGTTTGGCTTTTAGCAATATTCCAGCAACATCACGACGGGGGGACACCAGAAATGGGCTTCACACATTGTACCCATGTGGGGATTCGAACCCGGGTCTTCGGCGTGACGAGCCAACGCTTTAACCATTAGGCTACCCCACTGCCCCGACCGAGAGTATAAATTATGTTCCACTCTGATGATAATGAATAATGATGTATTTGTTGAGTGAGATAGCTGGATGAGTTTAGTACCCATTAGCATTATTGTTGTAGTGAGTATGGTTTTACGCCTCTTTTAGCGGCAATATCACAGCGGGGGACACCAGGAATGGGCTTCACACATTGTAACCATGTGGGGAATTGAACCTGGGTCGTTGGCATGAAGAGCGGACTGTTTAACCATTAGGCTACCCACTGCCCCTATTATTGTTATATCGTAGTGACATAACTCAATCATTTGTCAATGGGGAGGGATTCAGGTTTCTCTCCACAGCAAATTGTGTTTCCCCCCCCGACAACTGTCACAGTTATGTGTTATCATACATAATCACGGGTGGTGGGATTTGTTAAAGTGTTCGCTTGTCACACCGTTTCCCCACATGTACAATGTGTGAAGCCCATATCTGGTGTGCCTTGCTGTGATATTGTTGGAAATTGTTAAAAGCGGCATAACATCATACTCACTCATTCTCACACAATTTACTCTGGTTCAGTACTGTGATGAAAATGTACAGTTATGTTACTGTTGACATAAGGGGCGGTGGGGTAGCCTAGTGGTTAAAGCGTTCGCTCCTCATGCTGTAGACCCGGGTTCGTTTCTCCACATGTACAACGTGTGAAGCCCATTTCTGGGGTCCCCTCCCGTGATATTGTTGGTATATTGCTATAAGCAACATGAAACCAGACTCACTCACTCACTCACTGATAAGCATCATGAATCATACAAAACGCATCTTGACCAAACACAAACATCCCCTTTACATACATACTCACATCCCACAATAAAGTACAAAATTCATATTCCTATTTGTCTCATATACCCTAATGAAAAAACAATCCTAACACAGTTTATTTATTCTTTTCTTTAGAGCTGCTCATAAATTGTCAGTGATAAAGCATCTAGATAGATAAGACTTGTGTAGATTACACTATTTCTGAAAGCTTAATCTTCTTCATTTCGTATCTGGTAGACACTTTATGTTTCCAGCAAGAATCTGTGAAATAAGCATATTGTTTTGGAAAATGGATTTATAAATAAAATATTTCACAGTCAGCATGATTTGTTTTTAAATGCTAATGACTGATAAGCAAGATTAAAGAGATGTTTTTTCAAGGTATACTGAAATAATGTTCACAATATTGATTTTTTCCCTTTCATGTTTGTAAATTGAAAAAGAAAAACCAACTGAATGAGAAAACATGGAGACAAAATGGAAGATTGTCAGTAACTGACAGCCGGCGTTGCTCACTGGTTTGATGTTCACTCACTGATGTTCATTATGTGTGTGATGTTTCTACCAAACTCAGCCACATTCCATCTAAATGATGTAGACTTGAAAATAGAAGACACTGGCCTGTGCAAATCAGCGAGTGATATCACGGACGATGATCCACAGATCAACGATGACACAGTATCAAGAAGTCTGACTCCTACAACCCACAAAGGACCAATCCTGGAATCTACAGTGACTTAGTTATTGGTTGGTTGTTTAACGCTGCACTCAGCAATATTACAGCTATATGGCGGTGGTCTGTAAATAATCGAGTCTGGACCAGACAATCCAGTGATCAACATCATAAGCATCGATCTATGCAATTGGGAACCGATGACATGTGTCAACCAAGTCAGCGAGCCTAACCACCCGATCCTGTTAGTTGCCTCTTACGACAAGCATGGACTAGTGAAGATCAATTCTAACAAGGTTCTTCAAGGGTCAGCTTAGTTATGAACCAGGAAGTCACAACACGAGTCCTGTTAACTTCACTGAAACTAATTTCTTTACCCGATTAACAGTCAACATGTCTCTCATTCCATATCACCTCTGTTAGCATTTGCAAATGTGACCGTATCATGTCTACCCTTCATATACCATATGATACATGCAGTATTATTCAATCATTGAGAAGCTGATTAATACAAACCACTTGCATCTAGACACATAAAGCTAACACAGGAAACATATCAGAGGAATTGCTGTGTGCTTTAAATCCTATGTGCCAGTAAATTTTGAGAATAAAAACATTTTTCAAGTTCCTCCAATATTTGAGTGAGTGAGTGAGTGAGTGAGTGAGTGAGTGAGTGAGTGAGTGAGTGAGTGAGTGAGCATGGTTTTGCGCCGCTTTTAGCTATATTCCAGCAATATCACAGTGGGGGACACCAGAAATGGACTTCACATTGTACTCATGTGGGGAATCTAACCTGGGTCTTCAGCGCGACAAGGGAATGCTTTAACCACCAGGCTACACCACGACCCCATTTGCATTTACCAGATGAACGTGTCTGATCACCATGTGAGTTTAGTGAGTGAGTTTAGTTTTACGCCGCACTCAGCAATATTCCAGCTATATGACGGCTGATCACCAAGACAAACATCTGAACATACATAACTCTTGACAAGCAATACCACTCTTAATAATATTCTATTTATATCACAGCACGTCATTTAAATATTTGAGGAAAGCCTTGTGATAGGTCTCCGACATTTACCTCTTCCGTGACACCCGAGCAAGGGCATGGTGCTGGCTAGGATGACTTGCACTATACTGACAACAACCACGATAAATGCCTTCAATGTTCAGTTCTACATCTTGACTTTTGAATACCATGCTTGAATACTAAGTAATGTTGATAAGATGGTAGCCATGGTTACAAGATTAATGGGAACCGAAATGTATAGATGCAAAATCATGTTACCATTTATCATATCATTGAGTCTAACATCATAATACATTCAGAGATCCAAATCTGTCTTCTTATGACAATAGTTGACAGAATTGGGGCTGAACTGTTTTGTCATTGTCTATACTTTGTTAATTAATTATTCATGTTAACACACATCCTTATTCATAATCTTTCAGAAAAATTACCACAATCAATGTCAAAGTAAGGAAGTCTCCTTTCTTTGTTCAATCGCCTTAATCCAATGATTTGGGTCAATATGTTCTTCACATCAGGTGTCACTTGTATTCAGACACTGAACAGTCCTTAAAAGATCTGGGTTAGAACTGGTCTTCAATAACCCATGTTGTTGCTAGATGCGACTGACAGGATCACGTGGTCAGGCTCCTTGACTTGGTTGATGCATGTCAATGCATCCCGATTACGTAGACCAAAGCTCATGATGCCAACAACTGGATTGTCTAGTCAAGACATGATTACTTAATGACTGACCGATATATAATTATATGTAATATTGCTGAGAAGCATTCAGCATGCTAGACAACCTGGAAATGGAATAAATGAAACAGAGTCAGACAATTCAGAATATATTACCACCACTATGTAAATTTCACCTGGTGTATTGAATTACCTCATACATCCAGCATCGAGTAATGGGGTGTATTCTAACTGGGCTAACCACATAGGATACTATGTAACTACTCAAGCAGTCTGTGTCCAGGTCGGAGTGGGTGCAGCGAAAACATTACCTCAGTTTAGCAAATTAAGCTGGCAACACCATGATGTAACAATGATTCTAACAAACTGGTTTAGGAGTGAGTGAGTGAGTGGAGTTTTATGCCACTTTTAGCAACATTCCAGCAATGGGACACCAGAAATGGGCTTCCCACATTGTGACCATGTGGGGAATTGAACCTAGGCTTTTGGCATGACAAACGAATGCTTTAACCACTTGGCTACCCCACCACCCCTGAGTGTGAGTTGGGCTGGGTGTAATGCTACTTTAAAAAGTATTCCAGTCATCAGTGAACATGTCATGGCACATCAGCTGAATATTAAGAGCAAAGCCAAAAGTGATACAGGTCTCCCAGTCTTTAAACGGCATTTAGAGGTGAGGTGAGGTGAAATTGGGTTTTATGTCGTGCTTGAGAATATTTCGCTCATATGACGACATGCATGCGTGTGTATGTGTATGTGCGGCTGCTTGTACTAGCCCAGACTTCAGCTGGTTTTATAGTGCTAGCCCACTGAGATACCATGCCGCAGTGAAGCATGAATACCCCCCTCAGACACATTATACTGACTCCGAGCCGACCAGTCCTTGTTGTACCCATTAATGCCGAGCGCCAGGCAGGAACCAACAATTACCATATTTTAACGTCTTTTGGTATGAGGCGGCCGATGATCGAACCCGCGACCTTCCGCTCTCCAGGCGGACGCTCTACCACTAAACCACGGAGGTGGTTGAAAGGCATTTAGAAGTGATACACATAAATGCAAGGATTCATAGATGCCAACTTCTTTTATTTGAAGAACACGATGTTTCAGTATATTTTCTTACTCTTTGGTGAATGAAAAACTAGGAAAGGTTTCAGGCATTTGCCACAATGGTGAAACGCAAAAGGTTTCTGACAGGAGACAGACCAGTCTTCCCCCCCACCCCCACCTACAAATTCCTAAATTCCATTGAGTAAGACACACAATGAAGAAGTCTCTCAACTGACACACTCATAATGTAAGAGCTGAGAAGGGGTTGAGTATCAGCTGCTTGAGCCAGTGAGGGGATGATGGTGGGAGTGAATGTTTCTCATTACATACAAGCTCTGGGGAGACTCGGCTGGAGACGGCCACTGGTTGTTAACAAGGTACAATTACCCACCCAAGAATTAGGTCCTCAATACAGCCCTATGGGACTTGAGGTTCGGTTAGCTTCCCAGTAAGCAGACCCTTGTTACAAGCATGACAAGAGGTGATTATAATTGATAACACATCAGACTTTAAGACTTGGTAATTTTAACCCTGACATCATGACGTGTTGTTCATGATATTAATCACCGGTTTGTGTGGTGAGGTTTCATTACTTACACCAGTCAACAATATCGTCAAATACCATTCACTAGGACCCACAATCAACCAAGCCATCTTCTCTGACAACACCATCCATTTTGTTGCCTCTTAAAACCAGCATAAGTTATATGGTCACTTTGAGAACTTCACAAAGAGTGAGTGAGTTTAGTTTTACACCGCTTTTAGCAATATTCCAGCAATATCACGGTGGGGGACACCAGAAATGGGCTTCACACATTGTATCCATGTGGGGAATCCAACCCGGTTCTTCGGCGTGATGAGCAAACGGTTTAACCACCCCACTTCACAAAGAAAATCACATGGAACTTTTATGCAAATGTCTATTCTTGCTAATCAATATAGCCATGTAAACTGGAAAATTATCCTGCTCCAATAACATCATAACAGGAATAAGTGGTTCTTTCAAGGATAACTGATAATGAACTGAATATTGGAAGCTGTGTCATATATATTGTACATTGCAATATAATCACAAAGGTTTCAGCTGGCTGGCCACGGTGGTCATGTTATTGAAACAGCGTAATTGAAACATCAGCATGATACTAGTGGAACAGTTTGATCACATTATTGCAACATCAGCAAAAATAATAGTGAAACAGATTAATCTCAATATTGTAACATCAGCAAAAATAATAGTATAGAGCTTCAGGTAGCTTCAAAACAAGGGACCCATTCTGTTTAAAAATCACTGGGCTTTGATTCTAAAGCAAGTGTCACATCAGATGATCATGTGTTTTTTAAATAAAATTCATGAATGGCAATCTACATGACTGTAACATTCAGGGGTGGAAATAACTTTAAAATTGATAGTGTACTCCGGTATAGTGGCACAAGTAAAGTCACTTGCCCTGATATTTTTTCCAAGTATACCGACTGTTTTCTTGCTGATTTTTTTAAATAAACAACATAATTAACATTGGAAAGTCAACTAGACACCGGTACAGTGTGATTTACAAATTTGCTTGCCCGACAGAAAAAAACACTGGACTCGGACGTCGGGCAATGGGTTATTTCCATCCCTGAACATTGCAAGGCTAGCAGTCTTTCCCATACATTGTTTCAGTAAAAATTCCACTGCACCTATAGTATAATCAAATGGCACTTTAGTCAGGGATGAGAATGAAGTTTTGAGAAAAAACTCTGAAAACTAGCCGACGCTCCTGATATTTAGGCACCTTAGACCTTTAAAACTGGCTCAGAAATGACAATATCATGAACACAGCAACCATTAAAAAACTTTAAATCTGCTAAAGCACATTCATACAATTGTCAACGGATTTAGACAATTCACAAAAATGACCCTTGGCCTTATGACATTCCTGGAATTCCTGGAAAATTCTCATCCCTGAATAGTATGGCTTGTATTTTAGAACATGTAATTTTGACCAAGTTGGCATGACATGACAGGAGCCAATGAAACAGACCCAGTTACATATCAGATACTGTGAGTGAGCGAGTTTTACGGCGATATTCCAGCAATATCACGTCTGGGGACACCAGAAATAGGCTTCACACATTGTACCCATGTGGGGAATCTAACCCAAATCTTCGGCGTGACGAGCGGACGCTTTGACCACTAAACCACAACCCAGTGAGTGCCACTTTTAGCAGTATTCCAGCAATATCACAGCAGGGGACACTAGAAATGGGCTTCACACATTGTACCCATGTATGGAATCTAACCCGGGTCTTCAGCATGATGAGCGAGCGCTTTAACCACCAGGCTACCCCACCGCCCCCGGGAGAGACTGTACCGAAGCCCCAAACCATGCTAACAGCAACACCTCAGTCGGTGCTACAGCCTGAGAGTGTAACGAAGGTGTCACTTGCACATTGTGGCACGGGGCTTGCTTCTTAGCCATAGCTCAATTCCATACAAACACCATCTAATGAGGAACATTGACAGTGTTCATTGAACATTGAGCACAGATCCAAGGTTATTGGGGACCTATTTGAATCCCCACTTGGAAGTCCAACACTGACTATTTTCGAAAATATTTTATTGAGCATAATAATCGCCTTCAGTTAAAAAATATGCTCTTGTGTTAAACTGATTACATGTAGGCAGAACTTGAATAAATATGTATATGTGCAATATGACTAATACTGAACACCTGCTGGAGTACTAAGGTGATAAGCGACTGTAACACCAAGATTGTTGTTATTGTAATAAGTGGCAACAGTGTACCTTTAGATCATGTGCATAAAAACATTATACACACACAACTTCGTTGCTTATAACGCTCCACTTAGTTGTTCATGGTTAAAGAAAGCATCCTGAGCCCCGTTTCTCAAAGCGATCGTAGCGCTATGACAGTCGCAAGTCTGTGTTAAAGTATGGGAGTTACGATCATTTTAGCGCTACGATCACTTTGTGGAACGGGGCCCTGGAATCAAAGAGAGACAATCCAGTGATTGATATTATGAGTGACGACCTACACTGTTGGGGTACAATGACACACAAACAACTGTCGGTGATCCTGACCAACAAACCAATTTGGTGGCCTGTTATAACCGGCACTGGTTGGGGGCCTGTTTGTCTCCTATATCTGCTACCAAGGACATGCGTCGTGTTGAGTACAAATAGATGTAGAGTGAAGATATGAATGACATGGCGTGCAGACAACTGGGTAAGTGCATAAGTGAGTGAGTTTAGTTTTACGCCGCTTTAAGCAATATTCCAGCAATATCTTCACAGGGGACACCAGAAATGGGACTTCACATATTGTACCCATGTGAGCATGTGCATGACATGGCATTCAATGAGTGAGTGAGTTTAGTTTTACACCGCTTTTAGCAATATTCCTGGAATATCACGGTGGGGGACACCAGAAATAGGCTTCACACATTGTGCCCATGGGGGGAATAAATAGCAGTGGAACCATATAGAAAACACACGCAAACAACTGACAGTGAATCTGATCAACAAACCCATTTGGTGGCCTGTTATAACCGGCAATGGTTGGGGACCTGTGTGTCTCCTATATCTGCTACCAAGGACATGTGTTATGTTGAGTACAAATAGATGTAGAGTGAAGATATGAATGACATGGCGTGCAGACAACTGAGTAAGTGCATAAGTAAGTGAGTTTAGTTTTATGCTGCTTTTAGCAACATTCCAGCAATATCATGGCAGGGGACACCAGAAACGGGCTTCATATATCGTACCCATGTGAGTATGTGCATGACATGGCATTCAGTGAGTGAGTGAGTGAGTTTAGTTTTACACCGCTTTTAGCAATATTCCAACAATATCACAGTGAGGGACACCGGAAATGGGCTTCACACATTGTACCCATGTGTGGAACCGAATGGGGATCTTCAGCAGGACGAGAAACCGCTTTAACCACGAGGCTACCCCACTGCCCGACATGGCGTACAGATAACTGAGTATGTATGTGCATGACATGGAGAATATAACTAAATAAACTCATGACAATGGCATACAGATAACTGAGTGAGTGAGTGAGTGTAGTTTTACACCGCACTCAGCAACACTCCAGGTATATGGTGGCAGTCTGTAAATAATCGACTCTGGACCAGACAATCCAGTGATCAACATCATGATCATCGATCTACGCAATTGGGATATGACGACATGTGTCAACCTAGTCAGTGAGCTTGACCAACTGATCACATTAGTCACCTCTTATGACAAGCATGGTTTGCTGAAGATCAATTCTAACCCGGATCTTCACAGGTCATACAGATAACTGAGTATGTCCATGACAGATCAATATATAACTGATATCATCAGATATCTATCTGGGGCATGCCACTGTGAATGACAGTCATATTCAACTTGTAATAAATACATTTATTCTGGGTCCAAATTGTTCAAATAATCGTGGACACTAACCAAGATGGTCCACATATTTCTGACACGATTGTCCACCATAACCACATAAACATTCGGTCACATACATTCCATTTTATACAATGATATACAAGGCTGTTGGTGGTTGATTTCGGAACCATATCGGAGTTTTTGTACTGATACAGAGTAATCCTTGTCACATTACATCGCCAAACTGAAGATAACACGATAAAGGTGGACGGTTCACGAGTTTGACAGCGTCTCTTATCAGCATACGATCACTTCCTTAATTTGTCAACAATGTCAACACTAAGAAACTTGAGACATAACACCCTCCTCCATCGTATGTGGTTTTAATTGAAAATTCAAGAATCCGGATATAAAAATCTTAACAGTAAAACACAAACTCCTATTACTGAGAGATTTTCTTTGAGCGAGTGCGTAGTGAGTCGTTCATTCCCCAGAAGTCGTGACTCGACGCGGGCAATAGCCAGCGATAATGATAACACACTCACAACACCCAATATAGTCGGCCATTTTCCAGCGTTTTAAACGTGGCTGGTGAAAAATATACGTACCTTCAGAATTAATAACAATCGGGGTACTTTCTGCTTCTGTCATACTTCCAGGCGAGGTTTATTAAGGGACCTATTCCGACTCTACGTCGGAATATTGGCCTGGTTCTCCCGACATGGCTGCCTTCTTACAGGAAGTCGGGCGGTCACATGACCATCTTCGTCAGCCACCGACAAACTTCGCGCATTTCCCTATCCATTCAAAAACACGATCGTTAAGAAACTGATTTAATTGATGTCATGTTATAAATATTTGAAATGAAATACATGTTTTGATCTTTAAAATAAATGATGTTATAGATACAATTATTTTCAACCTATGTCATATAAACATGACAATTTCACACATCGTCATAAATACGCAGTTTCTCATTGTTTATTGCGGACTTAGTGACCAATTCAAGAATGTAAAATGTTCCAGAAACTTCTGACGGTGCGGTCACAAAAGGAAGTGTAAATGTATAAATAGACTGGGGTGAAAAAATATAGAAAAACCCCAATAGCTCATTCTTACCGAAATTACACAACCAGAGACCCTCTATTATATGGTCTCTGACACAACTAAGCATAAAAATAGATAAACATCATTGTTTTAGAATGATGCTATTTTTATCAAATCGTCTGTCACTTTCAATTTTTGTGGGGGAGAATACCAGGAAATCCCACTTGGAGTTGAGTTATAAATAGAAATTTGTTGAATACGTCATATTAACAAGGTTTTATTTATTTATTCTATTCATTCCAAATGCATATTGATTCGTGACATCAATCATAGGATTATCTAATCCATACTAGGAGTATTTACAGAACGGTGTCCCATAAGTATTGATAACAGAGACATACTTAAAGATATACCTCATGGAAGTTTGTGGGTGGGGATGAAAGGAGGGGAGGGAGCTTTGAGATTTTATCACCCATATGTTGAAAAATATAACCAGTGTCATATATATATATTTATTACCCACGTGGTCAACGTATGGGAGTTGCATACTAATCTCGTACGTCACACGAGTGTCGTATCGCGTTGACCTGTGTCGTAACGACTTGACCTGAGATTCCAACGATTTGATTGGATAACCGATGACCTCTCAATTAGGTCACATTCTGACGTAACTATTTTTTCATTCTTAACAAACACGTGAATTCTACAACTTAAATGCATTGTGGGAATGTAAACATTGCGAACGTTGCCGTGTCGCTGTTTAATTGTGAGTCGAACTGAGACATTATATCTGTCGAAAAACATAAACGCAATGTTTCCACCAGTGATGTTAGCCGAATGAAGCAACTGCAAACCAAGAAACGGGGTGCTACGGAGTAGTTTACTGTAGGAGGCTGTACGAGGCGATGACAACTGATGTGCATCGTGACGTCGGTTACCAAGGCAGTGACGTCATTACAGTGTGACGTCATGCAAATATTGTACTACAGTACAAACTCTTCCGCAACCTCTTTATGAAACCGGTTTCGGTTCGAAACAAAAAATACGCTATTTTGTCAGTTTAATGCATTTAAGACGTGGGTAATAAATAAGATATTATTATATCGGTCTCATTACATACGAATTATTCGAAATCTGTCAGATTCCATGAGGATCTGACACTCGCTCAGATACGGTATAATCACTGTTCGTATAATTCGTAATGAGACCTCGTGTAGTATTCTCTATACATGTATATCAAATGTGCGCATGTGCACATATCACTTTTGCCTTGCAACCATTGTTTCTGTATTTCGATGTCTGTGACGTCATTAAACAATTGAACGTGACGTCAATGAAGAGGACCGTCACACTCAGCCTGGGCCTAGATTTTCGAAGCTCTCTTAGTGCTAAGATAGTCGTAAGTTAATGAATAGAAATAGAGAACAACTTTCTCTATTTCTATGCTTAGCGCTAAGAGAGCTTCGAAAATCTGGGCCCTGGTTCCCTACTGGGTCTGTTGTGTCTATCGCAGGCGCAACAGACCCAGGGAACCAGTCAGCGTCAGCTTACCGTGTTTTACTGCACAAATGTACACATGAATAAAATGGATAGTAAAGAAAATATTACATTCGATCAATTGTGTCATATGACGTATACGAAACTCGTGCCAAATTATGTTCTCGCTCGGGCAATACAAAATTTCACCCTCGTTTCGTAAAAGTCGTATGACGCACTAGCTCGTGTAATAATCACTATATATGCAATAGAAATGGAATAAAACTATAGGTAGATTGCTGACGTCATGATGATAACTTTGAAAAGGTGCAGAATCATTGATTAAATTGTTTATTTGTATCAAAACGTTGACCTTTGTCTTTAGGGACCGTTCATAATTTATGGCTAGCGGGGGTGGCGTGTGTGTGTGCGTGTGTGATATGATGATTTTCATGGAGAAGCATGTACATTGTGAATGACACACACCCCCCAAATATATGCACAAAGTAACTGACCCCGCCCTGCATGTCATGTACAAATTCATTCCCCCCTCTCCCACCATAAATTATGACCGGTCCCTTTTTAACCAAGGCTGGTATAAATAGAAAATATTCTACGTATTATCATGTTTACGCATAAATATTTCCTTAAACATCTCCGCGTTGTTTTTGGTTTAGTTGTTGCTTTATGACATCAGACTGTATATAATCGAGTCTGGGCCATTCACATCCTGTGACTGATATCATGAACATCAAACCACACACATGGGCTAAACGTCAACCAAGTCAGCGAGTGATTTTCATGACTGATATGTTGACGAAAGGCGGTTCCGTGTTACCCTAGTTTGATAGGTCAGACCTGTCTATTCTAAAGTAAATGTATACTTGAAGTGGTTGCATACCACAGAGATTTTGTGTGTGACAGCGAAGATTTCATGCTTGGGCACAGTGCGTGAAGCTCATATTACTAAAGTCCCTGAACCACATTATTTTCCCCATTGCCTAGCCCTTTCTGCAATGTTCAAGACCCTAAATGAAGCAAGTCTAGATTTCCCTGATTCTCCCAACTCACATGGGCTCCTTTTCAGTTTTAATGAAAAGAATGTTAAGATTGAAAAGAACTGAGAGAGAGAGAGAGAGAGAGAGAGAGAGAGAGAGAGAGAGAGAGAGAGAGAGAGAGAGAGAGAGAGAGAGAGAGAGAAAATGAAGAAAGTCTCAGGGCTCCTTTTCATTATATTTTATTTTTTTCAATTTAAGCTTTTTTTCTGTAAAATAGGTTCATTTCAGAGACTAGTTGTTAGTCTAAGAGAGAGAGAGAGAGAGAGTAGAAATGTTGTTCCTAAAATATAGAGTAAAATCGCTGAGTGACTTATTTTATATTATTAAGATCATGTAGCTCGTGAAATCAAATTGATTCGTTTTCCAGTCCCATATCTCCGGGTTTTAGCCAATCAGCCCTCTTTTAAGTTTTATTACATCCAGTTCTTGTTCATATCCCTAAAGAGACCTGCAGGTGCGTTTCAGTCACATGATACACAGCCATCACTAAATCCAAATGTAACATATCATATTTCCGATACAATATTCAGTCGGTCATTACAGCTGTCACAAAATTATGACGGTAATATGCACGTGCATATCCTGCGTCATTATCTCGTGTGAGCTGATCAATAATGTGTCAGTTTTGTTTACTTTTTATTGCATTTCAAACTGGCATGCAGCTCAACATACACTCACTCATAAACAAGCGTTAATGACAATCGCCCTGAAACGGCTTCGTGTTAAGGCCAAATAATGCTTGCCACGTGGGCATTCCAAACTGGCTTTGCGTGATGGCTGCGTCGGACCTCTGAAATCGCCATGGCGCTGTGGTGTAAATGATCTTATCCCAAAAGATCTGGAATTTGACCGAACGTGGGGCGGACAGTTGAACAGCTGGGTCGCGACCAGACGAATGGACTGCGGGGATAGCTGCACGCATGGATGCACGCACGCACGCAAATACGTACGAGGAAAACTCGGCCGCGTAGGTTACACGGTTCCCTGAAATTGTTTGTGTGTGCGTAGATGGACGTATTCCCGAGTATGGTGAGTGAGTGAGTTTAGTTTTACCCCGCACTCAGCAATATTCCATCTATATTAATTTAATTCTTAAACAAAATAGTTTTAAATGTTCTCTAAACTGTATGAGGCTGGATGCATTTTGTTTCTTGATTTTTAAAAATCTTTTATCACCCATCTTATAAATGAATAAAATTATAACATTGATTACTTTGTGCTTGTGTGGAACTGCATGGAGTGAGTGAGTATGTTTTTACGCCGCTTGTAGCAGTATTACAGCAACATCACGGCGGGGGACACCAGATGTGCCATGGGCTTCACACATTGTTCGGCATATGTCGAAATAACCCATATCGGCCTAACTGGGCGTTCAGTGGGATGCGTAATAGGATATGCAGAAAAGCATGTTTACTCGTAAAATCGGGCAAAACTTAGAAAAAAACCGAATAGCTGCTGAAAACAATAGATCAGACTATAGATGGCAATTAGGTCGCTCAGCCAGGTATAACGACGGACCGTCGACTCACTTGACAGGAAGTGCACGTGCTGCCCACAGACACAAGGGGTCATCTCAAATATATTTTAAGCTTTTTCATGTATATTGAATATGTCTGTATTGATTATCTAATCGTAGCTAATGACTCTATCCCAATGCCCGACCCCAACTACTGTCAGCAACACCCGTCTTGGTTTTGCTTTTGAGAAGACCCCTCCTACCTGTTTCTTTTTATAGTGATAGTGAGACTCAATGGTATCTACATCCTTAATAGTTTCAGTATTAAAGTTGTTATTGTTTACGTCTGCTATTGTTTATAATAAAACTAAGTCTAATTTCATAATGGATATTCAAAAAGTGTCATTTGTTATACAATATCATCGCACACTAATTTGCATAAAGCCATGGTCTGCTCAAAATAAGTCGCTTCGGACTTTGAAAAAAAACCTCATTGCTCATTTCTGCACTAATCTCTCCTGAGTAAAATCCTTCTCTAACATTTCCTATCTCCTCCCACTGAAACTGTAGTTAGGCCGAACTTAGTTTAACAGATATTTCACACTTTCCCATATTAACTACCTAAATTGTAGATATAAATGTGAAAAAAAAGTTTTTTTCTATTTCCGACAGTACTTTAGGCTACCCGAAACTGCATGGAATCAAGTTGTTGTTTGTTTGTTGTTTTACGCCGCACTCAGCAATATGTGTAAATTATTGAGTCTGGACCAGACGATCCAGTGATTAACAGCATGAGCATCCTTCTACGCAATTGGGATACGATGACATGTGTCAACCAAGTCAGCAAGTCTGACCACCCGATCCCGTTAGTCGCCTCTTACGACAAGCATGGGTTACTGCAGATCAATTCTTTCCCGGATCTTTACGGGTCATACGGGCTAGAAAGTGTCCAATTGAAAGTGTAGAAATTACCTTCTCCATAAATCAGGTTTTAAAAAAACAGATGGTGGGGGTGTGGCCTCATCTACAGTACAGTGGGGACAATTGTCGTCCTTGGCTGTTTGCTGCATTAGCGTATCTTGTTCTGTATGGTACCTCTGCTATTTCTGTTAATCGAACAAAACACTGCATGCATTGTTGAATGTGCGAAACAACCTTTGATCACAACATGGCTGATTGTTATCCGCTGGTCATGTTAATTGTTCACAATCTGTAATTAGCAATTGGGATAAGATGACATGTGTCAACCAAGTCAGCAAGCCTGACCACCCGATCCCGTTAGTCGCCTCTGACGACAAGCATGGGTTACTGAAGATCAATATTCTAACCTGTATGTTCACGGGTCTCCAGTGTATAGATATAGAAGGAAGAAAGGAGGGGGAAAAGAACAGTTTGGTGTACAAATGTAAGAATGAAATGATACGAAAATCAAATGCACACTGGTCTGTGGATCAGAAGGTTCAATACTCACACACACACACGCACGCACGCACGCACGCACGCACATGGGGAGCCGTTCAAAAAGAGTGAATGAGTGAGTCTGGTTTTACGCCGCTTTTAGCAATATTCCAGAAATATCACGGCGGGGGACTCCAGAAATGGGCTTCACACATTGTACTCATGTGGGGAATCGAACTCGGGTTTTCGGCGTGACGAGCGGACGCTTTAACCACTAGGCTACCCATGACAAGAAATGTGTCATGAAGGTCAATTTGATGTTAAAGTTTAACTTGCCCACGAGCCGCAGGAGACCTTGGATAGAATGCTTCTCCAGCACCGGATCCTGCTGGTTGTAAAGGGAGACTAAATGTGGAGCTCGTGGGGTTTCCAAGTCCCTAGCAACATATGCTGGTCACATGTCTCAGTGCGACTTGAGTAGTCAGGTTTGGTCAGCTGGGTGATGGCGCATCAAGGTACTGCCTGGTTTGGTCGGAGCTCACAATTTCCAGATCGACGTCATTTAGCTGGGCACACGCACACGCACACGCACACGCACGCTCAAACACAACGTAAGCATCATTTCACGTCAGTTCCTTGGTGGGATTCACCGAGTGAGAGTGGCGGTGGGGTAGCCTAGTGGTTTAGCATTCGCACGTCACGCGAAGACCCTGGTTTGATTCCATACATGGGTACAATGTGTGAAGCCCATTTCTGGTGCCCCCCGCCGTGATGTTGCTGGAATATTGCTAAAAGCGGCGAAAAAATAAACTCACTCACTCACCCCTTCAGGAACAAATAACTTATGGACCCGTCTCACTTTATGAATGCTATACAGTAGCAAGTGCCGGACTGTATCAACTTAATGCACGCATGCACAAACGCACTCACATGGCGTTTGTTTACTTTTTGCCATGTCATTATCATTTATTTCGACTCAAGTTTCGTGGAAAGAGTATTCTACTATTTTATGTAATTTCAACAATCCAATAATTAATCTACATCTGACTGAAATAGTGCTGTGAATTATTAAATCGCTTACAGATCAGACACAGCTACTTCATCTAGCGGAACTATTTGATCGACATCCTAAGAAATCAACGCATCTGGGAAATATATAATTTTTAAGAAATGTGTAGGAAGGAAGTTGTTGCAGGGTTGACCCACGCGCAGAGTGATCGAGGTCAGAATGTGTCCTGATCCACAATACAAAACGTTCGTAGCGCTACGACATTCGTAAGCCAATATGATAAACTATAGAGATACGACAGGTCGTAACGTTACGAACGCATGGCTTGTAAATATCTGCTTTGTGTCAAAATATCAACCCCTAATCACATCGTTCGGGGTGAGTGTGGCAGATACCCTGTCTATGTTTATGTTTACAAACGTTGTATTAAATATTGGTAAAAATTTGTTGAATATGCCAGTATCTCGTCTGCCCAGACAGTGCTATAACTTATTATTGTTAGATGCTAGCCATGGTAAAACAAATTGGGTATCAAAGCGTAAGTTATTACTTTACAATATGGGATTTGGATATATATGGGAAAGACAGTATATTAGTAGCTTAAATTCCTTCCTGTCTGAATTTATGATCAGGGTTCAGCATATATCCCATCAAGAATGGCATAACTCGTTATTTTCAAGTTCTAAAACTTATTCACGTTCTCTTTTCAAGTGTAATTTATCTATGGAACCATATCTAAGTGTTATTAACGTTAGTAAATTTCGCATTGCACTCGCAGTTTCGCTGTGGTTCCCATTAATTAAATATTGAGACAGGTAGATACACAAATAAGCCCAGACATCACAGGTTATGTAACATGTGCGACAATGGATATATAGAAAACGAGTATCATTTCCTTTTAGTGTGTACTGCATACAGTTCCTTGCGCACTATATATATTCCTGCCAAGTTTTACACATACCCTTCTTTGTCAAATTACAATATATTAATGACCTCCAACAATACCTTTGTCATCAGAAATGTAGCAATGTTTATTTATTATGCTGTAAAGCACCGCCAATCATATATGGCTGCAAACATTTAATATTTGTATTATGGGCCGATGGCCTACATACACTCTGCGAATAAAGAATATATGGTGGATCACTATCACGGATAACATGACGTCACCAGCTTGTTCACGCCACAACTCGAAACCGATGTTTTTAACTTTAGTAATTACAATGTTGATAAGCATTACACCCATTATTCTCTCAGTGAAACTGAAACTTAAACATTATTACCTATTTGATAATTTCGCGGTCGACATATTGTTCAAAGCGGCGGTAAATTGCCTATACGACTGATCATTAAATGCTTCTTAGAAGGTGACATCAATATTAAATGGATGGAGCTTATACTGTTGTATCAGCCATTACATATACGTTATAACGGGTTCAAGGTTTATACTAAGGTACAAATAATCTTTATTTTTTCAGAAACAAAACTATCCTCGACCCGGAGTGGAGAAGAATCGTTCACACCGTCCTTGCCTGCTATTTATGTATGGTCCAATACAAAACAATGATTCATTATCTCTATCAAGACACATTTTTCACATTGGCGTATTTTTCATCAAAGAGCTGTACCTTTATTTGATACTGCCAACAAATTGGTCATTCTGGGCAAATTTTGGAATACAAAGGTGCCGCATCCATTTAACATATACGTACATGTATACTAAATGGATATTCCCTACATATAATCGATTGAAGATACTCGATGAAAAGAAAAACCTCAATTCAAACTGTGAATGGAATCAGTCGCTGGAAGATGAAGTCATAAATGTCAAGATATTTAAGTTATTCATGTTGTCACATTATCAGGTTAGCTGAACACACGAAGGACCGTTTATAAAAAGATGCCATTAGAATTTAACTACATGTATACTTTTCACGAGCAGAACAAATTGTGGTTTCAGTTTGATTTGTATGTGCTCATTCGATCCCAAGGTCACGCGGACACACAGGCGTCTCAGGTAATTACTATTAAACCATATAATAGAAAATATACTGAGATATTTGTTACGGCTTCCCGAGTCAAGGGGGCTAACTGACTTTAATAGTCAGTTATCTCCCTTATCCCGTGGAGCTGTTTTTGTGACACCTCCTTACACCTCTTTAGTTAATGTGTATTGGTATTTTACTGATGTACAGTACAACCAGAAATTATAGAGAATTTAAAGATTGTAATTTTTCTAATTTTTTTACTCATTACTCACGTATTAAATGTGAATATTAGCAGAACATAACTCCAGATTCAAAGACAGGTGAACAGTTAGTATTTTGTCAAGTCACCATGGGCAGCAATGCAGGCTTCAATGCGGCGGGGCATACTACTGATCAAAGAAGTTAGAAAGTCGTGGCCCATGCTGTCCCAATATCGGACCACCTCTTCTTTCATTTCAGCAATATTTGTCAGATTTTTCTTATTGACACTTTCCTTCATAAGTCCCCAAACATTTTCTATTGGATTTAGGTCAGGGCTATAGCTTGGCCAATCTAATAATGTCATATTTTGGGTCCGAAACCAGGCCTGTGAATGCTTTGAACGATGTTTTGGGTCGTTGTCCTGTTTGAAAATCCCCAAACATTTCCATAGAACACGTGAGCAGATGGAAGTAAATGTCCCTCTTGAGAATATCTGTGTACCGTTCACTGTTCATATTCCCTTCAAATACAGAGGGGCGTTGTCCCTAACACAGATATGCCACCCCACACATTAAATTTTAGACTGTACTTTGGGCGCTGATACAAAAATTTTTCAGTTTGTTTGGTCCAGAATTTCAGTGTATTAGGAAACAGCCACACAGAACTTTCATCTGAGAAAATCACATTGTCCCAGTTAAAATGTCTATGCTGTAAGCACAAGTTCAACTTCGCTCCTTTTGTTCAGGTTTCATGATCGGTGATGGAATTCCTCGACTTTTCTGCCAACCCAATGCATGCAGCTCAGTTCTAATTGTCTCCTTACACACAGTTCCTCTATCAATCATATCCAGCCTTAAGTTTTCGTAACTCCTTCGTTTGTTTTTAGAAACAAGAATACCAAGCCGCCTCCTGTCACCGACAGTCAATTTTCTGGGCCTACCTGCGCCTCCCTGGTGCTCAATGCCATATCCATATCCATTTGCAATATTTTTCAAAACGCGATAAACAGTGGACAAAGGGATGCCTGTTCTACTTGAAATCACTTTAGCTGATCTGATGTCCTTGTTATAATACTCTAAAATCAACTTCCTCTTCTCTAAATCATCCATACTGAGGATCACTGAAAATGTCGTCTGCTAGCAAGTAAACAAAGGGGGATAACTCTTCACAAACTAATGAAAAAGGATTAACGGTGTTGTCTCTCTTGAATGAAACCAAGCATTTGATAGCTGGTCAAGGTTGTTTAAACTAGAAATCCAATTAAACATATTCCTAAAATTCTCAATAATTTCTGGTCATACTATATATACCCCAACTGATAATAATCTTCTAAATGTCAATCAGAATTATAAATATGAAGCAACTATGCCAGTGGAGATTTTAAGATCAATTGATATAATCAAAATTTGATCGGAAGGTTCAAACGATCCAATATATGTTACATGAACAAGATGCTGAGGGAAAAACGATTCTAATTTCAAAGAAAACAACGAGGTTTATTTTCTTCAGAACACATATTCACGATTAGTTAATTTGTACCTGAGACTATTTATACACGAGGAAGACAGAGGTCAACGCCTTGGAGCAGATATATTTATTTGCTTATATGTTTTTGAACTTTGAAAGTAGCTAGACCCATAGGCCCCCATTGCGGTCAGAAAATCGATAAACTAGGCCCCGGTTTACATCCCCACCCCAACTATACATATTATATAGTAGGGGTGTGGATACTAAATCGGGGCCTAGTTTATCGATTTTCTGACCCGCAGTGGGGCCTATGGCTAGACCCTCCCCGATACATTTCGATGATCTATTATCAGTCACGATTTACAACTAATTCCCAATGGATGTATTGGAAGAACCAGCAAACAAACTAATCAATCAAGACCTGTATACATTTAGTATGGGTTACATTTGGTGTTCAAAATTCATATACATTATTTGCTTGATATAGCTAACACAGACAAAAGATAACTAAACATAGATAACTTTGTTTCAGCATCACAATTTACAGCATTTGTTAACATTCGTAGAGAGGTAAAAATTGGTTATTGGGATGCTCATATCCATCTTCAAAACAACCGGTTGGTTCTCTTAAACGGCCTAAACGCATGTCGTAATAAATCATGAAAGCTACAACAAAAGGGCTTTTCTTAAATATAAGGTTCTGGTATCACGGAGGTCACAAATACAGTGTCGTTCCCAGAACTGGACAGGAAAACTTGGTTGACCGATGTTGACTTGGGTTGCCCTACAGAAACCCCGCGGTACTTAGCTAGGAGACTCCAAGTGATGTCATCGGTAAATAGAGAATCTCATCCAGGTGGCTACTGATAACAATTATATCAACTTGAACTGATAAAGTTACAAATATCCGATTGTTGATACAATTGATATCAGTAGACACGAGGGTGAGATTCTATTTATCATCAAAAATCACTCTTCATTAGTTTTCAATGAAAAATGTACATCTCTGAACACGGTACTAAAATTAGACTTGTGAGGTGAGGTGAAATTGGGTTTAACGTCGTGCTTGAGAATATTTCGCTCATATGACGACGTGCATGCGTGTGTATATGTATGTGCGGCTGCTTGTACCAGCCCAGACTGAAGCCGGTTTTACAGTGCCAACCCACTGAAACACCATGCCGCAGTGCAGCATGAACACCCCACTCAGACACATCATACTGACTCCGAACCGACCAGTCCTTGTTGTACCCATTAATGCCGAGCGCCAGGCAGGGACTAACAAGTACCATATTTTAACGTCTTTTGGTATGACGCGGTCGGGGATCGAACCCGCGACCTTCCGCTCTCCGGGCGGACGCTCTTACCACTACACCACGGAGGCGGTCAAAATTAGACTTGCAGTGCAGCGATGTCATAGCACTGAGAAGTCATCAAATTCATAATGTCATAGCATTGCAGGGCTCCAGATAATTTTTCAACATCAGGAGTACGTACTCCTTATTTTTCAATATAGGAGTACTGGAGTACATTTAGAGTACTGAATGGAAAATAATGGCGTATCAGTAATCTTGTGTTTTGTTTTATATATGCACCACAACATTGCTGCTCTTGTGTAAACAGGTCAATAAACAATAAAACAATACTTTTTCAGATAAATACGTCTGTAAATGATTTTAAGACCATACACCATTGCTGTGGTGCGTATCTGCGACGTTTTCTAAATTATTTCCTACCGTATCGTGCATATTTTCTATCCGTATACATACGCCGATACGGCCCTTATCTGGAGCCCTGCATTGTACAAAATCTACTGTCAAAACGTTATCTCACACAAGCAATATCTCCTGTGGAACACAGTTTTGGATGATAAACAGATTATTACACGAGCAAGTGTGTCATACGACTAATACGAAACGAGTGTGAAATTTTGTATTGCCCGAGCGAGAGCTATACACAATTTTGCACGAGTTTCGTATACGTCGTGTGGCACACTTGCGAGTGTAATAATTTCTTTATTATCCATTTTATTCATGTACATTTGTGCAGTAAAACACGGTAAGCAAGTGTGACAGCCCTGTTCATTGACGTCACGTTCAATGACGTCACAGACGATGATATACGGAAACAGTGGTTGCTAGGCAAAAGTGATATGTGCAAATGTGCACATATGATATATATATGACACTGGTTATGTTTCACCATATGGATAATAACAGATTATTACACAAGCAAGTTTGTCATACGACTTATACGAAACGAGTGTGAAATTTTGTCCATAACTTTGCAGAGTTTCGTATAAGTCGTATGACACACTTGCTGAGTGTAATATTTTCTTTATTATCCATTTTATTCATGTACATGTGTAAAGTAAAACACGGTAAGCAATTGTGACGGCCCTGTTAACTGACGTCACGTTCAATTGTTTAATGACGTTACAGGCGACGAAATACAGAAACAATGGTTGCTAGGCAAAAGTGATATGTGCACATGTGACACTAGTTATGCTTAAAAAATCTGTGTAAATGTAATTTGGTTGGTTTGTTGTTTAACGCCGCACTCAGCAAAATCCCAGCTATATGGAGGCGGTCAGTAAATAATCGAGTCTGGAGCAGACAATCCAGTGATCAACAGCACGAGCAGCAATCTGCGCAATTGTCAACCATGTCAGCGAGCCTGACCACCCGATCCCCTTAGTCGTCTTCTTACGACAGGCATGCAAGCTCCTGATTACCTGATCGATTTACTGAAACCATTTCCGGATACAACTTGCGTAACAAATCAGATTTGGCTGTTTCTAAATTTCGCACCTCAATTCTCCAAAAGTCATTTATTTATGATTCTGCAAGATTATGGAATGCTCTCTCATCTACAACAAAATGTACAAATTCATTATCATCGTTTAAATCAAAGTTATCTGGAAAAAATGACAAGGTTCCAAAATATTTTCTATTTGGTGAAAGAAAGGCAAATATACTAATCACCAAGTTAAGACATTCGTGTAGTTCATTACATGCAGATCTGTTTCCTGTTAATCTATCAGAGAGTAGAGTTTGAAATTGTGGTGCTCATGTGGAAGATGCTTACCATTTCTTTTTAAAATGTCCAAAATTTGTCAGTTGCCGTTTTGATCTGAAGCAAGAGTTTGAACTATCAAAAGTTCACTTATACATACCATTCTTACGGCAACCCTGCTCTGCCAAATATTATTAATAAAAATAGCTTAGACATGTGCATAAATACATTGTACGAAGTAAGCGCTACGATTAATGAATAATATGATTACTATGTCCATTCATTATTGTTCATGTTTCTGACACATGGGTACAATGAGTGAAGCCCATTTCTGGTGTCCCCCGCCGTGATATTGCTGGAATATTGCTAAAAGCGGCGTAAAACCAAACTCAGTCAGTCAGTCAGTCAGTCATGTTTCTGATGGGAGCAGGCGGTAATAAGTTACATAACTTGTGCCCAATCCATTTCAACACTGAATAAAATATTTTCAACAACAAGCATGGGTTACTGAAGACCAATACTAACCTGGATCTTCACTGGGAACTATAATAAGAATCTCATAGAGGGTTACAATAAATTTCATATTGGAACATAAGGGACCATCTCAAATGGACTTTTTTTGTGAAAATGACACGTAGCCACGAAAATGTATTTCAAACAATATGCATCAACTTTTATGTAAAATAGTAAGGCGGAAAATAGCGTAGTTGGGTTAAAATAATCTTCACCTAGAAACATAAAATGAACACTTTAAATAAAGGTTTATCCTTGTCAAAATTGATCTTCGCACGTTTGATAGATACCAAAAGCTAAAATAAAACAAATAAGAAGGTTTCGCAAGTTATAAGCATAACCCACGCCCGAACACCGTTAAACTAAACTTCACTTAAAGGAACAATGCGATAAGTGAACGTATCGTCAGATATGGTATAACAAATGACCCAAGATTTAATTTTCGGGCACACACTTCCTTCGATGGTAGACCGCCTGCGTGGTGTAGTGGTTGGAGCGTTCGCCCGGAGGACAGAAGGCCGCGGGTTCGATCCCGGCCGCGTCATACTAAAATATAGAACTTGTTGGTCCCTGTCTGGCGCTCGGCATTAATGGGTATAACAAGCACTGGTCGGCTCGGAGTCAGTATAATGTGTCTGAGTGGGGTATTCATGC
This sequence comes from Haliotis rubra, assembly GCF_003918875.1. NCBI lineage: Eukaryota > Metazoa > Mollusca > Gastropoda > Lepetellida > Haliotidae > Haliotis > Haliotis rubra. Next base: position 133,159 of record NW_025766803.1, on the reverse strand, counting down.
TTAACTGCGGCATGGTATGTCAGTGAGCTAGCACTATAAAACCAGCTTAAGTCTGGGCTAGTACAAGCAGCCACACATACACATGCATGCACGTTGTGGTATGAGCGAAATATTCTTAAACCCCATTTCACCTCACCTCCTTCGATGGTAGGCTATAGAGGACCGATAACGGCATTCTTTTTAACGGATTGGACATGGTACTGTATTTTTGTAATTATTACTTTATTGTTTTGTGGTATTATGCATTTTTAGAGCTTTTTGGTCTAAACATTGAGTGAACATGGTTTGCATAAATACAAAATCGGTGCAGCAACACGGCAGCGTTTGGAATGAGAGCATGTTGTGTCTATACTGGAAACTGTGAGAACAGGTGGGACATTTTTCTGTTTTCTTTTGATGTTTTGCCAAGTGGCCAGTAAACAAATCCCTTGACATAAAATTTGCAACACATTTTGTGCATCTGTTAGGATCTCCTTGCATCGGTATATGAACTTTCTTCTTGTGGGCCCTCAGAAAACCGGGTGAATCTATGTGAGTGAGTGAGTGAGTGAGTTTAATTTTAAGCCACACTTGGCAATATTCCAGCTATATCGCGGCGGTTTGTAAATAATCGAGTCTGGACCAGACAATCCAGTGATCAATAGCATGAGCATCAATCAGCGCAATTGGGAACCGATGACATGTGTTAACGAAACCAGCGAGCCTGACCACCCGATTCCGTTAGTTGCCTCTTACGACAAGCATGGTTGAGCACCCCTGCATTCCCCCCTCTGGATCCGCCTATGATATGAAGCCATTGACGCATGTGATTGTCAACACTAACTCCGGTAACTGATACGTGTACAGTGAGTGAGTTTAGTTTTACGCCGCACTCAGCAATATTCCATCTTTATTACACTCTCGCTCGGGCAATACAAAATTTCACACTCGTTTGGTTTTAGTCGTATGACACACTTGCTCGTGTAATAATCTCTATTTATGAAAAACGTCATAATTATACCATTCATCCTTTATTTATTTTATCCTAACTGAAATACAAAATAATTGATTTAGGGATTTTCTCAGTACATTTTTCATGCCTGTACTCTTGTTGAAAGTACGAGTTCATTCACAGCTTCATTTCACAGTCGCTATGGCAACAAACATGCAAATGCATCTTCCCGTCTGAACAGAGCTGCAGGTAGTTGTTACCACCCATTGTTGAATGTGACGTAAGTAATAACATGATTCTAAATGTTTTGTGATTTTTACCTGTAAATGGTATTTTGGATAAAGATTAGATGACCAAATAAAAATGCCTAGTTGGGAAAAATCTAGTTATTTTAATATTTGATAAAACTACCTATTTTAATGAAGTAATAAACAAACGCCAAAAAAACCCCATTTTATTTCTATTTGCTTAAGTACTTTAACAACAGTGCTTGTATATATTCGTCTAAAGCAGTGATAAAATCGACCAGGCAATTCATTTATTTTAAATATCGGACTATCATGCTCAACATTTGACAGGGATATATCGATAGACATGTGTCAACTAAGTCAGCGAGCCTGACCACCCGATCCCGTTAGTCGCCTCTTACAACAAGCATGGGTTACTGGAGATCAATTATAACCCAGATCTTCACGGGTCTGGGTTACATTTTGGAAAAATTCGGATACAATTATCAAGCGGGTAAGTAGAACATCCCCGACCATCCTGATTATATGAGTTGTATTTCTTAAGAATGAATAAAAGCCCTCTACCCTTGCGGCACCATACTTTCGTTTTATGGAATTTAAGACTGAGTGAGTTTAGTTTTAAGCCGCTTTCAGCACTATTCCAGCAATATTACGGCGTGGTACACAAGAAATGGGCTTCACACATTGTACCAATGTGGGGAAGCCAGTCTGGCTCACAGTCCCTAAGCCACATTATTTTCCTTACGGCCCTGCCATCTCTGCAATGCTAAAGCCCTACGCTAAAGCTCTGCAGTGCTAAAGCCCTAAATGAAGCAAGTCTAGATTTTCTCTGAATCTCTGGTCTCCCTAGGGCTCCTTTTCAATAAAGGGTTTGTTTGATACTATCAAAATATAAAAAAATATATATTCAGAGACTACGCGTTAGTATATGGGGAAACTAACGCTATAGGCTACACCGCCTTCCAGAAGATAAAAGTGAGTGAGTTTAGTTTTACGCCGCACTCAGCAATATTCCAACTATATGGCGGCGGTGTGTAAATAATCGAGTCCGCACCAGACAATCCAGTGATCAACAGCATGAGCATCGACCTGCGCAATTGTGAATTGATGACATGTGTCCACCAAGCCAGCGAGCAGCTGAAGTTACTAGGTTACTGAAGATTCATTCTAACCCGGACCTTCACGGGTCGGAAGAAATTAATGCGTAAAAGTATATCATGATAATAGTTAATCACTTACCCTCGAAATCCCGTGCAAGATTACAGATACTTGTCAAGAGGTGGTAACTTGACTTCCTGGACGTGGTTATGGTGTCGTGGGTATTCAACATTATGGAGACACCGGACCGCGAGGCTGGTTGCTGGGACTACTGACAATTACCCCCCGTCTGTTATATAGGGGAAATTTAGACTGAAAGTCGACCATTTTGTTTTTCTCATGGTGCACGCGGGTGACATAGATGAACATCTGGATGACCTCTTTATCCAAGTTAAAAATAGATCATTGACCTAAGTCAGATGAACAAAGACCTATTTGTGTCATTCTATTTTTAGACTTTGCCCATGGAAACAGCTTAATTTTAGACTTTGACTCACATTACTATTTTCAGACATGATACTAAACATCCTTGGATTGTACAGTGTGGTTCAATGGATGTATGTTTTGACAGGTGGGTTTAGCTGGCTACACGGAGGAGCAAGTCATGGAATAGGGTTCTGAAAAACTTACCTCATGGAAGTGACTCCAATATGCATCCATCAACAATCTTCACACAGCATGTTTCCATGTTGTCACTGTAGTTTACAATGGGTATAGACCCACCCATAAGGTATATCCATTGTCCAATGTATCATGTTGAAATAGGATTAGATCCAACAGCATTTATCCCAGCAGATCAAGGTGTTTTCATGGGTTGGAACAAGTAACTAATTCATGTGGAAAATACAGAATTAGGAATGACTGTACTCCAACAACGAATGAGTCATTTGACCACCCTTAGAGGTATTTGTCTTAAATATACAAAAGTAGGGAGAAAATCCTCAAACATGTCCACCCTGAACAGTCATGAAAATGACACCAGGGACAACTTCTAAACATGGCATATATATTCAATATTAACTAGTAAACTATGGCAACACATATTGACATAGCATGCTTTCTCAACAATGTTTCTAATAGTTGGAGTTGAGTTGGGTTTTACGTCACATCGGCATTTTTCCAGCCATACAGGAAAGAGCTCAAGCCTGAATTAATACGCATTTTAAGTATAAAGTCCAAATGATTTTATTTTAAATAAAAGCATATATATTCATTACATTGTTATTCAAAAACTGAAAAGTCATGGCACTAAATTCCAAAGCATGCAATTTGTTATTCACATTACATAGTTACAATTTATGATACAGTACAGATCAACTACTGTTTCTAATATGTCGTGACTCTCCAGAAGTGTTTGCTGTACAGGGGCGGATACAGCTTTTTTCAGTGTGTGTGTGTTTTGGTGGTGGGGGGAAAGAGAGAGAGAACCCGCTCCTGGAGAAAGGGTGTGTGCACACTTCAGTGGTCGGCACCCCTGCACACACACACACGGTCCGCCTATGCTGTATACGTCGTTAGCACTGTGTAGCATAATTTAGTAGCTAAGCTGGTTGATAGTCAGACAAAGTATTGTCATTAATACGAAAAAAATCACATTAGGCATTAATTGTTGTTTGGACAAATTCATAAATATATCAGTGATGACATACATAGAAAAGAGGTTTGAAAATAAAACTCAACTCCATGTAAGAATCGGCCATTTTATGTTTATATTTAGAAGTAGCAACAAGCAACGGTCCTGTTGCCAGTGTGAGAAAGTAAAACATGCCACAAAGAAATTCCAAGACCCAGATGTGAGCAAGTGGTAGGGGAAAATTCCACTTTCATTCTTTCACAGTAGAACTGACAAAGAATTTTTGAGGTCAAAATCCTCAGCTCAAACTCGAAACAAAAACATTGTTGGGAGTCAGCTGCCCATAGGCTGCATAGCACATACAATGATCCAGCTGCCTCTGAGCGCCTGGGTACAGCTCTGTACAAACAGATGTTTGGATACATGTCTGTCACAGTCTTGTTTACGCTGAACGGGTCGTTGTCGGCCCGGGTACTTCAGATGTGTACCCCATGTACGTTCTGTATACAGAAACGTACCCTGTCAACATCAGAATACAGAAACGTACACAAGGACGATTCCATTCCGCACTGTGGGTTTTTTTTTCTTTTATCGGAAGGGGCATTGATTTTTTACATGACATAGGCCAAACCATAGGCCTACATTCTTAGACATAGGATTTTAAATCATACGAGGGTTACGGGCGGTAATCTTTCCTACCTGTTTGGCTTGTGATGTACGCGTGGTATCCCACCTAAGTATCCCGATCTGCTGAAAACAAAATGACTTACCTCTTGTAAACAACGGCATGGGGATGAACATTGCATTATACAGACAAACGTATTCACTGTAATATCAATATCTATTTACACAGCTTTTATCCATGACAAACCTCTGCATATTGGCTTCTTTTAAGTAAAATAGATATGACCCTGTCATTTCCGCTCTGAAAATCAGACAAAGAAATATAGCGCCAACCTTAAGAGCGCCAGCCCACGTGGTTTAGGGAGCGCCACCTGTGTGTGGGAAACTGAGTTATGTCCCTTTTCTGAAACCTGTATCCAACCTCAAACCGCATTTAACAAAACTACTTGTAAACGACAACTGATTCTTTTATCCAACTAGCTCGCTGTATCAAAATAATTAATAATAATACAGAAAAACATACACGGGTAGTGTAACCAGTTATATTGTAAAATTAATCTTAATTTTGATTAATATATTTTATTAAATAATAAAAATATTAACTATTTTTTTATATTTTTGTTCTTTATAGGATAAAAATAGGATGGAAGAAGAAATTTTGAGCCAGTGTCTTATATTTATCAAGTTTATGGCGGACTTGATTCAGTTTGCCGACTACTATGGTGTAAAAAAACCCACATTTACCCTGTATGCAGCAAAGATTATTTCAACTTCAGCCTGAACATCAGTTCAACAGTTTGGATTCACCCTATGTGAATCTTGACAATGAAGTTAATACTATCAATATGGATGAGTTTCTGACTGAAATGGAGACGGTCCGAGCCCAGTTCTGTTACTGCTGATACATCGGTCAGGAAACGATCGTCGTAAGGGATCGTTCACAATTTATGGCTAGGGGGAGGGGGGTGATGATGATTTTTATGGAGAAGCATGTACAGTGTGAATTACCCCCCCCCCCCCAAGATTTATGGACAAAGTAAGTGACTCCTCCTCCATGTCATGTACAAAATCAATGCCCCGCACCCCCTTCCCCTTAAATTTTAAGCATAATATTTAATAATATTTATGTACAAAATTGTACACTGATGAAATAAATACTTGACTGTGTATACTTTAAACCCCTCTCTCTCCGTCCGTTAGTATCCTCACTTCTCTTGATTATTCGTTGTTTCACACTTCTTCTTACACGGTTTCACACTTGAACAGGGTCGGCATGGTACTTTAAATGTGAATATTAGCAGAACATAACTCCAGATTCAAAGACAGGTGAACAGTTAGTATTTTCCAAGTCACCATGGGCAGCAATGCAGGCTTTAATGCGGTGGGGCATACCACTGATCAAAGAAGTTAGAAAGTCGTGGTCCATGCTGTCCCAATATCGGACCACCTCTTCTTTCATTTCAGCAATATTTGTCAGATTTCTTGTGGAAACTTTCCTTCATAAGTCCCCAAACATTTTCTATTGGATTTAGGTCAGGGCTATAGCTTAGCCAATCTAATAATGTGATATTTTGGGTCCGAAACCCGGCCTGTGAATGCTTTGAACGATGTTTTGGGTCGTTGTCCTGCTGGAAAATCCAAAAATTTCCATAGAACACGTGAGCAGATGAAAGTAAATGTCCCTTGAGAATATCTGTGTACCGCTCACTGTTCATATTCCCTTCAAATACACAGAGGGGCGTTGCCCCTAACACAGATATGCCACCCCACACGTTAAATTTCGGACTGTACTTTGGGCGCTGATACAAAGGTTTTTCAGTTTGTTTGGTCCAGAATTTCAGTGTATTAGGAAGCAGCCACACAGAACTTTCATCTGAGAAAATCACATTGTCCCAGTTAAAATGTCTATGCTGTAAGCACCAGTTCAACCTTCGCTCCTTTTGTTCAGGTTTCATGATCGGTGATGGAATTCCTCGACTTTTCTGCCAACCCAATGCATGCAGCTCAGTTCTAATTGTCTCCTTACAGACAGCCACAGTTCCTCTATCAATCATATCCAGCCTTAAGTTTTCGTAACTCCTTCGTTTGTTTTTAGAAACAAGAATACCAAGCCGCCTCCTGTCACCGACAGTCAATTATCTGGGCTTACCTCCGCCTCCCTGGTGCTCAATGCCATAACCATTTGCAATATTTTTCAAAACACGATAAACAGTGGACAAAGGGATGCCTGTTTTATTTGTAATCACTTTAGCTGATCTGATGTCCTTGTTATAATACTCTAAAATCAACTTCCTCTTCTCTAAATCATCCATACTGAGTATCACTGAAAATGTCGTCAGCTAGCAAGTAAACCAAGGGGGATAACTCTTGACAAACTAATGAAAAAGGATTAACAGAGTTGTCTCTCTTGAATGAAACCAAGCACTTGATAGCTGGTCAAGGTTGTTTATACTAGAAATCCAATTAAACATATTCCTAAAATTCTCAATAATTTCTGGTCATACTATATTGATATGGAGTTACTATAACTGTACACATAGCGCTGAGATTCAATCATTGTTTTGTTTATGTGGGCAAAGAACACAAAAAATCTTCTTAACTAAGGATGACAGACCTTGTGTTTGCGCAGAAACCGTGCATATGCACAATAATATATCCTTGAGTAAGTATACTGTTTGGCGGGGTTTCATTGACGGTGTGAGATATAAACATTTGTGTACAATGATACAGTCATCCATAGAAAGCATAGAAACGATTCTCTCCCGACAAACATAAAGTGTACAACGAAAGATGTCCTCCCACCAAAGTGACCGTTCATAATTTATGGCTAGGTGTGTGCGTGTGCGTGCGTGCGTGCGCGCGCGCGTGTGTGTGTAGTTGGTAGCAAATGTGTGGTTGGCTAAGTGAGAGGACACCGTGTGGTTTTCAGTAGGGAGGGAGTGTCACGTTCTGGGGAGGTAAGGGGGTCATCAATAATTGTACACATGAACTAGGGGTGGTCAGCAATTTTGTACATACATATACTTTAAAATAATAAAATAATGGGGGCGTGTAATTGGTTTTATACACGACATGGGAGGGAGTGGGGGCCACTGACTTTGTACATGCTTCTTCATAAAAATCATCATTGTGTAACAGGATATGACGCGACCCCATACTGCTAGACACAGCACAGTCTACGTAAACTTAGGCTCAGTATTATTAGTTACACTGCTATACCGAGTCTAATACACCCAAGTAGAAGGTTGACATCCAATCAACCGCGAGACGGCCGAACGGACATCATGTTATTGACAGTGCACATGTGAAAGTTTAGAGTGCATGTGAAGTGATTTTTACGTTGACCCCCATCAATGTTATCGTTAATTTACGGTTGCACTAAATGATGAATGACTGCTTTTGCTTGTGTTTCCATCGTAAATGAAAATTTCAATGTCAGCAGGGACAAGTATTTTTCTTCATTTATTTTCCCCTGGAATAAACGTTTTATGTCGATGATGCGTTTCTAAAGTAGTTCAGTATATTTTAACAAGCTCATGTGCAAGAATGATGGACATAGAACTCCAGTGGCACGGCGAGGAATCTGAAATCACTGGAGCGGAACTTGTACTCATAGAAGCCTACCTATCCACTATGTATTACGAATGCAATGCAAATGTGCAACATTTCAGCTATGACGACATATTTGTTTTATAAATTTGTGCCTGATAAATTCATCCAGCAAAACATATTATAAATACACGCTTGCAGATACGAGCCTATCTGAGGCTTAACATGGTACGCCAAAACAATTGTCCCTGCGCCACCCTACTTGGCCATAGTTAGCTGCCCAGAATCGTTCCTATGTCTAACAGATTGTCTGTCAGCCTTGTTTGAAGAGATCAACGATGTAGCAAGGGAGGGAAAGGAGATGGGAATGTTGGTGTCAATATAGTTTTCTCTGAAAATGATGCAAATAGTACTTGGGCTAGGTGCATCAACTGGGAACTTTGCTTGTCCGTTGTGCAAAATACGCAAAGAGGAGCGCTGGGAGACCAACAAGACATGGAATTTCTTTCATGAATGCCCCACCACTGCACGATCTTTCTCCGATTTAAGAGCATGTGCCCCAAGCCTAACATTTGGTGTGAAACATTTGCCTTTGTTGGACATTGAAATCTGCAATTTTGTAATAGATGAATTACATATGCTACTTCGTATCACTGATGTCCTGGAAAGGAACTTGATAAATCAAGCTCGCAATTTAGATCAGTCCCAGACAAAAGGGAAATGCTGTACAAAGTACACTGATAAACCCATCCAGGTCTTTCGGGTATGTGGGGCTGCATTTCCGTTTTAGGAAGGAAAAACAACAGTAATGGAAATCAGAAGTTTCACGAGTTTATCAGGAATAGACAATAAAAAAGCCTTAAATGAACTGCCCCCAAAACTTGAGGGTGTTTTACCCACTCTTGGATACCATCACTTTAATTTGGACAGGTTTCAGAGAGGTGTTCCATGATCCTGTCTATGGTGGGGAAGGGGTAACTGGGGAAGCCATTTTCGACAAAACCAAGGCATGGCTAAACATGCGGGATATGGCAAATCCAATGTAACACCTTATAGTCATTGCCTCGTTTACCATTCGCCTGTCATGTATGCCAAATTTGGACCTCAGTTTAGTTGCCAGGGTATTGAAAATATGAATGATGAAATCAAAGCATTCATCAAAGAAAATCCCAACAAATGGGTTGCAGCAACTGACGCCCTGATGACACGACAACGTATGGTAGGGAATCAACACCATGCGAAGAGAGAACAGCACTTACACAAAGCCAAAACTACAATTCTGGGAAGAGGATTTGTCTGCAATGAGAAAATCAAAACGACAGGCCATAAGGGACGAAATGGAAAACGTAGCTTTGCCTCCGCTTGGTGTCAATCAGGCCAGTGTGCCTGAATTGAGGGACTACTTAGAGTCCAAGGGATACAAAACAAAGGCAACGAAACGAGATGCTTCGTTGAAAATGGTAGAGAATATGTAATTGGCGCCAACTTTGTTCAACAATTAACTGAACACGCAGGATGTATTTGAAGGAATCATTGTTTTTTAGTTACATGCGGATTGGCTGTACACTTATTTGTTATTATTTATACAATTGATGAAATGTCTGTGAAATAAATATATAATTCTCCTTATGTTACATTTGTCATTAGTCCACTGAGTGAGCAACTGAATTTTGAAAAAGCACCCATAAAATATTTGGCTGAAGCGATGTAAAACTAGCATGAGTTACGTCCCTTGAATTTTGGCTGACTCGAGATATTTCCATGCGTTTCCAGACATGTGACGCACCTTTGTACAACATTTCAGTTATATCACTGTGTGTTAGTTTGATTTCGGGACAGCCCGAAGTGATACAGTTCTTTTGAGAAGGTCACGAGCACCATCATGGCGCTGACAAACCTGGAAAAATAATCACAAACATCAAGAATTCCGACTATATATAGCCCTTTAATGTGGAGAGATAACCAGCAATACACGTTAAACACAAGGACACATTAGGCATGTTGTGTGAACATGATAATGATCAGGGCAAAACGAGTTTCAAACCCTTGAACAGTGGACCCTTAAACGGCTAAGTGATAAACCTGGAAACATCATCATATAACGTATAATGAATATATTTCTGTTTAAAATGGAAGGGGGAAAACCAGTAGTACACGTTAACCATGTGAAACACAATTCCACATTGGGCATGTTGTATGAACATAATGATCAGTTTCAAACATTTGAACAGTTGCTAATTGAGAAACCTGGAAACATCATCATATAACGTATAATGATTATATTTCTGTTTAAAATGGGTGGAAAACCAGCAATAGACCTTAACTCAGAGGAACAAAAGGTCACATGGGGGATACTGTACGAACGTGATTATGATCGGAAACCGGTTCCAAACCCTTGACTATTGGTTTCTTAAACGGCTAAGGGACACAACTCCTCATCCGTCTCACTGGTAGTATACACTAAACATCTCCTGTTTCAGGTGTTGCGGGTATAACGTACATATGGAAAACATATGGAGGGTATACTCTCAAAAGAAAGTACATGTATTTCAATGGAAAATCAGAATCTAAAGAGCCCAGAGCTTCACCCAGGCGCCAAGAGGCTATTGCGGGTATGACGTATATTTTGATAACGTATGGAGGGTCTTCTCTAAGACGGAAATATTTCAAAAGAAAACCATAATCTAACAACAAATGCCCGATGACAGAGCTTGAACCAGACGCTGGAATCAGATTCATGTTCAAGCCTACTGTACGCCCCAAAGTGGTGTCTTTCCCCTGGGGACCTGTGGTGCGAAGTAGCATGGGATGCCTGGTCCCGTGGGGAGGGTGTTCAATATGACCCACTGTTTGGATTACCCCCCTGGATGGAGGAACCCGGTGGGGAAAAGAGTGAGGACGATAGCCTCGCCTTGGAGGAAGACTTCAATGTACCAGCAGGTGCTGTGTGGACTGACATTTGTCCCATGGAGGATTTGGTCCTGGAGGCACCCTACCAGTTGGAGGAGGAGAATAGGTGAAGAAGAGGAAAAACTGTGCAGTCGGAGGTGAGCGGGGCATGAAGACGAAGGGGGTCTAGCAGGGAGGATGGGGTACAGAAGCAGGCCTGGTTCAATCTTAGAGACGGTGCTGGAAATGGTGAACAGAAAAAAGATACCACTAAGAAATAAATATCCTCTTATGTTGTTGCTATGTGGTGTTACCATCATCTCCATGAACTGACACAGACGCCAAAATGGATGGATGAAAAACCAACACACGTTAACCATAGGCGCCCGACTCTCATATATTTATAAGTATGACCTATATATCTTATATCTTATATATATAGGTCATTCTTATAAATATATCAGAGTCGGGCGCCTATGACGTTAACCATGCGAAACACAAGACCACATGGGGGATTTTGTGTGAACATGATAATGATCGGGACAACAACGGGTTTCAAAACATTGAACAGTGGATCCTTAAACGGCTAAGGGACACAACTCATCATCCGTCTCCCTCGTAGTAAACTCTTTACATCCCCTGTTTCAGGTGGTGCGGGTATGACCTATATTTGGAAACATATGGTGGGTCTTCACTAAGACGGAAATAGTTTAGAAGACAAACGGGGTGTAGCGGGGAGGATGGGGTACATAAGCAGGCCAGGGGGCGAGAGGGGGGGCTGGTTCAATCTTAGAGACGGAGCTGGAAGTGTTGAACAGAACAAAATTCAACTGAGAAACAAAATATACTTTGATGTTGTTGCTATGTGTTGTTGTTATCACCATCTCCATGGATTGACACAGACGCCGAGGGACTGGAGTCGGACTCTGTTCCAGCCTACTGGATGACACTAAGTGGTGTCCCGTGGGGGCCTGTGGTGCTAAGAGGCAGGGGGTGCCTGGTTCAGACCCACTGAACGGGCTACCTCCATGGATGGAGGAAAGCGGCGGGAAGAGAGTGAGGACGAGAGGAGGAAGACTTCAATGTACCAGCAGGTGCCCTGTGGGCTGACATTTGTCCCATGGAGGATGTCGTTCTTGAGACACCCTACAAGCTGGAGGAGGAGAGGAGGCAAAGAAGAGGAAAACTGAGCAGGCGGAGGTACAGGGGGATGTAGACGAAGACGAAGGGGGTGTAGCAGGAAGGATGGGGTACAAAAGCAGGCCAGGGAGAGGGAGGGGGGCTGGTTTGTCTTAGAGATGGAGCTGAAAATTTTGAACAGAAAAAGATACAACTCGGAAAGAAATATCCTTTTGTGTTGTTGCTGTGTGGTGCTGTCATCATCTCCATGAATTGACACAGACGCCGAGGGGATGGAGACAGACACCTGTTCCAACCTACTGTATGACCCAAAATGGTGTGAATCCCCTGGGGGGCTGTGGGGCGAAGTGGCAGGGATGCCTGGTCCCGAGGGGAGGGGGTTCCCTATGATCCACTGTATGGACTACCAAGATGGAGGAACGCGAGGGTGGAGAAGAGAGTGGGCACGAGAGTCTCACCTGGGAGGAAGACTTCAATGTACCAGCAGGTGCCCTGTGGGCTGAGATTTGTCCCATGTTTGATGTCGTTCTTGAGACACCCTAAAAAGGGAGGAGTAAGTGGTGTAGGAGGAGAGGTGGAGAAGAGGAAAAGGGTTTACAAGGTGTGTGTGTTTTAGAAAAAGCGGGAGTCAGACTCCTGTGCAAGCCAGCTATATGGCCCAAAGTGGTGTCTATCCCCAGGGAGCCTGTGGTGCGAAATGGGGCAGGGTATGCCTGGTCCCGGGGGGTGGAGGAACGCGAGGGTAGAGAAGAGAGTGAGGACAAGAGCCTCACCTGGGATGAAGTGTACAATGTACCAGCAGGTGCCCTGTGGGCTGACATGTGTTCCGACATTTGTATCATGGGCGATGTAGTTGTAGAGGCACTCTACTAGCTGGAGGAGGAGAATAGGTGTAGGAGGAGAGGAGGCGAAGAAGAGGAAAACTGAGCACCCGGAGGTGCAGGGGAATGTAGATGAAGACGAAGGTGATGTAGCAGGGAGGCGAGGGAGGATGGTGTGCAGAAGCTGGCGGGGGAGCGGGAGGACAGTGTGTGCGGGATCAGTTTTAGGGAAGGAAATGGAGCTGTTACACATAAAAATATACAACCGTGAAAAATGTATCCTTATAATTGTTGTTGTTGCTATCCTACCATCATTTCCATGAGCATCTACTTACACTTTGTTGAAAAAGAGTACTTTCTCTCTCTCTCTCTCTCTCTCTCTCTATATATATATACATATACATGTATATATATATATATATATATATATATATAAGCGCTTAATATGCAAACATATGCCTCTGCTTTGTTATGCGTGAGTGAGCGAGTGAGGTTTGTTTTACGCCACCTTTAGCAATATTCCAGCAGTATCATGGCGGGGGACACCAGAAATGGGCTTCATAAATTGTACTCAGGTGGGGAATCGAACCCGGATCTTCGTAGTGACGAGCGAACGCTTTAACCACTAGGCTTCCCCACCATCCCTGTTTTGTAAGGAATTCCAAGTTCAAATTATAAGTTAAACCAGAAATAAACATAATGAAAGTATTTACTGTGAAAATAACGAACATTATACAGGTAACACTTTCATTAAAATGAACTAAGCTTACAATCGAATACAAAATGTTGCAAATAAATACAATGTCAGTACAATTATAATGGCAATATAAACTACGACAACAGTGGTTTATCAACAGTGATAACTATATTTACCTCTCAGCTAGTGGTTTGGCTTCCAAATGCAGACTGGATATCCAAACCAAAAACAATATGATCTTCACAAATTGTTGGGCTTGATGTAATGTGTGACGATAGAGGAATGCGCTTGCCACTTATGTAGTCTGTACCATACTCCTGCAATGGTCCATTTTCGGGTGGCCTAGCTATGGTCCCTAGTAATCTCTTGCGCCCTTATATACTGTGTTTATTAATTGATAGTTTAGTATTATAGATTATCGCAAACTAGTTTCACAATTATCAGATACTCTGCTCGTTGATGGCTTTTGATGACATAGGTATTTGTTTATTCTTAATGTATGCCTTTCATTCGTCACTATATGGCTGCACTATTGCAAATGTGACATAACTCTTACACACTCGCTAACTCTGGAAATGTCCATACTATACAAGGGGATTCCAGGTTTACAGCTGACTCAAAGTCGAAATACCGCCATCGTCTTTGAGTGAGTTTAGTTTTACGCCGCCCTCAGCAATATTCCAGCTATATGGCAACGGTACCACCGCCTTTGATTTTCTCAGAAACAATGTACATGTGATACAAATACAGCACTGTTTTAATAACACGTCCTGGTAGAACCATATTAGTAGTAACTTAATAATACATTTACGTGCACTTTGATCTCAACTACACAAAATAGGAAATTAACTAACCAAACAAAGGTTTCCACTGCTATAGAGAGCTGAGTCAGTTAACTCCTGGTTGAGAGTTTTTATTTATGATAGATTTAATTGCCTGTCTATGCATGCTATTGATTCATTCTGTCAGAGAGTGGGTTGTGACATCTTTGTTAATTGAGGTAGCTTACCTGATTGTATGTTTACTCATGGTTGGTAAATCAGCCTTTGTTAGTGCTATCTGGGACCTTGATTCCATGGATCCTATAACTGTAGTTACATTTAGCTGCTGAAAACAGAACTGTGATCTTGCATCACGTTTTATTGTATTACTTTACCGTTATGTAATGAGGCCTTCTTAGAAGCACAGCTCGGTGTCTATATGTCCCAGAGAATTTGATGTCATGAAGTTGATTCACAGCATATAAACAGAATGGTACTGTAACCACAATCAAATATATTATTATTATTACTGTATTTTGGTAGAGTATCAGTGTTTGACAACTAACGCTGGTGAAATTTACATTGAGGGGCCTTAAATGAATATTCTTTGGTTTTAAGGTTTTTTCCTTGAGTGACATAGTAGAAGCTGAGAAGTACAATTTTGGGAAACGTTATCTATAACAACTTTTTTTTATATTTCATGGATGCAACGTTTCAATCCAGATACCGTTGTAACTATCCAAAATCCTCCATCCCTGATTGACAATGGTACAACAGCCTGTATCAACGTCGCACTCACGAAATATATAAAGTTGTTATCTATAGAGTTTGTCAATATTTTGAGGGTTTACCTGCATTTAAATGTGTC
Source organism: Haliotis rubra (assembly GCF_003918875.1). Taxonomy (NCBI): domain Eukaryota; kingdom Metazoa; phylum Mollusca; class Gastropoda; order Lepetellida; family Haliotidae; genus Haliotis; species Haliotis rubra. The sequence goes on along the minus strand of NW_025766803.1, from coordinate 117,960 downwards.
CCCACATTTGACATCCTTCAGTAACAAGAATTAATATACTTTCGTGTTAATACAAATAGTAACATTATTCAAAACCAAACCGCACTCCATGCTCACGGAAGAGCAACAGTTACGATTAAATGACACTCGATTATTTTCAGGTAACTATATCTAAACAGGCGTCTTTCTGCAACCATTTTGTTTTCTCAAAAATTATAATGTTTCCTTTTCTTTTGTTTTAAGATGCAAACTGAAAGTTTCACATACTGCTGGTATTGTGTGATAGGACATGGCGCCCAGCTGTGGAAGTGAGAGGTGTCTGTGGCCGTACTACATGGGCCAGGTTAAAGCAGCCATTATGTTGAGGACAATCTCAGAAATAAAAACGAAGTTGCTCAGCTACTAGAGACCATTCGAGACCTCGATTAGTTTCATAATACTCAATTAGTAGGATATTCTACAATAACAGTCGATTAGATAGAATGGAAAAGATTTCGTTTCACCTGCATTTTCCCGCAAGTGCAGACCTAATCGACTGTGTCAGTTAGACCTGGAGAAAAAGCATGTGCTTCGCAGCACAACGGTCGTATTAGTATACCAAATGTATACAACAATAAACAAAACTAACATCTGGCAATTTATTGTATTCACTTTTATTGTGAGTCGCGTGTTCACTCGACCTCACAAGTTCAGACAGTTACGTGCCATCTTGAAGAGCCATGGTTATCCCACGCGTACAATGTATATTGTTTGAGGTCTTCGGACGGTGAAGTCTCGGTCAAAGTTCCTGTAGCTAGTGCCGTACCTGTGTTATCTGTGTGAGGCGCCACCTTCCTCGACTTCCTCTATACGACATTGTCTACTTTAGCAGTCAGTTGTTCAGAGGTTCTGTAATCATAATTCAAAACATTTTTATGTAACTTTCAAATTTGTAAAATACAGTATACCCGACTCCTTTGGAGCTTAATGAATATATAAACCATATATAAAGTTAATTAATCGTGATACAGGTTTGACTCAGTAATCCTCGCAAAGAATCAATAGTGCAGTCCACGTACGCATTTGACAATTTGAACTCCATCATGACGTCATAGCTGACGATTTGTCCAGTTTGCTCGCAGATCAACTGTTCATCTAGTCCGGCATCGTAAAGTCGAGTTGCTGTGGTCGCTCTAAGGGAATGGTTGGTATAGAAAGCAAAGAAGCCTGCAACCTTGCAAAGACAGCTGATGGTCTGGGTAAGAGTATGCACGACAGTCGGGGCGTCAGGAAAACAGACATCTGTCTTAGGGTACCGAAGATGTCGGAGGTAAAACGCCTGGCAAGTACCATTATGTGGCTTGAAAATGCAGACAAATTGTTTGTTAATGGATATACAGTATTCGTTTAAATAATTGTCGATGTGACTTAAAATCTTAAAATCTTAACTCACTCACTCACTCGTTTTAATAAGGTCAAGGTCGCGACGGATTCCGTTGCACAGAAGGGCAGTGCAAATATCACAGCTGCATGCATGTATTTACCTTAGTACTTCTGAAAACAATTTCTTAATATTCATCATCAATGTTCAATATCAGTTATCCATGTCTATTGCAAATGAATTTTGAATGAAATATAAATCGCTGAAATTAAATGTAGGTGGCCTTTTCCTGATATCTTACCTTAGATTTCAAGTACATTTCGTATAAATGAACCAAACATCTCTCTAGCCACTCGTTGTTCTGAGACATCATTACTACTATACGGTCGCACCTCCGGTGTTTAACACCGCGCCTGTTGGTCTTGGGTGTGTAAACTAGAAACTTTGGCCCTTCATTCACATAGCCTTAAGCTGGGACGTTTTGCCTACTCGCAAAAAATAGATGCTCATCTCCTGCTCTGAGAGCAAAATTAATACCAGTCAATTAGACTAGGGTGTCACTAAGTTGTTGTGGAGAATCGGTTCCTAAAAGAGATCTTGCCCCCAAAATATCCTCTTCTTCCTGTTATGACTTTCGCTTCTCGCTTTGTGGTTCCTATCCCCTGTCAAACCAATGCTTTCATTCTGGCATCTCGTATATTTCCCAGGCCTTCGTAACGTTGTTCATTGAAGACGTTTAACGGGATACCTTTTGTCCGGATATAGTCCTGTAAAGAAGTGAGAATCTCACACAGAGAGTTCCCACGGTATTCTGTCCCGTTCTGCTTTCGAACCTCGGTAATGAATATAATTAAAGTTTGATTCAGATCGGATTCATTTCTGGCTAAAGTCAAAAGGTCACGGTTTTTACTTGGAATTGAATGGACGCACTGCCCATAAACTCCTGTTTTCAGGTTTTGTCGAAAATGCAGACTTGCTTAATGTCTGACAATGTAGTTCCAAAACGAAACGTTTCAAGGGCACTGCTTCCTTTACCAGGTTCTTGTGCACGGAGGATTGAATCTATGGGGCCAGACTGCAATTTGTATTCAATGTCTTGACTGGCTTGAAAAAGTTCAGTGTCGGATGAATTAGTGCCATCTCCCAAAACAGAACATCGTTTTCAAATTCTATCAAGGTAATCTCATAGATGGTTGATTTTTCGAAATTTATTAAAGTCGCAGATTCATCATTTATTGCAAGATCACGAAGGGTAATGTACTGGTTTTGGGTCAAAAACACATCATCATGAGAATCCATTCTTTACACTGACAATGGTAAGCGGTGACAAAAAAGTCGTTTTCGTAATGATTTTCCTTTTTATACATCACAAGCTATAAGTTAGTGCAGCACGAGGATTTAAAACGGGTGCTTTTTTGGGTCCCCCACCAAAACTCGGAACGGGGGACTGTGCATTCAGCGACGTCCCTACGTACGTCCCGATTCTTGTTAACGCGATATCTCATGAACTGTTGTACCCAATGTCTTCAAATTTGGTGACAGCCTACATTGGGGGATTAAGCTGACACCAGTTGATTTGGGTGACCTTCACCTCATCTCCGAGGTCACAGCGACACTTTGAACACTTTTCAAACTATTGTTAACGTGATGTCTCATGCACTGCTGTATCCAATATCTTCAATTATGTCGACAGCCTACATTGGGTGATTATGCAGACACCGGTCATTTCAGGCATCGTGTATGTGAGCAAAAAATGAAAAGTAGTAAATATGTTATAAATATTCCATTCTTTAGCGGCGGGGAATATTGCCATGTCAATGGCAAACACTTGTTTAGAATGTTTTAGTACAGAACATGTTTCGGAGTCCAGTGTCACTGCGTATTAGTTACACATGTGAATGCAATGTTGACTTCGTTTTAAGTTGGAGAAAGTCCTCAATCCGTCGATTAGTTTCGCAAAACTGAGCGACAAATTGAGGACTTCCCCTAACAGATACCCAAAAGCAAAAAAGTGTTCCCTCTTTCCAGCTACACTTCATGTTCACGCCTATATATATCATATGACATCATAAAGGTGTGGTACAATTATAACAGCTGAAATGTGGATGGAATACTAGCGTGCTGCGTTAGAAAACAAACACACAATCAACGCAGTGTGGCGGATACAGCATTTTGTGATAGGGGTGGTGCACTCTCTTCAAAAAAAGGGTGTGTGTGGCTGGGGAGGGGGGCACACCTTATTTTCAAGAGAGTTTCAATGGTCAATTAATACATTTTCGGGATAAAGGGGGATGGGGGTGCACACACACACACACGCGCGCGGAAAGAGGAAAGTGATAAGACGGCACCCATTCCGGGCTATCGTAAATGTTGATTGCAAAATAATGTATTGCCTAAGTTAAGTATTTTATGGGCGCTTTACGTATTTAAGTTGAGTATATTAGCTGTTGGTTGATTCGTTGACTACAGGCTTAGATTTTTTTTTAAATTGAGTACTGGATATTGCCTCTTACCTCATAGCCTCATACGGCTTTTATATTAATTGTAAGAATCGGGGACATTTTTAGTGGAACCACTAACTCACTCCGACCGCAAGAAACGGTAGCATGTTGCGAGATTTTCATTTTTTTTATAAGCGTTGATGTTGTAACTAGCTAAACTGTAAATACCTATAAATGGAACCAACCGTCAAAAAAGGTCAGTTCATTCCGTAGTGACCAAACCTTTTACGGAGAACATTGCCATTTTATTAGAGGGTGATGGAGATTATTTTGGTGCAACGTTCTTTATTCACCCCCGAGCCCTTAAGCCTCTATTCTGGCCCTCGGCCCACGGCCAACGTGTGCGAAATACGCTCTATGCGTTTTAGTTGCGTACAGCCACTGAATATCTGGCGTTGTCCTGGCGGTTAATTAACTTAGCACTTTAAGTTATAATACCGTTAGCATCCTAGTGCCATTAAACCATGTGTCGCACACAAAATAAGAATTTCCGAGCTGTATGTAGAAACACGCCTGTCTACAAGAATCCAAGTCGACGATGTTACCAAGAGAGCATTGCATTGCATTAAACACTTATCTTTAAATTAATTTAAAAGACTCACTTCTTGCTTGTCCTGCATATAAATGAAATTAAAAACACTGACACAAAATACAGCATTTCATGTACCACTATAGTAGCACACGAAATTAAGATTTGTTCTGAACGGGTTTAGATTGCGCGAATTTGTTTTCGACGCATTTTCACTACTTCATCTTTTCCAAGCACGTGTCCCATCGTTTTGATAAAACAAACATAACTGACATGGCGCCACAACATATACTGCAAACATATATCAAAGTAACTCCTGACATTTGTTCTGATATCATAATACACATTTGTACCTGTAATAAATCTTTTCTGGTCAGGGACAGAAACGGAGAATACATCTCCAGAAGCATCACAAAGCAAACTAAAGTCATGATAGGGTCACGTTTGCAAGGTCTTTAAACGGGTCTTGTATTTACACAGCGAGACTCGTGGATCAAGGTCAGAGAGAAATTATTGTCTGTGTGAGTGGGATGTCTGATGCATCCAGACTAATGGAGATATCCGTGGCCTCGGCTGTACACATGTTACGGGAACACAGATCTCTAGACAAATGATATGGACAAATAACCTCATGCACTCAACAGCATTCAAGTGCGTACTTTCCTGCAGATACAGTTATCGCGTCATTTCGTTATTTGAATGTACCCATGATGGACACCCACTGACTGTACTTCCTCAGTGGTTGTTTATGAAACATCGGTTAAGGCATAATGATATGAATGTTGACATGTTGGGAAATGTTATTTCAGTTACTTCATTTCCGTATTAAGGCAATTGAGGCAAACAATCTTGCAATCTTGTAACTTTTGTTATCACGAAAACCACATTGTATATCTGTAAACTGAAAACTGGCGACGGAAATAACTCTGTGTGTGTCTACCCTGCACTTGTTTTTTTTGGGGGGGTGTGTGACAGGTTATGTGTCCTGGAGTCCACAATGGTTCCATTTTTGTTAAATAGCTTAATTCCAATCTGTTTCCTAACACTTTGTTCTTGCGAAAACTCTGGCACAGGTTTACTTTTGCTTTTGAAGATATGTTGAAAGTTGATTGAAGACTGAGACTGGTTAACTGACAAGAGGAGTGGGTGTGTGAGTGGGTTTTACGCAGTTTTTAAGCATTCCAGCACTTCCACGAGGCTTCACACATTGTACCCATGTGGGGAATCTAGTTTGTGTAGACATTGCAGGTAACAACATCTGAGGAGAATCGCTTTTGACGGTGTTATTAATGGTGGCACATGTTTCCTCAGGTTCAGATCTTTTGACACGTTTCTCAGCATCCGATAAACTAAAGTTTCGCTGAATTTTGTTCTAATAGGACACTGATTAGAGAAAGATACGTGATCTTTTGCGCAGTTGGTGCATTTTTGAACATTACTGTAACAGGCCTCTGTTGTTTATGTCTTGCCACCACAGTAAGACCACGCAACAGACAATGTGCCAGTACTTTTAAAAAGAAATTGACTTAATTGATAAATTGGTTTTATGTGTTCTAATTAGTAAGTGATTCTTTATGTGCTGGAATGCTTAAATACTTTGCGTGTTACTGGCAATACCCTCAAATATAATTGTCCCCCTGAGAGGGTATGTCTGTATTGTATTCACAGTATTATTTCATCCTCTGTGATTTTAATAGATAAATATATATATATATGTTATTTTAATGTATGGCTAATGTGCACAGAAATTGCCAACACTTAAAGGAATTATGTCAACCCAGCTATTAGTTCTAGTTCAGTTACCGCTTTTTTTTCTAAGGAAAATTGAATTAATTGTCAAATTTTGAGTACATGTAAATATATTATAAACCAGTTGAATATGAATTTTATCTGAAATTGTTCGTCGCAATGCCCTTGGCGAGAGTTGAAGTACCGTAAAATAACTGCACTCCTCAGAGGGAGTCTATCATTAACGTTAATGTCAAGCTCGATATGGCTGAAATATTGCTGTTGTTACGAAAAGTTTAAACTCACTCACTCCAAAGGTTTGTTACCCGAAATGTTAATGTATCTTATGATATACTGTTACTGTTGGGATCACTGTCCTCACATACTTGTCAGCGGCCTTATAAATTTGGCTAAATGAGCACTGTCCATTGTTGTATATGTTTCGCTCATAAAACAATTGGTGGTATGTATACTACCAAACAAGCATCGATCTGCGTAAACGTGATTAGCAGTTACCATGGTCATTGTAAAGACTTGGATAGTGAAACTCGTAGTGAACGGTAAATGTATATTTAGTTCTTGTTTAATATGTTTCCTAGCATAACGACGGGGGCATGGTAGGCGCCAGGCTAGTGATCCAGCGAGCTTAAGGTGTCGGGATCGAGCCCACCTGTGACCGGGTGTAAAAAACCTTGGAGTCAACTTTGTGTGCAGACTTTTTCAGTGTTGTCACAACCCCTAGTGTACAGTACACAAGCCCGTGCACTTAAACGAACCCACGAATCCGTTGGTATATGACCAGATGAATACGTGCAAACACCAAGTTGCAGGTCCAGCAACGCGCAGTAAAATTTGGACACAGTACTGTGACTATGTGTCCCAGTCCACCCAGCTGTGAATTGGTACTTCGTAAGGATGAATAAGTCACAATAACTCGGTGCGCCTTGTGGCTGCAAGAGTTGTAACTATGATCCCCGGGTAGTTGAGAATGATATCCAATGATCGATGGATCTGTCCCCATCTGACATCAGGAATTGTATGTACCACATTCAGTTCCTTCCAGCAAAATTTCAAAACGCATCTCTTTGCAAAAGCCTACCAGTGATCAGGACCCGGTTGTATCAAACTTTAATAAAGCTTTAATCGTTAATTAAACTATGATTAGTTAATCATTGATTATCTTCAGTTGCATGAAACCCTTAATAAAGGAATCCCTTCATTAATCCATCATTAAGCTAATGAAGCTTTGGGGGTATCATTAACTCGTCATTAGCTGTATCAACATGGCATGGATCTCTACACTTTGAGCTTCTGCAAATAGATAGGATTTTTGGTTTTGGTTTTTTAAATTAGATATAAAATATGCCACCCTTCCACAAAGTCACTGAAAATAAAATAAAAATTACAAATGCAAATACGGACCCGAGCCAAAAAAATTTGCCACTTAACTTAATTTCAATAGACTTACATGTGAATTTAGTGTAGAAAACTCAATTTTAATTTAATTAATTCTGGTGGAATCGGAAAATTCTGTCGAAATTATGTGGGTGTAGCTGAGATGATTACTGTGCTCACTTTAATTAGGGACCCAATGAAAATTAAATTCATGGAAAATATCTATGCTACACAAAATTAACATACCGTATAAGTCACATTACTAATACTGTTGACACAGGCCTGTATTTCCTCAAGCGCTTTTTATTTGATGTAATTACATTACGAGTTTTCGATGATAATTCCCTGAAATATTCTAAATTTTAAAGCATAATTAATAATAACAGCAGCGTCAAATGCTTCTGTCTGTTACTAACTTTGCTATATTTTTGCACAACCTTTTTAATATTGTCGCTTCTTAAATATTTGCATTGTGAGAAACATAATAGGAAGCGTATGCAAAGTGTAACGGGATGGGTTCCATGTACAAAAATAGTAACAGGGGGACTTCACTCTTGTGAGAAAAGAGTGAACGGCCTTCACATTGATTTGGATATTCGTTGAAAGAGGACGCACGTTATGTACAGCGGGTGAAATGTGATTGAATAAAGTTCAACTGCATTGTACAGAAGGTAAGAATATGAAATGAAACTGTCCGCAATTTCGACATTATGTTTTGAAGTCGCAAGCTAGCCTATGTCTTCGTCTACTTGCTATTTTGTTTTAATACTTGCATCGACATACATAGAGAATACTACACGAGGTCTCATTACATACGAATTATACGAAACGAGTGTCCTTCCTATGGTATCTGACCGAGCGAAAGCGAGGTCAGAAACCATAGGAAGGTCACAAGCTTCGTATAATTCGTATGTTATCAGACCGAGTGTGGTATTTTATGTATTACCCACGTTTTACATGCTTTAAATTGACAAAATAGCCCACTCCGGCCACACCGTTGAAACATGCGGAATCCGAATAAATATCCATGATTTTCTCGATGGAAGAGAAAACAGGCTTGGGACATGGACCGCCACCTGTTTTTTCGTTTGAATTTTTCTACCTGAAAACTCTTTTTTTTGCATTTTGAAAAATATTATTCCATTTTGTCTTGATTTCTTTGGACGTCCTATTGCTTACCCCAAGGCTATTGATCTCGGCCGTTATTTTGTCCCATATCTGCTTCTTTTTGTCATTAATTATGGAGTTGGTAAGTTTGCTGTTTAGCACACCGATATGATCTTCAACTAGATCTGTTAGAAGTTGTATTTCACAACTTTCAAAGTTTTTGCTGCGATTTCTGAAGGCAGCCATGATGCAGACGATCGATGAGTGTTTACATGCAATGCATCATGGATAATAATTAGGGGATTCCCCTAAGTTAATCATGGTTTAATGACGGGACCTTTATTAGAGGCATACTTAGTTAATGGGTGTTTAAATAAGGGTTTATACAACCGTATTTAAACACTTCATTAACTAATCAAACATTAAGTATTTAATCAGTGATTAGTGTTTAATTGATGATTACATAAGTACGTGTTGATACAACCGGGTCCAGAGCTCGTGAGCAATCTTTCTTGGAAAGAGCGCTATACGAAATACTAGTTTTATTTATTTATTATATGTTTATCAAGCTGTTGACCGATAGATTGTTTACGACCATTAAAACGTAGTGTTAGTATAATTGTACAAAGGTTTAAGTAAGGTACACCTGAAACTTTCATCTTTGAGCAAATATAAATTTCTGTCATGTCCTCGAACAGTCGACCCCAATTTCTCGAGATTTATTTGCTGGTGTTAAGATGTCGGCGTGCAGAGATTTACATGGGAACGCCGACAAATGAGGTCAATTAAAAGTGCACCTGTCCACAAGCGATTAATGTTTTTGACGTCTCTGCCCTTGTACCGGTTTTGATACTGCAAAAAGGTGTCACGGTATCAACTTCAATTGTATTATCTAGAGTCTCAATAACTACCAGGCGTGACCCAAAAGATGGCTTAATAATACTCATGACTGCCCTATAACGCTGTTTGGTCGCTTGACTGCTCACGACCATAACAGGACAGAGTTAAAATGTAGATTTAATTACTAATTAAACTACAACAAAGATACCAGTAGATTTCGTGAACAGTACCGTTTATTTCAGTGGAACAACCATCATGGCAAGCTCAACGCATCATTAGGGTACGGGACACGTGGGTTGAGTCATTTGAGTATCCAGCAGATTTTCAAGATCCGAAAAACAGCTAACAAGGCATAAGCTATCAAAACTTGAACCAAGGATGTAAATTCAGACACATTTCAAGATTGGTATGACCACACATTGTTCGTCCAGTGGTTACATGAATTATATGTAATCCACGCCATACATAATGGCAGTCAAACAATTTTCAATTTTCAGAAATTACCTTTCTATAAAAAATCATGTGGATGCTCAAATAAGTCAAACCGCTTTTATATGAAGAATGAAGAACACGGACTTAGGAAAACATTAGTTAAGCCACAGCAGGCGAGAACACGAATTTCTTCTGTCAGTAATACAAATTGGAATCAGGTGACGATATTTCAAACTTAAATAACATAAGCCTTTAAACACTGTGTAATGTCACTGTTAGCCACAGCAGATGCTATTATATTATAATATTATATAAATATGAATTTGGAACAAACATTAGCGTCCAAAGAGGGCTTACATAAACAGGTGTACAAGAACTGGAACGATCAGGGCCATCATCGTGTAGGTAACATGATCCATAAAACTCCCACCTGCAACGAAAGAGGTCATTTCTTAACTATTGATTTTGCTAACAAAATCAAATGTACAATTACAAACGAAGTCCTTTAGGTTATGTGGTGTAAACTGCACTGAAAGATGTTGTTTGCACCACCGTGACAAGTTCCACGTTGATACTGATACGATGTTTGAGTATTTCCACAGAAACATTGCTTTAGCAGCATGGTAGCTGGACACATAACACATGGATGTAGTGAGATTGCAGTGGTGATGTAAACACTCTTAGAAATACATAATATGAGGAACGGGTTTACGTACACTTGGCAGCAGTTATCTTGGTCTCAGTGTCAGTCACAAGAGCTGCCTGGGTGGTGCTGTTACACCCTTTCTGGGTCGTGGTGGTGATGGCAGAGAGGCAGGTCTTCAGAGTGCTCAGAACACTGTAAGAAAATAAAAGATATAATAATAATAATAATAATAATAAATGGATATTTCTTATGCGCCATAGTCCATCCAGAGCACGCACAAAGCGCTACATATAAAAAGAGTCACTAGAGTTCAAGAGGAAGATATGACAATTAGCCAAAAATAACCGTGAGAATATTTCGCAGTTATAGGTTGTAGACTTTTTTGAAGAGGAAGGTTTTGAGTCCCGATTTGAATGCTTCTAAGGATGAAGCATTTTTTATGGGAGTAGGAAGACTGTTCCATAGGGTTGGTGCTGCAAATATGAATGACCTATGGCCAAAGTGTTTGAGACGAACTTGGGGAACTGAGAGAAGATGTTGATCGGAGATATGAATGTTATTCTCCTTAAACCACTTCAAACATTTGGATGTGAAAGTTTCTGAGTGAATGAAGACAACCTAAAGGTCACATCGGGTGAGTTATATGGCGGCTGACAGCGTGATCAAAGTAGAAACGTTAGGAGAATGGGTAACTGCTGCTCATTAACATGGAAGTGGACGCAAGTGGACATTTTGTAAAGTCTAACTCCAAGTTCCTGGCCAGGGTTGGGGTAAATTCCAGTCTAAAAATCAAATTAGTTTCCCTTGTTCATCAAAATGCAAGACTGATATACTATAATTCACGATAATTCACTCACGTGCAATACTTGGCTGGTGGATGCATCTCCCTTTATGCATCGACCGCGACTGACACGTGAAGCTTAGGGCTGAAGGTATGTCAATAATTAGTTAATATATCTGGTTCTAACCGTGGTGGACATAAATAGGAAAATATGTCATATATAATGTGATTTATCAGGAGCAGTTGTTTTATTGGTGTTGAGAATTTGACCTTGGTCTGTTCCATTAGTAATTCTTGACCAGGTTTAGCTGACCTGACAGAGTCTATCCTTTACGGAATCTTTCAGTGAATGTGCGTATATGTATGAGTTGCCTCTCTTAGACATGCCCTAAATTGCTAACGGGTGAGGGGATGGTTTAAATCCAGCTAGGGTCCATGCAGGAAGCAAATGTACTGTAAGTCCCCATGGTCCCTGGTATGGGGTCCCTACCTTCAGTCGTTGGCAATCTATAGCCTGTTTTTATTGTCATGTATAGTTGAAATATTTTAGATTTAATTACTGGTTTTATATTTATATCTGTGCTAATCTAGTTGTTTTACTGTCCTTCGTTGACAGAATTTTATGATTTACCTTTAATTGTTAATATATTTATAACTTGATTTAGTCACGATATGGCTGAAATATTGCCGATGTGACTTACAATCTTAACTCACTCACTCACTCACTCACTCTCAGACATGCAATGACCTGCTGATAATAAATTACAGCATGTACGACAAACATGTTTTGCTTTGGATTTATCTTTTAAACTGCGAACTGTGACCGCTGACCAAAGCATGGAAGGCACAAAGCACATGAACAAAGCATTCATTTAACGCATATTTATGTATTTTGTACGGTGTGTTCACATTGGTTTCACAATGAAAAGTAGATTTCATCAAGGAGAACTGTTTTACTTCTCAAACAATCATCTGTTTGTGCATATTTCTGCGTACCTGCAGTTGCATTGGTACAAACTGGACATGGAAATATAGTTTTCATCGTATCTGCATTCTCTTAATAAAATTAAATATGACCATCGACAGAAAGACTATATTCCGTAATGGAAGTTGTCTAACCTTGACAATCGGTAACTGCCAGTCCTGCTCTTGCAGTTTCAGCGGTCTTTGCAATGTCGCTCTTGGTCGTAGTGCCGTCACAGCCGGTTGATTGTGCAGTTCTCAGGCAACTCAGCTCGGTTTTATAAGCACTGTAATAAATAAGTAACAACAATGAGATGAATATCATCAGCCTGTACACAGATAAACACTTGTTTCACATTTCCGGATCTTCACGGGTTCAGATGGAGAAATTACGAGGTGTTATGTGATGCGTGCATACTGAAGCAGTTGATGGATATCTCCTAGTACAATTTGAAGGTTTGATAAGGGATACATGGAAATATATATGGAGAGTGTTTTTTTCAATGTTGTTTTTCTGTTGTTGTTTTGTTGTTTGTTTTGTTAGTTTTTTTTGTTTTTTGTTTGTTGTTGTTTTTCGGGGGTGAGTTGCTCTTTCTTTTTTAAATTTATGTTGGGTTACGGCTACAACGACCGAACGCTATGAACACACCTTGTCATTTAGAATTTGGTCAAAGGTAACATATTTCTCAGAAAAGTACAGATTCTAATATTTTTGTTGGATTGAGTTTCATAGGGGATTCGACCCCTATCTCCCATAGTATCCCAAGGCACACAAAGCAATCAACGTGCCAACGTGGCTTCCACTAAAATGGAAGTCGAATAAGTGGTAGTCCGGATCACGTACTTTGTGTTCCCCTCTGACAAATCTTTTTCCATCACAAGGGATAAGTATTTCAATGTGGAAACAGTTACGGATCTTTTTTACAATGTTAATTTTCATTTAATAATTGAATTTTTTAAAGGAAATAGAATTATTACATATTTGTTTTAATAATATGTTTTGCAGATAAACAGATGGTATTTTAAACACGGTAGTTTAAATTAGTTACTGTAATTGTTAGTGGCTGTATCCTCAAAGGAGGTTAAAGTATCGTAAAATTATTGTCCCCTTGAGAAGTTAAATTTAAGCTTACCAGATTTTTAATCGTAGTATTTTTTTTTGTGTTCTTTTAAATTTCGTAAAGTTTCCCTTCAATCGTCAGCAGTTGAAGGGGTGGTGTAAATCCAGCTAGGGTCCATGCAGGTAGCAAAAGCACTGTAAGTCCTCATGGTCCCTAGCATGGTGATCTACCTTCAGTTGCTGGCGATCTGAACCCCCATTTTTTTACTGTATTGTCCTACTTTGAAATCCAGTTTTAGAGAGAGATGCTAGTTTTATTTCTTGAGTGAGTGAGTGAGTTTAGCTTTACGTCGCACTGAGCAATATTCCAGCTATATGGCGGCGGTTTGTAAATGATCGAGTCTGGACCTGACAATCCAGTGATCAACAGCATGAGTATCGATCTGCGCAATTGGGAACCGATGACACGTGTCAAGCAAGTCAGCGAGCCTGACGACCCGATCCGTTAGTCGCCTCTTTCGACAAACATGGGTTACTGAAGATCAATATTCTGACCCGGACCTTCACGGGTTAGTTTTATGTCTTGATACTGTGATACATGTATTCTATTTGGTTTTACTATCCTTTGATGGCAAGCTTATATAATTTACATGCATTTATGGTGAATTCTAAACTTATTGTATTTACGGTATGGCTGAAATATTGCCGATGTGACTGTAAATCTTAACTCACTCACTCTGACAAATCTAAACTGGCTTGGCCAGAAAGCTATGTATACAAAATGCCATTTAGAAGGTGGTCAAGTGCAACATAGCTTACTCAGTAATGTACAGATTCTAGTACTTTTGTCGGGTTTAGCCCCAACTGTGCAGAGTCAAACAACAAACAAAAACACTTACAGAACTGGATCATTCATTCAACATGGACAAAACAATTAATAATCTCATAGTTACACAGGTACCTCACAGTAAAAACAGTTGGCGGAAATGGCTAATTGTATTAACCACTGAGTGTTAACAGTAAAGTTTGAATAAATTCATTTCTCCATTACCAGAAATTAAATAGAATATTGTACTCACATTGATCAACAACATTGATAAATAAGAAATAGCAAACGCATAATAAGAAAATGTGAAAAACGTACGTGCATTTTTCTTCATTCGTCCCTTCGTCGCGGCGTCATAGTTTCTCTGACACCCGCATGTGTCATCAAAAGCTGTCAAAAATTATATCATAAAATAACCCCATCGCCACCCCCTCACCCTAGGTGGTTACTATAACTTTAACTTAGAAGTTGTAAATAGTTAAAATCTTACACATTATCTTATCTTCCTCTAGATGTGAGATCAAGTAAGAAGTCTGAAAGTTTGTTATAAAGAACACTCAACAATAATTCTGAAATTTTTGAAGAGTCTGTTGGGCTCAACTAATTACTTACGTGCACTTCTTGGCATCGGTGGAGATGTCTGCTTTTGCGGCATCAAGCTCACATTGGCAGGCGGTGGTGACAGCTGACAACACAGTTTTTTGAATGACCACATGAACCCTTTCTTCACATACAGGAAAATTCTTTGTTGCAGGATTAAACACACAGGATTTCCAATCATATCAAAGCAAAGTTTATTCAGAAAGAATTTCCCGTCCGTAAGAGTTTAACGGTATTCATCATTCTGCATAAGAAAATCCACATACTTACTGCAAGATGTTGTAGATGTTATCGACGTAGCAGCAGCCGACTTCAGAGACTCTATAGTGGTAGTGGCAACACAAGGAGCAGTGGTCAGAGGGGAGAGGCATGAAAACTGAGCCTTATATACACTGTGGATGACAAGAATATAATTACTCACTTATCAGAGTCACAGTTCACGTTAGACCTAAGTAAAACGGAGGAGTCTCGTACATTTATCACTGTAGAGTTCGCCTGTAGCAGGAACCAGCTTCTGGACGTCCCCACGATGGTGTATATAACTTTAACTCAAAATAATTAGAACGTGTAAATAATTTATTATAAATAACATATTCTCCGACCTTTATCTAGATTTTAGATAGCGTAAGCAGCGTGAAAGTTAATTTTAGAAAAATTCAAGTACTAAATTAATAACTCATGTGCACTTCTTGTCATCACTTGAGATATCTGCTTTTGCGGCATCAATCTCACACTGGCAGGCAGTGGTAATGGCTAATGACACAGGTTAATGTTTGAATTAGTACAGCATGTTACAAGAAAGCAAATGTAAGGCATTACATTAAGAACGTCAGATGTAGCCGGATGAAAACAGCTACAACATGACAAACCATCAAGTGTTCCAACCAATATAGTCATTATGGTTACAAACGGCCTGATGTTAATACCTATCAAGTTAGATGTTATACACGCGTGAATGCACACACACCCACACAAAACATCCGTAATTTGTGAATTCTGTTCGGACGATAAAGAAATATCTAATTTGATAAGAGTCACTATATAAATTATATCCCCTTACTCTGAGAGAAGCATGGCATTATTAGTTCATTTTTTAATAATTTTATCTGCATAAAAGAAGGTATTATCAAAAATGTGAAACAAACTTCCGTATACTACCATTTCACTAACATTGCGATACTGACCATGGAATAATGTTAAGTTTAGTTTGTTTTCAATGTCATAATATGTGAGGTTCCTCATTCACACATACATACAAACTGACAGCATAACACAAAACAATATGCAACCAAACCAATGTAATACAATTTCACCGCCTGTGCATACCACACTGTTGACTTAATCTCTCTCAGGTGTGTTTAGAAGCGATAATCATATCGCCATTACATGATAAACAAACCTACAGCTCAGCAGATTTTAATAACTTACCTTTTAATAAGAAAAGCAAGAGTTATGGATGTCAACTTTTTATTGTGAATAACACTTAAGTTTCGAGCATATACTTGCTCCTTCATCAGGTTAAAAATCAGGTCACAGTAATGCATTCCACTTCTTAATGCCCATCAAAGATTTAACGTACACCCAGAGGCTTCTTTAAGAGGCATAAAAACTTGTTAATTAACAAGGCCTACTGCCTTGTCAATTGGTGACTCTTAACTGCCTTGACTCACTCATCAATCAACAAGGGATTAGGTCCTGGGGCGTGCAAAGAACAATAATTTACCATCACCCACCAGTTATCTCCCCTCGTCGACATTTCCAAAATTGTAAATTTTTGGAAATCTCATATTTCTAAAATTGGAAATGTCTTGGAAACATCATCTTTCCAAGACATTTCCAAGCTTGTAAATGTGGACTTTTTTTCCAGTGCGTGTTCCTTGTAGTACACTTTGTTATCATGGGTTACCCCATTGTTTAGGTTTGAAGTTATGCTCATGTTGACTCTGGTCAACAGTGATAATCTGGTATGTCATGTAGGCTGGAAACTTCTACAGTCCATAACGTTGTCTGATGTTGAATTAGTTCACAAAAAGGTCACATACTTGTGTGATGACGTCATAAAAACAAAATGGCGGATTTTCTGCTCACCCTCCCCTCTACAACATGTGAGCAGCCCCAAATAAACTAAAGAGGTTAAATTAAACATACAACAAGCTGTTGTCCCTAGAGCTGTCATCCTAGTCTCTACACCAGTTGCCAGAGTTACCACAGTTGAGGACGTATCACAGGCGACATCTGTCTTCCCCTTCAGACACAGTATGTAAACCTTGGAGGCGCTGTTGGTATAACAATGTTACGTGACGGCACATATTTTCGATGGGATAATGAGTGTGATTATATACTTCATTTATGCTTCTTGGCTTGACATCTGATCTAATTTTACTTCATCTGCCTTTTAGCAAGATATATCTTACATAGACTAGGAATAGTGATATAACTAAAGTATATCAGATACTTATTATTAGGCCAAGTTGTCCTTTGCGTGTATTTGTGACGGGTGCCACCCGTGAAACTGGGCGGACACACCTTTACAGATTTACCAAGTTTGAACACTATTTGATTGTACAGTGCACACTGTGTTAAGCAGAAAGTTGTTTCATTCGTGTTTGCATTGATTACCTGCATACAGCTGCATCACCGGGCACTTTGGTCCGCTCTTCCAGAATTCCTTCTGACAAATGCAGGTTGCCGTAAATTTTGTATCTATACAACAAAAATATACAAAGTACAAATCATGATCTTACCTTGCATTAAATTATTAGTTTCTGATTGGTGAAGAGGCAAAAGTATGTTTTTGATTGTAAGCTGCCCACACATTTCAAAAAGGATGGTACATGTGTCACTTGGGTCACACACGCGTGAGTGCGCCAGATGCTCAAAATCGGTTTGACAATATGTTTTTATCAAGGAAAAATAACATGTTCAACACTTGAAATAGACACTTTGATGCGGGGAAATCTCAGTATGATATTTCAACATTAGACGTGTCGTTCTTCGTAATAATCATGTGTGTGTGTTTTCGCCGGTGTCTTACACATATACAAGTATGTCAACATACCTGAACTACAAGAAGCGGTACCATAATCAGTCTCAATAGCAGCAGCATCAGCAGTTGCTAGTGGGCATCCAGCCTCAGCTTTCACAGAGGTCTCCAGACAAGTCAGATACGTCGCGAGTGCACTGTGGAGGAGATATACAATCGGCAACACAGATCTGAAAACTTTGTTGAAAGAAAATATAGATTTGAATTTGCAAGCAGAATGATCAATGGCAAGCTATGTATGATTGTGGCGACAGAAAGGAATAGTTCCCCTTTGGTTTAACTGAACGTCGACACCATTGTCCACATACAACATAATGCTCAGCTAGGCTAGGAATAAAGTCAATGAAGAAATTGAACACACTGCTGAGTATAATACTTGTAAAACACCTTTTTAAGAACTCAGTGTGGGTGAGTTTCGGTTTAGTCACATGGGCAGTATTTCAGACATATCGTGACTAGAACAAATATGACATTCATAAAGAATATAGATATATATTATATACATATTATACCTCCGGCAAAGGACAGTAACACAACTACAATATCACAGTTAGAGCGAAGCGAAGTTCAGTTGTATCGCCAGACTCAAGCAATATTCCAGCTATATGGCGGTCACAGCTACAATTAAGACTAGTATTAACATTTACAATAATAATTTCAGAACTGAGTTTGGTACTGGAGTTTGTAATGTAAAGATAGTGAGTGAATGTCAGAAAGCGGTTCATGGTCTGAGAGAAAGATTCAGAGTACATGAGATACCTCTTATTTAAATTGGGAAGCGATTACTATAATTTTCAAAGAATAGTGATCATGAGTGAGTTTGGTTTTACGCCGCTTTTGGCAATTTATTCCATCAATATCACAGCAGAGGACACCAGAAATGGGCTTCACATAATTATAGTGCCAATGTGGGGAATCGAACCCTGTGACGAGCGATAGCCTTAACCACTAGGCTACCCCACCGCCCCTTTTCAAAGAATAAAATGAAGTATCCCATCTTGGGTAAACGGTCCTCTTTGGGTTTAATTACACCATACATGACAAACGTATATACATGGAGCCATTCTAAATATTTATTGATGTCGATCCAGCTTTGCTGCGCCCCAAAGCATAAGAAAACTTTATATGGTCATCTTCCATATCTGGAATATTTTTTTAATCTTACTATATAAAAGTTGGAGCATATAACAAAAAGTGTAAAATATTTTCCATTTGTCCTTTAAATGTTTCAAATTCTAGATTATAATGTTATTTTTAAAATGAGAACACAATATACCATTTCTACTCATAATGTTTGGCAGACGAACATTATCGATCGATATTCGAAGGTACATAACTCTTTCAAGTTGAAACCTATGATTTCCGCGATATTATTTAGGTACTGTCTTGTACTACTGTTCCCAAGTGTGACTTCAGTATGATTGGCGTACGGGGCTGTTGTGAGGGACTTTATTTCAAATAATACCGCCGATTAGGATACATATTTAGGTCAGATCTATTATCTCAAACTCCTTTGTTAAAAAGAACTTTTCTGGTAAATAACATTTGATGTATTCTAGTGCCAAAGGTCGCAAACTGTCAAAGAGCCAGGTAAGGTGGATTAATACTACCCGTGAAACCTTAGAACCTTACACTTTCAAATGCACTGACAATATCATTAATAAGTCAAACTTCTTCTTATGAATCAAATGGGTAACCCCATTTTCTTGGCAGATATGTATATAATCCCTTCCTACCTGTGAAACCTATACGTTATACGACAAAGCGTATGAGGTAGCCTTACGTATATGAAATAGACATACCTGCAGAAGTTTTAGCTGCATCATAAGTACCTTTACATTCTTCAATTAACATATAACATATCCCACAGATTGTAGAATTAGTGAATATAACGGTGAAAACGTTTTCTAGCGTTTTCTAACGTTACCAAACAACCAGAATGTATGCTGAAGTTGTAGTTATGTAACAAGCTGAAATAATTTCTCAATTGCGATCTCTATAACAATTCGACCTGACTAAAGTTTAGCTGCAAACAATCTATTGACACGATCTATCATTGAGTCTGGTCTTGGTACACTGGTTAGAGTGTGTCCTTGATTTAGAGTGTATCATGTTCATAAGCTGTTATTTTCGCAATAATCTATGTATCGGTTGCCATGGTTATAGATACACATGCACAGGCCATCGATTGGTCGAGTCCCTCTTATGCATATGTCTTGAGTGAAAATACTTAATTTGAAGGGGGTATTAGTTGTACAAAGGTCAGACTTTCTCGGTGAATCTGAAACAAGGATTCTTCAAGGTCATAGTACATTTTTTAGTAACGTTCAGCGCTGTTCAGGTACAGTGTATTACAATGACTGGGGGTGATCAAACAGTCTCTTAAGTCGCCTATTGCAACACGCATACTGAGATGCTGGTAATCCCAACAGTCTTGTTTGTATGACATATGCTGTCTAACGTCTATACAAGGTTACAAGAAGAGATGTTCGACGGTTCGGGCATTTCGGAAACAAATCTGATATAACTTGAAGTTCTATTTGTTCCAGATCTGTGCAAATATATAATTGTGACTCTGTTACTTGACAGATATTATACCTCACGATTTTACGGGGCTTCTCTAACGTTCTCCTTTTCAAACTACAAACTTGAACATGACGAAAGTCTACCTACATAAATAAGTTATGTTTATGAAATATCCACATTTTAATTAAAGGAAACATACGTGCATTTTCCTGGATTGTCCGAGGCAGCGCCCTTAGCTGTAGTATAAGTAGCTTTACATTCATCACATGTTGTCGCCACAGTTGTTGGGATATAGGCTGAAAACGAAAACAAAACTACAGTTGAATGCATGTCAGTCAGGACAGTAGGGTGTGTTGTAGGACACGGATACCAGGAGGCACATTGTGTATGCAAACTCATGCTACCCAAGACGTGCGTTGTTTCATACATGTGCTGCATACGTTGTATCATAGGCTAACTAAATGTTGGCACGTTTTTCTGCACCGTCAAAAGAAACTTAATTTATAAAAACATACAAACGCTTTAGTTTTACATCGACATTTTCACATTGCCATCGACATTGGCATCTCAATGTATCTCAAACTGTGTAGCTCACGATATGGCTGAAATATCGACCACATGACTATAAATTCTAACTCAATCACTCACTCAAACCGAACCTCAGATATCCGGAAAACTCGCCTTCCGAACGAAAATTCATTAAAACGAATTCACAACGTTGTAAAACTACTCACTTAACCGGAAATCCGGTTTCCGTAACCGGATGGTCATTTTCACATTCCAAATGCTAAATCATATGCATTTTTTTCTCGTATATCCGGATGGCTGAGCACCTGTCAGTATGTTTACACACGCTTTTTACCGAGTGGCCTTGCGTGCCCCTAACATGAAAACAAGGGTTACAAGCCGGCATTCTTTGAAGGGTGAGAGGATTAACTGCCCTAATTAGCAAGGTGACACTGAGTTAATCTTGGAGGCCTGTCAATTGTTATTGGCAAGGCTAAACGTCCCCGTTGTTTACTCACGGAAGAGATGAAAAACACATCAGTCTTATGTTCCGAATTCTGACGATCTGACGAATTAATTTCTACTGTATATGAAGCTCTTTGTGATTTCAAACAAGCCGGGTTGTTGTGAATGAGATGATTGAGTGTTAAGTGACTATTCGCTTCATGATGTACTGGTAAATAAAATCTTCATGAATAAATAAAATACTGCTGTATTATTTCTTTCCGAGTCGTTTCATGGTAATCTGTTTTGTATCAAACCATCTGTCATGTGACCAATTTCCATTGCGGCCACAACACACATTGCTGTTTTCGCTAATTCGGCGATGGGATTTGGCTCATTATTTATTGTTTTAGGAAATCCATTACAGCGACAGTTAAGTATGATTCTTTAGGCTACTATCAGTCGTCATTTAAAGATTCCCGTAGATTTCTGTCTTCAAAAGCGCGAAAATAAAACCTGCGCGAAATATAATTTTTACAGTATTTGTTATTTCTTGATCAATCAATCAATAAAGAATACGTCTGAGGCTTATTATGTTCGTTTGTTTGTCTGTCTTTTTCCATATGGTCCTCGGTTCAGATATCCGAAAATTCGTTTATCCGAACAATTTCAAGAAAAACACAAGTGTTCGGATAAACGGGGCACGACTGTACTACTATTTCTCAAAGATAAATACAGTTATATAACAACTTGTTTTCCCCATGTATTTTGAAGTGACATTTATGCCATGTTATGATGTACTCAGGTAATAATGTGTCCATTTATATAGCGCCAAACTCCACACCAGGTATGCTCATAGCGCTAACAATCAATAAGGCATTATTAAAGTCCATAGAACTTTTTGTAAAGAAAGGTTTTGAGATGGCACTTAAAGTTTTCAAGGGTTGGAGACAGCTTAAGATCATCAGGGAGGGAATTCCATTTGACTGATGCCATGTTCTGATAAGACTTGCAGCCAAACGATTTTAGGTTCCACTTTGGTACATAGAGCAGATTAGCCGAGGATGAACGCAGGGTTCTTGTTGGCATGTAAGGAGAGAGGAGTTCTTGAAGATACACTGGTGCAATACCATGAATGGATTGATAAGCAAGTGTAAGGATCTTATAGTCAATGCGAGAGCCTCAATAGGCAACCAGTGAAGAGACAACAGGATGGGAGTGATGTGGCAGCGTTTTGGTTGGAGAGTAACTATGCGGGCAGCTGTGTTCTGGATTTGTTGGAGCTTTTGGATGGACTCTTGTGAAGCTGCAACCAACAAGCTGTTGCAATAGTCAAGTCGTGAGAGAATCAGTGTTCTCACCAGGGCAGCCGCAGCATCCTGTGACAGGAGATGTCTGATCTGTCCAATGTTACGGAGATGGAAGTAACATTTTCTGCACAGATCCAGAATCTGTTTCTTCATGGAGAGGTCAGGTTGGAGTAGGACGCCAAGATTTCTGACATGTAGAGAAGGCTGAATGACCATGTTTCCAACTTTCAACTCAACATGTTGTGATTTTACTAACATGTTTCTTGTGCCAACAATCATACCCTCTGTCTTGTGTTCATTTAATTTTAGTTTGTTATTGAACATCCATGAACCAATATGGTCAATGGCATATTACCTGAACATTATAATTACCTGTAAATTAAAACATATCAAGCATAAAAAAGACTTAGAGTTCTGTTTAGTGCAGCATACAGATTCTTTTTTTTTAAAATGGTACTTGATATGTGTAAATATAGATTCATCTTAGAAACTTATACCCTTGTGTTAATACAAATGGACTAAGAGACATTTTCTGTTCTATTATTCAAACCTGTTAATTTAGTGTAAAGCCAGGAAAATCACAACGTGTTATTGATACTAATTGAACATATCGTACCTGATAAGAATCACACAGCTAGCATAGACAGAATCGAAGTTGTAAACAATGAAACGTTATAGAACGGCTCTTTTGCGAAGAATGTACTCGGGTGGATAGGATTTAAAAACGTTGCATTTCGTATGATTGATGCCAAAAATCCAACAAGAACAACTACAACATTTTGTAATAAACATATTATTTATAGATGTGTGTCATCTCGTATTGGCAATTATGGTGATTTGACTATTTAGGTGGCAGTTGTATAATATAACCTGCTCGTGTCCATTAAAGCCTATGCAAATAAATCATAATTCCTAACATAACACACTTTTCACAGACGTGTAACGTGTACTGCGTTTTCAAAATGTGTTCGTTCAATATTTAATGTCTTACTATAAGAAAGAAGACATGTTTGATCAATATTTGCAGTTATATATTTTAGCCTGTTTGACATCTTGCAAGGTTTAAGAAAAATCTACTATTTTGTAACGGCACAAAGGAAAATGTTGGCCCTTAAAACCAAACCAAACATGCACGTCTCATAATAATAAGAACAATATTTCAACAGAGATAAAATGATAACAAGATTAAGTAACTTTACGTGTTTCTTTTGCAAACATATATTTTAGAGTCCTTTGATCATGCAAACCTGCCTATACATCAAACAAAAAGACATTCTGACTTAATGTATATACTTGTAGTGAAGAATTTAATTGGAATAATGAACGTTTCCACACATGCATTGACCATTTGCGGGTTCCAATATCCATGAAGGCAACAATATAATCATTTCCCTTATCGGTATCATGGTACGGTACCGACTGTGTCACAAGTCTGAGTTCATAAATCGCCATCAAATTGTGATGATATCAGATTTCAATGAAAATAGTGAGTGCATTATGCCGAACGACAGGACACGTCTCCGTCACACAAAATTACATGTCACATGTGATAAGAACACAAAAGAAATTCCCAAATAGGGAATTACAATGGATATGTTTTTCCTTTATTTAACTGTATGTGATTTACCTGATATATAAATTAAAATTACTGGCCTAATTCCCTTGCTTTGTAACAGAATGCTGCTTAAGATAAGTAGTTGTTAATATCATACAGATGGATACCCTGTCTATTTATGCTACAGAAAGATATGTGTTTTAGTGGGATAATCTCAAACTCACAAATGAATAGTGCCTGACAGCCGAGGAGATATCTACTCTTTGAGAAATACTTCAGTAAATATAATTACTCAGATATAATGTATCATACGTTAACTACCATAATCGATATGCATGATGGTGTATTCTTCTTTTGGAAATGGGTTTCAAATGGACGAAGATCGTAATTTATCTTTTGAATATGACTCCTAGTATGAACACTATAATATTGTATAATATATCAATGAACATAATTTCATTTGTCTCACCCAAATATCATAAACTTTAACAACTTACCTAGAAGAAGAACTGTTAAACCAAATTGCAACATGGTTTTGGATGTTGTCACTTGCACCGTTTCTGCGTCTGAACGAAGAGGTACTGCGGCGGTGATCGGTGCGTCCCTCTATATGTAACGCCCGTCTCCATAGTACCGTAATGTTGTGTCACATGGCCCGAACACAACAGCAGGACGATACATTTAGGTCCCAATATCAATCTTTGATTTTGGGGCGGGGCTTGCCACTACTTTATACCTAAACCAATAATATGAGAGCATGTTCATGGAATCTTGCATCAAGAAATGCACATGTCTATGAACTAAAGGAACACCAGTAATTTTAGTACAACGTGTTGGAGCATGTCACATTCACGCGTCGATCAGATAAGAGCATGCCAACATGCAGTTGTACCGAGAGCAAAATGACAACTCTGAAGTGGGAGTGAGATTGCGGGAGACATGTTCAGAGGTCACGCAAGTTGTCCTGTGAGTTGATATCATCAACGAAGATTCCCAGCGGATCAATTATCGCCATTAGTCTTTGGAATCGTAACATCAAGTCATAGACGAATGCACATGTGTCATTCCACTGGCAAATGTCCAGATATCTTTATCTCGTTACAGGCAAGATTTGACATGACTACATCATGAAACTTAACCAATCTGCTAATGCATAGGTTAGTTGGGAATCCGAAGAAAATGATCTTGCCATTGAAACATTTATACGCGGTTTCCTTTTCAAATATTAAGTGCATAGTCATGATGCATTCATCGGTTCCCCAAGTACCTGATGAGTTGTACATTTGGTGTTATTATTTCAAAATTGTTTGGGGGGAATCTCGACACGGCGAACCACACCCGAAAGGTTCGCAAAACGAGTAAGAAGACCCTGCTAACGTAAGCATGTACAGATAGTTAAGCATGCCTATGACGTTTTGATGAATGAAACATATCCCGACTCCAGGCTCGGCAGTTGCATGTATCCAAATTAAGCCAGTGAAATTGCAGAAGGCTCGTTTGAGATAGGATGCTTACATATGTGTTTTCACCCTGTGATTTAAATATAAGACTGCGCATATTTCTGATTTACAAGTACGTGATATACATTTTCAAAAGCTGAAATCACGTCGGTACAACTTATAAAAGTCTTTGAATATAATGCTGAAATTGTGAACACATCTTTTAAAATAATAAAACGGTATTTGGTTATGAATTAAATTTATATTTATATTTATTCCAGTCTCCCCATACACAATGATTCAAGCACATTTTTGTTTTGCACTAACAGGATTCCAAATATAACTCAGCTTGCAACAATGAACACGAGAAACCACCTCTAACCAGGTGGGATCCAATATATGTATCAATAACACCCCTCCGATGCTCATGCATTCTCTCCAATATCGTTTTGTTTTTCTCACAATAGATACAGATTGCTAGATAAATTAAGAACACAATAAAGAACAATTCCATTTATCACGCAATTCTACACACCTCCTCCTTCCACCGCCCATTAAACGCGTTTGTTTTGCTTGAAAGAAGCCGTGATAAAAGAAGCAGTTTTTAAAAGTTTAAAGATTGGACTCGGCGAGGGCCAACTCTGAATGACCTGTCTCACAAAGATCTGCTTCTGCTTGTAATTCTGCTTGTAGATCAACGATTGCAAATGTATATTCCTTTTGTAACATTTGCTATATTTGGAATGGCATATGCACATTTTACCCACGAGTGTATTTTGCACACCTGAGTACAAATATACACGTGAGTAAATGTGTGCATATGCACAGGGCCTTAGTAATGACATTGTGTATTGATATATTTCCTTCCTGCACACATAAGCACAGTCTGTGGAGCGTTTGGGTAATTTGACTTCATGGAATACATAACAACTATGATGATGACGATGGTGATGATAGGATATTTATATAGCGCACATATCCACGCGACTAGTACATGCTCAAGGCGCTTGCGTGTTCCTTTGATCAACGGGTGTCTTTTTCTGGCATTGTTTCAACCAACTCCATTCCCTGGGGAGTATTCAACTCATGCAGCCTCTTAGGCGCAGCGAGTTATCACACAGCCTCATCCCTACAAGGTACTTGGACACATAGTCACCGTATTTTGTCCAATGATACTGCACGTTACTGTACCCGCAACTAGGTGCCTGCACGTGTTGGTGTGTCCACCATCTGGTCACCTACCATCGGTTGAGTGGGTTCTTTTAAGTGCACATGGTTGTGTACTGTACACTAGGGGTAGTGACAACACTGAAAGAGCCTTTAGGTGGTGTTAGCTCCAAGGTTTTTACAACCGGTCACAAGTGGGGATCGATCCAGGCACCTTTCCCTTTCCACTTTGTACCCAATTATGATACTTTCATACCTTAATCAGATAGTACCTGACTCTGGACAGCCTGTACGAACTGCTCATAGCATCGGCATGCAGTTGTTACCTATAAAGATTACTGAATTCTGGTTAATGTCATCCACTGCTACACTGTGGAATACATTACTCATTCAGCAAAGGAAAGTTAAAACATGCTGTCAATTGAAATCCTATATTCCCATATCCACACAGACAAATCTAAACAACTGGTCGCAGCACAATTTATATTGACCTTCAGTCTCATATAACAATAAGGCACGCATTTTAATGGTGAATCAAAACCAGATATTCATACAACATTAAACCATATTCCCAACAACCAAAGTTGCAGTTCATGCGAAATATTATACACATGTTTCAATGTACAATCTATGAATTAGCTTGAAACGAGTGACCATATTCATTATTTTATACAGTCATGTAGTTGTGGAAGTGGTTTTGTGATGCTATTACTGAATCGTTGTTGCATACAGTTGCCAGTGCAGAAGTACCTTACCATGCAATCAGACATATCGTTAAGTAAACACGTACATTTACGAACAAAATATCATAACTGAACAATGTTAATGGACATTCGCTTACACATTTCTGTCATTCATTTATTGTATCAGATGTAAATCTATGTCAGATACCGTTCGAAGTTGCAATGATCTATGCCCAAATGTAATAAGACATGGTTAAACTGAGATATCATTGTGAAGGGAAAACACACCGCTTTTGAAGTACAGTTTAGCATGTTTCTTCTCGAACAGGGTTATCACATTCAAGGATGACCTGTCCAGATATGACGCACATTGTCTTAAGTGATTGATAGTTGTTTAACGCCGCACCTAGCAATCTTCTAGTTAAATGGCGGCGGTCTGTAAATAATCGAATCTGAACCCATCAATCCAGTGATCAATATCATAAGCATCGATCTACGAAATCTGGATACGATGACATGTGTCAAACAAGTCAGTAAGTCTGACCACTCGACCCCATTACTCGACAAGCATGGGTTGGTGAAGACCAATTCTAATCCGGATCTTAACGGGTGCACAGTGACTTAAATAGTGTTCGGTAAAATTCGCCGTTGTAGTTATATGTTCCTTGTTTGTTTATGTGAACACTTGGCGAGCCCTTGCATATATGTTTGTGACGAGTGACATCCGTGGTACAGGTTATGCTCATCTATTAGCGAAAACCTTGTACCATCAGAAAGTAACACATGTTTGTAAACTTGATGTAGTCGTTTAAATATAAAATGAGCCTCCAAAACGCTGTATGAGACTTTCACTCAAATAGTAAAATGACAACAACAACCATCACGCCTATGTGAAGAGATATAATCGAATCTTCTTTGGGAGAGTGTGTGAGTTGAGAGTTATAATCACATTGGCTATATTTCAGTCATATTGTGACTAATAAATTAACAATAAATGCAATTGAATTATAAAAAGAACTGTCGACAAAGGACAGTATAATAACTAGATTATCACAGAGAATTAAAACTAGCAAGTAACTTGTAAAATTAGACAAATAGCAGAGACAATACACTATAGAAACAGGCTGGAGATCACCAGCAACTAAAGGTAGGTCTCCATTCTTTGGGAGAGGCTTCTCTAAGTTTCGAAAGGGTTTTATATACCTTGAAAGCATTCGGACAGAATCAGTTACGCAGTTTCATTTCGACTACTGAGCAGAAGTGAGCTGCGTGTGCACCTTAACATGTGCAGACAACTGTAACTACTCCGGCGACCTGTCCATTGTGATCTGGCGAATATGATAAGGGTAGGTAATGGTGTAGATGACACGTTTCGTGTACATAGTTCAAGATATTGTGCATTCAGTATTGTTGCAAAGACCATGCAGGGCTCGGTATATCTTAAAGGACCCTCGAAAATCTTAGCTTCTGCACAAAATCGATAACATAAAGCGGCAATCATGTATTTGTGTATTATTGCAGAATTATTATGTATTTATGGTACAACGAAACATAGACATAATTTCATTTTGAATATTTCATTATCGTGCGTCCCTACATATATTATCAAATAATGAACTGTACTAAAGTTACATTTGCAAATGGATTTGAATAGCATGAACCAGGATTTCAAATTAGACCAATCAACCTGTTCGAAATTGCAATTCACCAACTGACATCTACAGTAGAGCCAAACACCTTGTGCAATGGCTCACTATGTCGATTGTCTTCATTCAATGTGCCTACTTCTTGAGCAATGCTTGTGTGGAGTGAATTATGTTACTCTTCTCTCAGCTCCACAGTTTCTACTGCAGCAGTTTCCTGTTACTATACACATGTTGAAGAAACTGTTGCATTCCAGCAAGGAAGATTTTATTAAATATCTTGCATGTTCTAATTGCTGTGCCTTGCACTCTTTGATAATGTTTTTGATTGACATGTTACATGTAAAAATAAAGTGTTTGCATGTAGAGCTACATAAAGCAGTCGTAAAAGGGGTAAAGCAAAATGTAACACAAATTTAGCTCGGCATGGTGTTCTTAAAAACGGTCAAAGAATATTGTACCGCTACAAGGTTTTTTGTTTCAAAGGTATTATTGAAAATATCCAAAAGTTGTTACATTGTACTGATTTCGTTGACAGGTGTAATTTGTGGAGAGCTAGAAATGTTAACAATCTGTATGCTGATGTTCATGATGGTTGTGTGTGGAAGAGTCTTGTAAACCGTGATGATAGTGACTTTCTGACTGCATATTATTTGGGGGGAGGGGGGTGGGGGGTGGAGAATGGCGAAAGGAAATCTTTCTCAGATCATGCAACGAAAATTCACATCAAAATGTCTTGTGCAAGTCTTTGTTAAGGATGAAATTGCATATAATTTATTTGAACTTTTATTTATTTACAAAATGTGTAACTTCACTAATGATTCTTTGATGGGACAATTAACAAAACTGCACTCACAGACTTTCATTCTTACACTTGTTTGGAAGGGATGTGATGATTCATGTGTCTTAAAGGTTAAAATGTTACATACAATTTACAGTAATTTAGTAAGAAACATTTAATTATGAAATAAGATATAATTTTAATGGAATTTGCAGAAATCTCATCTTCGAAGACTGGGTGGCATCAATTTTGTGGATCACATAAAAGGAGCAATGCTAAGGTAACAAGTTTTTAACATTTCACTTGTTTCCAGTATATCCACCACAAAGGTTGATCCTGTAAGAGAATAATTTGACAATGATTTCTCCCGGAGATGTTTAGTTTAATGAGCACTCCCTTGCTTGGCGCCATATTGTTTTTCGCCGTAAAGAGTTGGATGCGAGAAAGCACGCGAGAGGACAGAAGTCATAAATTTATAGAGATATATAGATGTTTATTGCTGGGAGACACACTCTTCAGGTATTTGGTCAGCTGTAGAATTTGAATATGATGTTTCTTTATTATTGTCAAAGTGTAGGTTTTTCATTATTTTGCATTTAAATGTGTGTGCAGTGAAACATACTGAGATTTGGAAGAGTCCATTATTTAGAGTACAGGTATTGTTAGATATCAGCATTTTATGTACATGTTCCCTTGTCAAGATCATCTATCGAGTATATTAGAGAGAAGGTGTATATTTGTAGTGTTTTAGATGAGAGTTATTTTCAGTGTATGACTTACATTTCAATATGTTTTGGCCACCTGTCGCCCCTTTGGTCAAATAGAGTAAGACTTCTATTTTTTGGAATTGAGAGTCAGAGATACACTGTTTCCAAGAATTTGCGTGTGCCAGCGATGTTTGTTTACGAGTACATTTAAGTCTTTTTGAGTGTAGATTGGAGTTGTAAGAGATGTTATTCAGTGTCTTATTATTCAGGGTATGATAGATTATTTCTGGCAGTGTAGAGTTTAATCTCATTATTTTATTGTTCATGATTCAGAGAAGCATAGTTATGACGTCGCAGATATTATAGGCACACATAATTCATCATATGAGATTTTCTAAGCGTTCCTATAAGAGATTAAGTGTAAACATTTCTGAATTATGAAGAAGTTATTTATCTGAGTTTTATGAGTGTACAAATGACAAAGAGAGACAGAGTAGATAATAGGGAATATATTGTATACTTATGAGAGCTCATTATTGTTTTCAGAACTCCATGATCCATACTTCCTAGTGTTTGGGAATAAATGGTGTTGGAAGACCTCCCACAATAGACTTGTTCTTTGACCTGTGAACCACCACCCATTTTGTTTTCTTATCATTTAATGTAAAATGGCTTTTGTTACAATTTATGACTCCTGTTAGCAAAATTGCTACATCAGTACAACTCCTATTTAATTTGAAATAATCGTTTCCGAGAATCTCTAAAGAAAACTAAATCTGACAGAATAACAACAATCTTCCATTGTTTTGCAGGACAATGTCAATTTGATGTCAAGAATGAATGTTGATGGGCAAAACGGCAAGTTTTCTTTTAAGAATACAAGGTTGTTTTCAATCATCTCTGGTAATTTAATTACCAAATGCAGCATTTTCATCATGACCATAGCAAATAATATATGACAGTAAAGCATCGTCTAATTCATCCTAATTCATAGTCTAATTGAATAATCAACTTGCAATTGAGGATTTTCTTTGAAAATGTTTAAGAAAACTTCCATTCCTTCGGTTGAAAATATAAATTGTTTACACTTTTCGTCATATTTTGTATTGATGCTGTTCATATGTTCACATGGCAAGTAACAGCAGTGAAATGAACCTTTCAAGTGATTGATTAAACAGATACTTGAATCATTTAAGACAATATATCTTCCATATAAAATTATTCATGTATTTAAATATAAAATTTCAGAATGTGTCCTATCTCATGGGAATGAGATGGGAATGCATCCGAAGCAAATTTCAAGAAAGAGTTAGGAACGTTTCTGAAGTATCCACCTGACCGCCAGGCAGGGAGTGGCAGAAAGAAGAGAAGCTGTATGTCAGAAGCTGTATGTCAGTTTAATGCTATATGCAGATGATATTGTGTTATCACAACAGAGATCACCCACAGACGATGTCATGTGTGATGTTTTACATTATGCTTTAAACCACGTTTCTCTGTGTGCGTTTGTGTTCATAAAGATTTCATAAAAAGTGACTGGTTTTATGTGCTGTCTTCAGGTATAGTTCCTGTTCATCTTGGATCCCTTTCATGGTGAAAGTAATTGCATTGTGTTTATTCAGGGGTCTGTCTAATAGCTGAAATTCAGACAAAATGTCTTCTCGGGACAATGTCCACCTTTTCAAGATAACAATACAACAGTAAATAGTTTTTCTTAATTTGGAATACTCTTTCTTCTTACTGGAATTATACGTCCAACTGACATAAAACTTAAATGAACATTATATTGAATGTGGAATTTTAACCAAGTATTTTATCAGGTAAATATTTTTACTGCAAATTTTATGTTTGAACACTGTTTATTGCAGGTAGCTTTTTGGGTATTTTAGCTGGATGCAGGAGTTTGGTGCTACTTTAGTGTAGTTTAAAGATGAAGTGCGAGTCTATTTACAGGAAAGCGTAATACCTCCCAGACACAACCATGGAACAACCCATTTTCAACGTTAATAATATGTCAAACTTCAACGTTGATTACACGTCGGATATCTACGTCTAAAAAACTTTCATATACAACCCTTTTTCAACGTTGATAATATGTCGAACTTCAACGTTGATTCCACGTCGGACATCTACGTCTAAAAAACTTTCATATACAACCTATTTTCAATTTAATTTCAACGTTGAGGACCAACCTATTCTCAACGTTGAAACAAAGTTGATGTGCCTGTTGGGATGTTGATAATTATGTATTAGTATTTGAAATGATTACATTTTAGGATGTGTGACATCACACCAATGTCCTATTGCAACTTGTGACAGACCAATTGTTCCTCAAATTAAGATTTCATAAAATATATTTCATTATTAGCATAATGCATGGGGTCGTTTTATTACAATATATCGTTCTTACAACTGCCAAGTTTATCAAACGCGAGACCAATATGAAAATACACTTGTACATGGCTGAAATGTACGTTACTGTGTAATGTACGCTACCATCAGATACTAAACTACCATCAACGTTGATGAATTTGCGCGTGCCAAATCCAATGGTTTATTGAGTGAGTGAGCTTTGTTTAACGCCGGGTTTGTTTGTTTTTTGCAATATTTAAGCAATATCACGGCGAGGGACACCAGAAATGAATTTCACACATTGTACTCATGTGGCTACCCCGCCGCCCTAATGGTTTATTCAGAATGAGTGTACATTAAATTCACTCACGCGATATAAATGTGCAGTAATCTTGTTACAGTACTTGCCAGTACTTCCTTGTGCAAATGTTGTTGTTGTCAGAAACTTTATATGATAGTTTCTTAAGCAAAATCTTTAATAGTTGATATAAATTTTAGCAATCCAACACCCCATTAGGTCGTCTTATATCATTATTAACTGAGCGAATAAAAGTTGGATACCTTTTGTTGTTTCAACGTAACTTGGAAAATATCATGTTCCAAAAGTTAGGTTTACGGACTATAGTGGTTAACGTGTTCGTTCGTTACGCCGAAGATCGATCGATTGATTGATTGTTGTTTAACGCAGCACTCAGCAATATTCCAGTTATATGGCGGCGGTCTGTAAATCGGTCCTGGACCAGACAATCCAGTGGTCAACAGCATGAGCATCGATCTACACAACTGGGTTACATGTGTCGACCAAGTCAGCGAGTCTGACTACCCGATCCCGTTAGTCGCCTCTTACGAGAAGCATGGGCGCGGAAAGGAAATTCTTCATAAATTCAATGACATTGGCATATATTCCTTCGCTACATGTACTAAATGCGTCTGTAAATTAAGCATTGCCTCTAAGGTGACAATAATTGAGACAATCATTATATACATGCACATAGTTGTATATTTGTTCGAAAATTCGAACGCAAAGAAACATGTTTTGTAAATTCAAATGGCAAACTCCTGAAGCATGTGTCATAATTTCTCTGGAAAAAATGATGGATCAATTTACAGCACAGCTATGTCGTGTTCATGGAAGTGTGGACACGCTTATCGAGTTAACAATAGCCTACGGACCCACTCAGTATTTACGCAGCGGCTAAATTATCCGTAAATGTAACTTCACCGTCTTGTGTTACATCTATTATCACCATGAAGCTGACATCTTTGTTAATTTCACACACCCTAGCACCCCAGGAGTCTGTTTGTAGCTCAGGTGACGATTTACAGCCTTGGACCTACCACGGGTTCGGAAATGTTGTTAACGACGAATCCCCAAGTTTCTACACGTCCACAACAAAACGTAGTTGTTATTCCCCTTTTGTTACGCATGTCAATTGGGAACCAAGAGATAATGTATTTCTGTTCGATAGCTGTGAGGTCCTTCAGTGGAAAGAAAAAAACCCGGCGCAAGTATAAAGATCGATTAGGAGCGAAAACGATATGTCTCGAGTGACCAAGCCAGTAAATATTTTAAGTCTAGCAGGGTGTATGACACTGCTAACTTAAAAGCTTTTGCCGATATTCTTTCCAGATAGATTATATGTGTGTTTCGGATGACCACATTGTCCCATATCTATTCCATACCTCTGAAGGGCGATGGGGTAGCCTAATGGTTAAAGCGTTAGTTCGTCACGCTGGAGAATCGGGTTCGATTCCCCACATGGGTACAATGTGTGAAGCCAATTGCTGGTGTTCCCCGCCGTGATATTGCTGGAATAGTGCTAAAAGCGGCGTAAAACTAAACTCACTCACTCACCTTACCTCTGATATCTAAATTAATGTTTATTTTTAAAGCTACGAAAAAGTTATTCCATCAATAAACCTTAGCTGTGTCCCCTCGTGAGAAAACCTTAGCTGTGTCCACTCGTGAGAATCTGCTCAGGATTCTTAAGACGGTCTGGTGGCATGATGTAATAAGTGAACTGACCATTAACCACCCAAAACCTTAATGCTCTTTAGTGTTCTAACCACGTCCACGGTCAACAAAAAGAAATTGCTGTCGTACGAGATTTGACGTAATTCTTAATATTTGTGAGTGAGTGGTGAGTCTAGTTTTACGCCGCGCCCAGGAATATTCGAGCTATATGGCGACGGTCTGTACATAATCGAGTCTACTTGTTTTACTGTCCTTCGTCGAC
Organism: Haliotis rubra; assembly: GCF_003918875.1. Lineage (NCBI taxonomy): Eukaryota > Metazoa > Mollusca > Gastropoda > Lepetellida > Haliotidae > Haliotis > Haliotis rubra. Next base: position 82,819 of record NW_025766803.1, on the reverse strand, counting down.
AGGTTTTAATATGGTACTTATATTCCATTTCATTGTCAAATATTCTCATTTCACCTTTTATTGTATAAATAGTTTTCGTCACGATATGGCTGAAATATTGCCGATGTGACGTTAAATAATAACTCACTCACTCACTCACATAATCGAGTCTGGACCAGACAATCCAGTGATCGACAGCATGTATGTATATGTAGGTCGTTGTCCCTTAATAGTCAGATCTGTAATTTACCGATTGATAAACGGAGGCCAACTATAAAATTTAAGAAATCATTTCAAAATGAAAATGATGAATACAATGAAAGTGTTTTGCCATTCTAAGAGATCTTTGCTACTGCTCGCACACATATTGAAAACAAGAAAAGAAAATGATTATATAAAATTTACATGAGTATGAGTAAGCTTCATACTGCACTTGAACCAACTCTCGTCACTGCTCCAGGAGCTAATAACATCTCTTATCAACTCCTGAAACACCAGAATCACCATTACAAAGTCTTTAATAGTTTGTGATGAAATTGTGACGTGAGAAAAGTCCCCTTCCTCTTGGCAAGATGCATAATTGTCCCAATAACTAAACCTGATGCCGATCCTTCAAATTACCAACACATGTATTCAACAAGCAGCGTTTGCAAAAGCATGTAATGCACGATAAATAATCGATTACTTGGGTACTGGGAAACCAATATTCTAATAAGAGATATACAATGTGGTTTCCGCAAGGCCATTATATAACAGACACTGTCTATCTTGTTCGATCTAGAAGAGAAGTGCATTTGTGAAATGCGTTCTAAATGTGACAATTGAGCATCAATGAAACGTTTAAATGTGACCTTTAATAGATGGATACTGAGATCATACAACGACGGCGGCATTGCAAGTTCAAAGCCCATTAAATTGACATTACGAGTCAAAATGCGGTTTGTTAAAATACGATTGTTCAGCACCATTGTCTGGAGGGTTATATATGTTACAGGGAATGTGTGAAACCAGGGATTTCATGCAATCTCAAAAAGAGTCCGTGATTTCGTGAAATCACTTTGACCCCCAGGGATTTCATGTATTCCCTAAAATGTCCAGTGGTTTCATGAAATTACTGATTTTCATTGTGTTCCATTACACACATTCCCTGTTAGGATATCAGTGAATGTGTGAAATTAATGTTTGTAGCTTAACACTTTACTGTTGAGTCTCATTTCATCCCTCAGTTCTTAGGAGTTGATAACTTTGACAATTTACTGATGACACTAAGTCAAGCTAAGAGAGGGAAATCACCGGGTTTCAATAATATTCCAGTTGATGTTTTGAAACATTATATCTGTATAGCTTATGTTCACATACTGTTTTCTACGTGTTCTGAGACTGGTCATGTACCCTCCTGCTGAACCCAGGGGATCCTTACCCCTACCCCTAAGTCTGGAGCTGACGACCTGAGAGACCCAATGTCTTATCACGGCATCACACTTGCTAGTGCATCGTATTGTAAACAATGATGGGTGTTGATATCAATGGTGGTAATGTTGATATATTAGCATATGCAGATGATATTGTTTTAATCGTTGCGTGTGAGAATGATCTTAATGTGATGCTTGAATGCCTGCATAACTGGGCTTTTTGTAACAAAATAACGGTTTATGTAATTAGAAGTTGTTGACAGTCATATACTAGGCACATAAAGAAACTGTGCATACACAAATTTAAAATCTAAATTTATCAAACCTGTGTAGACACATAAGGATTTAAACTCAGAGATTAGTGACATGTATCCAACATGCATGCACGTGCCACGTTCCGTGACGTCAGTGGGTTCGTCCTTGAGACGTGCAATACGTTGTTGCACGTGCATTCAGGGAAAGAGAAACAGAGCAAATGAATGCCACACAATACTGTCACTTTGGAAAACTCAACCCCTGCCCTTGCGATCGTTCAAAAAATTAAACGGCTATTGAAACGCATAACATGCCAAGGCTCACGTCTGCACAACGTCATGAGGCCATTTGGATGGTCCGTGGGGGAATGTCTCAACGACAAGTGGCTGCACAATTCCACTGCCACCGGAACACCATTTCTGCACTGGTGAGACGCTATCAGAAGACAAATGATGTCATCGATCGGCCACGTTCTGGACGTCCACGTGTAACAACGCCAAGACGCCACAGGTTTAAGACTGCAGTGATGACTGCCCAAACCATCCCAGGACTTCGCCGTATCCACCCCAACACAGTTCGACAACGTTTACGTCATCACGGGATCAGACCACGACGTCCCGCCATACGGCCTATCCTGACACAACGTCATCGACAAGCTCGCCGAATGTGGTGCCGAAATCATGTCCGCAGACCCTTGTTTTGGTGGAGAAATGTTGTTTTTACAGATGAGTCCAGGTTTAACATTTCCCATAGTGATGGACGTCAACGTCAACGCGTGGGAGAACGTTATGTACAGGCCTGTGTCTTGGAGAGGAATCGCTTTGGTGGTGGTTCCGTGATGATTTGGGGTGGAATAACAGCACGCCGAAGAACTTCTTTGGTGATTGTTCAGGGCAACTTAACTGGTGTGGGCTACAGGGATCAGATTCTTGGGTTAACATTCCAACAGGACAATGCCCGCCCTCATACGGCAAGGGTTGTATGGATTTCTTGCAACACCACAACGTTGACTTACTGCCTTGGCCTGCAAATTCACCGGATCTCTCCCCGATAGAGCATGTTTGGGACGAGATGGATCGACGTCTACGCCGTCTTCCTCATCCGCCAGATAACGTCCTTGACCTTGCAACAGAACTTGAGAGAATCTGGCGTGACATCCCACAAGCCTTCCTTGCACGTTTCATAGGCTCTATGCGTCGTCGATGCACTGCTGTTCTCAATGCCGATGGTGGACATACCCGTTATTGAGCTTGTGACATGGTCGTTTGACAATGCACAGTTTCTTTATATGGCTAGTATACATATTTAGATGTTCTTTTATCAGAGCATCTAGATTAGGGTCTCATATGACATGGCTAAAGCTGTAGCACGTTCAGCTAGCAGGGCTTTAGGTTTACTTGTAACCAATTATTAGATTTTAGGCGGTATGCAATTTCAAACTTACTCTAAGTTATATCAATCTATGGTATGTTCTAGTAGGTCTACTATTAATTATGGTTGTTCAATATGGGGTACTTATAGTTTCTCCTGTGTTAATACTGTTCATAACAGAACTGTGCGTTCTCTTTCTTGGTGTGCGCAAGTTTGCTCCTAATAATGCTGTTATCGGAGATATGGGCCGTTCCCCTCCATTTGTAAATCAGTGGAGGAGTGTGTCGAGGTTTTTTAGACGTCTCTGTCATTTAGAGCTCAATCGAGTTACAACTATATATACTGAAAAGCAAAAGAAACGTCGTAATATTAGAAATGACATTTGAGTATCAATGGAGTAGTTGAACCTTTTTTTTTAAATATACACCAGAAGTCAAGTTTGAGGAAACATGAATCGTGGTCGTATAGCCTACATTGCCCAATAAAGTATTGTTTGAGATTGAAGTTAGAAATGTTTTTGATTTTTGGAGAGGGAAAGTTCCCACAAACACAACATTGAAATCGAGATGCACGTGCATCATAAATGCATTCAGGCATAAATTGCCGGCTTGAATGGCAATCGTTCACTTGTTTTCTGAACACAGCAGCTATGACTAGGTTAACGAGAGATCAACCACAACAAGCTATTGGACGTCTGCACGCTGGTCAACATGCTCGAGTCTTTGCTAATGACTTCAGTTGCAGCGTACGAACGATAGAACGTCTTAGAGTGCGATACAACGCCACCAGCAGCACTGATGACCGTCCACGTAGTGGTCAACCCCGTGTAACAACACGTCGCCAGGACCGTCATATCGTCCATCAACACGTGCAAGACCTATTCGCAAGGGCCAGAGAAACAGCTTGGGTGACCATAGGAAACCACCAGCGACCAGTCAGTGACCTACCATTCGGCGACGTCTCCAAGCCAGGAACCTGTTTTGTCGATGTCCTGCCAGGAGACCCATATTCACCCAACGTCACCGCCGGGAACGTATCCAAGTGGACACAACGGCGGCAAAACTGTCGTGGGGGGACAATGGAGAGGGGTTATCTTCTCTGATGAAAGTCGGTACTGCATTTCAGTGGCGTATTATTAAAAAAAAAATAGGTTCAAATGTTCCATTGATACTTAAATGTCATTTCCAATATTACGACATTTCTTTTGCCTTTCAGTACCTGCCAAGTTTTACACATACCCTTCTTTGTCAAATTTCAATATATTGATGACCTCAAACAATACTTTTGTCATCAGAAATGTAGCAATGTTTATTTATTATGCTGTAAAGCACCGCCAATCATATCAGAAATTATCGTTTAACGGCAGGTCTTTGACGTGCTTGAAATGCAAGGCATTAGCAGGCTTCAATCCTCGTGTTCTTTACCTAGATGACATGTTGAGCTTCTGACTGATGCTAGTTGTTCCGTCGAAATAAACGGTTTAGTTCACGGCAACTCTGCGTTCGTAATCTTTATTTTAACATATACTATGTTCTGTATTTAGGACCCGTGAAGGTCCGAGTTGGAATGAACAAGAGGCGACTAACCGGATCGGGTGGTCAGGCTCGGTGGATATGTTGACACATGTTATCGGTTCCCAATTGCGCAGATTGATGCTCATGCTGTTCATCATCGGATTGTCTGGTCCAGACTCGATTATTTACAGAACGCCGCCACATAGTTGGAATATTGCTGAGTGCGCTGTAAAACTGAACTCACTCACTCACTCTGTATTTAGGGTTAACATGTACCGATTATTGAATGTCATGTAAATCCTTAATCTACATGCATGTACGTGAATTCCAAGGTGTCAGTTATTGTAATCTGAGACGATGTCATTTTGTTAGAATTAACAAATTTTAAGATTTTAGATGGCACGTGATAGTTGAATATTTACGGATTTAATCTAACAGTTTGGCTGTAAGAATGTTGCTGTGCAATTTATGACCAAAACACATATGACAAACAGATAAATATATTAATTCAGTCAATCTATTCTTATTTTGCTAAACGATATGCAAACCGCACCGTAACACCTCTATGGGTTCTGTTTTTACTTCAAAATAAGGGCGTTTGTTCATAGAAAATGGAAAAGTCCCGTCATGTGACATGCTTATATCCGCGGCGTGGTCCCAGGAGTCTTCCTGTCTTAATGTTTCAAGACCTTGCGATACTCATACATTTTGTCCTTGCATGATTGTCAGTAGTGTGAAAGTTTCCGTTACAGGATCTCACTACTACTTAAGAGCTATTTAGCCTGAGTAGAGGCAATTTGCGTGTGCCCTGTAACAGACAACTGGAAGCTGCAACGGGATCTGTTCATACTGATTTTGCGGAGATAACATGTGTGGTTAAGGTAATGGATTACTCGGTTCCTGTGACCAGTGCTCATTTATCGCACATACGAGACGGGAACGACGTGTCTTTAAACCATTCTAGACATCACAGTCATAGTTTCTGAACACGAACAACGATGCAAAATAGATAACATACAACGACTATCATGTATTCCAGCAATGCTATCACATCCGAGAAATCTCCCTCAGAATTCCAATATGCTGTATGTGTTTTGTGTTGTGTCAATCACATATTTTTGTTTTGAAAGTAGAGATATAGGTTATATGCAGCGAAAGACATTGTCGATGGACATATGAACAGTACATATTGGTATGACAGCGATATGATCATCAGGGAACCTTAAAAATGACAGGTTTATTCAGTTTCACTGCCTCCTGCAGAGTAGCAAGGTGTTATGGCGAGAGACATACTTCAACTTGATGCATGTAAGGCCGTGGATATTACAGTTGGTTAAATACGATCTTGGGTGTATGTTTACTTAATGCTAGATGTAGCAGATCGCGTCTTTGATCTTTGTCTCAAGTTGAACATGTCTGTCTGTTTCTTTCTGTCATTTCTATCAGTTCGTGTTACGTAAGTATCCAAATATCCTTGGTAAACGAGTTTCAAAAGACAAACACACATATATGTTTCTCTGTGCTGTATCTGTTGAATGGAAATTACATTGAATGATTAGTATGTGCCTGTACTGTTTGTGTTGTGCAGAGAACACGCAAATATATAACTGCAGGACCAACATCGTATTTCCTTTAGATGTTTCTTGTGAAAATAGCATGACTAGTAGGAGCATACCTGATGTGTTTGGTTTGTGTGAAGCGCCGGCCATCAGCAATATTCCAGACATATGGCTGATGTGTTCACCAGTGTTTACATACGTTTGTGTAAGACATCTGTGTGTATATGACTGTATGTGCTGCCGGTCTGCCTGTCTGTTATCTGTAAATACAGCTACATGGACCATTCAGTTTTATCAGAATCTCTCTGGCGTGACGGTGAAGCATTTATAACGGTGAGTGAGCGAGTAAGCATGTTTTTACCCTGCTTTAAGCAATATTTTAGCAATATCACGGCGGGGGACACCAGAAATGGGTTTCAAACATTGTAGGAGAATCGAACCCAGGTCTTCGTAGTGGCGAGCGATCGCTTTAACCATACGGCTAAATAAAGAAAACCTTGACAGCATAGTAACAATAAATGCTATATACATATAAGGTTCTCTCCGATGTCATATTCGAATTAATTAATAGAAACATACGTAAAGGGATTTCCCCTCCCCTACTCATGACGACGGGCGATGAGAGAAATCTGGGTTTTGACAATCACTAAACCCCTCACTGATCATACCTGGATCGGGTATAGCTCACCCGTTTTTGTTAAAGGTTGATGTGTCCTCACAAAAACGTGTACACAACTAAAACATGTGAACATATGTTCATTTTACTTCCTTGAATTACCAGCTGAAGGCATGCTAGGAGGTGATACAGTTTATCTTCTGGTAGGAAAGGACCTGCGCACTCTTTTCAAGAAGCTTCGATCATCACCGACTTTATTGATGACTATTGTAATTGTTTCTAGATATACATATATATGCAATATATATGCGATACATATATATATATATATATATATATATATATATATATATATATATATATATATATATATATACATATATATAGTGCAGATATAAAGGAGATTTGGCAAGGAGAAATATCTGGACTTATATTTTATATATTTATTGCTTATACACATGCGGAAATTACTTGTATATATACATTATTTATTTTGTTACCAAATTCTAGTTTGATATCTGTAGATAGTTACTGAAACATATTGTAACATTATTAACATTATTACCGTTGTGGTGCCCTTTCTACATTGCATTACGTAACTCAGGAGCTGAATACTCATCTGCATCTGATAATTCAACAATACCTCAAAGGGATGTTTGAAGGTCAGATGTTATTTGGTTTCTTTCATTGTTGCTAAACACTGCACATAGCAGGATTCCAGCTATATGGCGGCGTGATGTAAGTAATCGAGTAAGGACCAAACAATCCCGTGATCAACATCATGAGCATTGATCTACGCACTTGATATACAATGACAAGTGTCAAGCAAGTCGGCGAGTCTGACCAAAAAAAAACGACAGGCATGGGTTGCTCAAGACCAATTCTAACCGTAAGTCATAAGAGGCGACTAACGGCATCGGTGGCTCACTGACTTGGTTGACACATATCATCGTATATTATCTGCAGATCGAGTTACCTGGCAAAATGATAATATTCTGTATATCAGTGAAATAAGATTTGTTGTAAATCTTAGTAACATTTCAGTTATGTGGGAAACATCACAGGGCAATCTGGTGATGACAACTAAAACATATTTAGTGTTTACTGATGTATTTCATTCAAGAGTGTGAGAAAATGTCACCAGATGAGGAACCTCCCACAATGGTCTAGAAGCCAGACCACCCAAATGGTGAAAATGTGGTGCAGTTCTGGCGACCGAATGGAATGTGATTTTTCACAATCAGGAATGATTTGGTTTTGATTTAAAGCCGTTTGTCATCAGCTACCTTGCGTGACTACCGTACAGAGGCCCTTTTAAGGTGCAACATGTCATGTCAGTTATGGTAATATTTTAACCGATAACTGGGTGGTTTAATTTAATAACTCTGGTTTGGTTTGATCGATTTTCATAACAAAAATAGTTTTGGAATGCTCAGACCATGATTTAAAATTGTGGACAATAATATTACATATATGCTCATCGCAAAAATATTTTGGTAAGGTCAAAGGTCAGTTTTAATAGAAAGGGCATTTGATGAGAAAATGTGAGTTGAACTTTACAAATTAAAGGTAATTTTTCCAAAATTATGTGCTTCTGATTCAGCTATATCATTTGAAGATCAAATATACCTTTGGTTGGCATTGTATTCATGAAAACCATTACAAGGAAATAAAGGTTGGTACTTTGTATTTAGATCAGCAAAATATAAGATAATTTCAGCTCCATGCTTTACAAAGTATCAACAATACTAAATATGTCGAAGATACTGTTGAACTATCATACAAATTTGCGTTTATTAACATTCTAGCAGAAACAACAATTCAGCTGATGTCAGAACGAGGTATGTTTTGATAAGTGTCAGTATTGCACTGACATGCTGTGAAACCTTACAGCTGATGGATAATAATATGACATCTTAATGGAAGGTTTACAACTGACATTATGGTGTTCCATTTTTTCTGTTTACAGTGTGAAATATTACGACTTTGGTTTTCTTTACTTATTTTACACCGGCAATCATTGATACATTGTAAAAGATATGACACACTGATCAGAAAGGCGTAATGGTATCTTTCCACCAAATATACACACAGTCATGTCATCATAACACAAGCAACATTACCTTCATATCAATTCGTATTTATTGTTCTTAATAGTCATAGTGTATTCCCAGTTGACATGTCAGTCAATGTCAACATTGTCAAGATCACGGGAACATGTTTCATGTCCACATCCACATGCCGAAGCACACAACAGGTTCAACCCCTTGCAGTTACACCTTCCTGTACATTGGCGTTTACAAGCACAGATATGTTGAAGAAGGTCCACGGAAACGATTTAGTCTTAACTTATTTGCAACCTTATCACAGAGGAACAGGAATATTTGATGAAGATCTATTACGAAAAAACGTACTGCTTTAAATACAAAACATTAAGTGCCTAGTTTTGTGGACAACTCAAAAAGAAATTCCTAGAGAATATTCATATAAACATCTTGCTTCTACTGTAACGTTCATAAAAATATGCATACCTCGGTTTTAGTAATATGTAATGATATACACAAAACAGTTACACATAGCATGGTCATGACACTATGAGCATCGATCTTCGCAAGTGGGATACGATGGCATGCATCAAACAAGTAAGTGAGAACGACCACCCGATCACATTAGTTCGCTCTTACAACATGGGTTGCTGAAGATCAATTTAGACCCAATTAACATATTTGTGAACCTGCCAGAATGGTTAATGAATAAATGCATAGTCAGTCTCATGATATCTATTGTAGATCATTCCAAATGCTATTACTAAAAACAGAATGTATGTCGCCAATATCTTTTCTGGTCTCTGCATACGTCGTACCTCAGAGAGCCAATTGTCAAGCTGCATTTAATTAATATCAGCTGTTTCGTACACGCACAGAAGTTGGTATATACGTTGACAGACGCTTTAGAATTATATTTTGCGCGAAAAACCTTGAATCGTGTATACATATTGACAGTATTGAGTGACCTCGTCTAGATGGATACTAAAAGACGAACTGTGGTTCCATTCCCGATTTCAGTATGTCGCATGCATACGTTGTCCTTCAAGCAGAGAGTGAATGAACTGACAATAGTTATCGCATCATGGAATTGGCTCACGTGAATCACTATCTTCATCAGCTGATGCACGTCGACAGTACAACGTCAGCTCTAACATATTGACAGACCTCGCCTAGATGAACATTACCAAGTCAGCTGTAGTCAACTGCATTGTTCCAACAGATATAACGAAGCCATCAGCTGTGATCAGCAGAGTGTGTTTCAAATGAAGGACATCTTCTGCTTGCCCAGATCTATATATTTAGTTTCCGAAATACGAATACTAATATTACTAGGATTATGGTTTTTAAATGCGTTTCCCTCCTTGTAAGAACCACATTCGCTCTGTATCGCTGGGACCTTACACATGCCAGTAGCCTGTCGCATACTCCAAACTTTCGGCCCAACCCCTTCTGTAATCTCCGAACTCACTGGGGCTAATTCAGTATATACGGAGTTATATATTGCTATCAAAATTTCCTATTTTCAGACGCTTCCGCTTGGTATAACGTGCCAGGATCCTGTAATTATGGACCCAAACATGCTCCGGATATGCTTATTGTTTTTTCAAGACCATATCTATGTTTCTGAATTTCTCCCACATTAAACAACTGTTGTTAGATCCAACATTAAACTTGCATGCTGTGTAGCCTTTTTATGGCATTGGGTTTTGTGCGTGCGTTTGTTTATTATTATCTTTGTTGCATTTGTTGGGCTGGGGCTATTCAAGATGAAATCCACCTAAGCAGGATTAATTGATTATTTTCTCACTAACACAGTGAGTAGCGAATGAGGAGACATACTTTTTGTTTGTACCATAAGCTCCCGGTTTTTCTTTGTTACGTGTGTGTGTGTGTGTGTGTGTGTGTGTGTGTGTGTGTGTGTGTGTGTGTGTGTGTGTGTGTGTGTGTGTGTGTGTGTGTGTGTGTGTGTGTGTGTGTGTGTGTGTGTGTGTGTGTGTGTGTTCCTGATTGGTGAAATGCCACACAACTACATCGTAATCACTATATTTATTCATGGGTACATTTTCATCATGTTTGCATTGTAAACTGATCAACATGTAGATGCTTGATGGGCATTTAGAAGTTGGTAGATAACATAACAACGTATGGCATGTATTTACAACTTCTTTATTATTTACAACACAACGTTTCTAGGCTGCTTCTTAGTAGCCGAGAAACGTTGTGTATTTATGATAATGAATATTTGCTTGATATTTTATGGAATATGGAAAGGTTAATCCAAGTACATTGTATGTACGATTGCTTGTGCGATCTCTTAATCAGGATGATTATTTTCTTCAATTATCCATGGGGTGGTGGAAATAGAGGAAAGATGGGAGGTATATGTTCAAGGCGTTAATGCGTTGATACGTCCAGACATCCAGATAACCTGCAGTGTTGCTTGAAATACTAAATCAATACATTTGAAAACAAGCTTACCTAAAAGGACTTTGAAAAGTAAAACAACACTGTGTGAAAGTACCTATGAGTAATGCAGCTTTAAGCAGGTTCCCATCACAAGTATTGATTCATTGAATGCATGAATCATGAATCAAGAACAGCGCTGTATAATGCATGGATGCGAAACATGTTGCAAACTGTAATGTTGTTGTCAGTGAACTCCCAATAAACCAGGAGAGAGTAATAACATATTGCATAGCCTAAACAACTATCAAACCTCAATGTGAATAACACAATATGAACCCAGATTTTCTGTGACCATTTTGTTTTAGTACTGGTAACATGAGCATATAAAAAGTGTTCAAATACATACCCTTGATATCCGGAATGATGCACAAGGGTTTAAGCCATGAAAACATTTGAAAACTTGCAAATTTACAAATGTTTTCCATCCTAAGGAAATATTCGGACCCAAGTAAACTTAGAAAAGAGTCGGAAATTACATCACCTATATTACAATCAAAAGGAATGTATTGTGAATACTGTGTATTTCAGAGGTATATGACGGGTGTGTATATTTGGTGGTAAGATACCATAACGCCTTTCTGATCAGTGTGTCATATCTTTTGCCGGTGTAAAATAAAGAAAGAAAACCAAAGTCGTAATATTTCACATTGTAAACAGAAAAAATGGAACACCATAATGCCACTTGTAAACCTTTCATTAGGATGTCATATTATTATCCATCAACTTTAAGGGTTTCACAGCATGTCAGTGCAGCTGGAGCGTGAAGTGACACATATATGAACAATATTGACACTTATCAAAACATATCTCCTTCTGACATCAGTTGAATTGTTGTGTTTCATGCATGCAGTGCCAACCAAAGATATGTATGATCTTCAAATGATATAGCTGAATTATAAAAACATAATTTCGGTAAAATTACCTTAAATTTGTAAAATTGATAAAGTTGCAAAAAAGTTAAGGCTAAATGGTTTCCATGGACCTTCTTCAACTTCATAACTGTGCATGTAAAAGTCAATGTACAGGAAGGTGTCAAAGGGGTTGAACCTGTTGTGTACTTCGGCATGTGGATGTGGACTTGAAACATGTTCCCGTGATCTTGACATTGTTGACATTGGCTAACATGTCAACTAGGAATACACTATGACTATTAGGAACAATAGACACGAATTGATATGAAGGAAATGTTGCTTGTGTTATGATGACATGGCTGATTCATCATTCTTTGATGAGCAAAGAAAGACATCTGGAATAATAGAAGTTTACATTAAAGAGTTTTCTGTTATGTTGTGTGATTTTAAAGATAGTCCAACAGTATCATCGACATATTTGGTATCGTTGACTATGTAAAGCATGGAGCTCTTACTGTTGAACAGACATTTATAAAATATTTTGCTGATCTAAATACAAAGTACCAACTTTTGTTTCCTTGTAATGGTTTTTTCATGAATACAATGCCAACCAAAGGTATATATGATCTTCAAATGATATAGCTGAATTAGAAAAACATAATTTTGGAAACAATTACCAACTCATTATAATTTCTCATCAAATGCGCTTTCTATTAAAATTGACCTTTGACCTAACCAAAATATTTTTGCGATGAACATATATGTAATATTATTGTCCACAATTTTAAATCATGATCTGATCATTCCAAAACTACTATTTTGATGAAAATCGGTCACTCCAAACCAAAGTTATTAAATTAAACCACCCAGTTATCGGTTAAAATATTGCCGTAACTGACGTGACATGTTGCACCTTAAAAGGGCCCCTGTACGGTAGTCACGCAGGGTAGCTGATGACAACCGGCTTTAAATCAAAGCTAAATCATTTCTGATTGTGAAAAATCACATCCCGTTTGGTCGCCAGAACTGCACCACATTTTCACCATTTTGGGGGTCTGGCTTCTAGACCACAAGGAAACAACCACAGTGACCATCTATTTGTACCCACATAGTGGTTGGATATAGCCCTATATAAATTTGCATTATTACTATTAGTCAGTTCAATTCTTTTATTACAGAAGTGTAGGCCATCCGCCCATAACTACATAGGTTGCATTGTGCATGGCAAAACATGGTGTGTACAGTATAAATTGTTAATTTGCATGCATTGCATGATAGATAAAGCTAGCTAAGTTATTTATAAGTTTACAATCTGATGACATGAATTTGGCTTTACGTGGATTGATACAATAGGTTTTAGCTATAGGTAAATGGTTCAAGCGGAGGTGTTTGAATTTGGAACACACCAGAAGATGGTATTCATCCTCAATATAACCTTCATTGCACTGTAAATATAATCTATAATTTCTATCTATATTATAATACCTTCCAGTTTCAATACGTAACTGATGTGAAAAACATTTAAACTGAGAGAGTGCTACTCTAAACTCTAAATACAATTCCCTGGACAATGATATTTTGAAGTAAGAATACGACATAGATTTGCTGCCATTTTGAAGTGAACTATACCAGTTCTGTTCATGAATACATTTAAGCCGACTCACAAATTCAGATAAAAATGAGGTAGGAGAATTAACAGATTGCTGTTCCCAAACAAAACCAAAAAACATATCTCGACACTTCGACGCCCAATTAACTTTATTATGATCTAAAGCCATTAACATCATGTGATAAAAATTTTCGGGATGACGAGAATCAGACATACTTAATAATTTGAACCAATACTTTATTACCCTTTTATATGCTACGATATTTACGGGAAACCGCCCACATTCACCAGCAGCTATATTATTAGGTGTAGACTGACTGACTGACTGAGTTTAGTTTTACGCCGCTTTTAGCAATATTCCAGCAATATCACGACGGGGACACCAGAAATGGGCTTAACACATTGTGCCCATGTGGGGAATCGAACCCGGGTCTTCGGCGTGACGAGCCAACGCTTTAACCACTAGGCTACCCCACCGCCCCTATTAGGTGTAGAGATCTTAACGCCTAAAACAGTTTGCAAGCCAATGTCTGCACAGATTCAATGTTATCATTCTGACAGAATCTCCAGACCTCTGCACCATACAGAAGAATAGGAGCTATTTTTATATCAAATACCTTAAAGTATAATACATGAAATATATTAATTACCTTACTTAATTGTTTAAAGGTCACATGCAACCAAAAAATCAAACATAATTAAAACACAATTATCACTTATTCATGACATATAATATACATTGCTGGTTATGAAAAAACATATAAACAAAATTATAAGCGTACAATCGCAAATCAAAAGTGCAATATTGTGTACTTGGGTTTACTTCCCTAGAAACGAAGCAGCCGGGATACCGAACCCAGTCAGAGCGGGTGGGTGTGCACTCAAGTGTAACGGCTGGTTCATTTGCAGATGCCTTCACGGCTCATTGTGTGTGTATATATAGAGAGATGTTGGGTTTTGTAAATATATGCTCATTTTTTGTATTTAACATGTTGCAATCAACAGACATCATAACATGTCATGTGTTCAAGTATCACACCTGCCTGTCTGTGTAATTACATAATGTGACAGAGAACGAACTCGGGCCATAAATCAATGCGTTTTGTTTATGGTGTATAGCCTGATTGGTGTTAAGTTCAAATTGCATGTGGTCAGTGATAGCAGTTGTGTATTGAATATTGTCATTAGCAGACAGGCAGGCAGACACACAGGTGTCAATAAAACAAGACATTGAGTTTTGTCTGTGACAACGACATATCTATATCACAGCTAGAAATTGTGTCAACGCTAAATAATGACATTGCTTTTAAGTATCGAACTGAGAAAGTGACTCGGTAAGAAGAACGTGTGGTGAAATAGACAAATGAAATTATATAAACAGTTTATTTACTGTCATAACATATAAAAAGCTCGCGCCTGTGAGATATCAACAAAACATTAGAAAAATAGCTCATACCAAAGCCTTCACCGAGTATTCACCGGACAGCCCGCTTCCAAGTTGCGCGAACCTATTTCACTGCGCACGTGCTATGAGCGCAGCCCAGCTGTTGAAACCAGTTTTCCCCCGAAAAGTCGGGGGAAAATTAGTGACTCGTTTGAACTCCGATTTCGCGCGGGTTTTTTTCATCGCGTTATTTTTCAACTTTATAAGTTGAATTTGCATTTTTGATGATTTGTTTCGGTATGTCCATACCGAAAGGTATCAGAATCTGCAAAGTTGTGTTTTACGTTGCATGTGACCTTTAAGAACACAAAATAAAGCCTTTTTACAAAGCTGCATTAAAACAATGA
This sequence comes from Haliotis rubra, assembly GCF_003918875.1. Lineage (NCBI taxonomy): Eukaryota > Metazoa > Mollusca > Gastropoda > Lepetellida > Haliotidae > Haliotis > Haliotis rubra. The sequence goes on along the minus strand of NW_025766803.1, from coordinate 67,348 downwards.
CAAGCCCAAGACAAGCCCCTAGTAAATGTTATACCTAGGTACTTATATGAAGTTACCACTTCCCATTTCCTACCATTATAAAACCAAGTTCCTCTTTTTGATAAGATACCACCTTTCTGTCTTATCCAAATTGACCTCAAGACCATATTCTATACAAAACTTTTCTTAAACATGGATGTGCTTCTGTAGCTTTCCAATAGTATCAGATATAAGTGCGATGTCATCCGCAAAAAGAAGAATAAATATCTGAATAACATCAGGATGTAATTGAATACCTGGACCTGAACTTCACTCTACCTCAACAGCCAACTCGTTGATAAAAATCGAAAAAAACAGAGGGCTTAGGACACAGCCCCGTAGAACACCACGAGTCAAACACATTATCAAATTTTACGCTCGCCTTAACGGATGAATAGATGGTCTGTATAGAGTTAACCATTTGGGGGGAAACACCTCTAGATTTCAAAACTGACCATAATTTCAAACTACTTGCACTGTCGAATGCCTTAGCATAATCCACGAACACACAATAAAGTTTAACCTTTTGCTTCCTAAGATACCTCTTGATAATAGACTGTAGGATAAAGATAGTATCAATGGTGGAGTAATCATGACGGAAACCAGCCTGTGACTCTGCAATGTTACCATATGCTTCACACCAATACGTTAACCTCCTGTTTAGTATAGACACATAAAGCTTGCTAAATACACTAATTAGAGAAATACCTCTATAGTAAGACGGAGAGTTTATCACCTTTCTTATATAAAGGAACAATGACTGCCTCCACCATGGTTCTGGAACGTAAGCAGTGAGTGAGTGAGTTGGGTTTTACGCCGCTTTTAGCAATATTCCAGCAATATCACGGCGGCGGAACGTAAGCATGTTCAAAAATGACATTGAAAAGTACTGTAAGATATGGTACCTGAATGTCTGTTGTATATTTGAAAAATTCTGGAATTAATAAATTATTACTATTTCAGTATTATTATCTCAGATACAGTAGGAATGACATATCATACATGTTAGTTTTGTCAACTGGCATGGTTCTCAATTATTGAATACGATTGAATTTTGAACACAGATTATTGAGTGTCAATATTATCTAAAACATTAAATTATTTTAGTTTCTATTAAAAAGTAGTTGTAGTTCCAGAGGTTTATTTGTTGTTGTATGTTTTTATTAACACGGTAAAACTGGACAAAGTTTTACCAATATTTATGACAGTATATATTATTGAAAACCGGACATGTACAGATTAACTGACCACGGTTCACAATCTTCAAGCTGCCAAGGGTCACATTGATAACGAACATCCGAAACCAGTATCTGGTCCGGGTCTGCAGATAGCAATAAGCTAATCAAATTCACTGTGAACTTCACCCATCAACACCGATGTCTTCAATACGTTTATGAAAATTATCATATAATCCGGTCAAGATAGAGTAGCTTAAGTGCGCAGTTGGCACCGTATCGTCAGTCGAGTTAGGCAATAGGATTTAGATATAGCAACTGAAGTTCACAACAACAACTTTATCGTCAGTGTATCAGTAAATGGGATTATCTATGATAACTGATGACTGGTGATGTACATGACTGGTTATTGCGTGTTGTCCCTGTTTTATACCTATTACAGAAGTAAAAGAGATGCTTCATTATGTGTATATTACAGTGGGGAAGAAGCCACTGACCCCGAGCCCTACACAGAACTCTATGAACACTTCATGAACGGAGAGGCAATGCAAGGAAAAGGATGCCATGATTCAAGAACTACACAGAATACTTGAACTTGAAAAATTTGGACTTCGTAAATTCATGTATAATGATAAATTGATTGAACATTTTACATTATTTTAAGCCTTTTTAGATTTCATCAAACCTGTAGAATCTAATGTCAGGGGGGCTGTGTTACAAAAGTGAATCCAGTATTTCATAACCAAACCATTCTCACTCTATTCCATTATTTGATGAGTTATACATGTTTCTTGTCAGAAGTAAGCTAGGTGCAAGTGAAGTAGATTTGTCTGTTAGGTTCAGTTGTCATGTCTCTACTATTAATAGAAGGGCTTTGACTAGAGCGAATATCTCTGTTTTGTTAAGGGTAGCATTAACATTTGCCCTCTGCTGATTTGCCATATGCATTAACACTTCCGACTGTTGTACTCCAGAACTTGAGTCAAAATAGACTGCACTGAAATTTAAGTGAGGTGAGGTGAAATTGGGTTTTACATCGTGCTTGAGAATATTTCGCTCATATGACGACGTGCATGCATGCGTGTGTATGTGTAGGTGTGGCTGCTTGTACTAGCCCAGACTTAAGCTGGTTTTATAGTGCTAGTCCATTGAGATACCATGCCGCAGTGAAGCATGAATACCCCACTCAGACACATTATACTGACTCCGAGCCGACCAGTCCTTGATGTACCCATTAATGTCGAGCGCCAGGCAGGGACCAACAAGTACACGGGGATCGGACCCTTGACCTTCCGCTCTCTGGGCGGACGCTCTAACCACTACACCACGGAGGACGTGCACAGAAATTTACACTGAAGGACCCCACTGTACATTTAGGTTCACAAATGTATTCTCATTACAAGAGTAGTAATACATGGAAAGGACTGGTGGGTATTGCTCCTCATGGGGAATAAACCTTTGTATCTGCCATGCTCTCAGGATATATGATATTGATATCACAAAACTAAGTGGACTCTTGGAATTGTTGGAGCCAAGGGATGTCATCATGAGTGACACGTGATTTCTTATAGGGAATGTTTTTGAAGAAAATGGTGTGTCTTGAGTTCTGCTGGTCAGTTTGAGCAAACTGAAATTGAAGAAAACCAACAAATATAATGTCGTAGGATCCACATTGAAAGGCATATCAAACGAGTGAAAGAGTAACATCTACTCAATGGCAAAGTCCCCTTGTCAATGGCAGGCTCAGTCAATCAGCTGTGGAGTGTAGAAAACTTACTAACTCTGTGTAGAAGGCCCCTTATAACCACATGAAATAAACATTATTCAGCACAATACAGTCCTGAACATCAAATCTGCAGAATATATCTGGGGGTGTGGGAGATGGGGTTTAATAGCAGTTTCAGCAACATTTCATTCATGTGACATTGATTACATGGTACTCTTTCATTCGCTGAAAATCATCCCAAGTTTGAGTAATATCTTGCCTAAATAGCTCAAAACTTGGCTGACATGAATGTGAATGAATTCATTTGGTACTATTGAGTTGGGTAAATGATCAGTAATGTATGAAGTAATAGACAATAGTATTGATGAAAACTTACATTTCATCCTATTTGAAAAGAATTCAATTGGTTGGGCATCATTTTCCTGTATGGGTAATAGAGTATAATGTGGTTAAAGGGAGACAACCTATGATAAATTATGCCTTGATCCATCTGTAATTTTTGCAATGTAAGTGATCATGACTGATGTAACAATATTTTCTATCAAATATATTTGCAATCTGTTTTTTCAGAAACTTGTTACGTTATTCATCACCATCAGTAATACAGTTTGAACCTATTGTGAGTGTCTCTGCTACACTTTTAATACACCATAATTCATAAAATGCAAAATAAATTTGAATTTCACTTCATGTTTGTTATTTATTTGGGTTGGTTGTTTTGCTGTAAGTTAATGATTCTGTTATGTTGATCTAATATTATGTTCTCCTTAAAAGGTTTTCAGTTACTGTGGTACATAATATATCAGGGATGGCAACAGGAAAATCTATTTTCAGCTGAAAACTTAATATTGTGTCATCCAATGGGAGGTTCAGAGGATTCACAGAATTGATCAACCTGAAATAAAATCGGCGGAAATCCCCAGTTCGGATAGGTGGAAAATTGCCATTCCTGAATAATAAATGAATTTTAAGGGTACAGTTGCACTGTATTGACACATGCATGAAGTCTAACCTTGACTATGGATTAGTTGGACATTGGACTTCCAGTAGGCTGGAGTGTGGGTTTCAACTGAGTTATCTGTCAGGTGATGCTCCAAGCCAGGAACCAGAAGGGCTGATAACAATACCACACCTGAACATATTCGCTGTTGTATCTTGCATCTGAAAAAGCAAAATAAAACATAATTAAACAATATAAATTACTTGTGAACTTTCAGTTTCGAATAGACGTTTATGGGACATTAGTATAACATTGTTATTGGAACTGAAAACAAGTTCCCTTGAGCATATGCTACTTTCATTTCTAGGATTACTAAACTACTTTCATATTGTTAATTTTTAAAAACTAATCGAACTATGAGACTTTATGGCTGCAGTGGGCTTGCATTCAAAACCATGACTGAGTTGTGCTGTTGTGATCTTTCCAGATTTCAAGCATAGTGTTCAAAGCCTGAAAGTAACAGAATATTTAGTAAGGCAATACTTTCATAAGATCGGGATGATGTATTGCTTGGCGGTTGTTCTAAAGACATGGACATGAAAACATACTAAACCTCACCAAAATACATTTGAATTTACCTCTTGTTTTCTATATAATTGCACCAGAAGCAGTTAATCTGGACTGTCCGACTTAGTGCTATTCTGTATCAGATGATTGTGTCTGGGTGGATTTCTCAATCTTTCGTCATAAGCCACACGGAGAGGGTTCGATCCCCGACCGCGTCATACCAAAAGACGTTAAAATACGGTACTTGTTGGTCCCTGCCTGGCGCTCGGCATTAATGGGTACAACAAGGACTGGTCGGCTTGGGAGTCAGTATAATGTGTCTGAGTGGGGTATTTTTATGCTTCACTGCGGCATGGTATCTCAGTGAGCTAGCACTATAAAACCAGCTTAAGTCTGGGCTAGTACAAGCAGCCGCACATACACATACACACGCATGCATGCACGTCGTCATATGAGCGAAATATTCTCAAGCACGATGTAAAACCCAATTTCACCTCACCTCACCTCATAAGCCACAACGAGAGCTTCCAGGAGGGAATCTGAGGGAATACTTGAGGGATCAGTACTGTTGTTGAGTGGGAGGTCAGGGACCAGTACTGTTGTTGAGTGGGAGGTCAGGGATCAGTACTGTTGTTGAGTGGGAGGTCAGGGACCAGTACTGTTGTTGAGTGGGAGGTCAGGGACCAGTACTGTTGTTGAGAGGGAGGTCAGGGACCAGTACTGTTGTTGAGTGGGAGGTCAGGGATCAGTACTGTTGTTGAGTGGGAGGTCAGGGATCAGTACTGTTGTTGAGTGGGAGGTCAGGGACCAGTACTGTTGTTGAGTGGGAGGTCAGGGATCAGTACTGTTGTTGAGTGGGAGGTCAGGGACCAGTACTGTTGTTGAGTGGGAGATCAGGGACCAGTACTGTTGTTGAGTGGGAGGTCAGGGACCAGTACTGTTGTTGAGAGGGAGGTCAGGGACCAGTACTGTTGTTGAGTGGGAGGTCAGGGACCAGTACTGTTGTTGAGTGGGAGGTCAGGGACCAGTACTGTTGTTGAGTGGGAGGTCAGGGACCAGTACTGTTGTTGAGTGGGAGGTCAGGGACCAGTACTGTTGTTGAGAGGGAGGTCAGGGACCAGTACTGTTGTTGAGAGGGAGGTCAGGTACCAGTACTGTTGTTGAGTGGGAGGTCAGGGATCAGTACTGTTGTTGAGAGGGAGGTCAGGGACCAGTACTGTTGTTGAGTGGGAGGTCAGGGACCAGTACTGTTGTTGAGTGGGAGGTCAGGGACCAGTACTGTTGTTGAGTGGGAGGTCAGGGACCAGTACTGTTGTTGAGTGGGAGGTCAGGGACCAGTACTGTTGTTGAGTGGGAGGTCAGGGACCAGTACTGTTGTTGAGTGGGAGGTCAGGGACCAGTACTATTGTTGAGTGGGAGGTCAGGGACCAGTACTGTTGTTGAGAGGGAGGTCAGGGATCAGTACTGTTGTTGAGTGGGAGGTCAGGGACCAGTACTGTTGTTGAGTGGGAGGTCAGGGACCAGTACTGTTGTTGAGTGGGAGGTCAGGAAAGGATGTGTTGCTATCATTATTAATAACCGTTCCTGTCCTTCCTGATATGATAACACACTCCCTGTTGAAAACATGCCAACTTAGTCAATACTTCAGACTTTGCATCTGGTACAGTAACTGTCAGAGGTAACAGATTCCTTCTTCATCCTTCAGTGAATCAAGTTTTAAATTGTTGGTAGGGCTGATGACAAAGGATTGTAGAGGTTAAGCTGAACACCTTCAGTAAGGTTGTCAGTGTTGTACCCTTGAACAATAACATCATCTGACACAGCTCCTGACTCAGTTCTCCTCTTGGAAGATGCCAGGTATTGGCAAGCGAAGTTTTGCAGACATCACCATGAATGGCAGAAACATCAAAAACCTGTAGTTTTCCACTACCTGAACATTACACCTGTGATGTGGCCACAACCTATGGCTCTGACCAAAGGCATTGGAACATGGGGCAGTTGCCACAGCAAGTGGATCACAACTGAAAAATCACTGGAAAACCAATGAAGAAATTATCACTAATAATTCTAATATTACCGTTTTATTCTTTTTTTACAGCCATTGGAAGATTCATTACACCACAGTAACCAGCAACAATTGAATCAACATGTTGAGTTTAAATTATTAACAATCAAGTGAAAAAACAAAACATACCTCAAGGCCCAATCATGATAAAAGTGACAGTGATGGATACGACTAATAACTTTTGGAACAATTAATATTAGTTGACTGATATTTATTATAAATACCTCACATTGATGTGGGTGTTCGTTTTTCCTCCGCGATTGGTAACACCTGCGCACATCGCAACCACCAGTTGGGGCCACTGAAAAAATACGCGAATAGATTTTCTAAATAGATCTAGCCTAGATATAATTTCATCTGGCAATGTAACATCTGAATGTAAAGAATCGATTCTAATTAGGGGATGCCAGTCACCCCGCAGGGATACAATGACACATGTTCAACCAGATCAAATTGTGTAACCACATGGTTCCCTTAGATAGTCGGCCCTAACGACAAACCTTGGGGGCCTTATATGCTCCTGGAATATACAGTCGAATGACATCACTACCGATGACCGATTTTCGCTTATATCGGCACACAGGATTTTGCGAGGGACCTTCCACTGATTGAGGGAGCGTTTGAACATAGATATGCGATGTAAGAAATCAGAAATATTTAGACTATCTGTGTATGGTTGTTTGTTTGCATTGTTTTCATTGTAAGAAGAAGTCTTGCGTCATCATGCCTCAGTAATGGCGTTACTTTGACAATTTCGTATGAATTTATCAAAACATTGCATTGTATCAATATAACTTTCCTAATTCTTCCTTCAAAACTCTTCCGATGATATTCTGAAAATATTGAGCTAATGTATGCAACGAATAGTCGAATGGATTTCTGGAAATTTGAGAAAATGCTTCGCAGTGTAAAATATGAATATTTTATTTGTTTACATTTCAAACAACCACAATCGTGTATTTGTCTTACCTTTATATATATCTCACATTATCCGGTATATACATATATAGTGTCTGAATATAGTCTGGACTTGCGACCAATCTCATCAGACGGCAAAAACACCAAACTATCCGAGAGCAGGCGACAATTTTAAAGGTCACATGCAACGTAAAACACAACTTTGCAGATTCTGATACCTTTCGGTATGGACTTACCGAAACAAATCATCAAAAATGCAAATTCAACTTATAAAGTTGAAAAATAACGCGATGAAAAAAACCCGCGCGAAATCGGAGTTCAAACGATTCACTAATTTTCCCCCAGCGTTTGGGGGAATTCAAGTGGTTCCAACAGCTGGGCTGCGCTCATAGCACGTGCGCAGTGAAATAGGTTCGCGCAACTTGGAAGCGTGTTGTCCGGTGAATACTCGGTGAAGGCTTTGGTGTGAGCTATTTTTCTAATGTTTTGTTGATATCTCACAGGCGCGAGCTTTTTATATGTTATGACAGTAAATTAACTGTTTATATAATTTCATTTGTCTATTTCACCACACGTTCTTTTTACCGAGTCACTTTCTCAGTTCGATACTTAAAAGCAATGTCATTATTTAGCGTTGACAGAATTTCTAACTGTGATATAGATATGTCGTTGTCACAGACAAAACTCAATGTCTTGTTTTATTGACACCTGTTAGTCTGCCTGCCTGTCTGCTAATGACAATATTCAATACACAACTTCGATCACTGACCACATGCAATTTGAACTTAACACCAATCAGGCTATACACCCTAAACAGACAGGCAGGTGTGATACTTGAACACATGACATGTTATGATGTCTGTTGATTGCAAAATGTTATACACACAAAATGAGCATGTATTTACAGGTGTCCTCCCATTTGTGAGAACTCCCAGTTGTGAGACACATTAATTAATGGTTCAGTGCACATAGGTGGTGTTTCCACATCCCTACAATGAAAGTAGGATCAGCCCAGCCCAGAAACCACAGGAGACATAGTTCATTGATAAGTTGATTAATGAAATAGATTATCAAAGATTATATTTACACAGAAGAAATGGTTCATTGAATATTTTATTTATTCAGAAGAATATGTAATTATGATAACACATTTTTATTGACTATTATGAAGTTTGAAAGTCAATTTTTGGTTTAAACATATTTTTTTATTATTTATAAAAATGAATTGGGATTGGTGAAGTATTACTGCTTATGTTAATACCGCTCCCATGCAACATAAAATATAAAATGAAATGGAGGATGAGACGTCATCGATATTGACTATTGCATAAATATATCGGCGTTTGGGGTCGCTAGATCCGAGCCTGAGGCAGCAATGAACGATTTGACAAAAACAAGAGCCATAATTAAGATCAATATAAATCTTGTTTTCGGCTTTTGTAATAAGGTTTTAAAATTCTTTGAGACTGCATGACTATTTGGTATTTGGTAGGGCATTCCATAAATTTATTGTGTCGGGTAGAAAGGGTTGGGCATAAGGGGCATTTCGACTGTAAATTTCAGAGTTATTTCAGAGTTATTTCTTAAACTATAGCTTGTAGTTTCGGAGACGGAGTAAATCTGAGTACTAGGTAAATTAATTTCTCTTTGATCACGAGGTTACCTACACAAAGTGTTTAATTATTAAAGACATTTACCTGAGTATGTTGATCAATTTATCTTATAACGTTTCATTAAGTTACCTCCACAAGATTCAGTTACATAGCAAATCAGTAATTAGGATGAATCCATTCCTTCAGACAGGGGAGTATGGTGTGTTTTCGTTGTTAATTACCTACTCCACTGTCTCATAGCTGGGAGTCTCACAACTGGGAGTTCACACAAATGGGAGTAGACCTATTTACAAAACCCAACATCTCTATATATACACATACAATGAGCCGTGAGGGCATCTGCAAATGAACCAGCCGTTACACTTGAGTGCACACCCACCCGCTCTGACTGGGTTCGGTATCCCGGCTTCTTCGTTTCTTGGGAGAAACCCAAGTACAAAATATTGCACTTTTGATTTGCGATTGTACGCTTATAATTTTGTTTTTATGTTTTTCCATAACCAGCAATGCATATTATATGTCATGAATAAGTGATAATTGTGTTTTAATTATGTTTGATTTTTTGGTTGCATGTGACCTTTAACTTTCAATGACCGCGACGATACTTTAGACACTAGTTCATGGAAATAATTATCTTTGAGAAATATTGTATTGTATAAAGGATCAATCCCACTACAGCAACATTATCCTGTTTCATGTACATAACTTGAAAGCGGAACTTTTTGCTCTAGGGAGCAAATATAACGAGCACCGGTTTTTCAGGTCAGCAGACGGCTCACATGACTTACCAGTTAGAAAGTAAACAATGGCTGCATCAGATGGGAGTGGGTTGCGTTACAAAGACAAAGTCACTATTGTCACCGGCGGCTCGAAGGGAATAGGCAAAGGATGTGTTGAAGTTTTCGGTGAGTACTGTTATTTCAATAATAGCAGTATTTTTTATATTTTGGAGGATTATCAAGGATCAAACATAACTGCTACACCGTATTCTTGAAGGCAATAGACTATTTGTACCAATGTTAACTTGGACCTTCGACTCCAGTCTTCTCATCGACCAACTGTTGTTCTGCAACTGTCAGGCTGCTGACCATCAGCTGATTTATCGGTCATGTGCCTTCGCTTTGATCAATACTAGATTCGCTTCATGTGGAAAATTTATTGTTACGTGACAGGTGTTCCAAGCAAAGACAGTGATTCAAAGTTATGTCTTTTCCCAAAATGAATGATCGAATGAATTAATGAATAAGTAAATGAATGAATAAATAAATGAATGAATAAATAAAATGGGACAGGACATGTTTTGGTGAACAATATACATGTATGTATGTTGATTTTGTTATTTCAAATAGTTGAAACCAGAAGTCACCCACTATGCTCCAAGCTTGTACTGAACGCTAAGCCCATTGATGCATAGTAATTTTACCCATTAAGGAGCCAAGTCCAGATAAGAGGACAGAAATGAAGCCAGGGAGGGATAATATGTTCTTTTTAATCATATTCTTTAGAGATTATCATTTAAGGTATTATTCATTACCATAGAGACTTGTGCAAGTCTAGTTACCCACCAAAATATTATATGGTATTGGATGGTTGACGGGGGAAAAGGGAGGGGTAGGAGACAGTAGTAGCATCCATGAAGATTTTGGAGGGGGTATGGGTATACTATACCCGATCTATTTTCAAGTATTGCCAATTGCCCAAAAGAAAAGGAGTTTACTGTCAGTGATATGTAACATTTCATGGTTGATTAAATGTTGAGTTTTTATTGTAAAACTGTTATTAGTGTTAATTATTTCATGTGCAAAGATGAAAGGTTGTCACATTTATTTCCATGTGATAATTATCACTTATATTCTATAACCTGGATGTCAGAATATTTCAAGAATCATGTCATTCAAATGCAAATGTACCTGTTTCTGAATATATTGTAAAATCACCGTAATTGTCTTCATTACTTAAATTCTGTCATCATGTTCTGAATCACTTACTCACATAGTGTCAAATTTAGTAATGAGTATAGATAATAGAAATCCTAACTGTAGTACTTCTCATATACCGAGTAAAAATGTTTGGCAGAGGTGCATCACTTGTACATGCCAGAAACATATGCTTGTGGGTCCCAGTCCTAATTATGTTTGTTTGTAAGCACCATAACCTTGAACAACGGGGAGAGTTCTATGGACATACAGCTTCTTTATTATTAATAAACATACATGTGCACTTAAAAGAACCCACGAATCCATTGGTATATGACCTGATGGTGGCCACATGAATACGTGCAAACACCTGGTTGTGGGTACAGCAACATGCAGTAAACTTGGACAAAGTACTGTCACTATGTGTCCCAGTTCACCCAGCTGTGATTGGGTACCTCATAAGGTCAATGATGGGAAAGCCACACTAACTCGGTGCGCTTAGTGGCTGCAAGAGTTGTATGATCCCCAGGGAGTGGAGATTAATAATATGACGTGCCGTTGAGATTGACATCCAGTGATCGAGGGAAAAACAAAGCGCCTTTGAGCAGCTGAGGTGGATATCGGCGCTAAACAAATGTTAGTATTATAGTGTGTATGTAGTGATGTGCAACTGCAAATTTGACGTCTTCACTGACAAAGTCATTTTCTCTTTTCGTTCCCACGAAACGAAACATTGTCATTTTCTTACTGGTCACCAGAAAAAAAGTTTGACGAAAATGTTACCTGTAGGTAAGCCAACCCCCTTCTGCAGGCTACTTTTTTTGTCTTCAAAATTCGGCTTATCTATGGTAATATATGGTATGTCATTGGTTGTCATGAACAGGTCATGCAGTGGTAGATAACATGAGCAAACAACTTGCACTGTTAGCAAACACTCTGTCACAAATATTGAGGCTTAAAAGTTTGATAGTTGGATAACAATATGCTCCTGACTTGGTACCAAAGTACTTTACTGTACAACAACACTGCATTTCAGTTAATCATGTTAATAGCTTTGTGGGGGTAATCTACAACTCCAAGCTTGTTGCTAAATGTATAAATTCAGTGATGGTAAAAATGAAAGCAGAATAATAGTTTTTCTTTTTTCAGCTGTTATTAATTAATGTTTTGTGTTCTGAGGTAGCCTAGTGGTTAAAGCGTTGGCTTGTCACAATGACGTGGGTTGGATTCCCCATATGAGTACAATATGTATTTCTGCTTTCTTTTGTTTCAGTGAAGAATGGATCGAAGGTTGTCTTCTGCTCCAGGGGAGGTATGTCATCAACCAGTCCTTAACTAGTGTTTCTTTGTATTTCTATTTCACTTCAATAGCCCAATTTTGCTTTAACAATCTTGTGTAAAGGCTTAATGCTATGGAAAGCTGCATGTTAAATGTCATTGGATGGTTGACTGAATTTGTGAAGTTAAAGCTGTAATTAATTATATCTCTATGGTTGACTGTGAAAGTAATCATCCAGAAAAAGTTGTATGTTAAATATCATTGGATGGTTGACTGTGAAGCTGTGAAGTTAAAGCTGTGATTATTTATATCTCTATGGTTGACTCATTCTCTTCCCACAGAGGTTACTTGTCATATCTTCCTACGAACCTCTGTTCTAATACGGCCATATTTTCCGGTTCTCGTAAAATCCCCTAGCGGCAAAAGATCGCAACACGAATTATCTCCCTTCTTTCTATCCAATCAGAACACGTGTTACATCGACTTAGATTCAACTTGACTAACGCAAGCAAATGTGGGGCCACAAATATCCCCCATCTGCCGGGGACTTGTGTTGATATTACACACAAGACGTTTAATGGCTAGCTTGTCCGTTGTCAACAAGGGCGATGGAGACGCCACTGATCCGCCATAGCATGACTGCGTTCTGTCCAGAAAAAACGTTTGCGCATTGCGCAGGGGAAGAGGTTTAGTTTTCTCGAAGCATACGGAAATTACCGAGGCCTTGCGAATGATCACTTTTGAAACAACGTCGCTGATTGCACAACTAAATCTGATTGCCTCCAATCACGAGTCTTGAAGGCTCACACCATGAAAAGGCCGTATTAGAACAGAGGTTACGTAGGAAGATATGACAGGAGTAACCTCTGTGGGAAGAGAATGTGGTTGACTGTGAACGTATAATCATCCAGGGAAAGCTGTATCTTAATTGGATAGTTGACTGTGAAGTTGTGAAGAGAAATGTGTAAACCATTTTATTTTGATGATAGACTGTGAACATGTGAAGGAAGACTGCAATTGTATTTGGATGGTTGACCGTGAACTTGTCAAGGGAAAACTGTAATTGTATGTGAATGGTTGACTGAAAACTGATGACTGGGAAACTGTGTACAAACAGTACAGAGGGGTTGACTACTGCAGAAAGCTATTATGAGCACTTGGACAGGGAAGCTGACCCTGAAGAATACTAAGTGGTTGACTGCAAAGGAAAACCACAAATATATACAGGGGTTCAAAAATCCCATCGCCCGACGCCTGGGTCAAGTCAGTTTTCATTTCGGGCAATCAAATAATGGTATCTTACTTGTCCGTGGGCTACTAGATAATTTCCACTTATGGTTTCAAACCGCAAATAAACTTGGATTTAATTTCATATCTGCTCAAAATGTAGCTATTAAATTTTGCAAATGTAGCTATTAAATTTCGCAATGATAATAAAGCTATTTATCACTTTTCAATAAATAGTCCAGTAAACATTAACATCAAATACCATGTTGATTTCTTCTTTCATAATAACATCATCATGATTATGTCATAAAATCAGGGCAAGTAGAAAATTAGTCAGGACAAGTTACTTTCTTAAAGTCACTTGCCCTGTGGCAAGTGGCTTTTTAAAAAAAAATTGAACCCCTGATATATAACCTTGGTAACATGGATTGTTGGCAGGTCTTGGTATGTTATGTTCTAGGTGTTCCACTGTTGGCATCTGCATTGACAAACATATCTCAGTCAATCAATGTGCTGTGGTGGTTTGTTTATTTGTTGTTTAATGCAGCACCCAGCAATATTCCAGGTGTATTGTGGCGGTCTGTAGATATAATTCTGTCATGGTGCCAGGTAGAACAAGAGACTACTACAATATACACAGATTTATTTACAAGGAAAACATGTATATAAGTAGCTAGCAAATATATATAATAATGGTGAGCATACACAGACTGTCCAAGGACTGAGCATGCTCCTCGGTAGGCAGGGGTGGGTATTGCAGAGAATTTTCATATTGCAATATATTGCGATGCAAAAGCATATATTGTGATATGTATTGCAATATATTGCAAGAACTTTTTTTTAACAATAAACTACATATAATCGAGTTAACGCTTTATTTATAAAGCAAAAACAACAAAATCACTAAGCTTTTAATAAAAACTTTTGATCTCAAATAACATTTGGCACAAATGAAACAAGGAAAAGAGTAATTTAACATCAACAGAGTGGTTACTAGTTTGAACTTTCTCCACTCTAAAAAAAAAGCCATGAGATTTTAATCAGCAACTTGACCTGGTCAGGACATATCAGGGATCATTGGTCATTTATGAGTAAATATTTAAAACATTCTGATCCAAAACATTGCGAAACACTTGTACAAAAATTAAGAACACAACTTCAAACCGAACTTTACAATCCAGTTAAATGTAAATCTTTGAAGGGCATGTAGAAGTGGAATGCATAAGAAAAGCAAGATTTATGTATGTCAACTTGATTCACAATAAAAATTAGACGCTGACATCCATAAATATTGCATTTCTCAGTTAAATGTGATTTTCACCACGATCATTCCCACCACCATTACCACAGTTGCCATGATCGTCAAGGTTTCCGAGTGTTACGAAGTTTTCCGAATGCATGTCAAAATACCGGTTTTCGATCAGCGTATCCCAATACGTATTGTTTTCATGTCTGAACCGGTTAATACCGGTAAACCAGTTATATTGCGCAGCCCTATCGGTAGGTGATTGTTGTTGCAATGGAGCACCTTCTAAACTGTAGCTAGCTGTAGCCAGCTTGTTCAGGATGGCTGACAGTCAGTGTATATAAAACAATGTGGCTTGACAGCTATAATTAGCATCTTATAAGTAATGGCATTTCACTGAGTCTAAGGGATGATTAATGAGATAAACATTATATATATTTATTCACAAAGTGAATACAGATTGGAAAATAAAACGTTTTGTTATCTCCCACAACGCGTTTTGCGGGGGGGGTATTAAAATGCACTCCGTGTGTGTGTGTGTGTGTGTGTGCGTGCGTAAGCGTATGTCGTGCGTATGCGTCTTGTAGCGTCGTCCTTCTGTCTGTCTGTGCGTGCGTGCGTCCGTGCACATTTGTCTTTTCCGGAGTAGAACTTTTAAAGCGTTCAATATTTCTTCACCAAACTTGGCAGATAGTTAGGTCTGGTGGTGAACTGGTGCCTTTTGGTAGTTTTGGATTTCTGATTATAATATGTTTTTGCTTTCCCATGGCAACAAGTTTGACTTTGATTGAAATTGGTGTTATTGCACTTTTCCGGAGTAGAACTTTTAAAACCGATCACAATTTCTTCACCAAACTTGGCAGATAGTTAGGTCTGGTGGTGAACTGGTGGCTTTTGGTAGTGTTGGATTTGCAAATAAAATATTTTTGCGTTTCCATGGCAACAAGTTTGACTTTGACTGAAATTGGTAGTAGTTCACTTTTCCGGAGCAGAACTTTAAAACCGTTCACTATTTCTTTACCAAGCTTGGCACATACATACATCTGGTGGTGTACTGGTGCCTTTTGGTAGTTTTGGAATTCTGAAAAAAATATTTTTGGCATTGCCATGGCAACAAGTTTGACTTAGATTGAAATTGGTGGTTGTGCTCTTTTCCATAGCAGAACTCTAAAATTGTTCACTATTTCTTCACCAAACTTGGCACATAGATTGGTCTGGTGGTGTACTGGTGCCTTTTGGTAGTTTGGGATTTCTGAATAAAATATCTTTGCATTTCCATGCCAACAAGTTTGACTTAGACTGAAACTGGTGGTAGTGCTCCTTTCTGGAGCAGAACTTTTAAAACCTTTCAATTCTCTCCTTCCACTTTTCTATATACAAACCAAAACATTTGACATAATCATAACTCGTAGACATATTCATGAAGAGTATTTTGCCATTGCGGGGGATATTGATGACTTTGTGTTCTTGTTGTATTTAAATACCTCTCCGTTACAATATACAGTAGTAAATAGTGATATGTACAACACAAAACACATTTGGAGAGCATTGTTTCATAAAACACTTTTGGAGAGCAAGTGATTTAACACTTTCAGAATTTTGCCTCATTGAAGCAAAAATAAGATCGTTGACTGAATTCAGTAGATTTACATCATTTGGATTTTTCTTTTAGAACAGAATTTAAATAACAGAGAAATCCTTATAAATTGAATTTGATTATGATTGGAGCAAATGAAGAAAAAATGAAGCAGATGTTTATTAAGAAGCCCACAGAGCATGATGGACTGTTCTAGATGAGATGATTACACTCAATGTTTGGCAAACATGAAACGGTAACTGGGTAATTAATGTATACATGCATTTTCAATAAAAACAAGTATTTATCGAACAACAAAACACGCATGTTGATACTTTACAAAATTGTGTGAAATATCATATAAATAGCAAAAGAATTACACATTTTAAAAATATATATCAATGTAATAGTGTTAAATAATTAATACACAGTGAATATGTATTAAACAACTGGTCTCTGCAAATATGATTTATTTTTCTTATTTTCCTCTAATGCATTCTACACAACTCTCTTGTAACCATCGCACATTTTGTTATATTTGGAATTTTACAAAAATGTCACCATTTGCATATTGAACAATGGCCCCTTGACAGCCATTGGCATATGATGCATTTATATGCTATGCTAAAAGGAAATATTATCATATTATCATGGAAATTATTTGTATTTCAGTAATTTCATAAAACATGAGTTGGTATTTCTCTGCTTGGAGTAAGAGGTGACTAATGGGGATCGGGTGGTGAGGCTCGCTGGCTTGGTTGTCACATGTTATCGGTTCCCAATTGTGCAGATCGATGTTCACGCTGTTGATCACTGGATTGCCTGGTTCAGACTTGATATTTACAGACCTGGAATATAGCTAATAAACTAAATAAAATAAAATAAATAGAATATAAACTAAACTCACTCACTCACTCTCTGTTTGCAATATCAAACTGATTGTTCCTAAATCAGAATCAATGTGAAAAGATAGGATATTCTATCATCCCAGTAATCGTTTTCTTCAAATAAAATTACCTGTGCAATTCTGTTTTGGAATTGGTCTTCAGCAACCCATGCTTGTCGTAAAAGGTGACTAATGGGATCGGGTGGTCAGGCTCGCTGACTTGGTTGACACAGTCACATCTTAAAACGCATCTCTTTTCACTGCACTATTAACTCTACTCAAACATTATTATTTTGTAGCTCTTTGAGCACCCACTTAGTGGTTGGATTTAGCGCTGTATAAATTTTATTATTATTGTTGTTGTATCCCAGTTACCTAGATGTTCATGCTGTTGATCACTGGATTTACAGACTGTCGCCATATAGTTTGAGTATTGCTGAGTGCAACATTAAACAACAAACCAATAAACCTTCAAATAACTGTGTTCTTTCTTTCAATCTGTTTGCACAACTATTTTATGATCGCTGGCCTTTTTGTTCATGGTATCATAAGGACTCTATACACCAATGCAATGTAGTTTGTGAAAAACTCAAGATACCCAGGTACGTATGCACTGGGAGGTTATTGTCAGCCGACATTTACAATTTTAACAGTGTGGCTGGTATCAGTCAGATGTTGACCCTGCATGATTAGAGATATATGTTATCAAACTGTAAAGTTCATGCCAGTGACGTAACACATTACAGAGAGAGATAACCTGATTGATCATTACCTGATAATACAGTGTTGAATATGTCGCGGGTTCTGGTCTTGAGATTGTCCCAAGGACAATAATTGATGAGACGGGGAACGTCGCTTAAGATATGCACCAGTTTATTGCCTGTGAAATATGAACAACATGAGAAAGATGTTGTATGCGTCCGACATGGTCGGATGGTGACATGAAAGTGTCTATATCTTATATGAATACATCGGCAATAAACAATACAATTATAGATATAAGATTGGTATATAATAGTTATGCTATAATTGTATAATTGATAAAATATATATGACGTCACGCATAAGCGTTTCGTCCGGGATATTTACAATTGATGTGACGTCACGCATTAGCGATCAGTCAAAATTATATACAACTGATGATTTAGTATACTGTAGATATAAAATCATAATTATTGATCATTCACACACTGTCTTACATGCAATGCTAGTGCTTTAAGTTAGTAAGTGATCCACATGAGAGAAAGTTTACATTCTGTGATTAGCGATTAATTACTAACTTAAGATATATGTTATTACTATGTTGATGATAATAATATGTATACTAGCAATGATATAGATGTAGAAAGAATATATGTAGAGAGGGTGCTTACCTGTGAAATATGAACAACATGAGAAAGATGTTGTATCGTCCGACATGGTCGGATGGTGACATGAAAGTGTCACCGTCACAGGCATGAAAGCATACGAGATTTGGCGGGTTAGCCAAATCACGGGTGGCACGCGATAAACTCTCTACATATAGCCAGTGGAGAAGCAGCCCTCTGTTGAAATAAAAGGGAAATAGAAGGCTGTCGGCACATATTCCCCTTTGGAAAATGGTGTCCTCAACATTTATAGAACAAAGGACATGGTCAACCATGAGAGAGGAAAATGACCAAACAGGGGTATTGATGAAAATATCCCCAACTGAATTAGTTAAGCTTTTAATGACATGTATGCTTTTGAAAGGAACACCAAATAGCGGAAAACAAAACACCTGGTACTCCTATGAAAGCTTCGTGGGTTTCAATGATCAGGAAATCATTGAAAGAAACTGACAAACCAACTGAACAAACCAACTAAACTATGTACAAGAACTTCAAACAAAAACTTCTTCCTCTTCGGCCGTTCTGAGCAGCGGCGGCCCGAAGTTTGTCACCCACTGATCACTCTGCATCCAGGCTGGGCGGGTTCTGAGTCGGGTAGGCCTCCCGACTCCAGAAGCGTCCATCTGGGCAGGTGATGCAGGTTGAGCACGCTGATGACAGGAGGGATTGCATCTTCTTGTTCCACAGAAGTACTTGAGGGCGTTGAAGTCGACCTTTCGAACGGAAATGCTGGCAGGGGGATAACTGTGTCAGCTGCTGGCTCTGTGGTCTCTGGCTGGCTTCCAGAAGATCCTGAGGGTTGGCCGAAGCATTAGCGGCACTTGGAATCAAATTACGTGGCTCTGGTTTGACTCCTCAGTCTGGGCAGCAGTATGATCTCCTCTTCATCCTGACTGTCTTCTTGGATCTGTCTGAAGCTTGAAACTCCTTCACTTTCAAGTGATACCGATTCTTTGCTTCTTCTAGATTGGCGTCGTTCTGTCCTGGGCGTGTCTTGTTGGAGGAAACAGATTCCAGTGGCAGGAGCATGTTGGGGTGGAGAGTCTTCATTGGCCCCTGGCCACTCTCTTGCTTCAAAGTGTAGGCGTGAATGTCCTTGTTGGGTTGTTTCACAATGACATAGGCGTTTTCCCCACTTGTTGGCAAGCTTGTTCCTTCCTGTAAGTCCGACAAGTCGCACCAGAACCACGATCATTTGGTTGTAGAAAGGACTCTCTCACTTTCTTGTCGTAATGTTGTTTGTAGCGTTGTCCTGCCTTCCTAGATTCCTTGGAGGCTATGTTGTATGCATAAACTGTAGCAGCTTCTTGAGGTTGTTAGCGTGCTGAGTACAGGTAGCTTGTCCTTGTCCAAGGTCGAATCCAAGAAAGTCCACTGGGAAGTCAGAGGGTGTCGTCCAAACATGAGGTAGAAGGGAGTGAATCCTGTAGTCTCATGACTTGTTGCATTGTAGGAATGGGCGAGAGCAGGTACATAAGTTTTCCAGTCACTCTTCTTCTCTTCATCCAGGGTACCCATCATGTTCATCAGAGTCTGGTTGAAGCGTTCCGTCATACCATTACCTTGAGGGTGATATGGCGTCGTTCTTGTCTTCTTTATCCCAGTAAGTTGGCAGCGTTCTCTGATGATGTTGCCCTCGAAGTTCCTCCCTTGGTCACTGTGGAGTTTAGCCGGGAATCCATAATGTACTAGAAAATTGTCAAACAGTACTCTCGCTTTGGTCTTGGCTGATTGGTTACGAGTTGGGATGGCAATAGCATAGCGAGTAAAATGATCCGTGATCACAAGGATATTCTCGTAGCCTCCTTTGGATTCTTCGAGCTTGAGATAGTCCAAACAGACAAGTTCCATGGGCTGTGAAGTGTGGATGCTTATAAGTGATCTGGCTTTCACAGTGGTTTTGCACTTGCGTCGGGACACAATTACCACAGTTCTTAACGTACTTCTCGACATCCTCAGACATTCCAGTCCAGAAAAACCTTGATCTCACAAGATGGAGAGTTCTGTCGCGTCCCTGGTGTCCTGAGTTGTCATGGAGAGACTGAAGTATTTCCTGTATCTTGTTCCTTGGTAGAACTAGCTGATGTTCAATACCTTCCGATGTTGTTGATTCATCTGAACAAGATCCCATCCTTGAGAAACAACTTGTCCCTGTCCTGAAGTAATCTTCTCACTGTAGGATCCTCAAGTGACCGCTGGCGTGCTGTGAGCTTAACTCCTTTCTTGATGAGATGGATTACCGTCCAAGATGTTGATCACTGAGTTGTTCCTTCTTCCATGACAGAGATGTAGGGGTCAATGGAATTATGTCATCTGGGCAAACAACTTTTCATCACAAGAAAAGCTTTCAGCAGCAATGCAGGAGGTGCAATGAACTTGGCAGATGGCCTTGATAGATTGGGGTTCGATATGAGACTCCTTGCTGTCGAGTAATCTGGCCTTCTTGACAATCCATCGGCGTCCATGTTGGTGTTGCCTGCGATAGGTAATGATGAAGTGGTATGCTGAGAGGGCAGCGAGCCACCTGTGTCCAGTGGCATCAAGTTTGGCTGATGTCAGGGCGTAGGTAAGAGGGTTGTTATCTGTCTTGACCTCGAACTTGTTTCCATACAGGTACTCATGAAACTTATCCGTTGGCCCATTTGAGTGCTAAAACTCCAGCTTGTGTGCAGGATAGTTCCTCTCGCTCTTCCTGAGTCCTCTACTTGCATCTGCGATTACTCTCATCTTGTCATCCTGCTTCTGGTAGAGAACTGCTCCCAGTCCATCAGCTGGCATCAGTGTGGACCTCGAAGGGAGGAGTGTAATCAGCATCACGCTAAGATAGGCGGTGGCGTGAGGTGCTGGATCAGGACATCAAAAGCTTTTGTTGCTCATCATTCCACTTCCATTTAGGGTCAGGTTTAGAGCTTCGTCTCTTCTTCTTTGGTTGGTCTGTCAAGAGAGATCGTTGAGGGGTCTTGCAATCTGAGAGAAATCCTTCACAAAGCGGTAATACCCAGTGAAGCCTAGAAATCTTCTAACGTCATGCCCATTGGTTGAGTGCGGGCCAATTCTTGAGTGCTGATACCTTCTCTGGATCCGTCTCTATCCCGTTGCAAGATACAACATGCCCAAGGTATGTCACGCGATCCCTGAATAACTCACACTTGGAAGGCTTTAGCTTGAGGCCATTGTCTTTCAGTCGTTGGAATACTGCTTCAAGGCGGCTCCAAGTGTTCCTCAAATGTAGTTGAGAAGATAATGATGTCATCCAGGTAAATTAGACACTCCTTGAGGTTGAGATCTCCCATACATTTCTCCATTAGGCGGCTGGAAGGTGGCAGGTGCATTGGTCAGTCGAGCGGCATTCGATTGCATTCATAAAATCCGAGTGGACCGGCTGAAAAGGCAGTCTTGTGCTTGTCCTCTTCTTTTAGCTCCACTTGCCAGTATCCTGGCGTAAGTCCAACTAAGAAAACATGGATGCTCCTGACAGACAATCTAAGGTTTCATCGATCCTAGGGATGGAATAAAGCGTCCTTAACTGTCTGTTGGTTAATCCGGCGAAAATCAGACATAGGCGCAGAGACTTGTCTTTCTTCCTCACCAGAACTATGTTAGGCGAGTAGGGACTATGAGACTCACGAATGGCTCCACATGTCAACATCTCATGAAGGTGTTCCCTGACTTCCTCAAACATTCCAGGTGGAATTAGGTCGGTGAGGTTCCTTGAAAGGAGTATCCTCAATGAGGTTGATTTCATGTTGCACAGCTGTGGTGTGTCCCAAATCAATGAGGCTCTTGGACATGATGCAGTTCCATCTTGGAAGCATAGTCAAGGCTTCGTCCCTCTGTCCATCGGTGATACAACTTTCGAGAGGTCAAAGTCCACTGGTGAGGTATGAGTTTCCTGGATGGTGTTGGTCTTTGTTGGCAGAGCATCGACAGGTACTTCACTGAGCACTTTCGAACCTCATTGAAGCTGACAGAGTCTGGTCTTGGCGGGTATAGTGATGGTCCTGGCTGACATGTTGCAAATGCTGAACAGGAACCCTGGAGGAGTTACCTCGCTTACCTATTTCAACGAGTCTTGGGCAAACTGAGAGTCCTGTCGAAGGTCAGAGTCCAAGTCATGGTGTTCGGTGATAGCTGTGGCTCTTCCAGGCGGATGGCCTTACAAGTCCATCGATGGTCATCATCTGGTTTGGTTGAAGGTGGATCGGTGTCTTGTTAGTAGATCTTACTTGTCCAATGATTCCATTAGCTTGCGAACGTAATGCAGTAAGCCAAGAGGCTGGTATGGTGTTATCTACAGGTACCAAAAATCTCTTCATAAGATCTATGGCGTTGGTTCCGATCACTAGTGGTACTTTCGCCTGTTGTACTCTGTGTCTCTGGTGACTAGTAGAACAATGTCCAACTCCTTGTCAATGAAGGGATGTAGATCTTGGCCTCCAAATATCCTGAGTATGGAAGGATGTTATCGCCTGCACCCATTACTTCCGATCTCAAAGTCCTTGAGCTGCCGTAGTGGAAGATGAGTAAGGCATGACGCGTGGTATCCCTCAGATACAGTTGAAACCATAGATCCTGGATCAATCAAGGCTGGACAGTTGATTCTCTCTATGTCGATAACTGCCTCGTTGGCTTTGCCAACCATCCGTCGATGTAAATCTGATATGGGGCTAGTAGTTCCCTCAGCCTCAGCATGCCCCGCAGCAGTAGGCTGGCTTAGTTTAAAGAATCCTTGTCTTCCTTCTTCGAGTATACTTGACCTCGACCACGTCCTCTTCTTCCTCTACCATTGAGTCCGTTGTGGCTGAAGGGAGTACTGTTGTTGCTGGGTCTCCTGGGTTTCCAATGCCTTCAGTCTGTCCAGAATCTGCTGGAGAAGATGACTGTCTGTTGACGGTTTCTTGGATGCCAATTCCAACTTCTCAAGCCTCTTTGTAATGTCGGACAGCTGTCGAGCACTTTGATCCTGAGGAGAGGAAGTAGATCCTTCTAGTGGTTGTGAGAATCCTAATGTCTGAGGTTGGTGCTGACTACGACTGGGTCTTGGCTTGACAGGCTGGCTGTTGTTGATTTCCTGTTCAATCAGTCGAATGGTCTGTAGTAGTGTGTGGAAATCCATCGACGAGTAAAAAGATTGACGTGTTGCATCCTTCAATGCCAGATTCCTCAACCCTGTCCAGAACCGATTCCGTAGCATGGCCTGTCTTGCTTGTGTATCCAAGTAGGACCCTCTATCATGCACACTCTGTAGGATGTCCTCAAGCCTGATTCCCCATGAAGCCACTGTCTCCGAATCCTTCTGAGTTGCCTGATGAAACTGTTGAAGAAGCTGTTTGGCCGTGATAATGGTTCCGTAGGGGCCCTCAAACGCTGTAGAATATCTGTGACTGTAGCATATTCTCCTAGAGTAACTAACACACGGCGGCATCTCCTCTGAGTGACTTCCTCACAGCTTGCATAAGAGTTGAAGATGTAATGCTGTCATCCCTCATCAAGCAACGAATCTCAAACTTCCAGTTCTCGAAAGTTGTCTCCCCTTTCTGCACTGGCTCTTCACCTGAGAAGGCTGAAATCCTGAGTAGCGGCTGGAGTGTAGGCCATGGTGCAGGTGGATAGGTTGAAGGAGGAAAAGGAAACGATCCTGGTGTTGGGACATAAGATGGAAAACTAGGTGTGGAGAAGTTTCTTGAGTGTGGTGTAGAAGAAGTGGGTATGGAGCGAATGGTGTATTTCCCAGTCCCTGAAGATAGGTCAACATCCTGGCTTCGTCCTCTTGGAAATACCCTCGGACTTGATCTCCCAATCTTCACCACCTTGAGCCATGTTGTCCTCGATCCGTGGTATAACGAGTGAAAGGTAAACACCAATGACCAGCAAAGAAAAGCATGAAGTGTTTACTGGTTTATACAACCACGAGTAGACCCAGCAGGGTAACTACGGTGGTAACATATAAACGATGCTGATACTATTACGCTAGGTAAAGTATCTACTGTGCACAAACAGTAAACAAGGAATAGCAAACATGGAGGGAAGCATGAATGTATCTGTGATAGAATATGCTCTGATATTGCAGAGTGTATGATACTGTGCGTGGTATACCAAGGTGTGAAGCAAGAGCTAAGCATAAGCGCAACTCTAAGAGTTACTACGGTAATAAATGCTAAGGGTGTGCAGAGAGTATAAAACTTGCACAAGTGTGCAAATGCAAACTTGAGCACCCAACAGCAACAAACTTACCCAAGGCAAAAAGCAAACAACACCATGAGAAAGAAACACAACGCCAGTTGATCTGTGTGAAACAAGGGAGGCAATGCGCCTATAGGATAGGGCGAGGGAAGCACTATAGGATAGGGGAAAATGGAAAAGACCCTAAGTATATTATCCTAACAGTTTATAACGATTAACAAGCGCTGACGCCTTGACCCAGCCGGTGAGCGGACGCGAAATGTTAACGCGAGTGCATGGCTGTATAATTAGTGCAAATGAAAATGACTGACGCATACACACAAGCAAACATAAAATGTAAACAATCAACTATTGCACTAAGTCAACACACTAATATAATACTTAAGTATGCATTGTCGTTTTTACAGACAATATAGGTAGCTTGTTTATTTATAAATATAACTAAACTTGTCTAAACTAATCTAAATTAATCTAACTAAACTAATCTAACTAATTGAACTAATCTAACTAATTACACTAATCTAACTAATATGATGAAGTCAAGTTATGTCAATATTGCACAGTTATGCGAAATTCAATGCATTCATGCAATATTATGGCATGGTGACAAATGTCAATAGTATGAATACAACTGATCCATGAAATCAATGCAGATATCAATGTTATGAATATAGCAAATTCATGGATATAAATGGAATGTCACATATAAAATGCACTTTAGCAGCTGAATGTCTCCCAATGTCTCACTGATGATCACAGATATCACACGTTTATCACAGTCTTGTTTAGAGTGTCACATGTATATATGGATATCACAGATAAGGTCTAGAATATATAAGATGTAAAGTGTCTTATCACAGTCAAATAGAAGTTGACATATACACACCACGAAATCACTGGCGCAAATCTCACGTATATGACGATCCTTGAAGATGGCGTCCAGGTGAGCTGTACCGTGACGGTGTCGTGATGATATCGTGGGGTTGTTCTTGGTTCGTTGGCACTGGTTGACGCGATGTTATGATGAACCCGTCCCTGTTCGAGCCAATTGTCGCGGGTTCTGGTCTTGAGATTGTCCCAAGGACAATAATTGATGAGACGGGAATGTCGCTTAAGATATGCACCAGTTTATTGCCTGTGAAATATGAACAACATGAGAAAGATGTTGTATCGTCCGACATGGTCGGATGGTGACATGAAAGTGTCTATATCTTATATGAATACATCGGCAATAAACAATACAATTATAGATATAAGATTGGTATATAATAGTTATGCTATAATTGTATAATTGATAAAATATATATGACGTCACGCATAAGCGTTTAGTCCGGGATATTTACAATTGATGTGACGTCACGCATTAGCGATCAGTCAAAATTATATACAACTGATGATTTAGTATACTGTAGATATAAAATCATAATTATTGATCATTCACACACTGTCTTACATGCAATGCTAGTGCTTTAAGTTAGTAAGTGATCCACGCGAGAGAAAGTTTACATTACGCGGTCGCGATTAATTACTAACTTAAGATATATGTTATTACTATGTTGATGATAATAATATGTATACTAGCAATGATATAGATGTAGAAAGAATATATGTAGAGAGGGTGCTTACCTGTGAAATATGAACAACATGAGAAAGATGTTGTATGCGTCCGACATGGTCGGATGGTGACATGAAAGTGTCACACGTCACAGGCATGAAACGCACGAGATTTGGCGGGTTAGCCAAATACGGGTGGCACGTACAACTCTCTACATATAGCCAGTGGAGAAGCAGCCCTCTGTTGAAATAAAAGGGGAAATAGAAGGCTGTCGGCGACAAATATTTGACATAACATACCTGTTTATCATGTGAAAAGTTCAATGCCTTGTCCAGGCTGTAGAGTGTGATGTGAGTTTGCTGTGCAGAGTTACTTCCCTTAGCTAATTGGTTTGATTCTGCCTCATTCATGATCCTTAGTCTGGCAACATGCAGCTTGTATGTTTCACTGGAGTGACACATGTTTATGATTTAATAATTGAATGTTCACATTAATATTGGACTGCCTCCGTTGTGCAGTGGTTAGAGCGTCCGCCCGGAGAGCGGAAGTTCGCGGGTTCGATCCCCAACCGCGTCATACCAAAAGACATTAAAATATGGTACTTGTTGGTCCCTGCCTGGCGCTGGGCATTAATGGGTACAACAAGGACTGGTCGGCTCGGAGTCAGTATAATGTGTCTGAGTGTGGTATGGTATCTCAGTGGGCTAGCACTATAAAACCAGCTTCAGTCTGGGGTAGTACAAGCAGCCGCACCATACACATACACATGCATGCACGTTGTCATATGAGCATACTATTCTCAAGTACGACGTTAAACCCAATTTCACCTCACCTCACCCCACATTAATATTGATGTACAATAAAATCTATTAAGGCCAAATTAATTCAGATGTGTCAATGCCGGAAGGAAATACTAGTATGTTACACTGATTTATAGTAAGATACTGGATGTTAAGCTTATAGCCAGAATTTTGTCTTTCATCCCTGTTTGTTTAGAGTCTGAAGGGAAACAACTGGAGCAGGAGCTGAATGCTGTGGGTCCCGGAGAGGCGTATTTCGTCCCTTGTGATGTGTCCAATGAAGATGACATTAAGGTGGATACTTAGGGGTGGCATGCCAGAATCATTCATTAGTACAAAAATATCAATATTGTTTAACTTTATGTTTGATAAAGTACCCAGGTTAGAAAAATTGGTCTCACTAAACCATGCATGTCGTAATCCGGTGGTCAGGCTCGCTGACTTGGTTGACACATGTCATTGTATTCTAACTGCTTAGATTGATGCTCATGTTGTTGATCACTGGATTGTGTGGTCCAGACTCAATCATTTTATTGCTGAATCCGGCGTTAAACAACAAGCAACAACAATGTTTGATAAAAAAACAAGCTGAACCAGAAAGATGGTAATATGTATACTCACCCAGTTCTATTTCAGAACCTCATTGACAAGACTGTAGAAAAATATGGTCAGATAGACTGTCTCATCAACAATGCTGGAAGCCGTGAGTAATGGTTGCTGTTAAATATGGGGAAACATGGTAGTGAAATTGAAACATGATGGGACGGCCTGGATGCAGTCCCTGGTTTCCTATATAAATTTAAATAATAATCATGTTTCCAACAATCAAACAATATTGTTTTTACCCGTCCCAGGTATATTCTGAACGTATGAAAACTTCTTTTAACATTTGGAATGGTAACTGAAGTCTTATTTCTTTTGTTGTATTTTGTTTGTAGTACATATTATAATGGATTGAGACTGTTAATCATAAACACGATTGAGATGAATTATGTTGTACACAACACAGAGAAGTATTAAGCAACTTTTAGTTTCTTTCAGATCCACCATTCCACACAATAGATGAGTTCAGTGCTGATGACTTCCGAAGTCTGCTCAATCTTAATCTTGTCAGCTACTTCCTTGCTGCAAAGGTGAGCTCCAGTACCTTTTTTATCACCAGTAGACAGAAACTGTACATTATCAGACCAGTTCATTTGAGTTATTACATAGGGCTGCCCTTTGTTTTAATTTACGATTTATGAATTTGTTTTTAACGAATCGGGGTAATGGGGTAGCCAAGTGTAATTAGAGCCTTTGCTTTCCCCCCCACACACACACACACTGTGGCCGTGAATGAAGACCACTTGTAGTGTCCACTCACAGTCTCACAGTTTACATGTATGATGTAAACATTTCAGTATGCTCTGCCCTATCTACGGAAAACGGAAGGAAATATCATCAACGACTCAAGCCTGGTTGGGCAGATCGGACAAACGGGAGCGGTCACTTATGTCGCTACGAAGGTGAGGGTCTATAGCTGCATGCTTTATTAACGAATCAATGTCTTGGGTTAAATTCAGTTTTGTTGGCACACATGAGGCAACACACAGACTCAGTTAAGGAATTGAGGGAAGTTAGGGCAATATTGTGAAGGCGAAAATGGGATGTGGATAAAATTTGGTAATGGTTTCTTTTGTTAAGAATTATGGAATTGGATAACACTGATGTAAGGATGGGTGGATATAGTTTGATAATGGGTTTGTTAGGTTATGGATTACGAAAGTGGATAACACTGTAATAAGGGTGGGTGGATATAATCTGATAATCGATTATCAAATTGGATAAAACTGTATTAAGGGTGGGTGGATATAATCTAATAATGGATTACGAAATTGGATAACACTGTAATAAGGGTGGGTGGATATAATCTAATAATGGATTATCAAATTGGATAACACTGTAATAAGGGTGGGTGGATATAATCTAATAATGGATTGTCAAATTGGATAACACTGTAATAAAGGTGGGTGGATATAATCTAATAATGGATTACGAAATTGGATAACACTGTAATAAGGGTTGGTGGATATAATCTAATAATGGATTACGAAATTGGATAACACTGTAATAAGGGTGGGTGAATATAATCTGATAATGGATTACGAAATTGGATAACACTGTAATAAGGGTGGGTGGATATAATCTGATAATGGTTGGTTGTCTGTTCTTCACACTGAGTGTTCAGGCGCAATGTCTAGCTGATTGCATATCACTATCACAACTGCTAGGTTACATCCTGTTGCTGCTTACATCGCAGACACAGTGGTCTCCCTGAGGTGTGTCTGACTCTATTCATACTATTATGACTAGCTTCGTTATAGCTGACTGTTCACAGGCAAAGAGGGCTGGTGGGGTAGCCTAGTGGTTAAAGTGTTTGCTCGTCACACTAAAGGCCCGTGTTCTATTCCCCACATGGGTACAATGTGTGAAGCCCATTTCTGGCGTCCCCTGCCGTGCTATTGCTGGACAATTGCTAAAAGTGGTGTAACAACCAACTCACTCACAGGCAAAGAGAAATTGTTTTTCAGTAAGATGCAATATTTGTGTATTTTTGAGGGATGACTATTTTGTGACAAGGTGTGTTTGTTCCAGGGTGGGATCACAGCGATGACCAAGGCACTTGCGGTGGATGAATCCAAGTACAATGTAAGAGTCAATTCGTAAGTATAGCATTTTCATTAATTGTTTTTGTAAGATTAGCAGAAAGAAAGACCCAGCATTCTTCATCCTGTGCTTTAATATAATTTCATTGAATATCGTTGTCACAATATGAAAATGGAAAGTCCAGTAATGGTTTGTGGCAACTTGAATAATGAAAGTGTCAGAGTCATATTTCAATGTCAGTTGGTTAAAAAATCATTTCCATGACTTTGGCAAGTTAATATAACATTTGTCTATGAAAGAATTCATGACTGAAACTATGTAGGCTATATTCTGTTGGCAATCAAGGGAGGCAGCCACAATGACTGCTGAGAAAAATTTGACCAGGTACTAATGGGGGGAGCTAGTGCTGTACCCTGTCCACAACGCCACGTGATGTCCAGTGAAATACAGTCTCTTCATGCTGTACAAATGGGTTATAAGACCGAAAGAAATTTGAAATGTCCAAGAGCACTCCAAGCTATCATCCAACATTAACATAAATCTGTTTCCATTTCAGGTTTTCACCGGGCAATGTGTGGACCCCGCTGTGGGAAAATGCTGCCAACAATGAGAAGGATACACAGGGCTGTATAAAGGGGGGTGCTGATGCACAGGTGAGGGGGACACACAGGGCTGTATAAAGGGGGGTGCTGATGCACAGGTGAGGGGACACACAGGGCTGTATAAAGGGGGATGCTGATGCACAGGTGAGGGGACACACAGGGCTGTATAAAGGGGGGATGCTGATGCACAGGTGAGGGGACACACAGGGCTGTATAAAGGGGGTGCTGATGCACAGGTGAGGGGACACACAGGGCTGTATAAAGGGGTGCTGATGCACAGGTGAGGGGACACACAGGGCTGTATAAAGGGGGTGCTGATGCACAGGTGAGGGGACACACAGGGCTGTATAAAGGGGGTTGCTGATGCACAGGTGAGGGGACACACAGGGCTGTATAAAGGGGGGTGCTGATGCACAGGTGAGGGGACACACAGGGCTGTATAAAGGGGTGCTGATGCACAGGTGAGGGGACACACAGGGCTGTATAAAGGGGGTGCTGATGCACAGGTGAGGGAGCACACACAGGGCTGTATAAAGGGGGTGCTGATGCACAGGTGAGGGACACACAGGGCTGTATAAAGGGGGTGCTGATGCACAGGTGAGGGGACACACACAGGGGCTGTATAAAGGGGGTGCTGATGCACAGGTGAGGGGACACACAGGGCTGTATAAAGGGGGTGCTGATGCACAGGTGAGGGACACACAGGGCTGTATAAAGAGGGATGCTGATGCACAGGTGAGGGGACACACAGGGGCTGTATAAAGGGGTGCTGATGCACAGGTGAGGGACACACAGGGCTGTATAAAGGGGTGCTGATGCACAGGTGAGGGGGGACACACAGGGCTGTATAGAGGGGGGGGTGCTGATGCACAGGTGAGGGGACACACAGGGCTGTATAAAGGGGGGTGCTGATGCACAGGTGAGGGGACACACAGGGCTGTATAAAGGGGGGTGCTGATGCACAGGTGAGGGGACACACAGGGCTGTATAAAGGGGGTGCTGATGCACAGGTGAGGGGGACACACAGGGCTGTATAAAGGGGGTGCTGATGCACAGGTGAGGGGACACACAGGGCTGTATAAAGGGGGTGCATGATGCACAGGTGAGGGACACACAGGGCTGTATAAAGGGGGGTGCTGATGCACAGGTGAGGGGACACAGGGGCTGTATAAAGGGGGTTGCACTGAAGGAGGAAACACAGGGCTGAGGGGGACACAGGAAGAGGGGGACACAGCCGTACGGATGCTGTATAAAGGGGAGTGCTGATGCACAGGTGAGGGGACACACAGGGCTGTATAAAGGGGGATGCTGATGCACAGGTGAGGGGGACACACAGGGCTGTATAAAGGGGGGTGCTGATGCACAGGTGAGGGGACACACAGGGCTGTATAAAGGGGGGTGCTGATGCACAGGTGAGGGGACACACAGGGCTGTATAAAGGGGGTGCTGATGCACAGGTGAGGGGACACACAGGGGGCTGTATAAAGGGGGTGCTGATGCACAGGTGAGGGGAACACACAGGGCTGTATAAAGGGGGTGCTGATGCACAGGTGAGGGGACACACAGGGCTGTATAAAAGGGGGTGCTTGATGCACAGGTGAGGGAGGACACACAGGGCTGTATAAAGGGGGTTGCCGAGGCACAGGTGGAGGGACACACAGGGCTGCATAAGGGGTTGGATGCACAGATGAGGAGGACACACAGGGGCTGTATAAGGGGGTTGCACAGAAGGTGCACAGGTGAGGAGGACACACAGGGCTGTATATAAGAGGGTGCCAATGCACAGGTGAGGGAGGATACACAGGACTGTATAAGAGGGTTGCAGATGCACAGGTGAGGGAGGACACAGGGCTGTATAAAGGGGTTGCCAGTGTACAGGTGGGGAGGACACACAGGGACTGTATAAAAGGGGTTGCCGATGAACAGGTGAGGGGACACACAGGGCTGTATAAAGGGGCCGTCGCTGATGCACAGGTGAGGAAGCATGGGGCTGTATAAAGGGGGGTGCAGATGCACAGGTGAGGAGGGAAAGGAGAGAACAGGAGGGCTGTTTAAAGGGGTGCAGATGCACAGGTGAGGGGGACAAACAGGGCTGCATAAAGGGGGTGCTGATGCACAGGTGAGGGACACACAGGGCTGTATAAAGGGGGTGCTGATGGACAGGTGAGGGGACACACAGGGGCTGTATAAAGGGGTGCTGATGCACAGGTGAGGGGGACACACAGGGCTGTATAAGGGGGGTTGCCGATGCACAGGTGAGGAGGACACACAGGGCTGTATAAAGGGGGTGCCAAAGCACAGGTGAGGTGGGACACACAGGGCTGTATAAAGGAGGTTGCTGATGCACAGGTGAGGGGATACACAGGGCTGTATAAAGGGGGATGCTGATGCACAGGTGAGGGGACACACAGGGGCTTTATAAAGGGGGGTGCTGATGCACAGGTGAGGGGACACACAGGGCTGTATAAAGGGGGGTGCTGATGCACAGGTGAGGGGGAACAAGAGGGCTGTTTAAAGGGGGGTGCTGATGCACAGGTTAGGGGACAAACAGGGCTGCATAAAGGGGGGTGCTGATGCACAGGTGAGGGGACACACTGGGCTGTATAAGGGGTGTTGCCGATGCACAGGTGAGGAGGACACACAGGGCTGTATAAGCGGGGTTGCCAATGCACAGGTGAGGAGGAAACACACGGCTGTATAAGGGGGGTTGCAGATGCACAGGTGAGGAAGACACACAGGGCTGTATAAAGGGGGGGTGCTGATGCACAGGTGAGGGGATACACAGGGCTGTATAAAGGGGGGTGCTGATGCACAGGTGAGGGGACACAGAGGGCTGTATAAAGGGGGTGCTGATGCACAGGTGAGGGGACACACAGGGCTGTATAAAGGGGGGTGCTGAAGCACAGGTGAGGGAGAACAAGAGGGCTGTTTAAAGGGGGGTGCAGATGCACAGGTGAGGGGACAAACAGGGCTGCATAAAGGGTGTTGCTGATGCACAGGTGAGAGGGACAAACAGGGCTGTATAAAGGGGGGTGCTGATGCACAGGTGAGGGGACACACAGGGCTGTATAAAGGCAGTTGCTGATGCACAGGTGAGGGGGACACACAGTGCTGTATAAAGGGGGGTGCCAATGCACAGGTGAGGGGATACACAGGGCTGTATAAAGGGTGATGATGCACAGGTGAGGGTACACACAGAGCTGTATAAAGGGTGCTGATGCACAGGTGAGGGTTCACACAGAGCTGTATAAAGAGGGTGCCGATGCAAATGTGAGTGGGACACACAGGGCTTATAAAGGGGGTTGCCGATGCACAGATGAGGGGACACACAGGGCGGTATAAAAGGGTTGCTGATGCACAGGTAAGGGAGACCACAGGGCTGTATAAAGGGGGGTGCTGATGCACAGGTGAGGGGGACACACAGGGCTGTATAAAGGGTGGTGCTGATACACAGGTGAGGGGAACCACGGGTCTGTATAAAGGGGTGCTGATGCACAGGTGAGGGGGACACACAGGGCTGTATAAAGGGGGTTTTGATGCACAGGTGAGGGGACACACAGGGCTGTATAAAAGGGTTGCTGATGCACAGGTGAGGGGACACACAGGGCTGTATAAAGGGTGGTGCTGATACACAGGTGAGGGGGAACCACGGGTCTGTATAAAGGGGGGTGCTGATGCACAGGAAAGGGGACACACAGGAATGTAAAAAGGGGGGTGCTGATGCCCAGGTGAGGGGAACCATGGGTCTGTATAAAGGGGGGTGCTGATGCACAGGAAAGGGGACACACAGGACTGTATAAAGGGGGTTTTGATGCACAGGTGAGGGTGAACCACAGGGCTGTATAAAGGGGGGTTCTGATGCACAGGTGAGGGGGACACATGTGGTCTTGTAAAGGGGTAAAGGTGAGGGCTAACTGCATTGCTGTATAAGAGGATCACCATGTTTGTATTGAGCATCAAATCAAGAGCACGGGTAAGATGGACATGTGGGCATGTATGGGTCAGTCTGAACCCTCTTGTGTCAGTCTGAACCCTCTTGTAAGGGGGCCCCACAGGATTGTATAAGTAAAGATAACCCAAAGGGCTGTATAAAGAGGGTATGAGAACCCACAGACCTGTATAAAGGAGTGATAAGCCCTCATGAGAAGAATCCCGGGATGTATAAAATCTTGTACATAGAGGAATCATTTTAATCCCATGTCGTTCTGGTTTGAGAACATAGAATCAGCGTCCATAAAATTTCCGAGTTCCATGCTGGTATTCGAACCCATGGACCTTCTGATTTGAAGTCTGATGCCTTGTCCACATGACCAAAGAGCTAACCCCCTACACAGACAGAACAAGAAGTTAAATGGGAAATCCCTCAACAATCAAAAAGGGGATATATCTAAGAATTTATTGCTTACTTTCTCCCTTTTGTTTCAGCTTCTGGGGAGGTTTGGCACTATCGAGGAGTGTGGCCAGGCCTGCTTGTTTCTGGCAGCAGAGGGCACCTTCTGTACCGGCATCGATCTCAACCTGTCCGGTGGCGCTGAGCTCAACTATGGCTTCAAGAACATGAGAGAAAGAACAGGCATCTACCAATAAGAGTGTTGCTCTTCAAGGAAGCTTTTCTTGCCACCTGTATTTCATATGGCCAACACGTATTTAGCTTTAAATCTTTCCATGATTGCATCATATCCTTCAACTAATATAGCATGTGTAGGGGCAGTGGGGTAGCCCAGTGGTTAACACATTTGCTCGTCACGCTGTAGGCCTGCGTTCGATTCCCCATATGGGCACAATGTGTGAAGCCCATTTCTGGTGTCCCCGTCATGATATTGCTGGAATATTGCTAAAAGCGGCGTAAAACCAAACTCACTAGCTCAGTATACACATGTTATTTGCCTTTTCATTATACTTTACTTGAAATATTTGAATTTGAAGTCAAAAAGAAAATATGTTTGGTTATGTATGTAAAAAGATATTTTTATATACATGAGTTTAATGCATAGATTTGATAATGGTATATTTTGATGGTAGGCATTTCATCAAATTCCACAGAACATTATGCAGAGTACAGCAAAACATTGAAATCAGATCCAATATGTTTCCTCTCTTCAAGAAGATCTGACGACAACTCCTCAGAATGTTTTTTTATGGAGAACTTTCTTTTTGGACAGTGAGCATCAAAATGTCTGTATTCTTGGTCCTGATAAATGAAACATTCATACCAGAATATATGGGTTTTTTCCTATGTAAGAAAGGGCGATGAGGTAGCCTAATGG
Source organism: Haliotis rubra (assembly GCF_003918875.1). Classification (NCBI taxonomy): domain Eukaryota; kingdom Metazoa; phylum Mollusca; class Gastropoda; order Lepetellida; family Haliotidae; genus Haliotis; species Haliotis rubra. Next base: position 31,773 of record NW_025766803.1, on the reverse strand, counting down.
TTAAAGTGTTTGCTCATCACACCAAAGACCCAGGTTCGATTCCCCACATGGATACAATGTGTGAATGGGTACAATTTCTGGTGTCCCCTGCCATGATATTGCTGGAATAATGCTAAAAGCGGCTTAAAACTAAACTCACTCACTCACTCACCCAGAACTAACACATCAGATTCTGAATGTAGATAAAAAAGGCTGAAATACTGAAACAGAAATTGCTACATTTTGACTCCTGTAGGGCCCTAGTCACTAGTTGGGGGGTGACACAAGTGGTGAAGTCGGTCATATGTGCCTTACTGTTGTTCAGAGTTGCCTCCCTTGTGCCTACACAAAGTCAATGATCATGTTCAAATCCCTGTTCTGCCTGATTGTGTTTCAGGGTTTATTTGCACCATACCTGAGCTTGTGGAATTCACAAATGTGGTTTATGTCAAGGGCCTGCACTGACTGAAACCGACTTACACTATGTTTTAGGTGCGGCAGCTTTTGTAAATTATATTTCCTTTCAAAAGTTTAGACTCACTTAAAACACTCACTATATGCTATGGCTATATAAATGTATACATCTGAGATTGATTTCTCCACTATAGTCCGTCAACTGAACTTTTGGCACCCTGTTTTTCCCAATTTACCTTTTAACCAAAAATGCCTTTAAAATGTTTCTGTGCATACGCTCTTTATATCTTATGACCTATCTAAGGTTTACATTTAATAATTTTATGTCAATTATTAAAGCTTCTTCTTAAGAAGCCATCTTATAAAAATATGAAAAATAGAAGTAGTTATACAAGGGAGTAAAATGATACGATGGAACAGCCAACAACATGGTGTGACACCCGTGCATCTTGTTTACATTGTTACGCCTGCAAGCAAATCTACAGGGACTCTATAATCATCATAAATCCATTTTAAACAAGTAGATTCATTGAAGTCTTTAAAGACTGGTTGCTTGATCTCTTGTATCTATATCCAAATTTGAGCAACAGCTTGCATATGGTATGCTTTGATACATTGATGTCATGGTCTTCTTTTGAACAATATTTTCTTCAGTTTGCTTGACAATATGGATCGATGTAACCGACGCATGAAGTCCCTCACAACCCTTCTATCGAATTCATCAAGCTTTGTTTTCTTTGCATTTTTTGAGACGGTCCCCGAGTTAACAGCCATGTCATCGTCAGGCTCTGAAATAGTGTCATGGGAGATAACTCTTTGCAATATTGTTTTGCAGATCTTAGAGGCATTAAATGTCTTTTGGAGAAACATTCAATTGAAATGTTTTAAAAAGAATTTCGCTTTGCCTCGTGCTTGAAAAAGTTGTAAACTCTTTTGATTATTTGACGGTCATCTTTGTGCAACATCATTTTTCCTACAACCTGTGCTTGTTGACGATCTTTGACATCACTTAAGCATGCTAATGTAAATACCCGTGCCTGTACATATCATGCTGACACACATTTTACAGTGTTGTTGGCTTTTCCATCACGTGCATTAACCCCTTGTAAAACTCTCCACAGTTTTACAATTATTATATGACAGGTTTAAAGGCAAAATCTTTAATAATCGTTTTAAAATTACTAAAATTGATATCTTGTTAGGTCACAGTATACAATTACCATATGAACAGAGTAGTGTTTTAAAATATTCAGGAGTGTTGTATAACTTGTGAAAAACAGGGTGCCAAAAGTTAAGTTTACGGACTATAACTTGGGGGAACAAACTGCAAACCTTATGCAGATGAATTGCACGAGGATCATGCATCAAATTGCTGAAAAGCATGTGCTTGTGAACAGCTGCGTCTTGGTGTAAAGTTTTGTAAAGAATTTGCCAATTTTCACTGATTTTTATCCCCCAGGCATGTAATGCGGGGGGATATAGTCATCGCCTCGTCCGTCTGTCCGTCTGTCCGTCCATCCGTCAGTAATAATACTTAATCTCAAAAGGGTGGGGTAGGTTTCGTTTCCGGAGCACAACTCAAAATCTTCTTAATATCTTTCGGTAAAACTTAGCAGATATGTGAGGCAGATCTTGAAGTGGTGCCTTTTGCTATTTGCAGATTTTTGTCATTTATTTTTTTCATGATTTCCATGGAAACGATTTGCACTTAGTCTAAAATCAAGCTGGACTTTAAGTAACTGTCAGATGATTTGTTCTTTCAAAGATGTGGGGGCTGGGGGGATATGACATCTTCTGATGAGTCTTGTTAATAGTGTTTCTGTTTGAGAACCATATAAGTGGGGTCAAGAGAAAGATTTTAGGCTCCACAACTTGCTGTGCATAGTTGTGTCCCTTTGATATGACAGGAACTGCTGGTTACTGATTTTTTAACAAACTTCCATCATGTAGGTGATATACTGCTGAGTGCACTGTTAAACAACAAACAAACGAAAATGTCAAACAAATCATTTCAGAAGTGACTGAAAGACCTTTGGATGGTTGCTTTTCTTGATGATATACATTTTGTGTCATTATACTCATATCGAATATTTTTCAACCTCTTTTTCGCCCAGCCAAAATGTGCCTGTCCACAATGTGACTACTACAATGCATGCTTAACGAACTATTTCTGGAACTTCCAAGTGTCCACCATATAATATTGGTAAAAACAGTCAAGTTATGTTTTTACAACTGTAGTAAAGATGAAGATGTCTTTAGTATTGTCTGATTATGATGATGGTTTGGGGTTTAACGTCGGCTTCTGATTACATATCAACTCCTATATTTAAATGTCAGGATATTCCATGCCCATATTCAAATGAAAAAGCAAATCTACACTATTTGGTGACTGGACAAAATCCACCCCAAATTTGCCACCCCGGACAAAATCCACCTCTTCTTAACAATAAAATGGACAAAATCCACTCTTCTCAAATTGCTATTGTTAAAGGTTTTAGTGTGTCCTGATCTTTGATCAAGTTGTTTTTCTCAAGCATTGCAAGCATTGTTTTGATAGCATTTATGTTTTCCTAATTGGCTGTTGTTCCTAGATGTTGTTCTCTATTTGTCACATTTTGATCACTACTTAATCCTCTTTCATGTATCATTAAGTAGTCTCACACTTTGATCATTACGTAATCCCCTTAAAGAATTAAGATGTTTTTGTAAGCCTGATTGGAGCCCTTTATACTCATGTTTTGATAGAACATACTTTTTAATGAGTTTGAGATCATCCTGTTTATTTTAAACTAATGCAGCTTAACTGAATCTACATTCTATGCCCCACTATGCTATATATGGTGTTTATAACTTACCCCTACACACACCCCTCACATCCTAGGCCCCTCTTTACACTATCATTTAATTTAATCCTATCTCTTACCTATTAACAATTATTACCCCTTTTTATTTCTCTTTTCCCTTCATAAACTCGGCTTTTACTATTTTATTTCGTTTATCTGTTTTTAAACGTTTTTATTCAAAATTCCACTTAGGTTAACGCCCCAGCATTTACATTTTTTTGGGTACGGTGATTTATTCCTTATTATAAACTTATTAATTATTATCTTATATCCCACCTACCCTGTCGGCGACATTGTCTACAGTCAGAAGCCGACGTTAAACCTCAAACCATCATCATCATCCTGTTTATTTTAAATGAGTTTGAGATCTTCTGCTTAAGATAAAGGCTTCTATAGTACATTTGTATATTATAGTTTTTGTCAAAAATGCAACTTCACCATACATCATGGAAGTGATATGGAACAACAAGGGTGGTTCGAAGTTGCTATATCAGGGTTATTCGTAAATAAAGAAGAAAGAAAGCAAATCAACAATTAGGTGGGAGTATTCCCACTATTTATAGGCATATTTTTATGCCTTTCATTGTCTGAAACAAACAGTATTACAGTGTTGGGTTTAGTATTACAGTGTTGGGTTTAGTATTACAGTGTTGGGTTTAGTGTTACATTGTTGGGTTTAGTGTTATATGTTGGGTTTAGTGTTACATTGTTGGGTTTAGTGTTACATTGTTGGGTTTGTTATCATAATGTTGGTTTTTGTGTTACGGTAACAGTGTTGCATTTAGTGTTGCTTTAGTTTTCCATTAACGACCTTTCCTTTAGTGTTAAAGTGTTCAGTTTAGTGTACTGTAATCAGGGTTTAGTATTATAGTGTTAAGTTTAGTGTTACTGTAATCAGGGTTTAGTATTATAGTGTTAAGTTTAGTGTACTGTAATCAGGGTTTAGTATTGCAGTGTTAAGTTTAGTGTGCTGTAATCAGGTTTAGTATTACAGTGTTAAGTTTAGTGTACTGTAATCAGGGTTTAGTATTGCAGTGTTAAGTTTAGTGTACTGTAATCAGGGATTTGTATTATAGTGTTAAGTTTAGAGTTACTGTAATCAGGGATTAGTATTACAGTGTTAAGTTTAGTGTACTGTAATCAGGGATTAGTATTACAGTGTTAAGTTTAGTGTACTGTAATCAGGGATTAGTATTACAGTGTTAAGTTTAGTGTACTGTAATCAGGGATTAGTATTACAGTGTTAAGTTTAGTGTACTGTAATCAGGGATTTGTATTATAGTGTTAAGTTTAGAGTTACTGTAATCAGGGATTAGTATTACAGTGTTAAGTTTAGTGTACTGTAATCAGGGATTAGTATTACAGTGTTAAGTTTAGTGTACTGTAATCAGGGATTAGTATTACAGTGTTAAGTTTAGTGTACTGTAATCAGGGATTAGTATTACAGTGTTAAGTTTAGTGTACTGTAATCAGGGATTAGTATTATAGTGTTAAGTTTAGTGTACTGTAATCAGGGATTAGTATTACAGTGTTAAGTTTAGTGTACTGTAATCAGGGATTAGTATTACAGTGTTAAGTTTAGTGTACTGTAATCAGGGATTAGTATTATAGTGTTGTTTTAGTTTTACAGTAACACCTTAGTTTTAGTGTTCTAGTGTTGAGTTGAGTTTTACAGTGTTGGCTTTTGTGTTACTATAACATTATCGGGTGTAGTGTCCCTGGTTCTGGAAATAACAGGGCTGATTTGTCAGTCCAAACTTCTGGAAGCGATGTATATAGACATTTTGTTGATATTGTGTGTGTCACTGTTATAAAAAAATAATGTGTGTGGTTTAGAAAAAAGGTTGGAATCAAACATTGACTTCAAAATGCTTTCATCTTGTTTCTTTACTTGGTTTGTTTTAGTCCTTTTTGAATAAATATTGCTTAAGAAATACAGATATGCTTGTTATTTATATTGGAGTGTCTGAAACGCAACCACCTCTGGAGCAACAGCCGTGTACAGTTCCTGGGAGATTTTCACAGTTCACAATAACTCTAATGATATCCAACCATCTGCAAGGGTTTGTTGTAATTGTCTGTTGTATTCACAGATGGTGCATGTAATGTAGCAAGGGTGCCACGGATGTAATGTAAGACACGATATTTTGTACATGAGATAATATAATGTAAGATATATATAATGTAAGATATTTTATTAATTCAAAATAACACCACAATATGTTTTAACATTTAATAAATATACACAAATATCAAGCAAGTATTTGGTAACATAGCAAATATTTTTTGTATGTTTTGTAAATATGTATCACAATGATATAAACACGAGGTGAATAAATATATCTTTTTACAAGGTTTAAAAATAGTCCATGCAGGTGATAACAGCAGCAAAAACAACAAAGGAATATTTTTCTTAATTATATTTGTTTTGATGTTCTTTATGAATGACCCAGTTTCCTCCCTCCCTTCCCTAGCCTGCATCTACACACCTCCTCCTGCACCCCATCCCCCCTTGAGTCCCTGCTACACCTTCTTCTACAACAGATGTTTCAGCAAAGCTTATCGCATTAGTCCATGCCTGTAGGGGAGGTGGGGTAGCCTAGTGGTTAAAGTGTTCCCTCATCATGCCGAAGACCCGGGTTCGATTCCCCACATGGGTCATATGTGAAGCCCATTCTGGTGTCCCCGCCGTGATATTGATGGAATATTGCAAAAAGCGGTGTAAAACTAAACTCACTCACTCTTCTATACATCCCCGCTGCTCCTCCTCCAACACCGTTCCCCTCTTGTTCACCTTGTCTCCTACACCACTTCCTCCTCCTCCAGCTAGTAGGGTGCCTCTGAAACCAAGTCCACCACAGGACAAATGTCAGCCCACAGGGCACCTGCTGGAATATTAAATTCTTCGTCCCAGCTGAGGCTTTCATCTTCACTTTCGTCCCGCCCGCCTGCCTCCATCCATGGGGGTATCCCGTACAGTGGGTCATTGGGAACCCCCTCCCCTCGGGACCAGGCATCCCCTGCCACTTCCCACCACAGGCTGCCAGGGGACACACACCACTTTGGATCATATAGTTGGCTGGAACAGGAGTCCGATTCAAGTCCCTCAGCGTCAGGGTGATGTGGTTTGACTGAGCACGTGTCTTTCACTTCTGTTTTTTTTTTTATTAAAATATTTTCGTCGTAGGGCAGACCCTCCATACTTGTTCACAATATACGTCATACCCGCAACACCTGAAACAGGAGATGTATAGTGTATACTACCAGGAATACGGATGAAGGGTTGTGTCCCTTGGTCGTTTAAGGATCCACAGCTCAATGTTTTGAAACAGATTTTTGTCCCGATCATTATCATGTTCCTACAATGTGTTATTGTGTTTCACATGGCTAACGTGTATTACTGGTTTTTTCCTCCCATTTTAAACAGATAAAGTAATCATTAAGTTATATGATGATGTTTCCAGATTTGTCAGCGCCATGATGGTGCCACCAAAGAAATGCATCGCTTCCCGCTTTCCTCCCCAATCAGACTGACACACCGTGATATAACGAACATGTCCTCTCAAAGCGGATTTAAACCCAACTCACTCACTCACTCCTCTATTGTAAAGACAAAGGCACAAGGTTATAGGTTGGAGATTTGATGTGATAAGCCCAACTGACACTACTTACACAACAGAGCAGTCCCTCCAGTCACGACCGCTTTCGCAAATCCAGACTTCAGTTCTGTAAAACATTAAATACGACATGTGTATTACTCAGGTACATAAGCCTCCTACCCCACCCCATTTGTTGTTCCTTTGTGGCGAAATAACATTCAGGAAGGTATGAAGATTACTGTTTTGTACACCAATGTAAAACAACATTCACTCATGTAAAGGCATGGTGTAGACAACTTACCCAGATCGACCTTGGCGTTCTGTACCACAGAGCGGGGCAAGCTAGAGAGTATGGACCTGGAAACATACATCTTAAAATGGGAACTAACGAATAAAATATCAACATGATCAATATATAATTCCTTAAAATAAGTACATAGTTCGTGAGTGCGTGTGTGTGTGCGTTCGCGCTTGCGTTTAAGGAAAAAAACCCAGCAACACTAGACCAGTCTCATCCTTTTTAAGGCAGCCCCAAAAATGTATCTAAATGTTTAGTTCTATAAGTAAATTGTTAATCATAGGGCGCCTATGAATAGTGACAAGTGTCAATGGTCTGTCACTAAGCCCGTCATTATAACGGCTCCTTAACCGAATCGGAAGCATTTAATACAGGTTGACTATATCTTACCCTGCTTCTTGTACGATGCTTTTAGCAGTGACATCGCGTAGATGTTGCAACGTCAGGGAACTACACACTCCCTGTAAAACACCAAACAAACCCATCTCTAAAGCTTTCCAATAAAAAGACGCAGTGATTGTTGAAGTGTCACGTGACGCTGTCTGTGACGTCATTGGCAGCAACAACGCAGGTGATGACGAATTTTGTGTAACACTGAACAATCTGTATGTAGAGGGCGCTGCCAGAGAGGGGGTTTTCGGTTTGGGGATTCTGAAAAACTGTTTTAGAATCAGTTTATTAAACATATTTGTCGTTTTGACTACAGAGGGTGTTTTTTGCGTTGCCGGCGGTATGGATGTAAAAAACCAATTTGTAAACTGTGTAAATCAGCTCAAAACGGAAATATGTATATCGTTGTACCGGTGTCCTGGCAAAGTTCTTCCAGAAACAGGAATAGAACTAGTGATTCATCCACTGAGGCTGAATGAAACTTGAACTTTACTCACACATGTAAAAGCCAGAAGGAATACATGCATGGCCAGAAGTAGTGCAAACATTATATTTGCCACTTGTGATCATGGAGTTATATTGTTTTGGCCATTAACGATGACCATATGACTAACAACGGGTCCTGATAATCTGAGGGGTACCCGGGTCCTATTGAGAAACCCAACTCAGTCTCTCTCTCTTACCCAAGTCGCTACTGTGCACAACTGATTGCGGCGCCTTAGGAGACTCTGTGACTCGTGTATCCTTGATCCCGGAAAAATAAATAAAACTCAGTTCCCCTCAAGACTCCAATGATGGGTTAAGTCAAGACTGAAATTAAGACTTGTTCTTGCCTATTTGTTTATTTATTTATTTGTTTGTTTGTTTGTTTGTTTCTGTGGTACAACTGTCTGCGATATCAGTCATGTGCCGTTGTCCATTCAGATTTTGTCTGATTGTCACAAGGTCAGGTTTACAGTCATGTCTGTGGTCTTCCACAACATCAATGAACCCCGCCAAATGGTACTTGCTCCAAGATATATTCTTGTGCATATGCAGCGTTTCTGCAGCCGCAAACACAACAAACAAAAGAAATCGACTTTCGTCAGACCAGTGGGAGATCGTTTCACATCATCAGAAAACCCACATTTCCAATATTTTCTTGGAAAATGATAACTTATTATATCAACAAAATACTGGGAACTGTCTGTCTTGCGTGAAAAGAAGTAGAAAGGTTTATTCACTCGAGAGATGCCTGGGATGTGGATACTGATGATAGTCACCCTGGTTTAGATTTCCCACAGTACAACCTTATTCTTCAACCATTGCAGTGGGGCACAGTCAAATAGCTATGCCATCGAAACGCCGGGCGAAAATAAAATAAAAAATAAACAAACAAAAAAACTACGGTATGAAGTCAAACAAAGGTGTACCGTTCACTTTGCCAATTTTGCAAGTTTCTAATTTGTACATTTTTTATTTCAACAGGCAACTTGTTATTGCAAGACAAACTGATGAATATTATGTCTGAATCAGTTAACATAGCCTTTGTCTTACACACACACCTGTGTGTGCGCGTGCGTGTGCATGTGGGTGTGCGTGTATTATTTAGGAGATAAACCTACTTAGTGGGAAAATGAGGGGGTATATAACGAAATTATAATAGCTCTAAATTTCATTTAAAACCGAACGCGTAGCGTGAGGTTTTAAATGAACAATTTAGAGCTATTATAATTTCGTTATATACCTCTGATTTTCCCACACAGTAGGTTTATCTCCATTCTACCATGACTATTTTATGAACAATTTCAGTTGGAACTCTTTCTTTGGTTATGAGTCAATACGTGAAGCGGCCTCGCATTCCAATCTCAAGTGGCATCGCCCGAAACGGGGTGATTGGTGGCATACCGTCAATAACTAACCGACTCCAGATTCAGTAATAACAAATCACGTTGTTTTTTTCAATGCATTAATCACCGATCATTAACTGATAAGTTGGAAAACATATATCAAATAAGTTTAAAAAGCTTGGTTCACATTTGAAAATTCCACCGTAGACCCTTTCCCCACCAGAATAATGGCAGCAACCTCATGGCCTTGACCTTGTCTCGGAAGTCATTGTTTACATTTACGTGCAAATTTGGAAAGATGCGACAGGAGAGCCTCTGACAGTTTGCGCAAGGTTAACCTGATTGTATGACTGAGATAGTCTTTGATATCTAATTACTGGTATACTGGTACAAAATTTAAGAGTAGAGGCGCTTTTGCTGTAACGAGAAGTCCGTGTTGTACCGAATTTAGATACTGTTGAATTTTGCGCCCTGTCAACTTGACGACTTCACGCACCTCTACGTCTGCGTGCGACAGCTGTGGTGACCCTTACACACTCATGTGTGTACTTTGTGCTCAAATTCGATTCTACGGATATTATTTTCTACATTTTGGAAAGTGTTTTGTGACCTAGTGGCTTCAAAGTGTAGTGAATTCAAATTGAATCGGATTCGCTGGCATGTTCGCGAGTCTAGCTGTTGACAAAGAGCCAGATTTGTGGTGATATTTCCGAAAGGATGGAACAGGACATGAGGGTGTACCTCTGGCATAAACACGGTAAGGTAATTAATTATACTTTAATAGACTACTTTAGATCAAGCAGTGTAATGGATAAGAGGGATCATGACGAAGCTAAATAACTTTTTCAACGATATTATACTTTTAGAAAAAAATATGTTGGGCTAAACAGAACGGTTTGCAGATTCTGTAATTACTACCGCTAAATTTGAAACAGTACACATTTCAAAATATCATTTTGTTTGAACTGATAACCCAACTGTTTATTTATGTGGACGGAAGGCATTAAAATTTCTTCGGCGTTCGATGTTAATGCATCCTCCGTTACGGGATCAAGATCAGTGGCGATATCGTTGACGAAAGCTGATAATAAATTTAACACGGAAATTATGTAGCAGTCTATTGCTGGATCTATTCTGACATAACATAGAATCAACGTAAACATATTTGTTCTTGCTGATTTTTTATTCGGAAAGCAGACGATGTTTTGATCTTGTTCGACTGAATATTTGTTTCCATGCTTTCGAAGTACTTTTGTATGTATAAACACCTATTGCTGTGATTTACGCCAGTAGTGAGTCGAGCCCGTCATCGCTAAATCCATCTTTAAAGACATATGTGTAATTTCCGACAGCAAAATCGCCGTAATTTATAGATGCATCGGTAGGTGTTTGGTGTCCGCCATGTTGGTGGGCAGACAAAATAGTGCATTACCGTAAACCATGTATGATTGCGCACGGAAAATCAGATACCTGTATAACGTGATTATATACCCCTGAATGACTTTAATTAACCAATCACCATCCAGTGTTTACTGAAGTCATGGTAGAATCTTGTTTATGGTATTGAATTGTGCATCTGAATAGGTCTCTAACATATGGTCTTTAATTTCAGTTTTGCAAGTTATGATATTCGGTTTCAATCACTTTGATCTAACGTTGAATGCTTGTTATTTATGCTGGAGTGTCTGAAATGCAACCACCTCAACTGGAGCAAAAGCCGTGTACAGTTCCTGGGAGATTTTCACAGTTCACAATAACTCTAATACTATCCAACCATCTGCAAGGGTTAATTGTAATTGTCTGTTGCATTCACAGATCGTGCATTAGGACGTAATGCAGTAAGGGCGCGACAGATGTAATGTAAGATATTTCACTAATTTAAAATAACACCACAACATGTTTTAATTTTTAATAAATATATACAAACATCAAACAAGAATTCGGTAACAAAGTAAATATTTGTTGTATTTAAATATGCATCACAAATGATATAAACACGAGGTTAATAAAATATCTTTTTTACAACGTTTAAAAATAGTCCATGCAGATGATAACAACAGCAGCAAAAACAACAAAGGAATATTTTACTTCATTATGTTTTTTTTATGTTTTCCTTTATGAATGACCCGGTTTCCTCCCTTCCCTAGCCTGCATCTACACACCTCCTCCTCCTCCTGCACCCCATCCCCCCTTGAGCCCCTGCTACCCCTTCTTCTACAGCAGATGTTTCAGCAAAGCTTGTCGCATTAGTCCATGGTGGGGTAGCCTAGTGGTTAAAGTATTCCCTCATCATGCCGAAGACCCGGGTTCGATTCCCCACATGGGTACAATATGTGAAGCCCATTCTGGTGTCCCCCCGCCGTGATATTGCTGGAATATTGCTAAAAGTGGCGTAAAACTAAACTCACTCACTCTTCTATACATCCCCGCTGCTCCTCCTCCAACACCGTTTTTCTCTTGTTCACCTTGTCTCCTACACCACTTCCTCCTCCTCCAGCTAGTAGGGTGCCTCTGAAACCAAGTCCACCACAGGACAAATGTCAGCCCACAGGGCACCTGCTGGAATATTAAATTCTTCGTCCCAGCTGAGGCTTTCATCTTCACTTTCGTCCCGCCCGCCTGCCTCCATCCATGGGGGTATCCCGTACAGTGGGTCATTGGGAACCCCCTCCCCTCGGGACCAGGCATCCCCTGCCACTTCCCACCACAGGCTGCCAGGGGACACACACCACTTTGGATCATATAGTTGGCTGGAACAGGAGTCCGATTCAAGTCCCTCAGCCTCAGGGTGATGCTGTTTTACTGAGCACGTGTCTTTCACTTCTGTTTTTTTATTAAAATATTTTCGTCGTAGGGCAGACCCTCCATACTTGTTCACAATATACGTCATACCCGCAACACCTGAAACAGGAGATGTATAGTGTATACTACCAGGAATACGGATGAAGGGTTGTGTCCCTTGGTCGTTTAAGGATCCACTGCTCAATGTTTTGAAACAGATTTTTGTCCCGATCATTATCATGTTCCTACAACATGCCCAATGTGTTATTGTGTTTCACATGGCTAACGTGTATTACTGGTTTTTCCTCCCATTTTAAACAGATAAATTAATCATTAAGTTATATGATGATGTTTCCAGATTTGTCAGCGCCATGATGGTGCCACCAAAGAAATGCATCGCTTCCCGCTTTCCTCCCCAATCAGACTGACACACCGTGATATAACGAACATGTCCTCTCAAAGCGGATTTAAACCCAACTCACTCACTCACTCCTCTATTGTAAAGACAAAGGCACAAGGTTATAGGTTAGAGATTTGATGTGATAAGCCCAACTGACACTACTTACACAACAGAGCAGTCCCTCCAGTCACGACCGCTTTCGCAAATCCAGACTTCAGTTCTGTAAAACATTAAATACGACATGTGTATTACTCAGGTACATAAGCCTCCTACCCCACCCCATTTGTTGTTCCTTTGTGGCGAAATAACATTCAGGAAGGTATGAAGATTACTGTTTTGTACACCAATGTAAAACAACATTCACTCATGTAAAGGCATGATGTAGACAACTTACCCAGATCGACCTTGGCGTTCTGTACCACAGAGCGGGGCAAGCTAGAGAGTATGGACCTGGAAACATACATCTTAAAATGGAAACTAATGCTTAAAATATCAACATGATCAATATATAATTCCTTAAAATAAGTACATAGTTCGTGTGTGCGTGTGTGTGTGCGTTCGCGTTTGCGCTTAAGAAAAACAGCAACACTAGACCAGTCTCATCCTTTTAAGGCAGCCCCAAAATGTATCTAAATGTTTAGTTCTATAAGTAAATTGTTAATCATAGGGCGCCTATGAATAGTGACAAGTGTCAATGGTCTGTCATTAAGCCCGTCATTATAACGGCTCCTTAACCGAATCGGAAGCATTTAATACAGGTTGACCATATCTTACCCTGCTTCTTGTACGATGCTTTTAGCAGTGACATCGCGTAGATGTTGCAACGTCAGGGAACTACACACTCCCTGTATAACACCAAACAAACCCATCTCTAAAGCTTTCCAATAAAAAGACGCAGTGATTGTTGAAGTGTCACGTGACGCTGTCTGTGACGTCATTGGCAGCAACAACGCAGGTGATGACGAATTTTGTGTAACACTGAACAATCTGTATGTAGAGGGCGCTGCCAGAGAGGGGGTTTTCGGTTTGGGGATTCTGAAAAACTGTTTTAGAATCAGTTTATTAAACATATTTGTCGTTTTGACTGCAGAGGGTGTTTTTTGCGTTGCCGGCGGTATGGATGTAAAAACCAATTTGTAAACTGTGTAAATCAGCTCAAAACGGAAATATGTATATCGTTGTACCGGTGTCCTGGCAAAGTTCTTCCAGAAACAGGAATAGAACTAGTGATTCATCCACTGAGGCTGAATGAAACTTGAACTTTACTCACACATGTAAAAGCCAGAAGGAATACATGCATGGCCAGAAGTAGTGCAAACATTATATTTGCTACTTGTGATCATGGAGTTATATTGTTTTGGCCATTAACAATGACCATATGACTAACAACGGGTCCTGATAATCTGAGGGGTACCCGGGTCCTATTGAGGAAACCCAACATCACCTCCCTCTCTCTCTCTCTTACCCCCCTCCCCACCTTATAAGGGACGCTACTGTGCACAACTAATTGCGGCGCCTTAGGAGACTCTGTGACTCGTGTATCCTTGATCCCGGAAGAATAAATAAAACTCAGTTCCCCTCAAGTCTCCAATGATGGGTTAAGTCAAGGCTGAAATTAAGACTTGTTCTGGCCTATTTGTTTATTTATTTATTTGTTTGTTTGTTCGTTTGTTTCTGTGGTACAACTGTCTACGATATCAGTCATGTGCCGTTGTCCATTCAGATTTTGTCTGATTGTCACAAGGTCAGGTTTACAGTCATGTCTGTGGTCTTCCACAACATCAATGAACCCCGCCAAATGGTACTTGCTCCAAGATATATTCTTGTGCATATGCAGCGTTTCTGCAGCCGCAAACACAACAAACAAAAGAAATCGACTTTCGTCAGACCAGTGGGAGATCGTTTCACATCATCAGAAAACCCACATTTCCAATATTTTCTTGGAAAATGATAACTTATTATATCAACAAAATACTGGGAACTGTCTGTCTTGCGTGAAAAGAAGTAGAAAGGTTTATTCACTCGAGAGATGCCTGGGATGTGGATACTGATGATAGTCACCCTGGTTTAGATTTCCCACAGTACAACCTTATTCTTCAACCATTGCAGTGGGGCACAGTCAAATAGCTATGCCATCGAAACGCCGGGCGAAAATAAAATAAAAAATAAACAAACAAAAAACTACGGTATGAAGTCAAACAAAGGTGTACCGTTCACTTTGCCAATTTTGCAAGTTTCTAATTTGTACATTTTTATTTCAACAGGCAACTTGTTATTGCAAGACAAACTGATGAATATTATGTCTGAATCAGTTAACATAGCCTTTGTCTTACTCACACACCTGTGTGTGCGCGTGCGTGTGCATGTGCATGTGGGCGTGCGTGTATTATTTAGGAGATAAACCTACTTAGTGGGAAAATGAGGGGGTATAGCGAAATTATAATAGCTCTAAATTTCATTTAAAACCGAACGCGTAGCGTGAAATTAATATAATATAATTTCGTTATATACCTCTGATTTTCCAACACAGTAGGTTTATCTCCATTCTACCATGACTATTTTATGAACAATTTCAGGTGGAGCTCTTTCTTTGGTTACGAGTCAATACGTGAAGCGGCTTTGCATTCCAATCTCAAGTGGCATCGCCCGAAACGGGGTGATTGGTGGCAAACCGTCAATGACTAACAAACTCCAGATTCAGTAATAACAAATCACGTTTTGTTTTTTCAATGCATCAATCACCAATCATTAACTGATAAGTTGGAAAACATATATCAAATAAGTTTAAAAAGCTTGGTTCACATTTGAAAATTCCACCGTAGACCCTTTCCCCACCAGAATAATGGCAGCAACCTCATGGCCTTGACCTTGTCTCGGGAAGTCACTGTTTACATTTACGTGCAAATGTGGAAAGATCCGACAGGAGAGCCTCTGACAGTTTGCACAAGGTTAACCTGATTGTATGACTGAGATAGTCTTTTGTATCTAATTACTGGTACTGGTACAAAATTTAAGAGTAGAGGCGCTTTTGCTGTAACGAGAAGTCCGTGTTGTATCGAATTTAGATAAGTTTGTTGAATTTTGCGCCCTGTCAACTTGACGATTTCACGCACCTCTACGTCTGCGTGCGACAGCTGTGGTGACACTCTCCTACCCAGAGTTCCATGCGGCAAGCCAGCATAGTACCTCTGCCACAGGCCAGAAAAATGTGACGATTCGTCACATCTTGCAATGTCCATTCAATATAATGTACAGATTTCTTTTACTCTTTTATTTTTGACGAGTCTACACATCTAACTAAACATCTTTAATAGACTGGTTTAGTTTCACTGAGAAAATATCCAAAAATATGTAACACTATTTCGATTTGCGTAGCGATCCTTTGTTTACATAGGTTGTACGGCTCCACGTGCAGTCATCGAAGCCGACGGAGAGTAAACGATGCAGCCAGTTTGATATCTAAATATGTACTGTCATAGACCTAACTGCCGCAGTTGTGGAAGAATATATATGTAACAATGTAAAACATGAAGAGAGCGCCGAATAGCTTTCGTGAGTCCAGTCTCTTATTATTATGAATATGCGCGTTTGATTACAAACAAGAGAAAAGTCCGGTCACGTGATATGCAAATTGGCCTGTGGCACTGATGTTATGTAAGTCATCGCTGTACCGGAGTGTGCTGTGGTGACTCTTACACACTCATGTGTGTACTTTAGTTTGTGCTCAAATTCGATTCTACGGATATTATTTTCTACATTTGGAAAGTGTTTTGTGACCTAGTGGCTTCAAAGTGTAGTGAATTCAATTTGTGCTCAAATTCGATTCTACGGATATTATTTTCTACATTTTGGAAAGTGTTTTGTGACCTAGTGGCTTCAAAGTGTAGTGAATTCAAATTGAATCGGATTCGCTGGCATGTTCGCGAGTCTAGCTGTTGACAAAGAGCCAGATTTGTGGTGATATTTCCGAAAGGATGGATCAGGACATGAGGGTGTACCTCTGGCATAAACACGGTAAGGTAATTAATTATACTTTAATAGACTACTTTAGATCAAGCAGTGTAATGGATAAGAGGGATCATGACGAAGCTAAATAACTTTTTCAACGATATTATACTTTTATAAAAAAAATATGTTGGGCTAAACAGAACGGTTTGCAGATTCTGTAATTGTGTTTTACTACTGCTAAATTTGAAACAGTACAAATTTCAAAATATCATTTTGTTTGAATTGATAACCCAACTGTTTATTTATGTGGACGGAAGGCATTAAAATTTCTTCGGTGTTCGATGTTAATGCATCCTCCGTTACCGGATGAAGATCAGTGGCGATATCGTTGACGAAAGCTATTAATAAATTTAACACGGAAATTATGTAGCAGTCTATTGCTGGATCTATTCTGATATAACATAGAATCAACGTAAACATATTTGTTTTTGCTGAATTTTTATTCGGAAAGCAGACGATGTTTTGATCTTGTTCGACTAAATATTTGTTCCCATGCTTTCGAAGTACTTTTGTATGTATAAACACCTATTGCTGTGATTTACGCCAGTAGTGAGTCGAGCCCGTCATCGCTAAATCCATCTTTAAAGACATATGTGTAATTTCCGACAGCAAAATCGCCGTAATTTATCGATGCATCGGTAGGTTGTTTGGTGTCCGCCATGTTGCTGGGCAGACAAAAATAGTGCATTACCGTAAACCATGTATGATTGCGCACGGAAAATCAGATACCTGTATAACGTGATTATATACCTCTGAATGACTTTAATTAACCAATCACCATCCAGTGTTTACTGAAGTCATGGTAGAATCTTGTTTATGGTATTGAATTGTGCATCTGAATAGGTCTCTAACATATGGTCTTTAATTTCAGTTTTGCAAGTTATGTTATTCGTTTTCAATCACTTTGATCTAACGTTGAATGCTTGTTATATATGCTGGAGTGTCTGAAATGCAACCACCACAACTGGAGCAACAGCCGTGTACAGTTCCTGGGAGATTTTCACAGATCACAATAACTCTAATGATATCCAACCATCTGCAAGGGTTTGTTGTAATTGTCTGTTGCATTCACAGATCGTGGATTGAGGCGTATTGCAGCAAGGGCGCGACAGATGTAATGTAAGATATTTCACTAATTTAAAATAACACCACAATATGTTTTAATTTTTAATAAATATATACAAACATCAAACAAGAATTCGGTAACAAAGTAAATATTTGTTGTATTTAAATATGCATCACAAATGATATAAACACGAGGTTAATAAAATATCTTTTTACAAGGTTTAAAAATAGTCCATGCAGGTGATAACAACAGCAGCAAAAACAACAAAGGAATATTTGGGGATTTTCACAGTTCACACTAACTCTAATGATATCCAACCATCTGCAAGGGTTTGTTGTAATATTGTCAGTTGTATTCACAGATCGTGCATTAGGACGTAATGCAGTAAGGGCGCCACAGATGTAATGTAACATATTTCATTAATTTATAATAACACCACAATATGTTTTATCATTTAATAAATGTACACAAACATCAAACAAGAATTCGGTTACAAAGTAAATATTTGTTGTATTTATATATGTATCACAAATGATATAAACACGAGGTTAATAAAGAATCTTTTACAAGGTTTAAAAATATTCCATGCAGCAAAAACAACAAAGGAATATTTTTCTTCATTATATTATTTTTTATGTTCTCCTTTATGAATGATCCGGTTTCCTCCCTCCCTTCCCTAGCCTGCATCTACAAACCTCCTCCTGCACCCCATCCCCCCTTGAGTCCCTGCTACACCTTCTTCTACGGCAGATGTTTCAGCAAAGCTTGTCGCATTAGTCCATGCCTGTAGGGGAGGTGGGGTAGCCTAGTGGTTAAAGTGTCCCCTCATCATGCCAAAGACCCGGGTTCGATTCCCCACATGGGTATAATATGCGAAGCCCATTCTGGTGTCCCCCGCCGTGATATTGCTGGAATATTGCTAAAAGCGGCGTAAAACTAAACTCACTCACTCTTCTATACATCCCCCGCTGCTCCTCCTCCAACACCGTTCCCCTCTTGTTCACCTTGTCTCCTACACCACTTCCTCCTCCTCCAGCTAGTAGGGTGCCTCTGAAACCAAGTCCACCACAGGACAAATGTCAGCCCACAGGGCACCTGCTGGAATATTAAATTCTTCGTCCCAGCTGAGGCTTTCATCTTCACTTTCGTCCCGCCCGCCTGCCTCCATCCATGGGGGTATCCCGTACAGTGGGTCATTGGGAACCCCCTCCCCTCGGGACCAGGCATCCCCTGCCACTTCCCACCACAGGCTCCCAGGGGACACACACCACTTTGGATCATATAGTTGGCTGGAACAGGAGTCCGATTCAAGTCCCTCAGCCTCAGGGTGATGCTGTTTTACTGAGCACGTGTCTTTCACTTCTGTTTTTTTATTAAAATATTTTCGTCGTAGGGCAGACCCTCCATACTTGTTCACAATATACGTCATACCCGCAACACCTGAAACAGGAGATGTATAGTGTATACTACCAGGAAGACAGATGGAGGGTTGTGTCCCTTGGCCGTCTAAGGATCCACTGCTCAATGTTTTGAAACAGGTTTTTGTCCCGATCATTATCATGTTCCTACAACATGCCCAATGTGGAATTGTGTTTCACATAATTGACGAGTGTTACTGACTTTCCCCTTCCATTTTAAACAGATAAATTAATCATTAAGTTATATGATGATGTTTCCAGATTTGTCAGCGCCATGATGGTGCCACCAAAGAAATGCTTCACTTCCCGCTTTCCTCCCCAATCAGACTGACACACCGTGATATAACGAACATGTCCTCTCAAAGCGGATTTAAACCCAACTCACTCACTCACTCCTCTATTGTAAAGACAAAGGCACAAGGTTATAGGTTAGAGATTTGATGTGATGACACCAACTGACACTACTTACACAACAGAGCAGTCCCTCCAGTGACGACAGCTTTCGCAAATCCAGACTTCAGTTCTGTAAAACATTAAATACGACATGTGTATTACTCAGTTTCATTAGGCTCCTACCCCACCCTATCTGTTGTTCCTTTGTATCGAAATAATATTCAGGAAGGTATAAAGATTACTGGTTTGTACACCAATGTAAAACAACATTCACTCATGTAAAGGCATGATGTAGACAACTTACCCAGATCGACCTTGGCGTTCTGTACCACAGAGCGGGGCAAGCTAGAGAGTATGGACCTGGAAACATACATCTTAAAATGGGAACTAACGAATAAAATATCAACATGATCAATATATAATTCCTTAAAATAAGTACATAGTTCGTGAGTGCGTGTGTGTGTGTGTTTGCGCTTTCAAAAAACACCCAGCAACACTAGACCAGTCTCACCTTTTTAAGGCAGCCCAAAAAATGTATCTAAATGTTTAGTTCTATAAGTCAATTGTTAATCATAGTGCACCTACGTTTTAATGAATAGTGACAAGTGTCAATGGTCTGTCGCTAAGCCCGTCATTATGACGGCTCCTTAACCGAATCGGAAGCATTGAATACAGGTGGACCATATCTTACCCTGCTTCTTGTACGATGCTTTTAGCAGTGACATCGCGTAGATGTTGCAACGTCAGGGAACTACACACTCCCTGTATAACACCAAACAAACCCATCTCTAAAGCTTTTCAATAAAAAGACGCAGTGATTGTTGAAGTGTCACGTGACGCTGTCTGTGACGTCATTGGCAGCAACAACGCAGGTGATGACGAATTTTGTGTAACACTGAACAATCTGTATGTAGAGGGCGCTGCCATAGAGAGGTTTTTCGGTTTGGGGATTCTGAAAAACTGTTTTAGAATCAGTTTATTAAACATATTTGTCGTTTTGACTGCAGAGGGTGTTTTTTGCGTTGCCGGCGGTATGGATGTGAAAATCAATTTGTAAACTGTGTAAATCAGCTCAAAACGGAAATATGTATATCGCTGTGTCGGTGTCCTGGCAAAATTCTTCCAGAAACAGGAATAGAACTAGTGATTCATCCACTGAGGCTGAATGAAACTTGAACTTTACTCACACATGTAAAAGCCAGAAGGAATACATGCATGGCCAGAAGTAGTGCAAACATTATATTTGCTACTTGTGATCATGGAGTTATATTATTTTGGCCATTAACAATGACCATATGACTAACAACGGGCCCTGATAATCTGAGGGGTACCCGGGTCCTCCTGAAGAAACACAACATCACCTCCCTCTCTCTCTCTCTCTCCCCCTCTCCCCCACACACACACCTTATAAGGGACGCTACTGTGCACAGCTAGTTGCGGCGCCTTAGGAGACTCTGTGACTCGTGTATCCTTGATCCGGGAAGAATAAATATAACTCAGTTCCCCTCAAGTCTACAATGATGGGTTAAGTCAAGACAAGACTGAAATTAAGACTTGTTCTGGCCTATTTGTTTATTTATTTATTTGTTTGTTTGTTTGTTTCTGTGGTACAACTGTCTGCGATATCAGTCATGTGCCGTTGTCCATTCAGATTTTGTCTGATTGTCACAAGGTCAGGTTTACAGACATGTCTGTGGTCTTCCACAACATCAATGAACCCCGCCAAATGGTACTTGCTCCAAGATATATTCTTGTGCATATGCAGCGTTTCTGCAGCCGCAAACACAACAAACAAAAGAAATCGACTTTCGTCAGACCAGTGGGAGATCGTTTCACATCATCAGAAAACCCACATTTCCAATATTTTCTTGGAAAATGATAACTTATTATATCAACAAAATACTGGGAACTGTCTGTCTTGCGTGAAAAGAAGTAGAAAAGTTTATTCACTCGAGAGATGCCTGGGATGTGGATACTGATGATAGTCACCCTGGTTTAGATTTCCCACAGTACAACCTTATTCTTCAACCATTGCAGTGGGGCACAGTCAAATAGCTATGCCATCGAAACGCCGGGCGAAAATAAAATAAAAATAAACAAACAAAAACTACGGTATGAAGTCAAACAAAGGTGTACCGTTCACTTTGCCAATTTTGCAAGTTTCTAATTTGTACATTTTTATTTCAACAGGCAACTTGTTATTGCAAGACAAACTGATGAATATTATGTCTGAATTAGTTAACATAGCCTTTGTCTTACACACACACACCTGTGTGTGCGCGTGCGTGTGCATGTGGGTGTACGTGTATTTATTCTAAACCATGAGGGGTATATTTTATAAGAGTTTCTAAATTTCATTTAAACCGAACGCGTAGCGGTTTTAAAATGAACAATTTAGAGATAATATAATTTCGTTATATACCTCTGATTTTCCAACACAGTAGGTTTATCTCCATTCTACCATGACAATTTTAAGAACAATTTCAGTTGGAACTCTTTCTTTGGTTATGAGTCAATACGTGAAGCGGCCTCGCATTCCAATCTCAAGTGGCATCGCCCGAAACGGGGTGATTGGTGGCATACCGTCAATAACTAACAAACTCCAGATTCAGTAATAACAAATCACGTTGTTTTTTTTCAATGCATTAATCACCGATCATTAACTGATAAGTTGGAAAACATATATCAAATAAGTTTAAAAAGCTTGGTTCACATTTGAAAATTCCACCGTAGACCCTTTCCCCACCAGAATAATGGCAGCAACATCATGACCTTGACCTTTTCTCGGAAATTATTGTTTACATTTACGTGCAAATTTGGAAAGATGCGACAGGAGAGCCTCTGACAGTTTGTGCAAGGTTAACCTGATTGTATGACTGAGATAGACTTTGATATCTAATTACTGGTATACTGGTACAAAATTTAAGAGTAGAGGCGCTTTTGCTGTAACGAGAAGTCCGTGTTGTACCGAATTTAGATACTGTTGAATTTTGCGCCCTGTCAACTTGACCTTTTCACGCACCTCTACGTCTGCGTGCGACAGCTGTGGTGACCCTTACACACTCATGTGTGTACTTTGTGCTCAAATTCGATTCTACGGATATTATTTTCTACATTTTGGAAAGTGTTTTTGTGACCTAGTGGCTTCAAAGTGTAGTGAATTCAAATTGATTCGGATTCGCTGGCATGTTCGCGAGGCTGTTGACAAAGAGCCAGATTTGTGGTGATATTTCCGAAAGGATGGAACAGGACATGAGGGTGTACCTCTGGCATAAACACGGTAAGGTAATTAATTATACTTTAATAGACTACTTTAGATCAAGCAGTGTAATGGATAAGAGGGATCATGACTAAGCTAAATAACTTTTTCAACGATATTATACTTTTAGAAAAAAATATGTTGGGCTAAACAGAACGGTTTGCAGATTCTGTAATTACTACCGCTAAATTTGAAACAGTACACATTTCAAAATATCATTTTATTTGAACTGATAACCCAACTGTTTATTTATGTGGACGGAAGGCATTAAAATTTCTTCGGCGTTCGATGTTAATGCATCCTCCGTTACCGGATCAAGATCAGTGGCGATATCGTTGACGAAAGCTATTAATAAATTTAACACGGAAATTATGTAGCAGTCTATTGCTGGATCTATTCTGATATAACATAGAATCAACGTAAACATATTTGTTCTTGCTGATTTTTTATTCGGAAAGCAGACGATGTTTTGATCTTGTTCGACTGAATATTTGTTTCCATGCTTTCGAAGTACTTTTGTATGTATAAACACCTATTGCTGTGATTTACGCCAGTAGTGAGTCGAGCCCGTCATCGCTAAATCCATCTTTAAAGACATATGTGTAATTTCCGACAGCAAAATCGCCGTAATTTATAGATGCATCGGTAGGTTGTTTGGTGTCCGCCATGTTGCTGGGCAGACAAAAATAGTGCATTACCGTAAACCATGTATGATTGCGCACGGAAAATCAGATACATGTATAACGTGATTATATACCTCTGAATGACTTTAATTAACCAATCACCATCCAGTGTTTACTGAAGTCATGGTAGAATCTTGTTTTGGTATTGAATTGTGCATCTGAATAGGTCTCTAACATATGGTCTTTAATTTCAGTTTTGCAAGTTATGTTATTCGGTTTCAATCACTTTGATCTAACGTTGAATGCTTGTTATATATGCTGGAGTGTCTGAAATGCAACCACCACAACTGGAGCAACAGCCGTGTACAGTTCCTGGGAGATTTTCACAGATCAAACTAACTCTAATGATATCCAACCATCTGCAAGGGTTTGTTGTAATTGTCTGTTGCATTCACAGATCGTGGATTGAGGCGTATTGCAGCAAGGGCGTCACAGATGTAATGTAAGATATTTCACTAATTTAAAATAACACCACAATATGTTTTAATTTTTAATAAATATGTACAAACATCAAACAAGAATTCGGTAACAAAGTAAATATTTGTTGTATTTAAATATTCATCACAAATGATATAAACACGAGGTTAATAAAATATCTTTTAACAAGGTTTAAAAATAGTCCATGCAGGTGATAACAACAGCAGCAAAAACAACAAAGGAATATTTGGAGATTTTCACAGTTCACACTAACTCTAATGATATCCAACCATCTGCAAGGGTTTGTTGTAATATTGTCAGTTGTATTCACTGATCGTGCATTAGGACGTAATGCAGTAAGGGCGCCACAGATGTAATGTAACATATTTCATTAATTTATAATAACACCACAATATGTTTTATCATTTAATAAATGTACACAAACATCAAACAAGAATTCGGTTACAAAGTAAATATTTTTTGTATTTATATATGTATCACAAATGATATAAACACGAGGTTAGTAAAGTATCTTTTTTACAAGGTTTAAAAATAGTCCATGCAGCAAAAACAACAAAGGAATATTTTTCTTCATTGTATTATTTTTTATGTTCTCCTTTATAATGACCGGGTTTCCTCCCTCCCTTCCCTAGCCTGCATCTACAAACCTCCTCCTGCACCCCATCCCCCCTTGAGTCCCTGCTACACCTTCTTCTACGGCAGATGTTTCAGCAAAGCCTGTAGGGGAGGTGGCGTAAAACTAAACTCACTCACTCTTCTATACATCCCCGCTGCTCCTCCTCCAACACCGTTTTTCTCTTGTTCACCTTGTCTCCTACACCACTTTCTCCTCCTCCAGCTAGTAGGGTGCCTCTGAAACCAAGTCCACCACAGGACAAATGTCAGCCCACAGGGCACCTGCTGGAATATTAAATTCTTCGTCCCAGCTGAGGCTTTCATCTTCACTTTCGTCCCGCCCGCCTGCCTCCATCCATGGGGGTATCCCGTACAGTGGGTCATTGGGAACCCCCCTCCCCTCGGGACCAGGCATCCCCTGCCACTTCCCACCACAGGCTGCCAGGGGACACACACCACTTTGGATCATATAGTTGGCTGGAACAGGAGTCCGATTCAAGTCCCTCAGCCTCAGGGTGATGTGGTTTGACTGAGCACGTGTCTTTCACTTCTGTTTTTTTATTAAAATATTTTCGTCGTAGGGCAGACCCTCCATACTTGTTCACAATATACGTCATACCCGCAACACCTGAAACAGGAGATGTATAGTGTATACTACCAGGAAGACAGATGGAGGGTTGTGTCCCTTGGTCGTTTAAGGATCCACAGCTCAATGTTTTGAAACAGGTTTTTGTCCCGATCATTATCATGTTCCTACAACATGCCCAATGTGTTATTGTGTTTCACATGGCTAACGTGTTTTACTGGTTTTTCCTCCCATTTTAAACAGATAAATTAATCATTAAGTTATATGATGATGTTTCCAGATTTGTCAGCGCCATGATGGTGGCACCAAAGAAATGCATCGCTTCCCGCTTTCCTCCCCAATCAGACTGACACACCGTGATATAACGAACATGTCCTCTCAAAGCGGATTTAAACCCAACTCACTCACTCACTCCTCTATTGTAAAGACAAAGGCACAAGGTTATAGGTTGGAGATTTGATGTGATAAGCCCAACTGACACTACTTACACAACAGAGCAGTCCCTCCAGTGACGCCCGCTTTCGCAAATCCAGACTTCAGTTCTGTAAAACATTAAATACGACATGTGTATTACTCAGGTACATAAGCCTCCTACCCCACCCCATGTGTTGTTCCTTTGTGGCGAAATAACATTCAGGAAGGTATGAAGATTACTGTTTTGTACACCAATGTAAAACAACATTCACTCATGTAAAGGCATGATGTAGACAACTTACCCAGATCGACCTTGGCGTTCTGTACCACAGAGCGGGGCAAGCTAGAGAGTATGGACCTGGAAACATACATCTTAAAATGGGAACTAACGAATAAAATATCAACATGATCAATATATAATTCCTTAAAATAAGTACATAGTTCGTGTGTGCGGATGTGTGTGCGTTCGCGTTTGCGCTTTCAAAAAACACCCAGCAGCACTGGACCAGGCTCACCTTTTTAAGGCAGCCCCAAAAATGTATCTAAATGTTTAGTTCTATAAGTCAATTGTTAATCATAGTGCACCTACATTTTAATGAATAGTGACAAGTGTCAATGGTCTGTCATTAAGCCCGTGAAATGACGGCTCCTTAACCGAATCGGAACCTTTAATACAGGTTGACCATATCTTACCCTGCTTCTTGTACGATGCTTTTAGCAGTGACATCGCGTAGATGTTGCAACGTCAAGGAACTACACACTCCCTGTATAACACCAAACAAACCCATCTCTAAAGCTTTCCAATAAAAAGACGCAGTGATTGTTGAAGTGTCACGTGACGCTGTCTGTGACGTCATTGGCAGCAACAACGCAGGTGATGACGAATTTTGTGTAACACTGAACAATCTGTATGTAGAGGGCGCTGCCAGAGAGGGGGTTTTCGGTTTGGGGATTCTGAAAAACTGTTTTAGAATCAGTTTATTAAACATATTTGTCGTTTTGACTGCAGAGGGTGTTTTTTGCGTTGCCGGCGGTATGGATGTAAAAACCAATTTGTAAACTGTGTAAATCAGCTCAAAACGGAAATATGTATATCGTTGTACCGGTGTCCTGGCAAAGTTCTTCCAGAAACAGGAATAGAACTAGTGATTCATCCACTGAGGCTGAATGAAACTTGAACTTTACTCACACATGTAAAAGCCAGAAGGAATACATGCATGGCCAGAAGTAGTGCAAACATTATATTTGCTACTTGTGATCATGGAGTTATATTGTTTTGGCCATTAACAATGACCATATGACTAACAACGGGTCCTGATAATCTGAGGGGTTGAGGAAACCCAACATCACCTCCCTCTCTCTCTCTCTTAACCACCCCCCCCCCTCCCCACCTTATAAGGGACGCTACTGTGCACAACTAATTGCGGCGCCTTAGGAGACTCTGTGACTCGTGTATCCTTGATCCCGGAAGAATAAATAAAACTCAGTTCCCCTCAAGACTCCAATGATGGGTTAAGTCAAGACTGAAATTAAGACTTGTTCTGGCCTATTTGTTTATTTATTTATTTATTTGTTTGTTTGTTTGTTTCTGTGGTACAACTGTCTGCGATATCAGTCATGTGCCGTTGTCCATTCAGATTTTGTCTGATTGTCACAAGGTCAGGTTTACAGACATGTCTGTGGTCTTCCACAACATCAATGAACCCCGCCAAATGGTACTTTGCTCCAAGATATATTCTTGTGCATATGCAGCGTTCCTGCAGCCGCAAACACAACAAACAAAAGAAATCGACTTTCTCGTCAGACCAGTGGGGAGATCGTTTCACATCATCAGAAAACCCACATTTCCAACATTTTCTTGGAAAATGATAACTTATTATATCAACAAAATACTGGGAACTGTCTTCTTGCGTGAAAAGAAGTAGAAAGGTTTATTCACTCGAGAGATGCCTGGGATGTGGATACTGATGATAGTCACCCTGGTTTAGATTTCCCACAGTACAACCTTATTCTTCAACCATTGCAGTGGGGCACAGTCAAATAGCTATGCCATCGAAACGCCGGGCGAAAATAAAATAAAAAATAAACAAACAAAAAACTACGGTATGAAGTCAAACAAAGGTGTACCGTTCACTTTGCCAATTTTGCAAGTTTCTAATTTGTACATTTTTATTTCAACAGGCAACTTGTTATTGCAAGACAAACTGATGAATATTATGTCTGAATCAGTTAACATAGCCTTTGTCTTACACACACACACACCTGTGTGCGCGTGTGCGCGTGTGCATGTGGGCGTGCGTGTATTATTTAGGAGATAAACCTACTGTGTGGGAAAATGAGGGGGTATATAACGAAATTATAATAGCTCTAAATTTCATTTAAAACCGAACGCGTAGCGTGAAATTTAGAGCTAATATAATTTCGTTATATACCTCTGATTTTCCCACACAGTAGGTTTATCTCCATTCTACCATGACAATTTTATGAACAATTTCAGGTGGAGCTCTTTCTTTGTTACGAGTCAATACGTGAAGCGGCCTTGCATTCCAATCTCAAGTGGCATCGCCCGAAACTGGGTGATTGAGTGGTACAAACCAATAATGACTAACAAACTCCAGATTCAGTAATAACAAATCACGTTTTGTTTTTTCAATGCATCAATCACCAATCATTAACTGGTAAGTTAGAAAACATATATCAAATAAGTTTAAAAAGCTTGGTTCACATTTGAAAATTCCACCGTAGACCCATTCCCCACCAGAATAATGGCAGCAACCTCATGGCCTTGACCTTTTCTCGGAAGTCATTGTTTACATTTACGTGCAAATGTGGAAAGATCCGACAGGAGAGCCTCTGACAGTTTGCGCAAGGTTAACCTGATTGTATGACTGAGATAGTCTTTCATATCTAATTACTGTACTGGTACAAAATTTAAGAGTAGAGGCGCTTTTGCTGTAACGAGAAGTCCGTGTTGTACCGAATTTAGATAAGTTTGTTGAATTTTGCGCCCTGTCAACTTGACGATTTCACGCACCTCTACGTCTGCGTGCGACAGCTGTGGTGACACTCTCCTACCCAGAGTTCCATGCGGCAAGCCAGCATAGTACCTCTGCCACAGGCCAAAAAAATGTGACGATTCGTCACATCTTGCAATGTCCATTCAATATAATGTACAGATTTCTTTTACTCTTTCATTTTTGACGAGTCTACACATCTAACTAAACATCTTTAATAGACTGGTTTAGTTTCACTGAGAAAATATCCAAAAATATGTAACACTATTTCGATTTTCGTAGCGATCCTTTGTTTCCATAGGTAGTACGGCTCCACGTGCAGTCATCGAAGCCGACGGAGAGTAAACGATGCAGCCAGTTTGATATCTAAATATGTACTGTCATAGACCTAACTGCCGCAGTTGTGGAAGAATATATATGTAACAATGTAAAACTTGAAGAGAGCGCCGAATAGCTTTCGTGAGTCCAGTCTCTTATTATTATGAATATGCGCGTTTGCTTACAAACAAGAGAAAAGTCCGGTCACGTGATATGCAAATTGGCCTGTGGCACTGATGTTATGTAAGTCATCGCTGTACCGGAGTGTGCTGTGGTGACTCTTACACACTCATGTGTGTACTTTAGTTTGTGCTCAAATTCGATTCTACGGATATTATTTTCTACATTTTGGAAAGTGTTTTGTGACCTAGTGGCTTCAAAGTGTAGTGAATTCAAATTGAATCGGATTCGCTGGCATGTTCGGGAGTCTAGCTGTTGACAAAGAGAAGATTTGTGGTGATATTTCCGAAAGGATGGATCAGGACATGAGGGTGTACCTCTGGCATAAACACGGTAAGGTAATTAATTATACTTTAATAGACTACTTTAGATCAAGCAGTGTAATGGATAAGAGGGATCATGACGAAGCTAAATAACTTTTTCAACGATATTATACTTTTAGAAAAAAAATATGTTGGGCTAAACAGAACGGTTTGCAGATTCTGTAATTGTGTTTTACTAGTGCTAAATTTGAAACAGTACAAATTTCAAAATATCATTTTGTTTGAACTGATAACCCAACTGTTTATTTATGTGGACGGAAGGCATTAAAATTTCTTCGGTGTTCGATGTTAATGCATCCTCCGTTACCGGATCAAGATCAGTTGCGATATCGTTGACGAAAGCTATTAATAAATTTAACACGGAAATTATGTAGCAGTCTATTGCTGGATCTATTCTGATATAACATAGAATCAACGTAAACATATTTGTTTTTGCTGAATTTTTATTCGGAAAGCAGACGATGTTTTGATCTTGTTCGACTAAATATTTGTTTCCATGCTTTCGAAGTACTTTTGTATGTATAAACACCTATTGCTGTGATTTACGCCAGTAGTGAGTCGAGCCCGTCATCGCTAAATCCATCTTTTAAAGACATATGTAATTTCCGACAGCAAAAATCGCCGTAATTTATAGATGCATCGGTAGGTTGTTTGGTGTCCGCCATGTTGCTGGGCAGACAAAAATAGTGCATTACCGTAAACCATGTATGATTGCGCACGGAAAATCAGATACATGTATAACGGGATTATATACCTCTGAATGACTTTAATTAACCAATCACTATCCAGTGTTTACTGAAGTCATGGTAGAATCTTGTTTATGGTATTGAATTGTGCATCTGAATAGGTCTCTAACATATGGTCTTTAATTTCAGTTTTGCAAGTTATGTTATTCGTTTTCAATCACTTTGATCTAACGTTGAATCCTTGTTATATATGCTGGAGTGTCTGAAATGCAACCACCACAACTGGAGCAACAGCCGTGTACAGTTCCTGGGAGATTTTCACAGATCAAACTAACTCTAATGATATCCAACCATCTGCAAGGGTTTGTTGTAATTGTCTGTTGCATTCACAGATCGTGGATTGAGGCGTATTGCAGCAAGGGCGTCACAGATGTAATGTAAGATATTTCACTAATTTAAAATAACACCACAATATGTTTTAATTTTTAATAAATATGTACAAACATCAAACAAGAATTCGGTAACAAAGTAAATATTTGTTGTATTTAAATATGCATCACAAATGATATAAACACGAGGTTAATAAAATATCTTTTTACAAGGTTTAAAAATAGTCCATGCAGGTGATAACAACAGCAGCAAAAACAACAAAGGAATATTTGGAGATTTTCACACTAACTCTTATGATATCCAACCATCTGCAAGGGTTTGTTGTAATATTGTCAGTTGTATTCACAGATCGTGCATTAGGACGTAATGCAGTAAGGGCGCCCCAGATGTAATGTAAGATATTTCATTAATTTATAATAACACCACAATATGTTTTATCATTTAATAAATGTACACAAACATCAAACAAGAATTCGGTTACAAAGTAAATATTTTTTGTATTTATATATGTATCACAAATGATATAAACACGAGGTTAGTAAAGTATCTTTTTACAAGGTTTAAAAATAGTCCATGCAGCAAAAACAACAAAGGAATATTTTTCTTCATTGTATTATTTTTTATGTTCTCCTTTATAATGACCGGGTTTCCTCCCTCCCTTCCCTAGCCTGCATCTACAAACCTCCTCCTGCACCCCATCCCCCCTTGAGTCCCTGCTACACCTTCTTCTACGGCAGATGTTTCAGCAAAGCCTGTAGGGGAGGTGGGGTAGCCTAGTGGTTAAAGTGTTCCCTCATCATGCCAAAGACCCGGGTTCGATTCCCCACATGGGTATAATATGCGAAGCCCATTCTGGTGTCCCCCGCCGTGATATTGCTGGAATATTGCTAAAAGCGGCGTAAAACTAAACTCACTCACTCTTCTATACATCCCCGCTGCTCCTCCTCCAACACCGTTTTTCTCTTGTTCACCTTGTCTCCTACACCACTTTCTCCTCCTCCAGCTAGTAGGGCGCCTCTGAAACCAAGTCCACCACAGGACAAATGTCAGCCCACAGGGCACCTGCTGGAATATTAAATTCTTCGTCCCAGCTGAGGCTTTCATCTTCACTTTCGTCCCGCCCGCCTGCCTCCATCCATGGGGGTATCCCGTACAGTGGGTCATTGGGAACCCCCTCCCCTCGGGACCAGGCATCCCCTGCCACTTCCCACCACAGGCTGCCAGGGGACACACTTTGGATCATATAGTTGGCTGGAACAGGAGTCCGATTCAAGTCCCTCAGCCTCAGGGTGATGCTGTTTTACTGAGCACGTGTCACTGCTTCTGTTTTTATTAAAATAATGTCGTCGTAGGGCTGACCCTCCATACTTGTTCACAATATGCGTCATACCCGCAACACCTGAAACAGGAGATGTATAGTCTATACTACCAGGAAGACAGATGGAGGGT